>NC_135754.1:22490000-23792500 GCF_041903045.1 Epinephelus lanceolatus | reverse complement strand
TTCAAGTTAGGTAGTTGTATATCATTTAAGAATGTTTAAGCTTTAAACAAATGGAAAAGCAAATTTAGGGAAGGATTTCTTGCTAGCAATGGATTAAAACATACCATCTTAGATAATGAAAGACAAAGGGAGTCATAACTAAACATTAGTTTAAGATAAAACAATAAATTGGTTTACCCAGCTGTGCAAGAACACAATGTTTGTGAGACGTGGGGTAGCTGATGCCTCCATTGGGTCCAAGCTGCAACCCCTGAGGCTGAAAAAATGAAGCCGACAAAAAGTGTGAAAAACTGCATTCCATAAATGGCTACTTGAGGCTGGCTCAGGAAGCCAGCCACTCCTCGTAGACCCCCGTATTAAAACGCATAACTTTACTGAGGAAATGAACATGTTTACAGCCCGGTACAAAAATTGACAAAAGATAGTGTCCTCTGGTTTTCAGTCAGACCCACAGCGCCAGCCTCTCATCCAAAAATGGGCCTGTAATTCTGAATTCAGGTCTTCAAAACAGCAGCCCAAAAACCAGTGGGTGGCGTCACGGTAGCTACGTCCACTATTCGTCAGTCTATGATTGGGATCGGTGAGCTTTTCCCAAGACTTTAACGTCCTCTTTCTTCACAATACTCTGCCAACAAATGATTGTGAAAGTAGCTCTCTCACTCTGTCTACTTCTGTCTGATATTTCAGAACTAATACTCCAGATATTTGCTTTTATTTTCTTTTGAACATCTCTCACTGGTTAAGTTGACAATGCCATATTGACATATCAGGTGCAAACAAGCATAACAACAGTAACCAAGGGGGAAAGGTGACATCTTGAAATGTTTGTTTCTACCAAAGATATTCAGTTTAAAATCCTACCAAACAGAGAAAAGCAGAACATTTTCACACTGCAGCAAATTTTTGGCATTTTAACTTGACTTGACTTGAAAATTGTTGATGATTAATTTTCTGTTAAATAACCCATTACTTGTTTTTCACATTTTCCCTTTAATTTTGTACCTGCTAACTTTTGAATTATAAAAATCACACTACGGTTTGAGTATCTCTGGACACAACACGGTGCTAACACTCACCACTGGTATTGCAACAGCTCTAAAAATCAAGCTCAGAAAAATCAATTGCTAGGAGGCAAGAAGTGTGAACTTACATACCCTAAGCCCAATTTCCTTGAAAGTGGAGGTCCTAAATCAAATCAAGCCAAGCCAATGCAGCGTGGAATTATGCAAAAAATGACACAGCTATATAAAATGACAGCTGGTAAGAAATACCGTCAAGGCTAGGAAACTTTAGAGCTTGTTTATGCACTCCACATGTTTTGATCTTCCTGGTGCTGTGATGATGCTACGAGTCAATTCTGATTGACTTTGTTTTTTATTCAGGCCAAGAGGGAGAAATATTGAGTGCACACAGATGATGTAAACACACAAAGGGGAAGAGCAGAAACCCAACTGGTCTCGTCAAAGCAGGAATATGTTCTATTAAGACTCGCTTGTTGCTGTGGTATTTTGGTTGTGAAGAGAAGGGGTCAGTTTCTGCTAAAACTTGAAATTGCCTTGAAAATTCACAGCTGTGTGAAGAGTATTTCCCTACCTGTGCACGGCTAATCACAGCTGATGGAAATACCTCAGCGGGACTTCAAAATCTTAGTGATCAAAAGAAAAAACCTCGGCACAGACTGAAAGACACTGAAGGAACTTTCAACTTCTTAAAGTGAATGCATGATAATACCATTAAAAGTTGGCCACTGTTCCTGTACTTGAGTTCTGTCTGTGAGTTATTATGAAAGTTATTGCTCTCCACTGGGCTAAACAGACATTTTCCTCCCTCAAAGCACAAGTAGCATTAGCAGTGTAGCATACTAAGAGCTTCTCCCACTTGAGCATAGCATCTCAGGCTGAGATAAATAATCACAGCCAGGAAATATGAGTCTTTCTCAAGCATCAAACAAAACCTAAAAATCACAAAATTCAGATGCTGCTGGTAGGCGTCAGGGTTGTCTGCCAAAAGCACAAGTAACAGGGTGAAGCAATGTGTTATTAGATGTGAAATTAAAATTGTTTGGAGGCATTAGCATGCCGCTTGCCTTTGATAATTCTACAAGACTTATTAGCCACAATGTGGTTAATATTGCCTCTCTGCTGGATGAGAGGACTAATACATATCAGGCACTTGCTTAATGAATATATATTATACATATCTACAGGTTTAAATCAGTCTGATCTTACTCTTTGACTAGTCTAATAAGGTGGACACTTCAACCAAAAATCTGACTAATTTAAGCCTAAAAGGTAGGCGCCCTATCACCAGGCTGACTCAGAGCCACAAGATACTTTGTCTCTAAGGTAGAAACTAGAGTTACTGCCTCGTGGTTGTTTGCCTCCGCCAACCATGTTTTTCCAGACTTTTATGTAGCCATGATGGTAGACTATGTTGCAAAGATGCTACAAAGTCTAAAACCAATGATTTCCACACAACGACATCAATCTGGCAGCACAAGAGATCTATACAATCAGTGCAGTTTCAAGGTGGGCACCCAAGATCAGAGTCACCAATTCAGTATACAACCAAATGTCTTCCCTTTGGTTCCTGAATTATGATGTTGAATAATGGCCAGAAAAGTGTTTTCGCAGAATATTAGGCTGTCACAGCGAAGCTGACCTTTGATTAAGAAGTTCAAATCAGTCCATCCTTCATTCCAAGTGGACATTTGTCTCAAATATGATGAAATTCCCTCAAGGTGTTCCTGAGGTATCGCGTTTACGAGAATGAGATCAACAGACGGATGTGCAGACGCAAGAAGGGACAACCCGCAACCATAACGCCCCAGGCCATGGCTGTCGCTGGCACCAAGGTATACAAAAAAATAATAATATAAAATAATAATATCATGGCTCACAATGTGTGTTTTGCTGCTGTCCTGGTTTTCTATTTTTAAAAAAACTTTCCATGTTGTACCTTGTTTATTTTTTTGTATTTAATTTAATTGCGCTTTGTGGTCAGAAAAAAATCCAACATTTGTCTTGTGTCCCAGAATGTCAATCATTTCACTTAAATACACAACACTACAAAACAACATTTAACCAACAAAATGATACAACAAGCGCTACAAATCACAACAGACACTACGAAAATGGATTGTAGTGCAACATATTACTCATTACTGATTACATTCAGTGCTCCACCCAGCCTACTTTAACACTTTTGTCATTACCATCAACTGAAGCATTAATACTATTATTAACTGCCGTCAAAGTTTTCTTACAGATCAGGTCGTTTTGTCAAGCAGTGTTTCACTTGTTACCAATATTTCGCAGTAAAGTGTCCTTAAACTGTTAGCCTTTTTATTTGCTTCTGCTAAAAGGAGTAGGGCTGCTTGGTCTGCCATGTCTTTTACTTTTAAAAGTCTTAAGTTTAACTTTCCATCCAAATTTTAGCACAGACACTAACTGACACAATTTCCAGAAACTCAGCATAAGAAAATGCCGTTAAATAATGTTACCTGCCTGCATCCCCACTAACTTCTTGCAGCAGCACAGCAACATTACTGTAGCTGCTCCGTTTCAACAATATTCGGCTGAAACAACGTGCACAGAGGCTGAAATTCAACTGTGCTGTTCTGTCTGGAGATGCAGCAACTTAAACCAACGGTGAGTAAGAAAAAGTATGAATAACAATCTTAAACTGTTAAGCTATGAGTTGAGGAAAACTCAGCTAGCCTCAAGGCTATTTTATGCAATGTAAAAATGCTTTAGCTAATAATGGGTGACTAGGAAAATAACAAATGTTTTGTCTTTAAACCATGACAGTTATTACTGAGCAGAATGTGATACTTTCGTAAAATGATCTTGTTGTTAATCCATGTTTTAACCGGTAACAATTGTTTATGATTATTTATGTAATGTTTTCATCCTTTATTGCCAAAAGCAAAAAAAGGGGGTGGCAGCTCATTCTGTAACGGATAGTGTTAAAGGAGCTATATGTAAGAAATCTAAAGCAAACAGTTGTAAAATCATCCTAATATGTCACAGAGACTAAGGAATAATGTTCATATAACATACTGATCTCACCGACAACAATAGTACAGCCAGAATATTCACATTTAAAAAACATTTTTATGGTCCGCAAATCATGTTTATGTTTTGAATTTGTGTTTTGGCCTGTTGCGCCACCCACCGCCGTCTACCACTCACACAGTCAATAGAGTCTAAGCATCAGTTACAGTTATGACTGAGCTACAGCAGCACGGCAAGCAGCATTAGCAGTGTCCCAGTACATAGCATTAGCAGCCGGCTCCTCCTCAGCTGTATCCCAGCAGCAGCGTTAGCAGCAGAGAAGCCGGACTTGCTCGAACGGTCCGCTGGAAAACGGAAGATCAAGGACACGGCGACGTGGCCCTGCCACGGCAGCCGCCCATGGGCAAACAAATCAGTCTCCAGCGTGCCGCTGTCCAGCAACCTTGAATCTGTAGGGGATGGGGGGGGGCGGACACGACTCGCAGCAGTATTTTGAATTTGAGTGCAGTAACCGTTTTGGCCACATTCTTACATACAGCGCCTTTAAATGGACTTGTGATATTGTCTCATATCAATCACAGGCCCCTGAATTAAATGGAATCGAAATCGTATCGTGGCAGACTGTGTGATATTGTCAAGTATGGTATCGTTGTCCAATGAATTGATATTATATTATATCGTTATGAAGCTAGTGGTTTACATCCCTAGCAGTTACATTGTTGAATATCACAATAACAATATTACTAGTGATAAATAAACAACATATTAAAGCTGCTGCTTTCAGTATACTGCTAAAATAGAACTTGGTTGTTGAGTTAAAAAAAGAAATGAAACATTTTTGTTATTGAACAAATTAAACACTGATTCTAACACAAAAGGCACAAATCAAAAAAGAAATGACAGTGGGTGCAATATCACAGTCTTTTGCAGTGTGTTTATTGCGCAGGTTGACATCACAGTGAGGATAAAAAACTATATATTGTGCAGCTGCCCAAGTCACATGCCACATACACTTCCTTTGCACTCTCTCACATTTGGCTTTTATCAATACACCAACGATTCCACCACAGCAAAGCATAAAAACAGGTGGATGGAAACACCAAAACTACTTCTCATTCACTGTTCTCTGCATAATAAACACTTAATACTTCACTCTACAGTGGGAAATAAATTGAGATTTCAGACTCTTGACACCATCACTGACGGGTGTCACACTGCGCAACACTAATTCACACATCTTTCAGAGGCAAAGCGTTGCATTGTGGGATTTTTAGTGTTCTCGCTTTTTTTGTTCTATTTTGGGGATTTTTTATTTTTGAGGCCTCTATAAATTTTACACTTTGAATCAATCAAACAAAATAAAAAGTAAATATAGCGTTCCGGGTAGAAAAGAGGTAGTGAACTCTTAATTTATGCAGATTTCATAGAAAATAAGTCTTTTTTTAAATTTAATAACCAGAAATATTTGTGCAACTGATGAACGTAACATCTATATGACCATTTCTCAGTTTTCGAGTCGATTGCGATCACAATATTACCAATAAAACAAAATGTTCTCCTCTCTGTGTGGATTACAAACCTCGTTAACCAAGACCAAAGAGAAGACCAGTCACTTTCCCGCCTGATTTATTATGACGAGAGCCTCTCAGACGGCCACGAGAGTCATCCTCAGCTTCTACAGCCACATCCATTTTTCTAAAATTTCAAAGTGCTTCAGATTTCTAAGTGGGGCAGCCTAAATGAAACCCACAGGACGTGGAGTGCTACATTGGAAATGTGTGAATCATCCCTAAATAATACAGTGTACTGATAGTCCGGTGCAATAAGTGTTTGATGACTGGAGAATTCTCCTCTTCAAACACAAAGAAACATTAACAAAAATTTGGTATCCAACGTGTCAGTCTGGTTGAAGAGTATCCATTACTTAATGTACACCCACACTTCTTAGAGCTTAGCCGCAACATGAAAAATTACCACTTAAGGGAAAAATAAACGTATAAAGCTGGTCTGTGGAGCAGGAGGTGGAAGGTTGCCTTCTAATTGCTGGAGGGGAGAGAAACCATGTTAGAGTAAACAAAGTCTGATCGATGGTGGGGATTATATCAGAAAGAGCCTTTGGCCTTTGGCCAAGACGAGCAAACACACTGGTCTCTGTCTCTGCTACAGATGGAAAAAATAGCCAAGGCAAAAAGCTGGTGAGTTAAAAGCATTATATTTCACAGAGGGGGGAGCAGATAGAGCGTAGTACAATGCCAGATATGACATGTAGCCAACTATATCACGTCTTGGCTGTTTGTATCAGACAGAAATGCCAGTAGATAACAGGGCAGTGTTGTGAGTTTGATGGAAGGCTGTTCCGACTGGGGGCTTAGCTTTGGGTCAGGCTATACTCCCACGGCGCTGCAGTGCTGTGTGTGAAACCTCTCCATCACCACACGCACAAGTTCAACGCGCTGTTAGCTGGTCACGGCCGGGAAGAAATGTATTCTGTATACTCCCCGGCTTCAATGTGGGAATTGCAATTCACATAAGCCACTTAAGGAAATCTGCAGAGGGAGAAAAAAAGGTATAAAACTGAGAAGGGGCTTACGAGTTATTGGAGCCTTTTAAACACGGAGGCTCCTCATCAGGCGGGGGGGCTTCTTTTTTTTTTCTCTCCAAGTCTTGTAAATGAGTTCACTCCATTGCCTTTAAAACCCCTGTAAAGGTATTAAATCTGAAAATAACATAATTCATTACCTCTGTCTGAAACATGTTTAACTTGAAGATGTAATGCGGGCAAAAGTGCTTTGGTCTTGGTTGCAAGGATTTAAAAAAAGGTAGCAAAATGTGAGCTATTCTGTCCGGGATGTCATTCAGCACAAAAAGGAATACTAATGACTTTTGAATCCATTTAGTGACTCACTTCAATTTGTGATTTATATTAATGGCCCGTGTATTGCTTTCTCCACATCCAACGGGGCTGTGTTCTGCTAAATTTCACCATAATATTCATGTCGATAAGCAGGTGACGACTTGAAGAAAGGACTGATTATATTTGCTAATCCCCAAAGAAATTAGGCGAGATTGATGAAAGCGTGCATATACTCCACACACAAAGCCTTGGGAGTCTCTAAAAGCTGTTACCATGGTGGTATCCCATTAGAATAACAAACATTTCCCCTGGATGTTTAACATCGCTTCCCAGTGAGCACAGCCCTCCCTAAACCTCCCCTCTCTCCCTCTCCCTCTCCCTCTCTCTCAAGCACCTGCCTTCACATTTTCCACTTCTAAAATTCCACCAGCCGCTTGGAAAAAAAAAAAAGGAGGGTGAAATATGAAATGCAGTTACGAGAAAACTTGAGTGCCAAAAAAAGGACTTTTCTTCAAACCCGTAATAACTTTCCATGGGAATAGGGAGAAACTTAAAAAGAATAACACTTCCCCTTGATTTTCTACTCCTACCACTTTTTTAAGCAGGCAGTGAATTTCCTGGAGTGATAAGGGCTTAGCCAATGTAATCCTCAGAGGACCCTTCTCTGGCATGCCAGGAATCAAGAAACCTTTCCCTCTCGAAAAAAAAAAAAAAAAAAAGTAGAAAAAGACAGAGAGAGGGAGGCAACAGTAGGTTTGGGAACAAGGAGGAGAGGCAGCCAGCATGCCATCTCCCACACATGCTGGCGAATGCAAATTAGCATGTGTGGAAAGAGCAGCCGGACTCGCCTCAGCTGGAGATCAACAGAGGAATATTGATATGACAATGCGAGGGGCTTCCCTGACTCAGACAGCAGGGGCCACCGAGGATGCTCTAATTGGCCTCACGCAAGGAGGGAGGAGGAGGAGGAGGGTGTGGGGGTGGGGGGGGGCCCATAAATGTTTCACACAGATTGATTCATTATCAGTTTGCTCGACAGGCTGGGTGGGCCTCGTAAAAGTGTACCATCTTGAACTGGTGGCATGTAAGTCACTGTCACCGCGGCAGGACAGAATATATCATCCCGACCTTTCACTTCAGATATTGAAATGAGAGCCGGCAACATGACTTGCCACACTGCAGGACTACTACTCTTGCATTTCAAAAACGCTGGAGTAGAAGGATCGTGCAATGATAGGTGACAGAGCAAGGGAAAACATCAATAATTTACGAATGTCTCTTCTGTCAGGATATGCCAGGCTATGATGTGCTGTCTCTTTTTATTACAGCAGACGTCAAAGCTGGCAGGCAAGTTTGAGGTATAAATATTCTCTTGATTAAGGAGCGACTGCAATATAAAAAGTACTCCGCCTGTATTGTCATGCAAAGTAGATCTAAAAAGTTGAACTAATAAATCCATTTACAGACTCTAGTAACTTCTGGTTTACATTAACAGCCAATTAATGGCTTCTGTATCATTATAAAAGCTCACTATCTACTGTAACAGTTTGCTACATGAGAAGTTGTAAAATTTTACGGCCAAACTCTCTTCCGTCTCCTAATGTGGTTAAACTGACGTTTTTGCTCAGTGATAAATGTGCACAAATTATTTAATAGCCCACAAAAACTAATCTGTCCGTTAAAAAAGAACTGCAGGCTTCACAGACACGCAGAGCTGCAGAAGATCACTGGCAGCCATTTAAGAGCCGTGAGAAAGGCAGTTGAGCATCTCAGCTTCTCGCTGGGTGGTTGGATACATGTGGTTGACACATTTGCATCTTCAAAGATGCACACAGACAAACTCAATATGTGTGAGAATGTCTGGGCGGCATGTGGAAAACCCCAGTCCTTCCTCTGAAGAGGTTTCCTCCCCCTCTCAAAGACTATACCACGTTTTTGAGCTCCTTTATCTCTCAAGCAGTTGCTTTGGCGGCGAGTTGTAAACAAGTTGCTTGGACTGGATGCACAGAAAACAGTTGCTGTATACCGTGCAACGACTGTCTGCTCTGCACCAAACCAAAAAAGGCGCTGCAGGAAACTACAAATCAGGAGCCATTACACAGCAACAAATATGACAGGAACAGTGCTGCACATTATTTGAGCTCCAAGACTCATTCACTCAGTGTCTCTTCCAATGAGCGTGAACAATGCAAGCAGAGTGTGCATTGTGCTGCAGAGCAGGAGACTGTTCCTCTGAATTGGGGGGTAAATTACAAAAGAGGCCTGTGCAAATTAGACGTGATGGCTTCATAATACGTTTGAAGTGTCGGCTTCTCCAGAAACCTATCCCCAGGCTACACTCGCGAATCGACGCTTTGAACTTCCAATTATTCCTGCCAAACCGCTGCAATCACCACGCTGTAAAACAATCATTCTAGCGTTGCAAAACGCACACGATCAATGTTGACTCGGCTGTTGGCAACGACGGGGTTACCAGCTCTAAGTATGCTTTCATAGCGTGATGTATTTAATCTATATCTGCGAGGAACACGCATATCCGATTTGGCATTAAACATAACAAGTGTCTGAGTCTTTTTTTTCCTCCTTTTAAATGCAACTTTTGAATGAGGTCCTGAAAGAAGATTAATATCTCTGAAGTGTTTGTAGTGGGTTTTTAATCCTGAGAGACCATTTGTTACAGAAGGAGGAAGAGGACCGGAGGGAAACAGCTGTATTTCGAGAGGAACCATCCAGAACTGTGTTCCCTCCTGATATTCATTTGGTGAGGGAATATATTCAAATGCTATCACAGTTCCATAAGATTACAGCACAGAGAGGACTCATAAACAGAAATCCCACACAGGATCTGGCATGTGTGCAACCGCTGAGCAATTTTATATTACAATACGACCTCTTACTCATGCATACTTTTGCCTGCAAAGAAATAAATTACCTTTGCAATTTGGGACACCTCCAAAAGGTGCTACTGGGTGCCGTTTGTCGACAGTACTCAGGCAGTCTAAAGGAGAGGCTAAACCCAGGCAGGATGACCGAGTCAAACACCTCAGTTGAACCGGAAAAAGTGACCACAACGGTTGAATAGAACGAGACTCTGGAGCCCGAGAGGGAAGCAGGAAGAAAGAAAAAAATGCTCCCTGTAAACACTGGCTAAGAATTATTTACTCACAAGGCTAAACATTAAAGCGTCTTCTCGTCCTTGATTAGGTCTTGTTTATATTTCCCAACGACGGGTGAGTAATATACATACGACGTCTAGTTGAGATGCATCAATATTGTCTCCTCAACTGCGCCTGCTACATAATTAATACACACACTGACATGACATGGATATGATATGACAAGGGTATCAGAGGCGAGGAGTTAGAAAAAGAGTGAGTGAATGCATTTTTCATGAAGTGCAGAGCTCCCCAGCCAAAGTTCTAGACATGATGTTTCAGTTTCAGAGACGAAAAGGGGCACGGAAGGCGAGGGAGGCAAAATATGTGGCTGTGTGAAAACAAACCTGGGAAAATCATATGCAAGTGCGCTCATACTGATATGTCCATATCTCTGATCACACATCCAGAGGTCGACTTTGATCGGCCTCGCATCTCCCTCTTGGCTATCTGTTAGGGGTCCTGTTCAAAAAAAAAAACTGCAAATGTGATACAACATCCTCTCATCTTTTTTTACTTCCACTGATATCTCAACATCTGATGGGCTGTGGTGTTACTGCAGCTGCTGATACTTAATAAAAGTGAAGGCTGGATTTCTTTAAGGGTAGCGTTTTCCATTTCTTTCGCCATTTCTCCTCAGATTGGCGAAGCTATAAATAGCCTCGATTTTTTAGTTCTGTGGGGGAAAAAAAAAAAAACACACAGGTGTAGAGAAGAATTCATTTTGCAGTGTATTTGGACAGGGCTCCTCTGCTCTGCCACTGGGAGAGGGGCCTTACAGGGGCCATTCCTCCTCATTCAGAGCCATTACCACCCCACTGTCACTGTCAGTCTGTCCCCTCACCCATCACAGAGCCCAGAGCAGCCCCACAGCCCATCTCAAACCTCGCGACTAAATCACATTCTACGCACAAACGGCCGGGGCCGTGCAGCATCTACTGTATCTAATCTAATCTGTCCATCTCCTGTGTCCCTACACACACACATCAACACACACACCATGTAAGTCTCTGGAAAGGCAGGCCAACATCTCAGCACCTCAATCATGTACATTTCCGTCGTGTGTGGTGAAACAAGAGTCGGTAATGCAAATCAGAAATCAGGATTTGCCTCCATAATTGGGGCTTTATCAGCTCATTAAGAAACAGGGAGGCATCGCTGAAATGAGCATGCAATATTCCCATTAAAAGCGCTAAAGGAGAGAGCACTTAGAACATATCAACGCGAGTCCTTGGGAGAGAGAGGGAAGGAGCTGTGATTGATAAGGTTACTATCTTGTCAGCTAAAAAAAACACCTAAGGGGAAGCGGCAATTTAGCAGAAAGAACAGAGCGAATGTTCTCAGGTGGCCCTGATGGCCACTTGTCTGCCCCTCAGTGTTGTAATGCCCGATACAAAATGGCACATCTTATTAAAAATTTGACAGATTTATTATTACAGTTGTTTAACCTCTTTATAATCAAATCATGTTAGGGGTTCAAGGAGACTCTCTCCCACTGAATTACAATCATTTTAGCTTGATTTAAATTCTCGCCGTGTGGTGGTTTCCACTTACCCCATGCAGGCACATTTCCTGTTTACATCCAGCAGCATTCAGAGTCAAGTGTACATGGGGGTATTAAAAAAATCATATGAATAAGGCCACTTTTAGCACTTAAAGTGCTGTACCAAACACAACAGAAAACTGCTTTTCACAGTTATTACATTGTGTCAAAGGCAAATTATAAGGTACAAAGTTGGTCCCCCACCCGCCTCTGGTCCACTAAAATAGTCAAGCCTTTGTGGTACAAACTGTACTGCTACCATTCATAGATGTGACTGGCAGGATGCAAATTTACTACTATTAATGTGAGTGGGCAAAGCCACATTAACCCCACAGTCTCTGCGTGACGGACAGGGAGGGTGATGTGCTGGCATATTGTGTTTCATGTACAGTAATTGCTGCAGCTCAAAGTGCTCAGAGGTGAGATTGTAGCACACAACGTGACAATGAACGAAGCATGTCACTGGGCCTATGGGGAAAGGACTGTCATTAGCTACAGGACGTTGATGATTGAGGAACACTTTCTTACTGCTGCGGAGGAAAAACAACCGAACGCCTTCAGCAAAATCAATACAGTTTGAGCCGTCGGAATGCAAATAGCGACTATTTTGGCTGCGTGACACGGGATGATGCACCATTACTTATTCCGGCTCCATTCAATGTCATCATTAGCCTTTACAGTGTCAAATCCGCTCAATAAAGGGCATTATTTCCAAAAGGATAAGCGCTGCATTAATCCTTTTATGCTGCTTTCAGCAGGATCGAGTCTCCCATAGCTAATATTAATGTGCTAGGTGTCAAGAGTGAGATGGCTAATCCTGATAACTCAGGATGTACAGTCAACTTTGCAGATGGCTATCTGCCCTGGACTAGCACTCCTAATAGGCACAGGAACAGGATGTGCTTTTAAAGCTGCACTTCCCGAACGTCGTCTTCAAAGAAAACGATAATTTTCAACGGGGCTTTCTGAACTGAGAAGATAAGCCAGAGAACGGGGGAGGACAAAATAAAAATGATGCTCGCCTCAGAGAGGAAAAATAGCTTCCTGATATAGTCCTAGCTCCCTCTTTAAAGCTGACACCTAGAACATACAGTTTATCAATTATACATGAAGCCAGAATCCATCTTCTGTTGGCAGCTTGTTTGGATCCGGCCCGAGCCCTCTCAGTGGTGAAATGTGTCTGGGAGCCCCCATCCCTCCTGTCGCCTTTTTCCACTTGCAGCCTGTCCTTAAATCAATCCCTTTTTAGGCCTGAATTTATTTTTCCTGTAACAAATCTGTCTTGGCAAATGATGTCACATAAGCAGGGAGAATGACAGCCTGATGTCTATGCGGGGAACATCAACCTTGCTCCAGCAGCCTCCTCCCAAGGTGAGTAATCATGCTGAGGAGCGGTGCAGTGTGTGGATGCCAGCCAGAGTCCAAACAAACCCAGAGTCTGTTGCTCAAGATAAACAAACCAATTAGGGGAAAGGCATGTTATTCCTCAGTTGGTGGGATATTTGCTAGATGGAAAATAATCAATGCATTCTTATTTCCACGGGGCGAAGCCGAAAAAGTCCTGAGCAGAATAAAATCTAGGCAGGGAGGGAGAGTAAAATTATTCATTAGAAAAAATAAATAATGGGACTAAACTAGCTACTAGTCATGTAATTAATCCATGCAGGCTCAGTGGAGAGAGGAGAGCACAGAGGGGAAGATTCATCATAGCTTTTCGCCCCTCGCTCCCAGGGATACATGCCCTTCTTGTGTGGATGAGTCAGCTTACATCTTCTGACAATTGTGAGCCAAGGGCTTTGTCAAAAGGAACCACAGTTATTGTTTTGATTGGTTCCCCCTTGTTATGTTGGGAGCGCAAAATGCTTTCAAATGTGATTGCACCACAGCATCTGAAAATAAGGCACGCACATATAGAACATCAAAAAGGAAGATGTCTGCTTTTTATTTACCCGAGGACAATCATTTGGCACTTTGGCGCTCTCCCTGGCCTATCCTCCACACTGGAACAAGCAGCCCTATCAGTAATTGCAGGGAGCGGCCCTGTTGGCCAGCCGAAGCATTAGACGACTGGGCTCACGGTGCATGACATTCAAGCTGGCCAATAAGGACAGACATGCTAATCAAAGTGGCTCTGGCCTCCCCCTCACAGTGTGACTGGAGGACTTTGCCCAGTCGGGGTGGATGTGCAGCTGCTCTGGCTGCGTTTCCACTCTGCCCCCTCAGGGCCTGGGCACCAGGCTAACCACTGGCACAAGAGTTTAGATGCCGGGGGAAAAAAAAAAAAAAGATGGCGGAGGCTAACAACGCCACACATGAAAAATAAATCATAGCCAGCTTGTTAGCATGGGAAGGAAAGCGGGAAAGAGGAAGAGAGGGAGACAGAGAGAGGAAGGGGAGGGGAAAAAAAGAACTGGGTTAAGAGATTTAATGTGCTGCTGAAAATCTGACACTTGCCAGAGGTCCAAATGTTCCACCAGAGCAACGGCAGCCCTGCCGGCTAAGTCTCTATAAAGCCTCCAAAGCTGCTTACAATATACACTTGAGAAACAATAGATAAGGTCAGAGAACTAGCCTATGTCTGAGTGGGACCATGTATGAAAAATAAACACTTTTCCACTGCATGTGTGAACCAAGACATGCTTACTGAAACACAGGCAAAAAAGCAGTTTGCTGCTGTTGATTACCCAGCATTTGTCAGGAAAATATTCTGCAATACTCTCTGGTTCCAGCATTTTAAACTTGAGGTTTTCCACTTTTTATAGATATATATATATATATATATATATATATATAGTTGTAAACTGAATATCTGCGGACTGTTTGACAGGAAAAACAAGTATTTTAAAATCACACTGGGCTCTGGGAACAAACGATGGACATATTTTGCAAAAAATGACAAAGACAGTAATTGAAAATAAAAATGATCAGTTGCAGCTTTTTGTTATTGATATATTTTCAGATTCATGAAAGATAATCATTCAGCATTTTGGGAAATACGCTTATGTGCTACCTTCTTATTCTGAAGCCAGGGGATGGTTAGCTTAGCTGAGCTTAGCATAAAGACATAAAGAAACAGCTAGTCTGGCTCTGTCCAAAGGGATTTAAAAAAACACACACACATCTACCAACCAGCACATCTAAAACTCCCTACTAAGTATGAAAACTGAAGCGTTAAAGGGAAAGTTCACCCCAAAATCAAAAATACACGTTTTTTTCTTGTGGCTTTAGTGCTAATTATAATTCTAGATTGTTGCCGAGTGTTGGAGATATCGTCCCGACAGATGTCTGCTCACAGAGCCAAAAAATACATTTGAGAAAAATCAACAGTAATGTCTCTTTCCAGAAATCATAACCTGGTTACTCTAGATAATCCATGGACCTTGTTGTTAGCAGTTTCATAGAGAAACTATTTTCTTTCTCCCAAACTACACCTAATGATTGTATTGCTGCACAAAATGAAGCTTCAATCTCCTGCTAGCTCACCTAGCGCCACTGAGCTAGCTAACGTTACAGCTCAGCCGGACAGGACGCCATTAATATTTACATCTCACTCTGTCATGAGCACGAGCCTCTGGTCCATGAGTAGATGCATGCTTGTCTAGTGTATTTTTCTAGCTCCATTATATTCAAGAGAAGGCGGACATTTCTATGGCCGATATCTCCAACACTCATCGAATCAAATCAAAACAGTCTAGACTGATAAACAGGTTGACAGGTGAGAGGAAAAATCTGTTTTTGATTTGAGGGTGAACTGACCCTTTAAAACAAGTTGGGGTTGTACTGGGTGGTTATGCAGAGGGAGATTTTTTTTGCCAGCTGCAGTGACATCTTGTTATTCTTCTCATCATTGTGTGGTTGCCAGGCAACCAGCAAGACTACCTAGAAGTCACTGCTCCTGGCCAAGAAATAGTCCTGCATATTACGCCCCATAAAACCATATGTTGTAATTTATCCACTTTGATTTTCTTTCAGCTGACAGAGGAAAAAACTTGCATATCTGTACAGCTAGAATGAAAATTGAGGTGTGATATGACAAAAATCCTGAAGCTTACAACTTAAATGAATGAATTATCAAACCATTAAAAAAATTATATTATCCTCAGAAGTCATTAGTCTCTTTTAAAAAGGGAGAGAGAGAAAAAAATACTGGCAGTTTACAATGGATCAAGGCCAAACTGGCAGAAGGAAGATATGCACAGGCTTATTACAGACCATAAACAAATTACAGCGACATAAAAGGGAAAAATGAAACCTTGCAGAAGGAAACAATTCTCAAAGAACAGTGTCCAGCATCTGCTGCACAGAGATGCACATCTGTGGTGATTCTTTGTAGGCCGCTTTCGGAAACTGTCAAGCTGACCTGGGCGCTGCGGATTATCTGTAGCAGGGAGAATATTCCGACGGTATTTATTCGGTCGAGGCTTTATGCTCCAGCGTGATAATATAACAGCGTCTGACACTTAACTCTACGCACTATCTTTGCCCAAGAGACACACTATCCTAAAGCGTCTGCGGTTTCATCATGTGAATCTTAATCAGATACTTAGCCAGTAGAGCAGGTTTTTACTCTCCCTGGTGAGAGTATCAACACATGGCCATCAGGCACAATTCACGGCCGCAAAGTGGCTATTTATTTTCTGCTCAGCATTACTTGACAAATAATTACTCAGTCTATTCAATTAAGCCATGGAACTCGCACAAATGGCCACAAACATCCCAGTGTAGGACTGAAACATTATTCTACGTTTCACAACTTGGTCTCATGAATAAAAAGGCACACACACACACACACACACACACACACACACACACACAGAGCGAGTGCTTTGATGCGGTGGGAGCAAAGGGACAAGGTGATGGAAAGTAGAAATATCATTAAGTCTGAACTATTTCATCCTTTTTACAGCAAGGCAGAGGAAAACAGACTTGTTGCCGGTGGAGCAGATGCACACAGTAATCCGAGGTGAAAGGACATGGTGTTTTCCCTGCTGAAGAAGAAAAACTGTTTTTACAAGGTAACGTGGGTGTACAAGGAGAGAGTCACTGCATGCTGGTAGAGTAATATGGACTACAGCCTGGAAGCCTGCCAGAGTCCAAAAATGTGCCCCCTCCACCCCCTACCCCCACCCCGAGAGGCAATTACTCAAGATACAGTGGATTAAAGCATTTTTTCCTGTTGTTGTTCAAATTAGGATGCTAGAAATAAAGAGTCCCAAAATAAAAACCAGCGCAGCCCTGCCAACTTTTAAGTATTTCCACACACATTTCAAAATAAATAAATAAATAGAAATAAATCATACAAATACACAAATCTTAACCAAAATAGATCCCATTCAGTGTGATGAGAACTTCTCCTCCATGGAAACAAAATGAGATGAACCCTGACATCCTGTAAACTTTCCTTCTAACCTAATTTCAAACATATCCTCTAATAAAAAGCTCGCTGTGTTTACTGTGGTTAAAGAAATAAATAGAAAAATCAGCAGTGGGGAAGAGCACAGTAATTAAGTACATTTACTAAGATACTATACAGTACAGTGTTAAGGTACTTGCACATAACTTGAGTATTTCAATTTCACATTAGTTCATATTTGTACTCCACTGCATTTCAAAGGGAAATATTGTAATACATATATCTAGCAGGCACTACTAGTTACTTTGTGGGTTAAAGAAGTATTTCTCCACTGGATAGATGTCTTTTTTTGATAATTTTTTTGAGGCTGTCTATGCAGTAGAAAGACGCAAATACTTCTCAAATTGGTGCTCAATGACCAGAGAAAACAGAAAAAATGTCTGTAATATACACTTTTGCTCAAGAGGTAGAAAACCTTCAACTACCAGAATGCACAGCGCGACATCGGACCAATAAACGCTCCCAGGGGTGGGTGACATAATGTGAACACATCGATTTGACACAATGGCAGCCAGCTGGAAACAAATACTCTCGTAATAATAGTTAAACAGTGACCTATATATGTTAATGTTGAGAAATAGGCAGCACAGTAACAGAATCTTGGTGTATATTAGATCAGTGCTGCCTTATGCAGGAAACAGTATGGCAGCCACTTCCAGCTCACAAATTCTCTATTACAGCTAAACAGGGCACTAAAACACATTCCTAGAGAACATTTTAGGCAAAAAATAGACAATGCAGTAACATAATCTTGGTTTATATTTGATCAGCACTACCAAGTTTACTATTAGAGGGGCAGGTCCGTCTCTTGACCCACCTATATACTTTTTGTATCTGCGGCTGTGGCATGGGTGTTGGGCAATACGAAAATGCAGAAGCACAGCCTTCTGTGCAGCAAAATATTTGCTGCGAATGGAGCAGAGAGATCTAGCCACTGCCTAGATGGAGGGAAGATTACCATACTTTATTTGCACATACAACCCACAATGTTATGATACAAAGCTGGTTGAAAATCAGTGAAGTATCCCTTTTAAGACTTCACATAAAGCATATGATCTATCATTATAGAGTAACAATAGTTATCAACGTACTTAAGGTTAGCTACATCTTAATATCTGTAAGTAATAATCCAATACTGAAATGCCTTTATAATATAACAATTTGTGAAAATGTTGTTTTTCTCGCATGCCTCCACGGTGAACGAAGAATCTAAAGATGATGAACATTCTTGATTAATTGAAGACACAGGCAGCTGCATTTAACAACAGCAAAACTATATCAAAACATCACTTTACAAACTCTCACACAACTCATGCTGCATAATCCAAGTCTCATTTATCCAGTCGTATGCTCAATTCCTCCCAAACAGACAGTCCTTTCCAATGGAGAATTGAATTAAAAGTAAAATTTATCAACGCTCTCTTCAAAACCAGACTCCACTGATGAAAACAAGTATTTTACACTGCTGAACACAGGAGCTGCTGGTCTACCACTGCCTCTATCAGCTAGTTTGTTTGTATTATGGTGTGACTTTGGTGCTTTAACACAAACAAACTAACTGATCTATGCTGTGGTAGAGCAGCAGCTCCAGTGTTCAGTGAGGTTAAAATACCTGTTTTGTCAGTGGAGTTTGGTCTGACACTTGGATAAGTTCCCTGTTCCAAAGGGCTGTCTGAGAAGTAAAGATCATATGACTAGATAAATGGGACCTGGATTATACTGTACGAGTTGTACAGTAAAAAGTTTGTTAACAAATGTTTTGATTTAGTTTTGCCGTTGTTACACGTGAACCCTTACAACTTCAATTTCTCAAGGATTTTCTCAATTTTGGGATTTTTATTTCACTGTGGAGGCATGAGAGAAAACTAAGTTTACTTCAGACATTCAGCGTAACACCGGGTGAGTAATTGATAAACAAATGCTCATTTGAGGGGTGAAGTATTCCTTTAAGTACAAGATTAAAAATTTCTGACCTTGGTGCCTTCCAGTGGTCGTATTAAAGATGCTGTGGGACTCTTCAATAAATGGGCTGAAAACAACTCAAACCGCAACAATTTATTAACTTTATGTCCGAGCTGTGTCCAAAACCACTCTTGTTCCTTGACTGACTACTGACTATATAATGGACACTTAATAGTTTACTCTGCAGTGAGCAGTAAATTGAGATTGTGGACTTCATGATTATTTTGCATCATTACTGACTGATCACAGAGTTGTTGAGTCATCATCATAAATTTTCAAAGCTTGTGATGCATTACCTTGTGTGGGTATTAGTAGGGTTGCCAAAATAAGACAATAATTCAGATTTATTAATCAAAGAAAAATGATGCCCCTTGACCCAATATGTCATTGAACATACAACTATTTAAAGCAGCTTTGTAGATATGATGAAAGCAGATGATAAAATGTTGATTGGCCTTGTGAATGGAAAATTTACAATTTAAAAAACACCAAGAGGGAACCACTGATAGAAGCATTGTTTTGCACAATTTCTGAGTTAAGGGATTTTCGTACCATTGCAATGCTTTAAGCCTGAAATTTCATCTCAATGCAAAGTACTTAGAAGCTAGCCCCAAGGTCAGACCTAGCAAAGCCCCTGATGCTACCATGAGCATCCAGTCACATCAAGCCACACTCGAACAGGCGTTCAGACATAGACCGGGTAATAGTGTGTCCAGCATTGGACACTGGATGGGCCTGCCACTAGGTACATAGGTTGTCTGCTCCAGGATTTGAAACCATACCAACATGGCGGCTAGTTTGGAAATTTTCTCTTTTATTACGAAAATAGTTCACTGAAATGCAGTTACTAACTCTGTCTTCATTTTAGATCGATAATAGATAGATTAAATGTTTCTTAGGAGTTTCCAGAGGTGGCAAGTCATGCCGGACACCCCTTATTTGCATAAAGTAGCCTGGATTCAACTTGATGCAAATGAGAAGCAGACGCCCCATCTCTTGAACTGCATCACAGCACTACCAGAATGCATTGCACGCCTGCCTACGTAAGACGATGACCAAGAAGTGTGGAAATAACAGAACCTGTGTACACATCCCATCCGTCTACCTGTGACAGATTAACCAACTTATTTGCTAAATGGATTGCAATGGACTGCAGGCCAATTTCACTGGCAGGACAGGGGGTTAACGAGGCTTTACAGATTGCATCATCTGACGCAATTTATAAGCCGCCATCGAGAAACACAATTGTGTCCAAAATCCACTTGAATTTTTTTAAATGTTTCTCATGGCGAATATTGATATATGCGATTAATTTAGATAAATTATCACAAAGCATGTAATTAATTAGATTATTTTTTTTAATCTCTTGACAACCCTAGATATTAGCAAAAAGGAGTTAGCATGATGGGCATTACATCTTCCTACCATTGTTGCATTTTTTGGAATTTCACACTCAGAGTTCAGACAATAAAATGGTTTATGTAGTGCAGAATGTAGTAAATATGAAGTGATTTCAGACACATCCCAGCTAGAAATGGCTGTGATAATCACATAAACACAGTGGCCATAAGTAAAAAATAAAATGTGGGACTTTTATTTCTGACGGAGTATTTTTAGAGTGCAGTATTGCTACTTTCACTTCAGCAAAACATCTTAAATCTTCTTCCTCTTCTGAAATGAAGAAGTAAAACCATAAATCAGAAGTAAGGATAATTGTAAACAACCTAAATAAATCCCACAGACGTTTAAGTGAAAGCCACAGGATGTCTCCGCAGCCAGCATCGTTTGGCCTCTCCACCCTAATTTACCACGCTCCGCCCACTCAGGCCTGCAGGGCTGTGGAGCTGGCTGATCCTCCAGCAGGGCCGAGCCAGCCCATACGTCCCACTGGCACGGGACGCCCCGCCAAGAGCCAATCACCAAGCCCGCACTCCTGACAGCTCATTACCACTCAATTAGGCAGGTGCACCTCCACGCACAGCCTTCTGACAAATACAGCCCTCCCAGATGCATGTTTAACATTCGAGAGAATTATATAGTGACAGCAAACACTAAATGCCTCACCCTTATCACTTGATTGCCTCAAGATTTAAATCCTATAATTGGCCCAGGCCAGCGGGAGGAAAAAAAAAAAAAAAAAAAAAAAAAAACAATAAATATGATGCAGTCGGCTTGTAATTGAACAATTATGAATTCATATTCATAAGATGCTTGCTGGCAATTACAAAATGCCATCTGATTAGACACAATTTGAAATGACATTGTTCCATGCTAAAGACACTGTGGTGTCAGCCTAATAAAGAGAATACACATCATAGCAGTTGCTCGCCCACCAACATGACCTCCAGAGATGGGAGACATGCTGACACAGTGGCTTGGCCGGTGACGGACGGGACTTGGCACCCATCGCTCTTTGTCCCCCTAAACCTACTGCTCACACTCATTCGCACAGGAAAAATAACACCACCAAGGGTTGACTTTCAAAATTTTAACACCAGTGGGCACAGATTGTGCACATAACAAAACACAAGCAAGGCGAAAAAATGTTGATCCCTTGAGAACAGATTCTAATCAAGATGAAATGATTTACAAATCTATTTAATAAGGCTTGCCAGAAGTCAAACTTGGCATGTAAATGCGGTGGGGATTAAATTTCATCGGCAACCAAGACTGTAACTGATCGCCTGCAGACAAAGGGGGAGCCTGCCAGTTTTTTTTCTCCCCCCTCCACTTCTCCTCCCTCCCTCCCTCCCTCCCTCTTTCTCTCCACTGCCTGCATTTTGCCTCGTGATCCCTCCCTGGCTATGTGGAAGGACAGGGGCAGTGCAGAGTGGTGCAGTACAGAGTGGAGAGGAAAGAGAGAAAACACAGAAAAGGAGAAGGAGGGAGGAAGATGGAGACAGAGGAAGGGAGGAATTTGGGAGATAAAGAGCAGTGGTGAGAGGGAGAGTAGAAGGAGAGCAGAGGACAGAAAGGGATAGAGGAAGAGAGGGAGAGGAAGCTCAAGGTCAGCGTGAGGACAATGTGGTCCTCTGAGTTGGACAGAGACACAGCCGCAGTCACCTCTGTGCTAATCAGCCCTTCGGCTGGCTGATGAGATGTCAGTTAGTTGTGTGTGTGGAAAAACCTCTCCCTTCGCTTTTTTGGCTGCAAATTGCAGGGGCTGGTGGGGCGGAGTAACAATGTGTGTGTATATATGTGTGTATGTGTGCCACTCTGGAGTGTAAGCAGGCTGACGTGCTGCTTGTGGTGCCAGTATTGCGCTTTTTTTTTTTTCCCCTGCTTTTGCCCTCCCCTTCGCCTCTTTTTCTTGCATATTATGCTACGGTGACTGAAGCTGAACTCAGCTTTCCCCTGCAGTGAGGGCAAGAATACAACTGCCAATTAATGCTATATGCAGTGTGCCAGTGTTAACAGTGTGAGGCATTCTGCCTCAAGTTGCTGCGCTGTTTGAAAAAGAAAGGTGGGCTAGCTGTTTTCCTCGGGCGTGGCTAACCTTTCGCAGGCTAACGGGGATTGTGCCATTAGCTGAGGGCGTAAACGAACAGCGTCCACAGCTGTGATCAGGTTTGCGACCTAACAGCACCGCAGCTTGTGTCTCGTTGGGTGAGTTTTGTGTATCAGGCCAGTTGGCAGAGGCGAGTGTCTCCTCCGTCTATCCTTGGGTTATTTCTGACCATCTGTGCCCAGTCATTAACAGGCCTTTTCACAGTCAATTGTCTTGTTTGTCTCCCCTCTTCTTCTTACTTGCTCCGTACATGACCGTGAGGTGGGCTGAGTGCTTCTTTCTTTTCCCTGAATATAAACGGCATAAGTTAGGAGAGGCCATTTTATTAGCAGGGGCTAAGGAGAGCTGTGGAGCCATAGGTTAATTCAAAGTGGCATCATGGAGGATGCATCAAGCAGTGGAGATCAAATTACAGGGCAAAGCGCTCAGTGGTAAGAAAAACAAGCCAGTGGTATGCTGCAGAATGTGTGCGTGCATGCTGTGTGTGTTTAGCAGCAAGTGTATGTGTGTCTGAGAGACTGGAGAAAGAGACGGGGGGGGGGGGAGGCAAAGGAGACAGCAAAAGGAGAGGAGGAGGAGGGGGGTGTCCATAGAGGGCCAAGGGGGATGGGGATAGAAGGAAAGAGGGAGTGAAGGCAAGGGGGGGGGGGCTAACTGGGCCAGCACGCACACATCACCCCCACCAATTAGAGTCACTCATCTCCCTTTCACACAATACATCACCCTCCATTTCTGATGTTTACAATCGTCGGGGAAAGAAATAACTGTAAACATCACTGCAGCAGCGATGGCATTCAGCAAAAAAAAAAAGAGAGAGATATCCTCTGCCTGAAATGCGTTTAGCCATTCCTTCTTCCCCCTCACGCCTTTGTTATTGGTCTTTGTGCAATGATTTGCCTAAGGACCCAGATTTCCTAGCAACAGCCTGCCACCAAACATTTGGCAGGAGTTCAACATTCTCTCTCTTTGTGAGAAATGGCAGTGCTGCCTCCCTGCTCTACGTCTGCCACCAGCCCTGCTGCTGCTGCCGCCGCCACCGCCGCTGCTGCTGGATGAGCCAGACTGGCTGCAAGAGCCCTCTAATAATTCTGTTTTCATCCAATCACACCACATAGTAGCAGGCACCTTGAGAGCCTCTGCCAGGAATCATCAATCACCTCTTTAACACACATGCTCCGGCGAACACGGACGCACGTGCGAGGCAAATAACATGCTAACGTACACACATGCACGCTTTTCGGTAATTACATTTACAGATTAGAGTGTACAAGACTGCGTATACCGCCCAGCAGTCGTTTAATGAAAATCAACAAAGCACATTAATACACAGCAGAGGTTGATACAGTGAGAGAGGGAGAGGGAGAGAAAATGTACAATGTGGCTGTAAATTGGGTAAATACATCTGAGTGCTCTCGACAAGGTTAATGGAGAGAGGAGGCCTTAGTGAACACCGGTCTAGACACGCCACACAGTATTAAGTGGGAATAGCTGTGGCAGTGTATCTGGCTAAGTACTTTGGAAGTGCGAATGGGACCCTAATAAAGCGAATGATCCCCCTGTTTTGACAAAGAGGCCCAGGAGGGACGCTGGAAACGACGTTTGAGATTCTGAGCACTGACAAACACCCATTTGTGGCCCTTCTATTCCCCCCTCAAATCCCACGGAAGCTTTTCCCTGCGCGTAAGACTGTCGGATGTGGGCAAAACCCAACTGCCAATTTGCAGAGGATGTGCCGTGTTTGCTAATGCGAAGCAGAGGCTAAAAATGAGACCACACAAACTCTGGAGGATGGACTGACTGATCTGCTTTCTGGCACGAGCACTGACAGCTTTTTTTTTTCCTTCTTGTTTGTTTGTTTCTGCGACTGGGCGGCTAATTATGAAACCTCTGTCATTATTGGACTACAGTACACTCATGTTTAGAGGGGCTTGTGGGCAACATGGGGACCATTGTGAATTTCACTTGGGACAGAATGCCAAGGAGTATGTTGATGGCTGTAAATGCTGATTTATGCCGATAATGAACTGCTTAAAGACGTGGAATGTGGTGCAATTTCAGGGCTATCGTCTTGACTGGAGATCAGACAAAATGTTGATCTGCCAGAATTAAATGTAATCCCAAACAGTGAAACACGAGCATGGCAGGCCATCCTACCCCAGAAGCTGTAAGTGAAGACATTACCTCAGTGGTGCAGCTTGAGTGTGTGTGAATGTCTAAGCTCACATCTGTCCTCCTCAATCTGTGTGTGTGTGTTTTGTCTGTAGGGGGAAGATTGTGTAGGAGGGGGTAAAGCCGAATGAACTCGAATAATCAATTTTCACACTTTCACAGCACCTGTTGGCTTGTCTTCACGTAAAAAAGAAATGAATGAATGCATTACATGTAGAACAATTTCACACTGTGCTGCAGCTTCGCGCACAAAGACGAGGGGAAAATAGGGAGAATGGAGCTGTATTGTCTCAATAGGTAACATAGCTCATTTCACTCGACAAAGGATGAATGGATATATTGACAATGCTGAAGGCGCGCTGAGGCATTCCCTGAATAAAGCCTCTTAACATTTTGTCCTCTTCTGGCAATAGAGTTGGGGAACAGTCATTTTGAATGTAGAGGGTCTCACTTACCGCAATATAATAGACCTTGGCTTTCTTCACCAGCTCCCAGTTGCTGTCCAAGTCCAGGTGTTTTTCCTTTTTGTAGCAGTTTGCCGCTGCCAGGTTAGCAACAAGGGACCTGCCGAGACAGACCCCATAAATCTTCCGCCT
The DNA here is from genome assembly GCF_041903045.1 of Epinephelus lanceolatus. Taxonomy (NCBI): domain Eukaryota; kingdom Metazoa; phylum Chordata; class Actinopteri; order Perciformes; family Serranidae; genus Epinephelus; species Epinephelus lanceolatus. Next base: position 23,767,284 of record NC_135754.1, on the reverse strand, counting down.
CGCTTATCATCCATCTTAATTTTGTCTCAAAAACATCCCTAAAAACACTCGGGCCCCAGACTTTCCTTTGTTCTTTCACGATATAAAAGGATGATAATGGTTTCTTAGAATGTCTGCACCAAGGTGAAATAAAGTCATCTGGATGTCTTTATTTTTCTTTCTTTTAAAAAAAAGGTGTGTGTGTGTGTGTGTGTGTGTGTGTGTGGGGGGGGGGGGTTATCTCAAACACCACAAAAAAGGAGAGATAAAAATAAGCAGAGGGACTTTCAAGGCCAACAATGAGCCACAAATTATTCATATTATCACATCACCTGGAGAAGTGGTCCATTGTTAACAAAGGTGGAAAAACAACAGAAATGCATTACTAAATGAACACTTGAGCTGAGTAGTGAGCGGTGGGAGCTGGAAGTGAAGCAGGTGGCATTATCTTAACATAGCTCATTAGCCAGTCCTCGTGAGCTGTCGCTTTATGAGCGGCCATCAAAATGAGTGCAACCATCATCGCTACTTAGGGGAAAACTGTTAGGCGACCATATGACAGGTGGGTGCCGCTACGGGAAGGGGTCTGTTCTCACGTGGCGAAAAAGAAAAAAAAAAAGTGCTCACACTGGTTTAGCATCACAGAGAAGACTAACAGTGTGCTAAGTTGATCAGAGTGCGATGACGACGGCTGCGGTATGACAGCAGGATTAGGACTGCACTTGACCTGAGCTGCAGTAATGGACTCAAAGGTTAGAACAAGCATGACAGACAAAATGAGTGTCATTAGTGAGGAAGTCCAACAGACGTGAGCAAAGCACGGCACTCTCAAATAACAGTGGGATCTAATGATATCTTACATTCAAAAGGTAAAACTGAAACACTACAATAAGCTACTAGGGAAACCAAACGCTGATCAGCCTCTCCAGGAATTGGCAAATTCAGACTGGAACAAAGTTTTCCAATTTTAACAATTACCAGTTTCCTACATAAAAAAGAGTGCAATTCAGGTCAAGTTCTATCTACCAATCTCAAAGAAATATCAAGCATCAATTTCCATAATGACACTTCCTTGTAACTATGGTGACAAGGGCTTTGTTACCCTACAGCTTGTCTTCTCGGGCTGTGTACCCTCCAACCAAGATCTGCCAGTGGATATAATATAAAGTTGCCAAAACTGAACTATTCCTAATTAAACCGGGCTCTGAAGCCAATTTGACATGGTGGCCAAACTGTGGAATTACAAAGTCCAGGTCTGTAACATGATCCCATGGGGCCTTTTCCCAGAGACTTATATTGGGAGAGGGATATCTGTAAATCAGCGGGTTAATTTTTTGAGCATCACAATACCTGTAAAATGACTTTGTCACTCTCAGGATTTGATCCAGTGGCGATCGATCGATCGATTTGGTCTGATGACATTTTAAAAGTCTAAAAGAGCTGCATGATTAAATAATTTTATCCCCATTCAAGTTAGTGGAGGGCTGAACCAGAGGTTAGCTGCTCAGCTGGTGGAGGTCTCTAGTGCACGTCTTCTATTGGTCCCACAGTATGGAAGATTTGGGTGTTTTATACCTTTTGTAGTAATGAATGGGCCCCGCCTTTGACGCAGTATCCAGTTCGCTTTATATATCCATGAATCCAACTCATAAAGCCCGTACACATGCTGGATTATTTGCGGCCTCAAATTTATTGTTTTCAATGTAGACGTGCGGAAGGCAACCTCAAAAGCAAGAGCGAAGCAGGCAAGTGTGGTAGACCCCTTAAGACCCATTTTTTCAGGCCGCGACAGCTGTATCTTGACATAAACAAAGTTGCACCATTTTTCTGGTGACAAGGAACAGCCAATCACAATTGGTAGATGTCTTCCTTTTGTCCCATAACTACCTGTCTAATATAAATATAAGGAGAAGCTGATCATTTAAGTGCCTTAGGGCCACCCAGAGCTTAACATCTGTCCCACGGACAACATTTTAGACCTAATACACATTGAAAAACGACTGGAAGAAGATCAACTCCGACTCTGGGATTTCTGGTAAGAAGGCTATGATACAGTGCTAGTTATGGTTCCTTAGCAGGGTCAGGCGCAACCTGCCACCACGTCCTTGAAGGTTGGCACAGATTTGGCACAAGAGTAGCAACCAGCGCCTGACCTCATGCTTTTCGGGTGGTTAAAAACGTGGATTGTGTCTTGGCACTTACAGATTAAACTAAGGGGGGAAAAAAGTTACAGAGAACCATTCAACCTCTTGTACAGATAGTCAACTACACAGGCTAGCAACAACGTTTACTCTAACTTAAAGTATTCTAAGTACTGGAAATGTATCCCCAAATAACATAAAACTGTTCACACTGACTGACTGACTGACTGATTGAACCTTTGATTACAGATTATTATAACTGAAACAACATATTTCCAAATGGCTAAAATGAAAATATTCATGGATACATACAGCATCCCCACAGACTGCAACTGAAATGGTCAGTCTGACTAGGGGAGGTAGATTTTTTTTTCCGTAAGACTTGCACTAATCAAAGCCTCGGGGCTGTGACACACCGGCTCCCAATCCTTCAAAGCCATCACCCTTCCAATCTGGCCCTGCCGGCGACCTTTCCTCTGGCCTCCTGAGCTGTCTGTTAAACACCTGTAAGAAATATTACCGAGCTCGTCTCCCTGAGCACGGCACCTGACCTTTTCAGGTGTCAGAGCCACATCAAACAAGCCCACTAAGACCATTCAGCGGGGCCGGCTCCCGGGGCGGTCGAGGTCCAGCCGTTGACTGACTGACAACTCCAGTAGCAGCAGATGAAGGGCTGCAGAGGAGGGGAGTGTTTAGAGAAGGAGGTTATTGATCCACACCTGGTCTATCATGAACTGGAGCCTTCGCTGTTAGTGATATTTGTGTGCACGCGTGTGTGCAGGCTTTGACCTCTGCTGTCTCAGACGTGCTGATGATGATACTAGCGTGAGAGTCGCCAGAGATGCTAAAGCCCCTTTTACAGCCGAGAAGGCTGACAGGTGAGAGCTGGGATAGCCCAGCCATCTCTAACACATTGCTACTGTCAGCCTATAGATGGATGACAACCCACTGGGGCGGCAGAGACTGAGTGGGGGCCTGGAAAAACACACTCAAGCTGTTCTTTTTCCTTTTGATGTGTGAGCTGAGCTATGATTCCCTGTTATGACTTCCAGCCCCGAGGAGTCAACTGCCTGCCTGAGGATGTAAAAATGAACCAGAAGGACTATTTTGAATCTGAGCTACTCAGCAAGAGGGTCATTTCTTGGTCAGGGGTGACTGAAAGGTGGCTAACCTATTGTCCCCGGTGATGCAGGCTGCACAGGTACCAGTTGGCTCCACGTTTTGTTCATAGTAATGCGCGTCGACGTGGGCTTCTTCAGCCTTCTTCTTCAGGATCTCCCCGAATTGGTCGGTACCGATGCACCCGAAGAAAGTAGCCACCTTGTGGGGTTTCTGGATCATCCACTAGGAAAGAGAAAATAAAAACAGCAGTTACAGTGAGCTCAGTTTACAAAATATAAGTCTGTTTGAAGGGTCAAGTTCAGCTAAGGCAGATGGCATACAAACTGTAGCTTCACAGCAAACATACTGCTTGTGATATATGAGGGCTGCGAGCTGTCGTAAACAACCCAAGACCAATTCCACTCCACATAGAGGCACTATTCTCATCCAAGCACTCCCTCTTCCATGTGTGCTAAAAACAGTCTCATCTCCTTATTTACACAAACCCCATAATTCAAGGCTCCATCCTACTTATGCAAACACAGACTGTGTGTGTGAGAGAGAGTGTGTACCTGCTACCACAGGACACTCCCTGAACTGCTCGTCGGCCATTTTTTGGTCTCGACAGTCCTGATGTACTCAGTGACTTTTACCTGATGAGAGAGGGGGAGGAGGGTGGGGGTTGCTCAAATTCTACAGCGCTCAGGTTTAACCTCCAAAGATTTATTGACGTACAGTACGTGCTGCTGTTTGCTCATTTTATTGCAGCCTCCTGTTTTGTTGCTGACGGGGGCCCCTTGTGAATGAGATGTTGCTGCTTTTGGGGATGACCTGTATATGTGTGAAATTAATCATTTCACACGACCAAATAGCATCTCGGTGGGGGAAGAAAAATGCATTTTCATCACCCATCCAGAGATGCTCTCCCCTGTTATTTTGCACTCCCCCTTCTGGTCTCTGGGTAACTAGTTCAGATGGGGAAAAAATTGGAGAGAAAAAATTACCCAGGAAAAAAATGCATTACTTTAATCAAGGGTCAGGTGTGTTTTCATACCAAGGCTGCCAATTTACAAACATAGCTGACCTGTGAGGCTCATGGCTTTTACCTGGTAACAAATCAGCCTGCAAATAATGATGATTATTGTCACTCTCCATCATTCCCTTTGTTCTTTGATGAAAAATTCCATCAGAAAATCCCACAGCCTAAGGTATTTTCAAATTGCGTGGTTTGTATGACCAGTAGTCAAAAATCCAAAAGTACTCGACTTAGAGAGATATTAAACAGAAGAGAGTGACATCTTGTATGGAAGCAATCTCAGAGCCCATTGGCTACCAGTCTGACTACAATTTAGCCTGTGGGGGCAACGACAAATATTTTGAGGTTTCCATTGGAGCCAGCAGATATCCTGGTCAAGACTTTCTCCTTTGGGTCCGGTTATTGTTTACAGTCCAATTAGCAACCTGAAGCACTACAAACACAGCTACAACAGATACAGGGTTCCTACAGCCTACAGAAAGTTAGATTTAAGACTTTTTAAGACATATCTAAGGCTACTCGAAATGTAATTCAAGACCAATTTTACAATTACAAAAACTGAAGGAAAAAAACATGAACTGATATCAATTACTTAGGGTTAGGGACAATTTTTCTCAAATGTCTTATGGCAGAGACATGAAATGGGAAATACCTAGTGTTTGTTGGTGAGTTTTCTTGTGTTTCTAACTGCATGTGGAATTCCACTGCCTTGTTTGCCATTCTGCCAAGTATGAAATTCACCAAGCCTTGTATGCATTGCCTTGTACCAGTTTGAGTCATGCCACAAATCTTGGTTAAATAGACCATTTTCATTGGATTTGCACTTCCTCATGTCGTCCAGGGTTCAATGACATCAAGCTAGCAGCCAGTGGATGCTCTGCTCTGTGCATTCCAGGCGGAAATAAATATGTGTTGTTGGTTTAACTAACCTGACCTGCATGATGTTTAAACTAGAGGTATTTGGTTAATTATTTAAAAGAAAAAAAAGATTAATAAAAAAGTCCCTATTCTTATGGCTTAGAATTTTAAGACTTTTGAAAGACTGTTTTGAAACATTACCATAGAGCAAATCCACCAGAGCATAACATTTTTACATGCCGTAGTGAGTACTGATTTTTAAAAGCTATCAGTTATGTAGTCATGTATAGGGGTGGGTAGGTGGGTGGGATGGGAGGTAGGGTAGGTATACAATATGCATATGATGTGTATCTGTATGTAAATATGTGTATTTGTTGTTGTTGTGTATGTGTATGTTGTTTTGTATGTTTTTTTAAAGGCCCTTCTAGGGAGGGGCATTGGAAATTAGCAGTAGCTACGAATGCTGTGATACATTGCATTGGTTAATTGCTGTGCAATTCTCTATGTATATGTATCTGTCCCTATCAAATAAACATGAAAATGAAAATGAAATAATATGCTATACATCAATACAACCATTATATCACAATTTTTAATATGTTTGAACTTATGTCCATACTAATGAAATAAATTGCTAAAAAAAAAAAGTGCAACAAACCACAAAAAAATGATATTAGGTTTTTTTAAACACATTTTTCTAAATACATGCAAGAAAATCAGTTCATGCTCATTACGTGGTGATGCTTATTCCAACGTAGGAAGTGCCGTGAATACCCGCGGTCTGGATTATGATGTTTTTGTTGTGTGCATTTTTTCTGGATTTCTACAGACCCATTAGTGCAAGGAAACAGCGCTCCGGGACACGATGAATGCGTGATATGTTAATGTAACTCCTCCAGTTATATATGCAAAAAGAATTATTGCTCTATCTTATTTGGTTGCAATTCTACGGGCATTTAAAAATAGATATGCAAATACCAGTTAAGGCCTTTAGATGAATGAATTCAATGCCTTTTAAGACTTTTCATGGATCCACAGGAACCCTGAGATATCTGCACATGAATGCAGAAGCTATTAAAAAGCTAACCGTCAAGAATCAGAATGTGGATTAAAGAAATGGTGTCAAACATATCAATTGAGAAGATAACATATATTTTTATGTACAACTAAACCTTTGTTATGTATAACCAAATAATTTAATGATATCTGAGACTTTTTATGTACTTCTTGAAACATGATGGTAATGTTGGAAACTTGCTTCAGCACAAACAGGCTCTGAGGGAGTAGAGTAGCATTATAAGGTAAAGGTAAAGGTAAAGTTCCACTGATTGTCACACACCTGAATGTGTGAAATTTGTTCTCCGCATTTGACCCATCCCCTGAGGGAGCGGTGAGCAGCAGCGGTGCCGCGCTCGGGAATCATGTGGTGATCTAACCCCCCAATTCCAACCCCTGATGCTGAGTGCCAAGCAGGGAGGCAATGGGTCCCATTTTTATAGTCTTTGGTATGACCCGGCCGGGGATCGAACCCACGACCTCCCAGTCTCAGGGCGGACACTCTACCACAAGGCCACTGAGCTGGTTATGATCTGAGAAACACCCTTTACTTTAGTTATCTTATATTTATTATTTACTGAGTTTTTTTTTTTAATATATATGTGTATTATGTCTGTACACAGTTGATGGGGATGGGGTAATGCGAGGTAGAGCAATGGGAAAAATGTTTGCTGTGTTTTATATAACTGCTATTCATTGTACAAGTTGACCAATAAATATATTGTTTATTCTTTTGCCCTCCACACGGACTGTTTACCTGCAGGCAACCAAAGCCTGCTCAAACGCAAACCAGAACACTTCCAATACCAAAATCTTGTCCTGTTGCACACATATTCTACATTCATATGCAGACATCTGTTTATATAGATTAGTTTAGTAGTTGCTGCAATGTTTGCTTGACAAATAACTATGAAGCAATTATCAATCATCAATGCACTAATCAATTACTCGACTAATCTTTTCAGCCCTAGTGGCAGCAAATGAAATAATGCCACATATGCCTGCTGTATCTTGGCCCATGAGCGGACCTTCCACGTGTCAACTTGAGTCGTGGCTCAGTCACTCAGTCCTGTCCCGTCCCCCCCCCCCCACCAACTTTTCCTCCCCACCTGGCTGAAATACACAAACAAGTACAAACACGCACGCGCAAATCCACAGCAAAAGCCGACAGAAGCAAGCTCTTCTTCCCTAACCTCTTGCTGCAGGCACCTCACACTTATCAAGGTCACTGGCTCGGGTACACGTCAAGTCCTATCTGATTTTCTCTTCGCCGTGATGAGCTCCGAATCCAAGGTTAGGAGCTGCAGGCTGTAAATAATGACAGCGCGGCCCCTCCATTTGCAGGCCTCTCAGGTGGGAATAGAGAGGGCCACTCAGGGGCCCCCGTCCCTCTGATGACAGCATGGTGAATCACAGTGGAACCACCGACCTCGCAACCAAACCCCCCCCCCCCCATCTGAACTCTCCTGCCTCCTCCACCTCCTCTTCTTCTCTCTCTCTCTGACCGTCGGCTGTACTCTCACTGCCAGCTCAGCTTGTCATTTTACAGGGTCATTAACAGACACACATACACACTAACATGTGCATGAGTACACAGTGCACCCACGCAGGGAAAAGACTGACACACACACACACACATATATACACACATACAGAGACATCCTCTCTAGTGCCACCACATCAAAACTCCCTCCCTTCCGAAAAAACCCACCCCTGCTTTTGCCAGAAGCTGCTCTCCTACTCCAATAAACACAAAGCAGCAATAGATAAGAAGAAAATGTCTTCATTATGAGCATGTAAAAAAATGTATCTTGCAGGTTTTTTTTCTCTCCTCTGTGGTGCACAGGAGCGGGGAGTTATATCAATTCATTTCCATCCCTGGCACCCTGCAGACAATCCCTCTCCATTCCCAGATTACGTGAGATAATACCTCCATTATGACAAAAGCGCTATTCGCGGGGTCGCCAAGAGGTCAACCAACCCTGCGCTGGGTATTCATGCTTAGTCACATCCCAATTATACCGCAGTGGCAGAGGCAGAAATTGGCAAATGTACATCAAGGCGCTTCATTACTGAGGGCCGCTCCAGTGAAATTAAGCAGCAGATGAGACAGAGTGAGATTTGCCCCCAGGCGGCATGTTAGAGAGGGAGAGAGGAGGAGGATGGGAAGAAAGAGGGAAGCTGAAGTAACAGATTTTTCTGAAGGTGCTGGGAGCTTGTATCTTGCACAGCAGCTCATGTATATTTACTTAACTAGGGAGAACGCTGGTCCCCAAAGATTAATAAGTTCCCATGATACACCACAGCGACATATCTCTAGGTGCGTTTAGATACGGAAGAAAAACCTAATACAAACAAGCGAGAAAAATATCCCTGAAAAGCAGGGGGTAAGATACTGCAAAGGCGTACACGCTAAAGGCAAAGTAATAAGTATACATTATGTTAAGTGGAGAATAAGTCTGGCGTCTCTTTCTGTTTGGCTTCCATTTACCCAAATAATCTCACCCAACCCACCCGCCCGCCTGCCAGCCAGCCCGCACTACACTGGCCCTGGGGCCCCCAGATAGCTATTAATTATGACATCTCATGGTTGCAAGGAGCCCCACTTGGGGAGCTGACCTAGGCCTGCTCCTCAACATCCAGCAGCTGCCACTCTTCACTATGGAGGCAGCCGCCTCGCGTGGCAGCTTCCAGGAGGGCAATTACACAGCCCAGATGAGATGAGGCGGCTGAATGTTTGGGACTTGAGCGCTCAGACTGCCATTAGCACTATAAGCTATTACATTCCCTCTTCTTCTCTGTTTTTTTTTTTTTGCGCTCCCCTCCCTTCTTCCGTCTCCCCGCTCACTTGCTGCTGTATATTGATGAAGTGGTAATAGGACCTCTAGTTAGATATTCCTCCTGTAAAAACATTGTCTTGTTTCGAGTCTCCCTCAGGGGTCAATGTATTCTCCCGGAGTTGCTGGGAATCATTTCTGCTCTATTAATGATGCAATTCCAATGCAATTCAGATCTACTGAAGACGCTGCACAGTGGGCTTTTGTGGAGAGTTGATAGATGACACTGTGTGTTATCCTGCAGTTCGACAACAAAGTGGCGCCTTCTGCACATCACTGGGACGTTGGTTGGCCCGTCACTCCAGTTTCCACCCTCTCATGCTGCTCAGCTCATCCTTAAAACAAGGACAGAGTAAAAGTCTTCATTCTCCTCGCTTCACCTCACCAGCGGGGTCCTCTTGAGAAGAACATGTCCGTGCCTAATGATGGTCACATTAATTATAGGCTTATCAACCCGGCAAAAATTCAATAGGGCTATTTATAGAGGCCTAAAATAGCTGAGGGCGAGGGTGCTGCACGCCGGGGTGGCCTGTAACAGCCTCCCCTCGCTGCACGGCCTGTCTTTTAGAGCCAGAGGTGGAGGCTGATACCCGTGTTTCTTTTTACTGTGCAGTTAAAACAACTAGCAAACATCTGTCCATCAGGACCTGTCATGGCGAGCGCTTTTATATAAAGCACGGCGGAGCGGAGGGCCCTCACCACGAGCGCTGACATTGATGAGGTCTGGCAGCTTCCATTAAATCACTCTTTCCTGTAAAGTGCAGGGCATCAAAGCAACCGGCTGAGGATTTTTCACTCAATCAGGTAACACACAAGCCACCCCCCTCTTCTCCACCACCACCACACTCCCTGTCCTCTCAGGGGCTGGAGCCTTCTGGTCAATAACTCCAATCAGTTCAATTTCATGCACAGTTAGCCATGTTGGGGTGCTAGGGCACTGCTCGCGTCGGGGTTGCATATGTTGTTGTCGCTGTTGTTGTTTTTCTTTAATTTTTTCTCGTCCCTGGGAGGGTTGATAAGTGGGGTGGGGACCTGTACTGTGTAAAAGTGGAGACTAGCCAGGGCTAGCATGCTTGTTTTAACCCTGCCTCACCACAGCGGGCTCCCTGCCAAGCCATTAAAAAGTCTCTGTGCTCTGCTTCAGTGACACAGCTAAAAGAATAGAGAGCAGGCGAGAGGGAGAGCTGTAAATGATCAACACGATAATGAGCTGATTATCAGTCAAAGGCATGGATAAGCTCTCTCTCCAGTAATTTCCTTTCAGATCAGTCAACCACATTCTCCTCTCTGCAATCAACACTCAAAGGGGAGGCATAGCATGTAGCCCGATGGGAATCCGGCCCAATATCAGCTTCAAATATCCAGATCCTCGTTGTCTTCTGATCAGCGCCTGGCTCGTCCCTTGCTGACACACCAGCATGGTGGGGAGGCTTGTGTATCACTACTCAAGTCTCCTTTTGTAATGGTTGTTTCACAGTTGTCGTGCAGCTTTAGGCTCTGGCTGCAGGACAATATAAAGCTGACTGATGCTCTAATGATGTTCAAATGTACTGTGCAATCTCCAAGTATTTGGACAGTGACTCATTTCCTTTTGTTATGGTTCGACTTTAGCTTAGGATCTGAAATTTAATTGTGGTTAAAGGACTGACTCTCAGCTTTAAGATCCCATTAAATGGGGAATTTAACTTCTTGGAAAACAAATTCTTCCTAGAAATCAGTTACATTTCAATGATGACCTCATGTTGCACTAATAGGCATGACTTAAGGCCCAGACACACCAAACAACATCAAAGAATTAGTGGTGACAAAAGCTGACTGTTGCATCACAACACATCATCTGTGTCTCTGCAAAAAAGTTGCACCACAAAGACGACAGCCAGTAGCCAACTAGCCAGTTAATTCTGCGAGGAAAACAATATGAGAGTCTGTAGTCTGTATACAAAAAGGGAAACTGGATAACCGACAAGATGGGTTCAAGAAGATAGTTAGCCAGTTAGTACATAAACAATACAACCTAATGTTAAAAGATCAAAGGATATTTACTGTGCGCTAGTGGACAATAACACAAAAAGTTCTGTACTGTTTCTGCTTAAGAGCTCAACGGCTAAAAAAAAAATCTTACCGAATATAACAAGTTAGTTTCGATCTCACACCCTCTTGACTTTAGCCATTTGTTTACTTTCCTCACTTCTGTTTCTCTTCTCATGCACTGAGCTGAACTGCCAATCAGAGTGATTTCATTCACTGATGGGCTCTGGTGTCTCCGACGCTAATTCAACATATTGAATCGGCCCAAAAAAAGTTGAAAAGGGCCAACTAGGGTCAATTGTGCACGACAAATGACCAAAACTAGGGTGACAGATGTTCATCGACATTGACCAACAGTCAACCGTTGACTTGTAAGGGCCCGAAGACGCTCAGCCTATCGAATCAAACTGATTCTGATACCCTATTGGTTGACGCGTTGATCCTTCACTAAGCTATATCCCACCACAACAACCTATTTCTGAGAGAATTAAATCATATTAAGGGAGTAATGATACAATTCCAAACCTCCGCACGATTTTACATTCATACAGAGAGAACAATGAATGGATTTGTGCCAGTGCTACCAGATGAAGAAGAGGATACATTTCCTCATTACTTATTTTGCATTAAAATACTGTGCAAATGCAATGCAATCAATTTGAGTTTCCATCAACTACTGTTATGCAAATAGACTTGAGACCACACCAGGATTACATAATTAATCGAGGAGCAGTAACCTTGATGATGGCTGATTCTCACTTAAGATGGCATTTGTATTATGCATGTGATATGTGCATGTGATCCATGCATACTGTGTCGGAACGCATTCTTAATCAGCCATGGAGGACAGAGAAGGGAGGGGGGTGACATGTAACGTGTAAGGTTCATGGCACCTCAGGGAGGCATGTACTGTAAGAGGAAGTGACAACAAGATGCATGTGATTTGTCTACAGTAACAAAAGCAGAGGCAGATATGTCATTGTGTCTCTGTGTATCTGCTCATTAGATCTTATTTTTTGAAGACATTTCAGGCCTTTATTAGTTTCCTGACAGTATTTAAAACAGTTCCACATACATATTTTCATATTTTGAATACATACATATATATCATACATATTTTTAACAGTATTTTTAAATATTCTTATTGCATTTTCCTATTCTATATTCATGTTTCTTGTCCAAACACCAACACAACAAAGCAGATTCCTTGTATGTGAAAACCCACTTGGCAATAAATCAGATTCAGACAACTGATTATCTAATGAGAGATGCATTGATTGCAATTTTCTTGGCCAATTCTGGAGCCACTGGAAACTTAAAATCTTAAAAATGGATATGATATCAAAGTTGAGTTGTTTGCTATCTATCTATAAGTAATCTGTTTAATACTTTTGTATTTTAACATTGTTGTGGTAGAATATGCATTGGCTGTTGTTATTTGTTTTGATGACGTGATTGGCTGTAGCTCCAAACAATGTTTTGGTTCAAAGGTATTGATTTGTTGAGGGCCTCAAAATTGTTTCTTTGCTCAGCCTAATGGCATGATTATCTAACCACTGTCAACTGTGTGACTGTGTATGTGACTGTGATTTGCTTAACCCAATGGTGTAGCATGATCACCTAATCATCATCGAATGTGTGACAAAGGTGTGGTCCATATAACAGATCAGTGTACCTGTGTCTCAATATGTTTGTTGATCTTGAAGAAGGCCCAAAGGCCGAAACGTCATCAAATAAAAGAAATGCATATGAAGCCAGAGTGTGTGACACTTGTTTTCTACAATTAAAACTGAGTCACAAAAACCTCAGTGAATACAAATGTTCACGATTAGTAAACCTGGTTCAACAACAGCTAATTTGGCTGCCCATTTCTCAGAACTGTGGGGGCAAGATCAGACCAAGTCTGATTGAAAGCTCCCTTTCAGCTCAGGTTACGTTACCACTTTATTTGCCTTTCAGTCACTTGCGTAAAATCATTTGGCTGCCATGGAAGAAACTACGAAATCTATCAAATGCACCAGACTTTGTAAGACAGCTAACTAGACTAAGCGGCAAACTAAGTTACACCACCCAAATTGGTGTTTTTATTCAACTATACCTCCCGGAATATGGCCCTTATTGTTTTAGCATCTTCCATCCACTTAGCATTAGCTTTTCTATGTAAAACTGTTGAGCTTATTATAAACTACCCCAGTAGTCTGCTGGTTATCTTGACTTATCAGTTAACTAGCAGACGAGGTTAACTACCTGTTTTTGTGTTCTTTTGGAGTTCTACCTCCCTGACTAAGAAGCTACATGTTTTACCATCTTCCATCCACTTACATGGAACCATTAGCATTAGCTGTGCTATGCTACTTTTGAGCTACTTACCAACTCCATGATTAGTTTCTACTGTGTGAGTTACTTTCTGTGCTGCTGTTCGAGCGTCGTGAAGCATCGTGCGGTGCATACATGTAAATTTGATTGCCGCAGGTTGGCTATATGTGAAACTGACCAGCCATTCATCAGTCATGGCCGATCAAGCTGAAAATCAGCTGATTATAGTCACCAGCCCATCATTATGGTCAGCGCCTTACAGATCTAAGCCACCAGGGCACCGCTCAAATCTTTTTTTGGAAAAATATCTACAATATGTGAAAAACAAGCATAAAAACTTTGCTTTGTCATGTAGACCAAATACAGAGAGTTAGAGTACAGAGTCAACACAATAATAACCCTCACTGTCTAAATACATATGGGTGGCACTGTACAAAGTATCAGCCATGTTTAAAACCCAACAAATAAAAAGAGCGGAAGCTACAAGTGAGAGGGAAATAAACAGTCTGTCAATACTAGACACTGGTACACTACCCCAGGGGAGTGGTGTTAGACAACACAAAACACCAAAACAAACGTAGGCAGCTTGCGTGTCCGCATACACACATGTGTCACAGACGGGGCGGCGGGCGGGGAGGTGGCAGCTCCCAGGAACAGCCCCCGATGATAAGCATCAAACTCGATGACGCGCTGACACACTCCATAGGTTCTGATGTTAAACACGACAAGAATGTCCCCGACAGTATCTCTGCACCCTCTTCAGAGAGCTATCAAAGGGCAAGTTCAGTGAGCACACAAAATAAACCTCCCCTTCACACACACACACATATATACACACCTCCTAACACATCTCACTGCAGCATCTTCGCACTGCATAGGAATCAGGGATGTGTCGCTGTCCCCAGGCGGCAAGTTTATCTAAAAAGGAAACACCTGATTTTTTTTTTCTTTTTGGCTCCTCTTCATTCCCTGCCTCCCTTGTTAAACACACAACCTTGATTTTGTTTCTGTTGCCCGGGAGGGGTGAATTATTTACAGGATAAACAAGGTGATGTTGTTTCAGTCAGTCAGAGCCAAACTCCCCTATCGCAGCAGCAAAGAGGCAGACGGGTTTACCTGGCAGGCATGAGGGGCTGAGCTCGGATACAGAAGCCGGGGAGCAGCTTCACAATGGCGGGCCGTACAGTGATACCTTTCTGAGGGTGGGGTGGGGTGGGGGCTGAGGAGAGAAAATGCCTCCACACCAGATTCATGGGCTGGGAGTCCCAGACTGCCGGGTTGTCCTATTTATCTGAGACAATGGTGGCTATAAAAGCGAATGAGCTGATTTACCGAGTGTGTGTGCATGAAGTGAGGATGGGGGGTGTTATTAAGTGATCATAAAGTGGCGTTTGTGTTTGCGGGGGTTGTTGCCATACAAGGTTCAGGCGGAGAGATGATGAGGGACCTTTGCAGCTAAAGCCTCTAATCCTGTCTGTGGTCCGTGGGCTCCAGCTGGTGGGAGTGCAGCTGTGCTCGGCCCCTGCACAGGTGAATCAGTTCTGCCCCCCCCCCAACGCTCCTTTTCCAACAACTCCCCTGTATGCAGTATGGCGGATTTGCACGGTGCTTTGATCTTGCGAAGGTGGCAGTGCCCCCCTCCCAGATACGGTGACAGCGCGGGTGATCCGTGTTACCGAAGAGATTTTTTTTTTTTTTTTTTTTTTAACATACGCCAAATGACAGCCCCAGTTGAGGGCTTAGCACAGGTCAAGCCCGGCTAAATTCAATGTGGCGGTGCGGAAAATTCACTTCAAAACATTAGCTGCTGGGAGGAAGTGGGCTCTAATGAGTGTTATGACTGCATTTTTCTGACATAATTTACCATCAGCAAAATGATGATCGAGATCATTCAACGAAAACCCTCCATCCCAGACATTATTAACCCTAATCTCCCAGTAGATCCATCGTCAGGTCACTGACACACTCATGTATTGTTTGCAGTTATTTAAACATATATATAAAATAGGTCTCTGTACATAAGCAGCTTAAAACATGACTGTCACAAATTCTGTTAATGGTGATCATGTTGCATTATTTCAGCTAGGTGCTTCTGTTTTTCTAGGAAACCGGGCCAGCAACAGCGTGCAAGTCATTTACACCAGAAACAAGCACACAAAACAGCCGTGCTTCCAGTCTGACCCCTGACCCCATCTGCACGTACGCCGCAAACTGATTCACGTTTAACATGCTGCTTTACTTTGACAGGGACACAATGGGAGGATATGATTCGGCCCTTGGCGCAAATCGAAAAACAACATTCCTAATGTCTTTACGCACTGTAGCAAGATCCCACTTATCATATTACTCATGCCTTTGTGTCCTTTTCTGCAGGCAAAGAGGTTTCTCTTCATGTTACCAGCTGGAAATATCAGTGATGAGCTTCTCCGCTTACTAAGCTCGCTGGTGTAAAGGCAGTTTGTGTGCAGATTCTGTGGCTGGCTGGCTGCACAGGTAAGCAGAAAATAGCTCTTAGCTCCGGCCTGACCTTGAGAAGGATGCCATTCAATCAGCGAGCTCGCCGCAGTAAAGGCCCTATCATTGCACTAATAGACTGAATCTTCCTCTCTGCCCGGATCATGGACAATGCATGGATGGCTTCCTCCTGCTTGGCAAGTTAAAGGGGCAATTTATTCAATAAATTAAACAGAGAAAATAAGCCATGATGAAAGAAATACTGCTGTTGGGTGGGTATAGATTGAACTTGTGTAACAGTCTGCACACCTAATTTAATTTTCAGTTTATAGACATAACAGAATTGGATGACAGCAATTGACAAAACAGTTAAAATGCAAGACTGAACAGACTGTGCTCGTGTTCTCATTGCCAAGAACGAACATCAGAGGTGGAGAGAGTGTGCGAGCTTGCGCACTCCTTATCTACACCCCATCATCCAGCTGGAAGCAGACAGTCAACGTAATAAGGAGGAGATTTAAGAACAGTTGCCCGCTTTGAACTTTGAGGCTGTGCGATCAAATTCCACCTTATCAACTGGCAGCTTAAACAAGTTGTGTTATTTTTCTGACGGCTTACAGAGAGAGGGAGAGGAGAGGAGAGGAGAGAGGGGGGGACAAGCTGGAACCGTCATAACTACTGGCTGCTGCAGTGCATCGTGACAAACAACGGCGAAAAACTTGGGATTTATTGCTCTGATAACCTTCCAGATTCCTTCGGCTGGTGCTGTATGCCAGACAACTCTGACAGAGTTATGCATCATTAATCCCCATGAACACTGCCAGTGATAAATAATGTTCTGCGTCCCTATGAAAAATAAGGCAGTTATTACCAAACCATAAAGAATGGCATTCGTATCATCACTTCAAGCAGATAATAATGTGAAGATACGATGTTTCAAGGATTCAAAAGCACACTCATAGTGACAGTGAGCTGTATATTTCTGCTCTCGTCTGTGAGCTGCTGGAAAAAGAGCTCCCAATAAATAACAGCACTTGAGCAGAGTAAATCAAAGATCCTTATATCAGTGCCATACTGCTTGCAATGCTGTGCCAACACTCAAGCTATAGCATTTAGTACATAATAAAGCAAGATAAATAATGACTTGGCTCCATCTTTGCAATCATGACTGCAGCAGAAGCAAATAGCAGGTAATCAGCTCGTACACAACAAAAATAAAGTCTGTCTCGTAACCTGTTGCTCAACGTTTTTCCCACAAAGAGCAGCTTATTTCACTCATCTGATAATTTCTCAAGGCTCAGACTTGAATCCAGTCCAATAAACACAGTAATACTATATCCCCTACAGGTGTAAATTCTTGGTGGTTAAGCAGCGCAAAGAGAAACTAGAAGGAGCTCCGTTTGATACAGAGATGTTTCCAGCACCAGATGCTGTGGGGCCCTCTCTTGCGAGAAGGCAGGCGAAGATCACTTACTTTCCTATTGAGAGTTGGAACATAAATTCAAACCCTGCTATAAATCAAATATAAATTTTCAGCTCCCCTCACTTTCCCGGGAACGGCTGCAATAACAATGTCATTCGACTCTGCCTGGTTACCATTAATGCTCTGGATTCCATCCATGCTAATGATTTGGTCCTGTATCCTGTGCGCCTTACAAACCCCGCAGAAAAAGAAGGGGAAATATTACTGACCTATTTAACGCTTTGCAGGTTAAGAGAAGAAACTAAGGTCTGTCGCAGATGCTCTTTACATATACAGTATTTCCAAACCCCCTCAAAATGGATTCTCCTTGCCAGATATAACACCCTGCGTGCCAATAATGTTAATATACCGAAACTCTGCGGCTGCAACTTTCACATTTCTAGACAGCAACGTCTCTGAGCCAGAAAGGAGGACAATGCACTCCAGTTAAATCTAACTTGAGTGAAAAATGTGATTTCTATTTAGATATTGTTCCATGTGCCAACAAGCCTCTCCTTCTGCCAAAAAAACGAATTCGATCTCATTCAGTCTATTTTCTCCTTAAAATCACAGTCTCATAATAATCTTTAAAAACTGATCACACGCCAACTCTGATTCACCTAACTCCCATCCCACACTGAATAATTATTGGAATGGCCACATATCACCATCTGAGCAGTCGTCATAACCCAAACATATACAGTCTAGTATCAGAATCCAATTCATACTGTATATTTGTTTCGCACAGTGTAAACAGACTCTTTAATTCCAGTGAAACCATAAACCCAAAGTGGAGCAGAGGGAGCTGATTCTGGTTACGGAGACTGTTTAGAAAGAGCCATTCTGGGTTAAGCACACTTTACTTTTTAAGCAAAAAGCAAACCAATTTCAGGGCAGCACCTGCACCCTTCTGCCCTGTTGGCGAAGCAGATTCAATGAGTTTTCAGCCAACACTACAAGGCTGTGTGCCTGTAAGAATCTGCACCGACAGAAGGCTTTTAGAGAAGAACCAAGGTCACCACTACAATAACACAGCACAGAGGATCTGCTCAGAGCCAGGGGGAAGTGCTGTGTCTCTCTCACACCCTTGAAATAAAAACCAATGAGTGTAGAAGGGTACCAAGTTCAATAAACTTAACTTCACTCTGTAACCTCTGCAGAGAGGCCAAATAAGCAAGAGGCTAACAAGCTGTGCTTGTTCTAACGGTATTATACACTTAAGTATAAACCATCTGTGTGTATAAGAAAATCTACATCATCGAAACATCAATTACATCTCAAGGCTGTGGCTTCCAATCTAAACAGCATGAATACAGTGTTAGTGTAATAATGTCACAAGCTAATGCCAGGCATGCTTGCCTCTTTCAGGGGAAATATATTGTCACACAAAGAGCAGGAGAACAGATTTGAAGGACAGAAGTTGACCTTAAGTTTTATGCTTGATAAACACATGAAAACAGAAAACTCTGAACTGTACTGTGTAATTCAATCCAACAATACAAATACATGCATTTGTTCAACTTGTAATCATGTCTGGTTCTGGTGCAGAATGTTGTTCTTATGCTGTGTGAGTTAGCAGCATATCTAAAGTCTTTCATTGAAATTTGGTGAAAAGTTGGGCGGTGAGTCAGGGAACAAGTAATCAGTGTTTGGTGCATATCCAGGAACTTAAAATGGGCTCCTTAAAGGATGAGGCTGACATCATTCTATGTTTTTAGTATTCCATGTAAAGACCAAAACCAACAATGTATTAGTCTCCAAAGGTTATTGGTGCATAAAAAAGATGTAAATCTCTAAAAACAGTTCACAAGTATATAGTTTCATATTTCTGTTTAAGTGCCAGTAGCTTCATAACAGCTAGGTTCTAGGAATATTAATAACCAACTGTTTAACCCTAAAACAAACTAAACTGACAAAAAGAATTTTGACTGATTATTACTATCAGATAAACAGTTAAAAATATATACTGAATATAATAAACTGGCACTACAGGGGGAGATGATGAGACAGCCAAATCTGCTGCTGCCCAGAAATTAGTCATAGGACGGCACCAGGGCAATGCCATGATGCTGCTCCTAGAAGACAACTACAGTTCCTATCAACAACCTAATGACCCAAAGGCAGAGGTAGACACCTATATGAGAGACAGAGCCCCCTCATTGGATACTTATCCTATTCATTGGTGGAAAGGATTAGCAAACTTTCTGTTGCTGCCATTACACAGAATGGTCAGTTTGTAATCTGCATGGTTAGCATGAGCTAACCATAGACTGTATGAACAAATGATGTAGCTGACATGAGACCAGGTTTCTGGACTGCTGTTTTAATGCCTTGAGTGTTAAATTTCAGCCATCGCCATCTTTTTTTTTTTTTGGAGCTAGAAGTGACCAAATTTGGACGAGATGTTGAAGCTGTGGAGAAGCGAGGGGTGGATCTGACTCATAGACTTTGGTGACACCTTGTAGACAGCCTGTCACTCAAGCTACCCTGTCCTTAATTGTGCGTAACTTTAGGCCTTGAAAAAATTGTAAATAAGCGAATTATAAAAAAAATTCACCCCTTGCCAGCCTCAAGTGGCCATGTGATGAACTGCAGTTTTTGGCACTTCTGCATTGGTGTCATTTCTTTTTAGCCTCAGAGATTGCAGCTTGAACTTTTCACAGTAGCCGCGCGTGGCATCTGACACCAAGCTGTCAAACCGTCCCAACAAACTTGCACCGAAGCGCCTCGACCTGTTAGCTAATGGTAGCCGTGTGATGCTAACAGTTAGCCCTGTCACTGTGTGTGTGCAGTACAGGTAGACAGGGTCATTGGCGTGGAGCTCACAATGTTAACAGTTAATTATCGGATAACAAGGGTCGACAATCCATCACAAAAAAATCTAAACTCCCATCCCTACTGGGTACTACAGATTTAGCAAACATCACTCAAAAAGAAGCAACTACTGCATTTGTTGGGGACTATTTTCTGCAGTAAATCAATACACATTTGGTGCTCCAGTGATTATTTACTGCAGCAGGACGGTGTTTGTGGGATTGACTCTAAATAAAGAGAGGAGATGTTCATCCTAATGAAGGTGCATGTCGTTGTTTGTTGTTACAATGTTTACACTGCCCTCTTGACAAGGTCACTCTTGAAAAAGAGATTTTTAACCTCAGTGAGACTTTAACCTGGTTAAATAGAGGATACACAGTTTAAATGTCAGCTTGTGCACCAGTGTGGCTCGTTTATGTGTTTTTGAACTACAGTGACAGTCTATGGCACATACCAGCATTTGGATACACAGGCAATACTTTTTAGTAGGTTAGTAGGATTTGAGAACATCACCAGATTTATCCGTTAATAATTCAACACAGAACATTCTGGCTATTTTCTCATAATCCATATTGATGCTCATTCAGATGCAGATAAAATGTAAAATAAGACAATTATAAATTGTATATGTATTGTTAAAATGATATTTAGTCATAATAATATTTGGAAGTCAGATGATTATGCAGCCCTGGGAGAGTGAGTGTTTTGTATTTTTTAATTGTTAACACTATTTCAGAGAGGTGTTAATTCAGCTTCATGGTGTAGTTTGTGCTGTTGGTTTTGTATTTCTAACATTCTGTCAGCCTCATTTAACAATACACAGTGTCATAAACAATTAATAATGAGTTCACAGAGCAGTCTTGCATCTTGTCTTGTATCACAATGTACAGAGGCTTCTGTTTTTCTTGTCTCCCAGTGTAAAGTCACTGTATGCGAGTGTGCATGCAAGGAGATTTTTTCCTTTATAATTGTTAATGATGGGAAAGCCCCAGCAGGCTCCTTTAAAAGGTTGTCAGAGAAATCGCTAACAGCTGCCAGCCACAGGAATTCAGAAATGCCAAACCAGCACTTTGTGATTGGCATAAGGAAGTTACACCCACTTTGTAATAATATGTTTCTCTTTGGTGAGTTGCCAAATGGGCTGCTGCCAATGTAGACATGACAGACTGATCAGATCGTTCTGTACAGAAAACATCGGGCCAAGGAAAACTATAATTATTTGTCTGAGGTCAGGGTCAGGTCGCTGTAAAGCTCATAAATACAAATGAGATGTAACTTATAGAACAAATCTAATAATGGTGACTCCGCTTGAAAAGTCATTTTGATGAATAAGCCTTAATTATAGCTATTTTTCTTTACTTCTTCTACACACTTCCATACATATCGGCCCCTTTGACAAGGTAATAATGGCATGCACAGAATTATGGAACAAATATCTAATGTTAATTCTTAATGGTGGTAATTTTACATTATTTTAAATGGCTAATAACTGATTTAGGTACACTTAAGCAGCATGAAACCACACTGTCTTTAAGAGGTAAAGTCAAGGAAATGAAAGCAGCAAAAAACCTTTCAGAAGAAATTAGCTCAACAGACTGACTGCAGTCGTACATCTTCCTCGACTCCACCACACCTGCTCAGGTCCGTCTATAATAACCTGCTGTCTGCTCTGCAGGTGTACTCTGGGTATTTACTCCAGACCCATTTACCACAAATACATGCTACTGTATGTTATGTTCCTCCTGCTGCCCTGTTCTTTCTTCTGTCTGCTTGTCGTCAATCCACTCCTCCCCACCCCCAGCCCTAGTCTTGATGATACATTTACTTTCCATAAATCAATTTTTGAAACTCAGCAATTACCCCTCACCGCAGGGAGTCAGAGGTAATCTATAAGTCAGAGGTCCTGAAGATGCTCAATAGTCAGTCCTGTCACTTCCTGTCCGCCTGCTTCAAAACACAGTGATGGACCTCAGATAACACAGGTCAATAATAACAATCCGACTAGACACAAGTGCAAAAGAGGACCTGGGTGGAGGCGACAATGAAAAATAGGAAAACTATGCACACACCTGCACTGTCAGGCTGGGCAACATGGCCTTTAAATAATATTGCAATATAACAGGGTCGACATAGCTCAGTTCTTAAGGGCTTTGGGTTGGAAACCGGAGGGTCGCCAGTTCAATACCCCGTTTGGAGTTGGGACTAGTAGCTGGAGAGGTGCCAGTTCACCTCCTGGGCACTGCTAAGGCACCCCTGAGCAAGGCACCAAACCCTCAATTGCTTGGGGCGCCTATCCATGGGCAGTCCGCTCACTCTGACATCTCTCCATTTATTGCATGTATAGGTCCTGTTTATGCATGTGTGTATATTTGGGAACTGTGTGTATATGACGAGAGTGACCATATTGAATGCTACTGTAGACTAAAATACTCACCTACAAAATAAGCTACTGTTATAATAAAGTTAAATAAAGTGTTGCTATAATGAAATAAATCAAAGCTAAACCACTGGTGCTTTAGTTCTGGTGCACGTGGCTCGTCTTGGGCCAGAAGTTTCAACGTCTTTGCTGTGAACATAAAGCTTTCAGTCAACAGTTAGCTGTTAGCCGTTAGCGGAACGTCGCACTGTTATAGGGGCAACGTTAAATGTAAGGCTTTATCCACTGTGAGCGGGAAACAACCAGCTACTACCAGCTCTTCAGATCATATATTAATAATATCTGCAAGTTGTACTGGTGCTTCATGATCGCAAATGCAACTAAACAGCTGCGATCTGGAGCCCTGCAGATACAAAAAATACACGCCTCACCTGCTCACACACAGTCGCTCGGAGAGAGTGGTCTGGATAGGTGTGATGTATCATATTTGTCTTAAAAAATTACCCAACAATTTATACTCGATGTTCGTGATATAGTCATTTTATATATCCCATGTTGAACAAGCTGCAATACATTGACTATAATCTAATCTCTGTAATGTATGCAGAGATGCAAAGATTCTCACCTAAGCTACAGATTTATTTAAAATAAAATTGATGTAAAATTTATTTCTATGAGATGTTAGTTATAGCAGCACCTTTCACATATTCTTCAGTACTTCAAGCTACCATGTGACTACTAAGTGAAGATTAAAATGACTGTTATATGTGTGCTTTTCTTTCCTAAACTCTGTTTTGAAACATGTAAATTATGATTGCTATGATTTACAGGCTACAATCAGCTGCATCAGACGTTTCTTCTACTTCATAACACTACATAATATGCATGTATAATTTTACATGGTCTACTGTTTGAAGAGTTAGTATATTATAAAATCACTGTCCTCCAACAGGAAATTATATAAGATATATTTGCATCAACGGATGTTTATCAAACAGCAACTTTGGAATACCACTGCCAATTAAACTTTTTAATTTAATTCAGTGCATGTTTTTGTTTTCTGAGATGTTCCTGTCGCTGTCTCACCACCATCTGGAATTTGACTACGTTTTTTTTCCGCTGGGAGAAGCTCCTCAGTTTCCTTTGGTGCATAGGACAATAATGTTCACGAAAAACACACTCAAAAATCTAGACTACTGTCTACTCAAAGCCTGCTTAGATAAAGTATGAAATTGGGACTCAGAGTCTCTGTGTTGTAATTCCTGTTGTTTGCAGACAGAGGTCAATACATAGAGTACTTAATGCCCCTTTAATAACTTTTTGATGGTGGAAGTAATGCCTGCAAAGACTGGCAGTATTATCACCACATGACATGTACAGCTGAAGTGCCTGAAAGACCCTCGAGACAAATGCTGATATGTGATATTCTACTGCTAGTCCCACTGCTACTTTAACAGCAGCTTTCAAGAGCGGAGATTTAATTTCTTTACATGTTTACCTTTGTTTCATCCCTACCTCCCCCTCCCCTCTCGCACTTCCCTTCTCTCTTCCTTCCCAGGAGACAAAGCAGGCAGACAGCTCTAATAAACAGTGGCATGAAGCCTTACAGTGATGGCGTATGCCGAGGCAACCGATGTGATCAATTATCGAGTGGCCGATTCTGTTTAATTAGAGGGTTTAAGTATTGAGTTAGTCTGGGCGGGAAGCTGAGAAGCAGCATGTAAACCAACCTCATTACACTGCAGTGATTCACCTCCCAGGAGCTGTGATCCACGCAGTGTTTACACCATACATTTGTTTCTGTGGTAACATATCGAGTGGAGGAATGGCTTGGTGACAGACCCAGTTTTTTTTTCCCCTCCTCTCCTCCACTCTCTCTCTCTCTCCGTTTCTTTCTTTCACTCTCCCTCCCACTCACTGCTGAAGAGGCTGTCACACTGGTTTGCCTTTTGTTGTGGAGAGTCTGGAGAGGTAGCACAATGTGTCCTAGTTAAAGCAGTGCCCCATCTGCCCGGCATAATTAGACAATTATGCTGGAAGGATCCGTCATTAATTCCTTTGTGGTGGCCAATTTCGCACCACAAAGAGGTCTCAGGTTTAGTTTTTCTTTGCAGATCTCTGTTCATTTACCCTGGCCCCCTGTTATCGTCCTCAAGTATTGATACTGTGGCAACTTGGGGCAGGAAAATATTCTCCTGCCAATATTGACTGGTTTGTACAGTTGTAGTGAAAAGGCCAAGGGGAATATTGGCTGCTGCCTTGTGCTGAATAAAAACAAGCAGCTAGGAAACAGCACTGCGAAAACACAAGCAGACACACAACAAACAACCATAGTTAATGTATCGAGGTTAGGCATACTGATGAAATATGCATTATGTGGAATTATCCTACAAGTGTTGCATTGTGGGGTGTATGGATTATGTGAGCAGTCACATCAATTTTAAAATGCCAGTTTGACCTACTAAAACACGACCAATTAAATCGGAAATGCATTCACTGTATTCATGTGTGATGAAATACAAAGTAAACACTTATCCACCACTTTTCACATGTTGATCTGTTTTATGAGGTCATGCTTGTCCTATTAACAGTGTCAATGCTATCTAACTTAATCAATTTACTAAACAAGCTAATATTTGTATTCTTTCATGTCATCAGTAATACTCGTCTATGATTGGTTGGCAGGTGCTTAAAGGGAAAATTGGCCACCTTTCATGTGGATTTCCAATTGGTGCTGATAGTAAATGTAGTCGATTAAAGCAATAAATCCCTGTGTGTGCTGTATTGACAGAGAAAGCTGAGTTCACAGCTGCAAAATCTGCTCTTCCTGCATCTATCGCTGTCATTTGACGTGACAATGAAATAGCTGGGAGGCAGGAAGAACATGTTGTATGTCACCACTGAGTAGCCAGGGGGCGTGCTCGAGACTTCGCTCAAACAGAACTTCCTTCTCCTCTTTGCTTGCACTGCAAACTAGCTATGTTTCCAACTGCGTAAATGGCATCCAAAATTTAAGCACAGAGGATGATATGGACATGGATACATTTAACAGTGGTTTGGACGACTCGGATTTTCAGTTGTATGTACTCAAGCCAAAGGATACGGCAGAACATGTAGTGGTGAGAAGCCGAGGCTACGGCAGCGTTAGCCTTGCAACAACAAGATATGGCAAGTGGGGACCCTCCAAAAACTAAACTACTGAGAGCAAACACTGGCTGGTGGTGCCTTTGCTCAAACCGCCGTTGGCAAACAGAAACGGAATCATTCTGCTGCAATGAATTTCAGCTTGAGCAGTTTTTGTCAGACGCTGTCGCCGAGAGAGCCTGTGTGTTACTATGTATGAAAACGCTTCTCCTCACTATGACAGATGTCTGCTACCTTCTTTAGGATCCCGATGATAAATTAAATAAACAACTAAAATATAAGTATTAGCACTAACCAACACTTTCTCATACCTTAATGACAGAGGAGGTCGATTTTTTCATTTTAGAAAAAACATCATGGTTTGGCAATAGATAAGTACTTCTGACACTAACGTAATGTTATGTATGTCACATGACATGCGTCACATACATCACTAGCATGGCATATTACACATACTAGCATACTAGATTACATTGTTATTAGAAGAAGTCAACGTTGACTTTGGATGAGGACAGCAGTCTCCTGGGTGAAAGTCCTGTGTCTGTTTGACCCATCCTCCACCTCTCCTGCCCAAACAATAGGGGCTTCTGTTCTATTTGTTACTTTGTGGCATTACTTAGTCACTTTTATGCTACAGCACATCACTTAATAGTTACCACTGCCACAAGAGAGTGCCACCTTACAGTAGACACAAGTATGGGAGGTAATAAGCTGCTTTCAAAGTCGACCCTTAGTGCTGCATAGACTCAGCATGTAAGCATGCTAGTTTCAGCATGTTACTGTGTTTTGTTACTAAAATTAATGCAAGCTAAGACGGTAACATTAGCATTTTAACATGCATACAGTTTGCCCTCTGACTGGTATTACTATCCCTAAATCTTAGTAGCCGCTTCCTCTACCAAAAGGGTAAATTATCATCTATTTGTGGCTAAGACCAACACAGGTAGGCCTAAAAAGGTTTTCAATCAAAAATCAATGGTGCATCAGTTATCACTTCTTATATGCTACTGCGATTACTTTCTGCCATTTTATTTGAGTGTATAAAGTATAAATCTTATGCAATATTTAGTGCCCTAAATAGGAGTACATTTTAATGTTTACACTGCTGTTAGCCAAAAATCCCATTAAACAACAGAGAGCCATGGCTAAATGTGATGCAACACTGCACCTGTCAGTGATGTCCCAAATTTACTGCTCACAATAAGAGCAAACTGCTGAGTGTTTATTATATAAAGAACAGGGAGTGATTTCAGACACAGCACAAGACATCACTTCAACCCTGTATTCAACAAACCAGCCGTTATAGTTAATTATATGGGACTGGCAGACTGCTGAAGTTCCACCTCAGCTTTCTGTTATGAAGCAACCTGCTGCTTGTGAAAGTACTATTTGTGAAGTCCCTATCAAACATATGTGTTGTCACATTAACCGTTTCACAGTTACACTGAGTAACTCAGCTTGAAAGAGACATGCAGGAAGATATCTTACAATGTAACTCTAAATCTGATTAGAGCAGTGATCTAATCAGCCATGAATTCATCTGTGAAGACAAGCAGGCAAGAGAAAATCACCGCGGAGAATTCTGTATAATTATCAAAAATCTCACAGCGGTACATTAAAATTCTAATTACGACATATTATCTTAATTGCAAAGGAGATGCAAATCAAAACAAGGTTAACGCTGCTCCCTTAACATGCAGGAGAACATGTGGTGGGAACCTCTTCAATATTCACTGAATCAGCTTGACTTGTTCGACATGAGAGGCTGTCATTTTGTAATGCTTCCCCCTCTTAGGGGCGATAATCCTAGCTGAGAGCAGCAGCGGCGCAGTCGTGCAACAATGAGACAGAACAAACATCTAATTGCTGTGCATTCATTTCCTTTTATTGTATCAAACAAAGCTGGTGACAGCTCATCGCAAGTCAACTAATGTTGCTGTCCGGAGGAAACCATGTACCTCCAAAAAGTAAACGCTTCAGGCACTATGAAGAAACAGCCTTGTGTTAAAGCAGAAAACAAATGGCAGAGCACATACTCAATTTTCAGTCTTGGCCAGAAATGCTGAATAAGAAATATCCATGTCTAATGTGCAACAAATACAAGAGAAACTTCTTAAGAAACTGCAACTCCCATGGTACACAACAAATTGCTTGCCATAAATTGTATCTGACAGGTGCACACTGTAACTCTGCAGACATAAGACAGCCGGATGACAGCAGGCACAAGGGGTAATGGTGAAAGGAGAAGAACATGCCATTGAACATGGATTTATGAGCGGGTCCAGACTGAGGTGATCCATCAGTGGAGTCGCATAGCATCAAATGTGGTCATGTTTGGGGCATGTTTAAATGAGGCATTAGAGGATTTCAAAGGGTCCCGGTACCCAAAAAAAAACATGTGGGATGTGTTGGGAAACCAGCAATTTGCTGCTTTTTAACAGAGGAGTCTGTTGCCACCCACAAAGGCGATTTTCAATCCAGCACAGTGTTAATTGGAGTAGTTATGCTTTGATAGAGAGCTCCCATCTCTCCGGAGGTTCTGGCAGTCGGCTAATAACAGTATGTGGCAGCTTTAAACTAACTACAGCCGTTTTTGAAACATCAGATTCCTGACAGAAAATAATAAACTAGAGGTGCCCTGTGTTTTCACTAAAAGATATTGGAGTTTCTCTACCAATTGGCTTTTGGGACGGTGGTTACCCACATACTGTAAATTGAGTTTCTCTTTCTCACTTTCTCCCACAAACACACACATACAGTGCAAACACTCGCTCACAGACACACAGCCCTTCCCTTGCTGGACTGAAATAAATGGAGACCCCAGGAGTTCCCTTTGGCCCTGGCCCTTGCAGTCTATAACAGAGCCGACAGCTCCGATCACTCCTGAGAAAGCAAAAGCTGCTCGGGGATCGCTTTACAATTCTCAGGGGCTCGAATAACCTGATCTTGAACTGATCCCGTGCACTGATCCTTTGGTATTGGGTTAGGAACGTGTGAAGGGGCCTGTTGAATGAGCTCGCTGGATATCAACATCCTCGCTCCGTGTTGCTCCAGCCCGGCAGATTGTTTGACTTGATTAGTCTCTGCCCGAGTGTTAGACTACCCAACGCCAAGCCCTCCAGACACCGGTATCAATGTGTCAGAGGGAAAAGTGCTCTCCCAAGTCTCAAGGTGGAGCCCATTACCCTGAGTGAGAGCACTGTAAGTTAATAGGATTTGCTCCCGATCAAGAGACTGAGCTATTTCCTGAGGCTGTTACAGGCCGAAGCACAAAAATAAATGTTCCTTTATTCAACACTATTAAGCACCCCCCTTCCCAAAAACTCCCCACCACCACCTCCACTCTGACCCCACCCCTCCCTTTTTCTCCTTGTTGGAATATCTGTTTTTACTGCAGGAGGTTGTGCTCTCCCTCTCTTTTTCTCTTGTTTTTTTTTCTTCTCCCAAGCAGCCAGTAAAAGTAAAAGGTTGGCACTTTTTGTCTAAAGGAGCCATTTGTTCAGGTGAAAATGAAACTTGCATGGTAAGCAGAGCCAGGCCTGCGGTTGGACAGGGGCAGAGGGGATTCCAGATTAATCATATGGACTATACACCATGAGGATATTCATTGAGGAGTAATTGCCAAGGGGCTTTATGTAATGTATTCTCCCCATGAGGTAAAACCTTGTAGCAGTGAGAAAGGATAATAGAGTAAGAGGATCATATAAAATGTTTGCTGCTCCAACCTTTAACTCGGAGCTTAACCCTGACCTCGGATAGTAATTACAGAGTTAATTGCCTACTGATCTGAGGAGGAAGCTCCATCCAGCTCCACTGCCGATGTCAATTGGGCTTAAGAACCTCCTTCTTAGGTACAACAGATCACGGACTGTCTTACACAATTTAAAGAAAGACAATTAGCAGTGCAGGATCAAGTGGACGTTGATGTTAAAGTTTTTGGTGTTAAAGTTTATAGCAAGAGCAATCATTTATCGACTTTCACTGGAATGATGTTTGAACTGCGACTGACATATTTTTATTATCTACTATAAAGGTCCAGTGTGTAGGATTTAAAGGAGAACTTTGGCATTTTTCAACCTGGACCCTTTATTCCTGTGTAAACTAATCAAAGACACTGATGTGAACAACAATTTTTTAAAGTGGTCCAGTATTGAGGGAGCCAGCAGCTGCTGGCAGCCACGAAACGAGCTGCAATGGACGCACATGGGGCAACTGGACATCGTCACTGTACGTCCATTAAAAGTGGCTATTTTTGACACAGAATGGCTCAGATTGTTATTATTCTTGATGCGTTCTGTTTGTTATTGCCTCCTTAAGCAGAAGTCTCTTTCTGAAACATCACAAGATGTGTATCAGATTTAGATGTAGGAATAACAGACTTATTAGAAAAGATCGAGTATAGGAGCTTGTACAACAAAATTACCATCGTCATTCATAGCCAGTAGGTATCTCCTTGATGTACAGGAAGGGCAAATGTAGGCATAAAATATAATAAAAATATATTACAGGTCGTATAATACCGAAGCATAAATCTATTTTTCCACCATGCACACTCACTGTGGCATAGATAGCATCAGCTTGTTGCTATCACTGATTCTATATTATGAATGTCAACTGATGAAAATAGGTAATCAATCTACATAGTTTTGTTGTAATCAGTGTTGAATCAGTTGATATTTTGCACCTCCTAATTGTTTATTGATTGTCTTTGCTGTTATCCTGCAATGTTTTCATGAGTAAGGCAATGTCAACATAATAACTTTAGCTAACAGCATTAGCCTACCTCCACTCATCTGCAGCAAGCAAATCCACTCTTGGAACAACAGTTTTCTTAAAAAATAAGCTCCGGATTTCTTCTCCTCTTTGACAGGTAGGAGTCATTCCTGTGGTCACTGAAGACCCACAGGTCTGCATGCGTAGTGTACGGACAGGAGGAGTGTTAGAATTCATTTGCAGCACAACTAGCCAAAACTTTAGCACATCCACATTCAACAAAGATAGTCTATGACTGCTGCTCGAAGTGTAGCTCCTCTTTTTATCGACCGGAAATGCGCAAACACAAACCACCCTCTACAACTTGGCATTTTCCCCTGTGGGCAGAGGATCACAGCAACTCCCAAGAACTCCATGTCTCTCTCCCTGCTTCACGTCCTGCAGAGCCTCCCAGTGCTTTTATTTCCTCCCTGTCTCCTCGTCCGCTCTTTAATGCATATACTCTGGCCAAATCCAAAAGCTTCATCCACATTATCAAAAGCAGGTAAACAATCATCCATGACGCTGATTATCTTTTAGATAACACTATGTTTACTGTAAACTACTCTAATTACTATACTCTCTCCAGATCTCAAACACGTTTCCACTGTTCTTCTGCTGCAACAACTGACATCTCGTGATATCTAGTGATATTTCAGAAAGAGACTTCTGCTTAAGGAGGCGATAACGAACAGACCAGATCAAGTGAAAGGTAAAGAGACACTTCACAATCTGAGCCACTCTGTGTCAAAAATAACCAGTTTTAATGGACATACAGTGACGATGTCCAATTTCCCCGTGTGCCTCCATTTCAGCTTGTTCGGCGGCTCCTGGCAGCTGCTGGCTCCCTCAATACTGGACCAGTATCAAAAATTGCTGTTCACATCAGTCTCTTGGATCAATTTACACAGGAAAATAGTGTCCAGGTTGAAAAATGCCAAAGGTATCCTTTAAGGGGATCTAACAGAAACGGAATATAGTATTCATAATTGTATTTTCATTGGTGTATAATCACCTGAAACTAGGAATCACTGTGTTTTCATTAGTTTAGAATGAGCCCTTCATATCTACATATGGAGCAGGTCCATGTTGTACTGCTATGTTTCTACAGTAGCCCAGACCAGACAAAACACTGGCTCTAGATAGGGCCATTCACATTTTCTTTAGAGTTGTTCCAATACTGACCCAAGTATCAGTAACCCTGGCTGGAATGGGTATTGGCAAAGTAAGCTAGTCTATGCACTGATCCGATACCATGTCATTTATACTTGTTTATACATACTTTGATAAAACACCCATTTTCCCGGGAATTAATTCTTCTTTACTGCTCTGAAATTGCAGCCTACATACCAAGGTGTGCTGTGCAGCAACTTTCAATACTGTTTTAGAGCGGCAAAGAAGATTTGATCTTGTAAATAGTGTAACATTAGCCATTAGCAAAACTTCAGCAATGTAGCAATATTTTACAATGGAAAGTGCCATTGGTTCAGGGTCTAACTTTAGCAACACCATACAATGACAGCAATCATTTTAAGAAACGAAGCACAGGTGTAAGCAGGGGGGTATTCAGTTGCAATCTGCAACCTCACAACTAGATGCCACAAAATCCTACATTTAGCAGCTGGAAAGACTGTTTGACATTTATGCTTGATAGATTACTTTAATTTCCTTTTCATGATTAATCAATGACTCCCCTTATTACTTTATGAGTGATTTTGTATCATAATATATACATCAAGATCAGGAAAATATTCCTATTCATATTATGAAATGAAACTAGGGTCAGATTTCACTTTTAATATTTATAGGCTTTCAATGAAAATATATCAGTAGGTGAAATTGTGTTATCATTTGTTTGTTTGTTTGTTTACACAGTGCTATAATACAGAACATAAATTGTAATAAAAAAAATGAACAAAACTGGTTATCAAAGTTTTTGTATTACACATGTGAAGAGACTTGTCTGGCATAATATATAGCAGTGGATCACAGCTATATGGTACATTAAAAACTGATTTAATTTGTTATATTTAAACAGTAGATGTTATAGTGTGATTTATATTAAGATAGTATAATAATATTGTTATCAATATTGTGAAATTGATTTCAGGCATGTCTCCCAGCACTGACTCCTACCATATCACCCAGCCCTAATAGTAACCAGTCTTCCTTTAGTGTGCATGACAACACACAAATCAGGTTCTGACAACTGAAGATAGAAAATAAAGCACATTAGACTATATAATAAGCCTCTCTGAGGAGAAAAAAAAGCAGACAGATTTCCTCAGGATTTGTTTAAAACCTTAAGAGAGAATAGAACTGGCGCATTTCACCACAGATCTGAGCACAGCTCACTCAGGAAACCTGAATGTCTTCAGTGAGTCAAATAGTTAAGTTGAGCCGGTGCTGCCATAAACCCGGTGGGAGAGCTTGGAATAATCTAGGCGATGTTAATGATGCAATTTATATGTGAGGGGACCGGTGTTTGGCAGGCTCTTTCCGTCTGAGCGGGCTGCACAACCCAGCGAGCTCCCAGCACCCCCTGCTAGATGGAGGGGGTGGAGTAGGAGGAGGATGTCAGAGCCCATGTGAAAAGAGGGAGCGAGCGAAGCACTGATAAGAGCCATTACTATTAGTGTCTGTCTGTCACCTGCTGTGCGTCATCCAGCCTTCTCTCTCTCCACATGCGCCCCCATCCCCGTCGATCCATCCCCATCCGTTTTCCTGAGGCACATCACTTCAAATTTGCACTCACCTACACATTTTCCATCCTGTCACAGATATACTCGCTTGGCTTGAAAACTGAGCCAAGCTGCACTCTGAAAACTACCGCGAGCTTTGTTTCAAAACAGTTGTGAATTAGTGAAGGTGCAGACAGCTGCCAGCATTTATTCGATAAACAAAATAGCTATAGATGAATAACTGAATTGGCACAAGGGGACGCAATATTCTCGACATACCGCTTCTCAGTTTTTCCAAGCAAACACAAAGCCTAATTTGGTATTTCATTTATTACTTGGCACAATACAACAGCTCCTTAAACTTATGAACTCGGGAGAAATGAACAGTAATTGCAGGCTGTTCTTTATTTTCTTAAAACCTTTTTAACCAAAATATTTAAAGCTGTTTTTCTCAGTTGCTATGCAACACTTCAACCGCAAGAGTGGGAGCATGCTGAGAATGTGCCAAATAAATGCTACTGCCACAGACATTCTGCGGGGAAATATGAGAGAGGGGCATCGTTCAATAATCATATGAAAATGTAGAACAGTTGTGTAAAATGCACAATCATCCTTTCATTCATCACTTACTTGACCTGTGTCAACAGACGATTCCAACCAACAGTCCGTTTAATGAACCATTGTTTACAGTCTGAAAGGCTCTCAGACCATTCCACAGTCATGTGAGCGCATTTTTTTTTTCATCGCCTGTGCACCAAAACATACAAGTGTCTGCTTTTAACTGCAGAATACAGCGACGTGGCAGGCGTACCAAGTGTCCTGTGCAAAATATCATTCGGTAATTTGACATGAGAATGCTGCCAGATATGTAGACTACTGTCTGCTTCACAAGTCCTTTTAGATTTCACTCAGAGCTTGCCTCGAGCCCGGGCAACTGTACAACAGCCAAGCAAAAAGCAAGCAAGCCAATGGTGCTGCCTTTCTTCCTGAGCCTGGAACCAAGGACTTAAAGCAAGGACACGTTATGCAAGATATCACATTCAATTCCACTGCCAGCCTCTGAGGCCAGATGATACACATTGAGTGAGTCTGTCTCTCGAGCCCTCAATGTTAATCAACACTCTTTCCAATGCATACTTATGAGTTACAATCTACTCCCCACGTCTTCCCTTTGGCAGCTTAAATTAAGTCACAAATTTGATGGCAAATTAACTTCAACAGGGACGATAATATGTCACCTATACGGCAATCTGTGCCATTTCTCGCCGGGGCAACACAAATCTTGTGCATCTGAGAGGAAAATTAAATCAAACAAATTATTTTTCGTGTGAAAGTCAAATTCGAGGAAACAGAAGAAAGCAGGCGCCACACGGCGGGGCCATCAGCTGTTAACAAATCCCTCTGATGACAAAGCCTTGCATAATCGCCCAGTCAACCTTTATCACTGTGATCACAGAGCTTGAGATTTAATGCATGCTGGTATTAGCTGTGACATACAGTCACAATACAGTTGAGGTGGGAGGAACACACGCTCAGACGGTGTGTGCACGTACACGTGTGTGTAAAGGGGAGGTGGATGTGGAACCAACAGAGATCTCCCCACTTCATCATTGAGTAAATGGCACCACAGACGTGAGCTGCGACTTCACAGCTGCCTCATGGCGGGTGACATTGAAGCCCACGCATGAAAACATCGCTCATCAAAGCGAATGAGGCGTTCTTTGCTTCCGCTGCTTGCGCCGAGGAAAAACAATGGCAGCCCCCCTCAAGTGCACACTTGCACACCTGGAATGTCTAGAATGATTTGAGATGGGAATGAAAAAGGAGGAGAAAAAAATCCATTTGGTTCTATGCATCTCTCACAAGAAGCTTAACAGACTGTGACCTTCCACTGCTTCATAATGGGAAGGAAACGGCAAGACCCCGGCGCCATAAAACGGCTCAGAGAGGGCGCTAACAGTGGTTCTGCAATTAACCTGTCTTAAAACAAACAAGAGGCTTTTGCTTTAACAACAGGCACATAGTTGAGAGGGTTGATTTCTGCGGTGTGAAACTCAAAGGCCCACCAGGGTTCAGGTTTTAATCGGTCATTAGTGTGCTCATTTTGGCACAGCTGCGCCGACATCTATGCAACTACAAGCTCACTCAGTGTGATCAAAAACCAAAAAGCCACAGCTCTTATCCCAGACGCTAAAGAACGAACCGCCATCGAATGGCTCGAAAGCCCTCAAATGTCTCTTCACAGACAAAGAATATTCGTCTTAACGCTAATCACAAAATGTGAGAAGAATGTAAGTAAAAACAGAGAGCAACAGTAAAATTGTGAATGTCCTCTTTAAGCGCATAAGCACATCCTCCTGAAAGTTCAGCCACATAGTTTGAACACAAAAGCTCCACTCTTTCTCCTTAACTGTCCTCCTTTCTCTAAGTGGAACCAGACGTAGGCATTTCTTCATTTAGCCCATTCAAATGGAGGCAAGTTGCTGTTCTTTATTTATTTAACAAAACGAGCTGTAAAAGCCAAACATTAGGTCATGGAATATTTTCACCCCAAGAAATAAGTCAATGCCTTCAATGAGACATCAAACCCAGTTTAAGTATTCCCCTACAAAATAGGAGCTGGTGAGGACCTTTTTTTTCAAAGTCAAGTAGTGCTGTGGGATTGTTCTGTTTTTTAAATACAACTTCCAACAGTGTGGTGCACATGCGTTTCCAATTAAGAGCTCAGAGCCAACATCCAAGCCTGGGCCCCATTCACCCCTTCCACGATTGACCAAGTCTGAGGAAATGTTAAACAGGCATCATAACCAAAACAGAGACAGCAGATTTTTCAAAAGCCTTTACTTTCTAAACAATAATTAAGACATCACAGTGAATTGATGATACAGACTGCAAACAAAGAACATAACCTAAATAAAGAAAAAGGGGACATACTTAATCATAACTCTGTGTGACACGTTCACAGTTCGGGCACTTAGACGTAGCAATTTGTCCCGTCGGTGAATGGGTATGAAGCCTGCTTACAGTGCAAAGAAATAAAATGTGTCAATGTTGTTGATTTGTGACGACCATAATGAGAATGCACGGTTTGCACGAGGCACTCTGAGTAGGATCTACTTCCCTGGCAGCAGCAATAACTCCCTATGAGCCTGTCTCTGCTCAGACTTCAATCTCTTGGCCCTAAGGAGCTGTTGGAGGACTTTGATGTTCTGTCTAAATGAATTGACTGTGCTTCTTGATACAGCCCTCCAGTCAACCGACTCGCCCCACCGACTCTGTCACCTGTGATAAACACCATGCGTGCTCGGCGGCGGTACCAAATTCTGGATCACATGCTCAGAAAGGCCACAATTTTTTTTCTCCCTCCCCTTCAACTTTGTAAATGACTGAAAAAAAAATATGACTGTTGTTTCCCGCCGTGCCCTATCTAAGGAGAAGCCCTTTGATGTGTGAGGCTGTATGTGAGTGAGCAACGCCGGGCTGGTTTTTGTTACCTTACAGCCCTGCAACATCCAGTAGGTGAGCCTTTATGTCGGATGCCCCTTCAGGGCATGGTGTTTGTTAGAGCCTGGGCAAAGGCAACAAGCTCCAACCCACTTCTATCGTTGCGTTTTTTTCTTCTTCTTAAGAATCAGAGCCAGACAGCTCTGCATACAAGCTTGCAACTTCACTGACTCAATCCAAACAAAATCTAAGGCTTATTTAGGAGCACTGGGGCGCAGATAAGGAAGTACAAATGTGTCGATACGTCCACCTTGGGACTTTTGAGTTTGTCATGATGTGTGCTTTGAATATTGATAATTAGAGGCGTAATGCATGGAAAAAAGTAATGTCCCAGAGCTAAAGATAGCACTGAGTGCATCCAATCGACGGCTAGCAAACACTGCAACAGCTGATTTCGATCAAAGAGTGGGGCAGAGACGGTAGTTAAAGGGAAACAATACTTATCCATCTAAGCTTCAGTTTGGTCAATGTTCATTTGACTAAATCCAATTACCATCGATTCTGCATCTTCTTAAAGCCAAGGTTTAGGTTTTCCTTGATAGTGCAGAAATCTTAACTCAGATGAAGCGGCAGTATTTAACCTATTACAGCCTCCGATGAAGCGGTTAGGTTTTGGAGGAAAGTACGAGTTCTACTGGCAAAGGCATTGATCCTCCCACACCCTGGGTTTTCCCAGCGTGTGCAGCGATTCCTGTGCAAAGCCTCTGAACACTCCTCTCTCTCCTCCAGCAGCGGTGGTGCTCCTGAGCAAACCTGCCCTGGATCGAGCATCTCATTTAGTCACTGGGCCCTTTGATGTGGATTCAGTGCTGCAGTGCATATCATTCGTGTTTGAAGGTTCAGCTTCCACAATACAGCAGGGTTTGAAGTTTCACATATTGCAAGTGCTACAATGTGATAATCTGGGAGCCGGTTATGCATTATACATTTTTCATAAAAGAACACCATCACCTGAAAGTGGAATGTGGAAAAGTCAGCGCTTCAAGGTATATATTGACAGAAACTGTTTCTGAGACTTCTGGGTGTGGGACGAAAACACTCTTGTTATCATGAGCATTTCAGAATCAGCTCTACATCTTCTCTCTGAAGAGGGTAAATATCCAAATAAACAGAGTAGAATAACATTTGACTGGGGTCTGCCATGCCATTATAAGACCAATTTAGTTGACTGAACGCTTCTCACGGGGCACAGAGGCCATGACGGCTCTTTCTCCAGCGAGGGCCTGCAATAAAAATCTCCCTCTCCATCTGATTTCACAAAGGAGTGGATACGCACCTTAGGGCACTTCCTTCAGTGTCTTCTTAAATAACACATGAAAAATCCTTTGTCAAGGTCTATGTCTTAACTGAGGCAGACCAAGCTAAGTCTGTGGCTTTAGCTGGTGTAATGACAAGAAACGAGGAAATAATCTCTGCTGAAAATTCTGTAATTACAATTTTCAAGGTTGTAAGTGGAAAAAGTGAGCCCACCAGTTTTTAAAATCCAACTGCATCTAGCACACGATTAAAAAAAAAATAAAAAAAAATGGGGAGTTGTTGCCCAAAGAATAAAATCAAGTTGGCAGCTAATGCCTGTGAGTGACTGAGGTTTATGTAAACGCTTCTGATCTTGATAATTAAAGAGTGTTTGTATGGAGGTGCACAGCTCTGCGTCTCTTTTTAAAGGATGCACGGAGATGGTGGCAGCCTGAGGGCCTGCCTGCTTTCTTTTCCCTCTCTCTGTATCTATCTTGTGCCAAATACACACAAAAACACACATTAAAAAAAACGCACGCACACAAGCACATGTGAACAAATACGAACTCTACACACTGTACTGACACGTACAAACAACAACAAAAAAAAAGAAACACTCCACACACAAGAAAGAGATGGCGCTTTCACAAACATCAGCCTCTCAATTAGCTTCTGCACTCATTTCTCCTTGGAAGAGAATTATTTTTCAGCTGGGTGCTTTTTCTTTGTTTATTGTGAGCAGACCAAAGCCTTATCAGCGGCTAATCACTGCATGTCAAATTCACAGACTCACTGCAGTCACTTAAAAAAAAAAGAGAAGAGAGAGATTCAGTGAATAATCTTCTCAAGTTCAGATTGCCATTTTAGATTTGGACAATCACCGATTTCTTTTAGATGCTCAAATCTGTCGAACAGCCAGAGAGAAGATCAGCATTTGTTTGATATAATTTGTTGTGACACGTTAATTGCATCTACTTGTAATTCTCTCTAATTGATGTTTGATATGTCTCAGGAAATTAGGCCAACTAGATAACACTGCAAATATTATGAATCCTCCCCGCCTTTCTCTTTCCATGGCAGGTCTGATGAATTCACAACACCTAGAACTGTAATATGTCAACATGCTGTGCAGCTATGCTCTGTATTCCCAGGCTGACAGACCTCAGGTTACAAGCATATCACTGTATATTCAAAACACACTCAGGCACACAGCAGAGGGCCAGAGAAGACTAACCTGAGCAATTTTCACAGAGTTCTGGGTCGAACCGCCAGCGTGGTACTCAACTTTGTTCCTCTTGACGATTTCTTCAAACCTAAAATAAATAAGAACAAGAGTTGTTATGAAAGCATTAACCACAGAGTGAATTAGACCAGACCTGCTGATAGAGGCTCAGTGTAAACACCAGATACAACCAGCTGTAACATGGGCAGACCACAGGTTTATCAACACTTGCCACATTACAACATGTGTAGGAGGAGTGAGGAGAAATTGCATTTCATAAGCACCACAAATTAGTCAATACAAAATCCATTAGGAGAGGTGACACAGGTACAGTTGAAGAGCAGCTGTGAACATAGATAATGAACACAGACATTTGTGGTCTCCAGAGAGCGGATCCTAATGACTCTGAGGATCAACCTTTTTATTACTAAATCAACATGGCATATTTCCAGCTAACACAGGACAGAATAAGCAAATTCCTGTGAGTCTCCATTGGAATACTGCTGACGTAGCATGCTGAAATACTTATGTTAGCATCACAATCTGCTAATGTCCTTTCTCAGAAGCTACTTTTCTAACTTTTACTTTTAGCTAACATAAGTTATCCAGTACTTTTAGCTGATTTTAACAATTTAGTCATCATTTTTAGCTAAAAATGTCAACCATTTATTCAACTCAGTGAAATACTGAAGGCAATTCTATCATATACTGTCATTTTAAACATCAATAGCTTTGATCTTTAGGTATAACATGATGCTAGGCTGGGCTACGCTGCGAGGAAGAGTCTTTATCTGGGAAGTGGAGGTCATGAATAATGTGTATTCTCCACATCGTTCACACAAACAGCCTCCCAGGGGGCTGGCTATACAGTATAAATGTGTCCACCCTGCTAAGGACAGTGACCTGCAGTCAAGATGATACGCCACATGACGAGGTCCTTGTCTTTTTTTTCCTTCTCAACTGCAAATTGAAGACTGTCAATGTGTATGTGTATTTACATGAGACAAAAAAAATCCAGTGACATGGTAAATAGTTCAAGCTGCACCATACCATTCCCACCACTGTTATGTGTAACTCCACCTTAAATTATTTACTGCTGTTACTATTATTTATTTTAAATGAAGCGTTACCAATTATGTATAAAATCTGAGTTGCAAAACAGCGTCTGTTTTGACAAACTTGAAGTCGCAGTTTAAGTTTGTAAACTTAAAACTTAAGCTGTATAATAGTCTCATAAAGTTGATTAAAGAGACAAACCAAAAACAACTTGAAAACTTGCAGCTGCAGTTTAAGTTTGTAAACTTGCTGTATAATAGTCTCATAAATTTGATTAAAGAGACAAACCAAAAACAACTCGAAAACTTGCAGCTGCAGTCTGAAAGTACCGTCAAACGGTCAGTGCCTGGCATTGATGTTAAAAGTGCCCATTCTGAAGCATTTCTTCAACAAAAGTTAATATATTTAACAACTTGTGATAACATAATCATCATTTCATATCGACCACAGTGAGTGTGAGAAGTCTAAATTAAGTCGAAATGTACGCTTTGGAAGCTCTAGTCATCTCCCCTGTCAAACTGCGGTTGGGACTTTAGCAAACACATTCAACCATTTATTCAAAAAAACCATATATCCATTAGCCTACTTTTAGCTAATTTTAACAGTTTATTAATAAGCCTTACCTAACTATTAAAACCATATATCCATTAGCCTACTTTAGCTAATTTTAACAGTTTATTAATAAGCCTTACCTAACTATTAAAACCATGTATCCATTAGCCTACTTTGAGCTAATTTAAACTGTTTAGTATAAGCCTTACCTCACGATGAAAACCATGTATCCATTAGCCTACTTTGAGCTAATTTAAACTGTTTAGTATAAGCCTTACCTCACGATGAAAACCATGTATCCATTAGCCTACTTGGGGCTAATTTAAACTGTTTAGTATAAGCCTTACCTCACTATGAAAACCATGTATCCATTAGCCTACTTTGAGCTAATTTAAACAGTTTATTATAAGCCTTACCTAACTATGAAAACCATGTATCCATTAGCCTACTTTGAGCTAATTTAAACTGTTTAGTATAAGCCTTACCTAACTATGAAAACCATGTATCCATTAGCCTACTTTTAGCTAATTTAAACAGTTTATTATAAGCCTTACCTAACTATGAAAACCATGTATCCATTAGCCTAATTTTAGCTAGTTTATAACAGTTTATTATATGCCTCACCTAACTATGGAAACCATGTATCCATTAGCCTACTTTTAGCTAACTTTAACAGTTTATATAAGCCTTACCTAACTATTAAAACCATGTATCCATTAGCCTACTTTTAGCTAACTTTAACAGTTTATATAAGCCTTACCTAACTATTAAAACCATGTATCCATTAGCCTACTTTTAACTAACTTTAACAGTTTATATAAGCCTTAACGTTACCTAAATATTAAAACCCTTTATCCATTAGCCTAATTCTAGCTAATTTTAACAGTTTATATAAGCCTTGCCTAACTATGAAAACCATGTATCCATTAGCCTAATTTTAGCTAGTTTATAACAGTTTATTATATGCCTCACCTAACTATGGAAACCATGTATCTATTAGCCTACTTTTAGCTAACTTTAACAGTTTATATAAGCCTTACCTAACTATTAAAACCATGTATCCATTAGCCTACTTTTAGCTAACTTTAACAGTTTATATAAGCCTTAACGTTACCTAAATATTAAAACCCTTTATCCATTAGCCTAATTCTAGCTAATTTTAACAGTTTATATAAGCCTTACCTAACAATTAAAACCATGTATCCATTAGCCTACTTTTATTTTATTTTATTTTTTTTAAGATACTTTTTATGGGCATTTTTGCCTTTAATTGATAGGATAGTGAAGTGTGAAAGGGGGAGAGAGAGAAAGGGAGAGATATGCAGCAAAGGGCCACAGGCTGGAGTCAAACCTGGGCCGCTGCGGCAACAGCCTTGTACATGGGGCGCCTGCTCTACCACTAAGCCACCGATGCCCCACCATTAGCCTACTTTTAGCTAATTTTAACAGTTTATTCATTACTTTTAGCTAACAGTTTTAACCAGGTATTCTTACTTTTAGCTGACTATCTCAACTGCTTATCCATTACTTTTAGCTGATTTTAAGTTTATTCGTTACTTTAAGATAACTATTATAACAATTACCTGATGCATTTAGCTCATTTTAATAGTTTATTCATCATTTTAAGATAGCTTTTTTTTAGCTGCTTATTCATTTAGCTAATTTTAACAGTTTATTAATAACCCTTACCCTTTTCAACCATTTATCCATTAGCCTACCTTTAGCTGATTTTAAAAGTTTATTCATAACTTCTAGCTATATAATGCAACCATTTATTCATTACTTTTAGCTAACAGTTCTAACCAGTTATCTATTACATTTAAGTAACTATTCTCACCATTTACCTATTGGGAATGTGAAGGTTACCTGCTGCTTACCTTTTGTATTTTGTTTGGTTTAGTAGGCTAATTGGGCCAAAACAAGGAGTGCTACCTTACCTTTGCAGTGTGCCGGCATGTGAACTGAAAAATCTTGCATCCAGCCACTGCTAAACTATTCGTGAGCTTCCAGGGATTTGTAACATATGGTTTCAAGCGAATTGCATGCCCCCAGTCCCAAAATAAAGTTATTTATAATATCCAGGCATAGTAAAGGTAGTGCATACAGTCTTCTGATACCAAGTCATATGGATATATTTAGTTTATCATGGTAAGTTTGTCCACATATTGTTGGTTGACAACTGTAGCAGGCACAGGTAACAGAAGATGGTGCCCCCACCCCAAACATATATTATTTTAGCTGAATATTTTAACATCCATTACTTTTATCAACCGGTTAAGACCTCTCTGCTTGCTTGCCGACTAATTGCCCACACTCGCAATCACTA
This sequence comes from Epinephelus lanceolatus, assembly GCF_041903045.1. Classification (NCBI taxonomy): domain Eukaryota; kingdom Metazoa; phylum Chordata; class Actinopteri; order Perciformes; family Serranidae; genus Epinephelus; species Epinephelus lanceolatus. The sequence goes on along the minus strand of NC_135754.1, from coordinate 23,724,352 downwards.
AACATAGTGCTCAGGTGTTACAATTAAAGTTACTCTATGTGGATATATAATTTTCTAATCAAAACATAATTCCTAGGTTTCAAAATTCATTAAGCTACTCTACAATCTTTACACGTATCCCCTGGCAACTAGAGAAAACCCCCCTAGGGTACAAGTACTCCTTGTTGGGAATCACTGGGTTAAGTCATCAAAATGTTTGTTTCTTTTTTCTCCCTCTCTGTCTCATCTGTTGAGCAGACAACAGCATGTCATCTCTGCAATCTAATAAACTTGAAAGTGGCATACATTTTTTTGGCATTCTTCACTTGTGACATTCCAGGTGCAAGCTGTTTATATCAATCGCTTTAAAAGAAAAAGACAAAGGAAAAAAAAGCTGCGAGCAAGTGCTGGATTTTGTTAAATGAGATTGTTGACCACAAATGTTGCTGGAGTTGAAAAGAGGCAGTTAGGGTCTAAATGCCAACTTGATAAAAGCAAAAGAAGGAACACTGTCCACACATGGTTGTAGTTAGCCATACAGTATTAAAGCAAGATGAGCAGTGAAAGTTGTTTCTGAGGGAACTTGAACTGCTTCCTCAAAGGGATGCATGAAAATAAAAGAAACTATCTATCTTTCACTATTCATCTTTCCAGACAGGCAGCCATTTTGTATTGCTTAGGTGATGCTTTCAGAGCAATTAGAAAAACAAGTCTTACAATTTCCTTGTGTACAAAATCCTCGTAGCCACATCGCTTGTTTAGAGCGAGACCACATCTGATTAAATGTTTGATGTATGAACCATACAGCAGAGTTTAGAGATGACTGCGACAGACTAAACACAATGAGTCAAGAAAACAGACATGACATTGGGGAGTGGGGAGTAAACAATCGCTGAGTTTTCAAACATAAACCACAGGAACACCCTTGGGTTTCCAGTGAAATACTGAAGGCGGTTCTATCATTTTTGTATTTTCCCATCATACTGCCATTTCAAACATCAATAGCTCCAATGCTTAGGCGTAACGTGATGCAAAGCTGGGCTACGCTGCGAGATACAGTCTTTATCTGGGGAGCGGAGAACATGAATAATGCGTATTCTCCACATCGTTCACACAAACAGCCTCCCAGGGGGCTGGCTATATAAACGTGTCCACCCTGCTAAGGAAATTGACCTAACTGCAGTCAAGATGATACGCCACATAAGGAGGTCCTTTGCTTTTTTTCCCTCAGCTGTAAATTGAAGACTGTCAATTTGTAAGTGTATTTACATGAGAGAGAAAAAATCCAATGATATGGTAAATAGTTCAAGGTGCGCCATACCATTCCCACCGGTGTTATGTGTAATTCCACCTTAAATTAACTGCATAAGAAGGGGTTGTTTGAGTGTGATCCCAAGGGGTGCTGGTTACATAAAGGCTCTGCTACAGCATGCTAATACTTTCCCTTTTTAGGATTAAAACAACATTTCTAGGAGAGGTCAAAGGTTGCACGTTTTCGGGGTGCAAACTGAAGCTGAACCCAAAAAATATGTTACATGTTTTGTATGTGCTCACTGCAGACAGGAGTAATATGTATGCAAAGTGCATCATGGCTTACCAACATATGTCAGCCAGAGGTGTTCAATACTTCAGCACAACCTGGTTTAACTAGGCATGGCTGAATTTTGAGCGAGTGTGAAAGTAACCTTTACCGCTTCAAAGAAAGTCTGCATATCATGTCTCAAGGCAAGGGGTCTACCCAGGGCAGAATGTTCCTAATAAAGAAAAAAAAAACTTTCCATGCAAGTGGAAAATATGCTAACCGGGAAAAAAAAACCCTTCCTGAGACACCTGTTATGACTCCTTGACAAAGGAAGAATTTGAGCACTGTGGGTGTTTATAACATGAAGGCAGCCGAGGGACTCCAGAACCCATTTCAAATAGACACACAGCTTCTGAGGATTTCAGCTTTTTTTTTTTTCCTTCCTAGAAGTATTTGCTCCACCTTTCAGTGCAGACAGCATGGGGCCCTGCTCTTGGACGCCTCGAAAATCCCATCCGAAAAGGAGCAGCTGCCTCGAGACCTTTACACCCTCAAACATCATGTGATCCCATAGTAGTGACACCGTAAACGGCCCCCTTGGCCATTTAGGAAGAGAAAATCCCTTTCCATCTACTGCAGTCTGAGCTCACTCGGTGATGGGAGGGAGCAGAGAAAAAGAAATTGTTTTGAACAAAATGTCCTCAGCCAGTAACCTCTGCTTTTAAAACCTGCTAGTGTTGTTCAATGGAGGAGCAATTCCAACTATGCCTTGCATTCCACTAATGTACAGACAGCCTGTGTTATATAACACATGCTTTACAAGAGACTGCCCCTGACACTCTGGTTAAATACCACTCTTAACTAAAGGCGCTGTGCTATTTTTCAATTTCATACCTTCCAATTTGAGACTAATAGAAGCACTTATTTATTCAGCTTAAATCAAATTAGGGGAATTAGGCCACTGAATGCAATATTTGTATTCAGAGGATACAAGAGTCCTCCTCAAAAACTAATACCTCTACATCTCCCCGGCTTAACACATTCAAATTGTTGGGGCAGATCACACAAGTCAGGAACATCGTGTTGTTTACATTCCTGGAGATGGAGCCCCCACTGTTGTTTCTCATCAAGGGAAATATGAGAGCTTCCAAAGTACCATGAGTGTTCTCTGCCCCGAGTGACTCATGAGTTCCTCTCTCACCTCCCCAAAAAAAGCGAGCCGAGTAGATTATTTACATGAGGCAATAATTCAAGATTTGCTCCTCTAAGTCTCTTACATGGAGGGCAAGGCGAGCCCATTTACCCAATCCCTCTTCATTCGCCTTTGATGTTAGCCTATCTCGATAAGACCGGATGAGTGCCCTAAAATCCCCGTCGAGTGATTTCACAGGAAGAACAAGTCTCTGTTAATCAATGGCTAGATTGGATCTGGATCCTCGGGAGTGGTCCGCCTGAAAGTCCTCCCGAGTGTTTGAGTGCACACCGGGGTAATTCATCGCTAATGATCACCGCGGCACCCACTCTCCTGCGTTCGTCCTTATTTAATTGCCTCGTTCACGTTTAAACAGCTTACAAATCACATGGACAGGCAGGGAAACATGATCAAACAGCCCCTATCACTAATCAGGGGAGGGCAAGGGAAGAAGTGAGAGGACTGGGGCTCCTTTGCTGCTCTCCTTGGGGATTAGGAAGGAGGAGGGCTGTACAGGAACAGTAAATTATCTCTGCTTCAGCCATAGCAGGCAGGTACATTTAAACAGGCAGATCCATCTTTCTCTCTCTCTGACAGAAGCAGAGAGGGGGCCGTGCAGCTAAAAGGCTTTGGTAATCCCAGTTTCAACACTGGCATCTGGAGTGGAGACAGGTTCCACCATTGATTAGATTCCCCAATCAGCGTGTGCATCCTACACCATGCCTTCCTTGGTAGTCTGGAGGCAGTACAAGGCCTGATGCACAGTAATTGTTTCCATAGGTCAGGCGGAGGAAAAACAGCTCGGGGACGTGATGAAAGGGAGATGGAAAGGGTGAGGAATATTGTTGTTTTTCCCCCCAATTAAATTGTTTGTCAAACCCTTCACAAAGGGTTACGCAGTTTATCTGTTTAAAATCAATACGCTCGTCTCAGTGTGAAAGCTTGTCCCGAAACAAGACAGGCCCATTAATTATTCTGTTCTGCGCGCTATCGCCGGGCTGCTCAAGGTTGAGCCTTATCTTTTCTTATTTCAAATCAATAATTATCTTCTACCGTGCTCGCGCTCCCCCTCAGAAATGGATGTGCTTTTCATTCAATGCCTGTAGAGTCTGTCTCTCTTTCCCTCTCTCTCTCTCTCTCTCTCTCTCTCTCTCTCTCTCTCTCTCTCTCTCTCTGTAGCAACTGGTGGAGAACTCAGAATGAATAGGACATTCTTATCAGTGGAACATTAGGGCAGGATGGGAATAGATGGCGAAGAATGAGGCGCATAAAAGTACTGAACACAAATGAGTCATGATTCAAACAGCGAGCGAGGCCTTGTTCCCGTCCTCTGACATCTTCTAATACACTACGCGAAAGGATGAATGTTGATTTGCACAAAAGCATTACGATATCACCATCGTTCAGGTATCTCAATCCATTTGGGTAAATCCCTGTTCGGCTGAGAAAAACCTGCCTCAAGTCCCTCGGTGCATTGAAAAAAACGCAATGAGCCTTTTTGCATTATAGACTGGATGCACAATTAATGACTGCACAATTACATGGTCATAATGGGTGAGTAATTGCATTAGAATGCAGAAACAACAAATGTGCATCCCTTTAATAATCGGCCGATCCAGCAGCAGCAGCGGCAGCAGCCCATTTGTTGGCATTAACCGAGAACTGCTGTTTGTACTTAATTAGGCTGCACTCAAGGATTAGGCGGCGGGGGCAAAATCTGGTCATGGAGGATGAGTTCATATTATTTCCTCTAAAATGTCACAGGTTTTTGGCTTCGCGCTGCAGAGGGTGGCGTTGTTTGTCACACTGTACTGTGTGGATGTGGGAGAGGGAGTGTGAGTGTGTGGACATGAAAGAGACAGAGAGAAAGAGAGGGACACATTGAGGGAGAGAGTGGGAAGACGGAGCGTGTAAGCAAGAATGGGGCTTCTGGTGTTCTCTTGAGGATTGAGATTTGAAGCCGGAGCACAAAGCCTTTGAGACATTCCCCTTATCTTGGAGGTTGATACCAGGATCTCAGTGATTCAGAGCGCTCCGTGTGAATAATTCCACCAACACCCCCTACTGCGGGGACCATATGGCCCAGTGTGAACTTTAAACACACGGGGAGTGTTGCTGTTCATCAGTCAGGCCTCCCATCTCTACCCCCGCACAGGCTAGGTGTAGAGAAATGATCAGCACCAGATAGTACACTAACTAGCCTCCGTGTGTACGAGCTGCTGCCATCATTGGCTTTTCCTGTGTGGCTGCTGGGGATCAAAGATGACTAAAAATAGCCCTGAGCATGCTTTTCTGAACTGAACATGCTGTATGTACTGGCTGAGACGCCCACATTTTAATTATAAAACGCTCTTTAAAAAAGAGGGAGTTGGAGGGAGAGGAGGAGGGTGGGTAGGTGGGTGGGGGGGGGGTGGGGGGGGGGGGGCGCCCACATGCACAGAGATGTGGATTATGTTTGTTACACTCCCTTTGACTTGTGATGTTTCCTTCTGGCACCACCTGCTGGCAGCCGCCGTCAACAAGAAGCAGGCATTTGCAGCTCCAGAGGACGAGCCTTAATTATGATTGCATCAGCCATCTCTCATGATGCAGCATGTATGCTTTAAATGCAGTGCAATCACCCTGCATCGCAGACTGTTAACCTATTTCAGTGATAAAGAAAAAAAAAAAAAGAACAGAACAAGGTGTGCTTTATTTTGATTATTTGAAAAGTTTCCTTGTTTTATAATTCAAAAGGTCTAGATCCACATTTCTCACAGTTGAGTACGGCTCTGGTGAGCATGTCGGATTTATGCAAGTGCCCCAAATCGTTGGATTCATGCATATCAATAAAACATCAAGAGCAGCACGGCTGGCGGGTGAACATGTTTCTGATGTCTCAATTACCAGTTGAGTGCCATTAATCTCTGCTCACTCTCTTTGGCTCAGAGGTCGGCTGATGGATGCAGGCCCGCGACCTTTGCCCTCAGTGGCAGGGGGAGCCGGATGTTCTGACCCCCCAGCGGGCCGGCGGAGGTGAGTTTAAGTACTGTAGTACAGCACTCAGCCTCAGCAACAGACACGGGAGCTGGGAAGTAAAAAGTGGGGTGGGGGGTGGTGGGGTTGTAATGTGTCTACACACTCAGTCAAGCATGAGTGCATCCAGTGAAGTGGCACCATGGCAAGCACATGCAGCTTCTGCACGCATGCTTGCATGTGAGCACAAACACACACACACACACAAGGAGGAGTGTTTGTCCTCCTGACACACCAGGATAGCTCCGCCGGGGGTTTCTAGCACTCACAATTCGCTTCGTTATATTTTTAAAAAAAAACAAAAAAAAAAACAAAACAAAAAAAAAACCAGGGGTAGAGTCAAGTGTGTTTACAGAGCAGAATCTATCACACACACACACCCAGGAGCCAGAGTGTTTAGCATGTACTCAGTGAGAGAGGCCTTTGTTGTTTTCCTCCCAGTAAGCAGATTGAGCTGCACGGCAGCAGCAGGGGTGTGTAAGATGTACACAGACAGCGGGGTGTGTGAGTGGAGAGGCACCTCCACTGATCTCCTATGTCGTGTGATGATGTGTGTGTGATGTGTGTCTCAATCCAGCGCTGATCCCCCTGAGTCAGCCCTGTCAGTGATATGAGCCTCCCACCCTCTCTCTCTCTCTCTCTCTCTCTCCCTCTCCCTCTCTCCCATCTTTCTCTCTCCCCCCCCCCTCGCCATCCGGAATGCTAATAACAGCCAGCCACTAACGCTGCAGCCCTGAATTATTCATGCAGCAGAGGGTCACACGGCATAATGAGGAGTTTACTCTCATTCTGGATGCGATTGTGACGCTGCTAATCTGCATTTAGCACAGAGAAAGAGAGAAAAAGAGGGAGATGGGGGGAGGAGGTGGAGAAGAGGAGGAGGAGGGAGGATGAGCACTGATGAACTTAATTGCTGTGAGCAAACAACCTCTGAAAAGAGTCACGCCATCATCCAGAGATGAGAAAGTAAACAATTAATTATCATCGGACAGAGGGAGTCATAAAACAAATGTTTGAACGCGACTAATATTCAGGAGCCAGCTGATCTTTTTTTTTATTCCCCTCTCTCTCGGAGGTGACAATACACTCACTGTAACAATGACTCACTCATTTGACACACTAATAATCATTAGCTCTAATATGATATGGTTAACAAGCCCAAGAGGGTTTGGGTGAATGGTATATTATGCAATGCTGTGTGTTCTAAATAACCTGTAATGCCTAGTTATCCTGCAAATAAAATGTCTATTTGCCCACATTATAATCTCCTGCAGAAAGAGGCGTGTTTTCATTATGTTGACATGTTGTTTCCTATGGAGACTCCTTGGGGTACAAACAGCAGGCTCCTGTTGCCCCCTGCTGGACATGAAAGGAACAAACCCCCTTTCACAGCAATTTAATACTGAGCAAAGACATTTACTACTGAGAGAGAAATGGGAAAAGTTCAGATATGATATCAACCACCTGCTGAAAACATAAATATTTCAAAGGCCTACAACCAATGGCACAATAGTGCAAGCTTAAAGAGAGCGCACTGGTGAATAATACAACTTTACTCTACATACACCATCATTTTATTTGTCTGAAAATCTTATGTAAAGACAATAAACACCCCGCATATTTCCAAGCTTTAAAGTCTATTGAACACACACCTGTGTTTGCAGATATCAAACTTACATTCTAACCACATGATGGCAGCAGTGACTACAAAAAAGAAAAGAGCAAGACCCACAGCACCACATCCAACAATAGGCCATTTTCACAGCAGACATTTTGACTTGTCACAGCAGGAAGATCACAGGTGAGGGGGAACAAATTCTGTTTACGACAGCTCAGTTCCATCAAGTGTCCCGGCACACCAGTATGCACGCTACCAGGAACAGCTCACTGAAATGGAGCCGAGTCAGTTTTAATGTTCTCAATTACACCTGTGCTTTTCCTGCTGTAGCAAGCCAAAATGTCTGCTGTGAGTATCACCCACTGAAATATGGACTGATACGTGTCTAGGCAAGCAGAAAGGAAGTCAAACAACAGTGCTTTGGTTAGATGGTTTCCTCTCATACCCCAAAACCAAAACACCCAAGGCATCCTCTGAAAACCGGCATCGACTGAACAGCCCTTTCAACTGCAGCTCAAAAACCACCGTGGAAATATCATCTAAACAAAAGCAGCTATGTAGGTTTGCTGAGACCAACCACCACACTGTAAACAACTTATAAATACAAGTATTGAGCAGCAGGTACTGCCTTATTTGGAAGCGAGAGTGATGACATCATTGGTATGTGATTGTGGCCGTGCTTGAGATTGCACTGCATGAGCTATGAATCTACTTTAATTGTTAGAATTTCTGTCTTTTCATTTTTGCAAATAAGGCAGGGGAAAGTAGATACAGACAGGAAACATGAGGAGAGATAGAGTGGAATAAAATACAGCAAATGTCTGAGGCCGGAAATTAAACCAGGACATTGCGGTTTTATGGTATGAATGTTAACCTCTAGGCAACCAAAAAAAAAAAAAAAAACACCCAGGAAGTGAGTGTTTTTTCAGCAGTGCAAATACACTGATAGCGTTTATCAGGGCTGCAGCTCATGTTTATTATTTTTCATTCCCTGTTTGTTTTAGAATTGATTTCAATATTTTACTGATTTTTAATGACTTTTAAAGCTCGTCCAGGTCTGGCCCCGAGCTACACAGCATAAATGTTGACCCCATATGAGCCAGGTCACGGTCAAGGCTTAATTCTAAAGGTGCTCTTGCCATCAGGGCCCTTCAGCTTTGGAACGACCTGCCTGAGGAGATCAGATTTGCAGAATCAGTGACGTTATTTTAAATCGCTTCTTAAAATCCATCTTTATAGACTTGCTTTTTTGCTTTTTTTCTTTTTATTTGTATTTATTTATATTGACATATTGCGTCTTGAATTATTTGTCTTGTTTTAATTTTAACTTGACTTATTCTCAATTTTTTTCCGCTTTCGTTTGGTAGGTCTGATTGGCTCTCTGTTGTTACAATGCCTTCTGAGTTTCCTGTTTCTGCCTGTGCTTAATCTGTTTAAAGGTGCTAATTTAATAAAGTTATTATCATTATTATATTATCATTAACAATTCACAGTATCTCCTGAATGTTTCTACAATTCCTCCAATAAAACAGATAACTTTCCAGTCTAGCAGGTACCACAGTTTCCATGGTTACTTTGGTTTTTCCGCAGTCTACCACTCCCCACTGGGGATAGTAACTGCAAAGAACTTACACTGGTGCTATTTCATAATTGGGGATAGCTACCGATAGTTACTAGAGGAAACAAAAGCGCTACCCTCTTCTGTTTTGATTGCGCAATGGCTGACGCACTGTCTTTGTTCGTAAACTAAGCTTTCATTTTCACAGGAGATCGTACCGATTACAATATTTTACATTGCAATATTATATTGATACATGGATGCAAAGTGTAGATTTTTCTATTATAGAGATTATTAATATTGCAAATAAATTAAACATTTGTAACCTATTAGATTAATAAGATCAATTGCTTTTTCAGGCCACTAGATACATTTTGCTGCAATAAAAATGATTGAAGGGGAACAAAAAGACGATAAAGTTAATCTTTAAGGACAAAATTTGCAGTTGAAAGGGTTAATGAATCACAATATATGTTATCGCAATACTCATTATATTGCAAAACATTTAAATTCACATTGGATCATGTCTTCAGAATCGTGGTAATATCCAATCATGTGGGCCCCTGGTGATCACTACCACTAGTACCTGGCAACAGGGAACCAATCTTCACAATGATGGGGTTATTATTCTATAGCCATTACATTGTTCAATTAACATTTATTTCATAATGATAAGTTAAATGTTCGCTTGAAAATGTTTGTTTTGTCCAACCAACAGTCACAAATCCAAATACATCCAATTTATAATGTTATGAAGCAGAGACAAGAAGCAAATCTCCATTTTTGAGAAGCTGAAACTAAAATTCTTGGTGTTTTTGCTTGATAAACTTTCCAAAAAGAAAACAAAAATTGTGGTTGAGTTATATTCTGTCCATCAACTAATCGCTACGACAAACTGTAACTTGTAAAACATTTGACGCAAAATGAAAAGGCATCAAAAGTCACAGTTGAGGCTTATTCCAGGAAAAAAAAACATTAAGTCCCCAGCCAGTACTAACAGGGATGTTGATGGTTTCTACAGCAGGCAATTCCTCAGCCACAACAGGATTATATGGGCTCTGCTGTGACTAGATAATTGAATTCAGGCATGGCCACAGTGCACTGCATCCAATGATCTCTCTCCCACCAGGGTGATGGGAAGAAAAAATGAATCGCGTTACACTCTGTAGATTCAGGAGCACAACAATAGTGTTAGTCGACTAGACTTGTAAGTCTATTGTGGCTTTTTAAGTAATGATGTTATTTGTCACAACACTGCAGTCGAGTTCTTCTTCCATGGACCAATGACCTTGTGAATGACCTCTCTGCACCTTGTAGCCACCCAGCATCCTTAATACGAATACCACAGCTCATATAGCTGAAGTTTCTCATGACCTGCACTGCTATCAGTTAATAGATAATGTGATAAATATATCACATGTACTTTTGGATATAAATTGACGGACATGAGGGACAGTATGTTGGTGTGTGTGGTATTGCAGGGGACATGCATTGAAATGCATTGTGCTGGGTATAAACCACCAAAGCGGCATGTTAATCCTGCCCTGACCTTGTGCAGAATGTGGAGGGAACGGTGTCTGTGGGGCTAAAGATAACACCGCTGCCTTTGTGCCGGAGGAGAACAACACTGCTGATGATGCTGCTTTTTAGCTGCTGCTACTGCCGCCCAAGGTCACATGTGTCCTTTTGTCAAGTAACAAGACCTGACAAGGTAGCCGAATGTAAGGTACAGACGAGCTGATGTACTGATCTGTCTTTATTTACTCATTGTGTATGCATTACTCAGGTACCTTTTAAAATCACTGCACTGTGATTTGCTTTGAATGTATGCATAAAAACATTAGTAAGGTTTGTAACTGCTCAACGTGCAGTCTCCTAAAATTAGACACCATCAAACTAGAAAGCACTCAGAGAGCAGACACCCCTGCCAAGGCTGCATAATCCTCTAAATTTGCCATTTAAATAACAGAGAACTATTTACAGATGTTTAATCTGCAGCTGGATCCAGATCTGCATCAAAGCCCAAGACATATAATCACAGAACAGTGGGCCAGATTTCTTTTTTCATTCGCATTAGTAGTGAAAATGCTCAAATGCAACCAAATGTTCACCAAACTTTCCTGAAACAACTTTGTATTATTCTCCTACTAAACACACAGACAGTCCAAGGCTTTCGTATTTAATGTTGAAGGGAAAGTTGTAGTTATTTTGAAATGGGATTGTATGAGGTTCTTGTCTGTAGCCAGTGTTTTACCTACAGTAGATGGCGGTCAGCAGGCCCCCAGTTTCATGAGGAGTAAGCAGTGCACTGTTGTGGACGGGAGCAGCTCAAGTTAGGTTTAAGTGTACGCTATATTTAGAATATTTTCAAAGTGTTACCTTATCCTCAGACAGCTCTTTCCAACAGGGAACTGAAGCCGGTATATCGCTCTTTTCAAAGCCACCAGACTCCTTTGACAAAATCAGTAATTTTACCTTACAGAACCCAGGAGTTTCTGGGCTACCACTGCACAGTTGGTTAGTTTGTTTGGGTTATTGTGCGACTTTGGTGAATCCAAACGAACCCTTTAAAACACCAAAGTCACACATAACAGAAACAAACTCACTGGTCAAGGCCGGAGTGGACAAGCAACTCCACTGTTCTGCAAGGTAAAATTACTAATTTTGTCAAAGGAATCTGGTGTTGAAGAGAGCATTGACAACGGTTTGGGAAAATCCAAATTATTCCTTTCAGCCATTTTATTCTACATTAAAACAAGAATATGAAAAAGAGTTGTGTCTCCAGTATACTAGATCCTGGATTTGTATTGCTGTGCCCATTAAAGCAGCCTCTCCTCCCTTCATGCTTACAAATCTCAAATGAATGGTCCTGATAATACCAGTGTCCTTTCAAAAATTTAATGTCAAGATGCATTTTGACTGGAGCAAAAAAAGTATGCACATACAAAAACACTCTTCAACAAGTGCTGGATCAAACATGTCCCTTACTTGGGTTCAGAAAGTCAAAGAACAGCACTTGCCCCCCTTTCCACATTACCACCACAGAGGTGCCCTTGAGCAAGGTATCAAACTGCTCAAGTGAAGCTGCTCAGTGACCAGGAGATAAGAGTTACGTGGTTATCTTACATCCAAATGTGAATGAGCTCCAGTGTTGAGCAATGGATTCCTGCATTAGAGTGTTTGTGCCCAGTGAGTCCACCATGGTTAAATAAAGGCCTAAAGATAATGTGACCTGGGCCGAGTGGAGGCAAGCAATTTGGCTACAAGCTATGTCCGAATATTACATATTATGTCTAGTAAGCACCACCATGAGTAAAATTAATAGGAAGAGCACATCTGGCGCTGCTTCTTAGACATTAAATGAAGTCTGATTTTGTGAATGTTTTTTTCTTTTTTTACACAAATGAACTTTGTTCTAATGTCGTGCTCTCAGTTATGAAATTGAAAATGTACCGATATACTCAGAACATTCCCCTGGGTGCTCTCTGTGACATTTAGAACAGCGGTTCCCAACTGGTCCAGCCACGGGGTCCAGATTTTTCCTTTGTCAGTCATTCAAGATCCACATAGTTAAATATATTCAGCAGCATCATAGTTGCGTTTTGCCATGTCGTCCAGCTAGTTTGCTGTCTCTGTCAAAGAGCTGTCTGCTAGTCAATCACTCTACAGCAGGAAACAGCACTTCAACATAAAAGCTCTGTGCCAGAAATTCCAAATAAAGTATGTTTTTTACAAACTTGACCCGACTTGCGAGCCAGTTGGGAAGCACTGATCTGGACCATCTTTCCCAATTCATTGTCTGTGGAGCAGCTTCGGACTATATCCCCTACGACATCACAAATTTGAGTTTTAGCGCTCTAGTTTTTGGATTTCTGTACTGTCAAATTGTCTAACTGATCCACAAAGGAGGTTATGTTTTTTCAATTGGACCAGGAACAAGTGAGTTTTTGATGCAAAGCTGAATCCAGGAATTTTTGAAAAGGTTTTCTCAACATTGTGACATATGGTATTTTTGAATAACTTCCTACTTTCTCCTGAACTACTGCACTCAGTTGAATAAAAACGCCCACCTTCCTGGTATAGAATTGACCCCTAAAAAAAAAAAGTTTCAGTCTGGAGTGGAAAAGCGCCAAATAAAACTCATGAACACCTGAGGCCATGGCTTACAACTATTGCAGTGTATGGAAAGTAAAATTTTGGCTGTTAGTCAAGACAGTCTGTGTCTTTTGCTACCGAGGTAAGTATTAAAGATCATTCAATCATTTTTATACATTCTCAAGCTCATTTAGTTTACATATCCCAAATATAGAATATGAGATTTCCTTGAGACTTCAAAGAAAACATCTGCCTCTCACCATCATCTTACTTACAGATGGTGAACTATTTTATGTCTGCACGAAAATGAAGAGACAAATTCCCTGAGACGACACCATCTGCACTCGATCAAACAGATGAAAGAGGTCAGTCAGTAAATTTAATTCTAGTCTTTCTGTTGTTTACAGTCTGTGTTCACCTTCAGGCGCGTTTCATAAGGAGCAGAGCGCTACGTTCAGGGACCATGTTTTCGAGGAAGGCTATACTATTACTGCTGCATCCACTTGCATAGTGAAGGAGGGAGGGTCTGGAAGAGGAGTGCGCATGCTCAGCAGAGCCATCCTTTAGAATAAACAATGATTTTGCATCAATTTAATGACATGCAGTTAAAAAAAGGCAGTAAAAATATAGTAGATCTACTATTTAGCCCAGAGCAGTAAATTTAGAGTCATCTTAGTATAGTTTGGCTCGAATTCAGCATGAGAAAAATGTGTGGGCGTGTCAAGTGCTGAGGCTCCCAGTTACAGAGGGTTGATTTATAACTTGGCTATTTTGAGCACAGCTCAGTGTCAAGAGTAGTAGGTATGAATGACCAGTGTATCCCTTATTTGGTTCCATGTCGTTTTCACACTTTACACTATCCAAGCATGTGGTGTCCCAGTGGAGGTTTGACTCACAAGGCTTTGTGTTTTTCCTCGGCGAGGATCTGGTCGTTAAGCTTCAGTCCGAACCTTGAGGACAGAAAAATAATATAACGTCAGTGCGTTCTGGTCAGGCGTGACAGAGAAATATGAAGGTGAAAAAAAGAGACAACAGCTGTTTAGACTTACTTGTCAAGGAAATCTTTGTCCACGACAGCTGAAATGTCGAGCAAGGGATTCCCCATCCCAAAGAGTGCGTTCTCGCTGTGGGGGGGGACAAAAACTTATTGTATTATGTGGACTCCCACTCGCCAGCTCTGCACGAACAGAGGAAACAAACAATCGGCTGTGACAGAGAAATCATCTGTTTCTGTTTGGTAACTTTATCTTGTCACTTCACCACAAAACTTTGCATTTATCTGCTCTTGTGTAGTTCATATTTTTACTTCTGCTTGTTTATGCCTCTTATTCTATTTCTTCCTCTTCTTTCACTTTTTATCTGGACTTATTCCTGTCTTGTGCTGCATCTTCAAAGGATTATTTTAATTTATCTGGTCTGTTTTGTTGAATTAAGTCTCTGAAACTTCACCGAGGGATGAACCCATGTAAGCTGATATCTGTGCTGCCTGACCTCCTTTCTACAGTCAACACATGGAGAGGATAAAGCTTCACAAACCTGTACAGTTGCAAACTAATGAGCTCATAACAGACTAATGAGTGAGTTTTTACGACTCTGGGAGGGATCACTCCTCAGCTTGTACTGAGAAATGTGAAACTGCCAGTCATAGAGTTTCTTTTTCCCCCATTCAGGTGGAGATTAGTCAAATGAAAAGCAAGGATTATTATTCTCTGGAACAACTGGTGTGCCAATGTTTTCATGGGCGGACGTGTGTAGCTTGTGCGTCATTCATTCATTCAGCATGCTTAGACTATGTGTCAAAGCGGGAAAACATTATTGTGCTTGTTTTAAATGTTGCATGTATACCTAATGACACTTTCAGCTAGAAATTTTCAGCGACAAGATATTACAGTGGTCAAAGTCTGCAGTCTTCATAACAGGTTACCCAACTTTCATGAAACACAAGACACAGAAGTGCTGAATGTCTGGTTTGGATCACAGAGATAAGTAACTGAAAGCAGTTTGGCTTTGATTCCTAAGACTCACTGAAGAGTTCACATCTTAACACATCAGCCTAAGAGCTTGACATGATACACTTTCTTGTAGTGTTTTTAATCAAGCCACTGAAAGGCTGTCAGTGCTGTGAGCACAATTTAAAGAGGACAACCATGACAGCAGAATTGGACCCTGAGGAAACACTGGAGGACATTGTCGTTTGGATCTTACCTTGGAGTTGGCATTATGTCAGAAATCACAGCAGCCTAACGTGATGATTAAAAGCTTCCTCCTCTCTGTCAAAGCAACGTGCTTTTTGACTACAGGAACTGCAGCTGTACTTTGGTCAACACTGACTGGTTGGCAGAGCACAAAGGGCGGGACTTACGGCTACTAGGCATATGGTTGGCTACACATGTTCCAATTATTGCTAAGCTTTCTGTGCTGCGTTTGGGGCCACTGGGAAAGAAAGTGGACCATGAAGTAAACAATACAAACAATTAAAAGGAAATTTAAAAGGACTAATCTGTAATTTTTTAACCATGCACATTACATATTTATTTGCTTATAATTTTATGACAGTTTTCATAAACATATAGCAAATATGTAGACGTTTTGTAGCTGTATACAAACATTATATAAACCAGCAGCATCAGAAAACTTAAATTTGTTGTTCTTACACAGCTAAAATGTGCATTCAATTCAGCCTATATGGAAATAATAAGTTCTATTCCCTACATATTTCAGTTTTTTTGGCAGGTCAACACTTTTTAATGAATTAAATGAATAGTTTTCATCACTTATTTTCAGGGTGTAACACAACGTATTTACTTGTTCCTTTAGGATCAATGGTGTATTAAAATAATAAGCAACTACCACGTTTTCAAAAAGGTCAAATTAGGTCATATGGGAAACTTGACTGTGTCAGCTCCTTGTTGATATAATTTTAAGGAGTTTATGATTGTATTTTGACTTGGAGTGATTTTATTTATGATTATTAAAGTATTAAGCAAGGTTTCATGTCAACAGTGGGGGCAAAATACATGAAACTGGTGGACTGGGGATCCTCTGCCAGAAAATTCTGAGCATCAAACACTTAATTAATTAATCAATATGCATTCTGAGCACCAATTAGTGCTTTTCTGCATCAATTCATGGTGTAAATGTCTTTAATTTTGTCAAAATGAAAGTCCTCTGCACATGCACTACATATTGAGGTGAACTTGTTCCCTGTGTGTCCTCCCCTACAATCTACACCCACAGTCTTGGACTATTTTGCTCCCTCAACTGGCCTCCTATGAATGAAGCTGAAATGTCTGTCATCTTCATCTTGCAATGAATGGCCTTTCCCCTGCTTAGATTGAGCAACTCCTTCCTCCATACCACTGTTGGAGACCTGAGATACTCTGGACAAGAGTGCAGCAGGCAGGACAATTGCTTTGGCGACATGACTGTCTCAACAGCCCCCCCAAAACTATGCAAAAAAACATAATCTATGGCTTTTTCCTATCCACGTGTCCCACTTAACCATGACAGTGCAACAGTGAGTCACCTTGCACAGGATGAGGAGCTGGAAACTGAAGCAGCAATAACTTTATGATTTATGCATGTGCTTATCCTGTGACTTGTCAAAATGCGATCCATGAAAGTAGACCTTGTTTCCTTCCTTCCTCTTCCCTGACTAGCTGCTGCCATATTATTTCTGAAGCATTAGGTTGTTTGCTTGCTCTTTTGTTAGGGAGCCTGTTATCTGTGTGTGCATGAACATGTGGATTTTTTATTTGTTTGTTTGTTTATTTTACCTGTCGTTGTCAGTTTGGATTTACTGCATTGTGTTTTAAGTACAAAACAATTACAGTTGAGTGTATCACCTTTGCCAAGATCTATTCAAGCCTGTAAAAAATAGCTCCTCATCTGTCCTTACTGCCTTTGAACGTTCACCCAGAAACGTGGCTATGGACAGTTTCATTGCAGGAGCTTTCCTCGAGTCAAGTGAACGCAGCACCATTAACTTACCATTATGCACAATGTCAACAAGACACAAGCTGCCTGTCAGCACTGTTTATGTTAGGCTAATAGCTATGTGCTTCATAGGATGATGAGATGATAATACTGATGATGGGACACAAGAAACTGGCAGAAAAAAATGCAGGGCCAATGTTTTAATTGAAGACCCAGGATGCATTTACAGTCTTTACTTTACTCTGTATATTAGGCTGCATTATTTGTTTTAGTCGCTTGTTCCTGCTTTTTTATATATTTCATTGTGACAACTGTGCGTCTGTGCAATTTTAATAATTTAATAGCGTCATTTTGTTCTATGTGGTGAATACAAATAAAATTAGTGCAAGTGTCATCTTAGTGATGACAGCATCACTGATGTTTAACTTCTAAGCAAACGTTAAAGTTTGTCTCGCGCCAGTCAAACTAGCTAATAAAACCAATATATTCTCCGCTGTTTTTCACCAATAAAATAATTTTACACGTTTAATTGTATATGTTTCCTTAAGTACATGTATTACATGTTGGATAGAGGCACAGTTCTTGCCTCCCCATCATGTAATGAACGCTCCCTCTCCTGCTAGCAGCGGTTAGCATCGTAACGATCGAACATACCGTGTGTACATGCTAACGGCCGTTTCACCTGAACACTCCAGTTGATGTAACGTTCAAAGGTCCAAACTGCTTAGCGCCTTATCACCCCGCACCTCCTGCCGACAGCTTGCCACAACACCACCAGACGTTAGCATGAATTAACAGCTAGCTGCAGCAGCTAACAGCACACAGCATCATCCGTCACACAGCGCAAACACTTGTCGGTTTCATTACCTTAACGCTGTTTTCCTCCCCGTCGACATGTTTGTGGTTCTTCGTCGGAGATATTTTTTTTCTTCTAATCAGCAACGACTGTGTTGACGCTGCGGAGCCTGGGAAGCGTCCGCTCACCGCTGGGGAAGAGTACAGGCTGCAGCTTCCTTCTTCCCCACTGATGATAATGAAGAAATTGGTCATTCAACAGCATGCGACCCAGAGGGAAAATTAATTATGTTCAGGGAAGGGTCGGTAATGGCTCGTTAGTTTGTGCTGGCAGAGCTAATGTGCATTAGACTCACATAAAGAGGCGAAAGCGATATAGTTATCTCGCGTTATCGCGGTGCTTTCCTCTTTCACCTGTTTCACCTGTTTAACTGAGTCACACAGGAGACAAACTATGGTCCTCTTTAGTGATAGTGATACTGTTATCTCAACACAGAGGACACTGTTGCATGTAGTCCTCAAACAAAATATTTATATCCTAAAATATATAATAAAGGAGTAATAATACACATCTGTACCACCTGTAAAGGTGAATTACCAAACAAACCCCAGATGTTCAATGTCACAATGTGCCTCTTATCCACTGTATGTCCTGGGTGAAACCAGGTAATGTGGGACATCAGGAAAAATGGGACAGATAAGGTTTTACATCTTGGACTGAAACTTTTTTGGTCTGAGATGACTCCAATGGACGCACCAAATATTCAGAAACCCAGTGGTTGTATTTATATACCAGTTTGTTTTAGGATTGACTTAAAAATCTTATTAATTACTTATAAGGCTCTTAATGGCCTTGCTCCAGATTACATTTCACACCTTTTAGTCCAGGGCTGTCAAACATAAGGCCCGGGGGCCATAACTGGCCTGCCAAAGGGTCCAATCCGGCCCTCTAGATGACTTTGCACACCTAATGTTGATGCGCATGTGAAGGCTGAGAAGTTTCAGGAGCAATTTAAACAGTAAGCAAATACTTCATGTAAAATACTGCCTTAAGGCGAGGTCACATTACACGATTTTCACCCTGATTTTGCATCACAGAGACAATCGTAGTCATTTGAGTGTTCATACCTGGCGACCTGTGTTTCTGTCATCGGGGGTCTCGCCAACTGCGTTATGACCTGTGTATGCACAACACAAGATTTCTCCACTGAGCCCTCGCCGACAGAGCCCCAGATAACGCGGTGATGTCACCAAACTACATTTTTTAACTTGGAGACGACACATTGTAAAGGCATGGATGTTCTTCCCAGTGTTGAATCAGATCTGCCTCCAGGGCCTGGGTCTAAACACAACGCGCTCCCCGTGATCCTGTGGACGCCGCCATTGTTGTTGTTGTTGCTTGTCAGTGTTGCCAGATCTCGGGAGAGAAACAAGCAACCAGGGCTATGGAAACAAGCCCAAAAGAAGCGACGGATATATATAGAGAAAGGTAACGTTTAGAGAGCAAGTCCAAAGTAGCAACTCCACTTTAGAAACAAGCCCAAAAAAACGCAACCCGCAACTTCCAATATTTGCTCTTATAAGCGGACCTGGCAACCCTGCGGCTTGTCCTTCTCACATTTCTTCCGTCCTCCTGCGTGCTGACGTGGGATGTATCCTGCCTCTCATTGGCTGATGCTCTTTGTCAGTCGTGTCAGACTTGTCCAGTTTTCTAGCATGCCAGATATCCAGTCCCAGTCTTAGACGAGGGGGCGACTTGCTCGTAGGCTTGTTCACACATGAGGACTGTCTGACTATCTGCCGACTCACCTCCGACCCAAGGTGGCTCTCAAGATCCTCTGCGACGTCAAAATCGCGGTGAAAATCGTGTAATGTGAACTAGGCTTAAGAGGCTTTACCACTCTGAATACAGCTCTCTTAAACAACAATGAATACTTTCTATGGTCATATTTAAAGATATCGAACACTGTAAAAAGAACAAAAGAATCTGTATCAGACGTATAGACTCACTGTATGATACACAGATGATACAGTGAGTCTATGTCAGCCACGGTAGTCCAGAATTAGCCATAATTGTTACACAAACACAAGTACACACATGTCCATTGTAGATAATACGGCACCAAGGAAACGGGCAGCTAAACAACAGGGAAGCGCATCACAGTCAATTTTTAATGAATAGTTAGGTTACGTTAATGATTTAATGAATGAATTACTAAACTGATAAATGGATTTAATCATTAAAAAACACACAAGTGTCCCATTTTACCGGAACATTTCACAAGAGTGAGATCAGCTTCTTGGTGTGTCTGAAGATCGAGTGTTTCTTATTTTACTTGGCAACATATTTTCTTTACAGACATATAGCAGAGATCCATAACAAGTTCTAAAAGTTACACTCCTGAATTTTAGGTGGTTTTCTTGGTACCAAAAAGTTTCAGTGACTGTGGCAAATCAGTTTTGTGCACCATCAAGACACTGATTCGCATCCTACAGTAGTATGACCTTTCATGTCTACTACCTGTCTTGTTTCTTTCTGGGCCTGCCAAAATTTACATGGTGTATCACATGTCCAAATAAATTTGTATTTTAATAAACTATCAAAGCCATTCAGTATCAAAAGTAACACTTGCCACACCAAATGAAAAATCATGCTTCTAATTATGCTCACTCATTTTGTCTCCAAAGACACTGCACCAAACTCCTTGCTCCCTGGGTTAGATTTGGAACACAAGACTGAATTTTTAAAGTCAAACGTAATGGTTTTCATGATGTTAATGCCAAGGCTGGGTCACTGACTGGACAAAGCAGGCAGCTAAAAGCCCTTGATTTATTGTGTATCCCTTTGTTTGTGGTAATTTGCCTGGGTAGAGACCTTTGAATCCACCCACTCCACTGAGTTCGAGTTGACTGATGGAAACAGAGTATAATGACTTTACAGTTCTGCAAGCTCCACATAAGCACAGAACTGAAATGTAGGCCCTTGGGTCAAGTCCTGCATTATGTCCTGTGTCAAAATGTAGCTTTAACACCAATATTTAGTTTGTTGATAAGGTGCATATCCTTAAATTACCTAGTGTTCAATTAATTAAAGTCACAAAAAGTGAAAACCTATCAAGAGTCGGGTAGAATTCCAGTAAAGGCTAATCTGTTGTTTTTGGGGCTGTAGGCAAATTTGAGATGTGCAGTCTGCTGTGTGAGCTGCGCTTACGTGTCCAGACATACTGCATGAGTGCAAAGAACAAGGGGTCAGTAAAGACCACAACAGCTTATTTATATCCCAGAGCTCCTTAGTGGGTCATTGTGATACAGCTTCAAGAAAATGTAAATGTTTTGACTGTGGAATGAGAGTCAGTTAATACGTTTGTGCCCAAAGAGTGTCCCAGTTTAGTGGTTAAAGTTAAGGACAAGCTGAGCCTTCATGCAAACTGTTCAGTTGGCTTCAACATCTGCACAGTAGCTGCAGGATACCTCCAGGTGGTGCAGTAGAGATCGATAAGAAGTCAGATAAATGAGAACCTCCTTGACAAAACAAGAGCCTCAACTTCCTTACAATACAGGCCCTGGTAAAAACAGAAATGATCGCAAACACACCTCAAAGTGCTATAAAATGCTTTATTACAAAATTGTGAACAATGCCTCAGCAAAATGTTGTTCAGGCCCATTTAAACCCGACCGAGTTGCATAATTTTGATAGCTTTTAAAAACAAACGTTCTCAGGGTTTGCATAGAGCATCATTTGAAATAAACGTCATGAAGTGGGTGTAACCTTACGGAAGAATCATGTACAACAAGTGTTCTGAACAAATAAACACCAAATCATACAAAAGATCTGCAAAGCAAAACTGTATCTATTGCAAATGAAGTTTCTCTTGCAAGGCACATCCGTTGGTATTAGATACTTAAAAAGAGACACATTCACACCGACGGTCTTCAGACATTTCAAAAAATATCAAATACAGTCGCCACACGCGGTGGCCAGTTATGCTTAGTGTATCAAGACATGTTGAGACGTAAAATGAAGATTTCACCAGCTGCAGATGACACTGTGCTTCATCTCTAAACTCTGGTCATTCCCTTGACTACCTAGGAGAAGTGTGCAATTCATATATCACAAAAAAAATGATTGTGCACAACAAGACAACATGAGACGTACAACTGTGTGCAGTGTTTAGAAGAAGGAAAGAAAAAACAGCAGGCAAGATGAGCCTTTCTGAAGCTTTGTTAGCTTGCTGTGAAAATCTGAGTAATAATTTTTGGCCTCATACTGTAGCATAAGCCTGTTTCTTACATGTAATCTCAATGCAACATGTGAAACATTAAACCTATCTAGAAAGAGTTTAACACAAGCACTTTGCAGTAATCTAAGTTATTTTTTTAAGTAACAAAATCTGTATTTGCTGACCAAAGAAAAATTTTCAAAGATCATGGCAGAACGTCTTTGGCAGAACTCTTAAGAAAATACTACGATTGCATTACAAGATGTACAATAATAAACAGTGTTTCGCTTTCACTTGTGATCATATAGAATAGTGTAAACAGGCATAATACCACTGAATATATCTTGTGTGTGCTGCTGAGCGTCGGCCTATACTGTACTTGTAACAACTCCTCAGATTTCATGTGCTTATCCTAGCAAAGGCGAATGAATGATAATAAAATTATCAGTACAAAGATACAAAAATGTCTCCAGAAAATCTAGTTATTCAAATTTAACTTAATGTGTCTAGAGGAGGCCAAAAACCAACCTTGTATTATATGTAATCCAACCTCTAATCGAAACATACAGTATATATTCCTGGGATTTGTCAAAATAAGCTTTAAAATAAATTTTTTACACACTTTTAGAAAGAAAAAAAAAAGATGTCCCCAGTAAGAATCTAACCCATAACTCGCACTGACAGTCCCACTGTTTACATTCTACCAGAACAGCAACTGTTACAGACAGGATATGGGACTAATAGAGAAGCTTCACCCATATTAGTGTGACGGGCACTGATATCATAGCTCTGATAAACAATATATCTGTCCTTTCAATGTCCTCCTGGACAGCTGGATGGAACCAGCATCAAGCGGAGAAACAGTGGCCCTCCTCTTACTGGTACCAGGGAGTCTTCCTGACCCAGTGGAGGGTGAAACCTGCATCTGTCCGGATCTTAATGGAAGCTGCCTCGGCCTCTCTGACCGTCTCCTTCACAGACTGCATCAGGTTCTGAGCATTGTGGACCAACATCTCAGTAGCCTGAAGAATAAATGAAGAGATACAGTGATGAAGGAAACTATAATAATCTCTTCTCAAAGGCTTTTTGGAAATGATAAAGACTCTGCTCACCTGCTCTGACTCCTCTTCACTGATGTTGGTACGACCCAACATGGTGGCCTTGACTGTGGACAGGATTTTGAGCTGAGTGCTGATGGTGGGAATACGCTCGCACACCTGAAACAAGATCAGAAAGTCAGGCAAGGTCAAACAAACCGAACCCAAAGCCACACCCAAAACTCTGATAAGGATGACTGCACAGACCTGGAGCAGGTTGGTCCGGATACGCTTGTCAGTGCACTGCTTGGCCACCTCCTTGGCCAGCCGTGTGACCTCATCAGAAGCCTTAGCGATGTCCTTGGCGCACTGGATGAGAGCACGCTTGTTTCCGCTGCCTCCACGCACCAGACGGGACATCTCGGCCATGAGCAAAGCCATTCGCTTGGCTGCACCAATGATGTCGTTTCCCTACGAGGTACACCAGGTACACAGGCCCATTCAGTAATCCATCCATGAGTAGCGGTGGTTTGCTATTAATGTTAGCCGTGCTATTGATTACTTCCGCTTTCCAAAACTGGAATTGACTAAGCCTGAACTAGCATACTGCAACATAAATCAATTTAAAATTTCATACTGCATACCACTGACAAATGCGGTTTGCAGTATGTCGCAAACACTCCAACTGCCGACTACGTTCACCAGTAATATATAGTAGGCAGTTATGAATACAGCCATCTGAAAGCTGAGGATTTTAACATGAAAAGTCTGTAACTATGTTTAACAGTGTTGACTTACTTTGCTGGACCATTTGCGGGCTTCATCGTGGAGCTGCCTGGCAGCCACCATCATGGGCTCATTCACCATCTCACCAGTCTGCTCAGGGAACTCCTCATCTTTCTCCTCTGGGGGAGGAGGCCTGGGGGGAGGTACCTCGCCCTCAGGAAGAGGAGGTTTGGGTGGTGCTGCCTCATCGTTAAGCTACGAGGACAAGTTCAACTAATTATGGTTTGGCTGTGTAAATACACAAGTCATTCTGGACACTAAACCAAAGCAGCCTCAGATGATTTGCCAAATTAAAAGTTGTGCTTATCTGAGGACTTACATTAAGCTGATCCAGTTCAGGAGGAGGTGGTGGTGGGAAGTCTGGCTCTTGGGGCTGGAATGCCTCTCTGACTTTTGCCACAGCACCAAGAATCTTATAACCTGAGTCCAAAAAGCCCTTCTGAAGACCTGGGAACCACAAGACAAATATCTTTATCACAGGTGCACATAAAACATAATCCTAAATCCCATTAGCAACATCACTTACTTGGATCCTGGATATTTCCAGCCACTGCTTTAGCATCCATCACCATAGGAGAAATTGTCTGGCTCAGTTCATCAGATGCAGCCTTCACTACCTCCCTGAATTTAGGATCCTCAGAGTTCTCCACCTCTCGCTTCGCCACCAGGAGGATACGGTTGGCTCTGCGGGCGATGCTGGTGGCACCGGCGACCAGCATCTGAGGCTGGTGGTTGGACATGGCCAGACGACACTTTTCCAGGTCCTTCTTGATGGCCTCCTCTGAGGCATCCAGCAAGGATTTGGTATCGATGGCTTCGTCCACCAAACCTAAAGATTCATAAGATGTTAATAAAGGGAATTACACTCGGGGGTATGGAATAGGGATCACCTGTAATCAGGGAATCTACAGCATCTTTATGGCACCTCACCTGTCATCTTCTCCACATTGTCAATCCACTGATTCTTCATGGTTTCAAAATGTTCATACGCAGCCTGGTTGCCAGGGTTTCTCAACAGAATACGAGCAGCAGATACCACCTAAAAAACAGTTTGAGTCATTAATTGTCAGTCCAACGACTACAACTAAAGACTTGGCTCAAGAAGCGGAAAACACTCAAGCTCCGTGACTGTTGATGCAGAGTGGAGGGCAGACACAAACAGAAACAGATATAAACACTAAACCGTTACATACTTGCGGTGTTAAGTCTCTTGTTGACTTGACGGCAGCCTGGATTCCCTCCACTGTGCTCTTGTTGGCAGTGCCGACAGCAGCAGCCTTCTCTGCTGTGGTGCCAAGCTTATTGGCGTGGTTCTCAAAGTTGGCAGCCCTTTCATCAAAGACCTACACATGATCAAATAAAACAATTATCCAAAAGGGCTCGTTAGAAATAATACAACGCACTGCCAATAAATATAACCGAACGAGGCTGATCGCAGTGAGATCACAGCGAGGAGCAGAGTGACTGTAGAGCTGACCTCATCTCTGTTGGGGGCGTCCAGCGGGGCGGTGGCAGCCACTGCCAGTAACTTGATGGGGGTGGTGGTGTCGCTGAAGATGTCTGACACCTCCTGAGTCATCGCCTCTTGCATCTTCCCTTTCAGGTCCTGGGAGGAGAACAAACAAATGTTACGACCAGTCAGCACACTCACAGTGGCTGACTAAGATTACAGATACACACGTGTTACATCAATTTTGTCCAGATAAATCTTGCTGATCTCGTAGATTAAAAAATACTAACACTCCATGAACTTCAACATCCTCTGAAGTCAAGTGCTGCATGAACCTGTCCCTATCTGGCCTCTACACAAGGCAGACTTTAAGGGAACTGTGAAAAGCTTGTTTCAGAATGACATAACTTAAGGAGATTTGGAGAAGTTTTTCAGCATGTAGCATGTAATCTTTCAACTTATCTGAAAGACTGAAAACCCCCAAAATACAGATCTGAGATTTCCATTATTTCTCAGATCTTTAGTAGTTCATTATAACCAGCAGAGGGGGGTGTTTCTCTGTCTCTGTGTATGGATCATGATCTATCAAAGTGAAGCCACGGGTCTGAATGACTGTTGACCGAGAGCCATCTTACTTTCAAAGCCTCCTGGAGCTGCTGGGCGATAGCACGCGCCTGAGGAGAGTCCCCTTCCCCGCGGGCAGCCAGGTCAGCCAGCTGGGCCATGAGCTGCTCCACCTGCTCGCACTTACCCAGAAGCTCCTGCCTGTACGGGCCTGGCAGAGCATTGGCCAGCCTGCGGCCCTCTGCCACCAGCCCACGGATGGCTGCCTGGCCTAAACACAAGACAAAAGACATACGCATGAAGATTCACAAGAAACAATATTTTGCTATTTAACATTGTGTTGTCACCTCTGGGTGCATTAACACAAAGGACTCGTACACATGCTGCATCTTTTATCGCCTAGAGACTGCAAGGCTGGGCGCTGGTTGCTACTCTTGTACCAACTTTAAAGGGAATAGAGGTAAGTTACTTCTAGATTTTCTTGGAATCAGGACATGAATATATTATTTATATCACTTGAAAATTGTTTTAATAGGAGTTTTTAATTCTTATCATGCTATATCACATCTTTCTTTTCCCTGCTAACTTATCCATCATCTACGTTATGTCGTCAAACTGTGAAAAATGCCAATTACAGTTCCCATGGTTACATTTTCAAGCAGTTGTTTTGTGCGCCCAATAGGAAAATCCTCACATTTGAGAAGCCTCAACCAGAGAATGTTTGCCATTTTTGCTTGATAAATGATTTTAATCCAACACTAAACTGAAAGTTGTTAACTGTTTCAGCATTAGTTAACTGTGAAGTGTGTTTTTAAGGCCAGTGTTGACCTTGGCCGCCTCCTTCAAATAGCTGCCCATTAAATGCTAGGTACTGTTGGTACTTTACTGCGTGCTTGTATCAACACTTGCAGGGAAAGAAAGCCATAGCTTCTCCTGTATTATTTCATGTTGTTCCTTTGAGGTAAGCCTTAGATCTATTACACTGTGTGGACCAATCATTCTTACAGCAGCCAGCCTACAGCTCTACTGTAAACATGTAAGACGATGTTCAGGTTCGAGAGGAGACAAGCCAAAACCAAAGAAAGAAATAACAGAGTCGGTAGAATGTTGTGGAATGTTGAGTACAGTAGAAAGCGGCATGTACACAAAGTGTCTGGTCTGGTTGTTTAACCACAGGAGCAGTGGAAGGAATGTGAAGGAGTGTGAGGGAAAGATAGAGAGATGGGGGAGTTGGGGAGGACAGCAGCCAGACTCACCCACGCCACTGTCATCCATGGTGGGATTGTCAATCCAGCGCTGCGCCTGCTCGATCTTTCCCTCCAAGTGAACAGCTGCCTTTGCAGGCCTGCTATTGGCCACAGCTTTGTTGGTCTTGGACTGCAGGTTCTGCAGAGCTGTTGCGATCTGTTTCGCCAAAGCTCTGGCCTCAGGAGTGTCACCTTTACCCCTATAAGGAATTAAAAACAGCGAAAAAGGTCTGAGGTGGTGTTTTAATATAAAGATATGGCTGAAATGAGGCCTGTAAATGGCCAGCTATAGTTAGTGAGCACATAGCTGTCAATCAGTTTGATTACGAGTGCTTTCTTAGCACCAGTTCAGTGGCATGGACCTGCACTTGTATAGCACCTTTTTAGTCTTCTGACCACTCAAAGCACTTTAAAACTACATGTCACATTCACCCATTCACATAAACATTCACACACTGGCAACCAAGGTTACCATACAAGGTGCAACCTGCTACTCAGCTTAAACACACTCAAACATCGAGGGATAAGCCATCAGGAGCAATTTGGGGTTCAGTATCTTGCCCAAGGAAGACACAACATGTGGCCTGGAGGAGTTGGGGATCACACCACCGATCTTACGATTAGTGTATGACCCACTTAACCTTCTGAGCCACAGCTGTTTCCTTCAAATATGGAGTACTTTCAATAAAAATAAAATGAGTGCTTTTTACACTTCCTGGTGCAGAGCAAAATTTATGTATTTGTTTATGTATTATTGACTTTAATGGCATGCTATAAAAGTCAGGCTCAGACTCAAATAAATAAATAGATTTATTGCCTCATTTAGTAAAGCTAAAATTGATTTCATTGGCGTATTTCTGTATTTATTTATGTGATATTGACTCAAATGGCACTCCATAAAAGTACAGTTCAGACACACATAAACAAGAGCATAAAATGATGCAATATCTGCAGCAGTCAGGAACTTACTGTCTTCTGAGATCAGACAGTTTGGCAGTCATGCCAGCAATCTCTCCAATAGAGCGCAAGATGTCATCTCTTTCTTTGGGGTCCTCACACATGTCTGCAATCTTTTTGGCCTCAGTGAGCAGAGCCTTGATGTTCTCTTCTCCCTCTGGGCTGCCATTAGGGTCTGCCAGCCAGTTCTGCAGGGGCGGGGAACGCACACTGAAAACACCATCAGAAACTTGTATTTCAAGGTTTGAAGCCAGACAGGGTTAATGACTCACCTGTGCTGCATCGATTCTCTTGGCAATGGCCTGCTTGGAGTTAGTCATGGCCTCCAGCTTGCGAGCAGCATTTTCCACCTTGCCAGTTAGCACGTCGAGCCCCTGGGAAACCTGCTGTGCCTTCTGCATGGCAGCTGGGGACGCCCCCTGACCTCTGGGGTGGACAAAGAAAACACATGGATACCATAAACGGCAGCTCAGCTATGCCTTTAAAGGCCACACATGCACACTCCTCTGTTGGTTTACTCAAATCCTTAATCCTTCTGGTCCCCCCCTGTTTAAGAATAGCATTTCCTAACTTAAAGCCTCCATTACCAGACAAGGCTCAGAGGCGTCTCTCCGTTTTCAGAGCAGTAGCTCAACCAGGGGTTAAAGCAGATTATGGATTAATACCAAACAGCTGCTTTTAATCGAGCGTGACTCAGGGTCCCTGGTGACAATCAGATTTCATATCAGAAGGATATCACTTCCACTCTTACACACAATAATCCCCTCTAATGTGCTTACTGCCTTACACTCCCTACACTTAAGGAGAGAAAATCAAACTACTGTGTAAATGGAGCATTTATCAATAAAAATTCGATTACAGTAACAGAACATGAGGATATCTAATGAAAGGACGACATGCACTGCATGAAATATGAAGGGAATTGTCCTGCGATAAGTGGAACACAGACACACAAAGCAATGTCTTACCTGGCCCTCATCTCTGACACCTGGTCAGTCATCTGGCCCAAGGTCTTGGCTGTGCCCAGGATATCTCTGCGCTCCTTCCCAGCACACAGTTCTCCAACTTTCCCAGCTTCATCAAGGATCTGACGGATGGCCTGCTCACCAGCGTCCCCTAGAAGCACGACACATCAAGAGCGTCAATACACACAACAAGATTATCAGCCTAGAGATGTGATGAGCAGCAGAATGAATAGTTTAAAGGGTAACTTCGATATTTGTCAACCTGGACCCTATTTCCCATATTTTTGTGTCTATGTGACTAATGGGAACATCTATTTTTGAAAGTGGTTCAGTATTGAGTGAAACTGCTGCAGCTGACAGCTAAGAAACAAGCTGCAATGTGCTCATTTTT
The DNA here is from genome assembly GCF_041903045.1 of Epinephelus lanceolatus. Classification (NCBI taxonomy): domain Eukaryota; kingdom Metazoa; phylum Chordata; class Actinopteri; order Perciformes; family Serranidae; genus Epinephelus; species Epinephelus lanceolatus. The sequence continues at coordinate 23,695,025 of NC_135754.1, read as the reverse complement.
GCCACTGACAGGCTCAGATTATTATTTTAAGTGTTGGACAACATTATGGAAAGGATCCTACAGAGTTAGATCTCCAAGTTAAAGAGTAAGATCCTTTTTGTTTAACCTGAAACAGCCCCAAAATCTCTATCCCCAAACCCACCGGACTCCATTTAAATTAACAGTCATTTTAGCATCATAAAACACACTTTATTCAAAGTTGACAGAAACAAAGAAAACTCGCAGAAACTTTCTCAGTTTGTCTTTCAACTGTTCCACCAATTACAAACTCTGATTCAGCTGAAATAAACCCTTAATCCACCCAGTTTGATGTGAAAATATGCTGGTTCTGTATGCACTAAAATTACTGTTTATTTCAATGGAGTCTGGTGGCTTTGCGGATTGCGATCTCAGGGTTGTTTCAAGTTCAACAACAAGGATGTTACACTTAACCAAGAGGTCTATCTCTGTAGGGATGCTTTCCTATGGTTGTCAGACGCAAAAACAAGTAGTAGTGGTCTCTCTTAATATGGACCAATTTCAAAATTTGTTGTTCCTGTTAGTCACTTAGACACAAAACATGGGAAAATAGGGTCTGGAGAAATACCAAAAGTACCCTTTAAGGTATAGCACATGGATGTTTGTTACCTGGTTGAGCGTTTGGATCCCTCAGCCAGTTCTTCGCCTGAGCCATCTTTGAGTCGATAAGCCCCAGAGCCCTTTTCATGGCCTCTGTGTCCTTTGGGTTTGAAAGACAGAATGAATGAATAACTTAAAGGGAATCAATGCAACCAAAGAAAACTAAAAAATGAGCCGATTGATGCCCTTAGTCATTCCATGTATACACATTCTCTCTATATATCTCTACGTGATAATAAGACACACTGGAATCTCATTGTAATAATTATATTCATTTTAAGAAATAAGGTCATGACTCATTAAAACTGGGCTTGGAGTAAATTTTTCCTTATTCAAAGTTTTTTCCTTAGTGAGTTGCACGGTCAAGCAGCGCTCCAGGCCCTCATCATCGTTCTGATCAAACCCAACGGTTTAGTTATTCCAGTACAAGAAACACACAGCAGAGTCCATGTGCAGCATCGCTAACACTTGTCAGGCACAACCACGCAGCACATGCCGTTTCCATCATTCTTCTACACAGTCAATAATGAGCATGTCATGTTATGAAAGCCAAACGACTCTCCGTTGTATCTCAATCAGAGCGGATGGAAATACAACATTCTGTCCAACTGTGGCTGACTCGACAATGAGTCCACTCATTGCCGTAGTGTGCAAAACAAAGCAGAGTCCTGTAGGACACGGAGCAAAGCAGGAGACTGGAGCGCATGAATGAGTGGTTAAGTGAGCTTATTTTTCATGGTACGAGAACAGAAATACAGAAAACACACATTATTGTCCTTCATATATGCAGCTTGTATCTACATCACCTAGTTCAGCAAGAGTTTCATAGCAAATTAAGCTGAATAAGAACAAACCTACACTGCTTGTTTTCAAAGTATTTGTCACATAATATGTCCGAGCCCTCACAATAATCCCTCTGTCAAAATAAAAGAGAACATGTTTGTTTAAATAACTGGGAGTGTGGAGTAACACCTGAACAAGGGACGAGAAAAAACAGGAAGTACAAAGGTGTGAAGTGATGTCACAGTGCTGCGTGGGTGTATTAGTTGACTGTTCAAACTTGTGCAGCAGCTGTTCTGTCTGTAACTACCTGTGTGTGTGGGTGACAAAGCCAGCCAGTGAAGTAAAGATGAATCGATAAAGGATCTCAAATGCAAAAACACACATTCATTACAGCCTATATCCAAACACAGAATGGAATTACTCAAAAATTAGACAAGGTGTGGTTCATCGCATTAGTAATAGGGATTATGTAGAGTGAGAGGGCACATTCAGTGTTCATGGAAATAAGATTTGTGAGCAAACAAGGCCAAATGTCTTGGATTAAACCTGAGAATTAGTAGGGATGCACTGATTTTGAAATTCTGGGCCGATATCGATACTGATGTTTTAAAATAACAATTTGGATGACAGGTGATACCGATGTTTTTTTGTTGTTTCGTTTCCTTTCATACTAAGAAAAATTAGATTTTCATTATAACAAAATAATTGAACAGCTTAGCAGTCTTTAAATGAGCACAGATTTAACCATAGAATGCATGAAACAACCTTTAATATAGCGTTTTTTCCACATGAAAATGTTTTTAATAACTGCTTCAAAAGCCTATAACATTTCCTAATTCCATCTCTATAATCTATTTTACATTTTCCCTTCAAAAAATGTATTTATTTAAGTTAACTCCAAAAGCAGTTGTTTACGAGATTAAATCTGAATACATCAAACCTTTGCAAAACACAAATTTTTCTGAATAGAGCTTGAAGGTATCATAATGTAACTAAGTGCAACCTCTGTTAGCTGTTACTTGCAGCCACTGGCTGCTAACAGCTAACTTTAACTTGCTCTCCTCCTGCCCATTTTACCACAGATTCGTTGTTCACCATGTAAGATTATCAGGGAAACAATCGGATGCATCCTCTGACTGGACGATAGTGAGTTTACGTCTTCCTTTAAGATCTCTGTTCGTTCCAAACACGTTTTTTTACTGTCCCCACAAAGACACTGGTCTCAAACCCTACTTATAAGCCTGTTTAAAACTGGTGTGACACAACAAAAAACACATCGGTCAATCTTAATTGCTGGTGGCCAACAAGGTGAATATCAACCAACAAAAAGGTGCATCCCTAAAAATTAGCATTTCATACAACAAAATCCATATCAGTTTTTCTATGTGCTCTCCTCCCAAGGATGTTAAATGCAAGTAGGGATCAGGAAAATGCTGAGAGACTTCTCATTAATGACACCCAAATCGATACAGCATGAGTTGGGTCAATCAATAATCAGACAGGTTGAGGACATGCACATGGTGAGGTTTAAAATGACACAGGAGGAGGACACACAGATGTTGATACATGTTGATGTTATGAAGCAAAACAAATCAAAAAAGAGGGGTAAAAAAAATCAATCAACATTTCAGCTATTCAACCTGCTTAGGATTTCTTCAATAAACACCATTCCATTAGCAGTCCGATAAATTCAAACTGCTAATTTACTCTATCGATACATAGTCAACAGTTTAACCTCACGGCTGCCTCGCTACTGATGAGCACACAATGGCACCACAAAGCACAAGACAGCACACACATCTGTCAGACATGCCGCTTCACAACCAAGGGGCGAGAGAGGTAAGGCTTACCTTCTACAGGGGGTGAAGGGAGAAAGAAACGGTACAAAAGAAAGGAAGAACGACATAAATACAAATGTTGAACTGGACATACCAACTGAGAGCAACAAAAAAAGTGTCAACAAACAGAAAAGTGGCACATTAAGGAGCCGTTTGGAGAGTGTCGGACAGGACAGGAGCAGAACGTGCAGAGCAGGAAAACATGAAGAGCCCAAAAGATTAACCAGCTACACAGAGACACAGAAAGATAAAGCATTCCTACGTTCATCACTAACTGTATGTAAGCTTGAAATAAAGCAAAAGCATTTTTCACACCTGTCACCCTTGAAATAAGATCATCCTGATGAAACAAAGTGCATGCCTTGTTAAAAAAGAAATGAGAATAACATCACTTCATATTCTCTCCAGTCTGCAGCCTTCTGCCAACGGCATTCTGGGAGTGTGTGAGAGCACAGCGGGTTGCAGATAAAATTCGCTCATACAAACACTGCTTCCAGCTGTGATCCATGAAGACTGCACAAAAACAAAGCTTAAACACCGAACAGCTCAAGGAGCAAAGCAGTCTCTTGTTCCTCGTGTGTATTTATAATAACTGCGCATGTGACTTTGATGGCCAAAAAGCATGTAATTCATGGCACGTACCTTGTTGGCCCAGGCATCCTCGTCCCAGGACGTCAGCTGCAGCACTCTAATGATCTCGTTTATCTCGGCGCTCATCTTCTCAAAAGTGAAGTTGCGGTTCTTCAAGGCTTCCTCCACACCCTGGCTGCCAGACGTCTTGGTCGTCACAAAGATTTTGATACCTGAAATATAAAACAGAACTCACATTAAACAATATTTCAACCCCACAACACTGACCTAAAATACATCGAGCCAGCTAGTTATAAAAAAACGAATCAGATAAAAATTCCCCGTGTGATTACCTGAGATGAGGATGGGCAGCAGCTCTTTGACTGTGTTCATGGAGTTGACCAGCATCACACGGTGCTCCTGGTGTGTCAGCTCCTGCTGTCGCTCATCTATCATTTTTGCCATCTTCGTCATCCCTGGGCACAGGCAGCAAAGCAGAGGTGGAAAGGAACTAAGTACATTTACTTGAGTAATATATTTAAAGTGTAATTTTAAGGTAGTGGCACACAAATATTTCCATTTAAGACATGCCAGAGGTTATTTATTTTAAAGATTACGATTATAAACAGAGCATGAGAGAGGATCATGAAATAAGAAGACTCCAAAATAGAAAAACTTCCCAAATCTTACAAACTTTGAATACAGGGCTTTAACTTGTAACTGAGTATTTTTGTATTTCTCCTGTTGCTTAAGTTTATGATCTGAGTTCTACTTTTATTTCAGTTTTATTCACTGAAATTTTCAGGGCAAACATGAATCTGTAGTTCAGTGTCTAAGTTTCAATGCCCATTTCAATTTCCTATATACCTGTATACGTGGAGAGATAGCAGTAGAGAATAAAAATTAACTTAAAAAAAAAAAAAAAAACGTAGGAAAATAGTAAACTAAAAACTAAAAATAAAAACATAAATTAATATAGGAATAAATTAAACAAAACAAAATAATAATGATGTTAATAGTAAAAATAAAAATTAGTTTAAAGGATTTATTCAAAAAACAATAATAATAACAATAATGATAAAACTTCACGAATAAAGATATTAATATGAATTAATAAATAAAGATAAAAATTAAATAAAATAGTGGGAAGTAATGGTAAAAAAATAAATGAAAAATAAATAACTTTAAAAAAGAATCATACTACTACTACTAATAATAATAATAACAGTAATAATCACAATAATTACCACAATAACACTAACACAAAAATAACAATACTACTACTACTACTAATACTACTACTATTAATAATAATAATTACATTTATAATACAACAAATTTAAATATAAATATGATTACCATCTCTCTATTTTATTTCAATTCTATCTTTATTTATTTACATTTCTAAGTAAGAATAAATAAATAAACACTTGATGCTAACAAAGCAAAAACTAAATGTTAACTCCAGCACATTCACGCCCTGAATCTGTCAACTAAGACAGCAAAACATCTGAGATACTGTCAAGGGAAGACATCAGCAGTGTAATCTTGTCACCACTGTATCAGAGGACTGACCTGGTCCCAGGTTCTTTGTGTATGTGATCAAGTCCTCCATAGACTCCACCACCTCTGCCACTGCCAGGTACTCCAGGATGCCTTTGCACACACGGATTATTTTGCGGACCTATGATCATGACAGGATGAGACAACAACAAAAGCTAATTCAAAAACAAAGTTGAATTCCCAGAGTAGAGTGATTATGCAAAACCAGCCCCCCCCCCCCCATTCACATCCTCTCTAATTACACCGTGATAATGCTGCCTACTGACATTCCAGCCTCTTTGTCCCACTTCACTCTGGCTTTATGTGGACTGCTGGAGTCACCACTCCACTATACAGAGCTGTCCCTGAGCTGCACTGGAAAACATGATGCCACTGCTGACTGATGACTCCTGCTGAGTCCTGCTGACTGCTGCAGACAGCGCTGGGATGCCTGATGTCTGCTCCCAGAGAGCTGATATGCAACTTTTCTTTATATTTTACTCTCCATCCCTGAGAGGAAAAGACGGATGGCCCTGATAGATGATACTCCTGCCTGGCTCAAGATTTAGAAACTGTTTGTGTAAGAAATATGGAGAGTTCCTCAGACATGTGCGGCATATTTATCTACCTCTCTGTCTTCTTTATAAGCATTATGGTACCCGAGGGGAATGCAGGAATGGATACTGTCCTTATAGCAGAGGAGCGAGAAACAGCAGGCCTCTGCCATGCTCAAGTGTCCATTAAAAAGACACTAAAGCCCTTTCAGCTCAGCTGCTGCTCAATGAAAATCAATGGTACAACCTTTACCACAGTTACAAGCTATATTAGCTATGTTCTGTCCATTTCTCAACCTCTGCTGCCAGATACAGTATCTTTTACAGCATGGCCAATACTGGATTTGGAAGGCTAATATCATTTATATCTGAGGATGATAAAAATGTGATTACAATATATTAGTTATATTTACTTTTTAACAAACAAATAAGCATAGCAGCATACAAATTTGGGTCTTAAGAATATCAATATGTCTGGGGCAGGATATTTTACATGGCCGGGCTCTATATTTTACTCTCACAGCCTTTTTTCATACATATTTGGCTGTGTTGGTGTACATGAATTTGTGGCTTGGCATTTTTTGTTTCTGGTTGCAATGTTGTTATCAGCTTATCACACATTCTGCTTCTCGGTTCCTGTTTAGAACCAGCCAAGCAGTTACGCAGTTATGTCTTTTTGAAGTATTTTCAGTCATGTGAAAGGTCAGGCAAATCAAAGAACATGTAAGCGCACGCCATTTTGCTCTAATGCTTTACTAATGCAGTGGGAGAACTTAAGAGCACAGAGAGGCAAAGAAATCAGTTCCTTCACCGTCAGATGGCTCAATATACCGTAATTATATTCACATAAGTTACTTAAGTTGGGGGCATGACCACATCATGCATGAATAAAGTATAGTAGAATACATTTAACTGCTAAAACAGATGACATCTAGCTAGCTGTGTAGTCTGACTGCTATTTCTTTCTTGTAGCAAAGGCCCTGTTTACACCTGATATGAACATGCATCCTTAGCCGTGTGTACTCTGATGTGTAGTGTAGTGGGCCACACTGACGTCCTTGCTTGTCCAACTACCTACTTTCTGTGGCTGCCAACGTAGCGCTGAGTGATTGTCTCTGGAGTAGCTCTTCTCTAGGTAAATGGTGAGTTCAATGTGAGCTAAAACAGCAGCGGGAGCAGCAGCTGCTGTTTGATGGTCACATCAAACTCACACCGATACCAAAACAGCTCGACTGTATCGTCAAACCAGTTAATATCTGTTAGGTTATGTTAGCCGTGGGGTGCTAACAGTTAGTCCTGTCACTGTGTGTGTGAGAGTGGACTCTTGTCATATGCCCCTGTTGCGGAGTTCACACTCCTGTAGCAGTAGTAGTACTCCTGGCATGAAAATTAGATATGTGTTTATTTGCATACAGAGCGGGAAAGTGAGATCCGATCAAGTGGTCAATCGAGACCACTTAATGCCAAGTGTGAACAGACAGAATTAGAGCTGTCCACCTGTGATCGGATCGTCCAAGACGTATGTTAATACAAAGTGTTAACAGGTTCAGAATCTGCATTCTGACCTCCTTGTTCAGCAAACAGACTTCTGCTGGTTAACAGATTTGTTAAATAACATAAAGAATGAATGAATGAATGAATGAATGAATGAAAAGTACCTCAGCCTCATCAAATGTCAGGAGCAGGTCAGAGGTCCCGGAGAGGATGCCCCGGGAGCCATCGATGAGGTAATCCCGAGCAGGAACAGAGTACGGATCAGCTTTCAGCATGGAGGCTGCCTGCACCAGCTTAGTGCACGCATTCTCCACTCTGTGGACAGCAGAAAGACAATCGATTATAAGACCAGTTAAAAAACAAAAATCCTCAAAACGAGTCATGCTGATGGTACAAAGCCCTACAGAAGCCAGATGGACTTGACGCATGGAAACAGCACACTGCCTACAGCAAAAACAGATGGAAGCTTGGGGATACAGCTAGCCATAACATACAGTAACTGCTGTCTAAGCAGGTCGTAGTTTCCTTTCCTCTTCTTATATGCTTTTCATCACGTTTTCAATAAATATTAATGTGAGAACCAGAGTCTACATCCCCGACTAAATACTTCCATACAGGGGTTAAATTGGGAATTAGAAACAGGGTAGTCCTCTCTCAGGGTTCCTTCACCTTAAGACAAGTTAGATTTAAGACAATGAGAGAAATTTAGGACCAATTTTACAAGAACCAAAAATAAAAAAAAACATGGAGGCATAAATTACTTTGAGTTAGAGATAGTTTTACCCAAATGTTTACTGTAACATAAAACGTGGGATTCCACTCCATCGATTCCCACTGTGCTGAGTCTGAAAAACTTGTTTTCCTAAAATACATAGAATCTTGTGGGCATTGCCTTGTACTGGTTTTAGCCGTACCACAAAATATTGGTTAAAACAGCCAGTTTCTGTTGAATTTGCACTTCCCCGTGTCATCCAGGGTTCAGAGACAGCTAGCCAGCAGACACTGGATCTTCTGCTCGGAGCATAGTGGCCAAAACAAATGTTGTTGAGTGTTGCTGGTTTCACTACTCTGGTCTGCATGACGGTAATGCAAGAGGCATTTAGTAAATTATTTTTTAAAATATCTATTAATTATTTTGAGATTTAAGGAGTTCACACATCATATGAACAGCTGAATCTGATCTTACTCATTGCAATACTACAGTTAGTTTACTTCCTGTACTACAAGCTCTGTTTGATTGCAAACCAGTACAGTTCACCACAAGATGCAGCACAGCATGTTCGGAGACATTATAATTAGATATTTGAACCAAACTTTGTTCTCTAGTAAGAAAATTATGCGGTCATGCTTTCACAGAATCAGACTGGTATTTATAGTATTTTTTTGATACTTTTAAGGGATTTGTTTTGGGACTTGTTTTGCCTAATGAAGGTCTATCACCTAGACATTGCAATTTAATGTATTTTTGCCATTTAGACAGTGTGTTTGTTTGCAACTTTTGATCTACTCAACCCTCTCCTATACACCTGTCTCATGAAATAGCTGTTGAAGTATTCTGTTCTGAATTATTAAAAACATAAAAATCATGTTTTCACAGAGTAGAATTGTGTGTTGTTATATTGCTACTGCCCTGAAGAGAGACTGTAAGAAACAGTCTAATGAATTGAGCTTGAAGGTTTACTCTTGACCTTGAAAATAGTTTTCAGTCACATTTTGTGAGCTCCAGAAGAAATCTACTAAAACAAACCTAAGCTAATGTGGGGTTTTTTGTAAGAAAGCCTAATGAATAAGTGAATGGACAGGACACTTCATTTTAAAGTGAACTCTTGAGTGAGTGGGATATAGGGAAGCAAGTTGGGGGCTGGTTAAAAATGAAGCATGCTTTTAACGGTTTTTATGGTTAAAAGATAGAGTGCATTTGTGTTGTACAGACTGTGAAATCCTATGAGGCAATTTTGTGATGTTGGGATATATAAATAAAACTGACGTTGACTTCTTCAGCATGAGTGTCTTGTGACAGAAAAGTCAGCTTGTTCTCACAGGATGTGATTTGGACCTCAGGAGGCAGAGCTCCAGTTGGCTCTGGCCCAATTTAACCCCTGTTCCACAGAAATGTGAATGATTGATTGTTGCTTCCTAGGTGCGATGTACCCGGTGAACTCCAGAGCAGAAAACACTGCAGGCTCAGCCCTTTGATTCAGCGTCATACATGCCACCTGCATTGTGTCATAACAGCCATATTGCACATAGAAACAGGCAACAAGCCAAGGACCGACACATGTTCTAGTTCCCACAGTTTACTGATTTCCTTCTGTTGCCTTTAGGCCAAATGTTGCCGTGGTAATAAAAGATCATGATAACTATTTTCCACATTATAAAGCAGTGAAAAGGGGCCAAACAAGAGGTGCTCAGTTTCCATTCTTCTAAAGCAGCAAGTCTCCTGCAGGATAAAGGCTAACGTATGTGCATGACATCCAGGCTGACGTGAGTGTGTGTGTGTGTGTGTGTGTGTGTGTGTGTGTGTGTTTGTCTTTGCAGAGCCAGCCAGCCAGCAGTGTCCTTCAGCGTGCACTAGCAAGAAACAGCCATGCATTAACCGGACCCCGACAGACACTATATTTAGTGGAGGAGACGCATTCCAGCACATGTGCTGATGGATGACGACCGGGTGACGATGTGACTTCGAGGCGCCAAATGTGTTGAGCCTGACGACCTGCGCCTGCCAATGCATTTCATCCCTGACCTTGGGGGGCTCCCAGGTCCTGCCACTCCCTCCCTCGACTGTAGTGTCTCATGTAATAAGGATCGGTGGAAGACTCTCATGCGGAGAGACAGTAGCTGAGCGCAAGTTTATGATTTAGCGACAAATAAATTACAAATACAACAAATACATGAATGAAACATGTAAATCTCTTTTCCTAGCTCAACATGTCAACATTTCTGTGCGTGTTTCATGTTTAAACATAAACCAAAAGCAGCAGCAGCAGCAGCAGCAGCCAGTGGCTCTTATGTATGAGAGTATGTATGAGTTTGTGGCCCTTCTTCTTTAGGGTAAAGGAACTCCTCCCTAGGCAAAAATAGTATTTCTGTTACACCAGGGCAAGATTCAGAGGCACTTAACATGCCATGTCTGACCTTTGCTTGGGCACAACCAGCCATTACTGCAACAGATAAAGAGAGAAAGAAGAGCCAGAGAGAGGCTCGTGGGTTCCACATACTGCAGAGAGAGAGAGCTATTTCATTTGAGAGATTTGTCACTGTATGAAATTGAGGTATGCAGAGAGATCCGTCTGTGCTTACTTGATGAAAGCTGGTGGCATGTCCCTTTTCATGATCTGGTCCTCTGTGGTTTGTACAGTCTCCTTCCCCACCTGAGAAACACAGATTTTTCGTGAGTAAAAATTAATCATCTATGATTTTAGGCAGAATACACTGCAAGGACATTACGAGTTAATGTCCAATCCATGAGACACAGAGAACAGACATTTCAAAGCAAAGACATGAGATGCCATTTTGTATATACCATACGGCAACTTTAATCATTGACTAATCTGCCGATTTAACTTAATTTGAAAACCTATAAGAAATTATCTTTTATTAATTCTTGATTCAGAACCTAATATTTATTATTTTGCTCATGTAGTGTCATGAATTCATGTCTACAACCTGTTTTCTATTTTCTAAAGCAGGTGCTCAATATGACTTTATGACAATAACTTTCAAACTGACTTCACCCACTTAGCACATGCTTTTCTTTTCATCTCTTTCAGGGTCACAGGAGTCCGGAGCCTGTCCCAGCATGCAGTGGGTAAAGGTCAAAGACACCCTGTGCAGGTCATTGGTCCATTACAGTGTCTACACAGATGCTATACACTCACATTTTAACATTGTGGATAGAAAGTGTTGGGGACATCAAACTCGTGGTTGTGTAGCAACAATGCTTAAACCTAAACCACCATTGTACTTGATTTCATTGCAGGACTTTGTGATTAAGTGCATCATTCAGTTCACTAGCATTACAAATTGTTTATTTGACTAGTGACTAACAACTAATTTAGTGGAATCGGGCTTAATAATATCTCACTTAAAGACATTTCTTGTTTGTGGACTACCATTTCAAATCCTTGAGTTCAGCATTTTGGCTGTCACCATCTTGATTTTTTTGGAGCCAAAAGTAGCCATATTTGGACCAGAGAGTGGAGCCTTGGAGAAGCGAGCAGTGATTCTCCCTCATAGACCAAGGTGACACCTCCCAGACACCCTGTCACTCAAAGCGACCACGCACTTCATTATCCGTAACTTTAAGCCTTAATAAAAATGTAAACAGGTGAGTCATAACTATTCACCCCTCGTACAGTTGTCATATATGTGGAAATTGGCGATAGAGACCAAAACTGTTTTTGTACCAGGCTGTAAATGTGTTTTTTTCTGATGTACGGTTGGGCATGTTAACATAGAGGTCTAATCTGAGATGCATGTGGCCATTACATAAACTGCAGTTTTTAGCAGTTCCCCTTTGCCTTCATCTTTCAGCCCCTGCAGTTGGTACTTGACAATATCGCTACAGGAAATCCTTGTTTCTGGTTGGTTGGGCAGTGTCAGTCACAAAGTAAATATAGTTCAGATATGTAAGCCTTACCACAACTCTAAATCAGTGTACAGGGTAAACCTGCAGTGACTAGAGTAATGCTTGACACCTGCTCTTTCAATCAGGGACTGATTTGACAAAACAAACAAGTATTTAAAGCACATGCACTTGGTATAAGCGTGATAATGCACTCTGTGCTATAGCAATATAGAAACACATGGTGTAAGTTGAGTTCTTTGCCCTCATCTCATCCATTATGTTTTCATATCTGGGCTAATATTACAATTTTGATGAGAACACTGCAAACTACAAAACCCAAAATATGTTTTATAGATGCTACTATATAAGAGGTAATGCTTTTATTGGTAGATTCTACATATTCCTCTGTAGAAACTAGTACAGGTAGCACCAAGGGTGGTCAAACATTCTCCAGTGGAGACAGGAAAACACCCCCACACCAGCCTCAGCCCTGATGACTAACCCATCAGTCATGAGGATTTTGTATCAGTCAACACTCAGAGCTCTGGCACTGAGTTTCAGAAGAGTTTGCACAGTTGTGCTGGCTCAGTAATATTCAAATCTCACATCTACTCCCGAGCTTTTATGCAACTTGAGCGCGCATTTTATACATCAATAGCATGTCATATGCGTGAGTAAAAACTCTGTTACCACAACTTTCCCCCTCAGGGAGTTTTGTCTTTAATCATGCAGTTTTCCACAACGATGTCCTGTTGCTTGTCCAGCGAAGCATTATTTCAACAAAGCAGCTGCTGGGGGCATGCCAGGCCTCAGCACAGTTATAATGCGTAAAGCAGCTGAATGTTGCCTCTCCCTCAAATGCCAAAATGACTCACCTCCCCCATCATGACCTCAGCTCTGGAGAGAGACACAACTCTCCCACGTCTAGCTGCCATGGGTGAGAGATCACACGCGTTCATACCGGGACACGGATCACACTGACTGGGTTAAATGAGCTGTGTCCCTGCCCAACAGGGACACGTTAAACCTTTTCTTTTACATTATTATTATCGTCGTTGTCGTCGTCGTCCTCCTCCTCCGCTTATCCGGGTCCAGGTTATTATAACAAATATAAACTACATGAGTGAGTACCTCACTGTCACACATAATTTAGCAATATATAATGTTTCCAACATATTTCACTGTGCTGAACTTCACTGACAATACAAACTATTTAAATATGTCACCCTGCGCTCAGGGACTTATTAATGACACTGTTTTGACACAATTCATGACTCTCATATACATATTTTATAGACTAAATAATAAATTGATTATCTAAAAAAAAGAAAAACTTCTAAAAAAAAAAGTGATTTGGGATGCTGTCTTGATGCTCGTGAGCATTCCCAGAGAGCTTGTCAACGTGTCCGACTACACGCAGTAGCAGAACCATTCCAGATGGTTGACGTGGAGGCTGTAATGGAGCAGAGCAGACATACATCTCCTCTCTTTTCACCAGACCAGAGGGACTCTGAGTAACTAAGGGGTTATAAATTAGGGCCAAAGGTTGTGCCAGACTAAAACTGGAGCTTAGCAGAGGCTGTCCATCTCGGAGCAAAGTGACAGCGTGCATATGCCGCCCTGACATTCCACCAATGAGTCGCCCTGAACAAAAGCAAACCACAACAACTAAAGCTGTTCTGTCCCGTTCAACTAAAGGGCAGCCAGCTACAGAGCAGGCATATAGGGCACTGACAGGGTAGTAAACATAAGAGAGGGGGGAGGAAGTAACACAAAGACCTTCCAGCCTTGCCAATATTACAGAGAACAGTAACCTCCTTTATGAAAGTAACACCTCTCTCCTGCCTTGTGAGTTCTCATATACAAGCCCAGGGTGTTGATCTCATATATACAAGCCCAGGGTGTTGCCAGTACTTCTAACCAACTTTTATTTTTCTTTAGTTTTGAGTTGCAAAGCACCGGCAGGACAAGTAAGTGCATCAATCTCATCCCATGTAAAGCTACATCATATTTCTATATGATGAAAAACTAATTTACACACCAGCAAAAACATACAGTGAACTGGAGGGCTGGATATTGGTACTCAATGCCAATAAGGTATCGACCTAAATAACCCAGCATCAAGTAATATTAAAACTTCTCCTGTCAAATGATAACTGCATTCGATCCTAGGAAACAATTACTGTTTGTATGGTTTTACTCACAGCTAATCACCACAAGAGTTCGCCACATGGCTGTACAACAAACCTGTGGCGTCTGGGGGCATTGTACACAAATCAATGATTCCATTCACATGATGGGTATCAAATGAAGTAGGAAAAACAGCCATCAAATGAAGCATTATATTGGTATTGGTATCACTTTAAGGGGACTGGTCTTGGCACCAGTATTGTAATTTTTAATGATACCCAGCCCTAGCAAACTGATGGTAACATCAATCAAATCTATGGCTACGGAAATATTGATTTGTTGATCAACAGCGTAAACGTTCACTGGTTATAGCTTGTAAGATATATATATATATATTGCCTCCCTAGTGTAGTGGTTAGAGTACTTGTCTTCCATGCCAAAGGTCCAAAGTTCAAATCCTGCTGGAGTCGACATCAGCAAATCAACCGAGTTCAGGTGCCCTAAATAGGGTTCAGGATAAGACGGTACCGCCGGAGTCTGGGCCAGGTTCTCAACACAGGTGCGTTTCAAGCCTGTTGTAGTCCGGTCAGGTTCCAGACATAGAAGTGGATTCCGACGTTCATATACTCTTCATGAACTACACTTTTATTTGGAATACCTTTATTTGTTAACTTTGTTTTTTGACTGTCGGACAAAATAATAGGGCTGAAAGTCAAAGATTCCAATCATCAGTTGGAGACCCCTCAATCAACTGAGATTGAAGTCGAACACTTATTTTTTGTTTTGCCAGTCACTGTGCAGTGTACTTCTGGGGGCACTTTGGTCCCCATATTTTGCTGCAGAGTGAGCACTTCTCACTGTCACACTGTTCTTTAGTGTAGTCTCTAGTTTTTGTTTGATACCTAGTGTATATTGCACATTTTGCCGTAAGCTCAATAAGCTTGTTTGTAAATGTCACTGTCCCTGAACGTCCTGCTGAACCCCGTTTAAACTCTATATGGGGAAAAAGGAAGAAACAAACAAATATTTGTGTTGAGTAGCCAAATTTGATTCAACTAACAATTCTGAGTCAGGTACAGCCCTACAAAATAAGCACCTTTTGGGACTCCAGTAGCTTGTGACATTGTCACATTTTTTTTAATTTTACAGAAAAAATGACTAGATTAAAAAAAGAATTTCTTTTATCCTGGTTAAGATTTATTGATGATGAAAATATCTACTTGTGGTCATAAAATAATGGTGTACTTTCTCTAAGGCACTGAGAATAATGAGCACTCGCTCCTGTCAGATGCTTGCATGTGCACGCCATAGAGAAGCCCGCATAACTAGTTATATGCTTTATTACACACTGAATTGTAGCTTTGGCTGAAACGTGCTTGAGTAATCCCACAACAGAATTGTTAAAACAACACTAAGATTTATATGAGATCAAGTCAAGTTTAGACATGACCTAAGGCAAACAAAGGAAAGAAGACAGACGACACCATAGGCCAACAATGCAGCAGCCAATAGCTAAACGCACGCTGCATTTAACGACTGCTGAGTCATGTTCTCCCCAAAGCATAATGCGAGTTGAGGCTCTTGATACTGTATTCAACAGGTCATCGCTGTCTTCCTTTCCCTCCTCCCTGTGGAGCCTCTTCTTGCTGTCTGAAGTTCAAAAACAGTCTGCAGCCAAACAGCGATCCAAACAATTTGCTGCAAAAATAGATCTGTGACCTGGCTTATACCCGTTGTTGTCAAGCAGTCCATGATGCCTGGCCCGTTTTGCTATTCTGAGCCTCTGTCCAAGTTTTGAACCACATTCTCATGGCACCAACACTGACCACGTTTGACATTAGGGCTGCTTTAGTCTGTACTTTTTAAAAGGTCTCTAGTTCCCAAATCCCAGGATGACAACTTCAAATTGCATGTGTTGTCGGACCCACAGCCTGAAAGACGTTTATTACTCATCAGTATTATTGACAATGTCTTCTCTGTCAAT
Organism: Epinephelus lanceolatus; assembly: GCF_041903045.1. Classification (NCBI taxonomy): domain Eukaryota; kingdom Metazoa; phylum Chordata; class Actinopteri; order Perciformes; family Serranidae; genus Epinephelus; species Epinephelus lanceolatus. The sequence goes on along the minus strand of NC_135754.1, from coordinate 23,678,945 downwards.
CAACTAATCAGTCATGATATAAAACATTTATTTATTGGCACTTTGTTTGATAATTGATAATGAAGACAGGAAACGTGGGGGAGAGAGGAAACAATGACGTCCAGTTTGAACTCATTCTTAATCAGAGCCCAGACTCACAGGCCAAACCACAACACAAATATCCTGTTCCTTGAATAGACTGGACCAGACCACTTTAAGGAAGGGTAGATGTTCACTTCCACCTTCTTTTTAAAACCTTTCACCGATTCAGTGTCATCTTCTTTCAGGCTGTCACACACCGCACTACTGGCTGACAGTCTCATTTACCATTTTGTGTCTGGAGTGGAAACACTGACACTCCTTTTGCCATCCAAGAGAGCTGTGTGGAAACCCTGTGTGTTGTGAAGTAGCTTGATAAAGTGGCTGCTCCTTTAGAACAGACTCCCCTTTGTTGACAGCAGCCCATCGCTCTGCTGGGAGAAGAAAGGCTACTCTGAAAGCCTCAAGGCTGCCAAGACAGAGCCCGCCTTTCACATGTTGGGTAGTTTTAGCACAATGCTGTGTTAGTCATGGTGACCACAAAGATCTATGATGGCAAAATTCTGGCGAGTGCTGTCACTGCTGCCCTTAGCAATGTCCTGCAATTAAACTGTACTCCATACTGCACAGACGTTTAGAAGTGCAACTCAGACTCTGATACTGAAATGACTTTGTACTGCAATCTGATGAGACACGCTCACGCAAACTGATGGCGTAGCACTCCATTAGCTTCTCCTAATCAATAGTCTCAGAACTAGCAAGTGCGTTCTGAGATATCAAATGACTTCTGACTAATAATGACTCAGAGGGGCAGCAGAGAGGTCATACTGAAGGTCAACACCTTTATCATGCATCTGTCAAGAGGTGTCTCACACAGTTTATTAATTTGAGTTGAGGAAGTAGCTGCGCAGGGGGTGTCCAAGGTGATGAAAGTCACAAATCAAACGGCCTGCTCGGCCATGGCCCTGTAGCCAGAGAGAATATATCACAACTATCTATCTCATGTTACAGGAGCTTAGCAGCTCGCACAGTGTTGCTGGGGAGTGGCGCTCATCTGTGTGAATCCTCCTCTTAAAAAGAAGAGTGAGTCAATGCAAGGCTTGTCATAGATGAGCTGCCATTTTCCACCGGAGCAAGTATTGCCAGAGGAACAGAGATAACAGGAGATTACTTTTATTGCATCTACTGGAGGTTGGGGGGGAAGGGGCAACATCACAACCAGAGATCAAATCGGGACAATCAATGCACCGTGAACCTATTTGTTGCATTCAAATAGATCTGAATCTTCTAGTGGGACATAACTTAATAGTTTGATCTAAAAGAAAAGTTCATAGTCACCACACATCAATACTTAATGCACATTATCTCTGCCCTCAAATACTACAGGAGCATGGTGTAGAAGCTCCTACTTTGGAGTTTATAAAGTACAACAAAGTTAAACCCCCACTGCATTGTATCCTTTGTAATGGTCAGCAGTTATAAACACGTTCATTGCCAAGAGAGAGGGGGTTTCCCTTTGCCGGCTCACGCTCCTGTTCCTGAGTGGGGCCGACAGCTGCCGGGTCTTCCTGACTTGGCTTCTTGCATTTCCTCATCAATTCATCACTTCTCCATGTCCTCCTATCCTGAAGAATTTGATGAAAGAAACAGACTATAGACGTGGTATGAATCCATAACACAACTGCACATTTCTGTAAAGACTTGAGTATCTCTTCTCACTAGAGACAAACATTTCAGACTCAGTTCGCCTTGTATAGTTGCCACGATGACAGAATCAAATAGTGAGCAACATGAAATGATTTCCCTTGAGAAACTGCAGGAAGCTGGAGTACCAGGTAATAGGAAACGTTTTCTTTTGTATGCCTTAAGCACTTTAGTTAATGAACACATTTGTTTCCCAGCCATAAAGGATTAAAGAAGTGGGTGACTGAAATTATTGTTCAAGATCTCATCAAGTACTGATCTAACTGTAAGTACTGAAAAGCTTCCTCAGTTTGTGTCCGCTTTAATTCTCTTAAAGAAGTTGGAGACTAGCAGCACTTCCACTGACGTTTTCTGCAGAATGAAATATTACAGTTGAGCCCAACTTCCGGTATTTGGATTTCTTTGGTATCGTTGCATAAATCACAATGGTATTTTGTAACCTCAGCAACATTGCAGAAGAAGGCAGCTTTTTTTCCCACCCCAAGATCAACTGTACAGCCTCTGAGCGATCTGCACAGGAGCATCTCTACAAGTCACATGAGCCTCATTATCAGTGCAAACAGGAAGACTAACTCTTAAGACTTCATCCGCTCCAGGACCTTACATCACTGGCATTCTTTTTATTATCCTACGCCTATAAAAAGGAGCTATAAAAATAATGAAGCACACCGAGTCTGAAATAAAAAAGGGCCTGTATAGTCAACTCAAAAGAATGACTGCTGACACAGAGAAGCATGTTGTTCTTCTATTAACCCCTGTAGGAAAACAGAACTCCAAGAATTACTTAGTATACAATATAAACATTTATATGTCTATTTAGCTGTGATTTGCACAACAAATATAATGTTACTCAGAATCTTTTAGATGTAATGGTTTCACTATGACACTTTTTAGCACCACGTCTTCAACTTGAAATGTAAACCTGACAGATAGGAGACAAAACTAGAATGATAAAACACCAGAGTTGCAAACATCAGAGTTTATACACTGTACAGCTCAGCAGGTTGAGCCAGGCGACCAAGTTAGTTATTTCTCTTATGTTATGTTATTGTTGCACAAGTCATTTTTTGCAATAACCACAAGGCTTGCTTATTGCACAAGTGATGAACACATCGTCTCTCACAATACTTCAAAGTTGGTAATATAGTTGGTCATATCCTGCTACTAAAACCATTTACCAACCATCAAATTGCATCATGGGTCAAACACAGATATCGTAGATAAAGATGAAGCTGGAAAGACCCAGCGTGTGAACACAGCTTTCCTTCAATGGGGGGCATGTTAATTGATCATCTTATTCAACATTTCCCCAAAATTGTTCATTCAAACCATCAGCTCAACCCCCCTCTGAGCAGGGATGCATTCCTGCCTGCTGGGAATTCTTCACATTCCTCACATTCATCTTTAATTGAGGTCTGGCTCATTGTCTCAATGGATGCTGAGCACTAGTGAAGGGTCTCAGTTCGACCAAAAACACATGCTACACTTTAAATACTGGGTCAGTTTACGAGGGCTCAACTTTTATCTCCATGCATCTGGAATAACGAGATTAGGCCCCTTCTAATTAATAATTTAAAGGTCTACACATTTATCACAGTGAGTGCACCAGATCTCCTCAGATAGGCTTAAAGGAACAGTTTACCCCAAATAAAAAACACATATTTATCCTTTTACCTGTGGTGCCATTTATTAATCTAGGTTATTTTGCCGTAAGGTGCCAAGTGTTGGAGATATGGACCCTAAAGATGTCTGGATGGAACTGCATGGCACTCAACTTGTGGTGCTTAAAGCGCCAAAAACTCAACAGCAATGTCTCTTTCCAGAAACCATGACCTGGTTACTCAAGATAATCCACAGACCTTGTTGTTAGCAGTTTCATGTAGGAACTATTTTCTTTGTACCGAACTACACGCGCTGACTATATCATCACGCAGAAGGAAACATGCATCTACTCATGGACAAGAGGATCATGCTCATGACAGTGCAAGATTTACACATTGATGGCGTCCTCCTTAGCTGTGCTGTAAAGTTAGCTTGCTCAGCGGTGCTAAGTGAGCCAGCAGTAGAGCCACGTCTTCTTCTGCATGCTGATACTGTTGGCAGGTGTAGTTCACTAGAAAGAAAATAGTTCCTTCACGAAACTGCTCACAACAAGATCATTGGATTATCTTGAGTAACTGGGTCCTGAAATCTGGAAAGAGACATTGCTGTTGAGTCTTCAAATTTATTTTTTGGCACTTTGAGAGCCATTTAGTTCCATTACATTGGACAGAAGGCAGACATTTCTACAGCTCACACAAAAACAGTCTACACGCAAGAGGAAAAATATGTATTTTTTATTTTTGGGGTTACTTTCCCTGTAAGCGCCATCAAGCATCCTAAAAGCTCATCTTCCATCTCTCTCTGGCAATGGAAAGTAGCCTGACGCAACCATCGGAATATGTATTTTGAAAGGTAGAGTCATTTGTAACCCAGTTTCACTCATATTTTCAGGTCATCCAAAATCCACCTTGACTAACCGGGGTTTAGCTTCTGGCCCAAGAGATTTTGAAGTCTGTGCAACATGTGGTTTTCTGGGCAACACAGACAGTGAGGTAAATAGCTTTTCTCTGGCACAGCCCCGCCCTGAGAATCTCTGAAGAAATGCAATTAGACAGCCTCGTCCATTTCCCTTCCAAGGATGATCCTTTCCTCTGCGGACATTTGCTCTCTAGTTAGACAATCACTGAAAGTAAGTGACGGGGCAAAAACTGAAAATGCTTCAAATCTGAGGTTATGATAACAACTTCCATGGGCAACATGAGACCTAGACTGTAAACAAGTTAAAAAAAAAAAAACTTTCTGTTTCCTGAGAATCTTCAAGAGTCATCTGTTACAGAGAAGTCAAAGATATGGGCCACACAGTGCGTTTATTTTTGAGCTTTGCAATGTATGACTCACGGGACTGGTGGGACTTAGACCAGAAGAAATTACATCTGATCCTTAACTTCAACGATATCATAACACTGTCCATGTTGTAGTGTTGCTACAGCAACTGGAAATAATTACAGGCCTATCCATTCATTCATGCCACTGTTGGAAACATCTGATCACAATTCAGAATGTCCACAGAGCCGGGATCGTTTCACCCCAAGCAAGCTGAGGTTGTACAGGACATTTTCATGTGTCAGGAAATGCTCGCACGTACTGCATTCATTTTAGAAACAGTGACTGAGTTAAAATGTACAAAATGTTCTATTTTTTGCTCTTATTCCTAAGAAGGCAACATTCCTACTAACGTGTTTACATGGCTAATGAAAATGAATATACCACTATTATTCCTATTTGCATGCAGCTGTGCATATTCCGATTAATGTGCCTTAACGTGGTTTTTAGCCTAAAAATGTGGAGACGTAGCACGGCTGGAACTGCTTGTGCCATTTTGCTTCTTTGCCTCACACAGGACTTGTTCGTCCATGCAAACACAGCCTCCCTCTTTCATTCCTTAAACCACCTTTTCAGAAGCTTGGCGTTGAAGTATCTGAGAATATCCAAAAACTTTTGGGCATGCATCTACTGTATGCGCCGGCCATGCAAACTGCTGTCTAGTTGGTTTGTGTACATCACGTTCATGACAACACACAGAGCTGATTGTAAACGAGCAGGACGCTGTGTGAAGCAAACTGCGGTAAAGTTGAGATGCATATTCTAAATGCGCTGTATGCATGTCCAAATGGCATTGAGCAGATAGCAGGTACATTAAGTATCAGAGCTGATGCTGAAAAACAGGTTGGTGTACACACCTCCAAATTAGCTAAAATAAGCTAAAAACATCCATAGAGCAGCAGACTTGGCTGTTGTTTACGAGTTCTTCATTGCAACCAATACCTTTCAACTCACTGCTAATGTTAAAAATGTATATTAGTGGAACTTTAAACACTACGGCAATGTTTTGATGTTCCCGTATATATGTGTAACTGTGCACACTTTAACTTAACTTGCATGCAGTTGCAGTATGCATCTAAAAAAAGAAGTGGTGTGTCTAATTTTCCTAAACATCACACACCAATCTAAGGACAGAGTTGTGCATTCATCTTTGATGATCCTTTAACGACCCAGTCAAAGTTTACATGCAGATCTCTCTTCACTATTAGTAGTTACATCTGATTACAAACTATAAATATAATTGGGTTAAGAATTACTACCATTAGTTCAAGTAAAAGTTTACTACGTGGAGTCAAAACTGTTTGTGACAGTATTTATGAACTGTTATCCAAGGTATAACTGCAGTATGAGTTGGCAGAGAAGGCCTTCTGTCAACGTATGATGTCAAACATAAACACAACACACCAGCTAAACACCTCTCTCTAATGCCCCTCAGAGGAAAGAAGTCTCACTGGTGTTTACATAGTAACAATGCATAAAATGGGACACAGAGTTAGTTTGAGAGTGAGCATTGAGTGATAACAAAGGTATAGAATGAAGCCAATTAGAGTTATGGTTGTGGACCATAAACCTAGTAAATAAACTGTGGGTTAATGGTAGTCAGTCCTTCTAAATGGAGAATTCTTTTGCTGACAAGAGACGCCAGAGCAATTGTCCAAATTTATCGCCCAACATCTGCGAGGCTGACAGAGAACAACACACAGGAACCAAGCCTGCCTTAGTTTAGCCTCTGTCCCTTCCTTTCTTTACGAGCCACAGTATCTGACGGCCCCTCACATCTCTTTGTTTCCTTCGTGATAAAAACTTTCCATGAATTGCTTTGTGTTTCAGGCAAAAAATTGAGGAAACAACATTGTCAGTTCCTTACTTGTTGCTGTGATAGCTACAATGTGGCTTTGAGGAACACTACTGTGGTCAGGTCGTTCTGGAACTCTAAATATACTTGAAACCACAGCTGCATCTGGTCAAGGGGTTGTACATAATGCAATGTTTTTGAAATACAGTCTGGAAACACATAACTAATAGCTCCAAAGGCATTTTAATTGCTCTGTGTGGATAGAAAAGCATCATGGGCACCAAATAGATATGATGATGTATGAGCACTTGCCATAGTGTTTCAAGAGTGAGTCAAAATTACAGCTATGATATCACCCGGGGCGGGGGCGGGGGGGCATATTTTTAGTTTGATTTGCTTCTTTGTTAGTTACCAGGTTCTCTCAAAAACATGTCAACAATTTCTGGGTCATATATGTATTTTGATGCATATTTTGCATTTATTCAGAATCTGACCAATCAGCTTCTCTGATGCTAGTGAATCAGAAACAAAGGTGACAGGTGAGGATTGCTAGCTTTACATGTAAGACCTACAGTATTCAAACTCACCACAAATTCTTGCTATGACAGCTATTAAAATGTGCAACTCATCTAAATATCATGGGGTTCACATTTTGACAGCTGTCAAAATACAGTATGTGACTCAGAGGTGTGAACTCTGGTCCCATGACTTGACCTCTAGTCACAAATTTGACGACTTTAGGCCCCACTTGATAAAATCAATAAAGGCGTGCAACTTGACATGGACTTGACATGGAATGAGTCATGACTTCACTTGGACTTCAGCCTCTTGACTTGAAAATGTTTGATATTTTCCACCAAGGCAATTTGGGAGGATAAAGTTAAAGAAATTTTTTTTTAGTATGAGATGAGTTAAATACAAAAAGACAGGACAGAAGCACACAAAATTCATCATGTCATGCTACTGGTTAACAGTGCTAAATGCTATTTACAAACTTGTTTTAACAAATAAATGTAAATTTTAAAAAGCCTTCATGATTTTTTTAAATTTATATATTATTATTCTGTCGTTAAAATGGCATTGCGTTTCGTGACAAGAGCATTAGGACTTTAGTTTAGGATTTAAAACTCAAAGGTTAGGACTTAGGAATTGTCTTGGGACTTGTCAATGTTGACTTGGAACTTGACTCAGGATTTGCCTGTCTTGACTTGGGACTTGAGTGCAAAGACTTTAGACTTATGACTTGTAAAACAATGACTTGGTCGTACCTCTGATGTGACGAAAGAAAAAAACATATTCGGGGAAGAAATATAGCTGAGATACATTATCAGGTCACAATATCTAATGGCTTGCAGAATGCAGCGTTACACCGGATACACTTGCACATTAACAATTTTGACACATCTGTGCACAGCATTGGTGAAGATCTGATAATGCTATCTAGCTCTATTCCATCACATTAGCAGAGCATTTACAGCTGACATATTTATAACTTGCATCTACTATTAATCACCTCTCTAACTCTCCCATGCAGCAGTGTAGTCTATATCACTGGTTCCTAACCTGAGGGGTCCCAAACCCTAACGTGGGTCACCAAAGCTTCACGGGGGGTTTCTTGATTTCAAGGGGTGTAAGAAAACGTTTTTTAAAAATATACAGTAGGCCTACATCTCAGCATTTTATTCGTGTCTGTGAAGAAAACTCTATGTTTACATTGTTATTTAAGGTGTAAAAAAATACAGAATCGTATAGAATATTCCTGAAAAATAGCAGGAAAACTCATCTCTAATGCAATATAATAAAATGCACAGGAAATCTGCTCAAGATTGACCTAAATTGCTCATTGCAAAATTTTCATTCACTATTTGAGTTTATTGTGCAGTTAATAAGTTGTTCTGTGCTGTGACTGTTAGGCATTGACTATAATGTGAAATATCCATAAAATATGTCACTTGGTAAGGTGTTGTCAGTTTGCTTAATAGTAGAAAATGGGTACCTTTAGGAAAAAGATTGGGAACCACTGGTCTATACTGATCTGATTGCAAATGATATGCATTGCAACGACCTGTCCCATCTACTCTGTGTTTAGAGAGCTGAGGTTTCCTGGAATCAAACAATCTGTGGTTGTAGTTCATTCATATTCCCTTTTGACAGCCACATTCAATGACAAGCCGTGCAGCAGTTCCTCCAACTAAACTGAATGAAACAGGAATTCCTGTAGCCTGCTGCCCCACCTGGCTCACATACTTGCAGCAGTGCCTACGTCAGGATATGGCAGTAGGCTACAAAAGAGGCAGGGCATATTTTCAAGGGGAAAAGGGCGTCACTGCCCTTTGCCCCGAGTCAGACAACTTCAGAAAACTTTAATAGCACGTATATATCATCTTTGATATTACACACACAAAACAGAGCTAGCTACACACCGGTGAGTGCTGTGTTTTAACGTTAGATTAATTTGAGAGCGGACGTTGTGGGACAAAGAGCGACAGGTAGCCTACAACACCCGCCGAGTTTGGGCAGACTTTATCAGATACTGGGAGAAAGTTACTCACCCGGACAAGGTTGCTAACAGCCGCCTGCACGGCAGCAACCGGCGCCGTCAGATCTGGAATAGCTTTCCCGTCAACTTCACCTTCTTCGTGCATTATGACCAGATGGGATATCTGCTGAGCCACCGGCTCCAGGATACTTTCTATCGTCTTCGTGTGAAAAACCGGCATGGTGACAACTTTATATCACTATCCAAGAGAAAAATAAGTAAATATCCAACCACCTGAGGCAGTTTTCTCCCAAACTCCCACTACAAAAGTCTACAACAGTCCCGCTAGCTTTTCTTTTCCAGGACAGTTTCACTCTCCGGTACGAAGACTACAACTACTCCCGTGAAACCATCAACGTGAAAAAGTCCCAGCCAGAGAGTGAGCGCGAGCAACCTTAACGTCAACCAACGTCTCCCACTCTCTAAGCCAATCAGCGAGCGAGAAGGCAACGCTTCTGGCTTCTGATTGGTGGAAAGCGGTGCCGCTCTGCGTCAGCACCTCCCGCTTCCACACAGGCGAGTTTGCTAGAGATCCGAGGTGCTCCCTAAATTACGTAATAGATTCTCATGCCCTAAAAAGGGAAATATGTGTCCAGTGTTTGTGAGGAGTAGATTCCAGCCGCTGTAAATTAACTACTCAGACGAGCTCTGCTTTTGGCACCTACAGAGCAGAAAAGACCTCACAGACAATAAACAGAACAGGATATTCTCAATAAACTTCAAACTCAATTCTCCACATATATCCATAAAAGAGGGTAATAAAATATACTTTTAAGGCTTTTTCATGATCTAATCATCACGGAATAATCTGTTACAATCCATGTGATCATGTGTTGTAATAAGGATTCAATGGGATCACACAAAATGAAGCATCAGTGAGACAACACAGCAATATGGATGCCCAAAGTGCTAATTGCAATGCTGCAAACTAAGAGCCTGAATTCCTGCGTCACTTATTATAGATAACATCAACCCCACACAATGGTTTACAAACTCGGGACAGAGCTTTGTCAAAAATTGCCCAAGGCATCACAATGCATTGTTTCAATTCCTTTTCCGCCCCAACCTCACACTTTGAAATAACAATATCTTGAGGATTGAAAATCATCCGCCAAGCAAAACCAGCTAAGGAATTCCCACAGAATCCCAAGAGGGACTGTAAGGCAGCGGCCCATTTCCTAAAAAGGAAGAGTCCAAAATGAAAGAATCAAGGAAGTTAGTCTGTTTGAACCCTTGTGTAAACATACAAGGGTCTGATATGCTTTCCTTTTATATAAGGGGTTATTGTAGCAAACGTCAGCGAGACATAATCACACTGAAGAGATCAGGGTTTCTACATTATCTTGACTTGACTTGTTTGGCGATGAGTTATCTCCACCACAGCTGTTTTATGTGTGTGTTTATGCTATTTTTTAAGGCAAAACTAGGGTACAAAATGCAATTTCTCACTTCAACATACAGTTTTATATCCACCTTACATACACCTTAATGAAAAAAAAGAATCAACAGAAACTAGCACCACATAAATCTCACTCTACATCTCCCAAAAGTCAGATAATTGCACTATCAAGCAGAGGCCATCCTGAATATAGACATCAAAGATGGCCTGTTGCTTCCTCAGCTCTCCAGTTATTGCAAAGGCCGTCCCGTGTGTCCATGCTGGAATGTGAGCAAGGCTGCTCAAGATGGGTGGTCTACACCTTCTCCTACCATAGTGCCAATAACACAAGTTCCTGCTGCTGTGTAGAGGTGGGTTATGTCCTGAAATAGCAGTGCAAACAGTGTGTGAACTCAGCACCATAAATCTTGAATTTGTTGTGTACAAAACATACTGAAATAAACATTCTTGTCTCTTGGATGCTTTATGAAACACATCACAACCAAACTACGTTTAACTGTTAATGAATATGACAATCTGTTGACAGGATTCACTAAGTTTTTAATGTGAAGTTCCTCAGTTGTGCGTGTCCTTCTGCTTTCTTTCTTTCTCTGTAAATCTCTGCAAGAGTGAGCAGTGTACGCCATCCTCTGGTTGAAAGAAGTAAATGCAGTCAGTGAAATGGGAACACAAATAACACTCAAAGCAACACATCATTATAATACATGAAGAAGAACTTTTTAAAAGGCCCAGTCATTCATTTCATTTCCCTGAATTAACCAAGGCTAAAGGGGCAAATTAGGACAGATTCACAGAGGGCACAAATTGCTATAACCCTGGTTTCTCTGACTTCAAATGTTCAAGAGTGAGTTGCACTTTTGGCCAAACTACAGTCAGTGATGTCACAGCAGGTGTACATCCCTCGAGAGTGGATGGAGGGACACATGTTGGGGCATCACTGATGAGGGCTGTGGCCAAAAGTGCATCGTCCCTTCAAGAGTCAACCCTGAAGTTTTATTTTCTGACAGCATATTTGTCCTCTGTGGGCGACACGACATTGAGGTCTATGTTTCAAACACCTTATATGCAGCCAGTCTGACATGTAACACACATGGGGTGTGACCAACAGAACACATCTTCTGTCTTTTCAAAATGAGGGGCAGCAAATAAGGTTTTATGGCAGTAAAGACATTAAGTAATCAAACTTAGAAATATATATTGTTTCTCGTCTACATAAGAATGATGCTTTTTTTTATGACAGTCTGAACTATATTATATTAAGATTTTAGAAGTATATGTTAATTTTAAGCCTTTCATTTAACACATTTTAATCCATGTCCCTTGTGGAGGACAGTGGGACTTGCTTCTCCTCATTCGCAACCATTTTCCATACTTCAGGAAACAGGGCAGGGTGAGACAGAAAGAAATTGTTGAAAATTATTAAGAAAGAGTCAGATATACAGCCATATTTAAAATAGAATAAAATATAACAAAATTTGATTAAATTAGATTAAATTAAATCAAATTAAATTAGATAAAATTAAATTAAATTAAAATTCGTTTGGGTCTCATGACTAATCATGACTTAAAAAGTAAAAACAAGGACAAAATATCTACAAAGAGGCACAAGATAACTCAAAAAGACACAAAATTACTTCAAAGAAACACAAGACCACAAAAAGATGCATAATAACTACCAACAGATGCAAAACAACAACAAAAAGACCAAAGTCTATGTGTCTTGCTCCTATGTAGGAGAGGTGGTGGGGCCTTTTGCATATCTGTGCCCAGGGACCCATTGTCTCATAATCCGCCCATGCTGTTATGGTGACATGATGTGAACTACACTCCTTTTCTACACTTGTCACGAGACAGTCAACAAACAGAAAGTCAGCTCCTGATCCTGCCTGGACTTCCTGTAGAGAGCGTCCTCTGGGCCCAAAATGCTCTAACAGGATTTGACTTTTAAATAAAAACATGCTAAATGCCTGTCATCACTGCGCCCTTCCATTCATTCGGCAGACTGTCCGAGACAAGACAATGCAAATGTGTCTCCTTCAGAAAAGGCATAAATGCAATTTTACTGCCAAATGCATTTTGGAGGAAACATAATCGCTGCCTGGATTTTACTGGCAAATTGTCTCCAAATTCAGGAGGCAAGACATTGCAACACAAAAGACAGCGGAGCTTGGGATGTGTTTACAAATTCCTGCATACTGTGGATGTTCTTTATGCTACTAAAACATGGCTAAAAATTGAAAAAGTCAACACTGACTTAAAGCATGAGACCTTCAGGAAGAAAACATTTTGACTTGTCACAGTAGGAAAAGCATAGTCATTTGATAAAATTGAAGATAGCTAAATCCATTTATCTGCTTTGTTTTCAAGGACATGTCTTCTAGCTTCCCTCACCTGCGTCTTTTCCTTGCACTCCTCCTAGAAAAGATGTGTAACAGAGATGTGAGAGGAGACACATATGATACACCTGTGTTTCCTTGCTCTAAGCTCCTCCAAAAACCTCTCTTCTCACTCCTCGAGGTGCATTTAACAGACTGGAAGATCATCCATGATGGCAGACAGACAGGGATTGATTTCGGGGTCACAGGAGGAGAGAGGACGCAAGGAAGCATAAGTTTGCATAAGTTAGCATGATGAAATCCACCCCAGATATTGTGCATGCTGGCTCACTGCCACACTGGTGTCATGAGTCACTACGACACTTAATTGAACAGAGCCATTATTAATATTAATATTGATATTAACACTTGTGCTTTTCCAGCCATGACAAGTTAGAATATCTGCTGTGTAAAAGGTCTGTTGTATAATGTCCTGTTACGTCCTGCTTTGGAACCAAACGTGTTCATCAGCCACTGAATGTAATTTGTGCATCATTATCTTTATTCCAAAACATGATAGCGTCAGATGAGATAAGACACATGAGCAGCTTTAAAAGGAATAGTTCAACATTTTGGAAAATGTGCTGATTTTCTTTTGTAGAGTGAGATGAGAATATTGATAAAGTTGGAGTCACTTTTCCTCTAGCACCACCATGAGGTTGACATTTGTCATTTTCACTGAAATGTCTCCATTGGATGAAGTTTATATGCACATATATGTACCATTTGTAATGAAGGTTAATAACTTTAGTTAACCCTTTTCTTCCAGCAACATCTTCAAGCCAGACTTTTTTTTTTTTTTTTGTACTTTGATTCATGACGAAAGACCTGCAAAACTGGCATTCCCCTCAGCCTCATCTGCTTAAGAACCAACCAAAAATTAGTGGATCGACTTAGTTTGCAGTAGATAGGCTACACAAGGGAGAGAATTACATTTAAAAAAAGAACTCAGATTGATATCTTGATGAAAGTTATGGACTTGGACTTGGTGTTAAATACGGTAGCATAATGCACAATTTAATTTATTTTACTTTATTTTAATTTATTTTATGCTTATTTCCATTTTTATTATATTTTATGCTTATTTCCATTTTTATTTCATTTTATGCACATTTCCATTTCATTTTATTTTATTTTACTTTATGCACATTTCCATTTTTATTTTAATTTATTTTATTGTATGCACATTTCCATTTTATTTTATTGTATTGTATTTTATGCACATTTCCATTATTTTATTTTATTTTATTTTAGGCACATTTCCATTTTATTTTATTTTATTTTATGCACATTTCCATTATTTTATTTTATTTTATTTTAGGCACATTTCCATTTTATTTTATTGTATTTTATTTTATGCACATTTTCATTTTTATTTTATTTTATTTTATGCACAATTCCATTTATTTTTATTGTATTTTATTTTATGCACATTTCCAACTTTATTTTATTCTATTGCTTTATATCATGATCACTAGTCCTCTAGTCTCTGTGAAAGGATCATGAGATCCTTTCACAGAGACTAGAGGACTGGGTGGGCATCTCTGGCACTGCCCTAAATTGGTTGAAGTCCTGTCTAGAAGACAGGAAGTACTTTGTTGAAATTGGTAACTGTGTCTCAGACCACATGGCCTTGACCTGTGGGGTGCCCCAAGGGTCAATCCTGGGACCCCTTCTGTTCAATCTCTTCATGCTGCCTTTAGGCCAGTTAATACAAAGTAATAATGTGTCCTACCACAATTATGCAGACGACACTCAGATCTATGTCTCACTGACAGCAGGTGAATATGGACCAGTGGATTCACTCTGTCACTGCATCCAACAGGTCAGTGTGTGGATGCAAAACAACTTTCTCCAGCTAAATTCAGACAAGACTGAAGTCATCGTATTTGGTCCACAGAAACAAAGAGAAAGTGTCAGCAGTCACCTCCAGTCTCTCTCTCTAAAACCTACAAATCTAGAAATCTCGGGGTAATAATGGACTCAGACTTGAACTTTAACAGCCACATCAAATCAATAACATCAGCAGCTTTTTACCATCTAAAAAACATTGTCAAAATCAAAGGTATAGTGTCTAAACCTGACTTGGAGAGACTTATCCATGCATTTGTCTCTAGTAGGTTAGACTACTGTAACGGCCTGCTCACTGGCCTCTCCAAACGGTCCGTAAGACAGCTGCAGTACATCCAGAATGCTGCTGCTCGGGATCTGACCAGAACCAGGAAGTACGAGCACATTAGTCCTGTGCTCAGGTCTCTACACTGGCTTCCTGTGGCTCAAAGAATAGACTTTAAAGCAGCTCTGCTTGTGTACAAGTCTCTCCACGGCCTAGCACCAAAGTACATCTCTGACATGTTAGTGCCATATGAACCATCTTGGACTCTGAGGACCTCAGGGACCGGCCTCCTGCTGGTGCCCAGAGTCAGGACTAAACATGGGGAATCAGGATTCCAGTTTTATGCAGCTAAAATCTGGAACAGTCTTCCTGAAGATGTGAGACAGGCCTCTACTCTGACAATGTTCAAATCTAGGCTCAAAACAGCTCTATTTCACTGTGCATATGACTGAAAGGATCTTATCTGCACTCTTCTCTTTTAAAGTTCATTTTATAATGATTATTTATGTTTTTATTTTGTATTGTGATTTTAATGCATTTTCTTGTTCTGTAAAGCACTTTGAATTACTTTGTGTACGAATTGTGCTCTACAAATAAACTTGCCTTGCCTTGCCTATATTTACATACTTCTATTCCATATTCTTATTCTTACTGGTTCTTTCTTCTTTACATCAAAACGACTGTAACAAATCACAATTTCCCCTTGGTGATCAATTAAGTATTTCTGATTCTGATTGCTCAGAACGGCTTACCCATGTTTCAGCTATGAGGCCTGATTCTGTGTAGCAGTAATGCACTTGCATAAAGGGCATATCTTCAAATTTAAAATCGTTTTATTTTCATTTAAGTGCAGAATCATCATGAGTTGATATGAATGTGTACGCATATGGATATGCACATCAGTGTGTATACAAAGGAGTATATATATGTATATGTATGTGTGTGTCTGTCTTGTGAGTGGTCAATAGTAGAGGCTTTAAGCGTAATCCCTCCCAGATGTTGGACCATCTGTGATTACCTAACTTTCTGATGTATGTGGATATATGCAGCCAGTCTGACATTATGCATGTTTCCTTTTATTTTACTGTTTATTATGATTAGGCTTTATTATTATTATATCAATTATTATTTATTGATGTAAAATTGTAAATATTGAATGTATGGCATTCTCATTTCTTATTAGATTTTTGTACAATAAATACAATAAATAGTTGGTCCTAAAAAAAAGTGTGTGTTTTGTGTCTGGCATATATGTATACATTTTAAAGACCACAGAGGGAAGAAAGTGTGTGTAGCTTGTTGTTTAGCTTTGGATCTGAACACACATAAGGGGGCAGAAGGATGAGAACAAGTGAATGAATGCCATGTGGAGATTACATATTTTGTAATATGTTAAAGGGCCACATGAGGGCACTAAAGTCTGCATATAGAGCAAAGTCTTTGTGTAGCACTTTACAGAGAGGGCTGAGACAGTATACCTTTTCAGAGAGTGATAGAATTTTTTTTAAACTTTGAAAATGCACAAGTTTTAAAAGTATGTGAATATGTATCTTATTTTGAAAGGTGCTTTGAGTCTTGTTTTCTGGGCAGGTGTTTGCTCTGTAAGGCTTGTTGCAGTCATCCTACCATTATATCACATTTTTGCTTGTTGTTATTGTAAAGCTTTCAGCAGAATTATAGCATTTATTTTTAGTTTTGGTCTTTTTTGTTTTATCTGTTTGTAACAATGATATGGCTCCTCTTGACATGTGTGATATACAAACTACAAAATATATATAAATTTCTTTGGCAAATGAAAGGTTTAAGAAGATAAAACACCTTCTCCGTCTTACTGACTAAGTGGTCATCTCTCTGATTTAGTGTATATTGTCATCAGCTAGAGAGACTCAGCAAGAAAGCAGCGCTCGAGGTGTCTGACTCAGTACCATTGTCAGGTCCTGTGACAACAGTGGCATCAAAAATGTGGAGATGGACTCACAAAACTACCTCCCGCTTGTACTACTCTCACGGAAACGTAGTATCACTGCATGATTCCAGCATTTCGGGTCATACTGTGGCCATGTGTATGTAACTGCCTTCGATGTGACCTGGTTTGTTGTGGAGCGAGGATGTACAAGGTTTACTGTGTAGAGCTGACAGATGAGCATCATGTTCAGTGCTTCCTTGCCTTTATGGAAGACATCTTGGGCATCCTCTAATACACATTTCCAGTATTTCAGCATTACATATTTAGTATCTGTGGAAATGTGGGGTCTGGACTAGAATTTAAATAAATGTTCTGTAGGTTTGAGCAACCATTTAAGTTTAAATAAGTCAGCCAACAAATTAAAGTGCTATCCTTCTTCTGCAATGACATTTGTAGAAGATTAGCAGCTAAGTTACTGGACATTTTCCGGGTATTAATATGTGAATGAATTAATGATTACACTGAATGATTTTCCATCCATCATTCAAATACTCAGACACATTTATATACTCTAAATCACATCAACTCAGTTGAGTTTTAAAAACTGTCGAATGAACTGACAGCTGGCAGTGGTTCCTGAATCAAGCAGAGCGCTCTCTGCCAGCACACTGAGTTTGGACAAGTATGAGTTTATTCAGCCAACTCATGTGGAACGGATTTATTTTATTATTACAGAACATTTTCTGAATAAGCATATGCCGAGCAAAGCAAAGCAAAAATCTAAACATCTTAGCTGCATCAGATACAGAGCTGAACAACAGCTATTATGTAATCTGCTACGTAAGAGAACCGGCCATGTGGTCATTTCCCAACTAAACATCTCCAACTATTGCAACTATTGTATCTGTAGACCAAAGTTCGTGCATGTAAAGCATGTTAAACTCAAAATAAAAAACAAATTTTGGGTGAATGGACTGTGTGCAACGCAGCATGAATGTTTATCACCGTAGCCAAAATAATGCTACATCCTCTAGTTAGCTAATATAGTTTGTAGCGAGCCAACACACATGTTAAACTGATATAACACTCATAATACTCAAACATAGGTTTTTACACCTCCACACTATGCAAAACAGCATGAAAGAACCATACTAGCTGCAGAGCACACAAACCTGTGGATCAATCAGAGCCAAGACATGGACCCACAACATTCACGTTAGCTTAAACACCAAAAGCAGAGCTAACCTGATGAAGGGTAGTGGTGATCGAGGTCATCCCCATGTTCCTAGAATCCTATGTTCCCAGGGTCCTACATTAAATTTCAACTCATGCTTTGAGAGAAGAGACTCTCACGATCACAGTAAGTTGAACCCTATGCAATTACGTTGTACCATTCCAGAGCTGCGTCCTCTCGAAGTTGCTCTGTTGATTGTGTTCCGTTTTGATTTGGTCAAGCCTTGTGTTGAATTTTGAGCATGTGTGTCTCTTAATATAAACAAACATTGTAAGAGATTGGTAAGGGCTATCTTGCAGTTCAACTTGCAAAAGTCCGAATTGAGGTGGACGTTTCAAATGCAGTTGAAATGGGAAAGATCCGTTCTGCCACTGTAGAGCTATCAGTGTCTAAAGTCAAGAAAACCTTGAATTTAAGGGTGTAGATTTCAAGGGGTCTAAAATCAGTAGGTGGATGATCTCAACATATTGACACAGGGAAACATACACTGAACATTTGACTAAAAGAGGAAAACATTGTCGAGATCAAGAAACCCTTTGAATTGTTTCCTTAATGAGTCACATTAAAAGGATATTGAGCTAGGAAGCATAGATCCCTAGGAACAAAGATGTTCCCTAGTAGTTCTTGACCCATCAGAGGAAAAGTATCTTAGTCTGAAGTTGAGGGCATCAGGAGCGAAAAACCCTGTGTCAAATTAGTAACAGCAAACATTTCTTCCAGGAAGTCTTCCTTGGTAGCAACAAGTGTTATAGCAGGGTTAGCAGCAGCACAGTCAAGAGGCAACTCATGGCAACATACCAAATTAATACAAAACTATACCAAGCCATTTGCAGGAGAAAACAAGAGCAACTTCCAGTGATTCTTTCCCCTGTATGTATGTATAACCTTTACACATTTTATTAGACCATCTGCAACTGCAGCTGCTCCTGATGATATTTTAACAGGAGTTTTCACAGCTGACGTTGTGACATGTCATAGCAGGAAAACCACAGGTGTAATTATTAATATTTATAGCAGCTGCATTCTGTTCAGGTGTGCCAGTTTAACAGCCTTCCTCCTGTCAATCCACACATACTGTCATGGCTTACTGTGACATGTTAAGGCATGGTCAGATGATACGTAATGTAAAAGGTGTCGAATTCACACCCGACTCTGTGCAGCTATGCAAAGCAGTTTAGTAGCTCATTATTATGGTTTTATGGCCCATAAAATGGCATACAAACAAAGTTAGCATCACGCTGGTAAACACAGTGGAGAATTCAGCTGCTACAGAGACAGATATTTCTCTCAGGAGCTGGTGGAGACCAAACCAGAGCTAAACAAAGAATCTGTATTAGGCTTTTTCACACATTGTTTCTGGGATACCCTTTCAGGCAGCGTACATGATTTTCGCTATTCACACATGCATTACATTTGGGAACCTTTCCGTCTTGCGCCTTTTCACGCATGCCATGGCAATGCTGGAATACATGGGGCAAGGGAAAAATCCAGCAACACTTATGGATGCCAACCTCCATAAAACTCAACAGAAAAAGAAGAAGATGGGGCAAGGCTGGATGCACGCAAACGCAGCAGGAGACTCTTTAATTATCTTATTATTTTCAGGAACATGGTGGGCGAGGAGCTGTTTTGGTCAGGTGCCAATTTTCTGGTAATGTATTTAGCCGTCAAAAACTTAATACTCAATGACTAATAGTTGCACATTCAAAACGTCATCAGCAGAATCTTGTGATTGGTTTGCTTGCTCCTTGTGAAAGCATCTTTAATCAGACGCACATAACCCTTTGCTGGGGTTGAGCTGAATACTCGGATGAAACGAGTGTCTGGTAGCTGGGTAGCTCGGATCAGTCTCTCACTCTTGGGATCAAAAACGATCTGATTCTCAATTCTGATACTGTTCTGTATATAGTTTTCTAATGAATAATAAATAAAGAAACTTGTTATCAACCAATATCAATTTTAGGTTTGAAAAAGCAAATGTAGTTAACCTGTTAACTTAGGTTCGGGAGCAGAACCACACCTCAACCACACCTCTAATCACCTGCCAAGCCTACTTATGCTGGGTCAACCCATCCTACTGTTTGTCTCAAGATTTCTCGACCCACCCTCCCTTTCTCTTCCCTTCATCCTTCTAACTTCCGACCTCATCCCTACACTCATCCCTTCATCCCCTCATCCCTTCATCCTCCTACCTCAGCCCTTCCCTTTTCCCTTCACCCCCTCATCCCATCATCCTCCTACCTCACCCCTACCCTCATCCCTTCATCCCCTCATCCCAGCATCCTCCTGCCTCATCCCTACCCTCATCCCTTCATCCTCTCATACCGCCACCCCTTCCTTCCTATTCAATCTGGTGCATACCTCTCCCATGTCTCATTCTAGGCACTGTATGGGGGCCAGTGATCAGCTCGGGTGGATTATACCTGAGACGGATCCCCCACACTGAGTCTCCCTCCGCCTGGTCTCCAATACATCCTCCCAGACCAACCTAACAGATGGCATCTTCCCTCTACCTCACCCACATCCATTCATCTATTCTCAACATTCAATAACTCCTGTATTCCATTAAACCTTTAAACGACATATTGTTGTGGCGTTGTTCTTGCTAGTGAACATCCGGTTGAATCCCACCCAATTACCTGTTTAAACTCCACCGAACCCCGAGTGGGTCCAGATAATTTCGGTTTAACAGATACAGATAATGACATACTTGCTCATGTCTACAATTTATGTGCTTGTCTCTGCAATGTCACTATTTTTGTGCCAGCGTTTTCCCTGAAATGTCACTTGGTCTTGAGGTGGGAAATTTGTGGTACAGATTTCCCTGAATATCAATCCCTGCTTCCATTCATTCATGACCCCATGCAAAAAATCATCCTGAACATTCCAGGGACCGAAATGACTTCAAAAGTGGCTTAACACTCATTGCATTGAAATAAACAAGACTTGAAATTAATGCTAATGCTCTGTGTGTGGTGGATGTGCAAAATAGGCAGCAGAGGTGATCCTACACTGTGGGGGGCCCTCGGCAAAGAAGCTCATGAGGTCTCCTGCTTTTCCGTTTGACACCAAATCCTCTGCCATTATCTTGTCACTGAACTCTCCTTACTCTGAGATCTGACTCCCTTCTCTGAGGTGCCATCTGGCGTTGCTATACACCACAGAAACTTCCGTTTATCATTGTAGAAAGAGTCACCTGACTAAGAAAGAAAAAAAAAAGCCAAACAACAGTTGGGGCACTTGGAAAGTAATCAGTGCCGTATCATGCCCCAAACATTTGCCTAATTTGCCTCTCTTGACAGTGCATCCATGATAGGCAGCAACTTTGTTCATGTTTTCCTTTGTAGAGTGATAATATGTCAATATTGTGTTTTTAAAGTTTGTTCTGCAGCCACCAAGCAGCCAATGTGGCAGCAGAACAAACTGGTTTTAATACACGTACATGTTTTTGCAGCTACAACAACCCAGGATGCTGTCACAGGATCGTATTATGGATCAGGAAGTAACTGCAAAATCACAGATACATACACAGCAAACAGTTTACATAATATTACAATTATCATCTTTGATTTTAGAAGCAGTGTAGGACTTAAAATCAGTTTATTGCTGCACCGCTTGTGTCACTTGCTCTTCTGTTGTCTGTTCTAGTGATTTTGCCATGACCCCAAGTCTCAGCAGTTAATTTAATTTAGTGAGTAAGATCCTTTTATTCAAGGGAATTATAAGAACAGAAGTTTACTTACAAATTCTGAACTGCCCCTTTAAAAGTTTGCCAAATTTTTTTGAAGGTCACAGCTTGACTGACCACAGATGCTTGGAATCATGCCAGTATACAAGATCTCCCGCTACACGCCCACACAAACACGTAGGCAGATAAGGAAAGATATGCACTTTCTGACCTTGAGAAAAGTCTCATATTAAACTAAGAAAACCAGACGAAGTCGATAGTTATACCTGGCTGCTGATTAGCAAATGTCTCAAATGAGGTCTTTTGGCAACCTACTCGAAATATAATATTTTCTGACACTGGTGCACAATCTTACATCAATGCTAACTGTAATATTATTGAAACATTAACAGTATATGCCGACAAGAATAGAGTGTATTAATTTCAGTGGTAGTATATAAATAGTGTTTCCTATAATTTAGATCCCTCTCATCTGAGGAAACGTTCCTCAAATCTTTTTCCCCATCTTCATCATCCAATGAACATGAATTAATTGGTTTCGATCCCACTCTCTGTGCTCTGTGTTTCACACTGCTATGTCCTCGCTGGGTTTTCACATCTGCCAGTAGGAAAGTGCCCTCCTCAGCCCTGACTCAGATGGTTAGTGAGTGCTCACTCTCTCCTCCCCTTGCTTCGTTTCTTTTTTTTTCTTCTCTCAAGCTGTCTTACTCTCTCCCTCCTCCTCCTCTCTTCTTACTCTCTCTCCTCACTCTCTCAATCCCTCTCTCCTTTTGATCACTTCGGTCCCTTGCTCCACTCCCTCTCCCTTACTCCTACACAGCTCTGTCACTCACTCACACACTCATACCAGCTCTCCCTGGGCACCATCTCCACCATCGGAGATCCTCATTGTGTCTGCGTTTTGCCAGGTGGACGCACTCCCCACAGTCACCATTTCCACCCCGGAGAGTTCCACGCTGGCAGCGCAGCCCCTTCCCCGGCTGAGCATCGGGCGGAAGACCCTGGTGGCAGCTGCTGTGGGGGTCATGCTGGTCCTGGTTCTGGTGGTCCTCATCCCTGTGCTGGTCAGCTCCGTTGGCACAGGTGGCTCAGATGACAGTGCAAGCCACTACGAGATGCTGGGTACCTGCCGAATGGTTTGTGACCCCTTCCCAAACACGGGCACGTCGGACACAGGTGTGCACACGGGGACAGATACAGCAACCACAGGCCTGCAGGTGGACAATGATGCAGACCTGAGTGATCACAGCATTGGCCCACCGCTGCCTACATACAGTGCTCACGGCCCACAAGGCAAACCAGGACGTCCAGGCAAGCCTGGACCCCCAGGACCACCTGGAGAGCCGGGCCCACCAGGACCAAAGGGGCCACCAGGAGATGGTGTGGACATTGTACGGACGGGGATTCTAGGTTTAGGGGGTATAGGGGCAGTTAGTACAACCACATACAACACCACGCCTCGGGTGGCATTTTACGCAGGACTACGAAACCCTCAAGAAGGTTACGATATTCTACGGTTCGATGATGTGGTGACTAACATTGGTGGTAACTATGAAGGCGCTACGGGCAAGTTCACCTGTAAGATTCCTGGCACCTACTTTTTCATCTACAATGTGCTGATGAGAGGAGGAGATGGCACCAGCATGTGGGCTGACCTGATCAAGAACGGTCTGGTGGGTAACACTTTTAACTCTTAAGACACCTTCTTGAAACACTTCCTAATGTTTAATGATTTCATGTTGAATTTAACAAATAGAAAAAGCGGAGCTTCTCAGTACAAATAGTACAGAATGATCCATTATGAGTTAAGAACCCTGAATCATACACTGGGATGAACCGGCATCAAAATGCTCAGGGAACAGTGAAACCAGCGTGCTGACAGTCTAAATTGAGTAGTCATGCATTCATGTGGATAGTGATTTTAGATCCGACTTGGTCTGGTGTTATAGTCCAAGATAATGACAATGCACTGTGGCATGCTGCCAGATTGTGTATCTGTGCATATTACACATCCGATGATGTACACGTTGAAGTGAGTGGAAGGAGTGCAGCGCTATCTCAACTCTGCACACATCAAAACACAGCCTGGGGTTGTGGCTAGTTCAAAGCTGGTGCCCTTTGAAATACAACAAACTTCATGGAACCATGATGGGTAGAGTGTGCGTTATCAGACTGCCTGTCAGGCCCAGGCGTTTCAATATCGAATCATGATATTTGCTCTTCTCATGGATAATTTTGTAATGTCTTTCAAGCCCCAGGTGATGAAATTGATCAAACACCATGTAAATCTGAGCCTGGACATTTTTTTCCCTGCAAACATCTAAGCCAGGCTGCAACAGGCTGGACAGAGAGCGGAGATAATAACACCTGGACATTATAATGCAATCCAATACAATGGCCACACAGTTAATGTCGTATTTGTGAACCTAAAAGAGAGCTAAATTTTGTCGAGACTGTTTCATAGAACTGTGGATTTAATTCTGTGGCCATTGTTCTTGATATTCTACTGGGTTGTATAGCCAGATACACCACATTCAACACATTTTGCTCTCATATTTTACTTCCTCATACTGAAAAGTGTTTATCTTATGTAGTCCCTAAGGAATAAAATACCTTACATTGCAATTAGAGACACTACATCCATAGCATTAGATTGTATATTGTAGGTATTTATGTTGGTTAATGCCTTGGCTTTTTAAAAAAATAAATGTATGAAGCAGGGGTGTGCAGAGACATTTTAAGGGGCATAGGCTAATTTTTTAAAAATGGCACCCTCACTCTCCCCCACTCCTCATACTAATATATATGGTAAAAATGGGCAGTAAAATGTGATACTGGAGTGAGTATTAGATTTATAGCCTCATTGTGTTTAACTTTAACAAAGGAAAAAGAGACAGATATACTTACTGGAGACAGTGTGTAAGAGCTGGGTATTTTAATCAGAGTGATTCACCTGTTTGCTGACTGTTGCTTTGTAAAGACTTCCTTCAGCCGCCTCCAGGTTTCTGTAGAGGGCAGTGACACTGTAAATATTGTGCAACACCAGATGTGACGTTTCAGATATAAAGCTACATTTACTTCATTTTACCACAGTTGGAAATGAATCTATTTGCAGTCTCACGCTGTCTTAAGGACCCATGAATCCTGAGATACTTAATGAAACCATTACCTTCCTTAATATGAGCATGTAATCTTCTAAATAAATAAAGGTATCACTGAAAATGATAATCCTAATCCTAATACTAATACACAGGAGGGACACTGGTGTGGGGCCAATTTAGCCACTATGCTACACGTAATTTACATTATTACTGATACAAGCTGGACAATATTTTGCATTTACAACACAATATTACTGTAAAATAAAATTTCAGTCAGCGCTTTCTTGTCAGTGGTGGACATGCTTCTGCAGTAGGGCTCAGAGAGGGAAGGCTGCATCCCCCTTATGTCTCAGAAATCCATCATCATGCTGTCATCTGTGGCTCAACCTCTCCTCTCAGACCCTGCCGCCTCTTGACATACACTTTTGCTCTGCATTGGCACCAATTAGAACTTCCTATTTTGGTTCAAACTTAGTGCAGAACCTGCCGCCAGAATCTGGTTGAAACGTGGATTATATGTTTATGGTTAAATCTGGTGAAGTTGCAGTGTACCAGCCAACCTGGCAACCCAGATCATCACACATCAGCTAAAGCTCAGAGGGGATATAACCGCACGTGCAAAGCAACTTTCCTCCAGTTTCACTTTTCACGCAGACACGCAGAAGAGATTTGGATGTTATGCTCCAGATCTAACACCCTCAGTAATTACACCATGTTGACACGATGACACTTATGTTCGGGATAAACATGGCATTATCGCTGCTCCCCCTGAAAAAAGGTGGATGTGAGAGTAGGACACGAGGCAGAGGGGTAGTATGCGCTGCCATCCTTCCTCAGAGGCAGGCTGACTCAAGCCTGACCCTCTCAGTTGAGTCACGGGAGAAAAAACAAAATAATCACCACAGGGGACACACTTTACAAAACTCCCAAATTCAGTCCGCATGCCTTGCAAATATTCTTTTTCTTAAAATAAGATTTTTAGTCAACTCATAAATGGAAAATAAGTGTGGCCTCGTGCCAGTCAGTGAAGCAGCAACTCATTTAATGCTGGCATGCATTAAATTAAACATTTGTTTCAGTATTATGATCGACTCCAGTAATGCTATTTTAATAAATCCTTTGGGCTTATTAATTACAATTTATAATAATTCTCATGTTTGCATTTTATGATGATAAGTACATGCATTTTGCTGATATCTGTAAATTAATTAAAAGTTTCTTCATTGTAAATCTTTTCCTTTCACTTCCTCTCCTTGTCTGTGTGCATGTCCAGGTCAGGGCCAGCGCCATTGCCCAAGACCAGGACCAGAGTTATGACTATGCTAGCAACAGTGTCATCCTTCATTTGGATGCAGGCGATGAGGTTTTCATAAAACTGGATGGGGGCAAGGCCCACGGGGGCAACAGCAACAAATACAGCACCTTCTCAGGGTTCATCCTCTATGCCGACTGAAGACCAGGCCAGTACGTGGGCTCAGAGGTGAAAGGTCACGGCCAGAAGACATTCACTTCCTGACTTTCGCTTGGCTCTCGCTGTAAGGTTAATGTTGCCCATAGCCACTGATCCACAGTCCGGTTGTTTATACAGATGTTTCAGGTCAGCATTGATACAGTGACTAAGGCTGTGGATCTGTGGTTATCCGTAACTGTCTACCTCCTCATCCATATGCTCCATTGTATACGGGGTGCCTATGCCGCTATTCTGATGGACGCGAGCAACGCAGCAGTGACAAGTCATGTCATGTGTCACGCTGAGGTGCAGTAACAGTTCTGACAGTGAAGAAGCCTCACCATCATTTTTCAGCTGTCATTTCAATTTCAAGTCTGGAAATCTAACAGTCGTGGCGACTGCAGTGTTTGTAAATGTGCTGTTTAGATTTATGTTAAGATTATGTTCCCTCATGCTGTTTGTACAATAACATGTTGTGCTTCAATGACTGAGGAGAAATGCTAAGTTGTCAAATGTTAAGTGCCAAAGTGAGATTATGCTTTTTTTTCCGAATGGCAGATAGTGTCACAAAATGTATTGTGTCTCAGTGTGATGATTTGGAAAATATCACCTGTCATATCAGCTCATCATATATTTGACATATTGTTAGTGTATAAACTGTAAATTTGATATTGAACCTTGATGTCCGAACACAATCAAAGTAGTGTACATACACCATATTGTGTGTCTGTTAAAGAAAATAGCTGTTGATTGATAGTTGTATAATTATATCATGTAATGTGCTCATTTGTAAAGATTTATTTATTTCATTTTATGCATGCAACACCTGTTAAAATGTTCTGTATGTTTCCACTAAAAGAGAAATACAGTTACTTTGAACAAAGTTTAAATAGATAAATGTGGGCTTATGGCACATCTGTTGCTGCTTTTACTTTTAATGGCCATGATTTTTCATTAAAAAGGTTGGGGTTTTTTTGCATTTCCTCACACATTATGTAGTCAGTGTCACTCACTTAAAGGAAAAGTGTGTAAGATTTAAAGGGATTTAGTGGCATCTAGTGGTGAGGACTATACATTGCAATCAGCTGAAACTTCTCCCGGTTAGAATTCCTTCAGTGTTCATTGCTCAGGAGGTTTTACCGGGACCCAAATTGTCTGCAGAGGTCTCCTCCTCTCCAAAACAAACAGACCAGGTGATTTAAACCGGTAAAAACACTGAATAAAGCAGTTTCAGTTTAAAAAATAAATTTTTCCAATGTCCTTGTCGCAGTGGGGCTGCTAACTATGGTGGCTGACACAAAAACGCAAAAACACGAATGGCACTGTTCAGTTTGTCTGTTCTGAGCTACTGTGGAAACATGGCGTTGCGATCCCATGGCGATCTCCGTGGATGTAGATTTAAATGGCTCATTCTAAGGAAACGAAAAAACAACAATTCCTATTTTCAAGTGATTATACACTAAAGAAAATATACTTATTATATTACATTCCATTCCTGCCATGTCCACCTAAATCTTGCACAATGGAACTTTAATCTATTTCTTGATCAGCTGTTCTGATCTCTCATTTACCAGTAAAACCAGCCCTACAAATGTTACAAGCGAAAGAGCCACACCAGTGCGGTAAGAGGCAATCAACGGAGAGATGATCACTGAGGAAAAGGGGAAAAGGAAATCACAGCTGTGTTAAATGCCAAACGAAGCGGGAGATGATTGTGTTTCACAATCACAGGGAAGATGTGTGTTTTGGCTCTAATGTGTGTGGCGACGCTGAGATTTAGTGAGAAAAAGTCAGGGGACGGGTGTTAGAACATATCATGACAAAGCTTAGATCAGTGTCGGAAAGTAATCGAGGGCAAATTAGGCTCCGCTGTGACTGCGATGCAAGTGTCAGAGACAGGAAAATAGCTTCCAGGCCTGAACTGTAAAAAACAGTATATTTTTCAGTTTTCTTGAAAGCTCACTTTGATAATATGAAATTCTTTGGACATAGTGTGCCTTTGACTTGGGCCATGTAGGGTCCAGACCTGTCTCTTATTTAGTTTGAAACACCAAGTTAAGAGTTCAAGAACTAAAGTTTTGAGAGTGTCAGGAAACGTAAATATGGAAACCGTGTTAAAATCCACATTTACTCTTTCACAGACGCAACTCAAACTGAATGTCAGCGCAGTGTTACCTCTCAAATTGCCACTTGACACTCAATTAAATTCAGCATTTTGTTTGTGAGCTGTGAATCGGTGAAAGTATACAGTTGATTAAAATGATGAGACTCAATTGCCACACTGGAGCATCCTGTTGTCTGTTAAACTGCTCCGTGCAGTGAAGGCCAGGAAGCCCTCCAGTCTAAACTTAAGCTTGTCTTAAGACAGCAGAATTCCTCCAGACACAATTAAGGCGGAGGGTCCGTGCCTAGGCAGAGGTCACCCAAGCCAGGGGCAGCTGAGCACTAGCACACGCTGTTTTCTCCTTGCAGGGTGTATGAGCACATCGTCAAATTAGAGACTTCATGTCACAATGTCAAAGACAAACGCCCCCGGTCTGCGAGAAAACAGCTTTCACTGCTGAAACCATCGGAACTGAACATTGCCCGAGAGTCTGCAACATCTGTACTTTTCTTGAAGCCCTTGGGAAGAAACACAAATGCACCAAATCCATTCTTATGTAAAAAGACGCTTAAGAGATGTTGAATATTGGGCCACAAGTTCAGCAGTATTTACCATCATATTGCATGAGTGAAGAGCAGTACTCGGCCTGTTACTGAAAGAATGTCTTTTTTTTTTCAAAGGTAATCTTATTACTTTACTTAATACTCTATTCCATTACACCACAAAATTTGTAATTGCATCCTTTCTCCTCAAAATGCAGACTTCACATGTGTGCCTCTGTGCGAATGTCAGAGTAATCACTGGTAAGTGCAGCTAAAGCTAGATAGCTTGCAAATGATTTCTTACCTGGGGGCCTTCTGTTGCCTGTGACTGCCAGTTTCTCAATGATCTGTTTGAAAGATGGAGAGTCAGTTGTTGAGAAAGGCAACATTTCACCAACTACATATCCAGCCACAAGCTGCATTAGTTCTTTGTCCATTGTAGCTTGCTGTCTACAGTAAAATCCAGTTTTGGTTGTTTAGCCATTGTAGAGCTACAACTATCCTACACAACTGCAGAGGGCTCACTTTTAGTATTTCCTGGAGCTGCACGATGTTGTGTTGTTGTACTTGGTTTGATGTTGTGTGTTTTGCAGTTGAAATGGTCTTAGTTCAACTATCTGGACAACGCATTCTCACTCCGACTGCATCACATATTGACGTTTGGCCATGGACTTTCCACGTCCACATACAACGTAAAAGGTACCCTGAGTGCTTTGGTTGTTGGCGTTCTGGGACACCGTGTCAAGTTCTGCCTGTTACATGCATTGTCTAGTTTCAAGAAAAGATTCTTTCACATTTACATACAGTCTCTTTCAAAATAAACACACTATGTCGGTACAACACCACGAATTGACGTTTCTTTTCCTCCAAAAACAAACACACATGGTTAGGTTTAGGAAAAAGGAACCCGCCCACCCCACGTGGACTTTCACTGCCTTGACTTTCGTCCTTGTCCCGCCGTGTTTCCCTTTGATGCCACCAGGCGTCATTAAACTATACTTTTAATTTTTTCATTGGTTTCTGATGCTGCAAGTCACTGCCCAAGCGCCAGATGTCGATGACTTGTGGCCAGTGACCAGGCCCACCTGGAACAACAATGTTCTTGTTATCTATCCTCCTAACAAAATCATTTTTCATCCTCCAAGCTAGCTTGTGCAGTGATTTCAAAAATGAACCTGCGGACGTGGTACTGTTGGATTTCAAATCAGCTGGGGGGGGGGAGTAAGGTTGTAACGAGGTATTTGTTTTAGGTGTAACTAATATTATTACTGAAATTTTATTAGTAATTTGGTACACTACTTGTGACTAGGAAAACTAATATTAATATTGTGTGTTATCAGTAATTACTGCCAAACACTGGTGAAGAGAGTCTCGCACCTGAATTCATTGTTTTTCATTCCTTCTTTCCCTGAACATAAAGGATTTTAGTCATGCAACCATGCTAGCAAATAATACTAATTATTGCATCACACCACAGAGATAAAACTGCACCCGTCCTTTTTTTGAGCCATTTATCGAGGTCAGAGTCACACAGGAAACAGGGGTAAGCCCAAAACCCTCTGTTGAAGCCTCTGTGTAAAACGTAGAGAAATTCTCTTGGCAGGCACCATCTTTGCCTTATCCTGCAAAACTGGGTGATCCTTACTCAAGCTATTGTGCTTGTGTAAGCGACATAAACCCCTCCTCAGGGGTGTTTTGATGGTGACTTTAGCTGAACAACCTACCCAATGGGACACTCTGGGGCCGGTGTCTTAGTATGTGATGAAACAGCATCTGGACTGTACGCGACACTTGAACCTTTGACTCACATTTCATCTCATGTCGTGTCCTCCCTGACTTTATTAAGGTCCAGGGTTTGAAGATAAGTATTCCTCTGAGAAGTGCTGTAAGCTGCTTTTTGTTGACGTAAGCTTCGTCTCTTGGACTCGGCAGTGGGGATATTTTGGAGATTTTCTACTGTACCTCTTTTCATCATGTATAAGTAGAGGGATTTGAAAGATTATGTCTCTACTGCAGACTTGTTTTAATTTAGGTAATCTCCAGCGTATGCAAACGAAACTGAAGGAAATTTGGATTCATTCACTCCCGCCCACGCCCTATCAGTAAACTGAGATGGCTTCACTTTGACATTTGCAGGGGCCAATTGGTGAGGCGTGAGGCTTATCAGGCAACTGCAGAGTGCGCGTGCATTTTTGTGGGTCTATGTGTGTGAATGTTTGGGTCAGCGTATGGGTCAGCGTGCGTGTGTGTCCCTGCATGTGTCTTTAGTCTCAGTGAGACAGGAGAATGCTACGCTTGGAGAGAGTACCTCCTCTGAAATGTCTGAAGTGACGTTAATGAGCCCTTGGTGTTGTTATCTTTAGCGTCCCCACTTACCTCACCAGGGGAGATCCAAATTAGAGATAGATGCTTTAATCGTCAGGCTAAATTGCCCCTCTTGCTCATGTACACTTCCTCCCACCAAATGTACAGCCGGCTGCCCACACTCACATGCACAAATGGTTTTACTCGTGTGGGGGCGGGCACCTAAGATGTTTTCTTAGATTTTAGCATAAAGACTGGGAAAAATCTGTACTTGGCAGCACAAATAGTCACACAAGTCCTAATTCAGTTATTTTAATACTTTTGGCATGGCGCAAAACAGCAAGCACACACTGGACAACCCAAAAGAGAACATGAGTAAGAGTCTGCAGTCCTGCCAGCATCTCCTTGAGGCTGCACTCCGAGCTCTTCCTACATGCTCATGATGATAATGCAAATGCTGATGTTTAATGTTCAGCATGTTCACCATCCTAGGTTTGGTTGAGTCGTGATTAGCAATAAACACAGCGTAAAACTGGGGCTGATAGGTATGTCATGACATATTTGATTAGAAACCAAAGTACTGGAGAAATTGAACTTTTGACCTGATCAGGCTGTTCTCATGCACTGTTCACAGGCTATACCTATGAAAATTAATGCACAAGAATCTATATTTGATCCACGTAATCGGGAAGGCTGCAAACACGTGACGAATGCGCTGATGTTAGTAAAGAAGGAAGTAGTATAAAGAGCTAGAGTCCATGTAATGAGGCAGGTTGGGGCGATGTCCCATTTGACAGCAAGTGAGCTTTGAGTCATTTTAAAGTAAATCTTTATGTTATCACATTACGCTAACTTTACTTTGAGTATGTAACCTGACTATGCCCAACCCTGTTTCTTTTCCATAACTTAAGCTATGTGAATTTACTTTCCTAAATTCAACCTATGTAACTTTACATTAAGTATGTAACGTGACAATAACCAATCATGATTCTTTTCCTAAATCTAACCTAACCAGTAGAAGCGCAAATTCGTTGGGTGCAAATACATTAGATATCATAGGAACCGTTGTGAGTGCATTTTTGTAAGGTATCATATGAACCATTACAAGAGGATACATTGGGGCTAGATGACAAGTGAAGGGATCAGCACACCTATTTTCAGGAGGACATAAATATGTGTACGCGAATTTTACGGTAATCAGTCCAATAGTTGACATTTCACTTAACAGATGTGATCCTCATGGTGGTGCTACAGACACAAGGATTTATCCTCTGAGGACCTCTAAAATCTCCACATACTTTTCTGCAGACCCATCTAGTCAATGTTGACATTTTACTAGATAAATGAAAAGTCTGACCTGCTGTCGGTACTTGAGGAAAAGTCAGTTGATCTCAAAAGTCAATAGGAGTCATCATCTGGGAACAATGAACTTCTGTGCAAAACTTCCTGGCAACACATCCAATCACGACATTTCACTAAAATCCAAACATAAAGACTTGCTGGTGGCATTAGAGGAAAAGTTGGGGGGTCACCAAAGTCACTAAGCTCAATATAGGCTCATTCAACAGTTCATAAGATATCTTATGAAAGTTAAGCACCCGATTCATACGAATTGATGCATGATATCGTACAAATTAGCGGCATGGTGTCTTACAAATTAGTGGCATAGTAGCTCAGGTATTAGCACCCTTACCTGTTAGGTTAGGTTAAGGAAAAAAATCATGGTCTGGCACAATATGATGTAATGATTTGACGTTACATATGTATTTACGTGACTTAATACAACTCAATGTTGCATTTTGATTTCACATGGGACAAGAACCCTGGTCTCCTAGGGAAAAGTCTTGTGTTTGTTTGACCCGTCCACTCTCCCGACCTAACTCCCTGACCTTGTCGCTAGACTACAGAGCCTGACTTCTTCCTTTACTTCCTGCCATATGAGAGAGGACAACATGCAGCCTATAGATCATGTGATCACAGCCCGGCTCAAGACTATATGAGTTATATATGAATTATAGTGCATTTAGTTTTGTAAATATAAGTCCAAACAGTGAATAAGAACAGCCAGCTTCATCCTGAATGTCTGCACCAAGTCTCATGGCAATCCTTTGACTAGTTGTTGAGATATTTCAATCTAGACCAAAGTGGTGCGCCAACAGGTCAACAGGTAGACTGATGTGCCATCGCTACAGCCATGGCGCTAGCAGTGTGTCCACAACACTGTGTCTGTCAATAACTACTGACACTGAACAGAAGCTTTCCAGCAGCACGGCCACCCTCTTCTACCTCATAACAATGCTGTATGTATCACGCTGATTACTAAAATTAAACATAAAGTGTTATGTGTACTCATCCTCAAGGCTACAGTCTGACAATACAACGTACTTCTGGCACCTCTCTGACTCTAATCAGCAAAGATGTCAGAGTTAATATTTTCAAATGTGGATTTGCATTGCAGACAGTGGCATGTTTATGCATCATTGCATAAGGTAGGTTATCAGATGCAATACTCCTTTTATACAACATCCCATCAACAGTCCTGTCATGTCTGCATACAGAAGACTCTGTTAACATGGAAACCTGGCACACACCCTCAAAATCTCAATGAATACAAAAAAACAGCATGATTGCGAGGACGTGGCAGGTAGTGATTGATCTCTGCGAGACCTTAAATCTTGCTTGTATTGTGGAAAGGACAATGCTCTCATCAGTTTCTGCTGCTCGCTCATCAGTTGCCTCAGCTTTATGGCAGAACAGTCAGCAAAGCAAGAAGGAAAGATGCATTCGTGATAAGCTCTCTTGGTGCATCGTTTTTGTCACTGTCACTACGTCATACTGCGAATGTTTAAAAGCTGATTTATCCTCGCCCCACTAGACCAGCTCAGATCCTTTTGACTTACTACTGTTTGGTACTGTCCCTTATTGTATAAGATGCTGCCACTACAGCAAATGATTTTGCACTTTACTCATGGCAGTTATAAGGTTGCCCCAACAAAAGATCTGATGTCCATCTGACAAAAACTGTTATAGTGAAGTTATAGCGGAGAACCTTGACCAGCTTTTATGTACAATATAGCTATAAAAAAACAATAAAAAACACTGGCTGATTAAAGCCAAAAAATTATATTAAAGGTTCCCTAGGGAGGTTTTTTAACCTGTAGTAGTGCTATGGAGCTTTGTTTCTGTTGAAGGGTCTCTGTTTTGTTTGTCTTGTGCACATGCATGAGGATGCTGTTTCATGCCACAGAAGAAGATACATTAAAAGCAATCAAATCCAAGGGATTTATTTATATAAGACGTGCAAACAAGACAATAAACGCCCAGGCTGAGAGGCAGCAAGACCAACAGCCTCCATGTCAGAGGCCTCTCTCCTCTGCTCTTAAACCTCCTACAGACTGTGATATTTTAGCAATCTTAAAAGTTTAGCGCAGCTACACTGTGCAACTTGAATCTAATGAACTTGGGTACAACATCAAGTTTGATGTATGTAGACTGTACGATGATAGCAGACTACGACATATGATGTAATAGCTTCCTATACTGAGTGTGCAAGGATGCTGGATGGGTTATTACTTCTCCAACTGTGAGGTTCAAAACAGGAGGTCACATTATTAAATGACCTAAAGTCTTGTGGGCACTACTGCAGTGTCTGTGTGTGTGTTTGCTAGCTGCTAGGTGGCTCACCTGGATGCTGCAACACTGGCACTATTTATGTCCATGCTTCGTCCTTCTTTACATGATCATGGTAAGAGCTGGAGGACACATCATACAGGCAAGGCTTCTGCTGCCACAACGTCACAAGGTTTCCCTCTTTGCCGGGATCCCATACATTTCTTTTCTCGCATTTTGCCTTCATGGCTATCCGTGTGTTTGTTTAGGTTTAGCACCAGTGCGTAGTAGATATAGACCTGACAGCAGTCACATAGTGAGAGGGTCATCCCGAATTTCTGACGTTGTCAGAATTTCATCCCAGGCTGTCTTTGAATGCAAGACCGCGAACAGCCATCCTTGAACTTCTCTGACTGTACAACACAGAACCATCTTTTTGGAGCCATGACTAAAGATATTGCCATGTTTCTTTTATGTTGGTCATCTTTCATCTGGGACAGCCCAAAATCACACAGTGTATACTGGGTTTAAGCACCTCCTTCCCAGGCCAGGTGCACCTCAAGGATCATTGCACCTCAT
Organism: Epinephelus lanceolatus; assembly: GCF_041903045.1. NCBI lineage: Eukaryota > Metazoa > Chordata > Actinopteri > Perciformes > Serranidae > Epinephelus > Epinephelus lanceolatus. Next base: position 23,643,557 of record NC_135754.1, on the reverse strand, counting down.
TAGTCAATGCAGCACACCTGAGCAGAGCTATAGGAGCAAAGGAGACCTACAGTGGCCTACGCAAAAATGCAAATGGCCTTATCTAGAGCAAGTGTTTGATTTGTCTGTTTTGAACTACTGTAGAAACAACATGGTGGACTCCACTGAAGAGGACCTGCTCTATATGTAGATTTAAACAGCTCATTCTAAGGTAACGAAAGCACTAGGGTTCTTATTTGTAGGTGATTATAAACTAATGAAAATATAGTAGTGAATATTATATTCCATTTCTGCTAATAGATGTCCCAAAATCATCACCTGGCTTGATATAAGATCTGTACATTAAACCTTAGTACTCCTTGGGAGAACGTGACAACATGCATCCTCCACTCTCCTCCTCATCATCATGCTTGATCTGGGGACTGTCCAGTGTGTCAGTGACTCAATACCAACGGCCTTGTTCCCTCATGGCCCTGACTGAGCCTGGGCTAACACGTAGGGACAGGCTGAGTCATGTGGCTGGGGACGCTCCGCTGGCGTGTTGCCTGTCTCTTCACCTCACCGCAGTCTCGTGGATGCAGCCTGACATCGGGCTACGGAGGCGCTGCGAGTTCCCCTTCCTCAGCATGACACAAGATGCCAGAGTTCAAGAACACGAAAGTCGTTACAGTTGCTCAGGCCAGTTTATTCTACCCGTTGGTGTCGAGCTGCATTTGTGACCTATTGTGCAAAGAGAGAGGGGGCACACCAGTGGCCGAGTGGGTTTTTCACCATTGCTCTTTTTGTTGATTTGTTCTTTATCAAAATGATAAAAGCCTGAATCAAACATTTCAGCATTTCGTCTTTGTGTTTCTTTGGAAGCAAGTGCCAGAAAGACGCAACTTGCTTTCAGTACTGTTGTTTGCAGGATGCATAGCAATGAAGTAATGTATCTATTTGTGGCTATGTAAGATTACTAACTGTCATATGAGCCTGGCCAGATGGTTCTCTCTGCAAGACCAAAGTTATTTGCCTTTACTGTCGATGTAAATTGAGTTATCACCGGAGCACCTCAAGCTGCTTAAAAAAACAGTGGATGTTCAGTTAACCTTTACGTTATATTAGTTTTACTAAGTAATGTTACATTCAGGTCAATACGTCCACCTGTTGATGCTCGTTGGGCTTAAGTTTACCATGGTATGCTTTCAGCATATTTTTGAGCAGTCAGTACCTTTAAGGTTATTCTGGAGAATATTCTAGACAGTATTTACATTGTTCTGGATTTTTGCAATAATAATTAACATACATTTGCGTAAAGTGAGCATATTTGTAGACTCCCATGATAAGAGCGTTAAAAACTTGAAAAATATCCCTTTAGGGTACATTTAGAACAGATAAAAAAATGTGGGATTAATTTGTGATTAATCGCGAGTTAACTACTGCATGGACAATCATGCGATCAATCGCGCTTAAATATTTTAATCGATTAACAGCCCTAATTTAAACCAAACATGTAGCAAATACAGAAACAATACAAAGTCAAAAACACACAGCTTCACACAAGTTCTCCAGGCCTCGAGGAGGAGCAATAAGAGGAACAGCCTGGTTTTTAACCAGAGACCAGACAAGAGTGTGTTTTTTTGAGTAGGATGAAAAGTGGAATAACGAGGCAGCATAAAAAGATAAATATTTTTTTTTTACATTTGGCCTTCTTCTTTAATAATATTGTAGCCGAGCATCCTGAGTTCGCCTAACTGAATAATTAATAAAACAATGAATGGGACGGCAGATAGTGTAACTGCCCATTTATTGTCTTCACACCCCCAAACTCTCACACATGAGCCCCTTAAAACAGTGGAATGACACCCCAAAACTGTTTCTGCCCCATGGCAACTCAGGAGGGACACACCATATAGAACAGTCTGTTACAATATTATAGAGGAGCAACAGATCTACGTAGCTACTTAGCACTTCCCATAAAAGTATGGAGAACTTAAGTTAGTTAGTGTTAATCTGACAGGCAGTGTTTTTCTGTTGTCTTCATTTAGGGGTCTTTTGTGTTTTTGAATTGGCATAGTTTCAGCATGTTTCTCCAAATGAAAATGTTTTGGGCCACTGAAGTGTGTTTGCCCTTGTTGATCACCACAGCATTCAGAAGACTAACTATAGAAACAGACAATCTTCTCGCTGATGGTCTCGTTTGCTTATGTCAGTGCATCAGTATTAAATTGAAACTGTTTCATAGAGTTGTGGCTGCCTTTAAAGTATTGGTCTGTATCAGCCAAGAAAAATTCTCATGGTAAATACTAAATAGATTTAGAGGATGAATCGAACCTCGGCATACAGCATTTCAAGAGCTCTGTGTTTTAAATGTCATTACATTTTTTTCTGAAACTGCGTCATTCACTGTTGCTTCAGTTCGATATTTCTCACAAAGACCATTGTAAACCCCCCTCTGTGAGGTATTTGAGTCTACATGAGGACTGCTACAATACTTGTGATTGTGATGTCAAAACAACTTTCTACAATGAAGAGAAAGTGCCAGCACAGAACAATGTGAGGCCTTGGCAATTATTTTTAAAAAGCTGTCACACGTAAAAGGTGACAAATCCATTAATGTGGGAGGTGTAGAGCTTGACATCCTGGCACACTGAGGTCAATGGTTTCTTTACCTCTTCTATGTGGATTTTTTTTCTCAGTATGATTTTTATTGTCTGTGCAAAAAGGTGAGCTTAGAAGAAAGCCCAAACACAAACATTTAATCTAAATCTCAGACTTTCGATGAACTGTCAGCAATCTAGTTCTTTCTTTGTCTGTGTTAAAGTCCTTACAATAGGCCTCTTTCACAGCAGACATATTCACTTGTCATAGAAGGAAAAGCACACGTCTTACTAATACCATTAACAATGGCTCCATCCAAGCAAACTAAACCAATTCACACTCATCAAATACCACCTGCTTTGTCAGTGATCTTGGCGTCAGATACCAACGCACAGAGGCACCTTTTATGGCAGTATGATGCACAATGGGCAGCAACAGTTGATGATGCAGTGGGCAACAACGAAACTTGTCAAATACCTCTGCTTTGTCAGTAGACGTCCGTGTGAGATACCCATGCACAAAGGCAATTTTGCGGCTTCATGAAACGCACTGGCTGGTAGCAGTTTGTATCACTGCTGGCAACTAAACAGTATAAAGAGCAGTAGGTTGGGCAGGAGGGGAGGTGGATGGGTCAAACAAACTCTGGACTTTCAACCAGGAGCCCAGTGCTTGTTTTCTGTCACTAAAGTCACACAAAAGTCAGTGAAGTTATTTTAACAACAAAGTCATGTGCTAGTATGTGTAGCATAGGCTCTAGTGTTGTCTCTGCTGTGTTGATATAAATCTTTGGAGGCACTCTCCGTGTATTCCTGACAGCAAGTGGCAAAAACAAATTCCTCTGTCAAACACAACCATACAAACTCAAGCCCCTCTCCCACAGAGCACAACAACAAATGGGCGCCATGTTACATTCAGTTAAGCACGATAAAACACAGAAAACATACCTGAGAGCAAGTGGCAAAAACAAGATCCTCCATCAAACACAACCATGCAAACTCGAGCCCCTACACAAATTAAGCGAAACAAGATTATGTTAGCATAAAATGAACTTATAAACAGCGCTAAAACACAGAGCAATGTAGATTACCTCTCCCATGGAGCACAACAGCAAAAGTGAAGAGGTAAGGTGGGAGACAGCCCTTTATAGGTCGGGTACCCCCAAAGGTGAACGTAAGGATACAAAAACTGAGCATCAAATGTTCCACATATTGACTACAGAGGCCTGAGCGTGTCAGGTAATAACAACTGAAGCAAATTTTGTGGAATTATAATACTTAATATTCCAAATGTACAATTGACTTTGTAACACATATTACTACTGTATAATTGACCCTGTTACACATGACATTAGTGACAACTGTACTTTTTTTAAGCCAAACCATGGTGCTTTTTTTCTGAACCTAACCACGTGCTTTTGCTGCCTAAATTTAAGGGAAATCTGCTTTTACGTTGTTTACCTCCCATCTACAATGGGCTTGAGACGCGGCCTTGTTGAGGACTTGATTCCAGATTTCAGAGTTACTTTCTTATTCTGAATTTAATCCCTTTTGATTCGGCGGTGGGAACCTCTTGTGACTGCATGCCTTTGCTGACGTCGACCCCAGCAGGACCTTCTGCCGGGAAGACAAGTGCTCTAACCACTACACTGGGGAGGCCCTCTTAAACTTAAGGAAATAATCATAAAATTGAGGTGTTTACCTACCTTGTAAGTTTATTTTGAAAAAGACTATGCATGTAACGAGCACAAACTGTACATTTTCAGTGAAAACAGAAGTGTATTTTGACATGACACAATGCGTGTAACAAGCGTCAATTGACACAGTGTCCCAGAACGTCCAAAACTGACACAGGTGGGTACCTAGCACATTTTGATGTTTAGCTCCACTGACAAAGCAGCGGTATACAACAGGTTAGGATGAGAGTGTGTTGGCAAGCCATGGTAGCCAGTATACACAATACCAGGACTAGTGGTGGAATGTAACTAAGTACATTTACTCAATTACTGCACATAAGAACAATCTTGTTGCTAGAGTATTACCATTTTATGCTTTATATTTCTATTCCACTACATTTCAGATGGAAATACTATAATATTTATTCCATTCCATTTACTTTATAGCTATAGTCACTGGTTATTTTGCATATTTTGCAGATTGCTTAAAATCAGCCTCTAAAAAGTGATGCACTTCTTATTGAGTCATTTTGTTCTGTAATGGAGCACTAACAGTTTAATCATCTTATAAAAAGGGAGAAAATCTGCAAGTGTAGCCTGAATGTTATGACCTGTTCTAAATGTAAATCAACTTCTTTCATCATTGTGCCATTCCTGCAACAGTTTTAACAAGCTGATTTAAAATCAGGTTGAAATATGCTCACTGCACTGTAAAATAAGAATGTTAAGACTCAGCTGTGGGCAGAAATGTCTCTGTAAGAGTGATGTTTTAGCAACTTTTACCTTAAAAATGAAATTCAGCCATCATTAATTTTATTATTTACACCTGTGCCTTTTCTACTGTGACATAGCAAGATGTAGACAGCATGAGGTGAAGAAATCATTTAAGTTTATTTTGGGTTTAGAGCTGTTAAACAATTCCGTTAAAGGCCGTGCACTCCAACTCCTGGGGCAAAGTTAATGTACCAACAAGAGTCATGAAGGTTTTAGTCGTCCCATCCGAACAGCTGCTGCAAAGCAGTCCTGAGGTAAGGTCTAATTCACTGTTGCTCAAAGTGCAGCTCATAGGCCACTGGCGGCCCTCAGAAATATTTTGCGCACTCTCCAAACATGTCATGAAATGCATGCATTTTACTGTATTCTGATCATTTGCAGTCCACTTCAATACTAGCGATATGTGGACAGAAAATTCTTTTCACTGCAGTACTTGTTTGAAATACACTACACTGCCTCCACAATTTCCATAGATAGTGCTTCGTTTAGTCAGTATCCATACGCTTTCAAAAAATGTGCACAAGTATAGATGAAGTGAATATGGAAAGAAGTCTCCCTCCGTGTTTGTATACGTAACTAGTCAAGTAAAAAATGAGCCTGAACAATCATCTGTCAGGTTAGGGATGACAGCTTGTAGAGGGGTATTGGTTGCAAGGCAAGTAGTGGCTCATCGTGAGTGTTGCAGGAATTACACTCTGTCGTCAATGCTAGTGCTGTTAGCTTAAGTTAGCATATGATGGGCCCTCAGTCATATGTTGGCTTCCTAAACTGGTCCTCAGTCATCAAAACTTTCAGCATCCATGATGTTATTAGTCAAATAAGTGAAAAAAAAGAAAACTTTGTGTTAAGGCCTTTGCACACTAAGTCCGTTTTTTTTTCCGTCCAAAATTGTCGCATGTCTAAAAATAGGTATGACTTCATGTTTTGTCAGTCACGTTTGCACACTGAGTTCCAAACTCTCGTCTGTTATCATCCGTCAGGAGTCTTTAGAGACATTTGACAAAGAAGCAGTGAAGAAAATTTGGCGGTGGGACACAGCAGGGACAAGACAGAGGAACAGGTCGCACAGAATAATTTCATGACCCAGACAGCTCACGTTCAGCAGGTCAGATAGTAATATTCAGGTGGATGATGATGACAAGGAGGAGCATGTGGACCTCACACAGAATGTGGAGACAGACAGGGTGGAAATGTCAGTTTCTGTGCGAAACTTTTTTTTTCAGATGATGGATTAAAAAGAAGCATTTGAAAAAAACGGACTCAGTGTGCAAAGACCTTTAGGAGTTTGTCACACCAAAAAGAATGTGTTTATAAACCACCCAGCCAAATCTGACCGCTTGACAGAGGCCAAGTGTTTAAAATTAGGTTTCAAAATTGCTCAGAAATTAGCAGTATTCTCTTCTCTGAGATGCTGAGGGCACGGGTGCTAAAGACGCTAAGCCGAAGAATGAGCCACTGCTAAGCGACAGGGACTTAATAGCCGCTAACCCAACAGCACAAACAGTCTTTAGTAGCACAGCACACACACCCCGAGCCAGAGAACGAGTGCTACTTTGCAGCAAGATTCTTGTTAGCAGCTAACGTTAGCACAAAGCTTGCACCCACAGCAGTGAGTGAGTGAGGTTGCAGATTTGGGCTGTTTGTGACTGCTTGTGGAACATAACAATCTCAATGCTCACACACAACGCATGAGGTCTAACTTCAAAATGCAGCACTCCACAGTTCCCAGTCTTTTCACGTGTTCAACAAGTATTTTCTAACATGTATGACGTGTTTAGAAAGAAATCAGATTTTTCTTTACTCAGACTTTAACATTTAGATCCAAACCAGATTAAGGGCCTGAGTGTTGCTCTAAAACACACCACAGTCACCCTCCTCCACACACACTCATACATAAATACAAAAATCTGTCCGCAACTGCAAATGTCTGGTATTAATTAATAATTCACTAAAACTGAATTGCTTTTAACAACCCCTGATGAATACTGAGAGCTCCTCTAGGACGGCATGTCCTCTCATTGTGCGAAAAAAGAAATTAGCCCCTTGAGTAAACAATTCAGACCCAAAACAATGCTGACTGATGAAATAGTTATTAAAACATTTTTCAGACTGTCAGTTATCCAGAGCTGAGTTTGGTGCAAAGCTATTTATTTTGTTTGCTGTTGCCCGAGCTGTTCTACCTTCCCTGACGGCAGTAGGCGGGGGGAATGATGAAAAAGCACTCAGATAGGAGATTCCAAAATGTGGACACACTGTGGTGCCGTAGGCCAGCTCTCTGAACATGATGGTGAGATTATAGAAGTCTTTACCCCCTGCCATCAGGAAATTATTTGCTCTGCTCCCGGAGAGGACCCACCACACACAATAATGCGGCGGGGTTGTGTCTGCATCCATGCACTTTACAAAGTGGAACAAGGCAACTTCAGACTTTCACCTTTTAGCTTAGACACCTTCAGAATTAAACCCAATTTATATTCAGACTGAGACTTCGCCACCCTTTCTCTGCCTGAAGCATTCACACTTGCTGGTACAGATATAGTCTTCCTTCCTCGCTCTGCATCTGGCCTGTGTCTATGTGAGAACAAGACTGAGAAAAGGTACACTTTGAAATCTCTGCTGAACAGCTGGCTGCCCAGTAAAGCATGTTACCCCCTGGATCACGGCACAGACCGTTTTTTTTTTTATCTTTCTTTTTTAAAAAACAACCTAAGAATAGACCACGCTCTTCATCACGGCTCTGACCCTGGATTGATTGTCACACTGCAACTGGTCGTATTACGTGGACTTCTGTATGTTGTATGTGTGAAAAGGACGACAGTGATTTTGTGTGTTACATATGTATGTGTAGCTTTGGTTCACTCCCCCCCCCCCCCCCCCCAACCCACCGCAGCCACAGTCACTTTGCATTAATTCTCCCGTGGCTTGATAAAAACAAATAGCAAACCAGTAGGGGCTTCAGACGGAGCCAAGTGAGCCACGCAGGCTCCTTGGACCTCAGTGCCAGGATGATGTCACCACGCCTGCCCGTGGGCCTGAATTTTCATGCCCAAGCTCTAATGTGGACAAGAGCAAGGACATCACAACTGACCGTTAACACAAGTTCATTATTTTCTTCTCCTGGAGAACTGTCAGCGAGACATTCTCCTGCAGGATGTGATCACATCAGTGTTGTGTTGTAAAGAGTATTCAGTTAGTCGCTGATGCATTTCAGTATCATCTATATGATTATGCATTATCACAGGGGCTGAAGCTGCAACAATTAGCTGATTATTAATTAGTTGATCAACTGAAAATTAATCAGCAGCTATTTTGATATTTGAATATGGGTGATTATCACTTCTCAAATGTGAGGACTTGAAACTTCTGAAAATCATTTTACACAATGATCAGTTTGCTTCTCGAGAGTCCTACCCAGCCTGTGAAAACATTTACATACTGTCTTCTGTGGCTCTGAGGTATGGAAGTCCATTTCTGCCAAAAAGATGAATTAAAAAAAAAAATCCTGTAAATCAATGGTTCCTAACTGGTGGGTCGAGGTCCAAAAGTGGGTCGTGGGCTGCAAGTGACTTGCAAATGTGTCAAGTTTGTAAAAAAAACACACTTTATTTATAGTACAGTGAATTTCCAGCACAGAGCTTTTATTTTGAAGTGTCAGTTTCTGCTGTAGAGTGAGTGACTAAGAGGCAGCTATTTGAGAGAGACAGCAAACTAGCTCAATGACATGGCCAATGACACCATTATAGACGGTGTGTATAAAGCAGATCTTGACTATGCTAAGTTTCTTTCTCTTGTGCTGCCAACGCTGCCCCGACTGTTCATGTGTGTATTACATCTTGTGGACAAATCACGTTAAATTCTGAGGACGTGCACAACCACCGCTCCAAACAGCCGGAAGTGATGGGAGGCAGCCATCATGTGCACGCAAACACGTAGTTAAAAGCAAGTATCTCCAGCCTTACTACCTCATTATACTAATATAGTATCTCATAAAATTGGAATCTTTCCAAAAGGATGACTTACTATCTCAAAAAAAAAAAGTAAAACTTTCTCAAAATAATCACTTAGTATCTCAAGCTAATTGGAATTATTCTCAAAATAATTAGAAACTTTTTCAAATTGCTGACTTGGTATCTAAAATATTAAGAAAATTTCTTATATTAATCATTTGCTATCTCAAAATACTGAAATTTCTTGTTTCGAAAACAACTTAATAGCTGAAAAGACTGACTTAGTAACTCAAGATGAGAAATTTTCTCACATGACATAGTAACTCAAAATAATGACAAACCTTCTGAAAATTATGACTTAGTATTGCAAAATACTGAGATTTCTCAAATTGACTTAGTATGTTAAAAGAATTAGCATCTCAAGTTAATGAGAAACATTCTCAAAATAATGACCTAGTATTATTTCTATCTCTATTTTGAGATACTAAGCCATTTCAAGATTTTAGATACTAATTACCTTGAGATACTAACTCCTTATTTTGAGAAAAGTATCTCATGTTTTTTTGTCAAATCAGCTCAAATGGGCTTCCATACTGAGGAGAGTGTTCTTAAGTAAAGGAAAATAATGTCACAGAGACATCATCAGGGTTACCCTAGATTGGGCCTGATTTTATGTAACAGAAAGCCAGCATTACAAACTGAAAGTGTGTGGGGTTTGACAGACTTGGCATCTACCAGGAAGGGGAAGGTCTAACAAACACTAAACTACCAAGCTGCATTATGGTTAATGTTGGATCCAGTGTTTTTTGCAGTGTGACCCGTACTAGTGACTAAAAGTCATGAAATCTCAGCCTCTGTTGCTTCAATTCAGACCATTCTTATTCAAATCTGTCTCTTGTAAGTCCCTTAACTTAATCAAGGTCCGCTGCTAAATTGCTAAATTACCCAACTTTAATTTCTGTATTAACTTTTGACTAATATCTTGACTAAAGTGGACCAAAGTCCCTGCAGACATGTTTTAAAAACATATAAATGACTGTGCTTTGAATGATTATTAAAATCTGATAAGGGTTTTAAACAAAGAAAGTTCAATTACTTCTGTAAAGATTCTTGAAATTATATATACTCCTTCTCTCTCATTAAAAAATCCAGAATCCATGAATATGCAAACTTAAAAAAAAAACACAAGTTTAACTACTAGACTGCTACTTCACTGTATAGTACATTACCAGCTGGAGATTTTGAGTTTCCAAAACACACTTGTGTAAGTTGCAGATTTGACCACAAATAGTGATATATTAAGGGCAACGGGCATCCAGCACTAAAATTAAAATAAAAAACTCACAGCATCTGACAGAGGTCACTTTAAAACAGTAGTGTTGGATCATTTATATTTCAGTTCAACGGCTAATGTTACAAATGTTTTAGTTACCAGTGAATGTGCACAGAGAAACAAAACCACAGACTCAGTATTTACAGAGGGCAGCTTCAAGTGTAAGAAAATACAGTGAAATATATATATATATATATAAAGTCTGTTAATTCATGTAAATTCACTGTCTGTTCCCATTAAAAAATGGATTGTCAAATACATTCTGCCATATATCTTCATTATACAGGTCATTAGTATACAATCAATAACGTATTCTGTGAGCATCGGATCATTCATGTTGGGCGTTAAATTACTTTGTCTATGATGGGTGATCCATTTGTTTTAAAACGTATCCATCAGTGGGGACAGTGCTGCGTTTTGTACTTACAGTTCTAAATTGCATATGAATGAACGGAGCAGAAACCGCAGTGACTTTTGCTCTCTCTACGTTCTGGTGTTTTAATCCATGCTATCACCCAAAATGTCTAATTTGGATATCTTCATAAAGGTGTAACAGTGGTGTAACAATGGTCAATTTTTGCTCATTCACTGATGTTAGTTATGAGTCAACTGCTGCAACAAAATAAAAATTCAACCAGCTTTTAGGTCCCAAACTGTGATTCACTGCTGAGAGCGTTGGGAAGCCACTACGGTATCACCTTCATGTTTTTAATGTCTCTGAGTAAAACCACCTGAAATTGCACATTCAACCCCTTCACACTATTCCACATTTGTCAGCGCATGTTGTGTCAATAATGTAAGTCAGTGTTAACTGCAAACAGAGCACGTCACACCACTGAGCTGTAGTGGTGGGTGCTGTGAAACTAATCTCACAGTAAATTGCATCGGGACCGCCTGACGTGCGTTCACCTGCCACTACTCACACATCTCTGACCGCATCCTGGACCCAGCTCTTTCTTCCCCCTCATCTGTCCTCTGTTAGGACAACAGTATCTTGGCTGCGTACAGCAGTATCCCACCCAGACCAGTAGTGGCAGCAATAGCAATGACCCTCACTAAGAGGAAGTCCATGGAGTCCTCCAGCTTTGTGTGCAATCGCAGGACCTGCCGGTGGGTGTCCTCGCGGCTGCCCGAGTTCTCGATAACGTGGTTGGCCAAGCCGCGCTTTTCATTGAGCGGCATCTGTGCGGCCACGCGCTGCTCGGCCTGCTCCTGGGTCAGGCCGTCCCTCTGCATCAGGCGCAGAAGCTGAGTGGCAGGGTCACTGAAAAGGAACAGACAATGGAGGTTATTTATGGTGCAGCCAGGGTGCCTTGTTAAAAAACCCAGAGGCAGTGAGTCATGCTAATGAGGCACACAGAGGGCTGCAGAGAGGTAACCAATAACCCACAAAACTGGGCTTAATGGCCAGTTTATGTCAAAAACAAACTTCCAAATATCTAATGATTGAAAATATGAAACTTGTAAATAAACAGTCAAAAAGTTCAACTCTAAAGTGCTGGGGAAAATGAGGGGAAAGTGAGTGGTCTTACCAGTAAACTACTACAGTGTGGTTCAGGAACTGAGTGAGACGTCTGGTCTCAAAGAGAAGGGGAACATCCAGCACCACGTAGCGGTACCCTACGGAGACGATCAGAATTAATTAGTGTCAACACATTTACACTCTAACATCGTGAAAACACCGGTAACACAATTAAGTTAATTACTTTTTAACAACATACAGCACGTGGTAAATGAGGAGTTTATTTTAAGGCACTTGACATATATAGAGACGTTAAAGAATTAATGTAGCGAGTGGGAGTCATGGCTGGTACTGCGCTTTGTATCTTAAGTTAAAGGAATACTTCACCCCCCCCCCCCCCAAATGACCATTTGTATATTAATTACTACTCAGCTCATGTTATGTTGAATTTGTAACCAAAACTTTTTCTTGCATGCCTCCGTGATGAACGAAGAATCCAAAAACAGAAATAAATCTGGATGAACTGAACTCATAGAGGTCTGTGATCAACAACTACATCAAAATATTCATTTACAAACTCCCACACAACTTGTGCAGTTTATCCAAGCCTCATTTATCAAGTCGTGTGCTCAGGACTTTCCAAACAGACAGCCCTTACCAACAGGGAACTGAATTAAACTGAAGTAAAACTTATCTAGAGTTGGCTCGTGTTCTCACGGCAGCATTTAGCAGACCAGATAAAATGCCTTGCACAAGAAAGCTGCTCTTGATTGGTCAGAATTTCCATGTGGGAAAAATCCAGGAATTAAACCAAACGTTGAAGAAGAGTACACTTACAAGATAAATGTGACACTTTCTAATGTCACAATGGAGGGACAACTACACAGGCTGATTTTAGCGCTGGTCATCGTGGACTATATTGCTGTCATTGTTCATTTTAGTCAAACCATACAGTTTGAAAACGAGGCGCGGCTCCAACTAGAAAACAATGTTTTGATGCATTGGATGTGCTGAATGTGCATATTAAGGCAGTACAGGAGGAGGCGCACATTAATAATCCTCCAGGACTGTAACATGCTCATGTTTAACCCAAACAATGTGTCATGTGACTGCAGTTGGTTCGGATCAAGGTCGGAACACGTTCTCACCACAAATGAACCGCACCAGAGCTCGATTGTAACCGGACCAAGACACCTCTTCAAGAAGGTCTCGATCCAGTTGTTGATCTGTTGTTTCTGTTAAACGTTGTCCCTTTTAATTAAGAATTTCCTCCATTTTGGATTCTTCATCTATCATGAAGGCATACGAGTAACTGATATACAAACGATCATTTGGAGGGTGAAATATTCCTTTAAGGTTGAAAATGTTTACAGCAAAAGATCTTTGTGCAGCTGCCTTTATCTCAGTCATTTTCTTCCTCATAAAATGTTGGCAATATTCTAAAATATCTCTCTGTCCGGCTCGCAGAGAGCAATTCATACGGCTTTGTGAGAAACAGCCTGAAACTGTTCTGCTGCACTACAATACAGCTTTGGCTCGCGTTCAGTAAATGATCCTCCATTTCTCTGTTCACTGATATCCGAGCCAAACTCTGTTCCTCCCTCACCTCTGAGAAAGTAGAACAGGATCTCTTTGAGCATTGCTTTATGGATCTCTGGGTGGGTGATGGAGTTCAGCAGCTTCCTCTTCTCTTCGTCGGCGAAGATGAGCTGGCCCAGCTTCTGCCTGTCGATCTCCCCGTTCTCAAGGAGGATCTCTGGCCCAAAGTGGTAGATGATGCGGGAATAGGCGGGAGTGTGCGGCTCCACAACTGATATCAAGAAAAGGCAGTTGTTTTAATTAACAAAAGAGTGTGTGAAAATACAAAAAGGCTTTTGAAATTATTGATTTGTGGTCAGTAACATAATATTGTAGCATACAGAATGACAGTTTGAAATGTTAAAAAATGGCACACCAACAAAAGACAAAATGAGGGTAAGAAGGTGGATAAGAAGATTTTGAAATCATTTTTTTAATAGACTCATCAGTGGAAGTGCAATGCGTTCACCTGAGGAAAAAATTCTGCTCTGTCTCTCCAAATGAATGAGATTATTGTCTCAGGTTTCTGAGACAAGCCGGCATGGAAAAAAATCTGCTTGTTAATTCAGAAAAATTAGAATTTACAAGTTTATTATGTCGTTAATTCACAAAAACAGAGCAGATTTTTCCTCTCAAGTGAATGCATCACTCTTCCAAACTCATCAACCTCCTGAGCGTAATCACATCTTTAGCCTAATGACTTATATTCTCTCCTACATGCAGCTGTGCACTCTTCACCTACTTCTGTGACCTTTATATCTTCACCACATAACAACGGCATCATCCCTGCAGTCAGCAGAGACAGTCTTCATGATTCATGCACTCTCTTCAAGCGCTGGTCCTAATGAACCTCCTACAGACCCAACCTCTGTGTGTCCATTGCAGTATAACAATATCTTACAGTCTGTGACGTAGGACATATGGCTGAGTCCCAATTCCCACGTGTGAGTCTGAATAAGAGTTCAGCTAGATGATGACTGATATTTTAATGCACTTTGTAATTCTAAATAGTTTGCAGGGGAGAGATATTTGCCTACCTTTCCTGGCCACAACATCAGCATCAATAATGGGGCATCCAAGCTCCCGCAGCATTGAAGACACTGCACTTTTCCCTGAGGCGATACCTCCCGTCAGCCCCACCAGGAACATCCTGAAGCAAAGACACAGACAGATGTATCTGAGCAGTAAAGTCAGTAAAGCAATAATACTGACAATATTTATGGTGACTCGCAGAAACTAGATAGGAATTAGTTCAAATTGTAAAGGTGGCATTAAAAAACTTGTAGATTGTCAGGGAACGTCTTAAAAGTGAAAATACACAAAAGGAAATAAAAGCAGACAAATAAACAGGGTGTGCATAACGTATATACAGCAAATTATGTAGTGCTGAGAACGTTACTTTAAAGAATAATTTTTAATATTTTAATTCTGGTGTCATCCACCCTGTCATTAAAATTTGCTAAAATAATGTTGACCTTCTGATGAAAAACAGTCTAGAATTATGCTTATTATTTGCAATCAAACTAGAATAACAGGAGGTTTTCACAGCTGACATCATGGACTGGTAGTAGGTTTGGCTGTATTGCCACGCTTTATAAAGCACATGAAGCCTTGAGTGATGCCACTGGCTGGCGTTCTAGTTTTCTGCAGCTCCTAAGGGCTACCAGTTCCTCATTTATCAAGGTCTTACGGCTCTTTTTGTAACACCTCTGAGTTTTTGCTGGTGCCACCAAATCCGATATGTCCGGAGGTGCACTGTTAAAATTTTCGGTGAGAATTTTCCAGATCGACAACATCAGGCAGTCTTAAATTAAAATCCCGTAAAGCTCCGGGGCTGATGTGTCGAGAAAGACGTACTGTCCTTGTTTCTCTCCCTGATGTATGTGAAACAGTAAATAAGATGCCAAATAAGATCAGTGAATGGTCTAAGATTGGTAGTGAATGGATTTTACTAACTGAAACAGACACGCCAAAACCTAACACTAGGTCCAAAGTGTGACTACGCTGATGTGTTGGTCCAGATACAAATTTTGTAAGATTAAAAGCCTTAGTAATGTTTAAAAAAATCTTTAACCAGAAATGTAAAGTGTAAAAGGTTACAGATTATTAGTTACCCTGTTAAAAATGTACTAAGTAATGTAACTTTTTTATTCGCTTCAAAGTAATGTACCTTTTTGCATTTGGTTACTTTCATACAAATGTTTTTAACTAGGCAAAAAAGCTATCTGGACATAGGCCGTGCCAAAAGAAGACATTGTGCAAGACGAAAAGACGCAAAGCAGCACAATGAATATTATATTCTGCATCTAAATTCTTTTAGCAAAAACAGTTATAACCAGTGATGTAGCGGTAGCTGATGAGGGGTTAGGTTACCGAGGAGGAGGTGGGTATACTCTCCTATATTTTGCAATGACTTTTCGGCTGATAGGTTGGTACACTGTCAACGGCCAGAAAAAGAAGTGGGTACACCCCATATATATCTGCACATACCCTCCACCACACCAATGGATGTAAGCCTTTTGTAATCACCAACATTTTCATTAGCAGCTGCAATTTACATACATATTTTTTCTCAGTAACTCTAGCTGATTACATTTATTTTGTAATTTAATTACATATAACTAGTTTCATATAAGTAGTATAATGCACAACCAATGCTATCAATATCCAGACACTTATTACAGTATTAAACTGACAAATACTTTAACTAGGGGAACATAAAAGTGTTTGATATTACCAGATTAAAGTTCTGGAAATATCTAGATGTTTTCACTAGTTGAATTTATTACTATTTGACAGTCATGAGGTTTAACAACACGCCCCCTGCTGTGGAGCTGCTGAGCTACATTCAGTTTATGTACCACTTGGCTAACAAGCAAACTTGGGTTGGTTTGACAGCTCTGAAGTTATTTATTAATAACCAGAATCAGCTTAAGTGTGTACACATACTAAGAATATGACTCCAGTTTTTGTGACTCTCTATGTACTTGCACAGAACATAGACACAGAAGCTAAAACAAGGACAACAAAGGTTGACATAAACGTAACAATGTATAAAAGATCTACATATATATACACACATATATATAAAACAACGCCACAATTGAATTTGTAGACAGTAAGGCAGTAAGACAATAATATAATTCCTAACTAACGTTAAACACCAAAATAAACCCTGACCAGGCTTTACAGCTTATTAACGTTGGAAGCAACTAAATAGTAGAGACAGTGACTGGTTGTTATCAAACTTATTTTGTTATAATTATCCACAAAGACTCCTAATATGTATTTTAGTTTTACCTCTTAAACGTGTGATACTCCTTAAATGAACTGAATGTACAGTAGAGATCCGTGCAGAGCCACAGTGGTGGGGCTGGTGCAGTAAACAACCAGTGATGCTAACAGGCTAACGTTAGCACAAGTCTTGTTCAGGTCAAAGCGACCACAAATATGCGATGAAACGAAGCCGCCGCCATTTTAGGTCCGTCCTGTGTAACGTATAGTCAGATAAAAAAAATGTTAGAGACAGTCGTGTTGCTGGATACTTCTGTCTCTAACTCTGACTTGTGGCGTTACTTAACTGGTTCCTAGTGACCTAGCTTCTTAGCTTGACAGGCGCCACCTCAAAAACCTTCCGGAGTTTCCTACATTAGTTCCGCCTGGCTAGTTTCGAGTTCCCGTTCACAAATAAAGGCGAAAATCAATCTCAACCACAGTTACATTATCCAAAACGCGTTTATTCCAAAGTAAAACAAAGATTTGCCTGAAGGAAAGTGTAAATACGCTGTTTTTATTAAATAAAAAAGGTAAATACATCGTTTTGTTTCCCAAAATAAAATGTAAATGTCTTTTCTCACAAGCAAAAATGACAACAAAGTAAACTTTCTCCTTTAAGACATTATCAGTCCTCTGCCTTTTTTTCTGTACTTTGCTTAGACGATGGCATCTCTGAAGAAACAGGCAGACTGGGCGAATCATGGGAATGTTTGGACCTTTTCCCTCGATGGACCATCTCACCTCCGTTCTCCCCTTCCTCCCGCTCCAGCCTGCCTCTTTTGACAAAATGGTTTATTCTGGACTCCAGGCTCTCGCAGCATCGACGCTCCAGCAGGGGCCGGTAGTTTCTCTGCCTGCTGCCTTCTACAAGCCAGCAATGATCGGAGGACGCTC
The DNA here is from genome assembly GCF_041903045.1 of Epinephelus lanceolatus. Taxonomy (NCBI): domain Eukaryota; kingdom Metazoa; phylum Chordata; class Actinopteri; order Perciformes; family Serranidae; genus Epinephelus; species Epinephelus lanceolatus. The sequence goes on along the minus strand of NC_135754.1, from coordinate 23,626,062 downwards.
CACCTGTGGATGGAGAGAGGTGAAACAATATATACCCATCTAGTGTTTTGAAGTTTCCATGTCAGCGTGGATGCTCTGGCTTCCTCCCACAGTCCAAACACATGTAGGTTAATTGGCTGTAGGTGTGAATGTGAGTGTGTCTCTATGTGTCAGCCCTGTGATAGTCTGCCGACCTTTCCAGGGTGTACCCCGCCTCTCGCCTAGTGTCGGCTGGGATAGGCTCCAGCACCCCCGCTGCCTCTAACGGGATAAGCTGTTATGGTAATGAGTGATCTGAATGAATTAACACACACCTTTCAGACTACTGTCTCTGCACACTGCACATACTCCATTTACACTTAATACTGTGAATGTCTGCACTAACCTTGAGTAATATTTTACACATTGCTGCACAAAGCTACTACGTTCTGAAACGGTTCTGCTCTTTCATTTTATATATATTTTAGATATTTTAGATATATTTGCATATTCTTAATGCTGTGAATCTTTGCACATCTTCCCTTCGGCACCTGCCCTTAAATCACAGCCACCATCATAGCACAGTCGTTCCATTTGTCTGAAAACTTAAGTGAACCTACAGGGCTTTTATTATAATCACATTTATGATGAAAATTAACAGACAACAGCTGAAAATGTTGAGGTTGTCAGGGTCTGTTGATCTCATTAAACGTCTCACCTATGGCCTCCAAACCCTGGATCATCCCGTAGAGGACGTGGGTCTTGACCGCACTCTGGGTCCAGTGTTGCTGCAGCGCAGACAGAGCGAAGTTCACCTCTTCGTTCTCCTGTTTCCAGTTCAAACCTTCGAAGTGGCAGTCGTACAGCACCAGCGGATAATCTACTGCCATGCTGGAGACAAGAATGGAGATGTGTAAGAGAGATTCATACAGATGCAGCTGTAGTTGAACTGAATTGTTGTCACTGTTACTGATTTAGTTTGCACAGAACATTTATTATTTATACTTGTGCAGGACATGGAATAGATGCTAAGGCTATGCAGCCCCTAAATTTGGTGGCTATATGTTAAGTTTATGTGAAAAACAAAACAGAAAAAAACAATTTAACACAACTTAAGACAGCTTTCCTTAACTCTGACACTTTAATAAATCAAAGACATTAACAAAATAAAAATATATAGCTATTTAAATTGAAAACTGAGCTTCTCTGTGGTACATATATTCTCTCAGTCTTGTAGTTTACAGTCTACCTCCCTCCCTCCCAGCAAAGTGCTTGAGTCAATCAAGTCTGCAATAAAAATAAAACAGTAGAAAACTAAAAACACATAATTCCAACTGCTTCATTGCTGTTTTGTTTTTTTCATTTTCTGCCTTCTGTGTTTCTGATTCTTCTGTAAGGATAACAGTTTGAGTAGACTTTGCAAACTAATATTTCAGTAGCTCTGACATAGCGGCAGCTAACAGGTGTTTTGGTGTAACAAGTGGCCGTGTTATCTGGTGAATTTTAGCAGAGTGTGTCCGTGTTTTCTCGTAGTAACTTGCATAATGGGTTGGCATAGATAATACACACAGATAAGTATGTATTTAAAATTGATTAAAGAAAAATTGAAGGCTTTTTTGCCTTTAAATAATAGATCAGGTTATTAGAATGAATAGGGGAGAAATAGAGGGGATGGCATGCAGCAAGGGGTCATGGGTTGAAAGCTGTTATGGGGATACCTAACGTTACATGTTCTGTTGGTGTTTTCAACAGCTGCCGTCACTACAAGCAACCACAATGCATTCAGCTGAGAGTCACCAGATAACACAGTAACTTGTTAAACCAAAAAAATGGCAACAAGTACTGCTCGCTGCTTTATTTAGAATGTTGAACTAAAAGCCATAAAGAAATGATATGTTTGTGGAACTGTAACAGTATGGGGATACTTTTATTTATTTAACCTTTATTTTGACAGGTAATCACATTGAGACAGAAAGTGTCATTCTCAAGACAGACCTGATAAAACTTAAGGCTCATTTATATTCCCTTTACGCACGAAAATACGCACTGCCTTTATACTTCCATGCGTACTTCATGTTGGCATAGATACAGCCAATAGATGGCACTAAAGGGCAGAGTCAAAAGTTTCACACAACAACAAATGAGGCAGCTGTGGAGGAGGTCGTAATATCGTACCTTTAAACAGAGGCAGCATTATAGATGGGGATGGTCTGTGTGGCCATTAAACACATCCTAACATGTAAACACAGACTTTTTTTCACCATATTACCAATTCGTTCCGTTACATCATTATTTAAATTTGTTCCTCATCTCCTGCGATTGTATCTCCCTTAAACTCTGCTACACTGTCTCCATGATCTACACTGGTACTGTTCCGTTTCGTCTGCATCCATAAGCATTTAGAAAACATACGCAAATATGGAAGAAATGAACACAGATCATGGGCAGAAGGCTCTGTCTGTCTCTGTGTCTAATGTTGAGCATAAATGAGCCCTTAGTGTCCACAGGTGGCAACCTGCAGAGGATGTTTGGTGGACATTGAGTAACTTGTTGTGGCCCTGGACTATCAGTGCAGGGTTTATTAGTTGGATATGAAAACTTTTGAGTTCAATGACTCCTATACATTTACCTGTACTGGGGCTTTCTGGGGTTACTCTGAACATCCAGGAGCTGATTAATTATCTCTGGGGATTCCAGTTTCTGCCCTATCAGAAGCAGCACTGCCATCATGCATCGAACCTGCAACACAAGAAAATAGGGATTTCTGTTCAATAAGTTTGAAATGAACAGAATTTATTGCTGAGCAGAGCTGTAAAAATTGTGTAAAAAAGACCCAAATGAGTGTCTCTTTATACCTGGTGGTACAGGAAGGCCAGTCCTTTGATCTCAAATATGAAGATATCATACTGGTCCGTGCTGGAGATGAGCTGAGCCTGCACAGGCCTGACTGATGCCGACAAGATGGTCCTCTCAAACTGCAGGACTCCGTTGCCCACGTCCATTTTGCACAGGTTGCGAAAGTCATGAGTGCCCTCGTATCTGTCGGGTGTTAAGAGACCCTCAAATCAGAACTGTGACTTCGAGGAGGGATGTCAGTGTTCATTACTTTGTGTGTCTTCACCCACCTTTTTGCAGCATCTGCCATCAACGCCACATCCAAGGATCCGCGGGGGAAGTAGTAGCGATACGTGCGGGACTGACAGTCAAAGCGTGCACTGAAGCCATCTGCTACTGGCGCCCAGTCCAAGATCCTTATGTCCTGGGGCAGGACTCTGTTCAGCATCTTCACATATGGAAGCTCAGAGGAAGTAGCTTTATTTTTGGTGCTAACATCAACATTTTCAGGGAGTGTGACGCCCAGTCCTCCACAAAACTGTGTGGAGCGCAAATCGATGGTGATGACCTGTGGAGAAGAGACAGAGTTAATGTATGGAGGACTTTATATTGTTTTTTTATTTTGGAGCACCAAACATGAGTCTCAGAACTCACCTGAGAAAAGGCACTGACTCCTTTATCAGTGCGACCACACCGGTGGTAGTTGGAGCTCTGTCTGTCCTGAATCAGCCGCGTCTTCAGCAAAGCTTCGAAGAGTCTGGCCTCCACAGTGTTGTCTGTGTTCTCCTGAACCGCAAACCCTTGGTAGGACCATCCCATGTAGGCCAGCCGCAGAGCCACATGGCGACGAGGGTGTGTGGAGAAGTCAAAGGGACGATCTTTGCCTGCTTTCTTCCCCTTCTTACTGCTGCTGGTGTTTCCATCAGGTCTGCTGTCTGTGTTTTCACTGGGAGCTGGACTGGACTTCATGTCATCTCCAGCTTCACTCTTGTCCTTCAGCTGGGACCTGAGCTTCTCCAAGTCTGCCTCCAGCTCCTTTATTCTCTGGGTTAAAGCCTCTGACATGCTGCCTGGTAAATAAGTGAGGAGAGAGACAATTTAGAGAGGACAGCTTGAGTATTTCTACTAAAAGGGATCAGATCTGTTAGCTAGCTAATGAACACTTACTCAGCTACATGCTACATTTTTTAAATTTTACACTGTAAAACCAAGTGAACCATTATAGTCTATACTTCTGCTTAACTCACAAATGGATGTTACCACAATATTCATCCAGACAGGCAGGTGAAGTCGAGTAAACACTAGCTAAATGCTACACACACTGTCTGTTAGCTTAGCTCGTGTGCTGTGTTTCATAGCAGATATAAATACTGTTGGTGGTTTTAAATAATATCGAGAGAAAAAAAGTTTCTTTACCTTTTATTTTACTTTAAATGTTGCTAATAAACTCGTGTTTTCAGTCAGTTTTCTGAGCTGCTGCCGCACACGTTACTTTTCATGCTGATACAGGTTTGCTACAGTCGGACCGATTTTGAGACCGGACGCATTTCCGCTTAAAGGGTTCCTGGGAAATGTAGTTTACTCCTCAACTTGCCTGGTTTGAAGCAATTAGATCTGCTTTTGAGGACCATACAAACTGTTCTACTGAATGTTTAACGAAATACACCGAGAAGAAGCATATTTTCTCATAGACCTACTTTTCCCTTGTAAAATATTAGATAGCCAAATTTAGTCTCTTTAGTTCTTAAATTTGAGTAGAAAATAAGAATCAGAATCAGGGTCAGGATCAGAAATACTTTATTGATCCCAGAGGAGAAATTGTGAGTCTTTGCAGTTGGTGCAAAGAATAGAGAATTATAAGAAGTGAGAATAAGAGTATGAAATGGAAGTCTGAAAATATAAAGCAATTTTTGTCTTTTGGCTGCCCCTGCCTCAAAACTAAAGGGGACAGAGCGTTTGCTGATTTTACTTAATTTTTAAGTTAATTTAGACTGTCTTTTATTTCCTCAGTTTTTATACACTAAAGATTGTTTTATCAGTTCTTTTAAAAGTTATTGTTTTCATGTTATCTGTTTTAATTATTGACATGTGAAGCACTTTGTAACTCTGTTTTGAAAAGCGCTTTATAGATAAAGATGAACATTATTATAAAATAAAATAGAAATTAAAATATGCATTAAAAATAAAAATAAAATGTGCATTATGCTGCAGTGTTTAACACTAGTGCTTAACATATTAAAAATATCAAAAATAAAATATATATTGTCACTGTGCTGAGGCTCTAAGTGTGAAAATTTTAACTACAATATATACATCAATGGAATAAATCAAGAATAGATAAGAGTAACCATAAGAAATATGTACACTTATGTGCATTGTATGTTGAATATATATATATATATATATATATATATATATATATATATGCTAAACTATACAATACTATACTAAAACAATTGCACAGTTGAATTACTGCACTAAGTCTATTGGCTTAGAGCAGCCGACACTCTGAGGGAGGAGTTGTACAGGTTGATGGCAACAGGCAGGAATGACTTGAGTGGGTGCAGACATTGTCCAAGATGACATGTATCTTTGACTGCATCCTCCTCTCTGACACTGCCAACAGAGAGTCCAGCTCCACCTCATGATGTTACTGGTCATTGAGCCTATGGACTCTGCTACCCTCAACCTGCTGCCCCAGCACACAACACTGGCCACCACAGACTCACAAAACATCCTCAGCATTGTCTGGCAGATGTTAAAGGACCTCAGCCTCTTCAGAAAATAGGGGCGGCTCTGGCCCATCTTGTAAAGAGCTTCAGTGTCTTTAGTCCAGTCCAGTTAATTGTCAGTATACACGTCCAGATACTTGTAGTCCTTCACCATGTCCACACTGACCCATGGGTGGAAACAGGGGTCACCTGTGCCTTTGCTCTCCTCAGATCCACCACCAGCTCCTTCGTCTTTGGTTCTGCTCACACAAAATGTAAATAGCTGAACTGCTCAAAGCCTCTAGAGATACACAGCATGTAGCGGACATGTTGGGACACAAGCCAAATAAATTAGGAGCCAAACAGCAGCATGCAAGAGCATCATGCTCAGTAAAGTGAACTCCCCTGTGTTTGATATTGTGTCACTATGTTCCTATTTTTATCCTTTTAGAAGCAACTATAGGTTGGTGAATATGAATACACTATACATAGTTTACTGATTTCATTTACATGATGTGGCTGCTACTTATTATTTGGAGTTACTGTGAGATTCTTCACAAGCCAAAAACAGCTGTGGTTGCAGTTATTTTTTAACGCTGTTATCTGGAGATCAGAAGTTAATCAGGCTGTTTTGTTATTTTAAGATAACAAAGCTTGTTTTCTCGTGATAGTGGGTTAATTTATGTTGATTCTTGGAAAAGAAAAGCAGATTTCTTGAGATAATGAGATAATTTCTCACGAGAAAATGGGTTTTGTTTTCTCAAGTTTATGGAATAGTTATGGAGAACTTGAAAAGGAATGTCTGTTTCATTTGATCACAGCAGATTTCAGCCTTCAAGATGACTGTCATGACTGTCAGGGAGGATTCACAACTGATCTAAATGTTTCCCTTGCAGAAAGACGCAATGCATTTTCTGCCTGTGTTAGACCTTGATTGAAGTACAGTCTGATGTGTTCTGATCGGTTGCTACAGTTGTCGAGATGCCATCTCTTCATGCTGGCACAACACTGCTGATCTTGGGTAAACATTATAAGCAGTAAGAGAAAACAACTTTTTGTTGTTGTCAGATCTCATTATCTCAAGATAACAAAGCTTGTTTTCTCAAGATTACAAAAAAATAAACTTGCGATCTCGAGATAACGACATCAACGAAAACAATTGAAAGCACGGTCTTTCTCTGCCGCTGTAAGTTTCCCCCTCTGAGTTACTCAGACCAGAGTCAAAGATGGCAATAACCTGATGACCTCTGGCTCTCAGCCTCAACTGCAGACAATGGATGCTGAGTAAGAACCATACTCCAGCTTAGTTCAAAGATCGACAGGCCTGACCAAGCCCTTCTGTCACAGTAGTCAACTTTCCTGGCTGAAAAGAAACTTTTACAAATCTTTAAAGGTCTAGTGTGTAGGAGTTAGTGACATCTAGTGGTGAGGTTGCAGACTGCAACCCACTGAAACCTCTTGTGTACTAAGCATGTAGGAGAACTATTCCCCTTTTCGACAGTCATGGGCTACCTTCTTGGAGGTGTGTCTTAAACTGATGATGGTTTGTCTGGAGTGATGACATTTAAAAGCAGAGTGCTGAGCCACAGGTGAAGTCCCCTGTTATGTCACAGCAGGGCCGGTAAAAGAAGTTCACCTGTTGGAGGTGAGCTGTTTGCAGAGGTGCAGTAAGAGCCTGTTGTCTGCAGCTCTTCATCAACATCTCACTGTGGCTGTTTCTGATTTTACTCTTCTTCCCTGCCGTATTATTACACTTGCCTTTATTGAAAAGAGGCTGCTAACAAAGTTCTGCTAATTCAGTAATAACAGTTCATTTCCTATAGATACTTCACAACAAAAGTCCCTGTTGTTTTGTTATGTTTTAACTTTTATTGTGAAGCAGCAAAATAAGGAAATGTTGAGTTTTCGAGCAGCAACTTCACACAACTCCTAGTATGGCAAACAGCGAACATGAAACAGTAAAATAAAGCAGATATCTGAAATGCAAACAGGACGCAGGAGAGAAACTAAAATCCACACCACAGAGATTCAGTTAGAAGATACAAAAGTAAGAACTACTTTCTCTCTGGTCTCCTGCAGACAGAGGGGAGTAGAGTCTTGAAATATGCGCTTGTTTTGGGGGTAGAAGCAGGGTCATCGGGAGTTGGCTGCAGTCAGCAAGACGTCACTGCTGCTCGCTTGAGGGCAAGCTTTTGAACCTCCCCCATAGAAGATCCATCTCCGGTATGGCTTGGCGTGTCTAAACTGACAATGGAAACACAACTCAGCGCGGCATGGCTTTACTCAGTGCGGTCAAGAGTGACAATGGAAAAAGGGTACTACAATAGCTGATGAGAAAACGCAAATGGCCCTATCTAGAGCCAGTGTTTAGCTTGTCTGTTCTGGGCCACTGTAGAAACAACATAGTGGACTCCATGGAAGAAGACTCACTCTGTATGTCGATGCCAGTAGATCCACCTAAAGCCTACATACTGGACCTTTAAGAGCACCTCAGAAATCATTTTGTGCTCAGCAGAGCGAGCATCTACATGTCAACTGAAGCAACCATGTGATGCAAGTCAGATGTTAAAAATGCACATTGAACCAGTCGACCAGAATGTATCACGTTTATTGCAAATATTCATTGTAGCATGAAATTTTAATATAAGACTGTCACAGCTGGTGTTTTCAATGGCATACACCACAATAGACCAAAAGATTTCCATCTGCTGGATAACTTTCACACCAACTCATCTGTATGTCACGTTTGAGAAAGAATAAACATGCAAAAGCAAATAAAATACATCTAATTTGGGCAAAAAGAGAGAAAAAATATCATTGATGTGGGACGTTGGCTGTGCTTGACCACGATGACACATCAGCTCATGGTTTCATAGTTTTTTCCTCTTATGTTCAGACACAAGCACACCCCGACTATCACTCCAAAAACCTGTAACAGGCAGAAAGGTTATGAGTTACTGGGAGCAAATGAACTCAACGACAGGTCAAAAAGGTTCTTTTCTCTCTCTGTAAAATCAAATTAATTCTGTATTTCACCACCCGGGGCATGAGATATGCTTTATTATCATTCACGTCATCCTCCACTTACTTTTCAAATGTCTGCATTAGCATCGCCACGAACATTTGCTCATACTGGAAATTGCAGATGATTTTATAAATACATGTGATTTTTGTTTTTCTAAAGACACACTTTGATTCATGAAGTGTTTATTTACCTCTCCAACTCCCAGAGTGATGCAGACAGCACCGACCCACAGCAGGTTCTTCAACAGAAAGAGCTTGATGGCCCGGATACAACCCTGAGGAGGAGCACACAGACACAAAACACTGCCTCGTTTGTTCACAGAGATTGGATGTGGATGTGAACTTGAAATGAGATTTCCCAGCAGACCTTTGTGTGCACTTTGTCCTTGTCCTGACCACAGCCCGGACCCTTCAGCACGCAGCAAGAATCTGGCACGGCGTCGTGGTTCTCCCAGCCCACACTGTTGGACCAATCGTCAGGGCCGTCTGCACCACAGCATTTGAACTGTAACACAATACAGGAAGAGTGCACTAAGGCTGCCTCTGGGGATCTGTCTTTGTACGGTGCACTGTGAAACCAGTCTAGTCTACATACAAGAAAACAAACTGATTTTTGATTACTAACTGATAAATTGCACAGAGAGCTGAGGGACTCATGGAGGCTTACAGCTTACAGTATTTCCTGGCCCCTGGGTTAATCTGGCCCCTCTCCAGTCTATCAAGCACATACAAAATGTAAATCTCTGTGTGTCACCTTTTCCTGAATTTTGTCGATGGTGTGTCTCTTCTCCGGGCTGTATTCATTGATCACCCTTCTTGCTTTGCTGTCGTAGTCGATAGCATTCTTCACTTTTAAGAGGAGAGTCTACAGAGATAAGAAAGAAGATTTTAATTTCTCTATGATCAGTACCAGAGCTGTACTTATAATAACCATGGCCGGATTATGAGACAGTGGGCCCCCAGGACCCCTGGGCACAGAAATTCAAAAGGGCCAACCATGGCTCCTTTACGTTGAATGTGACTACTTCAATTTGGAAGTTACTTTAAATGCCCATCCCTAGTCTTTTTGCATATCTTCATGGTCATTTTGAGTCTCTTCCTGGTCGGTAAGGGGCCCCCGACACTTGGCCCCTGGGTCTGTGTCTGGTAGGCCTGTTCAGTAATCTGTCTATGGTGATGACAAACCACCTCTTGTATGCCTTGAGAAGCAAAATGTTTTGGCTTGATCTCAGGATTTAAGTGTCTCACCCGGCTGCGAAATATGTAGAAGGCGCCCCCTGTGAGTAGCTCCAGAATGATAATGACGATCAGGATGCAGATGAACTAGATCATAAAGAAACAGAGTGAGCAGTGTTAGAGGTCAGGCATGTCCCATATCCCTTAAAGACACCTTACAGCAAAACTGTCAGTGACACATTTGTTGAAACATGTCTGGTGACTGAACAGAGTATTTAATCTAGAATTGAAAACACCATCCTCCCAAAATTGTCCCACAGAGACTTTCTTAATCACATCTATGAGGAGACATTTAACTATATGAAGCATAATGTTACTTACACAGGACACCATGGAAGAACTATTAAAGAATGCCCCCAAGTGGCCCAAGATCGAGACGAGGGCTATGGTGATACCAACTGCAATGAGGACGATAGAGATTTTGGACAGGCTGCTCCCTGCAAACTCGCCCATGTGTTTGTAAGTCGAGTGTTGCTGTACTCCGATAACGATGAGGGCAACACCTGATGCCTGAAAAAGACATTGAACAACTGGACATTAATGCAGCGTACTGTGAATAGAAACATTAAACCCAATGATTCAGTGCCAGTCTGTACAACCTACATTATGACCTGCAGTTTAGTAGAAAATCTGAAAATCTAAAATATTTATTTTTTTATTTATTCTATAGGGGAGACCGGGGTTGGTTGGCACACTTGTTAGTCTCTGCTGTATCATTCTGGTATAATTTATGTTAGAATATTCTGACTATCAGCAAATGAAAGGTTAAGGTTCCAGCTATAAATGAATATGTTTTAATGTGAACAAGTGCTTTTTTAAAGTTAGGTTATTTGTGATTAAAGTTATGTTGTGCATTTGTGCCAACCAGCCCTATCACGGGGGTGCTTGGCACAATGTTAAAATGGCATAGTAACAAAAAATGAAGCAACCAATAAAAACAATTTGAACATTTAATTTAAACGAGAACAAGAAAATATGAACATTTAATTGAATATTTGTCCATTTTTAAGAGCAAATATTTTAATCAATTTATCAGTAGGAAATTTGAATTAATTTTGCCATTGACCGTTCAAAGTAATTATAAATAATTAACAATATAAACATTGTTTTTAACCTTTCAAAATAGTTGTAGTTGCTCAAAATATAGTCATAGTCACAATGGTTAATTTTACAGTTTGTTGCCACATATGCTAACTAACCCAAAATCAGATGGCCAACTAATCCCACTGACATTTGACCCAACTTTGTGACAAAACTCTGTTACAGCAGCAAACCAAAATCACTCACATATGAAAATATAGCTGATTCTTTTGTCAGTTAATTACAATTAACATAAACAACATAACAACTTTATACAACATTTAGCCCTCAGACCACTTTTTAACTTTTAATACTATAAAACTGAAACATTTCCCTCACCAAAAAAGTCAGTAACTTTCAGTTGTTTTAACGTTCATGGGTGCAGGTGAAGAAAGCAAATATTTTGATGTCACATTTTTGTTTTTGTGACCTTCACAAGGCAGCAAAAAAGCTGTGTGCCAACTAACCCCGGTCTCCCGTACTTCTTTTTTTAAATCCCTATTAATTATTTTAATAGACGTAATCAATCACCGTTCCAAACACTTAGAATCATTAAGAGAATTAGCCACATCACTTACCAAAAAGAGCATATTGAAGAAAACAAAGCAACATTTGAAGCTGCAAAACGTGCACATTGTGAGGTCTTGTTGACGGCAATCCAAGTTAGTGTTGTAATTAAACAATAAATGAAGACAGAGAGAAGCAGCAGCCCTTCCTCAGTCTGAGTGTGAAGAGATACAGGCTGAACACCTGGACGTAATTCAGCGGTGAGTGTGTCATATGACCTTATGAAAATGACCAGGCTGATAACACAGGTGGAGACATGACTTTCTTGTCGGACTATTTGAATAGTAACACTGATGAAGTGCAAAAAGGACCATAAACTATGACATGATCTCAGTATAGGGTAGTAGCCTTTATGTGGTGTTGTCATACGTTTTAAAATTTGTAATGTAATCTATGACAGCTGTAAAAAGCTTTTTCTGTTGTTGCTCTACACGTATCAGCATCCTCTCTGTATTTCTGCAAGTTTCTACAGATTTTTTTCAAGCTTGTTGTTTTGCATTGCTTCTTTGATCTACTGGCTGTGTGATGGAGGGGTTACAGCTCCCCATTTAAATAGAACTGAGGGTCTAGATCAGGGGTGTCAAACTCATGTTAGTTCATGGGCCACATACAGCCCAATTTGATCTCAGATGGGCCAGACCAGTAATACCCTTTTTAAGCAACATCAGTTCCAATATTTTCCCTTTTTTTGGGTAAGAATTATAAGTACATTCTGTAGACGTTCATCATTTTGCAAAACAGGTGAACAGCCTGAGCCTTTACATGAAGTGGGCATTGTTTAACTTGCTCCTGAGACCTGGCACCTCTTAGTCTAGTCATCTAGTGGGCCAGATTGGACCCTTTAACAGGGCAGTTCTGGTACACGGGCCATATGTTTGACACCTCTGGTTCAGATAACAGGGAGGTAGGATTTGAAAATAACAGAAAGAAATAGTATAAAAAATAAAATGTTTTTCAGTTTGAATTTTATGGATAACTGTTCAAAACTGGCAAAAGTGTTATCAATATTCAGGTCCCCAAGACTACAAATAACCTCATCATACCAAATTTGGAAGCCTCTATCTCACTGGTTTTCAAACTACAACTAAGGACATCACATTTTGGGTTTGCTGTTACTTACACTTCATTTTGCTTAACTTGTTAAGCACCTCTTGTTTTTAACTCTCCTATTTATGCATATTTATATTCATTAATTGTCTGTAATTGTTGTGCTTGATCCATAAGATACCTGAATTTTCCTGAGGGCATGAATTAAGTATCCTCTATGTGTCTATCTATCGCTATCTATCTTGTACAGCCATGTTTGGGCAATTAAATGAACAGTTCTGAACAGTTTTAGACTTGAACAGTGACCCTAACCCTTAGAGTTACAAAGCTTTGGACAATTGTTGCATTGTTTGTAATTTTGTTTTTGCACAACAATGTTCAGACATTGATATAAACTGTTTTATACTTAACTATAAATTTGTGACTGTTAAAAATAACCCAATGCCCCCATATAAGGACATTGTTTTTCCCCAAAACTGCCTACTATTCAAAGACAATGCTCAGTCCTTCACTTATCGGGTCCTACTTATCCCCAAATAAATGCATACCAAACATAAGCTCCGATCTTGGGGGGCTACAGGTGAGTGAATAGAAATGTTCTGAATACCCAGGCACTTTCTGAACTGTTTCCCAATGCTCAATGAATGGGTTACAACTATATTTCACAAATCTTTATTCTTAAAGAAAAACAGAGTTGCCGTTTCTTTCTGTCACAGCTCAAAGAGTCTGAGCACTTGGAGCCATCTGACTACTGGAACTTGCTTCTGGGCTTCTTCCATCCTTTTGAGGACCAAGTTCTTCCCCAGAGCTTCTCCACCACCAACATATGGAGCAGCTGCAGGAAGCCTTACCCGACTCCACCGGCTGGAAAAGGACCGAGGCCTCTGGCTGCGGCACAGTAATCTTCGTCACAGTAGAGTGAGCTGCCGGGATGCCTGTGACACACTGCCAGTGTGTCCTCAGTTCCTCACATCTCCTTCTATTTCCATTCATGTCTTTTTCTGTGTCAATCTCCTCAGTGTTTTTCTGCTTTCTTAGAGCTGGAGCCAGAGTGCATCAGGCTGTGAAGGACCATGCTGCTTTCTAATTTTACACGTAACAACAGAAACTCTGTTTTTTCACTCTGTCCTCATTAAGCAGTGAATCACAGCAGGCTGTGTGAATGTATGCGAGAGACAGATCATGAGAAAACAGACTCAGTTGTAGGCCGTGGTGTGAGGTTTTACCCACAAAAAATGGTAATTATTTGACATACAGAGACTGGTTTATCTGTTGGAGGACAAGTCATTTATGTGGACACATGAGTGTGGTTTTATCTTTCTTCTGCTCATTACTGACTCTCTGTCCACGAGGCCTTATCTATTTGCTCTTATTTGCCTGCAAAGAAATTCATGCTGAAGAGATAAAAAATATTTTGGATTACTGCAGCTGAGTTGGCATCCTTTCTTACTGCTTTACAAAACGCAATCTATTTTGTTATTTTCACAGTTTAATTGAGTTTAATAATGGACTTTGCTGGTCTTGATGTGACCATCCTCTGTTTGGCCACCAACACTGATTGACAGATCATTTCTGCAATGTGAGGCAACCAACCACAGGAGGGCTCCATTCCACTTTTATTTTAAAATAAATGTGTCCAGCATCTGGGAAGCCATCACACCAGTTTAACAGAGTGATGGAGGGATGGCGTGTGTTTGAGTTTGTGGGAGCAGGATTACACCGAGCCTGCATGTCTTTGAAGGGCTTCATGGGAACAGGAAGTTAAATGATTACCATAGTTGGAGTGCTCAGTCACAGAGAGAGCGTCCTTCCCACTCTTTTTCCTGTTTTGAATTCCACAAGACTTGGTCAAAACCTTGTATGACTTCCGTCTGATAAGGATAATTGTTTAGGAAGGAGGTGGTGTCGTGGCGCTGTTGTGGAATATTTACACGTATGCTCTTTGTACCATAATGGTACTATTCTATAGTGGAAAGGTCCAAAAACGGCAAAGGAAAAGTACCAAATAATGCACTGAAACTTCTATCATATTCTGTCATATCTTTTACCTTATATGGGTATTTGTAGAAATTGTGCCAGAGCATAGAGAACCTGTAGTCAGTGGTACATCTACATCTACATGTTTCGAGGGTCATGTGTTTTCAATGCTCTTTTTTTTTATTATCTTTACACATTTTAGATCTGACACATCAGTTAATGTGAATTTAGATCGAGGAAGAGACTTATATACTGCCCAGCAAATCCAAAATGCAGTACCTTTATATTTTAAGACTAGAATCTGTAATAGGAATATTAAATTTTAGATTTTGGAACATAAATAACATTTGCAAGAACCACAAAACAGAGGCTTTAGCTGCAATTGAAACCATTTTGATGTACAAACATCTTAGTGTTAGTAACACAACATAAATAAGGCAGTGACAAAATCATGATGGACAAAAAAATTAAATAAAATAACACCAGTAAACATTGGCTAAAAACTATCTTAGCAGTTAGCAGTACACGTCCTGTCTGCAGCCCCTGCAGACGAATCCACATGACATGATGTGGCTGAGTAACCTTAATGTGATTTTAGTTATAAAACTGCCTTATCAAGTGGTGGAGAAGCTACATGAGAAACTACAACATGTTTAGTTTGTGTTTTCCCTCCTTCTGTTATTGTCAAAACATAGACAGCAGCAGGGGCAGAGCCAGACATTGTAAACATTTGGGACTCAGCCTAAATAACAAGCTCTCATCCCAGGTCATCAAATACTGACATGTTCTCACGCCCCTCATGTGTGATACCTACGCCAAAGGCACACATTCACGTTTCTATGAGACGCACCCTTCAGTGTCTGTATGTGATGCACAGCTGTCTGAGTGAAACTTGTTGTTTACAGGTGGTTAAAGTTATCAAATGGTCACAGGTAGGTTTAGGCAACAAAACTACCTGGTTAAACATCTTGTTTTGGGTTAAAATAAGTACGTAACATGTCACGGGAGTGATGTAAGTCTGACATAGAGGGATCTAAGATAGATAACATTATGTTCAAACAGCAGTGACTTTTGGTTTCTCTTGGGAAACCATCAGTGATCTTCTGGCTTAAAGTCCGTTTGTTTGACCCATACACCACCACCACCACTCGCTCACCCTACACAAATTTACTTGCTTTTTATACTTTGTCAGTTGCTCTGAGCATAAAATACTGTTGTGTATAGGTCAACCCGGTCTCACTCCAAAGTTGGCGAAATCCGGAGCTTGGTCAGTGACTTCCAAGGTCATACACTGGCGTAAAGGTCATCCTTTCACTTTGGCATGTTACACAGCTGGTCGCCATTATTGTTTGATGGTCCCTAGCGGCATCAGAGGAAAACACAGTATAACAACAACAAAAGTTAAGGCAGCGGAAGTTTGAGTTGGGTGGATGGGACTTTCACCCTGGACGCCGGTGTTTACTTCCCCCCACCTTGTAAAGCCAAACCCTGTTCTTTTTCCCTAAACAACCATGTGCACATGTTGACTAAACGTAACCATGTCAAAAAAGGCCACATCATGATGTTGTACCGACCATTTATAAGTGCATTTATTTCATAGGCGGCGCTAGGGCAGGATATATGGGGAAGCTACGGGACAGGAAAAAAAAAACTTTAACCACAGGCAGATACATAGGCCTACAGTATTACTGATGTTCATCAAACTGAGGTGTCGTGGCAGAATAATTCCATTAATTCTCTACTCATTTTGCTGTTGTAGCCCAGAAGTAATTATTAATTAGTAATCAATTAATTTTCTTACCTTAATGAAGCAACAGTCGCCGCGGGGCCTTTGTGTCGTATTTGTCAACAATTTCCTCAGGCTTAATCCTCTTAGTTATGTCACTCTCGATGTAGAGAAGCGAAAGAGATGACAGTCTCTGCTGGGCCATAGTTGTCCTCATCCAGTTGCAGACCTATCGCATCGCTGAGAATGCACGCTCACGCGTTGCCGTCCCTACAGGAAGAGACAGTGCCAATTTAAGCACTTTTGTGAAGTCTGGGTAAAATCCAGTCAAGGCAGCAGCTCTGAGATTTTCCAGCGTGACATCACGCGAACTCGTTTTCACCATGACCATTTCGGCATGGGGAAGATCAGCATTGATGGAGAGGGTTGAAGAATATTTATTTATATATGGCTGGTGTCTGGACCGAGGCCGGTGTCTGGAGCGAGGCCGGTGTTTGGAGCGAGGCCGGTGTCGGGGAGGGAGGCGGCTGGTGTCTCGACCGAGGCCGGTGTCGGGAGCGAGGTGGCCGGTGTCTGGACCGAGGCCGGTGTCTGGACCGAGGCCGGTGTCTGGAGCAAGGCGGCTGGTGTCTAGACTGAGGCAGGTGTCCGCAGCGAGGCGGCTGGTGTCTGGACCGAGGCCAGTGTCGGGAGTGAGGCAGCCAGTGTCTGGACCGAGGCCGGTGTCTGGAGCGAGGCGGCTGGTGTGTAGACCGAGGCAGGTGTCTGGAGGGAGGCGGCTGGTGTGTAGACCGAGGCAGGTGTCTGGACCGAGGCCAGTGTCTGGAGTGAGGCGGCTGGTGTCTGGACCGTGGCTGGTGTCGGGAGGGAGGTGGCCGGTGTCGGAGCTTGGAAGGCGCCGGGAAGTGGTAGGAGCCTGGTTGGCTAAAGTGCTACTGCAGCTCTCAACATCCTCCAGCACGGGACCCTGGGTAAGATCCGGAGGGGTCTCGTTTGAGGGATCCAGACGGTCATTTTTTATTTTGACATTAAATAAATGTCTAATGTCGCTTTTCTGCTGCTTTCTCTTCATCATGCTGCTGTCCGTGAATAGCTAGCGAGGCGAAACCGTTAGCTTCTATGCTACGTAGGCTACGTACGGAATGACGCAGATAGCCTGCGCCTATCAAATACCATCTTTCATATATTTATTAAAAGAAATATTAATAATAATAATAATACCTTGAAAGTGTGCGTTTTTATGTCTCTCTAACCTCATCTAAAATAAAATTTGAAACATAAAAATAAAATTAAAATGATTTTATTTGGGGATTTTTTTTCTGTGACAATTTTGGGGAAGCTAAGCTTCCCCTAGCCTCTTAATAGCGTCGCCTATGGTTTATTTTAAAAGAGACTGTATGCAAACGGTAAATTTCCTGTGAAAATGGAAGTGTATTTTGAAAACAGACAATGCATGTAACAGGCAGAACATACATGACACACTACATGATGGATTCCTGGTCGTCTTTCACGACGTGTGTGATGTCATCTGGTTATTCTTGTCCTATTTTTATTATTATTACTATTATTTCAGTCACTGTGTCTGTTAATGTGCCAGCTGAAATGTATTTGTAATGTAATGTAAAAAAAAAAAAGCACCACCAGATGGCCAGGAGCTACATTTTAAGTATCATTCGCAGACATGCAAGTCACTGAATCGTCCACAACCAAGTTCCTGCAATTTTTTCACAATAAAAGCCTTTGAAGGGATTCTCTCAAGAGATACAGGAAGTGAAGAGTTTGAAATGGTGGCGCGGTGCACTAACCTTATCAAGGCAAACGGGAGCAGATGAAAGTAACGTTATAAATGTAAATAATACAGAGGGAATAATAAATAACGGCCCGTTTATGATGTAGTCTGTTTCAAATGAAGCTGATAGCCTCTGCAGTTGTGGTAAGTAAAAGCCCTGCCACTATTTTTTAAATTGTATTACCTTATTTCTGTCTCCATTATGAAGAGGTAACAGTGTTTGCTAGCTTGATGCTAATGGCAGTACTCACCGGTGTTCTGGGTTGATAAAGTGTCTCTGTTGTTTCACACCATCATTTTCCCCTTCTTACTCTGTGTGGTAACATCCCTAGAGGAAATATCAGAAACCCTGGGATGTTGTTGTGGCACAGTTGTCTACGGCAGCATATATCTCTGTCTTTCTATTGGTCAAAGTGTTTACTATGACACGCTACACAAGATGAAATGATGGATTATCGCGTACGGCACTCATTGTCGTTCACGACCCATGTCGCTGCGTCAGGCTAGAATCGGGCTCATACCGAGCCAGCTCTATTTAACAAGCCATTTGGGAGAATACCTAAAACTTGGTTATATTAGATTTATTTGGGGAATGAAATAGTAGGTTAAACAACATGGGAATATATTGTTCTCTGAATGAGACAAAGTTGAAGGCCCATCCATCCGTGCATCCATTTTCAACCACTTATTCGAAGCGGGTTGCGGGGGAAGCAGGCTAAGCAAAGTAATCCAAACGTCCCTCTCCCCAGCAACGCTTTCCAGCTCCTCCTGGGGCACCCCAAGGTGTTCCAAGGCCAGATGAGACATGTATGATCAGATGCACAAACCACCTCAACTGACCCCTTTCGACTCGAAGGAGCAGCGGCTCTACTCCGAGCCCCCTCCGGATGTCCGAGCTCCTTACCCTATCTCCAAGGCTGAGCCCAGCCACCCTTCTGAGGAATCTAATTTTGGCCGCTTGTTTCCACAATCTCACTCTTTAGGTCACTACCCAGAGCTCATGACCACAGGTGAAGGTTGGGATGTATGGACCAGTAAATTGAAAGCTTTGCCTTCTGGCTCAGCTCCTTCTTCACCACCACCAAACCGCTGATCCATCTCGTGCTCCATTCTCCCTCACTTGAGGCAGTAACTCTCTCCCAACCCGGAGTTGAAGTTGAAGGTATTTTAAAAAACATTCAGGGCTGGAGCCCCTGAAGCCACCCCTCGCTCCATGACTGGAGTGCAGTATCTGTTTTTTATTAATAATTAGCCTTATTTTTTTTCTTACTGCTTCTGTTCATGTGCGTGTTAAGCAACATTTGTGACTTTAATATTAGAGAGCTTAGAAGTGGGTAGAGTGAGTCTTTGAGTCTTTCCATCAGTGAACAGTTTAAAAATAGCTTTGGCTGATGCCTGGTCCATCATTTATCGTGCTTTTAGTGCCAGGGGAAATGTTTGTTTTCTAAAGTAAATTATGTGCCTCCCACCATATGGTACTACTTACACAACTGCATACCAGGCCATGCAAGTGTTTCCTTACATTCCTGCAGTGACAACTATCAGGTGGAATGTGTCCATTTGATGCTGAAGTGTGTTGCACAATAATTATTTGGTGTTTTTCTTAATAACTATCAGCCACAAATGAATTAGATGTTAGTTCCATATTTGAGCTAAACTGTAAAGCAGCAATCATTTGTGTCGTATACCAAAGCCAAATATTGATATACTTGTACAGTCCCATATCAATATGTGTTTGTTTTTTTAATCAATATTATGTTTAATAGCTTTTTTTTTTAAAAAATATAAATAAGTAAGAAGCTTTATGGAAACTATACATTGCTGTAATATCATTTAATTTAATTTAGAACACAGACAGGAAGGTAGCAAATGTTTGCTCCTCCTGTCACATGCCAGGACGCCCTGGGCATAGCAGTAGCCAAACTGTATGCTATTCCTGCCTGTAGTGTGTAATTTTCATCGTTCTGTGTAAACACTGTTCATTTCACATTATGTAAATTGAAAAATCAAAATTTTTAAATACATTTAGTCAACGTGTATTTTGACAGGGGCTCATACTGAGACTACGGTCTCTATCTACTTTTGTACCGAAAGACAAAAAAGTTTGAATGACTGTAGGTGTATTTCAGTTATTTTATTTTATGGGCAAAATGACTCTGGTTGGTTTCACTCTATAAATATAACATGTAATCATGTTTACTTGAGATTCAACAGCATTCCCACACATTTTCATAGACAAAATTTCGAAACTTTGTCCACGACTTTTTAAGGTCCCATGAGATATATATATATATATATATATATATATATATATATATATATATATATATATATATATATATATATATATATATTTTCTTGCCCCAGTTGCCCAGCGTTTTTCCAGACATGTCAGATTCAAACTCTATTCAAACATAATTTCAGCTAGCTAGCATAGATGAAGAGAGAGACGTGACGCAGGGAGAAAATGTACATGATGGTTAACAAAATGTTGTCACCCTTCAGGCATATTAGATATATGTTATTTTGACAGCTACAAAAAAACTAGATATACCATTATAATTATTCACAGAAGATTGTGACAATTTAATTACACACATCAAATTTTCATGACTTTTCCAAAACTTTAAATATTTTTTTACTGATTCTTTGACTGTTCCAGGCCTGGAAAATGTGATTATGAAATTCCATGACTTTTTCAGGGTTTCCAAGACCATCGGAACCCTGGTCAAAGGATGCTAAATAAGTTTTAAGTAATAATGTAGATTGTGCTTGGGATCAAAGCTGCAGTTTGTATTAAAGAATTGTCTAAATTTTCGTTTTACGCAATATGCTAAAGTGTAACTTTCCTAAATAAAAATATATATATTTTTGTCAGATGACATTAATTACATAGACCTGACTAATCATGCTTTGAGAAGAAATAATTTAACATTTTGCTCCCTGGGGTCCAAAGGGACCCCTGTCAGCAGTCCCTGTATTTTAAGGGACTGCTGACAATACATTAATATGTACATACGTGTGTACATATACATGTACAAACACACATCAAACAATATATAAAGATTTCATATGTTGTGTATCTAAACAAATAATAATGGTTCATAGGCTTATTACACCGAATAGCACATTGACTAACAAATAAAATAGATACACAATATTTTTTTATTAAAGGGTCAATTGCAAGCAGACAACCAATTACCAAGAAAAACGAATACAATATATATATATATATATATATATATATATATATATATATATATATACAGTACAGGCCAAAAGTTTGGACACACCTTCTCATTCAATGCGTTTTCTTTATTTTCATGACTATTTACATTGTAGATTCTCACTGAAGGCATCAAAACTATGAATGAACACATGTGGAGTTATGTACTTAACAAAAAAGGTGAAATAACTGAAAACATGTTTTATATTCTAGTTTCTTCAAAATAGCCACCCTTTGCTCTGATTACTGCTTTGCACACTCTTGGCATTCTCTCGATGAGCTTCAAGAGGTAGTCACCTGAAATGGTTTTCCAACAGTCTTGAAGGAGTTCCCAGAGGTGTTTAGCACTTGTTGGCCCCTTTGCCTTCACTCTGCGGTCCAGCTCACCCCAAACCATCTGGATTGGGTTCAGGTCCGGTGACTGTGGAGGCCAGGTCATCTGCCGCAGCACTCCATCACTCTCCTTCTTGGTCAAATAGCCCTTACACAGCCTGGAGGTGTGTTTGGGGTCATTGTCCTGTTGAAAAATAAATGATCGTCCAACTAAACGCAAACCGGATGGGATGGCATGTCGCTGCAGGATGCTGTGGTAGCCATGCTGGTTCAGTGTGCCTTCAATTTTGAATAAATCCCCAACAGTGTCACCAGCAAAACACCCCCACACCATCACACCTCCTCCTCCATGCTTCACAGTGGGAACCAGGCATGTGGAATCCATCCGTTCACCTTTTCTGCGTCTCACAAAGACACGGCGGTTGGAACCAAGGATCTCAAATTTGGACTCATCAGACCAAAGCACAGATTTCCACTGGTCTAATGTCCATTCCTTGTGTTTCTTGGCCCAAACAAATCTCTTCTGCTTGCTGCCTCTCCTTAGCAGTGGTTTCCTAGCAGCTATTTGACCATGAAGGCCTGATTCGCGCAGTCTCCTCTTAACAGTTGTTCTAGAGATGGGTCTGCTGCTAGAACTCTGTGTGGCATTCATCTGGTCTCTGATCTGAGCTGCTGTTAACTTGCGATTTCTGAGGCTGGTGACTCGGATGAACTTATCCTCAGAAGCAGAGGTGACTCTTGGTCTTCCTTTCCTGGGTCGGTCCTCATGTGTGCCAGTTTCGTTGTAGCGCTTGATGGTTTTTGCGACTCCACTTGGGGACACATTTAAAGTTTTTGCAATTTTCCGGACTGACTGACCTTCATTTCTTAAAGTAATGATAACCACTCGTTTTTCTTTAGTTAGCTGATTGGTTCTTGCCATAATATGAATTTTAACAGTTGTCCAATAGGGCTGTCGGCTGTGTATTAACCTGACTTCTGCACAACACAACTGATGGTCCCAACCCCATTGATAAAGCAAGAAATTCCACTAATTAACCCTGATAAGGCACACCTGTGAAGTGGAAACCATTTCAGGTGACTACCTCTTGAAGCTCATCGAGAAAATGCCAAGAGTGTGCAAAGCAGTAATCAGAGCAAAGGGTGGCTATTTTGAAGAAACTAGAATATAAAACATGTTTTCAGTTATTTCACCTTTTTTTGTTAAGTACATAACTCCACATGTGTTCATTCATAGTTCTGATGCCTTCAGTGAGAATCTACAATGTACATAGTCATGAAAATAAAGAAAACGCATTGAATGAGAAGGTGTGTCCAAACTTTTGGCCTGTACTGTATATATATATATATTCGAACACTCCATATTAAGACCCTCTTTCCTCATTATAGGATTATTATAATCTTTATCTCTTTAAGGGATCCATTAATTTGTCAGCAACTCCTGTACATATTGGGTCCAGTTTGACCATAATTTCACAAATGTATTCATTCAATATACAATATTATCCATTATTTATTTCAATATTATCTAGTAGTTGTATACATTTAAATGTACTTTATTGATCCCAAAAGTGAAAACAATAAATGAACAACAATCCATGAAATTCATATGTTGTAGGATGTAGGAAAAAAAAATTCCAGTCAGTGAGGCTTTTACAGACAGTCAGCAAAACTGCTTTTCAGAATAGCAACAGAGACAAAGAAGCTATCTCCTCTCCGCTTTGAATATGGATAAGAGAAAACCAGTCTGTAGTAACCATCAGGCAACAAAAGGTAATTGAGAGCACACCTTGGAGACACACCCAGCCAGCAGTCACTATTATTCTCATTTAAATAGAATTAAAGGCGTCTCATTTACAAGTAGATCTAACTGTTTGTGGTCACATCGTCCCACAGCTCCACATTGACTCAAAGAAACTCAAATCCCTGGAAGTCCACAGTTTTATAGAGTCACTTCAGTGATTTCTCCCCAGGCTGTCTGTCTCACAGCAGCGTCAATGCGTGAAGAAAGCTACCCTACAGGTTCTACTTGATTCCTGCGGCGACTCTGGCAGTGTTGCTCAACCTTTGTGACTGAGTGTTTCCTGGGAATAGATGTTTACAGGGGGTAAAATGGAGAGAAGAAGCTGACAGTGGGAATCTGTGTGAGGACAAGCAGATTTTATGAAGAGAGCCACCAGGTAAAAAATGCTCTGTATACTTTTCTTTTATCAGTATCCACCTCTGTTTCTCTTCAGCTGGAATGTTAGTCTCTCCCACACGTTTCCTACCCTGTCTCTGTGGCTTATTTTCTATCACATGTGTCTCTCTGCGTCTGTTCTCAGCTCAGGGGGACAGTGGGGGCTGGACATGTGTGTTTTAATTGGCCTTCCGATGAAAAAGCTGTTTCCTGTGTACTGTGGGGCCGAGGGTGGGTAGTGATTTCAGGGGCTGACTGAAAGCAGAGGCTCCTCCTGTTAGCATCTCAGACAGGATGTGTGAATAGAGACCGGGCGACTCAACTTCACACACACATATATATTTGAGTGCAACCTAAAGAGAAAGAGCAGGCCTGACTGATGACTGAAAACTCATTTCTACATAGGGATGGATAAGGATGGCGGCAAGCCGAAGACCTTTGTGTCTACTTTCCGGTTGGCCCTCAAGCCTCAAGCCAGAACCTTCTGTGTGGAGAAGAAGAAGGAGGATGGACTGGACTCCAGTAAAAGGACATTAATGGGAAATAACAAACTGGGTGTCTCATCAGCAACAGGTAAAGACTATCAGAAAAGCAGGACAGTTGCTTTTTAATGTGTCAGTGTTAATGCTAATGAACTAGACTCATTGTTTATTGTTGCAACATGACTGGAATGTATTCATAACATTTATCACAGTTACACCCCACACAGAGCCTCAGCCAGTAGCGCCTCCAGAAAAGTTTGCCAGGGGTGGTCAGATGGGGTCATAACTAAATTTCAAGAATTATTATGCTGCTTAAGTATACAGGCTAGTTTAAAACTAAGGAAATTGCACATGTTGATTTCTTATTTTACAGTTAATTTTACAAATGATCTCCATAGACTAATGCCAATACAATAATATTCTGACTTCCACAACAATCCTTTTTCAGTGTGTTATATAACTCTACACGTCCGCGGTGATTCATTGTACTTCAAATGGGCTGGTTATCCTTTTCCTCACAAAGACAAATAAAGCTTTAATTCAAGGAGCAAAACATTTACTGGGAACAAGCCATCTCATGTCTAAGAACACCCCCACACACCCCCATCCGCCCTTGCAAGTCACTTATGCACATATTAGGCATATGTGACTTGCAAGAGGGGAATGGGGGTTGGGCAGGTGATTGTATCGGGGGTAGTTGGGAGACATTTTCCTTGAGGGCTTTCTACCAGAAAGGAATCTCTTAATTAAGGCCAGGGGGGAAAAGTTGTGGTTTGAGTTAAAATGAATAAGTTCTGTCAGTGAAGGCTTTCTACACAAAAAATTTCTCCCATGTGTGTATCAGGGTGGTCATGCCCCTCCACTCTGGCCACCCCTTGGCGGCACCCCTGGCCTCAGCCTTCTGCAGGCACTTCATGTTTTAATTCAAAGTGTCCTCATGCAACCTTTCATATAAATATTTGGGCTGTCAAATGACTATTTTTAAAGTTGCGATTAATTGCTGAATTGAAATAGTTAATCGTGATTAATCGCACTTTCAACTCCATGTTTAAAATTTCATTATTTTGCATTTGCAGAGTGTCTTGATTAGGGTACATTTAGATTACTTTTAGATTAATTTATTTCATATCATTGCTGCACTGCTACAAGAAAATTATCTAGAAACTATGACTTAGAGGTAGGAGACAATTTCAAAGTGCTTACTCTCTGAAATACAGTGATTTTTGTTTGTTTAAAGATTGCAGAAAATTTGGGAAATATGCAGGAGTTCATGTAGACCTACAAACCGTGCAGCACATTTCAATAAAATGAATAAGAAACAAAAATACTTGATAGCTCGATTAACTTTGAGGTTAGTTGAAAATTGAGGGACACAAGACTGATTAAAGAAAAACTGATGAATCAGTAATTGTTGTACTACGACATGCCCCAAGCATCTAACTAAAATAAAATTCCTCACCATAAATGGTCTGCAGTCAGTTGCTGCCCATTTAGCAAGCACTGAAAACCCTCCTAGATTTTGTACAAGGGTCCATGGCTATTCGAACACTCCAAATAGTGCTTTGCAGGCTTTGCTGACGCCAGCAGTTGCCCTCTGACATCAGTCGATTAGCTGCACCTATGTTCACCTCGTTGGTGGTAGCCTCAAACTCACAGTACTTTGTTGATATTTAAATTCTGTCAGACAAAAGGTACATATTACTTTTGACATGTCCACTGAGCTGCCTGGGTTTTTTTTAGTGAAATGAGCTATTCAAAATCTTAGTCATTATTTTATTTTATTTCATGTCATTATTGTCCATCACTGCAGCATCCGGAGGCAGGAACCTGCTGCAGTGGCTTGACCAGGGTACATCTAAGGGACAAAATTGCAGAACATGATCAATACCCTTAGTAAATATCCAACTGATTAGTGCTCCAAAAATGATGTTATGTACTTAACGTAAAGTTACATAGGTTAGATTTCGGCAAGTACACAGATGTAGGTTCGGGTTGGTCAAGTAAAGTTACATAAGCCCTTTTTAAACAGGAATTGTGCAAATTTGCAGGAAAGCCCAATGAGTCTTCTTTCAGCATTGGCAGTATATAAACAAAATCGAGTAGTGCGGCATAATGCCGCCTGCCTACTTTTGTTTATACAGAATGCACCTTTTTCGGGGCAATGGAGGGCGTGAGCAAGTAACAAAATGTGTAATTCAGTGTGTGATGTAAACAGTGGCGTGGGAGGGAAGCCGCAGCTAGTCAGTCCTTCGGCGATTCTCTTGTAAGTTGGCCCGTTGTTCACTGTCCACGTCATTTGACAGTTAATGGCCTCTTCGTTTGCGAGGGCAAAGAGGGCCCGCAATTCCTTGTTTCCCCATCATAGCAGGAATTAGCGAGCAGCTAGTAGCATGAGAGAAACGCAAACCTGACAGACACTATGAAGATGAGCAACATCTCATCTTCATAGTGTCTGTCAGGTTTTTCATAGTGTGTGTCAGGTTTGTGTTTCCCTCTTGCTACTAGCTGCTCGCTAATTCCTGCTATCAGCTGTTTCCTGTTTATCCACTGCCAGTGGGTTGTGGCGTCATCAACAGAGCTCCTCAAGTCATCAACAGCCCCTCCCGTGGCGGAAGGCCGCCTCGTTCTGTTTAAAGCAAAAAGGTTTCGCCAATATGACTACCCTACGAGACGGAAAATTGGGCACCTCGGATCAACTCACCAGTCCGGCTCTGTGTGTCTAAACGCTCGCAGCTTGCCGGCAAAACAGCCCAACATTCGCGGAAAATCTGGCAGTGTAAAAGGGGCTATAGGTTAGCGTTAGGAAAACAAACATGATGACAACACACCTTAAAATAACTTGGTTTCACACGGTTACGAACACCAGTCTCCCGGGGGAAAGTCCAGTGTTGTTTAACCCATCTACCATCTCAACCTACATCCCTAACATCATGGACTTTCAGTCTTTAAACTACTTTCTTATTGTACTCCTGTCAGCACATTGGTCATGTGGTTGCAGCCCTCAGTTACATGGATTATATATGAATTGTGGTGCATTACTTTTCATAAACATATGACAGGCTCATAAGAATAGCATGTACATGTGGGCATTGCAAGGTAGAGCTTTGATCAGGCCCAAAAACAATCAGGCTCGACCCTTCATCATGAACATGCATAGTTTCTGTACAAGCATGAGCCTGATCCAGAACAGCAGTTTTGGATGGGATTGAAAAGC
The DNA here is from genome assembly GCF_041903045.1 of Epinephelus lanceolatus. Classification (NCBI taxonomy): domain Eukaryota; kingdom Metazoa; phylum Chordata; class Actinopteri; order Perciformes; family Serranidae; genus Epinephelus; species Epinephelus lanceolatus. Next base: position 23,598,678 of record NC_135754.1, on the reverse strand, counting down.
AGAGTTTCCACTGTAAAATAAATATTTACAAGCTAAGTCAACAAAACTATTTTCACTGTAGTAACAGACATTTGTGACATGGGGTGGGATTGTATATAGTCTGTCCTTTTGGTCATTCAGAGCAATAGCAGCAGAAGCTCTGGGTGCTCAGTCTGAGGAGATGGAGGAGAAAGTGTTTGTTAAATTCATAAACATATACCATATCATACATGTATGCCAATCATGTTTGGTGGGGAGAATTAAATCCTTAATGCTTTTATTGGTGGGAACAAATGAACATATTCTAAATAATAAAAGGGATGTGTCCTCTGCGTCTCCCCACCCCTAAATCTACACCTATGAAAAGGCCTTTCGGGAAAAACAGGAGGACTGGTATCTGTTAGAGTATACATGCATGTAATTATATGGTGAGCTCCCTTGAGGCTTGTTGGCTACTTCTCAAAATATTTATTAGGGTGCAGCTCTATATACGACAGGATTAAATGCGCTGTTTTTGTAGGTACTACTGTTGTCAGAAATGTCCTCAGGCACTCAGAGTGACATGCACTCTGCCAGGCTTTCACACACACACACACACACACACACACACACGTGGTGGGAAAACCTTGAAAACAACATGTCAAATTCCCCACGCTTGCACTCTTGCAACTGAAACATACTCCAGCAGATACAGCAACAGGTAACTGATTAACAGAGACGTAATGCTGCTCTGCCTGGAGGCAACACAGATGAACACCACACACCCACATCACTCTACAGTTTCAATATTTTCATTTCTCACTATATTTGCATGTACCACATGGTGCGTTTAAAGTTTGATCAGTTAAATCATGCCTGGAGTGGAAAGGCCCCGAACCTTCCATTGAAATATTTGCTAATGACTTTTCCTGATTGGTCAGTGGTAAAGGAAACACTGGTGTATGCAGTTTACCTGGAAATGAGCTCCATTGTCCTGAACTTCTCCTCAGGGTCCAGACTGAAAACCATCCAGGCACTTGAATCGCCTCACTTCAAAGAACCACTCAGGGACTGCACGGTCTGTGAAGGAAGTGATGCTACTTTTCAAGGTGTTATCACAGGAAGTCGACCTCTGACTACTTCCTGGCTGCACAATGGTAAATGTCTGATTAACATACCTTCAAAATGTCTACCTCTTGTTCATTATAAGCAAGGATTGAGTCACAATATCCATTATTTAGAAGGAATTTTACAATCCTCAACAGTAAAAACATGTTTGCCTATTGTTATGCTTTTAGGTGAGAGGGTGAAATCAAGTAATACCTCCTTCAAAAATGATGTTGCCAGCCTGGCTCTGACTCGGTGTTCCCGGAGAGATGCCGGGACGTACACCTGCATAGCTGAGAATACAGCTGGGAAACAGTCAAGCAGTGCTACGTTGCGTATCACAGGTAAAGCAGGGGTCGAGTTAGAATTTATTTGTCCTTAAATGAACCATATTGAATTGATCTGTGTACAGTAAACCTGTTTCCACTCTGTTTTCAAAGAAAAAGCAACAAAGGAAATTCCCAGAACAAGCAACCATGAGTCACACAGCGAGGTCACGTCCAAGGCTTCACCCCCCAGAAACACTCAATTGTCTCCTGCTTTTAAGGGGAAAAGCAAACAGAGAGAAAAGGAAGAAAAGAAAGGTAGATTTAAAACTTTTGTTAAGCTTAATAAAAACAGTTTGTGATGTTACACCCCCTTTTCTTTTTGCTTTTCTTCTTACTACATGTACTTATAAAAAATCTGTTGGAAAAAAATGCAAATTAATGGTAAATATGAGGGCAGAGAAGCAGCAAAAACACACATAGTGACATGTAAAACTGTGTATGACATGCATTTTGTTCACTTCATAAAACATACAGGCTGTCTTTAACCTTCTTTCACCTGTTGCAGTGTACACACACAAATGTTTGTGGTTAATGGTGCCTGCCTTTTCATTCAAAAGTGCAATGCATTGGCTGCTGCTGCAACCTAACATGACTGCTCACATGTGATTGGTTGGATACTTTTTAAAACTGCCTATAGCAGCACACACCTGAAGTCCACCTTCTCCTTCAGTCTCCACAGGTGGCAGAGATATCAAACCTCAAACAAAAGTCTCCCCTAGCAAAGGTGAATAGAGGACACCACAACACGTAAGCTTACATTTTGATGGCATTTCAGTTATGCTTCACTGATGGAACAAACCTCTCCTCAGGGCCTCCTGTGGAGTTTGTAGACCCACCGGAGCAGGTGGAGGTTCGAGTAGGACAGCAGGCCCAGCTGCACTGTGAGTTCAGGAGCAGCTCTGTCCCTGTGGCCTGCTGCTGGATTTGCAACAAAGACAAGGTAATAAAAAACAGTCCAAGTTGTTAGATGTTAGGGTTGTTCGATCCATTGAAATGGCAGTAAAGCCTTATGTCTTGATATGTATTCGTCAGGTGGTGAAAGGAGGGCCGAGGATGTCTGTCCGCAGCAGTGAGACGCACAGCAGTGTGGAGATCTCTCAGGCCTGTCCAGAAGACACAGGCTTGTACACTGTCATAGTACAAAACAGAAAAGGCTCTGCACAGCATATCGTGTCCTTCAGTGTCATAGGTGAGACTTACTTTGGTCAACAGTTTAGTATTTAGAGTTCTCCAATGAGTGCTCGGATATGAGCCCAACAAAGCAGCATGAGTAGAGGTATTTTGTTCTTATATTTCTCCTCAGACCGGCCCGAGCCACCAGCATCCCAACCTGTTATTTCCCAGCTGTCCATTCAGTCCCTGGTCCTGTCCTGGACGGGTCCCAGCTACGACGGAGGCACAGCAGTGCTGGGCTACAAAGTGGAGGTCAGACCAGAGGGCTCGAACAAGCCCGAGAGCTGGACTGAACTAACAAGCCGATGTAAAAGCACATCCTATCATGTCCGCTCAGGACTGGAGCCTCTGGGGCAGTACCGCTTCCGTGTCAGGGCATACAATTCAGCAGGGGTCAGCGAACCAAGCCAGGAGTCTGAGATTGTCAAGATGGTGACCACAAGTATGTGATGTGTTGGTAAAATGTTTGCGAAGAGGCTATCTGTCGGGAGGGGTGTGCTTATTTGTCACCTGCTGTGTATTTTTTATGTTAGAGGCAGAAAAGAAGGAAGATCCTGGGTCGTATATCACAGTGACCATTGACACCACACATAAGGCCAAGGACTACTACAGTCTGCATGAGAAGCTGGGAGTGTAAGCATTGAGTCTTTGTATTTAAAACAAACTTGACATTTTCATGTCCAACAAAGTGAAGTTCTAATGCCTCTTATTTGTTTTTGATTGAACATTTTCCAGTGGGAAGTTTGGCCAGGTGTTCCGGATGTCCCACAAAGAGACGGGTCAGGTGGTTGCGGCAAAGTTCTACAGAGGCCGAACCTCCAAGGAGAGGGCGGCAGCTCGCAAAGAGATCGAACTAATGAACAGACTCCACCATCCAAAACTGGTCCAGTGTTTGGCTGCCTATGAAACACGCTCTGAGATGGTCTTGATCATGGAGTAGTAAGTAACTGAGGAGTGAAAGCTGACTTTGATCAGTAAAATTATTTTGTATCTGTTGGTGGGAAGTTTCTTCTGCTGATGTGTGATTTAAGTTTTTTTTTTTTTGTTTCTGTGGACTGTGAATGAAGTGTGTTTAACAATGATGAAATTAGTTTATTTAAATGGAGTCTGGTGGGTTTGGCGGTAGCAATCTTGGGGCTGTTTCTGGTTAAACAAAAAGGTTGTTAGACACTTAAGATGCACTAATCTGACATTAATCTGAGCCAAACAGTGGCAAAAGCAAGCACTTTTATTGGATGGTGCACCATTGCCCTGAGGGGTTAATTGCAGCCCGTTTCGTGGCTGCCAGCTGCAGCCCTTTCACTTAATGCTGGACCAGTTTAAAAATGATTATTCCCATTTGTCATTTACATTTTTATTTTACATTTTCATCACAATACTCCTGTTCTTCTGTAGCTTCACTGGCTTCCTGTTAAATACCGTGTTGACTTTAAGATCTCACTCCTCACCTTTAAGGCAATCCCCAACCTAGCTCCTCTGCACCTCTCCGAGCTCTTGCACATCCACACCCCCACCTGCACTCTCAGGTCTTCCTCTTCCATCCACCTCACTGTCCTGCCAGCCCGCGTGACCACCATGGGGTCTAGAGCCTTCAATTGCTCTGCTCCCCGCCTCTGGAAGCCCCCTCCACTTTCAAATCCCGCCTCAAAACCCCTCTCTTTTAAATAGCCTATTCAGATTGACTCCCTTCCATTTGTTGCTGTTATTATTTTTATGATTTATTTTTATGTTACTTTATTCCTTATCTTGTTGACTTTATTAATCTGTTCTTATTTTCTCTATCGTTGCCTGTAAGGTGATGTCGAGTGTCTTGAAAGGCACCTATAAATAAAATGTATTATTATTATTATTTAGACACAAAAACATGGAAAAAATATGGTCTGGGTTAAAAATACCAAACTCCCACTTTAAGGATTGTTTTTGAAACCTGTGTTACTTGTCGCCCAGTATTGCAGGCGGGGAGCTCTTTGAACGCATCGTGGATGAAAACTTTGAGCACACGGAGCCCACCAGCGCTCGCTACATGCAGCAGATCCTGGAGGGCATGCAGTACGTTCACAAGCAGAAAATCGTCCACCTGGACCTCAAACCAGAGAACATCGTCTGCGTGGACAACACTGGTACAAAGCTGAAGATCATCGACTTTGGCTTGGCTAGTGAACTGAGTGAGTTTGCTTTGTTTTTTGTCGGGTTTTTTTTTTTTTTTTTAATAACTTTTTCTGCTGCTCACAAGGGACTGTGAACAAATCACCCAGTGTGTATTCTCATGACAAGTTACAATCTAGGGAAATCCAGTGGTCCTTATAAGGTGCCAGTCAGTGCTGTGCAGCTTTGTGTACTCAGCCTGGGGAATAAAATATTTCCTGTTATGGTTCATATGAATACATATAAACAAAAATCTTGGCTGCATAAAAGTCTGCATCAAGTTCAACTGAAGTAAATATACTTAACTATTTTGCCAGCCTCTCAATTTGACCATGTTTTTTATGCTGACAACAACACAGCAATATCTACGAAGGATCAGACATTCTTATAAATGCAGAAATAACCACAGATAACATCAAGGAGTGTTGTTTCTAAATTCCTAGATATCCACAATGCCCATTAAACAATAACAAGTCCTTAAATAGACAACTGCCTTAACTCAATACATGCCGCAAAGCCTGTGGAGCCAATTCAGGCAGTAAATTTGGTGACGCTCCAGAAGCTGCACCCCCAGACTGGGTGGTCTGTTTAGAGTTGACTGTAGCTTTCTGTAAATAGGCCAATACAAACAGACACATGTAAAACAGTCAGGGTGATGTTTTGAATTTCTGCTTTTTACTGTTATCCTGTTCTTCAGAGGAGGGTAAACCCCTGATGGTGATGCATGGTACGCCAGAGTTTGTGGCCCCTGAGGTGATCAATTATGAGCCTGTGGGCCTGGAGACTGACATGTGGAGCATCGGAGTCATCTGCTTCATCTTGTAAGTCAAACAAATGCTGTAGTAGTTTAGACTAAAGCCACAGTAGCATACTCTAAAAGGAAAAAAATGGCAATGGGGATACTTTGTGAAAATGAAAACAGTAATCCTAGAGGGCATATTAGATTTTTCATGAAGTGTGGGACAGAAAAAGGATTTAAGTGACATAAATGCCTGGTGTTTATTCTTAAGTCATCCTTTATCTATAGATGTCAATTATGGCAAAGTCATATGAAGATAGTTAAAAGTTAAAGGAAATCATTAACAGTTTAGTTCATGCCAGTTTAATCACATGAAACCAAAATTATTCAACAAATGCAGATTTGGCGCCATCTGCTGGTGACATTGTATAACTATAGTGCCCTATAACATTGATTCCCAACCAGGGGTTCCTGTACCCTAGGAGCTACTTTGGCAGTTACCAGAGAGTACATGGAAATATTGTGGTGTAGCAACTCCACTCACTTTTAATTTGCAAAAACTTAAATAACAATTTGATCAGAAAATGAATATATACAGTATATACAAGTACTGAGTCAGCTGTAGCTTGAACACAGTGTGTTACGATGGGGATTGTATGGAAAGTTAGTAAGTGAGCAGAGAGGTCTAAACAGTTAGCTGAAAGTTATATGCAAATGCTGAAAAGTAGCCAAAATGAGTGGGTATACAGGTAAAATAGTTCCTAAAGTCACTAGAAATGGCTGAATATAAGTGATGAATATGCAGTTGAAATAGTTAAGTTATGGCTGAATGATTGAAAAAGCTCATCATTTAGCTTCTGCCACTAGTAGTGCAAATGCTACCAGTGTGCAAAGTTTCAACCAAATCCAGCAGTAGCTCGATGGAATAATAGACTGAAGACAGTTCATTTACCCCTTTAGGTCAGTGTTATAAGTACTATATTTCCCTATTTTTTTGGTTACAAATCCTGTCTGTGCAGAAACACTGTGTATGTGTTGATTTATTGTTTTGTGTCCTAGGCTCAGTGGAGAGTCTCCCTTCCAGGGGAACAACGATGCTGAGACTTTTGCTCTTGTGACTTCTGCCCGCTTTGAGTTTGATGAGGAGAGTTTTGAGGACATCTCCGATCAGGCTAAAGACTTTATCAGCTCCCTGCTGAAGAAAGACAGGAGGTTGGTCTGGTTTTCTTTAGATCTCCTTTTTTAAATGATGATTATGGTGCATAGCAAATTCTCGCCATGATTACCTATATATGAGTGATTCTTCAACTGTCGTGAAAAAGAAACACATTTTTATGTTTTTATTTGGTCACACTTAAGTCCAAAAGGAACATACAAAAGAAAAAATATAGATAAGTCATTATTTTAAGTGTGGTTTTTGCTATATTTCCTTTGTCCCTGAGCCAGATTTTGGACATTCAAACCTGCTTAATTTTGAATTTCATCTTGATCTTATATCAACTTCAACTGCACGTGACACATAAATCACACTTAAATGTCCAAATAATTTTATATTGTGTGTTTTGTGTGTATTCATTGTCAACGCTAAACTGGACAAAAGCTTGGCTGAATCACCGTCTGTTTTAAAAGTGTGAGCCACTGGGACGGGACAGTTTCACATTTTATCAGTGTGTTATGTGTGCAACCCATCACCAGGAGATTTCAAAAGCAGCAAGTAGCAGTTAGCGGCTCACTTAAGAAGAGCGGCCTAACATATCATGACTTTTTTTTTTTTCAATGAGACTGTCACTTCGACAACAGTCACTTTCATGACTTCGTTTATTGTAATGGAAAAGACACATGGTGATGGAAATGCCAGTGTTATTCTACTGAAAATATTATACCCATACATTTCTCTAAATATGATATATTATTTAAAAGTTTCCGGACCAAATGGATCATATAGATATGCTAACAAACTGCCTGGATTCAAGAACCTCTTTGTGATACAATTAGAAAGTTTCAAGCTCCTATGAGAAGCAGCTACAAGAGTATTCTCTCCAGTTTATAGTATAACATTATGGGCAGCACACTCCTTGTGACATTTATCAACCTCTGAATATGAATCAGGGAGAGTCTGGGTTTTATTCAAGCAGCAGATATTTCACGGCTGCATCACAGTGAGCTCAGATTTAACAGCCTTTGCTTCCCCCTCTCTATCCACCTGCACTCTAGATGTAGGTTGTCATGTACTGAGGCCCTCGCCCACCCCTGGATGGTCTCTTTCACCCCACTGACCCGCAGACCTACCAAGTCCCTCAATAAGGGGAAGATGAGACGCTTTCTGGCCAGGCGCAAGTGGAAGGTAACTAACCTGAAAAATGACTACAATGCCGTTAGCCCAGCCTCGGACAGATGAACAATTTTCTTATCAGTGCTTCCCTGTGGTGACCTTTCAGTCCATTGTCCTGTTCAGACCTTGAGCTTGGTTATGAGTGTAGTTTGTCATCCAGTGCTATTTGTCCTTTAAACTTCTAGAAAACTGGCAAGGCTGTTTTGGCCCTACAGCGGATGGCTAATCTCTCTAACAGGCCAGACTCTCCTGGCAGCTCCTCAGAGGGTAAGACCGATAAAAAAGACACGCACACACACACAATGCCCTTCCATGTCCTGCAGCCACATACATATGGCAGATGACTCACACTTTCCGATTGTCACTTCAAGTTTACCCTTTTGTGATCTGTAAAGCCTTGTTTCCGTTTTATTCATCATCATCCTCCCTCTCATGCAGAGCCAGGCTGGAGCCAAGAGGCAGGGGAGGCCATCCAGTCGCTGGATAAGCAGCTCCAGAGTGAACCTCGCTTCCAGCAGGCCCTGAAGGACACCACCCTTCCCAAAGGAGCAACAGCTCGACTAACATGCCTCATCAATGGTACAGTGACAGAACTGTGTTGCACTTCATTAAATAATGCCCCGCCATGTTCTATAAGGGAAGAAGAAAGACAACGCTGTCAGAATAGATCTGATGGCCGCAAGTCATTAACTGGCCCAACTTAAAGCTGCCATGGTTTTATGTTATATAGAGATCAAATTACTATATAATTTTGAAAGGAATTATTCATAAGGACGAATCCACAGATTCCATGTTATACTTCCTTTGTTTAAAGGGGATCTATTATGCTTGTCCTCATTTTCTGTCATATATAAAATGTCATAGTGTCACGTTTGTATTAAACATGGCCAAAGTTTCAGATAACAGTGTAAACGTATGTAAAAGCAATCACTGAGCATGAGTCTCGTGCTTCAGACTGTTTTGAATGACCCATCTTTAGGTGGCTTTTTGTTAATTAGCTTTGCAGATCATTTGAAATAAAGGACAAAAAAAAATCAGATTTATTAGTTTAATAAATATTGACTGTGTTTATTAACATATAAAGCTATAACATTTTTAGGATTGTGAAAAGTTTTTCTACAGATTTTAGCCGATAAACGCATATAGAGCATGTCCATTATGAACCAAAGCAACAGCAGCAACAGCCTCGTTTTCTTCCAACCATTCATCAAACTAAGTCCGCAGTAGAGATCAAATTAACAACAAATCCATCAGGGGCGATTCTAGGATCAGAGGTTTAGGGGTGCTCAGCACCCAGAGAGCTGCCCGGCCAGGCAAGATAAATTTTACTGTTTTGTACATTTTAACTCAATTTCATTCCCACATTTGTGAAAGAAAAGCACAACACTTTTTGGGAAAGTCTGTGACTAAACCATCAAATCTGATTGAAGGTAATTTAAATGCTGAGCTACAGCAAAAGAGGAATGGATTGGTATCATAAAAGAAACATATCGTAACTCTAATTTCTGGGGGAAGACAACTCATTTTGATACAACAGCTCCTCAACATACACATAAACAGTATGTATGTTTGTGGAGTTAACCAGCCCCCTATAGTGAGTACCAAAAATATTGTATTATTATTATTATTATTATTATTATTATTATTAATAATAATAATAATAATAATAATAATAATAATAATAATAATAATAATAATAATAATTAATAATAATAATAATAATATTTGTTTTGTAAAATACTGTATTTTTGTTGTTAAAATATTACATTGTAACCAAGTACTGTATGGTTTTGACACTTTTCTAGCTTGTTAAAAAGGGACATACAGTTAAAAAAAAAAAAAAAAATCTCTCAAATTTTAGGGGTGCTGGGATTCAGTTTAGGGGTGCTTCAGCACTCCCAAAAATGGGCTAGAAACGCCTATGAAATCCATCCATTTTGTAGCAGTTTTGTAGCCATCTGATATTTGCTCTGGCAATTACAGGCTTACCATGGAAATGGCTGAGTAATATTTTTACTAATGTTGAGCCAGGTATGCTGTTATACTGATTTGGACACATTCGAAATGTCTTGTTGACCAATGAGATTGCTTAGGGGGAACTACTTGTTGTATAATACCCTTTTTCCAACTGTTGTTTTTTCCACTTTTGCGACAAGCTTTTATCAGATCGTGACAGATTTCTTTAAAGGGTCATCTGCTCCAGGCACGCTACTGCAAGTGTTTACATTATGTAGCCTACACTGCTACATGTAGCTACATGCTAATGTCAGGGAAACAAGTAATCTTGGTTGCAAATGTTGTTACATTGGATCATAATGCTGCTGGAACATTTACAGTTGAGAATATTTTGGTTTAGAAGCTTTTATTGGTGATGATGACTCACAGTAGGCGCTCCCAAAAAATGTATAGAAAAACAAGGAAGGAAAAATTAAAAAGCCTTTTATTGTAGTGGCTAAATCATTAAAAGAGCCAACATGTTTTGACTGTAGGTCTTTGTCGGGGCTTTCAAAAAATACAATGCAGGTATGGCCCCACCTATATAATGGCAGAAACCAATCAGAGGCCATCACATGACCCATATAATGGCATGACAGCTGAAACAAATAGACAATAATGAAAAAATAACAAGGTAATAAAAAACAGAATGACATGAGATAAGATACCCAGAAGATATCCAATCTTAACACAGGTTGCGAGAAAAATCATGACGCTTGTAAAGAATAATGACAAATCACATTGAACATGTGAAGTCTATATCCTCATTGAGACCAGGATACATAAAGGCATCCAGTCTGTTTCTGTATTCCATCACCTTCCCGACCAAATGTTGTTGAATGCCCTCAGTGTGTAATAGGGTATCATTAGCATTATGAAATTCACTGAAATGTCTATCCATGGGGTATGTTTTTTTTTGTTCTACTGGTATATTTGTGTTCAGCAAGGCGATCCCTCAGGCGTCTTTTTGTACAGCCTATGTAGAAAGAGCCTTCCACACATGGACAAGTCGGACAGTAAATAACAAAAGTAGTGAGTGCGGCTATACTCTATTACAATCATTCCCTGGCTGCAAGTACACTGCTACATCTAGCTACATGCTAACGTCAGGGAAACATGTTATCATGGTTGAGGATTATGTACATTTTTTCCCTGATTTCAGATCTTATTCTTGCTGGAATATGTCTGGTTGAAGATTTTGGTTTAGAAGCTTTTTTGTGATATTTTTTTGTTTTTTGTTTTTTCAAAGTATAAAGTGTCTCTCTGTTTTCTTAAAGAGACACTTAAACGGAACATTTCAGAGAGATGGTGAATACAGGTGTTCCAGCTCAGACAGTATGAGGAAAATGGTGTATGAAAACATGTTCTCGCGGAAAGTATGAAACTTGAAAATGAGCATAATATGTCCCTCTTTATTCTCAACAAAACATGGAAACATTGTGGTTTGATCGGGGGTTAAGTGCTGAACTATTTGTTTGTCATATACATAAACTTTCTGGAGTCTCTGCTGGGTTCTTGACCATGTTCTCACGGTAATGACAAGAGGGAAAAAAATGTGTTAACTTGGACAGAGCTAATCTACAACGTCCCCCATTTCTATTCTTTGTGCTGAGCTAAGCTTACGGGCTGAAGGTTCATAATTACTGAACCAACTCTACTGTTCTAAACTTAGTGTTCGTCTTTTTATCTAACTCACTTACTGTCTAAATTCCAGGTTACCCACAGCCGGAGGTGAAGTGGCTTCAGAATGAGAAGCGGGTGTCTGAATCGGAGAGAGTGACCACTGAGCAAAATGAAGACGGCCTCTGCTCTCTGGTTGTGACAGATCTGAAGCCTTCTGACTCTGGGGTTTATGTGTGCCGGGCCGGCAACAAGCTGGGGGAGGCAATGTGCTCTGCCAAACTGACAGTGAGGATGTGAACATGAAGAAAACCAGCAGAGGCAACAATTTTAAGATTATCTTCATTTGGAAGGAGACTTCAGAAGCAGACTGATGTGAATGGTTGGGTAAAGCCTGGACTTTGACACGTCAGCACACAGATGGACGGTTACTCACTGCCACACAAGGCTGCTCACACACAATTTCAAGGCAAAGCGGGTGCATTATGTTCTTCTACCACATGCATACCCAGCGCCACCAGTTACCACAGTGCACTTATTAAGTCTGTATTCTTTTAATGTGTAGTTAGCATGTTCAGCTACTAATGCACATGGTTTTGTTGCACTGAAATAAGGTGATATCTTTGCTACTGTGGCTGAGCTCAGCACCGTTCACATGAGAATTGTACATTTTGCACATTTTAATATCGTTCAAGTGTAAATGGTTTTTAAAGGCATTAACATTAAAAGCTGAATTTGAGAAAAATAAAAGCTTACTTGGTTGAAAATTAATGTTTAAAAATAATTATGAAGTGAAGGTGAGAAAAGTCACACTGCAGCTGTTCAGCACGCACACCCATCCTTAAGACCTGTTATTATGGATCCCACTGTGTGCTGTGATTGGTGAGTACTTTGACGCAGGGTGAGGGTTAGGGGTAGTACAAGCTGATCTCGAATGCTCTGAGATTCAAGTGGTACATTTACAAGAAAAAAAACTTACAAATGTACCAACAGAAAGTTGTGACATAGTATGAAGAGCGACAGAGACCATCAAAGGAGTAAGATGTAGTGGGTGTGTGGTTTAAGTACAGGACTTCCTCACAGGAAACAGGGGTTTGTGTCCAGTGTTAGTTGACATTGGCTGATTTTTAGACGTGGATAACGTATTAGTTTCAGTTTAAGGGATGTATTAAGATGCTGAAAGCAATCTGTGTGCATGAACTTTAGCACAAGACGGTTTGCTGTGTCTCCCAGCACAGCCTCAAGAGCATGGAGGAGATACCAGGAGACAGTCTGTTACTCGAGGAGAGCTGGACAGGGCCGTAGAAGGGCATCAACCCAGCAGCAGGACCAGTATCTGCTCCTTTGTGTGAGGAGGAACAAGAGGAGCACTGCCAGAGCCCTACAAAATGACCTCCAGCAGGCTACTGGTGTGCATGTTTCTGACCAAACTGTCAGAAACAGACTGCATGAGGGTGACACGAGGGCATCGACTAGCATTCGCCAGAGAACGCCAGAATTGGCAGGTCCACCACTGGCACCCCGTTGTCCTCATAGATGAGAGCAGGTTCACACTGGGCACACTATGCAATGTACAAAAATAGAAATAAATCTGGTCCGTTGGCCCATGCCTTTAAATTAATGACAGAAAGCAGAGATCTCTCATGATTTGAAAACATATTATTTAATGTTACGCCAATTTATATAAGTATTCCACTGAGTTTCCAGATGACATGCAAGACAATTCTTACCAACTGTATGATCAAATGACATCATTATGGTATGGCTGAAGCAATGAAGGAGTATTTTATTCTCACAATGTAAACATATATTAGTTTCTACCCTGCTGTCCATTTTGGCTTTTCCAGGTACTTTCAGAAACAAATATCTGAATGTTGAGGTGAGCTCGTTCTTGACTGCAAGTCAAAGTTTTCCAAAGGATTTAATTTCCAGATAAATGTTTCAAAGCTGTAAAACCTTTCTTATGTCAGCTTGATTTACCTCAGTGTCCTATGTGTGTTGCCCTTATTATTTCCTATTAGTCATTGTGATTGTGTCAATCATTTTCAGCGCCCTGTGCGTCTCAACGTGACAGCTACACTGATAATGTTATAATATATCCTAACCTATTGCACATGTCTCTCTGATACAGTTTACCATGTTTGGTCATTCCTCACGCCACAGTGATTGTGAATTTGTTAGTATATTCTCCCTACCCTGAAACCACAAACATTTAATCCTATGATTTAACAGTTATACAATCTTTCACTATAGTATCTCACCTTTCCCTTATTGTTAGTTGCTTTTCTAAGCTACATTCATATCAATCCACAAAACTGTCCACAATATTGGACTTTGCTAAAAAGTTTGACCTTAAAATGATCTGAGATTGCTGACTGTTGGGCTTATCATTTAACAGCACCTATTTAAAGGCATGTCATTCATAAATAAAACAAATCTTTGGATGAAAACAGACCTACAATTCTTAGGATAATACAACATTTTATTAATCCCAAACATGAATTCCAGCTGTCAAATTCCAAATTTATTTTGTAAAGGATCATTTATGATTTTTTTCCCCCATCCATCCAACTTTTAACTCACAATCTTCAAATAAAACTAGACTTTAAAAACCCATGGAAAGTCAACTAGGCACTGAGTGTTGGTCAAAGAAGTGAGAGTGCTCGTTGGGTTTGCTGTGATGGCACAGTCACCATCCTCGCTTCTTTCTAAGGCAGGGTTTCCTTATGTGAATCAGTCATTTGTGCACTCATGTCCGTGGGCCTGACACATGCTTGTATCTGCATGCACAGGTCACAGCTGAGATGATGTAGTGACAGACACTTTTCCCTCTCGCTGCTGTTGGATTCTCTGCTGAAGAAGATTCCAAGCTTTCAGTACCTTTAAAATGAAAGACAATGGATCTTATTTCACAGAACTTCATGTCATGCAGATGTGTAGACCCTCTACTGATGGCATCATGAGTGTGTGACCTGTTTCCGTGTGACCTCCGGTTCCCACAGTGTGCTGAGCACCACATTGGCGTGTTCTACTTGCTTGCTGTTGGACCACTGGCTCTGCAGCCGGCGCAGGGCGTCCTCTGTGGACACACCGTCGCGCTCTGTGATCCTTAACACTGCCTGAGAGGACAGGTTAGGTTATCAAAGTGAGTGTTTATTTTAAGTAAGAAAAATTTATTCATACAGCTACATAAGAGGGAGCCTGACCGTGTAATGCTCCGTGAGTAAGAATGAGCATTTTAAACTGGATCCTAAACTCAACAGGGAGCCAATGAAGGGATTTTAATATTGGGGTAATATGAGAGCGTCTATTTGATCCAGTTAGAAGTCTGGCAGCAGCATTTTGAATTGGTTGTAGTTGAGCAAGAGCAGACAGACTCAGTGAGGAGAATAGTGCATTACAGTAGTGAATGCGAGATGAGATAAAGGCATATATAATCATTTCAAAAGCCATACATTTCTAAAGCCAGTGTGTATAGAATTTCAAAATGTCCAACTCTGGCGCCACCCAGTGGTGATATCTATTAAACAAACTATGGCTGACAGCAATGCGTGGTGATATCCACACACCCCTTCACCGCCAGAAGTGTAGCCAACATCACAAACCTTTGCCATCAGAACATTTTGAAAAAATGTGGTTTCAACTTTTGCAATACAGTCAAAGAAAAAAAAAGACTGGAAAATAATATGCACTAAAACTTCTTTAAAAACGTGGAAACTCTGACTCTTTTATGCTGCACACTAGTGCAGCGAGACACTGATTACGTTAACATGCACAAAATATTCCGTTTTTTTCCCCCTCTTATTCCAAAAAAGGAATATTCCTACTGAGCTGTTTACATGGCTAAGGACAAACGAATATTCCACTAATATTCCCGAAATGTGCGGCCTGCATACTCCGATTGACGCTCCCTAAAATGTCATTTATCACATCAAAATATGGTAAAGTGGAACAGCTGCAAGACACTTGTGCCATTTTGTTCCTTTGCATCAAAAAGTCAGCCTCCCTTTCTCATTCCTTCAACCGCCTTCTTGAAAAGGTCGGTGTTGCAATATTTGTGCATATCCAAACACCTATTAATATCCAAGTCTTTCATAATGTTTTTAAGTAGGTCTGTGTCTTCTTCTGGCCAGAAATGTGGGCTTTTCTTTTGGGCATGCATCTCTTCACCAGCCTTGAAAAGTGTTGGTCATTTGGCATGTGTTCAACGTATCCATGACAGCATAAGTAGCTGAACGTTAACAGGCAACATGGCCTGTGTCACAAACTACGGTAAAAAGCCAAGTTGAGACACATATTCTGAATGGCACTGAGGACTGCAGGTACAAAGATATTACCTCCTCCTCGGGGATGACGGTGACCCAGACCTCGTGGACCATGTCTGTCCAGCCGGCCTCCAGGAGAACTGCTGCGTCCAGCACACAAACCTGTTTACCTGCAGAGAGCAAAGTATCGCATGAACACTGGAAATCTATTTCCAAACAAAGCGATGGCACAGTTCCTTTGTCAGCAGAATCAGTACATTAGCCACATTAAAGGAAAAATGTAAGGAGAGGAAAAAGACTGCTACACAAGACAGAAAGCACTTTAACACCCTGTTGTATATGTACAGAAAATAAGGACATGATTACCAATATGCAGTTCTACGGTACTAAGATTAATAAATGTAAGTCCATACAGTACCTTCCTCTCTGGCTTGGCTGATCCTGTTCTTCACCAGAAGTGCAATCTCAGGCCAAACAATGTCTGTCAGGGCTTTTAACTGCTCCTGCACGAAAAACAGCATCTTCGGTAAATTGTACACAGAGGTGATGACATTTCAAACATCATGATGTGCTGAAACATTATTCATACTCATCATATTACCTGGTTTCCAAAAACCTTTCTTCCTAATGCTCGTCTGTTGATGGTTTTATCTTCATTCTGAAGATCTAAAAGTTCCAGAAAAAAATAATTATTGCACTGCAACACCTGAGATTTTATACAGCATAGTATTAACAAGAAATTATGAAAATCAAGCTATTGGGCAACCTGTTCTTGTGGTAGTCAGTGCAAATTATGCTACTCAGCATTTGTTTGCCATCATGCATATGTCTCAGACGCTGCTGATCAGGCAAAGAGTGTATTTTTTTAAACTTCAAGATAATGTCAAAATGCATTAACTGTTAAATCTGAAAAAAGGTTTAACTTATCATTATGAAGGAAAAGTGGATTGCACAATGTAATGGCTATAGAATAACGACACCATCGACTTTGATTGGTTCCTTATAAGCCTGGCTTTCACACATAAGCATGTTCCCTATGTCTGGAGTATGATTTGTGAGCTGGGGCATCTCTGTAGCACCACAACGCTTCAGTTATAATGGTATGTTGTGACACATTTTACCTTTATCAAAAAATTGCAGCTCCTGCATTCTGGACATTGCACTTGGCCATATTGAGATTCCATTTCGATTAATTTATGCATCTCTAACCATTGCCCAACCCTCCCAGTAATGCCATGTGTTCAGCACGCTTGTGTTCCCTCACCTGACCCGAATTCTTCCAGCACTCTGTGATAGGCTGCAGTGCCCGGCTGGTACACCTCATGGCCCAGCTTGTCACAGTCAATGCGGACGGCGCCCAAAGCCTCCAGCTGCCTGGCGATGGAGCTCTTTCCACTGCCGCTGCCTCCTGTCAGGCCGATCACGTATGGAAGGGGAGCGAGATGGGATGTGTCCTATAATGCAGAACAAACAGGAGATGATGAAAATCTTTTAATAATTCCATGTTGAAGAATAAATAAAGCAAATACTGCAGCACTACACATGAGAGCATTAAGAAGCAATGGATGGAGGCGATGAAGTGACAGAAATGTATATTTGCATTGGCGCCACAAATAGCTCCTAAAACAAGTCAGGCCTGCTCAGACGCAGTATACATCTCCACCCTCGCTGCAGGGGAGCTCACTGTCTCTTTGATAATAAAAATAACAGTCTGTATCAGCTGGAAACAACAGAGTGAACTCAATGTACTCGTTCACTTCCCAATCAAAGTCTGTTTCACACCTTCCTTTCTAGTGAACCTGCGAACTAATGGAACACTTAATGAACTGGTCCGTCTACTTCTAACATACACAACACACACAACTCTGTAGTCCTGCCTCTATTCATCTAGTAGCTGTTAATTAACACCTAACAAACACATTGTACTTTGGCATACGCTGTAAAGAAAAGCTGTTACTTTTTTACTTCGACAAGACAGTTTCTGTTATAAAAGTTAAACATTAAAGTTTCCAAAGACCAACATGTGTTTGACCTTGTTGCAAAATGCTCAGCTGCCTTTTCTTTCCTATGAAAAGACTATTCTTCACCCACTTAAACAATGTGGGAAAACAGCTGGCAAGTTAAATGTTTTGTTGTGTTGTGCAGCGAGTGAATAAAAATGAAACACACTTCAGGGCATGACTTGGCAATTACTTGTTTCGTGACTGTGGGCTGTGCAAAGCCTGTTTAACATTCGAAAAGGAATTTCAGTAAACAGGAATGAAAAGACTTTAACTGATTATCTTTATTAAGTTTATATATTTTTTTAATTATATATACCACTATTAGTCTCCTTTATCCTGCAGTGAAATAAATCCCTTATCAAAATATAAATATTTTTAACCATGACCTACTTTAGGCAGCTTCAGGAGGGTGCCCAGCAGACGAGATCGCAGACTGGAGGAGCTGATCTTCTCCTCCTCCGTCTCAGTGTGGTGGGCGTCTTTAAGCAACTGGATCTCATGGAGGACGAGAGCTGGAAGGCCCTGATTTAGACAGCAGAGAACACGAAACATCAAATATGTGCTAATGTGTGCCCACGCAAGGGTCGCCTGTATCTGTAGCAACAAGAGCTGTTTTCTGTGCTTTCCCTGAACTGCAATCCTTAAAAGTAAGAGACAAAATAAGAGGAAAAAATGACACTAGGGCTACATGATGTACCCATGACCATGTGTTTAAAGGAGCACCTGTGGCATATAATCTGATATAGTGGTAAAGATTTCTGCCCAACAAAACCTTTATTATATTACAAACACTGCTGTATTTGATTCAGCTGTAGACAATGACAAAACACTATTAATAGAGTTAACTTAAAGGGAAAGTTCACATTTATTGAAGTGGGGTTCCTTTGGCACTACATTCTTCTCTCAACCTTGGAACGTCTGTATTCCTACGCATAAGCACAACTATACCACACACTGTATTCTGCCACAGGTCAGCTGTTCAGGTGAGACTTTCTGCAGTTCTTGGAAGAAAGTTTTATTTATTCGTTTCATTTATATGCAGGTATTTAGCATAATTTTACCTGATGGTTGAGAACAGCAAATGTCTCTCTCAGTCACTTATACGCATTCTTGCACAGTTGGATTTATGCATAGGAATACCAAAGCTCAACTGACTGTCTGACGGCAAGGTATAGCAGGGAAAATATCTTCAGGAAAGTGGCCACTTAGACTGATGGTTATTTTTTAATCCACAGCAGCATATTGCTTAACTTTTGTGTTAGTACTCCTATCTGCTTCTCCAAACTTGGGGTGTGCCAACCTCCATCTACTGTGTGTGATACACTGACTATAGATCAGTGGTTGTCAAATGTTGCGATGAAAATCCTGGTGTGTCGTGGGAGTTTGTGATAACCACACATTATTTTTGCAATATTCAACTGGGCCTAACAAAAAGTTATGAATGAATTAATTGCCTAAATCATTATGTTGTGTGCACCCATTTCCTTATAAAGAAAGAGGCAAACTTTAGCTAAATAATGTTATTTAATTTGATTTAAAAAAAAAAAAACTTCACAAGAATTATTCTTTATTATTATTAAGAATTATTCTTATATATATAAGAATTATTCTTATTATAGCCGTTCATGCGTAAGAATTCCCTGATTGACAGCCAGTGTGCGGGACCGTGGGAGGAAGCCGGAGTGCCCAGAGAGAACCCATGCTGACACGGGCAAACTCCGCACAGAAAGGCTCCCAGACCCGGGATCGAACCAGCAACCCTCTTGCTGTGAGACGACAGTGCTAACCACCACACCACCGTGCCGCCCTTATGTCATGATAAGAGTGATAAAACACGTTATAGAAACGACTGTGCACAGATATAAATACAGGTGTGCCTTGAGATTTTGGCTTGTCCATTGGTGAGCCTTGGGCACAAAAAGTCCCACATCATAAAATCTGAATTATGCCTTTAATTTTGTCACTTTTCCAGTATATGTTTTTATGTATTCAAAAATATTGTTACAGTGAGCTGTATGGACTCTGTCCCAGTCCATTGTGGTACACAAAGTACTTAGACGCAGCCCAACCAACTGGGAGAAGTCAACAGGAAAGGAACAACCTGTACTGTTATTTTTTAACTTACGTTCTCAATCCGTTTCTTGTTGACCGCCTCGCCTCCCTTTCTGGTCTCCTCACTAACCACAATGCACTGCAGCAAGGGGTCAACCACAGACACTCCATAGGGGTCGTCCAGGGGCACGATCTCCACCTGCAGGGAGGGTTTGACATCATGCAGGAACTCCTGTAGTTTCTGTGCCCGCAGAGAGTAGGGCTGGACCAGCTCCTTTAGCACTTTTTCTAAAGGCGGGAACAAAAGGATGTCAGTGTGGCTGTCTTCTGATTGTTGTTTTCACAGCTCATCAAAATACGGAACATTAAACACACATTCCTAAATGGAAATACTGAAAATGAACTACTCACTTTTCAGCATTGCTTGGTCACACACACCAATAAGGAACCTTCTGTTAGCTAGCAGGCATGAGATGTTGAGCAGCGTCTTGTGGGCCCCATGGAGCCGGTCAAATGTCCCCCCTACCACCACATCACTGTAGGTCTCCAAAGGTTTCGCCTTTTCCCTGGGCTCTTTCAGCCCTTCCTCTTCCTCCTGCAGCTTCACTAGCTGCGGGTGAAGCAGCACTGAGGGGAGGGTGGGGCTACAGACGTAGCAGTGGCCTGTATACCTCTGCAGACACTGTGTGACCTGATGGGACTGACCTGGGTCCTGCAGAGGAAAGTCTGTTAGCACCACCTCCGGGGAGTGAGACAGAGATTGTGGTGTGGGGAAGGGGCAGTTTGGGGCCGCGGCCCCGCTGCTGGCAGCTGACTGAGCGCGCACATTGGTCAGCAAAACACGAACATCCAGATGCCCGCATATGTCAGCTGCATTGCTGTAAAGGCGGGATATGAGCGTAGACAGGTCCACTACTGGTGGAATGAAAACTGGCCGAGGCTGGCTCCCACTTCCCAGGTTCAGCCCGGGATGGAGGTGCACGTACAGTGTGCGCTCTACAAGCTGAGCAGCTGAAGTGAGCACTGGAGCGATGCGCAAGGGGAGGGTGTGGAGAGGAGACGTCAGCACAAGGATGCCCGTGCTGAACATGGACATGTTACTGGCTGATATCACGGTCAATCACAGCTGTCACAGTATCTGATGAGTCACTGTGAGGGGGTGGGTAAACACTGAAAGGGGTGGAAAGAGAAAGACATGTTAAGGTTTTGGATTACATTAGAACCAAACCAAATTACAAGGCTAACTACAGACTCTCTCAAGCAGTGGTGCTCATTCTTTTGCTGATTTGGTTTTGCAACACTGCTAAAATGTTGCAGAGTAAAAGGTATAATATGCAGGATTTTCGTGTGGCCGTGTATTTATCTGCAATAACTCTGCCCAAGGCATTCAAGAGACACAGTGCTGAAAAAACACAAATGCAAATGAATCTGGGGTTGGCTTTTACCTTTAATTTCACTGGCGAGTGTGTTTACAGACAGTAACCGAAAATCCTGCTTAGTATACCTTTAACATGCAAAGACATTTCTTTAAACAAAACACAGACAACATCAGGGGACGCAGCAACCCCTTACAGGACAGGTGTACACAGGGGAGTCTCTAAGATTTGATGACATTTGGGGCTTAGCCCTAACCGCTGTTGGGGGTCCAGAGGATCTTTTTTTTTTTAACCATTTAACATAGTTCCAATACAGAGTATGGGACTGATGTGTTGCACAGAGAGTTTATAGTTATTGCTAATATTCAACTCTTGTCCCTAGTTGGGCTTTTACATAAAAGGTTATTAAAAAAATACAATTTAAAACATCATACAAGCACAATACATTAAAACCATGGAAGGCACAAGCTCTATAATATTAAACAAGCTCTGTTGATGCATGTTTTCATACACTCTGGCACTTTATTTACATTAATAATACAAAAAAAATCCAAATGTGAATCAATTCATTTTCATTACGATTTAGAAAATGGTTTTGAGACCACCCAGCACCCTATTGCCAGCCAGATTTGGCCCGAGTGCTTCAAAGTAGGTATCACTGGACTACATCTGAGAGCAGCCCAGGACATGACATGTGAAGAGAAAATGCACAGTAAACTGAATCAACTATGAGACTCAATAGACTTTTAAACAAGGATATAATACATATCAAGTTACACTATAGTTACATTACATATCATTCATAGTATAAGTCATTCTTCTGCTGATAATTGCAACTCTTTAATTATTACTCCTGACTTGCTAAGAATATTATCAGCACTTTAGTAACACAAGTTGTTGTCCTGTCTAACACCCTAACCATGTTTATCACTGATGCATTACTATCAGCATGCTATGCATTGTTTGCATCCCTAATTAAGCCAGCAGAGCTTATCACTGTCTAAATTAGGGACAATATTATCAGCATTCTTGCAGTGTCTCTATGGGCCCTCTGTTATGTTTACCTGGTGTATTGTGTTGCAAGAATGGATCGATTGACCAACTTTTACAATAGGTTTCCTCTTTAAAATCTTCTGCTGATGTTGCATCTGTTACACTGAAACAAGCCAACACTGTCTCTTTACAACACTTGAAATTCTCCAGTAGAGTCACACCATAAGTGAATAAAGATAACATGTGCAAGTGATTGTCACACTACTCCTCCTCATCCAGCAAACAGAGAACATGGCCACACTATTGGCTGCACTGTCAGCCACTGACCAATCACCTAAGAGTATATGAGTGTGAACATACACTAAATATAAGAAGGGATTTGAGATGATAATTAACTAATGTTTAGCCCACTACCACTTCTTGCTAGCTAGCTAGCATGTTTTAGCTTTGACTGACCCGAAATGAACTCAAGTGTACTTAAAGTCGTAGCTAGCTAGCTTATAGTACTGCCATCACACTGCCTGTAAATAACGCACTAAAATCCACTGCAAGCTGACACTACAAAACTAAAATGAGAATCCTAAAATGACGATGATGATGTTACTTATTACCATATAATAACGGAGCAGTCTGTATCTTGTCCCAAACAACACTGGTGCGGCCCACAGAGCAATTACACTTCGTTTAAACTGCAGTTAGTTAACCTTGCCATGTAGCGCGAGCTCACCTGTGTGGAGTAAAGCTGCAGCGACGTAGATGTGAAGAACGGATAAATCATGAACTATTGAAGTATAACTGTCCACATACCTACTGAGGAGATCGTTTTCCTGATAATCTTCAACGAGGAACTGTCTTATCCAGTCCACTCCAGCCCAAATAGCTAAGCACCCACTAGTGGAAGTCACTTACACATGAACTGGGCTGGATTATCACGTGATATTTGGTGTGTATTCTGATTGGTTGAGGAGAAACGCGGTGGGGTCTGGGACATGTAGTCATGTAACACCACCAGGGAGCCACGGTGATTTAACCCGTTAGTGGGCGTCGTGAAATAAGCGACACAGGGACGAATTTTCTCGTGTTTTGTTGTACGGTTTGTTCTTATTTTGTTAGTACCCATTCTCTTCTTCGTCTTTCACTACTATTGTCTTATTTTTGTTCGTCTTTTAACTAGCTAACAGAAAATTTTAGGGAGCACTCTTTTAGGTAAGAGAAAAGCGTCTCATTTTCACAGTCCACTAATTGTTGTCCAACACGTTTTAAATTTGAGAAACATAAAAAAAGCAAGACTATAATATAATCAGTTTTAGACTATTTAGTTGTAGAGTAATTAGAATGGTTAAATTATCAAATTCATGTGCTAAAGAAATACAATTATTAATGGTTAAATCTGCTCACCAGACATTTACTGTACTCAAGTACAAATTTGAAGTACTTTTACTTGAGTATTTTAATCTCACACCACCTTCTACCTCTACTCCACTACACTTCAGAGGGACATATTGTATTCTTAGTTCCAGCTTTTCAGATATGAAGACATGCTGCATTTCCTTTAAATTAATTGAATTACTTTGATTTATTAAATTGACTTAATTGCTTTGTACGTAAATACATTTTTCTGATTCTACTCACATACTTTTACTTACGTGGACTTTTTACAATAATGGACTATTTTTTTATTTTTTATTTTTTGGACAGTATTGCAGTAATACATTTACAAAGGCAAATTATCTGAATACTCCCTCCACCACTGTTGCTAACAAAACACTTACAGCAGCACAAATGTTGTGCCATTGTTAGGTTTTCGATTTTCACAGTCTGGAAAATCATGTCTATTTTGTTTTTACTAAATGTATCTAATAGTACCTTGATTTCACTACTGCTGAAGTTCTTTACAGCCTTTTGTTTAATTCTTGGGCTTTTTTTTAGAGTGTGTGCACACGGCACAGTGCCTGTCCTTATGTAGTGTTTAGGGGGCGTTACCCAGTGGTGTAGTGTAAGGTAGACACAGGTATACAGTGTATACAGGTCTCTTTTTCTGGCTGTTTACGGTATACACATTTATCAGGAAAAAAGCCATTGGAATGTATAGGAGAGTAGACCCACTTCCTCCTCGGTAACTTACACATATACCCAGTAGTACACACCCACCTCACCAACTACCAACACACCACTGGCATTACCTTTGGTAATAGGTTACTTATGATCAAGTGACCAAGTTCATCATCCAGCATACCTGGGTAAGAGCAGATTTGGATGGTTCAGAACTTTGTGCATTTGGAGTTGAATTGCCTGATATTAGACAGAAAGGTAAACTCGTTATGCATGCGTTTCCATTTCAGTCAACTTGAACTTGAACTTGGGTGGACTCAAAGGTCTGGATCCTTCTCTTATTTTCTCTTATCTTAATAAAGCTGTGATGCAAGTGTGTATTAAAGGTCCCACACACAGGTGTTTTCACTTATTTGCCTGATTGGACCTCTTTTCAAGACGTGCAAAATGTGCTTGATTGACATGACCCCCACTTGGATGTGGCACCTATTAAGATGAAACAACTAATGCTCCTTTCTTTTTTTAATGACAGATAAAAACAACTTTATTTCAGTAAAAATGTAGTTACAACAAAAACATGCATTAACATCTAGTTAGTAATAGATTATGAAGGCAGTTCAACAGTCAGCTCATGAAGTGTTTGAAGAAAGGCGTCCAGTTCTAAACAATGATCTGAATGTTTTGGCATCGTTACAGGTGACAGGTTTTGGAGTGTACCAAACTTTTCCAGGTCCTCCTCACACAGATGTGGAGCTTGTGGGAAACAGGCCAGTGCCAGCAGAGCGAAGCCACCGGGAGGAATCAAATCCTCAGGTATGCTGTACTTCTGAAACTCTAGCTCATAAAGGATGAACTTCTCACTTTGGTCTTTTGGTATGAAGCATGTCTGACTTAAGTTTCCTGTGGTCTGAGGAAGTTCGTCTCTTGTGTGTTGAGGACAGGGCCTGAAAATGTGATGGTAATAGCATCAAAAGTATTAAGACCAGAAGGCAAAAAAGTGTGTTAGGTTTTTGGCAGTAACATAGGAACAAAGAGTTTCTCTGGAGCACACTGAGGCCACTGTCACATCATCAGAGAAGGTGGATAAAGACGTGAATTTTCTGCGAAGCTTGGTGACCTGAACTCCCACCATAGCCCCGCCCAACCTGAGCATATAAAGTCCAATCAGAAAACACCTGTGTTGGTGTGCAGAGCCTTTAGCTAAAATACGATACTGGGCTCCTTCACATAGGTTGTTCCAGTTTCATAGTAACTTAAACCCCACTTTGACATTCCCAGGCTGTGCACTGCAGTGTATTTGACACATATACTCAAGGAAGCTACTATGACATTTAGTTTTTTTATACTTATCAGGTCCTACTGATCCCAAATATGTAGGAGAAATTAAAAATGCATGCCAAACAAAAGTCTGGGTCTCAGGAGGTTCATCCTCTAAATATCGTAGACAGCTCCTTTAACACTTCTTGTGTCTAAAATCGTGTTGGTCCGGGATTTTTGAGACATAGAAGGCAAATAAAAGAAATGTTCACAAGCCTCACATTAGACAGGTTTCAGAATTTAAGTGCTCATCCCTTCTTAAAACCTTCCCTTTACACAAAACCCCAAGTTACCTAACTGGTCTACATCCAGCCTCACTGAATCTGCCTCAGTAGACTTAAACCAGGGAGAATGTGTATAAGGATTTAAGGGTAGACGTTTACTTCGATAGGCGGTCTCAAGATCTGTACATTTTATGAAAACTAATTTCTAAATAGTGCAATACTGAGGTAATACCTAGTATTCAGTGTAAACCTGAAAATGTAAGAACATGGCAATGCATTACAATGTGTTTGAGATCAACAGAGCAGCGTCTTAGACTTGTGTGTGACACTAACTATTAAACAAATGCAAAATTATTGTTTTGAATTAAGCCCAAGGCACTTAAGAAAATAAGTATTAAAAAACATGAGAATTTACAGCAATCACAAAGACGAAGGCAAACAACAACTCTTGCGGAAGATTTTTTAATTTTCAATTTATAGTTTGAGGCCAACAGTTTGTTTTTACAAAAATAATAAAAAGAAATTAAGTGTTATCTCCATACTGTAGAAAGAGTTGCATGACGAAGTCCCGGGGTTAGCTTGGCAGAGGCATTGCATAATTAGCAAAAAACGGACATCAACACAAGTAAAAACAACAGATTCAAGTAAAAAGTCATGTAATCACAATGAAGTCACATTAAAGCCTGGTGGCAATTCTTGGAAATTAAGACTCTTGCTTGGTTTTGGTCAGAGGAGTCAAACTGAACCCGCGGGGACCAGTCCAACTCTGCAGTCCTCTTTTAAGACATTATTTGACAACAAGGTGCACGGTAAGACTTTGTGAACGATGTTGCCTTTAAAAAATTCAAGTTGGTATTGAAATGTGCGAGGAATTGTAATCAAAGTATGAAATTCTTGATGGTGAGCCTGCAGCACCAGGCATGACATCTTCAGTGGATGTTTGTTTATGAACACGGACAGACACCTCTCATTCAGTTTAACTCCCCTGCTCTACATAAACCTGTTCAAATATATTAATTTACTTTCTTATCGCTGGTGCTATCACTGGCAGCTGTGTCATAATGGCACTTCTCCACACATCGCCTGGGAAACCATCCTCTCACACGCTCTCCAGCTGAAAGCCAAAACAGAAAGGGAGAACTCTGTTATACATTTGTTATAATGAATTTTAAATAAGTAAATTCAAACCGCAGCCAATCTCATCTCACCTCTCGTATCCTCCTCGTTCAAAACTTTGTCTCCATACATCCACCATCTAAAGAGAACACATTGATTAGGAGAATTCAAATGGACAAAAACATTACAGTCAAAATAAATCCTCAATTAGATGCCTAAACATCCAGACTTCTAGACAAACAACCACAATGTTGGGCCTGAATGAACTCACTTGGTGCCCCGAGTGGCCAGGATGGTGTCCCCCTTATTGAGGGGGATCCTGGGCTCCTCAGTGCAGGGGGTTCTGAAAAAGGTTTGGAGGCCTTTGCTCAGAGGGCAGCAAGCTCCATTATAGTCCTCCACTGCCCGGTACTGGACCTGCTGGCCGAGGCATGCAAGATATTTGGTTATTCTACTGCTCTGACCACAACCTGAACTCAGACGAGTTACATGTGTGTGTTGTAAAGTCATGGTTCTTAATCTTCAAGGGCAACTTAGGTATTTTTGAACGTGGACTCTGTGTTTTTGTGTTTACGTGACTAATGAAGACAACAATTTTTGAAGGAGAGGTCTCATTCTGAAATCTCGTCATCTAAGTCAGCCATGACCTTAAAAATCTTTTAGGCAACACTAAGGGTGCTTTAACACCTGCCCTGTTTGTTTCAGTTCAATCAAACTGATGTTTGTTTGCCCCCTAAGTGCGGTTTGTTTGGGCAGGTATGAACACAGCAATCACACTCAGGTGCGCACCAGAACAACCAGACCGAGACCTTCTTGAAGAGGTGGTCTCGGTCTGGATACAAATGAACTCAGGTGCGGTTCATTTGTAGTGGACCAAAGCAGGTCAACTCTAGGTCTGAAAGCACCCTAAATTACGCTTTCTGTACTCCAACACAACAAACTCTCCCTGGCACTCCTCCTTCCAACTCTCACTAATGCTTCCACCGTTGTTTCTCCTGTAGGAAGTCACCTCTCCTGAGATTTCAAAACAAGACTTCTCCTTGAGCGAGATTTGGATACAATAAAAAACTGATCAGTGAAAGGTAAGGGAAAACGTTTCATTTCTCTGCAGGGTCTTTTCCATACTGTTGTCAGGGCACAATTGCCTGTAGGGATTACATTGCAGCCTGTTTCGCCCCTGAGCTGTTGCGCTCTCTCTCAATACTGGACCAATTTCAAGTAATTGTTGTCTCCATTAGTCACTTAGTCACTTTCCCTTAATGCTTTATAACATTTGACGTAAATCTGCAATGCATAATAGTGTTTGTATTGATAGTACAACCAATAGCTATTGTTGACATGTTCAATATATGAAGTACAATTGTTTCAGTCCAGTCTAAAGCCTACTCTTGTGTCTGTGCTACATGTAAATTGACTCCACACTGATGTCACAAAACGGATATGACAGGTACTTACACTTCTCACTCGTTTGTCAGCTTTCTGCTTCAGTTGCTCAATCTATTTAAAGAGGACCAAGACAATTAATGTCACTATATTACGACAAAATAACTTCTATCTCACCATTAAACAGGAAATGTATCAAGAGTAGGACGTACTACAATAACAACTGCCTGAACTCATTTTATACACTCTACAAGTTAAAGATAACTTGAAGATAAATTGTCTGAACAGACAACTCTAGAACAGCATTACACACATAACTCAACTCGACAAAACACTGAACCTACAGTTAAGGTGTGCTGGTGACACTTGGGATGGACTGGCCATACAATGCCGTCACCCTTGGGCGTCCCTGACCATGTAAAGACTTGCTTGAAGTTCAGCCAGCGGGTGCCGAGGTCGTAGGGGAAGATGAAGTCCTCCCCTGTTTGGTAGTGCTGTATTCTGTCTTTGGCCTGGTGAAAAAACACACAGAGAATGGTTGCGTGTGTCAATGGGATTGTGTGGGTGGGGTGGTGTCAAGTTTCGATAAAGGGCGTGCTGTATTGTACGAACAGATGATCCTGGAACATGTGTGCATTAGTCATAAAAAAGACACTTTTAATTTAAACAACTTTGACAGTTAAGTGTTGAAAACATGTTAGTTATTTTGACATCCTACATTATTGTTTGTAGATCAAACAATGAGAAATACACAAAGTCATGCTACTTAAATAACACTTGCATCACAAAATGTCACCACAAAACAAACACTGGAAATCAAAGAGACATGCTGACCTTTTCCTCGATCCAGGACTCAATCGAGGTCTTATTTCTAAGGATGACTTTCATCTGAAAAAGGAGAGACTATTTCAATATCGGAGTCAACTTATATTTTCCTTAAAGATATACTATGCAGGATTGTTGGCTACTGTTCGTAAACAAGCTCACCAGCAAAAGTGAAATATCACTCTGGTTTGGCGTTTAGCCCCAGCCTCACCATAGCAGTTTGGGGGTACATGCCCACAAATGCCTCAAGTAGCAAAAATAAGAAAATACAGACAGAGGGCATAGTCTCCTCAGAAAAATACACTATCACAGACTTCTAGTGGGTCATAACCTTACGTTACTTTTAAGGAAACTCCTGCATAGTGTATCTTTAATAAGTTTGGCTTTGCAAGGTTAATGCTGACATGACCATGTTAAGTATCACATTCCATAACCAAGAGCATGTGTTAATTGTAAACCCCAAAGACAAACTTACCTGTATGAAGAAAAGCATGCCAACTGCAATAGTAGTGCCCAGTGCCAAACCTAAGGCAAAGAGTGTGGCAGCAAAGGCGGGCACACTGAATGGCATGAGGGGCTGGAATTGACGCACAGCACTCATGTCGATCTTTACAGTGCTCCAGCCAAATGATATCTGCAGTGAGAAAAAAAAAACAGCTTGACATGTATGGTAAAATCAGTATCACATGATAAAATTAATAAGGTAACAGGCCAGCAAAAGCATGATGTAATGGGGTAAGGAGACAACTGACCCTTTCATAGAGCTGCGTGTACATGGTCATAATGAAGATGATGGCAGCGTGTGAGCAGCCCAGTGGAGCCAGCAGCAAGAAGCTGGTGAAGTAGGCGTGGTTCAGGTGGCCACAGCAGTTGTTGATCCAGGGGCAGTGGTGGTCCATCTTCATCACGCACCTGTGGGTGGGGAGGCAGAGGAGGAGAGGAGTGCTGGGGGAGTTGACTGGTTGTTTGGGAGGACACAGAGTGACAAGTTCATCAGCAAGTCACACTGAATCTTTAAAAAAAAATAGATTTACATCATAGGTGTATGATGTTAATCTATTTAACATCACATACTGTATATGACAATCAATTATGTGATGTGTCTCTGTGAAGCCTTTAAAGTGCTGAACAGAGACTGTGCAGAAATAACATGGACCAGCCACGTGTATGCACAACAGCTTCAAATAACTTAGTGATTTTCCACCTGAAGTAGCACCATCTCTGTGCTGACTTAGTTTCTGTAAAGGTAGCATCAGTGTTATTCAACCTGGACCCTATTTTTCCGAGCTAATGGGGGACTCACTCAAAACTTGACCAACTTCAGAAAATGTTGTTTCCGTTAGTTACTTAGACACATAAACATAGGCAAATAGGGCCCAGGTTGAAGTACAGAAGTTACCCCTTAAGTCCATCTCACACAGGTGAGAGAAAACCTTCTCCTACTGTGGTAATAAATGTAGCTACCTGTTACACTTGCGACAATGGTGGGATCTGGGGGCCTTGTACCCTTGGCACACTCTGCAGTACTGTAGGTACTGTGTATCCTGTGGAGTCTCCTGTTTGGGGATAAACAAGTTAAATGTGTGACGTAACATCTTTCCTATGATTAAATTACTTCACTTAACCTTACATCTTTATGTGGTAATTTTGCAGACATAGCCCCAACTGTACACTATCTGCATAAACAAACACCTATGTGTCATAAGCCATCTTTATGGTGGATCCTTACTGGTTTCCAGCCGAGAGGGATGTATCCAGGTCCAACAAACATAGCATTGAAGTAGTTGTAGAGGATGAGAACAGTCCAGTTGAGGAGCATGATGAAGTTAATGCTGCCTCCCGTAGTGTCTAACGGCCAGTACCAGATAATGGAGTCCAGAATTGCCATGGTGGAGCATATAGCAATGACAGACAGGGCTATGACCGGACCCCAGTGGCACAATCTTCGAACCTCATGGAGGTTCTGAAATGTCACAAAAGTTGACAGGAAATTCATCTTTTTTTCCCCCCCACAAGGTTAGTACTAGTAGTTTGGTTAAGTTTCTAAAAAGTATGTATTTTACAGCTTCAATGTGTTACTTTTTTCGTCTGCTATCTTGCAAAATACGCTGTGCAGATGATGCACATATTTTTCCTCGTCTTCTGAGTACCCAGCAACTGGCCTGGTCTTGAGTCACTGGGGCTCTCTGTGTCCCACTGTTCCTTGCCCTGGCAAAGAGCAGCATCCTCTCCTGCCAATCTTCAGTGCACACTATCCTTGTGACAGAGTCAAATTCCCCATCTAAGACAAAGAGAGCAAGAGAGAGACATTTTAAAACATCAGTAATCTACATCTAGTGATCAAGTTTGTTTCAAACTATACACCCATCAGCCAAAACATTAAAACCACTCGCTGGTGAAGTGAATAGTGATGCCACTTGACACGCACCAACCAACCAAACAAACATCATTGCAGAGCAAGTACACCCCCTCATGGCAACATCACTACCTGATGGCAGTGCCAAGCCCCCCCTCACAAGGCGTCCACCTGGCCTCCAAATTCCCCAGATCCCAATCTGATTGAGCATCTGTGGGACGTGCTGGTGCTCCACCTCACAACCCACAGGACTCAAAGGATCCACCAGCAGCAGCCTGGTGCAGGATGTCAGAGGTCCTGTGTCTATGCCTAGACAGGTCAGTGCCAAGTCCAATCCAATGAGGCCCCACCGTGAAACGGGGGTACCTCTGAGGTACAGTACGTCCCACAAATGCTCGATCAGATTGGGATCTCGAGAATTAGGAGGCAGGTTGATGCCTTGAGCTCTTTGTCACGTTTCTCGGGCCATTCCAGAACAGTTTTTATGGTATAGCATGGTGCATTCGGAGGTACCGGGTTTGCAACAGAGTTTGGGTGGGTGGTACAAGTGGCATCCACATGAATGCTAGCACCCAAGGTTTCCCAGCAGAGCACTGCATTGTAATGAAATGATAAATGTTATTCACTTCACCAGCCCATGGTTTTAATGTTTTGGCTGATAGGTGTAAATATCCAGCTGTCAGTTTATTAAGCACACCCACCTAAAGCTAATGCAGTCAAATATAACAGCCTTATAATAAATTCTACCTCCATGAAGCTTAAAATGTTCAATTTTGTGTTTAAGACAGGTGTTGATTGAACTCTGTGGTCACTTTAGAGACTGTGCAGTACTTGGTGGTGCTGTTAAACTGTATGTTTATAATATGTACATGACATAAATGAGATGAAGGATTTATGCTATATTTTTTCCAACTCTTATTTTAACAGTAACATTTTAATAGTACGCTGATTACTGACACTTAACTCTTTTTTAGCGTTCACTCTTAGGTGTCTGCCATATCACAATACTAACATCCGGAACTTTTGGATATAACTAACTTCAACAAGTAGCTTTTTATCCCATAGCTTTAAAGCAAACACTCCAAACGCAAACACACAACACACCAAAGTGGGCAATGGTGTATTTCTAGACAGATTACTCACTGGGTGGGTCCACAGCTATACCATTTTCCCAACAGCGACCAAACTAATAAGCTTATGTCACTAAGCTAGCTAATTCGCATCCATACAAAAACAAAGCATTGCAGCATTATACGCAAGCGTAAGCCTTATCCATCGTATCCACAAGCCAGACAAGTGATGCCGCTACAGTAAACATGAAATAAACACATAAACTACGTGAGAGATTGTGTATTTGGCAAACATTTTGATTCTGTTTAGCACCGGGGCTAACGTAACAGCAATTAGCTAGTTAGCTAGCATGTTAGCCAGCTTGACAAGACAAACGTATCCGGCTGAATTACAGCCACAAGGTCCACGAAGGAAACATGGTTAATATCGCATCTTAAAGACATAACGAATGCTTACTGATGTACGTATAAGCACATTTTGTATGGATGGAGAAAAAAACTGTCACTTTAAATTACCAACCTGGCCACTTCCTTGGTTTTTTTCTTCAATTTCTTCTGAGGGGAACCTTCCTCACGGTGTCTCAGAAACTATTACCCTCAACCCTACGTAGACACTTTTAAACTTAAGCAGTTTATCACTCAACCATCACAAAACTTGTAAAATAATTTATTTATTCATATTTGGCAAAAATAAACGTGACTTCTATTTTTTATCCACTGGCTGAACCATTTTGAGTGTGGGAAGAAATAAAAATAAAGTAATGTTCCGTACCGGACACATTACACCGCGACTCACGGAAGAGACTCCATTCGATACTTGTTGTTATTATCCTGAGCTAACTGTCAACCAGAAAGCTACCTGTTTTAAACCTAAACGGCGAAATGTCTTCAGACTTTGAATCCTACGAGCAGGACTTTGGGACCATTACAGCAGATGTAACGAACAAAATTGGAAGAATTCCCAAACTAAGCGGAGGTATGTTAAATGTATTAGCTGGAACCGCTGAGCTGAAGCTAGCTAACAGCTAGCAGGTATTTCCCAGCTGAGACGGATAGCTAACGGTAACAAGTGTAGCCTACAGGAGTGTGGCGTTATTTCACCATTTTACGATATTCTCGTCTGGTAAAAGATGTGAGAGGAGTAGAAGGTGACACGCTAGTCGAGTATTTTCTTTACTCTTATGTAAAAAGGACGAATCACGTGTTGCTGGCTCTAATGAATTTAGCCAGTGTGATGATGTGCATCACTGAGCTCACTGGCAAATAACATGGTATGTTTTCCGGTATATGTGGTATTAGTGTTTCTCTAGAACACTGCCTCTATAAATGGCAGCTGGTTAAGAGGAGGACAGACGCATTTAACCGCTTTTATTATAGTTTCTGAATATTGTTTTAGATCATAGATATGAATGGATAGGAAATGAGTTTTCAATGGTGACAGTGATTTCATGTGGCACACTCAACACAGCCTCTTTCCATGGAGATTTAATTTTTAAATCAACATGACAGCAGCTGTCCCCGTTTTATGCACCAAAATAAAGCTAACTACCATGACACATTATCAAACAAAGGGTAGCAGTGCTGTCATCTTACAACAAGAGGTCAGACCTGGATTTGATTGTCAGACGTGTGTGTATTTGTTTCTTTCAACACTCCAGAGACGCACAGGTCAGGTGAATTTGTCACAATTAATTGTCCATAGGTGTGATAGAGTTCCTGTGTAACTTTTGCAAAGGACTGCCATCTGCCCAGAAGATGCTAGACTAGTTCACATGACCAAAATTAAATAAGTGTGTATGGAAAATGGATAGAAAAACAGATGTGCAAATGACATTATCAAACATTCTGTGTCAGCCAAATGGTCATTCAAGTGTTCAAACGCAGTTCAAGTCTATATTTGTTGTTTCCTTTTATTAGATTTTATTTGATTCACATGGATAACACTCACAAGGCCAATTTAGGTTCTGTAGTCACATGGCTGGACCTCATGCACAGCATGCTGGCATACTTTGCAAAGGCTGGAAAACAGTATGCTCACACTGTAAATTAATTTTCCTAGTGGATGTCAAGTACAGGAGATTAACAAGTGTTTTGGGTTGTGTGATTGGACAGATACATGCTCATTACCAAACTACTCTGCAATCAATTTCTTGTTTAATGACTGTCATTACATATCTAGTGCAGCAGAGATGTTCAGTCTGATTTGAACTTGCAACCTTGTGACACATGTTGAGTCCCACTCAGAGTTCCTTTAGGCTATTTGTCAAGTAGTAAATGCGATAATTTGACCAAAGCACACACTTTGAGGTTCACTGTGTGATTTAATAGATGGGCTCAATGGTGTATCCATGTCCACAATTTTAAGCAGATTTATAAATGGGTGGCAACAGGCACAGTCCTTTTTTAATAGGGTAAAGATGCTGCTGTACTCACAGGTAGGACCCTATGGGCACAAGCGTCAACCTGTCACAGAGAAAAAAGGCTAAGGGCTGAGAAGAGTTTCCTTTTTTTATATAAAGCATAATTTCTGTCCATCTTTATGTATTTCCTTATCAGAAATAAGAGACAAGCAGTTGATTGTAGTGTAGTATTTAAAGTGTGTCCCTCAGTGTGGCGCTGATACACCTTTTTCACCTACCCAAACTTTATTATTAATTAGCTTCTAGTGTCGTTCAGTCAGCATGCTGCCCTGGCATACTTTTACCCAGACACTATATTCTTACATTCTTTAACCCTAGTGCATCGAAATTGCCGTGAAACACAGACATTATTACTGAGGCAATATCACGCAATTGTGCACAATAGCCTTTTTGTTCTTGTGATTATGAAGACCTTATTTACACAGATAAAGCATTGTTTTTGCAATGCATGTACTGCCTTATAACCTTGATAGATGGAATTGGAGGCAGAATAGTCATTGAGTGTACATTTTTCTAAATATGTAAAAATAAAATCACAGAAAAGAGCCATTCTGCACAATATATCTTAATTTAACAGCCGGATTTTAAATTCAGCAGTATTTTGCTGTAAATAAACTGCATGTTTTTGAGTTAACATCGTCTGCACCAAACCAAAAAGATATGATGAATATCAGGCGTACATATTCTATGATGGACTACTGTAAATGCAGTGGCGCTGGCAAAATTACATTGTCCACAACTGACAACTGCTAGTTTGTTTTGTCAGTTTTGAATGCTAAAAAAATGCTTCCAGCCCCGACTTGGAACATTTATCTCAAACTTGCTCATTGGCTTTTCAAAGGACACTGCCTCTCACAAAACCTCGCCTGACGGAATATTTCTGGTTTGGAATTGGCATCTTTGAAGCTTCATGGCAGCCCATTCCACAGTGTAATTCCACATTGCTTCCTCTCGCCATCTGTTGACTGTGTCAGAGTAAGCCCATATGAATATGCACAAAGCCAGGAAACACATTACAACCATAAGTAGTCGTTCAATGTCTTCTGCCACCAACAGAATAGTTTACAGTTGAATTTCAATTCCCTTCCTCCTCATTAAGGTTTTTCTTCTTTCCTTTTCTTAAGTCCTTCTGGCTCTTATTCCTGAAGTGGCTGAATATTTCCCGTGGTTTGACAGCCCTCTATTTAATACATTAATATAGCTCCAGACAAAGGGCTTTTGTCATTGCTGTTGTTGTATCTCTCCATTTCACATGTGCACAATTGCTGATAATGGCCAGGGCGTGTGGAAAAAATGTCCTTGACTGTCTTCATTCATGTAACAATCAAGTGAATGTGTGTTTATATATTTATTTGTTACCATCCCCCGAAACCTGAGGTTCAAGGAACATTTGAATAAGAATACAATGAAATGTTAGGCCTTGTTCCATGAAACATGAATGTCATTTTTGTTTCACCTTTGAGTGTTTATGGCAAGAGATTGCCTGTCAATCATTGCAAACCAAATACAGAACATTTTTTTGTTAAAAAAATGTTTGCCAAGCCTTACCTCTTTTTTTGTTTGTCTTACTTCTGTGCACAAAACTCCTCATCCATCTGTCAGCAGGTTGTAGTCCTGGTAAATATCCATACATATTTCACAGCCCTCCAGCTCGGGCCCCGAGTTCGAGCAAGAAAGCACCATCTCACCTTTCAGTGAATCGCCTCTGGCTGTTTACTGTGTAGGTTGTGAGGTTGAACACAGGTTTTAAAAATGAATTTGAGGACAGGCAAAAGGTAATGTTGGCCCATGGTGCCTGAGAAATGAAGATCTTGGCCTGGATTCTTTATGATATCACAGTCCCACAACTGATGGCCTTGTGATTTGCTTTGAAGCTTGGAGTTTTGTTGACTTTCTATTTCAATTATTTAAAATGATGTCAAATATTTAACATTTTAAAGGTTCTACTCACGATTCTTGATTTATTTGATGACGAAAATATTTTTAATGATCTTTTAAGAATGTTTCTAAAATGGAGTAGATTTAAAATAAATATTTGAGTTGAATTTATATTTTCTGACTGACTGATTTTGAGAGAGAAAATTGAGATTGGTCCTACTCTGCTTTTCTTTTTGTTGGCTTTTATTGTGGAATACTGATGCTGATACTCAAAAAGATGACAAAACTGATTTACTAAGTATAGATTTTCAAAGATGTTAAGTGCTTTCTATAGTTTCTTTTTTCCCCTGCCAAACATCATTATCTAAATCTGCTTAAATTTCATTGTTTGTTTTTACCAGACAGTACTATCTTCTCTGTGTTTGTTAAAGTCTAAGATTTGTAGCTTCAGGTGTGCTTAGAACAATGTTTGGTTCAGGTTTACACTTCAAGGACTCTTGCAAAAAGAAGGCTTAGAGGAGAAGTGGATGCCTCTGTCTATATCTATTTTCGTGCATGACTGATTACACATTTTCATGTGATCTAAGTTGTGATGATTTGGCCTGAAAGTAGTGACTAGATGAACTTTAGATGGTGACTAATACTCAAACACTCCTGAGTAAAATGTTGGCACAAATAATGCAACGTTTTGGGAGTCTTGGCATTAGGACTCAGAGGCCCAATAAGCCTCTTTATAAAGACATTTTGACATGTCACATTGAAAAGCACAGGTGTGAATGACAGCTGAATTCCACTTTGCTGCTTTGGTTTGAGGGACCTGGTATTCTGGCAGACTTAGCATTTCTTCAATCCATACTACAGTTTTCACACTGTAAAAGTGACACAATGAAAAATACTTAAATCACACAGTGTTCATAGTAAATGTGGTCTTTTTTGGAGAAGAAGAAATGGAGGAGCTGTTTGCAGTTGAAACTTAGCTTTGTATTTGTGAGGTTTCATTAGTAGTGGTATTCCAATGTTGCAGTTTGATTGACATCCAATGCTGATGTGTTGCATAAATTTTCTGTTCGAATAAAATGGTATGTATATTGATTTGGTATACAACTATATCAGTTTAACATGCAGATTTGTATGTATACAGTCATTATATAGTATGAATTTGGGACATACGCCGACAGTCATGTCTTACTGAGACACTGGGAACTGAGTCATCGCTCATGTCACTAGCAGTGTTGTAGTCAGGAGTCAGGACCACCTAAACAGAGATCATGTCATGAACAAGAAAAGAGTGTACTAATATCAAGACAAGACTGGGACTTTGAGACATTGAGACCAAGTCAAAACCAAAACTAGACCAGTGCGAGTACCACACTGCATGATACACTTAAAATAAAATGTGGAACATGCAAACAGTAGGCAGTCCACATATGTGTGTATTTATCAGTGTACCATCGGAATAATTTGATTAAATCTTCAAAAGGCATTGCAGAGTTGAATTTTATGTGTGGGGAATTTGACTTTGTTTTACCTGAGCAAACAAAATTAAACATTAAGTGTTGAAATCAACTGAGCCATCATTATTCAACACTCCTTTTTTACACAGACCCTGCAGTTCTGGTCTTGACTGGTCTTAAGATAAAATCCTCTGTCCTCTTTTTCTGAGACCGAGACAAAACAGAGTATGCGGTGAAGTTAGAGATGAGACCAAGACCTTGAAAAAGTGGTCCTGAGACTGATCTCGAGTACAACAACACTGGTTATTAGTAGCACTTGTACTTTTCCTGCTATGAGTTAAAATGTCTGCTGTGAAAAAGGCCTATCCATGGTTTCAATATCTCATTCCTTGTTGAGTGGATTTTGGATATATACAACAAAATTTATTCACAAGAATATGATTTAAAGCCAGGAAATTTAGATATTTTAAGAGCTTGTTACCAGTAGCGCTGGAGCTAACGATTATTTTCATCATCACTTAATCACCTATGATTTTTTTGATTAATTGTGTGTCAATAAAATGTCAGAAAACAGTGAAACAGGCCTTATGTTATTTCCGATAACTCATTTGAAATCTTTAAATGGGATGTTATATCTAACTAAAAATCTAAAAGCTATTCATTCTTCTTTGTTAAAAAAAATTACTTAGACGATTATTCGATCAAATCAAAATAGTTGCCAGTTAATTATCCGTTGATTGACTAATAGATTTAATTGACTAATTGTTGCAACTCTAGTAGCCAGTACATTTTATTTTTCTTGATATATATATCTTAAAACAGTGACCTGGTTATTAATCTGTAACTATGCCTTAAATTGAGGCACTCAAACTAATGTGATATATTTCGATGTTTTGCTCAAACTTCCTCCCTTAATTTATATCCATTAAAATATGTTTGTGGTTCCTTAAAACATTTAATGATGCTCGATTGCTAAACTACTACACCAGACTTCTACATTTCATGTGCTTGGATTTCATGGCAAAGAGCTAATGTCAGAACAAAGACCAGTTCTTATATGTGCAGAAATTAAGTGGTAGTGTTGCTGCCTTAAATAACGAAGGGATGTACTGTGCTTTACATGCGTCTTTGGAACTCTCGCAAGTTGTAATGAGTTTCAATGGGTAATGTGGAAGAGCAGCCACAGGGTGAGGAGCAGAACGGCGCGTTAGTCATTCTGAGTGGGACTCATACTTCTGGCAAGTGAGCAAAGCTGACACCCCCCTTCCCTTTGAGTTGGCACGAGGTGTCTCACTGCTCCTCAACAGAAACCAACAAAGGCCTCATAGACGCCAATAACTAAGAGACATCAAATGTTGGCTCGTCGTGTAGAGAGAATGTGTAAATATATCTTCAAATGTGTCCTCGTGTGTTGTTTTCTCCCAGTCTTTCTTTCTCTCTCCCCCTCTCTTCCCCCGTTGCGGGGGAGTTAGGTTGTTGTCATGAAGTGCTGTTCCTCTGTCGGCTGATCAATATGTTGCTGTTTTTTTTTCTCTTTCAGAGGAGAAGACACAGCTGGTTCTAAATGTCGACAAACAGCTTGAAGAAGTCAGAGAGTTGGTATGTCTTTGATCAGTAATTTTCTCCTCTTCCCATTTCCTAAATAATGAATTTGTGGAAAGAGGGAGGGGACAATTTTCACTGGCACCAGACAACAGCACCTGTATTATCCTGGTGGTGACATGACATGCAGACACACACACACACACACACACACACACACACACACACACACACACGCACTTCACATGGCGGAAAGGAGGCTTCCTCCTCACATGATTACTTTCCAGTAATCTGCTTTTAAGTGACACCCCTATGACACATTTCAAGCCATTATCTTGAGGTGGGAGTCTTCATGTTGCTGTTTAAAAATGAGCAAAGTCACCTGACAGAGACAAATTGTTGTTGCAGTTGTCTTGTTATGTCACAGTGATTAGTTTCCTCCAAACCCGCCACAGAGAGACCTGTCTCGCCATGCATCAAATGTACTTTTACTTCATTCGCCGTGACATCGTTGGGCCTGTGCATGTCGCTGCAATGAAGGGGTGCTCATATTTGATTGTGTATTTATTTACAGAACAGCCTTCCTCCGTCGCGACTTTTATCACGGCTGAGTGACGTGAGCGGGAGGCTTTTTCTTTTTACAATCAGCATTGGAACATATTAAAGTTAATGCCGCTGAAGTTAGTCATTTTCAGGAAGTTTAATATTTTCAGAGTTGTCACAATGTCTGTCTTGAGCGGCTTTGTGTAAGAGTTAGCAATACATATACAGAAATGCCTAGATGGTAACAGAATGATCATTATTGGATGGGGAGGCCTAGATTTATTAGCATCTGTTCAAGTGTGCGCATCTCACCACATTGGTACCTTAACATTATGATGTAAATTTGGATCAAAATGAATTCTGAACCCGTCAGTTTTGCATCCCAAGTTATATTAAGTTTGTTAAATTAACTGGTTTACCTTTGGGTTTTGGGTTTTAGCTGGAGCAGATGGACCTGGAGGTGCGGGAGATCCCCATCCAGAGCCGAGCCATGTACAAC
Source organism: Epinephelus lanceolatus (assembly GCF_041903045.1). Lineage (NCBI taxonomy): Eukaryota > Metazoa > Chordata > Actinopteri > Perciformes > Serranidae > Epinephelus > Epinephelus lanceolatus. The sequence goes on along the minus strand of NC_135754.1, from coordinate 23,557,912 downwards.
AGCAGACTGAAGAGCTACAAGCAGGAGGTAGAGAAGCTCGAGAAAGACTTTGTAAGTACCAATTACATCTTCCTTAATGGTAGCTCAAATATTACAAATACAATGTACATCATCGACATTTAGAAAAGCTTCTTGAATAGTACATATGACATACTGTCGTTACAACATGTCACCTTCTCAAATCCTCCATGGTTCATACACCTATCCATAGTTTGCCCCCTCAACCAAACTCCCTCTCTCCCTAACACACAGACTATCTCACACACACACAAACAGCCCTACACTGAAGCTCAGTGGTGCATCCACCGAGGTTAATTCAGAGTTGGTATTTGAACTTGCAAGTGATGCCTATTGAGAACAGGTTTTGTGTGTGTGTTTGTGTTGTTGCTGCAGAACCTGGCCTTGTTTAGTAATTCATAAATCACTGTATGTCTCGACTTGATCTCCAAACTCTATCAAAGCTTAATGAACAGCCCAGTCTTGTGGGTCCTTTGCTCTTAGTCCACATTGTTGGCTACCAATATGGCTCAAGGTATTTCACGTAATCAATAGTATGATAGAAATGAGAAATTATTTAACGTAATTCCAGCGCTTGCTTGATTTTATTTGATGTTGCGTTTGTAGCTTTTCGTATTACCCCAAATTGGAAAAGGTGTATTTACTTAATTGTTTGTATTCAAATCTTTTCCTTGCAAAAAATATGTATCTTTAATAATATCTTTATTTGTTTCTGTTGTTTGTATTTGTTTTCTGTTGTCAGTTTTGTGGTGCTAGTGCTCACAACAGGATAATAAACCCGTGGTGTAAATGCAGCTGACCTTGAGCTGGAGAGCTTGAGAGTCCTTCCATGAGTCAAATGCAATGTGAAATAAATCCACAACCTCAGAATGAGCTGGAAAAGTAAATACTGAATTGGATGTTTAAGAACTTTTAGATTAATTCACAAAAGGCTGGATAGGTGCAGCATTTAACCTGGTTGTGAATATGGTTTCTGTGAAGTTTTGTTACCTTTCAGATTTTGGCAAAATAATCAACAAACTTTTATCAAAACCTGTAACTCAATTAAATTTATGTTGTATTTAACCCATATTCAACCAGGGAAGTCCCGCTGAGATCAACAATCTCTTTTACCACTGAGACCTGGCAATTAAAGGTAGTGCTAGGCGATATAGAGAAAATCAATTATCACAATATTTTTGACCAGATATCTTGTTTATGATATAGTGGCCATATTGTAGGGTTGACTTTTGGTGCTTTGAAAAAATATTTACACAATGAGGTATTTGATAAATAATGATCAGTAATGTGGATACAATGATTAAGTGGGTAAAGGTGAATAATACAACAGTTAGAGCGGTCTGAAAATTACATCATTTTACTGTAATTAGCCTTTAAAACCAGGAAATGACAACACTGATGATATACGATATCTAGTCTCATATCATGATATTGATATAATATCGATTTATTGCCCAGCCCTAACTGAAGATGTAGCTTTCCTCTCAAATATGAAGTTTTCTTTACTTCAATAGAACATATATTGTTGGTTTGCATGTCCTTGAGAGAAAGGATTTCAGGAAATAATGGTTAAATTTGTATATTCTGCCAGATATTTAATATTCTAGTGTTATACACCTGGGCCCAGTGAGTGACCCTGACCAGGGAACCCACTGTTTGTCTGGTTGTTACTAGTTGTGAATCCTTAAAATTGTGGTTACTGTTCTTGGTATTACTGTAATTTGAAGCATTCTCTGGCACAGGAATTTCGTTCGGGATAAATAAAGTTCTACTGAATTTCGAATTGAATCGAATCGAATTGAATTGAATCGAAAACTTACCATTGAAAGTGAACAATTTTAGAGTCCTTGTTTTCAAAGTAAAGACAGAAGTTTGTTAGAATCACATTTGAATAAGATATTATTTCGATATTTAGAATTTTCTTACAGACGTTGTAATGCAGTGTTTGTATCTTAATTTTGTATAATACTACATAGAACATGCATGTACCTACCACGGACAAACAAAAACCTGCTCATATTTCACCCTCATCAGTATCTCAAACATCTGCTTCATGCCTAATATCATTCACTGCAAACATTTTTAATCTGAATTGAATTAAATATGTGAATATAACAGCATTTCCCCCCCAATCCATCACTGTTCCAATTGCAGAGCAAACAAGTAAACATGCATAAACAACCCATTTAGATGGAGATATCATGTGCTAGTGATCTGTGGGAACACCACGGCGATGTGCTGACTGAGATCACAGGAGGAGATCTCCGAGCCACGACAGTTTACTTTCCTCGCCATGGGCATTTAATTGGCTGACGGTTAATCTTTAACTTTTCTTCTCCCCACACTTACCGTGCTTAATCATCAAGCAGTTAACACCTACTGTGGCTGGTATTGGTGCAAAATTTTCATCACTTTCATTTGTGTCCCTGTTTTTGGGGGCACGTGTGGGAAAATTGTTTGTTTTTTTTTTTAACCTGGAAAAAGTTTAAATCAGTCTGTCCACTGTATAAAACAAAATGCATTCAAAAATTTTTACAGCATAGTTACGTGTCCAGGCCCACAGTCCTGACATGCAAAGCAGAAGGTAGCAGTAGGATAGTCCTAGTGGATAGAGTGAAAGAACATTGCCCTGCTTGTAACTGTGACTCCCCAGTTGAACAGTAATTTTCATTTTTACACCTCTGTGTGTGGCGTGGTCAGATCAGCATGCATTTAAACCAGGATCGCCCACCTCACACGGTAACATCTAGTACATCTGGTCTCCTGTAAATCTGATAAAGTGTTCAGAAGGCAAGAACTTCAGCCCCCTCAGATGTGCCTCAGATGTGCCAAATGCTATAGCCGAGCTCAGCCTCTCACTTCCTGCAGGCCCAGGGAGGACATGACACTCGGCTCGAAAGGCGTCTAGTGGAAAAAAGGCAATCTCCTTTCTTTTTAATGTAAAAAGCTCTGGCTTTGTTGTGCTTTCCGTGGATATCAAGGCCTTTCCACTCCCTCACTACCCGATCTCCCCCCTCAACCCCACCCCCTACCGGCCTCCCACGGGTGTCTCCCCCCTTAACCTGCTCTCTCATCCTCCCATTCACCCGTGGTTTGAAGTCTTCCTACCACCGGTGTGCCAGCTTGAGACCTCATTCCTGCTCCTTTCCAGACAGGGCCTGAGTCGACCTCAGTAACCCAGCCATTTCATCCAGGAAGACAACTTATCAAACGGGCATCCCAAAGGTGTATATATGAGATGTAGCTTTGTTGGCCCGGCTGGCAGCTTCATTGCGATAATAGAAGGGACAGTGGGGGTCTTAAAGGTGCTGGGTCGTGACAAACAGGCATTGCAGCACCTAAAGGGGATGCCAGCTTGACCGAAAAAAAAGTCAGTGTGAAAAAAAATAAATAAAAAGAACAATGAAAATCCTATTTGATGGAGTCGTCTTGTCCTGGTCAGGGGAAGCAGGGATGGCATGGCTCTTAGCAGCGGCTTTGATCAAGCAAAGAAGAGGCCCAACTTAAGCTTAATTTAATGAAATCTATCGGGTAAACAGAGCCACCATCCTCAAAGGGCCGCGCTTGGTCCGTCCCAGCAGGGAAGGCGGGGGTCTGCAGACGTCTGCTGTGTCTCACAAAACACAATCCACTTTTGAGGATGTGACTCAAATGATGTGGCATTGCTAATTGTAAATGTGTGATGCCTCTGACATGGGGCTTAATGAGGTGTCAGCAATAAGCTGTCATAAAGCAACATTGGCTCAGATCATTTTTGTCGCTCCTGGAAACACTGTTATCAGTATGTATTTCTGATATCAAAGCCCTTTCAGAGGTGTTCCATGTTGTGTTGTTAGGTCTGTGTTTGAGTGTGTTTAGTAAATAGCAAATAAAAACCATTAGATTATTCGGCGTCTCCTTTGGTAATGGATTAGTCTTGTTGAGGAAAACATGAGTTCATGGTAGCAATCTGCTAAAGTTGGATTGTCTCAGGTACCTTGATTTGTTCTTGATTACTTATTTAAAAATGAACATAACATTCACAGAGCACCTAAATGAACTTCATCTTCATCTTATCGGTTATATATTTTTTATTTATTGATTGGTTGACTAATATTAAGTCAATCGCCAACTCCTTTGATAATCGATTAATCGGTGTTAGTAATTTCAATTCTAATTCAATTCCAGCTTTCTGGTTTCTTTACACCTCTATGACAGTAAACTGAACATATGTGGGTTGTGGACAAAGCAAGACGTGAGGACTTCATCTTGGACTTAGAGAAACTCTGATCGACTACTTTCTGACATTTTCTAGACCAAACAACTAACCAATTGACCAAGAAAGTAATCAACAGATTAATTGACCAAAAAAATGCAGCCCTAGTTTTAACTGATTTTAGACATCATGATGTCTTTGAAACAACTGTGTCCAGCCTTCCAGCTTGTTTAGTACAAGTTGAATTTTCACCACAACTGTTGGTCACAAAAAAAAGTGCATCTCCTAATTTACTGTTATCACTTGGCACTAGTTAAGAGCAACTTTTGCTTTGTCTTAAATACTTCTTAAAGGTAATCATCAAATCTGCATCATATTTTTTTCTATACGTGTTTCAGTGCAGTGTTTAAAAGGCTCCCTCCATAATGTGTTGCTTTTACTTTGAGGCATCACTATACCTCCCACTTTTTCTTGCTGCTGTGGTTGTTTATTTCTTCTCGCAGCAGATGGCGGTATTGCTCTAAGAATTTTCTCCCAGCTAAGGTCCAGGACAAGGACAATATTGGGCACGTTTGCCAATTACTTTTGCCTTTCTGATGTATGAGTGGACTTGCTATGATAAATCCTTCCACTTATTACAATGCCTGACCTCATCCTTTATGCTTTGTAATAGAGATTGAAAATAACCAAAAAATGTCCTTGGGGTAAAAAGCCCATTTAATACAAAGTGTCTCATAGTAGTCTGGCTTCCAACTTTATGTATTTTCTTTAGTTTGTCTCTGCCCGGTCAAGCTCTGAAAGTCAAATATGGGAAGAAAACAAAATATGAATGAAAGAAGGAAAGTGGAATGTCTTTTTGAAAATGTAAACATTTTTTACTTTTCCCCATCCTGTCTCCATATTAATCTTTGTGACATTAGGTGTTGCTGCAAATATTTCCGCTCCTTAGGTTGTGTTTAAAGTGCTGAGTTAATTTTTTTTAATTTTCTTTTGATGTCTTTTCAATATAGCAAAGGGTTCAAATGTGAGAGGCTTTGTGTTGAAGGATCCTTGAATCCCGATAAAGGTTAATTGGTAGTCATGAAATATCCACCTCTGACAACTTTTATTGCTGAAGACTTTACTTTCTTTCCGTCATTAAGTGGGTATGGGTGCACGTAATGGTCAAGGCAGTTTTGTTGATGGCTTCACTGATTAATTTAGTTCCCCAATAGAAAGCTATTGTTGGTTTTTCATAATATGCTGTATACTTTTTCATCAAGTGCCATGAAGATGTCATTCACTACCAGGCACCACTGTTCCTTTTGAAATGCATATCATTACCCAGTCTTTATATGAGATTACACACAATGCAAGTAATTAAGAGATGTGGAAAATGTGGTCAACGTTCGAGTCACCTGAAGTACAATACTCACCTTTTTAAAAGTAAGGTTTGAAATGGGAGTGAATTTCTTCTTTATCAGTCGTTCCTAGCTTCATTCATTCCATTATAGATATTGCAATAGTTGATGTTTGTGTTATTGCCAACTGTCACAGGGATACAACTATCCTTTCCTAATTTCTGATTGTCCGTTGGGGTATTGTTTTGAGTTACAGTCACGGTCAAGTGCGACGTCTGGACTGACTTTTTCCTTTAATAAAAACCTTTTAGATGAATTGCCTCCTAGTGTTCGCCTAGGGAGACAATTAATGCGTTTCCAAAGAAAAAGTCAACCTTGAAATATTGAACAGTTTATTTGCCAGCTACACAGAGGTGAATAGAATGAAAAAGCTGTTGGTGCTGATTCCATTTTTTTTTTTCTCTTGATTTTTTTATTTATTTTTTTTTCATACTTGGATATATGAGTTTCAAAAGTGGTTAGAAGTGACCTTCCAGATAACTTGAAATGTAGCTTTCAATTGGAGCAAACAATGAGTGCTGTATTCAATGAATTGGCACATTGGATCTTCTTAAGAACAACTTGTAAATGAGGAGGAAAAGGGTTGATTGAAATGTGAAAATACAAATAAGATCAGTTAACGATTCATGCGTATCAAACTTGAACATACCTCAGATGAGGCCAAGGCAAACTGCTGTAACCCATGATTTTTATTTTGTCCCCTCTTATCAGAATGAATTGACTTGTTGTAGAAGAACTAATGAATGACTCTTGACTTCACCACACACAGCTCAGGCGGCAGTTGCCAGTAAGAATGCTATCACAAGTTTTCCATAAGCCTCTTTTCCTGTTTCCAAACCCCAGAGCTATTTAGTGCCTCTGCATCTGCATCCACGATCCGTTTATCATTGGCAATGAATTAACATTTTCCAGGGTTTTTTGAAATGCCATATGAAGTATACGGTATTGTCTCTATGTGCAGGCTTTCTGTTCGAGGTTGGAGTTTAGTGTGTGAACTGTTATTTACTTGAATAGGGCTGCTACTCATGATTATTTTCATTGTCAGTTATTTTCTTGATTAATCGATTAGTCGTTTGGACTATAAGATGTCAGAAAATGTCGAGAAAATGTCGATCAGTACTACACAGCCCAAGATGACATCTTCAAATGTCTTGTTTTGTCCACAGCTTAAAGATACTCAGTTTACTGTCATAGAGGAGTGAAGAAACGAGAAAATATTTACATCTAACAAGCTGGAATCAGAGAATTTTGACTTTTTTCTGTAAAAAATTACTCAAACAGATGAATTGATTATCAAATTCGTTGGCGATAAATGAATAGCTGACAACTAATCAATCATTTTAGCTCTGCAGGGCCGTAACTAATAATTATTTTCATTGTCAATAAATCTGTAGATTATGTTCAATTGATTAGTTGTTTGGTTTATAAAATGTCAGAAAATTGTGAAAAATGTTGATCAGTGTTTCCTAAATCCCAAGATGACGTCCTCAAATGTCTTGTCTTGTCCACAACCCAAAGATATTCAGTTCACTGTCACAGAGGAGTAAAGAAACTGGAAAACATTCAAATCTAACAAGCTGGAATCAGAGAATTTTGAATTTTTTATTATTTTTTTTTTTAATTAAAAGTTACTCAAAACCAATTAATCGATTATCAAAGTAGTTGGGGATCAATTTAATAAAACACAACGAATCAATGAAATGTTGCAGCTCTACATTCAAAGCATTCAAAGCTTGCTAATACCTTGGTATAGCATGGTATAGCTTGGTATGGCATGCTTTGAATGCTATAATATAACCAATTAGATGAAGATGAGGCTGCTCTTCATTTCGGTGCTCTATGTGTGTTATGTTCATTTTTTAAAATAAGTCATCACGGACAATTCAAGGTTGTGGAGACTGTCCAACTTTAGCAGATTGCGGCCATAAACTCATTATGTTTGGCACAATTAGCACCCCGAATGGAGGAAGAAGAGTTTACAAAGTCGTTCATCAGAAAGTAGTGTATTCGTCTTAAGAAGCTCTGAAATCATAAATGTCTTTTTTTTCAAACCAGATGCTGATAATTATGTTGAGATTTAGGTTTTGATGGGAGATTTTAGAACTGCTGTACTTCCCACACTCGAACCACACTAGTAGTGATAAATAAATTAGCATTGTTGTAATCCATCTTGAAGGGTTCTTGTTGTTTGCCCCCTGTCCTCGTTATGGTGACTCCTGCATGCAGACAACATGACAGACCAACATTAGTTGGATGTTAGACACTTTAAATCGCCTTAGGTTGCCTCTGCTTACTTGTTCTTATTAAACACAGAGGAGTGAAGGCAGATTGACTCTTTTCATGGTTTGTTGCTTAACAACCCATCAATGACACCAAAGTCTAATCACTCATAACCAGTTTTAAAAGGACTCCCCCAACTGACAGGGATTTTTCCTGTATATTTTCTCTGAGTGCAGATTTAAGATGTAAACAAATAGATCTTCTTCTCTACTTATGAATTACGTCTTTCATTCGGAAGTTGTTGTGCACAGTGTGTCTTCCTCGAGCCCTTTGTGGATTTGTGGTGTTGGAGGCTTTTCCATGTCCTCTTTATGGACACGAAGATGGGATTCATTTGCGGATTAGCCTTTTTGTCACTCATGTTGAATCCATTTTTCGTGGGTTTGATGGTGTAGCGGCAACAGTGGGTCAAATCTGGGTTGAAGGACAGTGTCACAATAAGGACAAAAGGATGTGTTGTCCAGAAGTGCCATATTCATATTTTCTGAAGTAACTGAAGAAAACACAAAATATCACCAATTGCAACAGTTTTATTTAAAATGTAGGCATCATGTCTTACATGTGTATTGACATGACATTGATACCTAGCAGCCACACTAAAATGGGCTGGTTCATTCCTTACTAATCATTAATAAGTAAGTAGTAATCATTCTGGCCCCATATGGAAGTTTTACTGATGATTGATTGATACGTTTTAAAGTTGAAAATGCCCCTTTGGACAAGGTATGGGTGGTCACTCCATGACTTGAATTGCATGACAGTGCTGTTAATCACATTGATGGCAGTTAAGCATCCATAGGGAATTTGACTTCAACTCAGTTTTCCACTGCTACTATAATAACCCTTATTCACAAAATTAGCGCATATTTGCACGTTATTTAAACGCAGGAAAACTTATTAAAAATAGGTAATTTACTCCTTCCCCATTGCCAGTTGTTCTGCAACAGACACGTGTAACATCCTGTTTTTTGTTGTTGTTTTTTTTTACTGTGTCACGTTCAATATTACGAATGTACTGGAAAACAGGGGTAGTAAATAGTAAAAAGCTGCGTGGAGGCCAGTGGAAATGTTACGGTGGTTACTTCTTTTACATATCTGTTATTTATTCCGTCTCTTTTTCAAACTCCGACTGTGCCGACTATTTTTGAATTTGTGGTGGCGCGTCATTGGATCGCACCTGAGAAGGGGAAAATTGAAGTGTCCACCCGAGTGTCATGTTTCCATTGCTGCCAGTCGGCGCTGGAGCTGATAAATACCCGTGACTGCTGCAGAGGTTTTTGTCCCAGGAAAGAAAGCTGATTGTAACCTTTCCCACTGAAGACAAAAACCAGGTGTTAATGGGTGTTTGTGGGTTTTTCATCCAGGGGTAGAGGCTTAATAGTGTATTCTAAAGTCGACAAGTTAGTAGGAATGCATGATAATATCGGCACATCATCATTATCGGCAGATAAAGGCTTCATGGATCAATGTTGGCATCAGCCTGAATTGAACATTTCTGTCCATATGGCAGGAGGGTAACATGACACTCATATTAGGCGACTTTAATTAGTCACAATAGGTCAGATTTGCCCTGGTTGTGGCTATTGTCAGGTTTGTCTCAGGGAGAGTATCATTCAAGCCTGTTAAAGTATCATGAATTTTACAGTTTTGTTTTAAAATATTACATTTGATACATACAGCATGTTTTACACACAATTTAAGTTGAAGTAGTTTTCTTATTTTGCGCATTAAATGTCCACATTTTGAAAAGCATCGTATTTTATGTTTGCATCTGCCAGTGGGCCATCACAATAAGAGTGGGCATAATAAGATGTAAAGTCCATTACAGGAAGGACTTGATATTAATATGTGCATTTATCGGTACTGGCAATTGGCCAAAATATCGGCAAATCAGATATTAGCAAAACTCCAATATCAGGCATCCCGACAGTACTTACTAGCGCTGTTAATGGCCACTAGCAGAATTGTAGAGACAAAACTAAAACCATGATGGAAAAGGAGCAAGTCTTCACACTGGTGCCTTATTTTGACCAGACCTGATATTGAAGTTGAAGGAAGTGCAAGTGCAAAAATATCACAAATAAAAAAAATGTTTGCCGACCATTTCTTATGAATATCACAAGTGTTGAGCTAAGTGTGACAGGCAGAGAAGTGGGAATACATTTTGGGGACATTTGCTTTACTGTCATCCTTATTATGAGTTTTGTGGTCATTAACAAGATGAGTTCTTGTCAGTAGTCGACTCGCAGAAATCCCATAGCCTGTAATTTGTAAGCAGATCACCCCCGACTCCCTCTCCATCTCTTTATGTTAACACTTGTCTGTATGGACGGGTGTATCTGCATTATGCCTGGAGCACAGGTTTTTTGTTTGGCAGTGTGCAAATTCGGCCGTTATCCTTCCACGCGATCATTTCCTCTCTCGCTTATCTCTCCTGGCCCCTCCAAAGTCGCCGTAGTTCCACACACACTGACAGCGATCAGTATAGCTTTCAGACGCTTGTCTGGCTGAGTCTGCCATGAAGCGAAGGCCCTCCCAGGTCCCCTCGCTGTCCTCGGGGCTTGTGTGATTGAGTGACTGGAGTGAGTGGGGGCCAAAGATAATAAGGGGGAAAATATAAAGACATGGGGCGATGATATGATAACACCCCCCCCCCCCGCTCCCTCTTTTTTACTCCCCTTTCCACCTCCCCTTCACTTTTCCTTCTGTTGTTCTTTCTGTCCTACCCCCGATTTCCTTGCACCGAGCCTGTCCCACGCAGTAGTGTAAACCAGAAGTGACATGTGACACCCACTCCCCAGTGATGTGCTGACAAGCGTGTACTAGAATAGGTGACACTGTTTTTCTTTTTTTGCCAGACTGGCTTAAGTATGGTGAAGGGATTCATGAAGTATTTATGAAATATATTATGAATCATTGGGTCTGTGTTTTTCCTCTGTATTTTAGGCAGTGGCATTTGCTTTTTAATAAGTAAGCCTCAGAGCAGGCAAGAGTGAGGAATGGGGTAAATAGAGGAAGAACTCTTTACATTGCATCTTTCCTGGCATTTTATTTATAGTTAAAGCTCCATGTTTACAAATGTTTTAACCCCTGCTTGCACCCCCTTCACACACACACACGCAGACACACAATTAAACTTAGTTTCTTCCTCTCATCCTAAGTGTTTCTAATGAGGGAGTGTGCCAGAAAGAAAGGGAAAGTGTTTTTTTTTGCTCTCAGCGACCAACAATTTTGCCTTTTCTCTGGTGTTTTTTGAAGCCTGCAGTGGAATCTGGCTGTGGCCTTGATCAGAATTACATTGTGGAAGATGAATTAGGGTTTCTTTTTCAATTATCCCAGAGGTTGGCCACCATTAGAGCATCAGCCTGCTCCTGCAGTGAGACTAAACTCTTTAGTTTTGTTCCCATCATTACCATAGGGCTCTTGTTTGTTCTGCGTTGTCAAACTTTTTGTACGTTTCTGCCTTTGTACATTTTTATTTCAGAAATGATCTGTTTCACACGACACATTCTCTGCTTTAAGTGCTCGTATCAAATGGCCAAAAATTCCCAGTAGGAAGAAAAAAAAATCTGTTGCCCATTAAAAAAAAAACAATCAAATTATAACATAGCTCATTAAATTAACGTTATTTATGTAGTTTTGCTTTGCAGTGGTCCTTTTTATATTTTCTGCCACTTTTTTCTTTTGAAGAATGAACCGCAGATGATTGTTTTAGTGAATTATTCAACTCGACTATTTATTCCTGGGTTAAACATGTTCTTCTCTGTATACTTTAGTTTATTAAATCTGCTTAAGAGGTGTAAGCATGTCTCCTCTGTAGCCCTCACTCGGCTATTTCTCATAATTTTTTTTGAACTGCTGTTGTAAATTCCAGTACAAAACCTGCAGACTCCCAGGAAACTGGTAAGTGTATTGGGAAGTTCAGGAGGGCACATGTTGGAAGGGCTTTGGAAGGGGGCCTTACTGGCCTCATCAGCATTTGAATGTGCTCTGGCTACTGAAATAACAAAGTATACATAAATATATAGAGATAATGATCTGGCTAAGTCCCTATATGTGCTGCTGTATTCTTATGCTAATGAGCAAGCTATTCAGCACCAACAATGGTCACATTACAAGAAAAGGCAAAGCAGTGAAGGAGATAGTCTTCTGTGCGTGTCCACTGACGGACGTGCACACGCACATGCTCAGCAGGCCCGACTCCTCTCCCTTTGTGTCTAGGTTTTTTTTTTTTTTTTATTACATTTTTCAATTTTAGATAACACTCCAAGAATAGACATCAAACAAAAATGAATCATAAATCGAGGTCAGGAGTGAACCTCTTTCCAAAGCAGAGAAAGGGTTAAAAGTGAAGGTATTTCTTTCTTTAAAAAAGATGGGAAGACTGATAGGAGAGGAGCTCTTCTCAGCAGAGGGTTCAGTGAACCATATGTAGGTAGCCACAGGCTAATGGGCCGGTTGGTCCCTGGCTTGCCAGGTATCCTGCATTGCACATCTCCTAACACCCCCCCTCCTCCTCCACACACACTTTCTCTCTCCTCGTCATCCTCCAACACCCACCTCTCCCACCCCTCCCACCTTCACTCTGTGAAAATCCCTCCTCCACTTTCCTCTAATCTCACCTTTTTCTCTGGTGCTGACCCGGGGAGGCCCACTTTATTCCCCACTGCACGCCAGAAGCCAGCGTTGTGATCGGAGCCTGAGCCCCTGTGCTGGTTCCCCCTCTCCTCTCCTCTCTCCTTGCCCTGGCTGCCCGCCTCCCCGACGGCTCTGCTCTATTGATTTACTCCTCCAACCAATGCTGTCTGTCTCTGTTTTGCACCACCAGCACCTCGGTCCCTCATCTCTATAACCCTCCCTCTTTCCCCATTTTTCTCTTTCCCTCTCTTGCTCCCTTCTTTCTTTCACACTTTCTTTCCGTCTTTCTTTCTGTCCCCTCCTTGGGCTAAGGGAGAAAACCTGACAGAAGACGAGAGAAGGAGGGAAAGGGAGATGGAAGGACGGGGGTGTGGGAGGGGAAACGGGGCCTTTGATTTTTCATTAGAAGCGCCTCCATATTTTAATATTGGGTTTAATCGGGCCCTCATGCCTTAAAGAAATAACCATTGAGAGATGATCCCTCGGCCTTCAAAAAGTATATGGCGCTTCTTCAATCAAAGCCCTCCTCGAATTTGCTCTTTTGTTTGGAGTTCACTTGCAAACCCCCCCACCCTCCTCTCTTCTCTTGCCGCCTCTCGGCCTCTCGCTTTGTGGGTACAGTCGTTAGGCTTATTGACTGATCTCGGCTGTACTTAGCAATAGAAATGACTTTGACAGGGAAATACACCACTGGTATCACAGAGGTACAAGCATGAAAGGCCTCTATCAGAATAGTGTACTCTTTCACCAGCGAACGGCGAGGTATTTCCCCCCAGAGATAAAATCCTGTTTACTTGCGGTGTAATATAAAAGAATTTCATAGGTTCAGTGATGAAATGTGAAAGTAGGAATTTGCATTTTTTATTGAACTGAACTAATAAGAGAAGTTTTTTTCACAGTTGTCTCTGACCGTTTTTAGCGATCTTTTTGAAGCCGACACTCTCCGTCACCCTCAAAACCGTCTCCTCACCTCATACCTGTTTAGATATGTCGCAGGCTCATTTATTACCTCGCCTCGGTTGATCATTCACCTTTATTTGTGTTTTCGACAACAGCTTCCCTGAGACTCCTTCAGGTTCTCCACGGAAGTGGAACACAATGCCGTGTGCGTGGAAGCCACCAAAGCACCAACCTGTGAGCTAATGAGAGGCCCCATGCTGTTATCTAAGGCTCAGGCTTCTCTACCACTGCTGCACTTCTATTAGGGGAAAGAACACACACCGGGCTACCGTTCACATATGTCGCACGCGTACGTTCTCTAAAGGAGGTTTCCCCGGGTTGCAAAGGCTCGCAGAAGCCTCCGTCGTTCATACAGTGGCTCTAGTGCACGCGTGTGCACACTCACACAAACACACACACGCACAGTCAGAAGTGGAGGATTCAATGGCACCAAAGACCACAATAAAACAAAGGCACAAATGACACCCTCCTGTGACAATCCCAATTGCAGCTACTCGCCTTTGTCTGATAATATATCAAATGCATTAAAAAGGAGCACTTACTTAATTGAACAACCTCTCCCAATTTGTTTGTGTTAAAGGAGTAAGGAAAGACACTAGACAACAATTTGTGCGTGTGTGTGTGTTTTCCTTTGTGCTGTGTGTGTGTATGTGTGTATGTGTGTGTGTGTGTGTGTGTGTGTGTGTGTGTGTGTGTTAAACCCCTGCCAAGCAGAGATGCATTATTTAAGATGCTGTTGTGATACTTGTGCCTGCTTAAAGGTCTCAGCTTCCTTTTAACGCCATGCCGCATCGGTCCACCTCTGCCCCCACTTGTGGGAGGGGAACCAGAGTGGGACCTGCTGGTACTGGTCCACATATCACCTGGGAAAATATCACAGCAGGGGGAGGAAAGGAAGTGTTATGAATAACCTTTGAGTTTAGCACACATTCTTATCAACATAAAGACATTTTATTAGCTCACTTTATTTTGTGTTTGTCAGATTTTACAAGACAGTTAAGGATATTAAACTCATGGGGAAAAAAAAGTTAAGTCGCGTATTTGTGCGCATTGTATGCCCTCCTGAAAGTTATTTTTAAAATGGTGGTTTTGATACGTTTCCACATTCACAGAGCAGCTTTAACTGTGAGGAAAATAAAAGGTTGAATGCCAGTTTCAGACCAGCACGTGGAGCTGGACATAAGTGTTATTGGGTCTAAATTTGGAAATGCCCGGCCGCTCTCCTACTGGTGAAAAAGCCTGTAATGGAACATAGTATCGTAAATTGAATATGGTTAATTACTCTTCATGCTATGTCACCAGCCGTGTGTGCAGGGCGAAAAGGAAAAGCTCGGGAAAGTGGAGGGAAAAAGCGTCTGCAGAGGAACTTCAGGGCCCCTCATTACACTCTGCCCCTGGGTATTTTTACGCCTTTTATTTCCCATCTAATGAACTGTTTACATTTTTCAGCTTTCCAGGCACCACAATTATTTGCGCTTGTCCTTGTGTCACTCGTTGCACTGGGCAAAAAGCAAGGAGGAGAGTTGGAGGGCACTGAAATGTGTATATAAATCTCGTTGTATTTGATTTTAATTATTGGATTTTTTTTTCTGCAGATAGGGAACTTTTCTCTTACATTACAAAGATTGTTGACTGCTTGAAATTAGAAAAGGTCATTGTTTTGCAATCATCAATACGTTTTCTGTAAACAGATGTTTTTCAAGATTTGCTTTCTTCTTTCTGGTTGATGGGGGAACTTAAAAATCATCATGTTAATTTAGGCAATATATCCCCCATGCATGCCCATATACTAGAAAGAAATCGCACACAAAGGAGGGATCCATATATTTGCTATAATTAAATAAATATCATTTGCTGCTCAGAGGATTATGCCAAACTGATTAGCATATCTGATATGAATTGTTATGCATGCATATGTAATTACATTTTGATGGGTAAAGAAGAGTAGTGTTTTTTTTCCTCCGTCTGCTATCCATGTCAACAGAGGTAAAACGTGTGTTTTTGACAGGACACCAGCACCTCCATCGCTGCATTTGACGGGATGTGTAGAGTTTTAAAGGCAGGCCACTTTGCATAAAGTTAAGATGTACCTTTGTACTTTTCTTGTGTGCTTCCGGGAATAGAAGCAAATTCTCACCCAAGATTAAAAAAGTGACAAAAGACAGACCTTTCAAAAGGATTAAAAAAAGCTCCTTTTTTTTCTCTTTTCTGAGCAATAAGGTATCTTCTAAAAGCGCTCATTCTTTTTTAGATTACAAAGCCTGATTAGCTGGTTTCGTCTTAAGATGTGGAGCTCAGTCTTTACATACTGTAGCTAGAATGAGAGAGTTTCAGTGCATTTTCCTTATAGAATAGAAGATTCTTTACTCCAGGTATCTGATATCTGCTTTCCTGACCTCAGAGTCATCCTGTTGTCACTTAGCAATTTTTTTTTTTTTGCTTAACACCCCTAACTTATAATCAAAATCTGCTCCTGTATTAAGCAGTCAATATTGCACAGCTGTTTCACATCAAATGGGAAGGCAGTAATCATTCAGGAATCTGTTGTTTTCCTGAGGGGGAATCCAAAAACCGGAGTGTATACTGTAGGTACAGGGGAAGTAGCGGCACACTTTCATTTCAATGACACTTTCCATTCTTTATACTTCCCTTTGTTATCTACACTGTTCTCATTGCAGAAACGCTTCATACATTCATCTGTAACAGACAGCTATTTAGAAATACCAAAAAATTTCCTGCATATGGTTTGAAGGCGACGTAAGCCTTAACATTCAAATCAATGCTTCTCCCAGGCTTCCTCGTCTCAATTACTGGTGAAGTCGTCTTTCCCCCTAAGTTGCGCTGCAGCTCTTTAAGATGAAACTCGACTTAAATGGAATATGTGGGTGTTTTTTCCTGGCAACAAATATGTGTGTGTGTGTGTGCGCCTTGTGTACGAGTGTACATTGCTGTTTTCAAATTGATGCTTATTGTCTTTCTGGTTTCACTCAAATCTGAGTCTTTCTCATGTCCTGACAGCAACACAGTGACCACTTATTTACCCCTGCATGGAGGATGGGGCTTAAAAACACTGACAGTAGACTTGAAATTAAAATAAGCATAAAAGTAAGTTACATTTAGGGTGTCTGCGGGTTATAAAAAGTCTTAAATTCAGCCTTAATAGTCATTAAATAGTCTTAATTGTCATATCTAATTTGATTTATCCATCGTTTAATGTTGATGTTCAAATCCTTACACCCACAACTGAGGGTAATGCTGTCTTTTTACTTTACACTTGCACTTGTTGGCAAAATTTTGATTAACCTGCGTCACTCTAATAACCATATCCTTACATAAAACCTGCCTCTGTATGAGATTACATATGTACTTCTTACCTTTATACTCACCTGCAGTGCTTAAATGAGTGCTTAAATAAATTTGGTGTAAAAATTATCTTACAAAAGCCCTTAAAACGTATTAAAGTTTCTGATACCTGTAGACACACATTTTTAGATTATCTAATTTTAAAGAGACAAAATATGACCACTTTATATGTAAATATACATTTTCTACAGACATTTGAACAAAGAGGATGTTTCAGGAGAAACACTACACATGTTTACGTCATCTTTATTTGCCAAAGTGTCATATTCATGTTATTGATTTAAGTCAAAAGTGTCGAGGCAGCAAATTGACTTGATTAAAAAAAAATCAAGTATGATAAATTCATGGATTGCATGTCTGTTAATTTGCCTACTTTTTCTAGATCTTTTGAAATTTGCTGTGATTGAGTGTTGCAACAATTATCCCAAACTTAAGAGTTAATAATTGAACTTTAAGTGTTTTGCGGCACAATCGCAAAGCAATAGCAAAAACATCTTAAAGCACATTTTGACACAGTGCTCCTGTGTAATGTGTGTTTGGGGGGTAGGTGGGGGCAATGTTGTGTTTTATTTGAGTCCGTGCTGCCGATCTTCTCTTTTCCCCACAGTGGGCGTTCTGTGGTTAGCTTAGGTCCCTGTGGTTGAGTATTGTTTGGGTGCGCTCTTTATCTAATGGGTTTTGTGGTCCGGGTCAATCAAGCCCTCAGTCTAGTCAGTAATTACTCCAGAGAACCGTGGCCCTCACCATCACGATAATAACAGCCAAATCACATCAGCCATGACTTTCCACTCAGTGCTCCAGATTATGAGGAGAGACAAATAACAAAAAAAAAAATCAACTAGCTGGATTGTGATTGGTTCCAAAGTTATTTCAATCAAGGAACTTGATATCATCACTCGTGAGGTTAGAATTGGCTTTTTCAAGTTTGATTTGTGCTTCTCTTACGGAGGGTAGCATCAAAGTACTTTGTGCAATAGCTTCTTCAAACTTTTACTGATAATAGAAAGATAGTGGGGAAAGGATACTGTATTTGAGGAACAAAAAATGTCCCCACCAGGTAATTGGTGTTCCCTCACTGATTCCCTTACTTTGTTTTATTTATTTAGAGTCGAGAACTAAGTAAATATAGACAATAGAAAGAATTCGTGTTGAGAAAAAGTGATATTTTCATTCCTATGCTGGTGTTTGTCTTTGATTTTGCCCACCTCCTGCAGCCCACCTAGAAACCCTGTCAAGGCAGGGAGAGAAAGCGAAGGAGGCTTAGTAAACACTTTCTGTGTCTGCTGCTGGTGTGTATTTAGTTTAGAGGGCATGCCAAGAGGCTGTTTTTCCATGGGTCGGGCGTCTGTAAACAAGCGGTACAACGGCAGCCCACTCTTCGACAATCGGAGGTGGCACACTCTGAAGTGTGTATGAAATGTGTGTGTCTGAGTGTTTGTCTTTTTGGGTTTCTTTCTTTTTTTTTTTTTTGGACATGGCATTCCCTCTTATTCTAGCTCTATCTGGAGACAGAAAGAGAGAGAGTGAGAGAGGGTTTGTGTGTGTGTGTGCGTGTTAGAGAGAGGCAACCCCAAATCCGATGGGCCGCCAATGGGTGATGAATTATTCCCTGTCTGAGTCTCAGCATTGGTGTTATCACAGAGCCTGCCACTGCACTGGGATGACAGCGGTGACAGCCCCCAGAAAAGATTTAGCGCTGACAAGTGATACTTCCTCATAATACATCTCCCTGGCCCTCTCCCCTGTCCCCCTGTTCCACAATCTCTCCATGCACACAAGATGAGGTTTTTTATCCCTCAACTTATATTTGTTTAAGTGGGCAAGGTGGGGGGGCTCTTTGCCATCACTTCTTTGGCACAAGTGCACTAGGTACAGTAGATCACCTTGGAAGGGAGGCATGGGCACAAACCCAGACGTGCTTGTTTTCAGTACATGTGTTGTAGGGGGTACACACTCAGACTCACACTTGTTCACACAACCTGCATGTGTATGACTCAGTTTGTCACCAAGTTCCATTAGGGGGCTCTCGTGCTTAAGGAATGCCTGTTGTGTTTTTGCATCAACAACAGTACTAAGCCATATTTCCCCACTTGTTTTCTCTTTTTGCTCTCCCCTGTTTCCCCCTTCTCTTCTTCTTTTTGTCCTTCTTCCTCATCCTCCTCCCCCTGCAGAAAAGGTCACGTATTGCCTACAGTGATGAGGTGCGCAACGAGCTCCTGGGGGATGACGCCAGCTCCTCGGAGAACCAGGTGAGGTGCTAATCAGGGGGCCCGAGCGACACCAGTGTGGGTGGCTGACTGGCCCCAAGGGTGAGGAGGTGGGCCCCTCGTAGGGGCCATCGGGAGCTGAAACCGCGGTATTGTCACCAAGTCATGCGGAAGGAACACTGTTTAATGCAAAGCTGGGCTGCCAGTGAGTGGGCTCAGGGCATGGGACCAGTGTCTGGCCAAAGCCAGATTGTGATCGACACAACACACACACACACACACACACACACACACACACACATGCACACCTAAACACAGACACACAACCCAACACACATTTCAATCCAGAAACCCGGCCTCCCCACTCCAACCATCCCACAGCTGTTCTCCAGCCGGGTGTGGACTTAGGCCAATAATAGATCCTCCATCCTCCACTGAGGTCCGCACACATACGCAGACATACATGCACACGCAGAACTGCCAAATCTTGGTTTGCGGTCTTTCTTTAAACTCTAAGGGTGGTGAACCTGCACAATGCAGATACACAAAATTACTATGAAAGCAGCTTCTCATTTTGTTGACAACTGATATTAGAAAAAATCATTGAAATATTTTGGTGCAGCACTCAATACAAATTATCCTTTAGCCCTTTAAATGTTTTTATTTATAATTTAATATCAGCTCTTAATCAAAACTCTCAAATTCTATTTGACTTCTTTATGGTTTTGATCTATTATCTATCAGCATATTCACAATTGGTTTATTGTTTATTAAAGGACGATGACTGACGTTTTGTTTGAATATCAGTTCAGCCTGTTGAATTTGAGGGATATAAACAACAGATAAAGACCACATGAGCAATTCTCATTCATTGTCTGCAATGTCTACAAAAGATCCATTCACAGCAGTTGTGAAAGTGGCAACGTAGAAGAAAAACAATTATCTTGAATTGTGATCTTAATTGCCCAAAATATGCCACATGTTCTTTTAAACTTAAGTTGTTTTGAATAAATGTAGAGCTGCATCAAAAACAGTGATACATCAACGGATTCAGCGAGCAGCGTTTTAACATTTAAGACGCACTTACCTATTGCTCACCTGCACAGCTGCCACTCATACGCAGCCACTCTCAACTATGACCAAACGTCTTTTGACTAATTATATATTACCTTTACAATCGGCTGTCAACTTGCAGGGGTTACTGCGTCTCAAGGCACACACAATTACACACACTCGCTCGCATGCAAATAAATACTTTGCATTTGCACAATCAAAAAAAAAAAGAAAAAAAGACAAAGATGAATACTCAAATGCATATTTGCACATTTAGTCCCTCAGTGCTTTATATGAGTATATTTAGACGATTCACAGCTAAGCAAAGCTAAATAAAGTTGTCTTTTTTTTTTTTTTTTTTTTTGAACGTTTCCCTATTACCATTTCAATGATGACCCATGAACCACACATCTTAGAAACATATGTATCAAGAACCAAGATGTGTAATTGAAATGCATATTCTCGGCAAATTAGCGAGACACAAAAGTGACTCTGACATTTTCTGCAGAAGTTGGAAGGAGATTTGCTGTCAGAAATGTCACGTTTGAGACACTGAGGAGTTCTATCAAAATCCTGTCAAGGAAAAGCTGGAGAGGAAAAAAAAATATCACATTTGATTTCAAATCTTATTTCCCTTTCATTAAAAATGCATCTGAAAATATTTAAAAGAAATATTTATTAATGTAGAATTTGTAGAAAATTATTGAAAAAAATATATCAGTATAGAATCAATAGTATGAGTAATTATGTTGAATCTATATTTAAAATTTGGGGAATCACTGTTTTATTGTTGTATTTTTCATTGAAAACATTATAATTCTTGACAATAATTATCAAATTAATTCTATATTGTTTTATATCAAATTACTGTATTGCTAAATTATAAAAAAATTCAATATAAATAAGAAATATAAAATGTTTTGGTGATCCATGCATGCAGACATGTCAGGAAATTTAGAGGAAGCAGAATGTGACATTTAAATCTATGGACACTTCCACAACTTCATTCTTACAATCCTCACTTCACACATCAATATAATAATGCAAATTGTTAAATGCAAAATAATAATAATTAAATGAAATGAATGTGAAAATGTTTAACATATATTAACATTGAAACATAATCATTTTGGGGAATTTAGGCCAAACATAATGCCCTTAAAATATAAGCTATTGTAAGCTATTGTCTTCCTTTTATTTTATTTTCCCAGTTTCTTTTTTTTGCAAAAAGATATCAAAGACTCAAAACCTTAATATGTTTAAAACATACACCATCAATTATTAAATAGGAAAAAACACAGTAATAATTAGCAATAATAATGTCTGAAGTGAAACTTTAATAATTGTAATTATACAGTATATGTAAAACACACACACAAAGCCTCAGAGAGAGTTCACACTGGGGGCAAAAGCAAAGTAAATACATGATATACATTTTCCCTTTTTCCTCCCAGGTGCCGTATTTACCTCATTTTCATTTTAAAACTTGTGGAGATAATACTTGTCTTGGTCTTGCTGTGAGTGGAGTACTCGGAACTTCAGGGTTTTTTATCTAACGAGACGGCGGCGATAGGAGAGGGGAAAAGATGGTGGGGGCCGGGGCAAGTCGGTCAATTTAATTCCTGACGATCTGAAAGAGGTCAGGATCATTTCATATAGCCCTGGCTGAGCAGATCATTACCAGTCACAAATCTGTTGGTTACATGGCAAGGATTTATAGCTAAGTAAATAGGGAACCGTCATAAGTTCTGAAAATGGCGTATTGGCCCTGCGATAATGGCTAAAGGACGATTTAATAGAGTTCGGCATTTATTCGTTATCTGTATGCGGACAGAGACTGAATTGGCACTATCACTCGTTTTTTTTTTTTTTTTTTTTTTTTTAATAATGTGGTAGGCTACCATTGCACATTTCTTCTTTCTGTTTCCTCTGCATGCAACACACGCACAAATGTTGGTGCGCACACACACACACACACACACACACACACACACACACACACCAACACCACACACACACACGCAGAGACGCCACACACAAAGCAGCAAATGCACACACATTTTTCACACACGAACACTATACGGAATAGTTTCGATTTCAGTCACAGCAGAAGGCTTGGCCACAAGAGATTGTGCTGGTTTGAGCCGGCATGGACCAGATTTTACAGGCTACAAAGGAAGCAGATTACCACTTGTATCGAATTCCGTATTGGATAAAAAAAAATCTTTTGTTTGAAAAAAAAAAAAAAAAAAATTGCTGATTATCATAACAGAAAAATTGCAGCAGTGCAATTTTGAATACTGGCTGGCATCACAAAAACACAAGGCAAGGCGCTCATGCAGGAGTAATTATAACATTTACAATATTCCGTATTTACTGCTCTATATCTCTTGAGCAACGTGAGCGTCGTTGGCCGTACTAAAGAACGGATGCCAAAGAAAAATAAAGCTAAACAGGAAGAAACACAGCTCAACATGCCCCTCGTATAGTTTTAACAAATCCTCCACGAGGACTTGCAATCAGTCAGGCGGCACAAATGAGCTAGAACAAGTTTTGTTTGGTACCCATTGACTGATGGCTGAGCTGGGGTGAGGGATCGCAGGATCTGCTGGGGTTTTTTCAAGCCCCCAAATAAGCACATCCACAGTGTAGTTTTAAACTCTGGCCTCTTCAATAATGCATTCTTAGTGGGGAGTTGTTGCTCGAGTTAGAAAAGACAGTTTCCACTCTTAAGTGCGTCTTGTTGCCGCCGACGTTTTCAAGGGAAGGAGCTCTTTAGAAAAACATGCAATTATACTTGTTTACCTACCACATTACACATATCGACAATATTTTTTTATAGTTGTAATATTGTAGCGAAAGGTATTTTTTGATTGGTGGAAAAAACAAAAATGATGCAAGGACTATTTTTGAGGTGCTTCTAAAATTACAGGGGGA
The DNA here is from genome assembly GCF_041903045.1 of Epinephelus lanceolatus. Classification (NCBI taxonomy): domain Eukaryota; kingdom Metazoa; phylum Chordata; class Actinopteri; order Perciformes; family Serranidae; genus Epinephelus; species Epinephelus lanceolatus. The sequence goes on along the minus strand of NC_135754.1, from coordinate 23,534,861 downwards.
GTGCTGTGACAAAGATTGTAATGTGTGAAGTGGTTGATATTTTTGTTTGTGTTTTATATAGTATATGTTACCACACGACGCATTTCTTTGAGTGTGTTTACTAGTGGTGTAATAAAAATAGAGGAGACAGATGTGTGCAGCACAGTATTTTAGGATTTCAGTATAATAGGTGCAAATGTTAAGCGTATTTTCTTTGATTTATTCTGGTCATAGGAGCTGGTACAGTGAGCTGATGCTTCACTTTATTTTGAATTACTTCAACAAAAGGTGCAGTTTTCTGACCTTCTACTTTGCTTTTTCTTTTCACCTTAAAGTTAGCAATCAAGTTTGTAATTCAAGATCTAAAAACTCTGCTTTTATGTGGTGCAAAATTATTCCAGGCTCACAAAATTCAGAATAAGCAGCACAAGTAAAAGTGGCCCTGAGCCTCCCCGTTAGATCTAGTAACCTTTAATGTTGGCCAAGAAATGTGAATTTAAAAAGAAAAAAAAATCACCTCTAAAAGGTTTGCAAATCTAGAAATTTGTCCTCCTCCCCCCCCCCTCTTTTTTTCCTGCCAACCGTGTTGCATTCCCACGATAAGCCCCAGTCTTCTCTTTCCTTCTCCACAGCCCCTCACTTAAGAACAGGCCAGGGAAGCAACCTTTTAAATTGTGATTAGGCATAATTAATGGCAAATGGGATTATTTCCCTCCCTCAAATGTCTGATTCATTATCAGAGATGCAAGGTTTTCCAGGACAGGGAATAGGAATAGCATTTCTTATTTACTTCACTATAACTTTGCCATTCTCTTTCATCAAAAATGTATAGCTATGCTAAGATTCATTTTTCATGATCTGTGGCTGTCCCAATAATAAGCTGCACTGTATGTATATGCGCTGGTAGCCTCACATGGCTTTCCCCCCCTACATAATCTAAACAGCATGCACCTTTTACTAGAGATTCATAAGCTACATGAAATATTGACAGCATATCAGCATTGATAAACAGCACTACAAATGGCGTGGCTCAGCATTTCTCCGACTCGGCTCCAAAGGGCACACGTCTCTTTTTATCCTTTTCTGGATAATTCAGCAAAATGACAGATACAAAATATGTTTCCTCCACATTTTAAACCACAGACTATATTTTACTCACATTTTTCCCCTTTTCTCTTGCTATATCGACTTCTGTGATGTGACTTCCTTGATAATGTTAGTTGATATTGCGAGTGGAGTGATCCATTCCCTCTCTTTGTTTAATGTGACAGCGCCAGGACTTGATCTTTGTTTGTTCAAAAAAAGTCAGCCAGAGCGGCGTGTTTAGCTCCGTTTAATGTGTTTGTCTCGTGATTTCCAAATGCTAAACATGCACGCAGATAAATCGTCAAGGTTAATTCTGTACCGAGCCACATGACTGATCTTCCTCCTGCCATGTTTTCTGCTTGCTTTTTTATCTCTCCTTCACTCTCTCTATCTTTTCTCTCTTCTCCCTTTTTTGCTCTCACGACGCAGTTGATAAAGTTACGTGAAGAGGTAAGTGCTTCTCTGCTCCAACAGTTTCAATTCCGCTTTCCCATTGAAATTTCAATTTGCCCTCCTCTCTCCTGTAGAAAATTAAAATCAGCTCATTTGGACTTTTTTTTTTTTGGCATGTCTTGTTAAACAGCTTGCAAGCCAAGCCAAGATAATGAATTCACCAAAAGCCAGTCTCTCCAGTTACCTTAAATATCATAAAGAAACAATATTATTTCTCATACTCCTTTTTGAAGACAAACATTAGGCAGTAAAGGCTTCGAGTAGATTATTGGGCCAAACACTGATCAACATCTCAATTCCTAAAGGGATTTACAGCTTGTTTTAATGTCCCTCAACTTTCCTGGATTGGGCCACATCAGTTGCCCTCAGCCTTCGGTGATAAATTGGACTGAGGTTACCATTAATGATATGATACGTGTTAAAACACTTGTTGTTGTTTTGTCATTAACCACTGCATTACCATCACCACCATCGCCAAAGGTTACCGAACTCCATGCATGACTATTTATTCGTTACATGTTTTTCATTGTTCATATTCCATAATGTGAAATGTAAGGGACCATACACAGTGTGCAATGTAATGAAAATGTTTAAGTCTTTAAGCGTCAACTCAAGTGTTGGTGCTCAGCAACCATACAAAGACAATGACTATAAAGGACATTGAACTGTTTGTTGTCGTCTTTTGACTCGTACAAAAGAAAATTGTTGTTAGCTATTATGGTGACAAAACAAGCCAGTGGAGCTATAAAGTGTGTCACACTCTAGTTTGAGAACTCTGTGTTGGCCTTTTCCTTCACTTATTTTACCTATTAAACAGAAAAATACACTGCACACTGATCCAAGTTTCTCACTTTCATGAACTTAAGCTGTGTCTCATATCGCGTACTTCTGTACTTACACTTTTGAGTGCATAAATGCGTTCACACTGAGAAGTATGGGAAAAATGCACTGCACTATGAATACCCGGATGGTGCTCTCAAAACAGTCAAGAAGTTGTGTGGAACTATGGACACTTCTCGCCCTCAATGGTCACCATCTTGGCTACGTAGTGGAAGCCACTTTTCAAACTGGAAATTGCGGCCAAGGACTGTGTGACCGTGAACATCGCTGCATTGTACACACATGTTTTTTGCACTCAGCACCACTATACTGTTGTCGGGTATAAGCCAGCAGTATGTTTATTGTCTTAATTTAGCAGTCTGTAATGATTTGCTACCGTGAATGATAACGCGAATGCTAATGCTAGTTTGCTAACTAGCTAATTTGTGGTCGTCATTTCTGGTGAGTGCACAACGGCCGTGTTTGGTTTGAGACAACACTACCCTGTTCAAATTCGCGCACTACCCTAGTGAGTACATAGTGCACATAGTATACTAGAAGTGTACTAACGGAAGTATGTGATTTGAGACACATCATAAGACTAACGTTAGCTTAACTGCCTTGTTAACTCATTGAGAAACACACTTCATTCAGACTTTACAGGAACAGAATGAAACGTATCAGTACCATATTAATAAGGGTTGTCATCTAGTTAGTGAGTCCACTGTCCCAACAATTATCAACTCTGGTTTGGTCGAAATAAAACCTTAATTCTCAGAGTTAGGTGTGAAAAGATGCTGATCTGAACGCTGTTCATTCATGCGATCTCTGCCTCTCAGACGTCAATTGAGCAGCAGCTCTCACTTGTTCTTCCAAAGCAGCAACATGTTTCAACTGACATGCAATTAAAGGCAACAAAAGAAACCTGGAAATAAGAGTGACAGTATCATTTTAAAAATGTCAGACTACTTATTTGAAAAGGTATCCCTCCACTGCTTGCTTCATCATTACCGCAAAACCTAATAGGGTTGCGAAGGTAACAGCACACATAAGAATGAAAGCCGCTTGACCATACTGCTACATTGATTTGAATGGGAGTGTCTATTCTACTTTCACTCTATTTCTATGTCTAGAGACTTTAAATCGCTAACATTCTCATCATATGGACATGCAACACCTAAAATATTATTTTGGTTTAGCAGATAAAGTTAGCGACAAATCCCAGCCAGCAGAAACAAGAATCATAGTTAGCTTGTTGCATAGCTGAGTAGATCAAATGCCATCGTAAGGTTTTGTAAGTTAAAGAGGGAAAAGGCAGCCAAACAAATAGTCGGGTAAAAGGAGGTTTATTTACAATGAAAAATGTGCAAACAAGGACCACCAACTAAAAACAAGCTCCAAAAGGGAACCTAATCACCTATCAGGGGAAACCTGATTTGCATTAACCATTATTCTACTATTCATATAACTTTTTGTTAAACTTTCCTGTATCCAGTTCCCTTAGCAACAGTTGGCAGTTTTCTCTCTTTGAGGTATTAAACCAAAGGCACTGATGTTGGAATAAAATCATGGTTCCTTGAACTTTTATGTCATTGCAGTATCTGTATTAGCTGTAAGTCTAGTACGGAGCCTCTAATTGAGCTTCCTCGCTCATAATTAAATACAGATTAACTTTAAATTGACTTAATCTTTCAGTTAGAAAAGCTAATACTAACAAATGTAATATCGGACTGCTCTGACAACTCGTCTATTTGTTGTGCTTCTTTTAAAACTTCTACACCAGACAACATTCAGATAAGTGATGTGGCAAGCATGATAATTCAAATAAGCAGTCGAAAAAGGCCTGAGTGTTGATTTAGTTGTCAGAATAGGTGGTTTATTAAGTTAGATGGTGGTGTTTAAAAGCATGTAAACTGTAACATTGCAGAAGTGCAGCCTTTTAGATTTTAAAGTTTTTGCTCCTGCGCTGTCCAGCAATATTAGTCATATTTGTCCAATGTAACATATATGCTCTTTACAGTCTTAATATTTAGAGTTTATACACTGTACATATTTCAATAGATACTCATAAAGATCATGTTTTAGAGGAGGTGTATTTCCAATAAGTCGATTTAGTTGTTTTAGGTTACACTATATTGCTTGTCCTTTGAAGCATGACTGGACTTGTATTTACAGGTGTACTTACAGTATGTTGTTAAATGTGCCTTTGAGTGAGACTGTGTTCAAAAGGGTCTCTGCTGAGGCAGAGTAATTCAGTTCCTATCAAAGGCTCACCATTCACACCTATCCATAATTTAGAGCGCCAACCTGGCCCAGATGCCATGTTATCACGCTTTTTTCTTTTATTTAGCTCTACTTTTGTTTCCCCGTCTTCTTCCCACCTTTTTTGTGCATTTCCTCCTAGCCTGAGGGTCAGAAGACACCTCGAGTTACCTCACCTGTCTACCCCTCCTGGAATGGCCCGATCTGTGTAATCGGGCTTGATTCTGTGCCCTCTTCGCCATTGCACTCCTCCATTGCAGTCTTTTACCCTTCTGCTCCTCCTGCATTTGAATCAAAGGCTGGCACAGCTTATACACACTTAAGCCTTGCTTTAAAAAAAACTATACTTTTTTTTTTTCTTCAGCTGAAAAACATGTTTAAATATTTAGCACCCATATTCACAGCTGTTTGACACTTGTAATTCCTCGTCTTACAAGTCCCAAACAAACGGCACAGAAGATCACACAGTCAGTCTGAATCACAGCTGTCATCATTATTCACTTTGACTCTCCCCCACCCTTATTGAAATAATAAGGAAATCATCTGAACTTTGGAAAATGGTGATAGTAACCGCCTGTGTTTGATATTGAAAAAAGGCAGGAGAGCGAAAGAAGAGGGGAGAGATTTCTTTTGAGCTACAGCTGCATTGTTCTGGGGCTCCCTGTTAATAACTTACAACTGAAGAGTGTTTCTTGACGCAAAAAAGCACAACAAAAAAACACCATTTTTCGTGGTTCCTAAGAAGATCTTTGTTCAAAATGTAGGTGTCAGATGAAAAGGCATACATGCATAGGCAGAAATGGTGGTGGTGGTGGTGGTGGGGTGCACCGGTGCACTCAAAGATGCACAATGTTTATCACCATATATTGCATTTAAATCCTTTGCTTGAAGGCTCCATGAGACAATCAGATATGATTTGACGAACTCCTTTTCTTAAGTTGATTAACAGCAGATTTTAATTGCGAGCCTGTATATGAGCTGGAGTAGGTGTTAGTTCTGAGGATATCATGATGGTTATATCAGAACCACAGGGGTCAAGCCTTGATACATGACGTTGTAGCACAGTAGGGGCTGGCAGCCACTTTGCATTTTCTTCGACAAAAATGCTGACAAGGATGTCTTGGCTTTTGCTTGCTAACTGCAGAATAAAAACACAGTCGAGCACTGCGATTCACATTTTTGTGTTGTGATATTTGTATATTGGAACAAAATTGCTTTTCTGGAGAGCAATAGTCACCTCATTTTCGATGAAGTTTGTAGACGTAATCTCTATATCAGCCTCGACTGTGACTACGTACTCGTGTAGGATGTTTAGTTTTCATTGTACACGTTCCTTTTCATTATTTTCCGCAGTATCATCTTGCGTCCATTGCTGGGCTGTTTCATTATTAGGGCCATCACTGTGTGCCATTACTGGATTCTTAGTGGCTGAACTCTCACCCTTTCCTTCAGGTTCTGTCACCGTCAAACTCGGGGCGCATTATTCTAATGATCACACACACATATACACCGCCACTGCCACCACTACACCCCCCCCAGCACCCCCCACCTCACACACCCACCCACACTCACCCTCCCCTCCCCCCGGCCCTAAAAGAAGACAGAACGAGGGAGAGAAGAGAGAGAGAGAGAGAAATTCAGGAGGAGAAAGCTTTGAAGTGGCTTTCCATCGCAGTGAGTCTGCCGGCCGTCTCCCCGAGACGTGTCACCTTTGCCGAGAGGGAATAGGAAAATCACGTTTCGAATGGTAATGATAACATACTAATCACTTGAGCTCTTTGAAGAACCCGGGGAGTGCGCTACTCTGTCAGTATCCCTGGCTGCCTCATGCTCCCAGGCACACACAGGCACTGCAGCCATGGTCTAGGTGTATAAGCTTAAGCATTGCATGTCAATACGTCCCCTCTGATCCATAGGGGCTCATTATAGCCCAAGCTTGGTATCCATTTTCTCCCACGAGCACACTGCCACCATCTCTGCCGGTGCCACTACCACTTCCACACCCATGTAACCCCTCCCCGAACCCCCCCCCCCCGTCTACCACACCCTTCACCAAAAAGCACACCACACCTTGCATCCCGTCCCACACACCGTCTCTTTGTCGCTTTCCTCCCACTGTCAGCCCATTTTACCACCCATCCACCCACCCGTTCTCCTATCCCTCCATCCTCCCCCTGCCCTCCCTTTAACTATTGAAAAGTATCTCTGCAATTTTAAATGACATCTGTCAGCGGCGTGAAGAAAAAGGAAGTGAGGGAAAGAAAAGAGTTCAGAGGGAGTTTTCTCCTCCCTGCTCTTTTCCCATCCCTCTTATTGTCAAACTTTGAAAAGTGTGTCGTTGACTTTTTTTTTTTTTTTCCCTCCACGTTTTTCATTTCCTCTGAGTGATTAGCTGGTACACATTTTGACAGCCTAACCAAAACTAGAGATTTCACTCTCTCCCCCCCGTCCCCTTCGCTCATGTGATGGGCATAAACCCTTGTCAGAGAGGCGGATGTCATTCGTCGGGTTGTTTTTGAGTGTCAGATATGTTGCATCTGATCAGTTTCTTAACATAGCATATTAGAAAGGCCATCAAAACCAACAACATTCGAGTAAACATTTAAACCTTCTGTGTGTGTGCTCTTTAAGATCCTCTCTTCTGAATTCAGTTTGGATTTAATGAAAGCTAGGGCGCTACACTGGACAATATGAAGCTGTATATGTTGTCTGAAGCTGTGTTTGTATGTTAGATAGGGGGTTGAAACTTTGCTCTGAACAACCACAGATTAACAACAGACTTTACTGAGATTACACCACACCTCTGCCTAATAAATAGATAGTATGATGGTATTGACTGTCTTATAAGTGTTTTATACAACATGTGGAACTCTACGTAGTCTAAATCCACCTAAGTGATTGGCAAATGGAACTTAGCTGTAATCAGCAGAATAACAATTTGGTCACTATTTAAAATCTCCTTGAAGCAACCACGACGATGAAATAGAATAATTGCATTGAAAAAACGACTTCAATATAATATCCAGGCATTATCTGAAACAAAGAAAGATCAAACAGATGCTTTCATGATTAACCCCCTTGTGATACAGTACACCAGAATCTTTTTAATGGGTGACGTAGTTTATTAGATCTTTGGAATCGTGTTTAAGACATAAAAAGGTCAGAAGCACAGACTCAAACTTAATGCGAACATTTTGGCAACAACCTTAAACACCATCCTTTTTGGAGAACACCTTACATGACCGTCCAAAACATAGACACAAGTGTGTGAAGTGGAATTTTGGCATTTTTAAATAGTTTATTGCAACCACAACTGAAGCAGCAGTCATAGTAAGGGAGCCTCTTTTGTACAATAAATTAAAGGTATACTGTGCAGGAATTTTTGGTGACTGTTTTTAAACAGTATCGCCAGCAAAATGATTCTAGATTCACTCGCTAGACTCATTCGCTATACGTCCATTTTGAAGCGCTGTTTCTGCATTGTTCATAGCTTCCTCTTGGAATGCCTACCACTTCCGGTCTGGCATCTGGTTGCTATGTTTATATAAAGTCCCAACTTTACTTACCGGCAGTAAGTGATGATTGAGGGGGATTACTTTTGTATGAGTCTATACATTGTTTTTTTTAAGAAAACCTTGCATTGTCTGGCTTTAAACAATGTAATGTTGAAAAGATCAATGTAGCTATTGCCGGGCGTATATCGTCTTTTTTTTAATCGTCATTGCGATGTCAACTTGTGCAATAAGCGCACTGCAAATAACTGCGATATTGCATCATATTAGGATTTTATGACATAGAAGAGAGTATCAATAGAAAACTGCGCTTTTAGATGCAACTGTCATTCTTTTTTTTAAGTTAGTGCCTTTTGTTTTCAGTTCACTGTTCAATAAAAGAATGTTAGAAATAATTTCCTTTCATTCTTTTTTTAATTCAACAAACAATTCCTCGAACTTTAGCAGTATATGGCAAGGTGCTCTGTTAATGCTTGCTTTTGGTGCTGTTGCCAGTGGTATTATAGTTGTCCTATCCTAATGGTTGCCGCAAGGTACATGATGAGCTAATAAAGGACTAAGACATCTACATCTATCAATTTAATTTATCCATCGTATACTGAAAGAAGGTGAATGGCATTTATATATCGTAATTTATTGCATGTAATATCATTATCGCAATATTTATCGTTACCGCATATCATTTATTTTCTTCATATCATGCAGCCCTATGAGGCATTCCCAACTAGAGATTTTTTACGTTTTTAAAAAATGGCTTCCAGCACTCAAGGACAAATTGACTAACTGTAGCTGTCAATTTAGATGGTGGTAGTGGAGGGAATTATGTTTAAACCAAATATGAAAGCATTCAAGACTTTATTAACCTCAACTAATCACTCACTACAGTCCATCCTGGAAGGTCTTTGTACAGGCAACATTCAGAATTGACGCAATTCAGGAAAATAAAACACGCACTGTACTGAATGTTAATAACTGTCAGGTGTAGATCGATATACGTAAATGTAGCATTGACTCCTTTTATCTGAATATAAGAACCAACTAATTCAAAACGTTGAAAAACCTGATCAAGTAAAAAATCATTAGCCTTTCCCCCTTTCCATAGAACTGCATGTTCCTTTTACATCCATTAATACATGGTGCAGGGATTGGATACGTGAACATAATGAAATGTCAACATAATGGTAGATTCCTACGTTGGAGACCCCCTACTGTAAGCTGGAACTCAAGGCCATCCGTCGGCAGATCAGATCTTTTCTCGCCTTGCTTGTCAGACATGAATTGTTCAACTGTGGAGAAGAAACCAAAACCACTGGTTCTCCTGGTATCTAAGGAACTGCTATCAATTGATATGTTTACACACAATATTAGAGCCCGAGCTGCACACCTTAATGCTCACAAGCATCCACTTTGAAAAAATGATCAAATTGCTTATTTAATTATTGATGGAACATAGTTTTTTTTTCTCTCTTGATATGCTCTCTTAGCTCCATACCTTCAATGGGCAGCCTTGTCAATTGTTGATAGCTGTGCGTAAACCAAGGGGAGGGATGCAGTAACTCATACATCATGGATTACTGTTTTGGTTCACTAATGTAGATAAACAAGAAGCAGAAAAGACGTTTAATGGTTTTGTTTAGGATTGATATTAAATCTCACGTCTGTATATTGATCTTTTTATTTACGTTACTGATACCAGTGGAGGATTATTGTTATTATTCAAGAAATCTTACACTTTATATGTTGTATCAGTCTTTACAATTAAAGGTGTAAATGTTGATTGTCTTAAATTTCTCCATCAGTTTGAAGCTGTCACCTGGACGGCTTCAAATTAGATTTTTATTGTATCTTAATTCGCTCCACCTCCCTGCCTTAACTTTCCCGCACGTGCAGCAGAAGGCTGCGCTGTGAAACAATACCAGAAGGCAACAAACCTCAAAGTAGTTCTTGTTTTTATGTCCAAGATGAGGCAGCAGCACCTCTTACATTGTCAGCCTCAACATGCATATGCTTGATATTCCATCAGCATATAACACATTGTCATCCATGAAGGTTATTGCCAACCTGGCTGTATTATGTTGTCGCTGTGGATGTGGTCTGTCTGTTTAGGTGACAGTGTTGATGTGTTTCTTTGAAATGGGTCCCAGCCCTCTCAATCAATTTTGTGTGTGTGTGTGTGTATGTGTTTGTTTCTCTGGCTTTATTTTTTTCTCTCTCTCCCTCTCTCCCTATTTGTTGCAGAGAGCGCATCTGTTGGACAACACAGAGAAGCTGGAAAGGTCATCACGGAGACTGGAGGCCGGCTACCAGATAGCAGTAGAAACTGGTACGCATTCTGTTTTGGATTGGGTTAGGAAGGAGTGGGGTGGTGTCGGGAGGGTGGAGGGGGGGCGTTCAAGATAGTGGTGAGGATGAGTGAGCGACAGCAAATTGTCTTGCTCATATGCGAGGTGGGTGGATATGTGTGTTTGTGTGTGTGTTTGGTGGGGTGTGTGTGTGTGTGTGTGTGTGTGTGGGGGGGGGTCGAAAAAAAAAACCTCTTTCCTTGACGCCTGATGACATTTTCGGGAGCACATCAAAGGCGAGCCAGGGAGGGAGAGAGAGGTGTACAGGCAACAGATCGAGCGCCGCTTCTCCTTGCTCTGCTCCCGAAGAAAATTCGTGCATCGCTACGGCTGTGTGTCTGTGTGTGTTGTGTGCATGCGTGTGTGTTGGTTGGATGGTGTTTTTTTTTTTTTTTTACACAAACAGACAGGGGGTCTATGAAAATAAACAACGTCAGCGTTCCTCCTGAAGTTCTTAATTCAGCAGTGCAGAAGGGAGGAAAAAAAACATAATATCACTTTCTAAATAAACCATCCTAAAAAAAAAAAAAAACAACACAAACTCCTTTTTTTCCTCATTATCAAGGATGGTTTTTATCTTAAAATAGGAAAAAAGCTCATTGGGATCTTAAATAGATTTAACCAGTTAGCATATTTTCTTTCTTCCTGTCTTCCTTCCTGACAGTCACCACATTATTGAGGCACAGTGTATTCCTCAGAGATGTATCAAAGCTCATTCTTGAAGTGTCAACCGGCTTTCTGTGGCTTCCGTTGTAGTTTTGAAAAAGTTTGTCAATTTACACTATAATCGCGGGGTGGCTGGCGTGTGCGACATCGACAGATTTAATAATTCAAGTCAAGGAAGGTTCGCACGCAGACCACCGGCTTTTGATGTTCTCTGTAACTTGCATTCACAAATTCACAAATACAATCTGCATTCTCTGCTTAAAAATGTTGATTCAAACGCCTCAGATGATGCGAGTTTCTTGACTGTGTTAAATTCTGCGACAGCCAACAGATTCTTAATTCTACCCAGTTGTGTCTTTCACTAAAGTGGCTGTTGTTTTTTTGTGTTGTGTTTTTTTTTTTTTGAGCCTCTCAGCTTGGTTGGTGTCAAAGAAGTGGGCCATGGCTTAACAGTGTTCAGTACCTCCTAGGCCCGGCAGTTTTCTCCTGCCGTAGTTGGCCACCTGCCCCTTGACCCTGAGTCACCAGTGGCTCTCTCATCCACCGTGTGTGCGGCTAGCTAAGAACAATGCTCGTTTATTCCGCCTTGGTCCTACACACTTGGCTTGGTCCACACCAGCTGGGGGTGTGTTTGTGGTTTGGTGGGGAAACTTCGCCCCTGCGTCTTTAATCCATGACCCCTTCCCTTCCTTTACTCTGCTGTCGATACCAACCCTCCGCTCAGATGCACAACCTGAAATGGCGATGTCTCTGGGTCAAACAGGGAATACATCTGCACAAAGAGTAGAGATACACAGGGAATATGCACTTCACCACCAGACTAATTACTGTATGTGCCAAGCTCTCAAATTCAACAAACACCACTGGGCACAAACATCAGGTAGCCATATTTATCCACTGGTTTATAAGATTTGACAGGGCTAGCCATCTGATCCCGAATTCAGTTTGCTCTTTAATTTGGTGTTGTTCACCCATCTCAAACTATATATTTACTCTTGTGGTAACTCTTGTGCGGCAAGTCACAACACTTCCCAGACATCTTCATGAAATCCTGCACTATTTAGATCACAGTCCTGCCACAGTTCTTGAGACACAGTACATTAAGCACTGGGATTTGTCTCTTTGCAAACTGCTTATTTTTATAGTCCAACAAAAGCTCCATTTATTGTAGTTCCTTCTGTTTCACATCAACAAACACAAAATAATAAAATAAAAGTGCACCGGGTTTTATTCATGCACCTTATGAAAATGGCATTTGCAGTTGTTGAGGAATAAGCTTTGAGTTTTAAAACACAGAGGTGTGGCATCCATAGACGTTAAACACAAATAATTAGAGCGTTAAGTGTTTCTCCAATCAGACAGTCATTGTAAATACTTTTCTTGCCACAATCTCTCCTCAGACATCTAAGCCGCACTCTTTTTTCCCCTCAAAGAAGAGCAGTTTAGCATCATTATTTTGCAGTAATTCAAAGTTGCATTCTCCATCCACAATGACACAGTAGCCCTTAAGAACTGTAATTGACCAATGGGGGAAGTGGAACTAAAAGACATTTTATTTCAAAGAGATAGATCCTGAACAAAGAAATGGCGTAGAAACTCAGCTTTGCCCCCTTTTCTCTCTTCAGCGTCGACAATATATCTCTTAATGACCAGGAACAAAAAAGCCAGGATGCTTCTAGGTCACATTTAAGGGAAAAAAGAGGACTCTTAGTTCTAAGAAAAGATAAATCTTCACACAGTACCATTTTATCAGATTTCAGCATTTTTTTTTTTCCCTACCATTCTCAATGTCTCCAGTGTATTTAGCGAAAACAAAGGCCTGCCAAAAGCAGTGAGAGCCCTCAGAGGGATATAGAGGAGACTCTTTGGACATGCAGAGCTATTTACCACACGCACCCTCAAGAACCACGGTCCTCTGTTTGTCTCATAAATAAAGTATAGAACTTCATTAGTGAAGAGCACTGACTTAAAAGCCCAGGCATAGCAACAAGCAGACATGGGGGCTAGCCCAGTTAAAGAGGGCCCTAAATAAAGAGGGAGGGCATGCAGTTAGCCAATTTAAAGACATTTGAGTCAGGGGCATTTGAAATGCCCAAATGTGGAGGCTTGACTGATGTTAAATCAAAGACATGCCAGATTTTTAGTCCTTCCCTCCACAGTTGAAAAGAGTTTGAATGATTTATGATTGCTTGTTTAGAAATAGATAGCATGTCAGATAAGACATCTAAGTTGCAATGATTAGCTGTTCCACCTTTTTGATTATTATTCATTGAAGGGGAAAGAGTTACATACTGATCGACAGTTCATATAAGACATGGCGGAAAAAAAACTCTGCTTATGGTAATAAAAATCCACCGCTTTGTTTACTGGCATCAGTGTAGTAATTGAATTGGGGCAGCCTTTGCTGATGGTGCTGTAAATGTGCAGTCGCTTTAGGACGTTAATAGTGATTGTAAACAAAGGTAAACTTTCAACTTTGTAGCAGCAGTGGTGTTACATGTGCTTGAAGCTTTTGTCGTGACTTATGCAGGTTTAATCCAATTCTAAATTTCTGAATTTGATTTTAACATCACATGTAAAGGCTTTTAATTTTTACAATTATGAAGGAATGAATGCATCTCGGAGGCAACATTTAGAAATCCTATGACTCAATAAATCAACCAGCAAATGTGGATTCACTTTGAAAAATTATCCCCCTTTATACTTGCTCAGTTGACACAAATAACTTAGCAATGCCAGCAAAATGAGCCGCCGAAACAAAGACAGGCGCAGACAAAAGCGTTGCTACTCTGCATTTTAAAGGTGGCCAGCAAGAGGCTGAGAACACTTCTTAGGCGAGTGTTCTTGGTGTTTAGGGGCCTGTAATCAATCCTACAAAATGAAAACAGCTCATTAGGGATTGATTTCAGTCCCGTTTAGATAAGCAGAGAGGGCCAGGGCCCGGCCCCCAGGGGCCCCAGCCGAGCCCAAAGTTCACGCCATGCCAGGTAGAGAGCAGCACCGCAGGCTATCAACTTTATTAGGATGGAGATAAGCTGATTAGACCTTGTCAATCAAAGGTGCCAGTGACTCAATCATGATCCAGGGGTCTTTTCTTTCTGTCTCTCCCCTTTTCTCTCTCTTCCCACTCTCACAATCTCCCTCTCTTTTTTGTGATAAATCATTGAAGCGACCAACAAAGTGGCAGCCATCGCTGGGCTAAGCTAAGCAGCCCTGCAGTTGTCACCAAGGCAGACGCGTGGGGACCCTGTGATGATGTGACGACTATATTAAAGAGTACATCAATTTGTTTTAGAGCAGTTTGATTTTCAACTGCAGTGGTATTAAAAGAGAGGGGGGAAAAGAGGGGAGGGCGAGCGTGTCGGCGTCATCGAACATGATTCCAGTGGCAGAGCAAGGGGTGCCGGGACAGCAAGAAATAAATAGATAAATGACAGAGTGACGGGAAATAAATAAATATGTTTTTGTAAACATAAAAAAAAAATCTTCATGGCTCCCTTTTGAAGCAGAGTGTGGCTTTGAGTCTTGCTGAGAGTCCACGGGCGCTGGAGTGGCCCAGTAACACAGCGCACGTTTGTCCCGACTCTCTATCTCTCCCCCTCCATCTTCGTCTCGTTCTCTGTTTCTCTCCCACTCGCTTTATTTCTCCCTGTTCCCTCTAAAGATCAGACTCGATGATTCTTTTGGTGCTGGGCCACCAAAGTGGTGCTCGCTCCTCAAATCCATAAGCAAACACTTAGCAAATGACATAATCAGTTACATTTATGAAGCGCTGGTGATATTTTAAGCAGAGGCTATTATTAGCTTCTGCTTAGTAATTTTTATTTCATTCTTTTGATATTTATAATATTTGGTTAATATAGAACAATGTAAAACCCTTATTTATGACTTAATCAAACATATTTATCAATTAAATAGAATTTTACAAATTAAAATCCTACTTAATAAAAAGTGTTTTTTAATTTAGAAATGTGCATTTTTGGAAATGATAAATACAATTGCCATTATTTATTTGTTTTTAAAGTGCTGATTCTTTTTGTTAATTTACACACTTTTGATAAACAGATCAATTTTAAATTAAGTTTATATTTTTAATTTGAAGTTTTAACACAACAATTTGACACTTTTTTTCTTTATTCACTACATGAATGATTTGTGGGATTACACCCAGTATATATGCAATGTAAATCTTTTTCCTTTCCACATGTAGCTGAATCTTCCCTCGCTTCTATTTTTAGTTTATTCTCTCTGTTCTACAATGTAGTTTGAATATTTGAAGGATCAGTTTGCTAAAGTGGATTTCCTTTAGGTATAGCATAATAAATCACTTTTTTGCTGGCTGATACAATCAGCATGTTGCATTGTGTTCAAAAAGAATATGAAGTTATTTGATAATTGTTTGATTAACACAGCCGAGAGCTATGACTTAAATATTTCACAGCTTGACTTTAGAGCTGAGGAGAAAAGGAGGCCTTTTGTAAAATCTGTTTTAAAGGAGAAGTATATTTTTCTATAGTTATTTAAAAGACGAAAATAATTATTAAAAAATGCACCCAAAATTTCGCTTGAAACCATATTTCCTAAATATATATGCTTCAACGCATAACATCTCGCTCTCACAAAATCTAGCCGCGGGTGAGCTGTTTATCGGTAAACCCCCGGTGGATGAAAGGCATAGCAATAATGATTTTTTCTCTCCTAATCGGACCTTGTCAGCAAGGCGTCTTATCGTGGAGAGGAAAATGACACCGATCCTATCGAAGAGCCTGGAGTCCGAGTCGGCGGCGTGTGTCCCCCCCAATCATGGCCGGCCGTGGCCCAGCCATATCTAGCGCCGCCACAAACGGCGAGCGACGCTTTTTTCATGTGGACTTCAAAAACGTTGCGAGTCATTAAAATTGCACCCGCGTTCGGCAGCGGGGATCAGCCGCTCTGGAGCGAAAATGGGATGTGGGAAGAGGAGACTCGCTAAATGTGTTAATTCCATCCTCACATGTTTAAGGCTTAATTTTAATCTGTTTGAGGAAGGGGGAGGGGTGGGGTGGGGGGGACGATTGGAAAGGGGGGCGGGAGGGGCAATGAGAAAGCCTCGCGCTGCAATAAATCGCCATTATCTTTGACACCCTAGGACTCAGCTGTTCCAGGGATTTAGGGGTCCACTGGCAACAGTGTATATCGTAGGGCATGAAAACACTGTTTACGCTTGAACTGCGGTAGCTAAGGTGCAATCACCAGTTTCAGGCTGCACAGACAAAAGGCCTGACGCGCACAATGGCCAGCTAGCATACGTACCCTCAATGGAAGAGCTGAACCAACAGACTCAAGTGTGTGTGTGTGTGTGCCTGTTTTGCCTGTGTGTGAGTGGGCCAGTCTGGATTTCCCTCTGCATCGACAGGTGTTGTCGCAAACATCCAAATATTAGCTTAAGATAAGTGGCGCTAGGAAGACAACAATAACTAGCATGTTTGTGTAAAATTAAATGAACCTCACAGCAAAGACTAACATCTATTAAAATTCCCTGACTAAATAATAAGGCTTCCATTGGGTCCACCAACTATAAAAGCACCTACTAACCTCCCTGTGTCCCTCTGTTGGGTCTGCACAAAGTGTTAGCTAGCATTAATAAAATTAGGAGGAAATCTAATAATTAGACCTTTAGTCAGTTATTAGCTTCAACAAGGCTCTCAACATAATGAGACTCTTGGAAGTAATGATCTGACTAGAGAGCTCATTGGAGGCTTTCAGGCTCAGTGAAACATGAAGCAACATTGCTGAGGGAAACTTTGGTTTCCCATTTTAAAATTATGCTTACATTGTTAAAATTTAAACTTTGTGATGTTGATTTTAAATTCCAGCAAGAACCTAGAAGAATTAATAAAACATTTAGATATTTAAACATCATTGTGAGTGGTATGCAGTGATCCAAAGGTGTAGATTTGGGGGGGACGCAGGGGACATGTCCCCCTCAATATCTAGAATACACTCAGATAAAAATTAAAGTAGCAGAGGACTTTTATTATGACAAAATTACAGACATTTACACCATAATTTACACCAAAAAATATAGAAAAATCACCAGAATGCAGCAGCTTAAGTGTTAGGACCCCCAAACCCCTCGTTTCATATGTGTTTCCCCCCAGATGATAAAATGAAACTTACGCCCTTGGAGAAAATATAACATTAACCTAAATATATTATTCACTGAAATATTGAGCACAGGCGATCCAAAAATGTGATCAGTATTTCTTAATAGCAGACCATAAAGAACGTCCCCAACTATGGTACATGCAGCTTTTTCGTGCTTCATCACCCTCTACCACTTTACAAATAAATATAATAATAATATATTAAATAATAAAGAAAAAATCTAATTTTACCTTAAAGTAATGCACAGTGTCACTCAGTAATAAACTTGAAAATTAAGTCATTTCGTAACACTTTGTCAATTGGTCTATATTCTCGATCAAACCTCATCCAACTCATTTATTGATATAATCTAATCCTTATCTCGACATACGAAACACCCTCCAATTGCTCGATAGCGGTATGCCACTATATCTTAAAAGACACCTTCGTCCCAACCTTCAATCTGATTTTTTTTTCTATTTTTAGGCTACAATAACTAAAAAAGATACCCCCTGCCTTCTTGCATGCGGGAGAAAAAAGTGTAGCGTTGACCTCTGGCTGACACAGAGAGAGCTGAGGGAGGGAGGGGGGAAAAGCAGCAGAAAGCGCGACAGAGAGGAGAGAGCTAAGACAACAACTGTGTAGAGCCGCATAGGGTTAAAGAAATACTGTTTCAGAAGGAAATGGGAGACAAAAGCGAGGACTTGGAGCCCCCATGGGTGCTTTAAAGAGCCGCTACATCTGAAGCACTGAAATATTAAAAACGGAAAGGGAGAACCAAAAAAAAAATTGAAATAGTGAAATAAAGTAAAGGAGTGGCAGTGAGAGAGAATTGTGCCACCTTGTCACCCGAGGACGCGTATCAGAAATATTAATTCGGTGATGAGAATGACGCACTGGATGACAAGAGGATTGATGTCAGTTAAAAACCCTAAAAGGAGCAAAAAAATGAGGAGACATTTATCAGAGTGAGTGTGAGTATGCTGCCGTATAGGAGCAAGAGATGAAGATATTGAAGGAGATGACTATATTCACATGAAATGACATTTTTGTTCTTATTTACAATTTAAAAAAAAAAATCCCCTGGCTTTTATTTGACCAGCGACCTCCCTTACACGTGTTCTCATTTACAGTGTAGTAAAGTGACAAGCGTCTTTATTTAAAAAAAGGGAGGCAAGCTACTACAAAGCACTCGAGTAATGACAACTGAGTCAAACCACCATTAACAGTGTGTCTTCACAGTGAGTCTTCTGTCAGGCTGGCAGACATAAATGGGCAATTTTTTAATGCAGATTCAGAGTTTTAAGGAAGAAAATTGGTAAGAGGAAAGAAGCACTATCACAGCTTTGCTCCCAGTTATGTAAAACAGTAATTTAACAACTACAAATTATTGCCACGTACCTGTGATACGTCGTGGCGTCAACAGTAATACATTTTTATCTGTGCGTATATTTTAAATATTATACCTGTATTAATTATGTGTAATTATTGACTTTTTGTTTAATTACCTAATTACAAATGAAAATTAATTTACCACAGATTGTGATTCATCTATAACTGTCAGCCAGTGTGAACTTTTTCATAAAGGAATAACCTATAACTATAACTTTATACTGACTTTAATGAAGTCTAGTTTTCAAACATTATATACATTGCAAACAAACAAACAAACAAACAAAACTTAATCACATTGACAGTACAGATGAAATTGTGTGTCAGATGTAGCAGTAGTAAGCAGACAAAGTCATTAATAGCAGCTTGCCATTGAGCTGACTGCTGATGCCATTTTAATGTAAGTAGTTTGCCATCATTCATAAATGTTAGAGTTTGCAAAGTGCATTTTTAGGCCTGTGCTTTACTGTAACTATAAAGTTAAAAAAGCTAAATACATGTAAATTTAAAACAGAAAAAAAAAATCTAAATTTAAATACTGTGTTCACCAAAATGTAGAATAAATACAGTTTTTAAATAGCCATCTTCTTTTGCCCTGTACCATTTCCCTCACTGTAAATTCACAATCTTAAATAATCTTTCTGTTCATGTTCCTAACTTCTAGTTTATACACCGTCTTCAAATTTTGCTTTTATGTTTATTTTATGCCCTTAAAAAGTAATCACAGGCTTTTGCATTTGCAGCAGTTACACACAAAACAATATTCATTGTTGTACCAGTGTTAACAAAGTATTATTTATTTATTTTAAGAAAAGGTATGTGCCCTCACTTTGTGTCTCTCGTGTTCCCATCACTCAAACCAGTATTTGAAATGCACACTGGAGAGATATGAATGATATATTGTAATAAAATAATTTATTATAAAAGGTTCCTGGAAAACTATTTTTAATACTTATACCACTTTGACATGATGCATTTTCTTTGAATTGCAGATAAAAGTTTTACACCTGTGGACATATGGTTGGTTACTGTACTAGACGATAGCAGTAACAATAGTCACATCACATCTGTTAATATGTTTTTGATAGAAGTGCCAGTATGTGTTAGGTGATATGATTTCTGCTCTTGAGTAATCTGGAGTGTTTAAATGCTTATTATAGTTTTAAGCAAGTTATTAGTAGATTATATTGAATGTAACTTTCCCAGCTGGGGACCGCATCCAAAGGTCCGCGAGGGAACAACCCAACAACAACAATGACTCCTTTTTAGCTTAAGATGGTGTAGCTGTTGCTTTGTTGTCAGAGTCTTTTAGTGGCTGCACCGCGTGTCAGTTCTTGTATAGTAACACAGATGTTTTTCAGCAGCACAGATAGAGACCCTGTAGCCTTACGTCTGCAAACTGCTCGGTGGCACCTTTTGTGTTACAATAAGCAAGGCTTGTACTCTTAGATTTAAATTACTTGGTCTAAATCTTTAAAAAAAAAACAGAAAAGAAAAAGAAAAGTACAACTGCTCATGATCTCTGCGACAGTAAGTGTTGGCTCTAGCCTTGAGGAAAAATATTTGATCCTGTGTTAGAAAAGCATATAGGGCTAAATGCGGTCATTAGCTCTTTATTAATCTGCATCTTCTGTAGACGTTCCCTGAGCCTCCCACCCTGCAAGACACACAATTATACTGTACAAACACACTGAAGCACATTAGCCATCTCCGTCTGTCCTTGCTCCTCTTTTCCTCAATGGTAGCCCCAAGGAGCACACCCCCCCTCCCCTGTCAAAGGAGCTTCCTCCTTGGCTGTCCTGTGCCCATCAGACAGGGTGCCCGCCCGTTTAAGACACCCAGGGAACATGAAACAGAGCCGGGCCGAGATGTCAGCTGGTTGCCCCATCTGCCAGTCAGTGGGATGGTAAAGCTTTTGTCCTGGGGGGTAACCTTAGGAGTGCTCTGTGTTTGTGCGCGCGCATAGTGTGCGTGTTGCTTTGGGACAGGAGACTCCGCATCACAGTTTTTCGAGCAAAGCCAGCCACAAACAACATGCTGACATCGTCCTTTTAATTTATGTGCGACTTGTGTGCACTTACAGGACTGTCACATTTGGGCCAAAATGACCAAAATTTAAATTTGGGCTCTCTGTTGTCAGATCAGGGTGAAATAACTGCTGTGTTTATCACAAACAGTTTTGAATGGCAGAGATTTCAAGGGAATGAAAATGTGTAGGTCTCAAAGAATTGTCCTCGGCTGGATTGAAGTTAATTGGTCTCATTTCAGATCTGCTCGCTTCTTATGGATACACAGTTGGTGGAGCACTCATCAGAATTTTAAATGGCCTGGAACTTGTCTCTATCCTTTTCCCCGTTCCCCTGTTAAATAACATAACCTTGACAGTACAAACAGTTTGACTTCCATATAAATGAACCAAGGCACAGAGTGGATGGAGGCTGGCCGGCTGGTTGAAACGAAGCACAGCTCCACTCGTGCATTCTATCGTTCGGTAGATAGGCCGCGCCCTTGAGCTGCTTTAGGAGGGAGGAGCCGCTTGTTCTCACTCTGTAAGAAGGTGCTGAAAGGGGGCCTCTGTGCATGCACGAATGCACGCACATAATCCTTTGGACGGGTCTATGTGAGCCCAAGAGTTCCTAAAAAGAAAATGCACGCAGACAGCATGAACTTATTTATTTACCACTGAGTTATGCTTTTGTAGTTGTGCCTGTCAAGGATATCAGCACAAGTTAATATGTGTGCTTTTGTGTGTGTGCATCAGGATGTGTGTGTGTCTCCTAGTAATATCTGGATGTTGCACGTGCTTTGCACCTCAGTTGTTTCAGGCTCCGATAAAAATGCGATTCATAACAACAAAGTCATCCCTTTCCTGTGCTGTAATCATTTTTAGTCAACTTTGACTGTTGACTGCCATGTAGAAAGCTTCCCTTAAGTGGTCTACATAGTCCCCGCGCTCACATCAGTCAATCTCACCGCATGATGTATGTACTGTAGTGGTGGTAGTCCTGAAGGGCTGATGTATGCACAGCTCTGCACCGGCAAGTCCTCCCTGAGCACATCTATGATCTTGGGTTACTCAATCATCAATCAAGGCCAACTGCAGCGTACTGTACTGTCGCCCATCTTTTAAAGCTCAGTTGTGAAGGACTGGCTAAGATGGCCTAAGGGACACTTTCCTTGGTCTGGCCCGTCTCAGGTTTGATGTGAATATGTGCGTAGTTATGACTACACACAGAGCAGAGTCGACGCATTGATGTAGACTTTTTTTTTTAATGTTTGGTGAAGGCCACCTGATAGTAGACTGTGATTTTTATTAGTATTTTTTTATTAGAATTTTTCAGTATTTTTGGCAAACACTTTTCAGTAATTTGCGTGACCTTTTCCTCCTTTAATTCTGGTCCTTTTCAACCTTCAACTGCCTAATTTTTTTTGTCCTTGACCTTGTGTATTAACTGGATATTGCGTTCAGACATTTGTAGAGTGTAGCGGTTGTATTTGTCTGTTTTTATTTATTGTGTAACAGTTTTGACACTGCCCTCTTGGCCAGGTCAGTCCTGAAAAACAAAATTTAATCTCAATGAGACATTTAGAAAATAAAAAGGAAGAGAAAATAAAAAAACACAATGTCTGACATTCACATTTAGATGTTTTATTTTCTTGCTACATAGTGAATAATTTAAATAAATGTCTATTAAAAGCAGCATTAGATACAAGTAGGACTGCAACTAACTGCTGATTAACCTATCAATTATTTCTTCGATTAATTGATTAGTTGTTTGGTCTATAAGATGTCAAAAAACAGTGAAAAATGTCGTTTATTGTTTCCAAAAGCCCAAGATGACTTCCTCAAATGTCTTGTTTTGTCCACAACTCAAAGATGTTCAGTCAAAGCCATAGAGATGTAAAGCAATGGTAAATATTCACATTTGAGAAGCTGGAATCTGAGAATTTTGACATTTCTTTCTTTAAAAAAAATAACTCATTATCAAGTTATTTTCTTATCACTCTAAAAGATCGCTTAATCAATTAATCGTTGCAGCTCTAGATGCAAGTATGACATATTCCACTCTTTGTTACCGCATTCACAGTCACACACTTTTCTTCAGCACCTTAACAAAAGCTAGTTGTCTGTTTAGGAAAACAAACATGCAAAATCTTTGGCCAACAGTGCCTTGACCGAATGTTTCTGCCAAATTTACCTCATACAGAACAAAGCTAACTTGCAAAATCCAAAGCCTAAATTTCAGACACTATAGAAGGAGGGAGCAGACAAAGAGAGCAGTGCAAGAAAACAGTGCCAGAGAATCAAAAAGAAACATACCGTGCATTCACTTTCTCCACAAAGCTACTCAGAATTCATTATATTATCCGGAATGGACATTCAGAACTATACGATATTGCAGCGATAGACTCGCATGCCAATTTTCCTGCGTGCTTGAAGTGAGCTATTGTGCTATTTTAATGAGCTGTTTAGACTAGTGGCCGGTTGCATTTGGGCTGTAACAACCAGCTCAGTGAATAATTGTTATTGCCTCTTAAAGGCCAGATGTATGGAATTCATGCAAATTCAGAGCAAAGGGAAAGTGTGTGTGTGCGTGAGGGTGTGTGTGAGGGTGTCTTGGAATAATTGTATTCCAGATGTCCTTCTTTTATGTGAGCCACACGCACAGACGCACACACACACACACACACAACCACACACACTGAAAGGACAGAACAGATGATGGTGATGATGATTAAGATCTTAAGCATATGGAGATACTGTGTTGGTTTAGTGTTTGTGTGTATGTGTGTGCGGCTGCTGCGTTTTTTTTAACGCTCCTGCTCCCTCAGTCTTCTGTGACAGGTTCACCCATCTCTCCTGGGGAGGCCTTCACTCCCAATTTAGACGCAAGCGTCGTCAAGTGACAGCAATGGCTCCGGCACCCTACCTTTGCAATACGACTACAGTTAACTTAACAAGTCTCGATATGTGAGCTCCATCTTTGATGTAACTGATTTGAGTGGTTTGAGCAACGTTCTTGTGGAGAAGTTGAAATTTTTTGGTAGATGTGTCAAGATGATCTTCAGAGGGATGCAGGTCATTTCTGTCACATTTTAAACTAAAAAAAAGTCATTATCTTCTAACATATTTCACATAATCTGCAATGTGTTGTGTGCGCTTGAATGTCCATCAGGAAAAACATGCTTCCTCTGCCTCTGTGTGTCAGCGACAGTATGGCCCCTTCAGAATACTCATCAGGATGGGCATGTGTGGCCACAGTGTGCTCAGGTCTCTAAACTGGAGCAGAGCAGCAGCACAGTAGCACAATCCATCTGCCCAAGCCTGCTTGTACAGTGATCATAAATGTCAACAGCAGAGAAGAAATCAAAGAGCCCTCTGATATAAAACTGTTCGGAAGGTACTCGCTGTACAAGCATGTCTTGCATTTCACGTATACGTTGGACCTTTCGTGGGTCGGGCTTTAGCGTAAACGAGGCCATTTTTGTTGATGAGATTCAAGTGTACAACGTATCTATTGTTTGTTCTTGTCTTTGATGCTTTTACTGCCTCTGCAACACCTTAAGCTTGGATGTTGCATCTGTTTTATATATTTAGAAAAAGAAACGTGAGGAAAAACTTCACAGCAGGAAATGAGCACATCAGTGCAATATACAAAAACAAAAGAAGTGCATTAAAGCGACAGTTCACCTCAAGTCAAAAATACATGTATTTCCTTTTACCTATAGTGCTATTTATCAACATAGATTGTTTTTGCGTGAGTTGCAGAGAGCTGGAGTGATCGGCCTTAGAGATGTCTGCCTTCTCTCCAATATAATAGAACTACATGGTACCTGGTTTGTGTTGCTCAACGTGACAAAAAAATCCATTTTAAAAACTCAGCAGCAATGTCTCTTTCCAGAAATCATGACCTGGTTGCTCAAAATAATTCACAGACCTTGTTGTGAGCAGTTTCATGTAGGAACTACTTTCTTTCTCCCAAACTACACCCACCAACTGAATCAATGTGCAGAAGAGAAGGAAGAGTGCATCTACTCATGAACAAGAGGCTCGTGACATCTCTATGGCTGTTATCTCCAACACTCTGCAACTCACACCAAAACATCCTAGATTGATAAACAGAACTACAGTTAAGACGAAAAATATGTGATCTTGATTTTGGGGTGAGCTGTCCCTTTAAACTGGTTTATAGTGGAAAAAATAACAACAGTCAGATAATAGTTTAGGCTGAAAATCTGCTATTTTTAAGTGGCGTTAACTGAAAAAACCAATCAGTTGAATTAATGAATATTGTTTGATTACATGAAAGCTGATTCATCTTAAATTCTCTGACAGGCTTTTAATCTCCAGCGAAACAGATATTGTTTCCCTGTCAGTCACGCTCCTGACGCCCTTTAAAATGATCACATTTCAGTGAACTGCAAGTGCACGAGCGTCTTTTAGTGTGTACATGCCATCACATGTGCCCTTGTGTGTGTGGGTGTGGGTGGGTGGGGGGGGGGGGTGAAGTCGTGTTGAGTGACAAGGGCATGCGTCTTGAGCCACCTGGATTTATTTGGGCCAAACAAGAGGGGCCCGTGTCTGTCTGGGCAATGGGGCCTCAGAGCCACGAACAGAAGGTGCCTCCTCACAACTCACACCTGAGCTCCTCCCAGCCTGGGACCAACCGCTCTCTCTATCACTCTCTCCATCCATACTGCCTCTCCTCTCTCTTTCTTTCACTACCCTCTGTATCCTCTCCACTTCTCTCCCAGGCCATGGCCTGGCCTACTTTTACCTC
The DNA here is from genome assembly GCF_041903045.1 of Epinephelus lanceolatus. NCBI lineage: Eukaryota > Metazoa > Chordata > Actinopteri > Perciformes > Serranidae > Epinephelus > Epinephelus lanceolatus. The sequence continues at coordinate 23,509,442 of NC_135754.1, read as the reverse complement.
TCCCACTCTGGACCCTTTGATGTCGACTATGTTGGCCCTTTCCACAGATCATGTGTATGTTTGGAAATGGCCCCTTTGCTCAATCCTCAGTCTGTTTATGAATATACATTTCACAAACAGGATATGTAGTTAATGGTCTACAAAGAGAAGCGTTCTCTCTTATGTATTAGCTGTGCTTATCACAGTAAATGATGCTAAGGTTCGCAGTGAAAACCACTCTTCCGTTTACTTGATTCTCTCATTTCTTTTTGAGTCACTGCTGAGTTTGTTTCCCTTTGTTGTTGATGTTTTTTTCCCCTACGAATCTCCCAACTCAGTTCCTGGAAAAGAGGCTTTATTCAGGGAGGAAATGTGTGTTTGCTTGTCTGTTAGCATCTTTTTCATTTAGTCTTGAAGTGACAGGGTGTGAAGCTGGGTAGGCGTGTGCATCTCAGAAGTCAAAAGCACAAACACTAACAAGACACCAAGTTGGCTGCTTTATTTCTGAAGGTAAAATCAACTCAAAATCAACAGGATTCTTATTTCACTGGTTAGTTTGGCTTTGTATCAGAGAGTGTTGCCACATGATATGAATGTATCGTAGCAGATTTCACAGGATCTCAGAGATTAGCCACAGAGAACCGGTCAGAGTCCACGTTGGTTCAGATGGAAGGAGTGAGTGCTGTGAGTGCATGCTTGAACTGCAAAAGTTATTGGCTTGATTGTTTCATCTGAATCATATTTTGCTTTTTGGAATATACTTCCTGTTTGGGAGGTTTTTATTACAAATACAGGTGAGCATAAATTGAATAAAAGCCACACTTATCCTTTATTGACCATAATAATTCAGTATGTAATCTAAAGGAATGATTCTCTTGTGTAATAGTTTTGTAAAATGCAGTTCTGTGGCATGAAGGCATAAGTGATACCAGGCTTTAATGAAACTTGGATACATTTTTTTGTTGTTTTTATTCTCTTGGGGTGAGGTGTTGAAATAATACTACTCTCAGTTTTTAGCTATGGCTGCACTCAGTTAAGCATTTCCCATGTGCGTAACCTTTTACTTTTGTCCATCTGTACCCACCAAGGCTGTGCATCACCACCATTGTCACACTGTGAGGGGAACACACCCTTGATGAAGTCACCTCAAGTTTCTTACATTCAGCTCCATTATTTAATTCAATTATTTCTTGTAGGGCTGTACTGAAAAGTTCAAAGCTTCTTTTGTAACATTGACATTGAAATTATTTATCAACATAGGAATGAGCCAAAGTGACCATAAATTACATTTATTCATTACAGAAAGTTGATTTCATAAAAAGGATGAACTCATTTAATGAATGAATCATTTTTGTTTGATGATTTTTTATTTATTTTCATATTTTCAGGGTGATGATGTAGTCAAATATGATGACAGACATTTGAAGCTTTTCGAAAACCTCAATAGAAACTTGAAATGTTTTTAAAAAACAACATTCGCTACTACCCTAATTTTTTCACCCCATCCATGTATAGTTTCTTTGTGTGTGTGCGTGTGTGTAGAGTTATAAAACTACCACGAAGTGATTCAAGTGGTCATCAAAGTCATCAGGTCTTATCCCAAACACTTAGTAGATCATACAGATGCAGAATTCAAAATTAAGTAAACTAAAAAAAAGTCATTGTAATTGGATTAATTTTTTGCTAGAGCTGCAATTTAGGATTATTTCCATTTTTGACTGATATGCCCATTATTTTCTTGATTACTGATTAATCATTTTGTGAATTTAATGTCAGAAAATAGTGAAACCAGCCCTGTATAATTTCCCAGAGCCCAAAGGGACATCCTCAAATGGTATTTTATTTGACAGTCCAAAAACCCAAAGTCATTTTGTTTATTATCATGTATTACAAAGAAAAGCATTAAATTCTCATGATTTAAGAGGCATGAAACCAGCAAATATTTGACTTTCTGGCTTAAAATAATACTTAAACAATTATTGGATTATTAAAAAAGTTGCTATTTAATTTTCTGTCAATTGATTTGTGGAAACATTTCTTACAAGTTCCATATCTACCAATACCACAGGCCCGTTGACCATTAAACATTGACTTTTTCACATTCATAACAACATTGGAATGCCTGTATTTTGACCATTTCTCAGCTGTAGCTATAAGACATTCTTTACCTTTACAATAAATTCTTTTCAACCCTTTATTATGACCACTTTGCTTTTTGGGAACAACACACAAAATCTGTTGACCCTACGAGGTAAAAGGCTTCAACTTACAGTAAACCAAAATACTAATCAGCGTCCCTGTTGTCAGCGCTTCTGGACAAAAGCAGGGCTGAAGCACTTGTTGCCTTGGTTTCCTACTGGAAGGTTAAAACCGGCTTGGTGTCGTCAGTGGTCAACACTAACACCTAATTGATCCAAACTGGTCTTAATAGGCGAAGCAGGATGTGGCTCACTGTAACTAGTGGCATGGGAAACCTGGCAATTAATGGGACACGGTGGATGTCTCAGATTTAGTGGTGTCAATGGAAAGTTGCCCCTTCACACTGCAGCATCGCAGTAATTGAGCCACCGGTCTGTTTTTGGCTCTTACAGTCGTAGAGGTTGAAACCTGGATCCAAATGTTAAAAATGATTTGACTGTATTGGTAAAGGTACGTAGAAGTCATCGATCAGTTACTGTCATATTAATGTTACCTGTAATAGATGTTGGTACAGATAACAGAGGTGAAGAAAGTTTTTCAAAACCCACTCTGTGTTCTAAAATGCCGGGCACAGTGCCAATACAGAGCAGTGTGAGTCCACTAATATGTGTGTGTGTGTGTTGAAGAGGCTGTCTTCTCTCTATCAGACTAATAGTGTGTTAGTCCATTCTTCAAGATGTCTGAGACTGTAATTAGTGGATTGCTTTGAGTTGGGCCAGCCCAGGGCGAGGGGAGGGACTGCGGGAAGCAAAGGGAGCAACAACACGAGGGAGGCTAGAGAAGAAAAGGGCCGTCCATTTTATAGTCCTGATGGAGGTTATATTTTCTGTGACAACTGGACCAGAGTAATCAAAATGTGTTAATAATCCCTTCAAAGGGCCTGGCGGCACATCAGTGAGAAGCTTCAGTGAACGCCAATCCCCCCGCTAGACCCTGATTCTGGCTGCCCCACCCTCATTGACCCTCCGTCACTCTCCCTTTCTCCCCGTCCTGCTCTGTCTTCACGTCTTTTGCTCTTGATCTTAACTGTCACGTTCAACCAGTGTTTCAACTGACTCTGTCGAGGCAAACTTGCACCAAAGTTACATATTAAACACAATCTCCTTGTTTCTAAATCACACAAATAGCCTCGAATTTTGAGCCCAAGCCCCAGACAGAGGCATTGTTTTGAGCTGTAGAGTGTGTTTTGGCACCCCGCTGCTTGAGTCTGACCCCCTGAGACGATATCCAGGTCAGACTGTATAGGTTCCAATAAGTTCTACCTTTTGTTTGGGGATTAACACAGAGGTCAAAGTTGACAGAGATGGCCAGATGGGGTCTCTAATGCTAAATATCCATACCTTCCGCTCCTAAAAGGAGGTTGAGCGTCAAGATCAATGGACTAAATCGATGGGCGTAGTGGTGGAGGTAATGCTGGCAAAAAGTTTGATTGCATGCATATTGATCAGAGAGAGGCTAAGAAGCTGTAAGGCTATTGATTTTTTTTTTGTTGTTGTTGAGATTTGCACAGTTTTAGCTCATTTCAATTGTCTACATGTTTGGATAGAGTGTGGTTGTATGCACACAGATGCAGACACAGGTTTTTGTCACTTACTTAAACATCATTTCCCTCAAGAACAGAATTTCATGAAGTGTAACCCTATACACACATAATTATATATACATTAAAACACAAATACACACATGCAATCTCAGATATCATTTCATAAACACATTTGACATCTTTTTTTTTTTTTTTTTTTGGTTAACGTTCACGTAACTTTTCTTTAAATTAAGTCATTGCCAATTAGAGAAACTCTGCCTCATTTAGTAGTCTAGTCTGAAGCTGCGTGTCAGGATCAGTTTGAGGCATTTAAAAATGCATGGGGTCCAGGTGAGGTGCCCGAGCCCCCGTGTGACCTGGGAGCAGTTTGTGTGGCGTCTCAGGAGAGGCTGTGTCCAGTGTAGGGCAGGAGAAGGGACCATGCTTAATAATAGAGCCACGGCATCAAAGGGGCTGTAGACTGCTGCTGGCTGACATGGCGTACATCATGAAACCTGTGCGTGTGTGTGTTTTTTAAGTGTGTGTATGTCAAGTTTTTTTTTTTTTGATAAGTGCTCTGTGTTTCTATGCAAGTTTCCATTGAGTTGTTTTTTCTCTCCATGCATGTGTGTCCAGTTTATACCTACAGTAGTTACGTGTGCAAAACACCTTTATATCAATGATTGGCATGCACACAGCATATAAAGTACTATAGTGTGTGTCTGTGTGTACATGAATGTTCACAATAAGGCCCTCACTAGGTGGTGTGGCTCCCTGGGAAGGCTAGCGTAGCTGCAAGCGCTGGAGGACTCATTGACTTTCTAATGATTAGTGGTCAGGCCCCCAGCCCATGCTAGTACCAGGGGTTTGGCCTAGCCGCTGCTGCTAGCCTCTGGCCACCGCCGTGCACCACTATCGACTCACCCCCAGCCCCCGCTCTCTTTGGCCTGCTGGCGATGTGTCAAAACCCATTAGCACAGAGTTCCGCAACTATAGAGAGGGATCATTTTAGGTTTATCTTTCTTGCTCTCCTCTTACTGCTCCGCAGCCATCTCCTCTCTCTCCCCCTCTCTCATTCCTTCCCTCTCCTGTCTCCTCATCCTCCTCCGCCCTGCTAAAATGAAGAGGGAAAACACAGAGAAAAAGGAGTAACCTTTGACAGGAGTTGTTCCAGTTGTGGTATGTATGGCTGCGTATTGATCTGCATTGGCTTTAGGAACTGTAGAGAAGAGAGTCAGCGAGTTGCCGCTGCTTTCAAGTCCCACACATTTTTTTTTCTGGGGAAAGACAAGGAAGTTTCAGATGCATATTGACCTCCTTAGGTCCCATAAGCTATGGAGATTTGTTTAGAGAAAGGGGTGGGGTGTTGTAACATGTATATGTGTGAGAAAAAAGTTCAGGAGTGTATGATCCCATATGTTATCTTCTATCATGTTAATTTCCGCTGTGTGTCTGTGTATTTTTGTGAGTGTGTGTTTGAGAGAAAGACAGAAAGTGTGTGTTTTTATGCTCCATCGTATTGTGTGTTATGTATAATATATCTCTCTGCTCCTGTTGTTGAGTTTGACCTCTTGACACACTTGGTTGTTTCTTTCAAGTTATTGACCGACACAGTCAGTTTATCCAGATAACTATTTTAGAGAGTGGAACTTCTTTATTTTTAAAAAAGCTAAGCCATGGTTTGAATTAGAATAGACACACACACACACACACACACACACACACACACACACATGCACACATACACAGCTCAGCGAGACAGCATCCTTCTAACCCAGCACTTCTTTTTCCGATAAGCTCGATCTCCCAAGAGACGAATGCCTGTCAAAGACTTTGTCCAAACAACGAGAAATCTGTGGAAAAACAAAAAAAAAAAAACAACAACACACAAATACTTCTCCATCACTGTTCATCAATCCATCTAGTTGTGAAATCATTATTTATTTATGGAACTTTAAAGCGCGTTATTTGAATAATGCGGGGTATGACGAAGGGGGAGCTGTACGGAAACAACAAAATGACAACCACACCAAAACCACCCGAGGGCACATGCCAACACATCGCATCAGTGTCATCCTTCCTCGCTTTGCCCCTGTGGGCTCGCTGCTCAGCAGGTAGCCACACATGCACACACACACACACATACACACACACACATTAACACTTACGGATATCATATTATAAAACATACATAAACCTTATAAATTTGCTTTTTTGCAGAGACACACTGAAAAATACAGAGTCAATAGTTTTCTGATAGACAAATATAGACTCTACGCAAACTTACTTACTCATACACACACACACACGTACACACAGACATATGCACCACGCCCTCAGGCCCTGGAGACGGCAGCAGTGGCATCAGCGGTCTGATAGATGGATCCTGTCTCCTTGTGATCTCCACTTGTCAGACAAGTGTCACACAAAGCCCAAACACAAATCAAAAACACAGGTATGGGGCACATGTCAGTTTGATAGGACCTCGCGGATGCCTCCCCATCCATCAGCAGCTAAGATGCTCACCCATTGACTTGGAATGAGGGTGCCTGTCAGAGTGTTTGGGCTATTGATGTATCTGGTTTGCAGACTAATGGGTTGAGCGGTTGCGTTTGGTTTATAGTGCTGTTATCTTGAGCTTTGTTGTCAGTGAGAAACACAGACAGAGCGTTAATAGTGGTTTTGGAATGGCTGGACTTCTGTAGCATCTGTCCCAGTATGCTATGTGAGATTAAAGGCAATTATTTGAGCAGTAGTTTGGAACAGGAAAAAGTTTAATCGTCTGTTATTACACCCCCCATGCCCCTGTGGAGAAAAAAAACAACAGTGTTGTAAATGAACAATATTTGACTTTACTAGAAACTTGAATACCATTTCAATCAAAGTAATTAATACTTAAATAATTATATAAATCTGAAACTGAACATCAAACTCAAAGTAATTAATGGATAAATCTGGAACTGAGCATAAAAAATGTTGCTGGGCATGACATGACCTTGACTTTGTGTAAGGAGCTTCCATTTGAAACTGTGATTAGAAGTGGGCAGTATTTCTTTTACTTGTACTCAAAATTTGTGTTTTAATTAATTTTGAGTACTTTATAATTGATATTTGACGGGGCTGAAAAGTAATGTAATTTGAAATTAGGTACTTGAGAATGGAGTACTTTTATATTTAAAAACCTCTTAATACTTTTTTAATAATTCAAAATACATAAAAAAGTAAGTCAGAATCTTGTGTAAGTCTAGATCTTGTAAGAAGAGCTAGAGGGCTTTATATTTGAAACAGGAAGTGGTCCTCTCAGTGCTATAGTGCTGAACCTGTGTTTGGTGTCCAGCAAAAAACACATGTTCAAGTGTCGAATAATACACTTGGACTAAGTCAAACAACAGAAGGGACCTGCTTTCTCTGGAGCTGTAACCGCTGATAAGCTCATTTTTGCTCCATTTGACCCTCCTCCAATCGTCCTGTGATGATTGTCCCTGTGTGACTTGTGAACGCTGCGTAGCCATCGACCACTATTGGAAGCAAGTTTTTGCTGATAAAGATAGTTTGTAAAACATCCTGTCGGACGAAAAACACAATAACTTGACAACAACTCTACCTTTAGTGGGTGCTATTTTTTAACTCAGTTGAACTTGTTTGAATCAGTGGCTAAAACCATCCTCTGCAACCAGACACACACATTCACCACTATGTACATAAATTCCTTACTCACTCATGATCCTACAATAACTTTAGCTTCCAGTTGTGGATCTGTCCCCCCATACCCAGCAACAACTGTTCACGTAACACTTGATTGTCACAGGCAAACCACAAAGACAGCCAACTTGTCCAACAGCACAACACAGCACCTTGCCTCCCCTCCTACTCGCCAGACAGGAACAGCCCAAACCAGACCACAACAAAAACGAGGGAGAACCCACCTTTTGTTTACTATTCTCAAAGGTGGATCATGGGCCAGGCCTGGTAAGGGATTGTGACAGAGGTGATGTCTAAATTAATCATTCATGCTCTTTCACATGGGCTACAGTAACAGCCCTGAAATATTAATGACAGCTGCAGAATAAATTTGATTCCCTTTTCTCTCTGATTATAATCCACAGGCGCGCTCATACACACATGTTTATTTATGCCCTGGAGATGAGGTACGGGGTCACTATCAGGAGTTTGTCTGCACACACACTCACACACACACAAACACACACGCACACACACTCCTTCCCTCTCCCTCTTGCCACTTGCACTTGTGTACCGCCTCATTGTTTTGGAATATGTACATATTTTTCACGTGTGGTGGGTGAGTGGGCTATACATTATACATTATATGCTTGTACAGTCTAGGTATGATATACTGTATGAATACCGTGCAGCTGGCAGTCAGGGGGTTTTGTTTGTTATTTTAATTAGGTGAGGGGCTTTTTCAGTACTTTTTTTTTTTTTTTGGAGAGCACGACCTGAGTGGAGAAAAGAGGGTGTAGGATGTGTTGCAGTGTTCCCACCTCTAGGTGGAAATTCAATTTGCTGTCTTGAGGTAATCTGACTTGCAAACAGAGACACGCCTCTGTTCAGGTCATGCCACTTCTGGATTTAGAAACTCCAGTATTTTGGTATTTTTGGAACAGTGTCAGTTTGACAGTGGTAAAACAACTCTCAACAAACACTTTGAGCAATTTAGGCAGTCTTGTCAAGGCATAAGCATCACTCAGTATTCACTCTATGTAACATATCCGTAGAATTTAAGTGGAAACCAGAGATCCAGGGTTCACTTTTGCTGAGTTACAATCCGATTATGATACCAGAAATTTTAAATCCGCTGATACTGATAGCAGTATCAGAGCCCTTTTGGCATTGAATTTAAATGTATTCCAAAGCAATTCATTTGAACTGTAGGCAAAGTTGGCTTAACAAACAAACGAACAGTTTAAAGTTTTTAAAAACTCAAACAGGTCAAATGCACAGGAATGCTTGATTAACTACTAGTTTAAGGGTTTTTGGGGGGAGTTTTTCCTTATCCGCTGTGAGGGTCCTAAGGACAGAGGGATGTTGTATACTGTAAAGCCCTGTGATTTATAATATTGGGCTTTATAAATAAAATTGATTGATTGATAGTAAGTACAACACCATTCCCAAAAAGCTGCTGTGTTAAACATACAAAAAAACAGAATTCAATGATTTGCAAATCCTTCATGACAGTCAGTGGGGGAAATGAATATTTAACATTAAAATTTTTTTGCATTAAACATATCTCCTATACTACATAAAATTTAGACCAGACACTGGTATAAACATATTAAAACTACACTGATAAAGTAATTATAACATTTCAATCCATAAAAAATATGCTTCCTGTATGAAGAAACTGATCTCTCACAGTGTTCAGGTTGGATTTTGGCCCATTTGTTCCACACATTCTTTAAATTTTGAAGATTTTGGGGGCCCTACTTGTGAGTCCTTGTACAGAAATGTCACTTTTAAAACTTCAACAACTAGTGTCCTCAGCTCCTAAACGCTTTCTAAGTGTCGTTAAAAAAAAGGTGAGGTAAGACACTGGTAAATATGCCCCTTTCCTTACTTTTTTGGAACATGCTACAGGCATCAAATTCAGAATGAGTGCACATTTACAAAAAAAAACTATGAGGCTTACTAGTTGAAACATTTGATAGGGAAAGGATTTGTAAACCATCGCATACTGTTTCTGTTTTTTTACCCAACTTTTTTAGAATCTGGGTATTAGATTTCTATGCCTGTGTTCAAAAGTAATTAGATAATTTTAAACAGTGCAATGGCAAATTGACAACTACTTTATTGAATTTTCCTCTTGTAGAGAAATCGATATATCCACTTAGAAAACCCTATCAAATAAGTTGAAAACAAGTGTTGACCGGTTGCTATGGTTGAATCGGCATTGACAAGTGACTCTCGCCGTCTGTTTGTAGAGCCAAAAGACTGTCACTGTGTTAAAACAAACAGCAGGCCACATCTTCCTGTCACTGTCACGATGAAAGGTAGTAATGTGTTGTTTATGGGCTCTAAAGTCAGACTCTCCTTGACCCAATGTGTTCTAGGCTGGGAGCAACCACTCGTCCTCCATGCTAAAGGCGCTAATTTAGCTAACTAGTGTCTTTGCGGATGTCCCAAAATATTCGGATGGACATTCTCCACACATGTTTAAATTGCGTTTAGATAGGAATAGATGAGCCATTGTCCATTTGAGTTGGGTGAGGTGTCATAAAGGTGTTCTCAGACACTAGGCAACACTCAGCCTGCATACCCACTTGGATCCGTGGGGATTCACTGTGATCCTCATGTGACTGGTCAGGCAGACAAGCGCTCTGCAAATGAAGGCCAGGCGTTCTATGCGTATGAAATCTGGGCTGGTACGTGGATCCGTGATGTCCCCCCGATATCTGATGAGTGAATTACAATAGTATTGGACATCGATTTTTGGTTGGATTGGTCCCAACTCCAGCCACTGTTGCAAAGATTATTGTATTGCTTACCGTTTTCCCCATAGCCTAGCAACGAGGCTCTTTTTCTTTTCCCAGGTAGTTTCCACAGACACTGGTTGTTCCAGCATCCACCATTTCCGCTCCTGGACATAGTAACTCAGAAGAACTTACACTGATGCTCTTGGGTGACTTGGATAGCTACCAAGAGCTACCATGGAAAACAAAAGCACTATCCGGTGGCAGACTGAATTGCATAGTAAAAGTGAGGCTTATAGGGAACCAATCTAAACATCAATGGTGTCATAATTATGTAGTCACTGCATTGTGCCGTCAACATTTACTTCACAGTAAAAAGTTAAAGCAAAAAACTTTTCTTTTTCCACTTTAAGTTTTCTGCCTAATGTAGCTCAAAGTCAGCAATCAAAACGACCCATTCCTTGGCTGTGGCCACTTGACAACTCTGCAGCAGAGTGACGGTTGTCTGTCATAAAATGTCTTCGGATTTTGTTTTTCCCATCTCAGACATCATTGCTGTAAGCCTAACTCGCAGCAACATAACCTGGGCTTGGTGCACAGATAACTATCAGCTGTTTATGTCTCAACATGTCACAGGAGATCTCTGTCTTTTCCTGTCACCTCCTTGTATCCCTCCTTCGCCCCCTTGCTTCCTGTTCTGTAATGAGGAATGCAGAACACGCCAACCGGATAGGGAACCCAAGTTATCTCTCAAAAAAAGCATATACACAAATCCAAGTTTCTCACTGTTTCTGACAAAAACATAGACTGTAGCCTCACAAAAATTAATTTTAGACATTAGAATATTCCTGGTGCTTGTCAGGTCAGGGTGGCTCAGAAAAGGTTTGGCTCTTGAGCTTTAAGCCATCCTGTAGATTTCCTGGTCGGTCTTGCAGTAAATTTTTGCTTAGCACTGACTTTGTAGAAGCATTTATGTAAAAACTTTCCTTGTAGGTTCGCTTTTATCCCTGTTGTTTGTCTCCTTCAGCCCTTGTTTGGACAATTAAACCAGTGATGGGCCTAATTGCTCATCATTCAGTTGTCATCTCCTCTCAGGAGACGGGCTCTCGTGAGCAAAACTCGTCTGTCAACTCCCCAAGTTTGCTCATTTAAATTCATCATGGTGAGCTAATGCTGTTGTCAGGCCAGTCTCTCTCACATGCTGTCCATGTATCAAAGATTATTTTCTGCTATTTAGAGTAGGGAAAAAAATAAAAAGATGAGTTTTAGGCCAAGATCTGATTTGATGTATTTGGCATCACTCCCTGTGGGTTAATTTTTCATTTCTCTCTTTTGTTAGAGCCACCAAAGGCATTCACACTGATTTGAATTGGTTTCTAACCCGCTGCAGGTGCTTCTCTTTGTGACACCATATGGACATTGATATGTTAGCTTGCAAGACTGTCAGGTAATTTCAAGCTAATCTATTTTAATAAAATGTTCTGGCAGTGATGTGTGTATTATATTATGTCACGCCCCGTGGAGTTGCGCTCAGTCATGTGTTTATATTAAGGCTGTGTATAACTAAGATGTCACATAATCGGTTTCCTGTCTGTTTTGGTTGTGTTTAGCCTCGTCTGGCTCTGCCACAGTGTGCTTTGCCACTGTGACATGACAGCGGCCACAACTTCATGCTCTGTTTGAGGTAGAAAAATATCAGTTGAGATGTTTTCTTTCTGTGCAAGCAGGCATGCACACATTTTCCCCATGTCTGATGGAGTATACGCGGGTATTCTGTACATGAATATTTGTGCGTTGATGTTGTGTGTTTTTGTACATTTGTGTGTGTGATCCTAATGATGCCTTCCCTCCTCTCCTCTATTGGGCTGTCAGCACGGTGCTGGTGACTGTCACACACACCCCCACCCCCGCCCCCCCACTCCAAATCTTGCTGAGATAGGTCATTTTTCAGTGTCAGGACAGACGATTCACGTTGGCACCAGATAGATCCGGGACACGTCGGACTCATTATTCTGTGTTTGCATATGTCTGCTTGGCACAGAAATACAAGTCGACGTGTACAGGAGGCTTGAGCTGAAAACCTATAGCACTTCTCAGTGCTTTGTTGCCATTAGCCTAATCAAACTGCATTGCCATGCATCTCAAGTGCAGTCCAAGTGTGACAGAACTATCCAGCACTTCACACAAATCATTATGTTCTTGATTTTTTTTCTTCCGTGCTGCTGTTTTATGGAGTCTAACAAACGCAGAAATTTGACAGAAATCCAAAAATGTATACCCTGCACACAACACTGTTTGTTACAGGCAGTGTGGGAGACGAGTGGAAAGGATAAATGCACAGAGGGTCCCAGAAGAGGAAGCATATGTAGAATTTGATCCCAGGTTTTCAGACCTAGAGTTCATGTCATACTTGAGCTGGTAGTATTTATTTTATCGCTGTTTTCTCTGGTTTGTTTTTGCCTTGCCTCCTTATGTCCTCTTTAGATCATCTTATGTATTCCTCACCAAAAGTCCCATTACTCTTTATCCATTGTTGTCTTTTAACATCTCTCCCCTGCCAGCCTTCCCCACTCTTTCTCCCCTCCCTCCCTCTTGACAGGGTGGGTGACCGTGTGGGTAGACATGTGGCAATGCGGGGTAGGTGGAGGTCAAGGCCTGTGCCCCAGGACTGTGGTATTTTAATCTGGGCTATTTGTAATGACAGGCCTCCTGTGAGCGCAGAGGAGTGGCAGGTTGAGAGGCTCTGACAGGTTCTAATCGCTGTCAGGAAAAGTAGCTGAAGAATGTGCCAGCTACACCCCCTCCCCTTCCTGTCCTCCCCCATAGCTGTTGTTCTCTGCTGTCTCTCTCTTTCTGTTTCTTTCGACTTGTACCTCTTAAAGGTGAATGAAGGATCTTTGTCTCCCCCTATTTTGTTTTCTAATTCCCTCTTTCTTTACTTTGGCTGGCATCCAGGAGCCACTACCTGCCCTGCCAGTGTAATTCCTTCCTCTTTCCTCCCCCTTCCTCTCTGTGTGTCGTCCCCCCCCCATCGACCCCACCTCCTCTTTTCCACTGCTGCGGACAGTTGTTGACATTCCTTGGGCATAAAGACTCGGCATGTCCCGGTGTGTCCCGTGGTCATTGGCAACCTGCCTGGTTTAGTGTCTTTGCCAAGTTGGGTGATATGTGATAAATGAAACATGAATATTTGACTGAGGAAGCTATATATCTTTTTGTCTTGATTTTGATTGTTGGCACAATTCCCATGGCAGACATGTCATGTTGTCCTATAATGCTAAAGAAAGAAAAAGACTCCGACAAAGATTTGCTGCGGTCCTCATGATCACCATTGCTCAATATGAAAGTCCCAGCATAGCACACTCTATAGCATGCAAGATTATGTCACAAGCAGTGTAGGGGAACCTAAATTAAAAGCATGGCTTTGCAAACTACCAATTACTTCACACTGGAAGAAGTTGATCTCTAGCAGAGTACCCTCAGGAGCTAACTAACGCTACTTAGAAAAATAAATTTAAACCACTTTGGAAAAAAATGATCAAATTAAAATTGTGCATGCAATTTGAAATAGTGCCACTCAGTGTAGTTTATTAGAGAAGTGCCGACTACTTTATAGGTCACACATAACACCAAAAATGATGATGATCTGAGGACCCTTACAGACTAAAGGAATATGAATAACTTGGAGGGTAATCAAGGAATGGACACATAATTTGAGGTAGCCAATAACCCACTTTTATACATTCGAAGAACTCCTATAGAAAAATGAACTGCTTGGCAACCAGACCAGGCCTCTAATTGAGACAGGCCTTTTTTTGTCAAAATGTGTAGCCACAGCGGGCTAGTAAAAGGCACTGGACGTTTAATTGGGACTAGGCTTTTCATTTAAGTTTTGCAGTACCAGTAGGCTACTGCAAAATGCTGTTAACTATTAATTGAATTGTATGTAGTTCACTACTCCACAACACTGGTCACAAGTACATAACTTTGAGGAAGATGTTCTCAGTTTAGATTAGTGTTAAGTTATATAGTCATCTAATGTTGCCTACTGCTTTTGTGTAGCGTCATTATAATGACACGATGATGTAATGTGTCAATTAACTTCAAGAAACAACGTTTTTTATTTACCAATAGATGTTGCATACATATAAAGTATCTGAAAACAGATAGTGCTGCGCAAAACAATGCAATCAGTACAGCTCTACAATAAATACGACATTTTTCTCAGATCTATTTGGAAACTTTTCAGATTTAACTCCATGGTAATCTTTGACATTGTAGTTTGGGATATTTTATTGGAGTGCATTATATTAACAAAAAAATAATGCCTAACTTGTAGAATATTGTTTAAAAAGACCAAATGAGAAACTGTAAAAAGTTAAACTGAAAATAAAAACTGAGGAAAGTGTAGAAAAATTAAAACAATGAAAAACTGCAGTCTATGTTAATCCTACTACTCATCAATATAGCATCAGTGTAAGCAAAGTAAGTACCCCAAATTATTCTCCATATATGGTATGCTTTCATACAGTGAAACAGGGGAACCAAAGCCAGGGTTGCATTCAAACAATGCAAATTAAGTCACTGTAGTTGCTATTACCATTAATGGGTGCTTCAGTGTGGTGATTGTTTTAAAATATACCTCATCTCAAGACATATTTTGGCTGCAGTTAATTTATAAAATTCCAGCAGTGCTGTGTCCAGGCGGTGGATGACTTACAGCTGGAGTGTAACCTAAATTCTACGTCGTGTGGCTAATCAGAGACGAGACATCAGTTCACTAAAAATCAGACTTGAAAGAGAATATTTGAAAAATCTAACAAAAAGATAATGGTGAAAACTTGTAAAAGTAACTTAAGGTACAGCTTGATTCTGCACTGTGAGGGTCTGTCCTCTGTACTGCTTTATTATAAATGGGTTCATCTTGTGTTTGACCCATTTGACTTCTCGCTCTGTTTAGCCATTTTTTAAGTGAGTGCTATAGGAGATATTTTTTATTTTGAAGATTCCATGTCTTCTTTTTAAAATGTTCTGCTTCTGTGTTACAGTGTTGATAATGAAAGGAAATATATAGGCTGACAGATAGTAAAGAACACATTTTTCATTTCCCCACTGAAGGACTGAACCATCAGCAAAAAAAAAAAAAAAAAAAAAAGAGACAAAAAATACAAATATAAAAGTACCTCAAAGAAAAACAAGACGGCCAAAAGAACTTTTCAGGTTCAACACAAACTTGCTGCTCTGCCTCTCTTCTCCTTTGGCACAGGACAAGGGTGGCCAGGCTTTGCCCAGGTGCCGTCTGTGCCATTGGCGCTAAAGCGAGGAGAAGCTGGCACACTTTGGGCATGGCTGCGGCCCCTTCTTCCTCAAAGGCTTGCCTCGTCTCCCTTCTTTCCCCTCGCGGTCCCTGCTGCTCCATAGCCCAGGGAGCTCATTAGGCCAGACTTCCTCTTCATTTAATCCATTTTTCATAGCCTAAAAAACAGTCCCTGATCTTAAAAATCCTGGCTAATTTAAGCCTGGATGTTGGGGAAAAGAGTGAAAATATCATGAAAAAAAAGCAGGCCCGTGCTCGCTTTTTCATATTTCTGATGTCAAAATTAAATGTTTTTATAGAGCTGTAGCGCCGCGGCCAGAATGGGAAGATGCAGAACCAGCACTAATGTGAGCAGTTCTTGAACAGAGTTTTAGACCCCGATAGGCAGCATCCTATTCCATCCACTTCCTTGCCTGTTGTCTGTGGGTCTTAGGGGAGACCAATGTGTTAACTTGGCCTAATGAAAACATTGGTAATAACATGCTCCCTCTCCGTGTTCCTTTAATTATGTATCTCCGACTGGATACCAGAAGGCCCCAGTAGGCTTCCAGCTCCACTTGTTGTGGAAGTGAAGTTTCATTTGTAACTCAGATCCTGGTGGGGAGGATCTGTACAGAGAAACGTTCACGCTTGTTCTCTCCATGAAACTCCCTTGCTCTCTCCCAGACATCATGTTATTCCTATCGTTCTCGGTTACTTATTGATCAAGAGAAACTTTATATAAATATCGCGTCTTCTTAAAAACACATGACAAAGTATTAGTCTTCCCTGTGTTTTTGGAGATACTTCTATACGGATAGGATCATTTTCACCCTCTGCTTCCTCCTTGTGCTGTTATACCTTTCACATTATATCCACATAAACACTGCCAAAGTTAACATCCTCAAAAGTTGTCCAAGGCTTTGTCCTTTATCTCTCTCTACGAGGACAAAGCTTTTTTTTCTCTCTTCCCTCTTCCAGGAAACCATCACAGCATTAATATACCTCCCAGGTATAAAGTGTTGATGAGTGCCTGTCTCCTCAGGCTGACACTTATTTCACCAAAGGTCTCAGAGCGGGGAGGGGGGAGGAACACTGAGGGAAGAGAGGAAAAAAAAAAAGCTGCTTGCATATCTAGCCAACGGATGTGGTGGAATTGTTAAGCAGTCTCGGCTGCCCTCTCGTTAGCCTCCGAGATGCCTGGTGACAAAGGTGAGGCAGCGAAAGTTGCGGTGGGTTGAGAGGGGGAGGGTCAGCGCCCCTAAGGGTATCGTGCCATGGCCGTGCCAGGCCAGGACCCTGTGCCACTGTCTCCGGTGCCTCCTCTGTCAGCACGCCCTATGCCCCAGGCCACTGCAGTGAGGGCACACGGGGGGCTGTCACGCGTCGGCCTCAATTACAATCAGGGGATGGAGCATGCTAAGGCTGCCCACTGTCACGGCTCATATTGCAGATGTAATAGCTGTGCTGAATCATATCCTACCTCCCATGCAGATGATGTTTGCTGGAGATGTACTGCCAGTGGAATTTCTCTTTTGCAGATATTCCATCATTGACAAACCTATACAACCTTATATATTCATCTAATGGTGCGTTCCATTTGCACTGGCAAGAATTTCAGCATTCCTAGTCACAGATTTTAAGGAGAACACCCCCTAAGATTGAATTTCCAACTCAGAAAGTTGGAGGAACCTCACCAACCCCGACCTCAAAATCCAAAATGGCTGCTCCACACATAAACAGAAGTGACACCTGTGGTAATATACTTTTTATTAGTACTTCTGTCTTATTTGTGTCTTCTTAAAACAGTCACACATACAGCTTCCATCTGTGGACATGTTGCTATGGTGTTTCATTGTGCAAAATACAGCAATGGCTAGAACTGGAACTAGGACATTGAATTCATTAATTTAGAAATAAGACCTGAATGGTTATTAAAATGTTTTGAAATAAATATTTCAAGAGTCTTAAAAATGCCAAGACATGTTAGCGAGCTGTCCCTGTGCCCTAGATTACCCAAAATGAAAATGTTCATTGTGGCATGGCTGAAACTGGTACAAGGCAATGCATATAAGGCTCTGTGTATTGATTGCAGTTTAAAAGTCTTAAATCTAACTTGCCACATGATGTAGAAACCCTGAGAAAAGCTATTTATTTCAAAAATGCTGCTCACTTTTAACATACCCAGTTTGTGTTCCGCATTGCTTTTCATAACTACATTATTTCTTTTTCACTTAACCTTACGACTGCTGGTCATTGACAACACTTTGGAACCTTGGAAAATATTTATTCAGTCAAATGGCGCACATTTAATTTACTTGAATTGTAATATCCTGTTTAATTTTATAAATTAGTTTGCTCTTGCTCAAGTTAAAGAAGAGTTCTTTTGTTAGATGATGTCTACTTCCGCAGGAAACCTTGAGATGAAACTTTAATTAGGGCCGTCTAAAACCTCATAAAAACATCACTACATAGTGCTGTTAAGGGTCGAAAACTCCACAGGTTAAAGGTCCCTGTAAAGGCCCGAACATACTCGGATGGAACATACGCGGAACGGACTCCGCGGAGGTCCACGCAGACTCAAAGCGGACGTCCGCAAGCCCTGTGCTCGGAAAGCTCAGATTTTACGACCGCGCGGACTCCGCTCCGCGCACCAGTGACTGCTCTGCATGTATTTTTCACATCGCGGGGATTTTTCACGGACATTTTTACAGGAAACTACAACGCGGAAGTGCGCTCGACTATGAAAGCCCGAATGACTGCGGACATTCCTCGCGGAGTCCGTTCCGCGTACGTTCCGCCTGAGTATGTTCAGGCCTTAAGCCTGCAATCAATGATACTTTTTCATTAACATTAAATCCGATGACTGTGTGTGGAAGGGTTTGCTCTTAGCTTGTATTTACCTCATTGTTTTTGTTCTCTGGTCTGCACATAGACTGAATTGTTAGGTCTCCCTGCTCCCATCCACCCTTCATATAAAACGTTAGGTATCCATTTTCAGCAAAAAGCAGATAAGCCAAGCTTTCAACAAAATTTATGTAATGTTGTACAAATGTTGAAGAAGCCCCTATAGGGTGGATGGGTTAAACAAACAGGACTTTCACACAGGAGACCAGTGTTCGCATCCTGAAGCCAACATTGACGTCTCTTAATAACAACATAGACCAGTAGACTAGTGTGTGTAGCATGCTACACTAGTGACATGTGTGACGTGTTGTATACCAGTCGGTGAATTTTAATAAGGGTGCCCTATTTAAACTGCTTTGGCCTGCCTACTGTTGCTGCTGCTTCCTCTGCAAGCCGCTTTACAACTTGTCTCCACCCTAGCTCCTCCTTTTTATGCTGTTTCTGACTTATTAATGTCATTTTTTTGTCATTGATGCTGCTCTGTTCTGTTCCTGGGGGGTCTTTGCTGCTGCTCTTTCTGCCTTAGGCTTTCCATGTATGCGCATGGAAGGGCAGGGGGTGTGCTCTCTCTGCCTTAGGCTTTCCATTAGGGATGCACCGAAATGAAAATTTGTGGCCAAAGCCGAAGCCAAATAATATTAAATGCTTGGCCGATTTTTAGTTTTTCATTAATTTTTGTAGATGAACCCCCTCCAGGTTAGTGTTGTCACGGTACCAAAATTGGGACCCACGGTACGATACCAGTGAAAGTATCACGGTTCTGAGTAGTATCAGGATACCACAGCAAAAATTAGGCAGATGTGCCTTTTGTCCTTTATAAAAAGATAAATCACTTTTCTATAGTACATCAATGATATTTCAATGAAATAAATTACTTACTGACTTATTCATACTTCAGAAACAGCATCAATAAGTGATTAACATAGGGGGGATCAAAATAAAATAAAGAAATGAAATAAAAATCAACTAGCCACCCTCCTCCCCTGACAAGTCCCTTCATAAGTAAACAACAGTCCCTAAAGTGCGGTGAGGTTTGTGGGCCGTTACCTGCCACAAAGAGAGAAATGTGAATGGCTTGTTTCTCCTCTGACACGCCACATACTGTGTGCCTCCATGGCTCGGCTGTTCAGGTACTTTTGGGCAGTCATGACAACAAGTTATTCACCTGGAGCCGGACTTCTCCGTCGCCGGTAAGTCGTTATCATGCGGCACCGTATTTGACAGGAATACGTATTCCTGTCCATGTCTGTGACCCCCATTCAACGCACGCTGTTTGATTGCGTTGTCAAAACACGCCGCTATTATTCGGCCTTGCTTTTCACTTATTCCACCGAATACCGAATGTTTTTTTTTTTTTTTTTTGCAATATTCGGCCGAATATATTCAGTTACCGAATATTCGGTGCATCCCTACTTTCCATGTAGGCGCATGGAAGGGCGGGGAGGTTTGCTCTCTCTGCCTAAGGCTTTCCTTTGCACGTGGAAGGGCGGAGTTGTAGGCACATGGAAGAGGCTTTCTGTGCAGGCCTGAGGAAAGGCAGAGAGGCCCCAAAAAACATACTGCCAGACATAATACTGCAAATGGAAATTAGGTTGTCTTTGACTTAAGTGCTCCTGACTGAATTTATTTAATGCCAATACATTAAGTTTTTCTAAACCTAACCATGTAGTCTTCTTGACTAAACCAATGAGGTAGTTTTGGAGTTGAACTGTGACTGTTTCATGATGTTGAGGACGTGTTTACAACAGCAACCAAAGTCATTTTGGAAGTCAATGTAAATTCTATCAGTCTACATTTTTAAAGTGCTCTCATATGACACAAGTTCACATATGTGTACGAGTCATGCCAACAGGTATCATAGGCCTTGGCTGTCAGTTGTACCTTTCTAACAATAAATACTTACGGAGTCAAGAGACAGAAAAACTGTTTGGGTTGTTGCTAAGTATGTTTACAGCCACATGCTGGATCCAAAAATGTTGCCATCAATGTCAACAGCCAACGATGGCTCCTCTATGGCTGTGTTTGTGAGACTGCTTGGTTGTAGCCCCTCCAGCTTAATATTCTTAAAAATGTCTTTTCTTCTGACCAGCTGCTGAGCTGTTATACACTCATGTGGTGTGTACATGTGTTTGAATGTTTATTTATGGGGTGCAAATACAGTATGTATATACAAGTGTTTTGTGGCATGAATTGATCTTGTGTGCAGAGTTTGCACATGAATACTTTGTCACAGTAGAAATATTGAAAGCATTAGAGTTGTTAGTGGTTATTTTTTTGTTTTGGCTGCCTGGCTGTGTGGACCACATGCTGGTTTACACAGAGGACCCACATACTTATATGAGGAATCAGCATATTAGTATTAGTTTCTCACTATAGGGTGTTGTAGCTGTGCCTGGCTGCTGCTGTTCCTGTCAGTCATGACAGGGTTGCATGCCATCATGCTACCCCTGAAGAGAAAATGACACCTAGCTAAAAGAACCACAGTGTGTAAAAGAAATCCGGTCCCACCTCCTCGTGGCCAACCTGTCTAAGCAACATTATGGCAAGATTAGCTTTGCCAGATGGCATACATTATTCATGAGGGGAAAATAAATGTATCTAAGGTTGTGTTATTACAGACTTGATGACTCTCTCTGTGCGTCTTTCTTTTTTCTCTATAGTGAAGCTGGCCCCATCAGCATACTGCAAAACCCACAGGGAGCCACACCAATCGTAGAAACTCTCCTACCTTACCCTTTTGTCACCTTCATCTGAAAACTTCAAAAAACAAAAAAAGGAAATAATTTTGCTCTGCAGCTACAATGACAATGTGTATTGCTCAGTTATAGATTAAAAGCAAAGGACTTGCTTTAAAAAAAAAGAGAGCCGAAGACAAAAGAGAGCGACAGGCAGGGGGAGGTTAAAAAAAAGGGCCAGCTACTGAGTTGACAATTGAGTTATAATATCATGTCCTTTATGAATAATTAATTTGATGGCGCTAAGGCCCCTCAGAAGGTAGATTAAATTAGTTCTGCCATGTCTTAAAACTTAGATATGCTTCATTAGTGTGGAAGATGGTGGCAGACGTGTTGAGTATTCACTTAAGCCTGTTTTAGCTAATGATGAGGAACAGGAGACACCTTATCACCCCAGCAGTGATGCACAGTGTTATATTACGTTTGTGCATGTGAACAGACAAACTCAGGATTTGTTGTTGCTCAGGATATTCTGGATGAATTGTAGTCCTTTTCGTGTTTAAGTTTCTGGAATTCAAGTAACACAATATGGCGGCCTCTGTTTTTTGTCGTATATCAGTTTGACTGCTGAAAGCTGCCTTTAGCCGAAACTGTCAAATAACTCTGATTGGGATGTTATCAGCCCATTAAATGGTCGTTATCTGTGGTTATTAGCCTCATAGATATGGGTTAGTAGGGGCCTGCTAAATCTGTTGGTAGGTTTCAGAAGGCTGTTATCAGTGGATTCAATGGCCAATACCAGTTTGTTACGTTTCACTTTTACTTCTCTTAGGTTTAGGTGCCAAAACCACTTGGTTAGGTTTAGCAATAGATCATGGTTGGGGATAATTATTGGTTTCCCATGGGACTCAAACCGATATTTCTCAAACATGGGAGAAAGCCCTTTATGACATTCATTTTTTTTTCATGGCCTGATAATGGCCTTGTCACCCCAAAGCCCCGTTTCCACCTAGCAGTATGGTACGGTTCAGTTCAGTTCAGTACGCTATTTTTCCGTTTCCATTGCGAAAAGTTGTGGATGGAACTGTTCTGTACCGTTCCCATTTTTGGTACCCCTTTGGTTTGGGTACCTAGCACATAGATCTTGTGCTAAAAGGTGGAGCTGTGAACACTGCAGTTCATTGATTGGTCAATAGAGAGCGGTCACTCTGCTCAGGGCTACGTACGGTTTGCAGTTGAAACATTAGGGTCTAGGTACCATGGCTAAAGGGTACGTTTGGTTCCAAAGGTACCATACCGAAAGTGTTTGGTGGAAACGGGGCTTAATAGTAGTTGTAGCATGCCCTTCTAACCCATATCTATGATGTTTATCATCACTGATAACGGCCATTTAATGGTGTGATAACAAATGCTGAGTAAGTGCTGCATTTTAATTCTGTCAGAATAGGTGATTTTGCTTTTTTAGGGTTTATAGTGACAGATCGTTCTTTTTAGCACTTCACGGTGTCACAGTGTCATCCTCACTGGGAGTCACTGAAGTCATATTTATTGTATGTGATTCATATATTGTATGTAAAACCTTGTACTTTACAGAATGTCCAACTTTCCAATATGAGGCTTTCAATGAGAATGCGTAAACCATCAAATTTCTTTGAAAATGACTACATGTTCTAAAGGAACAATGTTAAATAAGCACAAACAATGTACACTGTACCCAAGAGCTTTGACGTGCCCTCACATGTCGTGCCATGTTGTGTGTATTCACAGTGCAAGCTGACAATAATCTGCCTTCAACTCCGTGGCCCCGGTCATTGTTAAATGAGGCGCATGATGTGTCTCTCTTTTGTGAGTTCCCTCTGTGCTTCGTGTTCCCCCTATAATGGCAGTATTATTTTCCCTTTACCAGACCAGGGAAGTGCGATGGTATTACCCTAAAGTAAAATACAAACTTCTGTTTGTGCCGTCTGTCACAGCAGACACAATGACGCAGTGTTCTGATAACAGGCTCCACTGTTGTTCGCTCAAACGAAATTGTCAGAGCACCTTAGATTTGCCAAAGAGAATTTGATGTATCATCTACGCATAAGAGGGCAACTATGCCTGTGGCAGTGAATTGTTAAAAGAATTTAATGCATGCCACACACATAAAAAGTTGAAGTGATGCTGTAATACAAGAAAGGAGCATTTTATATTCAGTGCTCTCATACACGACAAACAGAGGACGAGTATTTTATTTTCATACCCTTGTCACCAAGAAAGTTGAACAAGCTTTTCTTCCTTTAGGAGAGTGATGGTTTTTACAATATTGGTCTTTAATGTGTAGTTCTGGCCGTCATTCCTAACAGTTGTGCTTACTTAACAACTTAATTCCTGACATCTGAGGATGCAGAAACAATGTAAGTTGAGTGATCGGAGAAGTTTTACACAAGTTATTCTTTGAAACACTTATTTTAACATGTATTTAAAGCCAACTAGAAAAGATAAATACGTTGGTAGCTGTCATTAGTCCTTGACTCTGATGTGTAATATCACCAAATTTGGTCCCATCAGAATCTCTGATCGGTTCTCCTACTGGGAAAACCACCATTCTCAAGACTCTACAAAATACTCATTGGAATCATCAGACCAAGGTTGAGATGTGAGCTAGTATTTTGAGCCCTGAACAATGTTAGGACACTAGGTTTTGTACTCCATAATCAAATTTCATTGAGAAGAGATGAAGCACATATAACCAATAAATTTGTTTGTACTAAGAATATCAGAAAATCTCTCCATTGTTCCAAAAATCACCAACTCCTGTCCACCAAAATAAGCCCTTAATTCACAGTTAGATGTTAAAATATGCTGCCTCTACATGCTGTTTCCCTACTGTCTCTTTCTCTGTCCGTTGCTGGCCTCTTTGTGCTAAGTGTTAGCTTTCTGACGAGAGTCTCTCACTGAATAGTCTTGCATAGCCAGACCTGCATGCTTCATTTTTACACTGTGCCAGCTCTCTCTTGTTCTTCGGAGACAGATAATTTAATTAGCAAAATAAGATGACAAAACAAAAACAAAAAAAAAAACATCTGGAGACGTACTCTGTCAATAGACGATGGACAATCCATCCATTCGCCCAACCTTAGTCCATTCACAGAGGTTGAACTGGTCTCAGTGGTGCAACCTGTCACTCTACAGCCAGCTTCAACACTTAGCCCAGCTCTCTCATTTTTTTCTCCATGTTTTGGGAGCTCTTCCTCAGCTCATGAGTATTAATGAATTCAAAGTTTGAGGAAAATAATCTTTAAGTGTTTCCAACTGTCAGATCCTGTCAGTGCAACCACTTCTAATGGCCCGCGCCTTCCATTCAGGCTAATGTTTGATGTCTCGCTTTCATGCCCTCCTTTTTCTCCTTTGCTAAATTGCTGCCGACAGTCCATGTGTCCCCACAGATTGTTTGTTTGTTTTCGACCACGCTTGTTTTACATATCATCGACGTAACGAGGATTCATTTAGTGAGCTGTTAATGGGGGGGAGGGGAGGGAGTGGTCCGTTGCTTTCTTATATTCAAATAGGATGTGATCGTGAGTCAGGTAGCAATCTGTTGTAGTGCTGAATGTGCTAAGGAACACGCAGGACTTTTGAGAACCTCCAAAGCGATGCCAAATCTTTTCTAAAAGTAGCACCGATTTTACATGTCCAAACCACTTGACAGGGAACAGCTGGGCAGGAACAGTCACATCCTTGTCAGTTTGAACAGGAGTGGCGATCAAGCATTGATCGAGACAGTCTGGAGGCTCCTTTGTGTGTACTTCACTCGGCGTTTGCGTCAGTTCTAACTTTCAACTCAAACTGTGGCGCTGGGTGGGCCAGTCCAACAAAGCACATTTAACAAGTTATTTCATTAATTTAGCAACAAGAAGCTATTGTCAGTAGGTGTTGAAAAGTGCTAAATACTCCTAGCACTCGTAGCACTCTGAAGGAAAATACAAGGAGGCTCCCAACAGGCCTTGTCAAAACATGCAAATGAGCTTGACGCCAAGTCCGATTTTGACAAACATAATTAAGGTGTTCCAATTCGGGACATGTTAATAAAGAAGACTGCAGGCCTCCCCCAGGTCTTCACTAATCATAAAGCCTTAAAGCTTTGTGTGTGGGTATGTGTAATTGTGTGCGTGTGTGTGTTTTTTCTCTCCCCCATCTCTCATTTTATTGGATAATGAACTGTTGTAGAGTGTTAGATCTCCTTTCGCAGTCTTTCGCTGAGTTTGAGGAGATAGGCAGGGAAGAGCTGCCCGAGGTGTGGTGTTGTACAGATAATTAAAAGGCAAGAAATTTGTGTTTCGCTCTTTGATCTGCCTGTCAACTTTCTGATTAGAGACGTAGAAGCCTTTAATCAACAGTAATGCGATGATTAATGCTCCTAAACTGTTGAAAATGAACCAGAGGAACGTCAAGTTTTCTCTTTCTTCTTCCCTCCTCCTCCGTATATCTCTCCCAGAGTCCGTTTCCAACAAACTGGCAAACTTTTCTCCTCCGTCAGTTCCACCAACGGTTGCTAAATCAGATGTTGTGTTTGATTAGGACCAACTGACATGTTGTTTTCTCCTACATTTTAGTCTCTAGTCTTGGAGCTCTTGGAGCACAAATCCAACAGTATGTGCTTCTTCTTCTTCTTCTTCTTCTTCTTCTTCATTTCTCCTTTACATAACTTTGACCTTCAGCTTAGATATGTTATTATGTTATTACAATATATGCTGTGGCACCATCCTTTATATAGCCACTCAGCTGATAATAACATTATTTAAGTTGGAGACCAAAGCACTTAAAGTCGTTTTTTTTATTATGAAGGCTGACTGTGGTTGAATAAAGTTTGACATACTCATGTTTTTTTTTTGCTGTTTTTTTTTAATTCATGTACTATTTATTTTCTTATATTTCAGTTGCAATGTGTCCGCCGCAATTGTGTGACACAAATGTCACCACTATGAATAATGCATACACAAATTAGCTCATTCGGAAATGACTTTTAATTCTACACTTCATACATTTTTTACAATTTTGACCAAGTTTAATCAACACTTAAAAAAAATCATTTTCCCAGCACTGGAAATGGAATTAATAAGTCCGCTCTGTTTGAGCTTCACAATTGACCAATCGGGATACGCGGAGAATAGGTGTATAGGGCTGACCAGCCGTCTGTAGAAATTCCCTGTTTTTTTTTTAATTGAAGACCTCAGAAAGCAACGTTCCTGCCCGCACATTGTTGCATGTGGGGCAATCACAGCAAGCACCCAAGTCCATTAGTTTTCATTTGGATGGTTCAGTAAGACTGGTTGATTAAGTCCAGGCAATTTGCTTGTAGGAACCCTCGTTCTGCACTCACCCCGCCTGCTTCTCAGCCCGCTGCCACCAGCAGGGTTGTCGTTCAGGTTAATTTAATCTGGTTTGTTAGAAATTTTAACACAATAGCTTTGCGGCTGTCTAGATGCCTCAGCGTGGCGTAAGGAGTTTGATGTAGTTTATTATGGCATATCTTTGCATATAAATGCTCTTGGACATCTGACTGTATTGGTATTTACACTAACAGTAAATATTCTGTTTACATTGTTACTAACCCATGTGTCAGAGTATCTGTAGTAGTGTCCACAGGGACATGTAGGTGATTTCATAAATGTGAAACAAGCTATTCCTTTCCAAGCCTCATCAATTCTCATTGAAGACGGTGAAGGGAACTTTGCTGTTTAAAAAAAAAAATGTAAATCCAGTGATCTGAGAATTTGAGGCTGAGGTGAAGGGAAAAGAGGAGGGGGAGCTCAAATAGAAGGCAAAATACAGCTTTCAGTTCTCTCCACCCCGGTTCAGCTTTAAACAAATGGTTCTATTACCAGCTGCTCTCCTACAGGCCTGGTCATTTATACCCATTAAACCTACGTCTTATCACCCATAAGACACTCTTACGTCTCTCCATCCACCAATTGTCTATAATCAG
Organism: Epinephelus lanceolatus; assembly: GCF_041903045.1. Classification (NCBI taxonomy): domain Eukaryota; kingdom Metazoa; phylum Chordata; class Actinopteri; order Perciformes; family Serranidae; genus Epinephelus; species Epinephelus lanceolatus. The sequence continues at coordinate 23,482,468 of NC_135754.1, read as the reverse complement.
CCATTTAAAACAGCAGCGGAAATTTCTTTTGCGCCTTGCTCCGGTCTGACGGACAGGCAAACGAGCCGGGAGGAGGAGGAGGGATGGGGGAGGAGAGAGGGATATTTTCTATGGAATGATGAATAGGCCAAGTTGAGTGGCTGACTAACTGAGATCTGTCTTAATCAGAAGTGATTTGTCAGAACAGGAGCTCTGCGGGGTCAGGGCACAGGCGATGAATAAAACAGAGCCTGGCGGAGTGAAGAAAGGCCCCAGAAATCCACCCTGACTGCCCACCACCACTCATGCACATGCAAGGGGAAGGGCCAATGCATGGGCTAAGTCAGGATGGACTGGCTCTGCTTCTCCCTGCCCAGAATATTACTTGTTTTGGGCCTTTTAAGTGCGTAGACTCTTGCAAGAACAAGCCAGTGCCTCACCTTCATAAAAGTACTCCAACAGTGTGGTGTTTAAGAGGAGTGCATGTCAAACACACAGGGTGGAAAAAAAATTAAGGATAATGCACTTTCTCTCATAAATCACAAGGCTCAATCTCATTACACCTCTTGCCCCTACCATTTAGCCCATACCCCTCTGTTTTGGGCATTCATGTATAAGGATAGGGTGTCCCAATTCCTGTTGGGATAGAGACAGGGTTCGACCATGCCCCCTTTTGGGGGAAATATTACGCTCATCAGGAGAGAAACATGAAAATGGTGACAAGTTGTTGTGTGGCAGGTTAACCGAGGCTTTCATACTGAAATTTGAAGCACATATGATATGTGTATATTCATTATCAGTTTCGTAGATCGCTAAATGATGCTGGTGACAGTTAATACTGATAGATAGCTAACATTAGCTTGACTGGGAAACAATCGTTTGTTAAAAGTCCTTGTAAACAGACCTGTCAAAATTATGATCCAAACGTGCATCAATTTGCATTGACAGCTACAGGATCTTTGGTTTTCTATCCCCAAAAAGGGGCGGGGCCTTGATGTTTTGTGAAGTTTCTGTATGTGCCGGCCATATGCACCTAGTTGGTGGCTGGAATATCTGCTGAGCAAGTAAAGTTAGCAAGAGCTAGCAGCTTTCTTAGCCGCAAATGCAAGGGGAGTGCATGCTCATAGATCTACCCATTTTAAACTACTTACATAAAATCATAGAAATGGGATGACATGTTATGGAAAAGTTACAGACAAGTTTTGAAAGTTAATTGGTAAAAATGTGTGGGAAGCCTCTAGAGAGGTTGGGCAAAGTGTTTGGCCTACATGGCCTTCTAAACAGAAGGTTTTCAGAGGAGCACTCCAAACCAAGTGTGATGAGAAATCATTGGCAAGATGGCTAAAAAAGCAACAGAAGAAACCAAAAAAAATGTATTTTCTTTCTCAATAAAGATTTGAAAATTATGATCACCATAGCACTGTCTTAGTTTATTGGCATTTTAATGTATTATGGTCATTTGCTTTACAACAAGCTTAACAGCAAATATCGCTAGTAGTATACTGTTGCCTTGGTAGCTAACTAGCTAATTAGCTAAGTTACAGTTCCACATTCTCACATATTTCCATGTGGAATTAGTCCCCATTGATGATGCCTGGAATTGCAAAGTTGCTGCACTTCACACTGCTGCTCTAATATCAGTGCAGATTGACATGGTAGGACCATGGGTTGCAAATGTTAGCCGACAGAGCACTGCTAGTGGCCTGGTAATGAAGCAATGTCCTTTTTTATTTGATGACTTGCTTGATCGATTGATAGCGTTAAACTTAGGTTGAACTAAACGCGAGTGTCCATGCTTATCATTCTGCACTGGAAAATGGCAAATGTCATTGTGATGATATCATAATTGCCATCCCATTTCATAGGGGAAGATTTCAACCTTTACCTCTTCTAACTCTGGTCTAAGGGGCAAAGGGGCACTTGAAAATGAGGACAGGGGTAAAAATGAGAGATGACCTATCTTAGGAGTCTATTTGACTCTCATTAAATGCTTTATCACCTGTCCTGCGAAGTAACAGTTCCCGATGAACATGCGATAGAGTTTGTTATTATTATAAGTACCCTGTCATAACATTGCTGAGCCCCCAGATGCTACATGCCCCCCCTGTGACCTAGCACTTGGCACCTCTTTATTTTGAGCTATAGCTCAGTGCGAAGGCGCTAGCCTCATGGCCTGTGGGCTCAGCATTACAAATACATCCCAGTGTGGGTACAACTTTGATGGAGGTGATGAAAGTATGTCACCAGGCAGTTGTAGACTTGAGAAGTCCTTAAAAAAAGCTTCTCTGGAAGTGTACAAAGACAGGTAACTTTATTCACCTGGGAGTCACAGGCATATAAGTTGACTGCTGCACTGTGTGTGTGGATGTATCTGTGTGTGCGAGTGATAGAGCAAGCTTGAGCGAGGGAGGGGAAAAAATGTATGGTCTAACATTTATCAGGCTCCTCCTCACTTCCCCTCAACCCTCCCGTGGGTTTCCATACCCCGTTTGTTGGAGTGTGTGGCTTGTGTCCGGATACAAGTGTGTGTGGTAACCTTCAAAAAGTGGTCTCAACTGCTTAATGAAAAGGAGCTGTGCTGAGCCTCAGAGCACACCACTGTCAGGTCTTGTACCCTTTCAGCTCTGGGGACGGAGGGGAGCAAGTTAAAAAAGGCAACACAGAAAGAGAGACAGAGCCCTTAGACAGTGTGTAACTGTTCTGAAACAGCTCCTGTAAAATAGATGATGCCTCCAATTAAATGTGCCCACAGACTGGAGAAAGTTGAAGGCTGTGGAGGTTTGGATGGTACGCCAGTTGTTGGCTTTCTCAGCTGTGTCGTCCTGAGCCAGCCTCACCTGGGATGTGGGGAGTTTATGCTATTTACCTTTTACACAGAATTATAAATGATTAGTTGAGCCTTTTCTGTACAGCATCTGACAACAAGCGAAAATATGCGAACCTTTATGTCTTTGGAAGTATGTCGGAATAAGGCTGCAGTTAATGATTGGTGTCTTTATTGATTAATCTGCTGAAAGTTTTGGCCAGTAAAATGTCAGAAAGTAGTAAAAAATTCCCGACACAATTTTCTGAAGTTTAAAAAAGTATTTCACCGCTGGAATGATTTTTTTTTTCTCATACAACTGGGCTGTTTATGTGATAGAAGCACTAAATACCTTGGAAATTTAAAACAGGAAAAAGGCTATGGTATTCACTTTTGCTCAAGAGGTGGAAACCCTACAACTAACAGGACCAATAAATGCTTCTGTTGATGCAAGCTCGGCTGTTTTTCCACAGGAAACAATATGGTGGCTGGCTAGTAACAAACAATCTCGTGTCACAATTAAACAGTGAGCTAAAACATGTTTATGAAAACATTTGATGCGAGGAAATAGGCAACTCAGTAACAGAATCTTGGTTTATATTTGTTTGGCACTGCTTAGCCTCTGTTTTTACACTACAAGAAACAGTATGGCGCCCACTTCCTGTTCATAGCTTCTCTTATTACAGCCAAACTGTCCACTAAAATATGTCTCTGATGACCTTTTAGGTGAGGAAAGGCAATACAGAAACAGAAATTGGTTTGTATTTGATAATCACTGCCTAGTGCATTTGATCTGAGTTTGGTCTACATTTGAGAGAGAGCAATGTCATGCCAATAAAGCTTATTGATTTGAATTGAACTGAACTGAATTAAATTGAATTGAGAGAGTGTGGGTCTCGCCCTCATTCTGCTTCTACTCTTTGTATTCATGGTGGCAGGTATACAAAATGCTGAAATGCATTCTGTAGTTTGAGCGCCAACCATAGAGCCAGCGACAATCAGCTAGATTAAGATGATGTCATCATATTGCTTATGTTGTCTCAACAACCTTCCACAATCCAAAGATATACAGTTTATCACGTAAGACTAAGAAAAGCAGCACACCGTTACTGTAGGTGAGCTGGGACTGGGGAAAGTTTTGCAATAAACAATTATCAAAGAATTGCTTATTATTTTTTGGTTTAGCTTTATCGAGGAGTCAGAGAAGACAGAAGTAATTCTCTCCAACTGTGTTTAGCCCATTTTATGGTGCTTGCTCTGCACTAGTAAAATTAATTGCCCGGCAAATATATTTTCTTTCTACCATATCATTATTAACAAAACGGTGAGGTTTTGAGTTGAGATAAAACAGAGCTGGACGGTTCTATGCAGTGTGTCTGATTTCTGATCCAGCCTTTACATCCCCCTCAATCTAATTTGTGCCTTCAACTTTTTCTATACTAATTCTTTCCTACAGTTACATTAGAGGAATGAGTTGAATTAAGGCTCACTGGTCCTGGTGTGAGTGTAATGTAATGGAATAATGGGCTTGTTAAATGGACCTTTGGGGATGGGGATCTCTAACAAGTGAGTCAGAGCAAGGCCTCTGGGCCAGGGTTATTTAAATTGTTAATAGCCGTTTAAACAGGAGGGGAATATTTTAAACACTAACGAGCAACAAGTCAGGGGCATTAACACTGAATTATTTCTCTTCTCCTGCTTTGTTTTTATCAACTGTACATTTTTTTAATACCCCACATTTTTGTCGTTGTGAATTCTATGTTTATTTTGATTTTGTGCAATTTAATGTAGTGTATAAACTTCTATATGTGTTTTCTATATATGTTAACATTTGCAAAATGCAGCTTTAGGAAATCCTTCATATGACCTTTTGTATGTCAATTACTCAGTGTATAACCTTGAATTTGTGAGTTTAACTGTTGTTTTTCTTGCATGTCTCCACGGTGAACGAAGAATCCAAAAAGACTGAACATTCTTCACATATTTAAGTAAAGGGAGCGGCCGCATTTAACAACAGCAAAACTATATGAAAACATCTGTTTTCAAACTCTGAAAATGTTTGTATTGACGTGTTTTGAATTGTAATGTTTTAGTGAATGCATGTGTTTGGGAAATACTGAGCATACGCCTTTTTTGGATTCTTCGTTCACTGTAGAGGCATGAGAGAGAAAAGCGTTTTCTTGCCAAATTCTAGATAACATGCTGTGAGTAATTGATAATCAAATGGTCATTTTGCGGTTGAAGTATTATTTTTTATATCAGCGACTACCAAAACAATTCCCACATCAACATGAGCTAAGATATTATTACTGGAGAGACCAGTTAACTGTATTTTTTGCACAGGTGTTGACAGTTTTGGGGTGGAGGCCTTGTCTACATCTAGTGTATGATGATGATGATGATGATGAAATGATACATCACTCTATGCAAATAGTCTCTTTCTTCGATTATTCTTCGTCATTGCCCTACAACTTCTTCTTACCAGTAACTAATGAAGTTTTACACAGACCACTGCACAGCATGGCTTAAATAAGATGAATGGAAATGTAGATACATGCCAGAGCGTGAGTAATGCAAGAGAAGATACATGATAAAGACAATAAACACCACACAGTCCCTCGGGAGGTGTGGAGTACACCCCTAATGGCTCAGTTTGGTGGTGGGTGTGGGAGTGTGGGGGATCCCTCATCATTGTATTCTTGGAATGATGAGAGATTTTTGGAGGACTTGGGAGAGACCTTAATTGCCGCACAGCCAAAGAAAATGTTTATTTTAACAAGCTATGATGAAACTTTTTTGATTTCTACCTTTACTCTGGAACTCCATTGAAAGTGCCACTCTTGAGCAGATGTGGTGTTTTCAATGTCATACAATTAGCTTTTTCTCCCACTAACATGTAATTTTAATTACCTATAATTCACTGACACTAGTGTTGTTTCAGCTCTGGCGGATATCCCTTTTCTCAAGAGTGTAAAGGTCTCCGTCTTGATCAAGGTTGGGTATTGTAGCTCCCTTCTAGCAAGGCTAAAAAAACTGATTGGATCTTAACAAAAAACCTACTGTTAGTGTTGAGAAATTATTACACTATAGTGTCCTAACTTTTCTGTAGCAGCTGTTACAGTTGTCAAGGGCAGCCATTCACGTGTGGATGGTCTGTATAGCTTCACAGTGTACAGCACTACTGAAAATCTTGGCTTCATATCGTTCTTTAGATAGCACGAGCACTCTGCTCTCAATACACAAAAACCTGAATCCACTGTGGTTACATCTCTGTCCACTCAAAGTATCTTTTCATCAAGGCTGTTCATCATGTCCCTTCCTTTTTTTTTGTTTTAATATATATATTTTTTTTTTGTTACCGAAACGTTCACTTAGCCACAATTCTCTTTTAAAACATCCCTTAGCAGAATGAGAGTAATGATCGCTCAGTGCTCAGGCTAAGCTATCATCGGAGGCCTTTTCTCCTGCCACCTCATCCATACTTGCCATCAAAAACAAAAAAACTCCGCTGCTACAGTCCTTGTCACACACATTTATTTAAAAAAAAAAAAAAAAAAAAAGCCACAGCCGTGACAGAGATGGATAGATGTGCTTATTTGTCTCTTTAACAGAAGATTTCTGCAACAGCTCCTTTCCTGTTTATCCCTTGTTCTTCTCCAATGGGGACGGGGGAGGGCTTGTATTTTTATGGTTATTAATACCTGCACTCAGGCTTTTAATCTGCCCTATTTGTCACATGTGACTGTCTGACTGCACTGTTTAATCTGGGTATCCTTCAATCTGTCTCGTCCCAGATTAGAAATTAATGAAGGCAGGAAGAGACACATTTGAGTCACTTACAGTGTAGGGGGGTAAAAGGGACGGGATGAATGGGAGACGAGCGTCGTTCATTTGACAGTGCTCTTTCTTTTTTCTACTTTTCCCTGATCCCCTCTCTCTATCTCTCCCTCTATTTCCCTCTCTCTCTCTCTTCTCTTGTTTAGCTGCCAGATGTAGCCCATTTTTGCACTGCTCCCCCCAAACAGGCGCTCAGCACGTGGGCCCTTTGGTGTGCGGCACCTGTGTAGTGTAATACAGTCAGCAACTGCGTTGTTTATTCCGGATTTGTTTGGTGCGCTTGAAAGCCTGTCTTTGATCCATGCAAAGATTCTTCACTTCTTTTCCTTTTTTTTCCTGATTCATCCTCAGCCTCACTCATTTTTAAACGCTAATGCTGTAGCAGTATGGTTACATTGATGGCAGCGGTGGGTTTTTTTTTTGGTGGGGTGGGGGGGAGGGGGCAGCTTATTTGGTTTATCTTTTTTTTTTTTTGCTTTTCTTTTCTCGTCCTCAACCCAAGGGACAGGAAAATGACAGTGACCACTGACAAGCTTGTCAGGTGCCTTGTCGGGGATGTTTTATAACTGTGCGTTAATGTGTTTACATCTGCAACTGACAAAGAGGCATTTAAAAAAGAGTGGCTTAATGAATATTGCATTGGCTGAGTGGACCCCACTGGCAGGCTGGATGCTGGGGTATTGTTGTCTAGAACTTGTTGTCTATTTACTTCAGCATTTTAAGAAGGTTTAAAAAACACTTCCCATTGCTACAATGTTCTACTACCTGCCCGCCTGACACTCCCTCTAGACAGCATTGCCTCTGTACACTCACAATTTTGCACAATGATTGCATGCTGATCTTATCCCATAATCATATCACATTATTCCCACTTTATTCATGATCTTGAGACATAGTTGAAAGACAGAAGAAAGTGTTTTACACTCCAAAAGGGAGTACAGATCATTGAAGACCATTCCTAATATTTCAGGTAGTCCAAGAATATGGATACAACATTTTTGTGCTTCTCTTACAGAACAAGTGGGTCAGGAGATTCTTTCCAACCTGCACAGTGACCGTGAGAAGATCCAAAGAGCCAGAGAAAGGGTGAGTACACACATGCCCACCTGCACACACACTCATCTGTCTATTCTAACAAGTGTTTGTGAGGCTGTAAAAGGTGTTACAGCTGGTTAGCAACATTGACAACACTCAGCACGCTCTGCACGGTTTGACAAGTAAACACATGCAAACATGGAAGACAAACTGTCTCGGGTATCAACCCAGTAGCCAGGAGAAGATGCTGGTGCAATACATTTCTGCACACCACAGATATGTTGCATCTGTTTGTTTCATACTTATCATGCCAAGGTTTCTGAAGTTGACATGGTATATGAGCTGACTTTGTCATGGGTAGGTGGAGGGGATGGTGGATGGCGTGACACCTAGGTGAGATGGCTGTCAAGCTGCAGACCACTATTTGAGACAAACAAATGTTTTTTAAGTGAGACAACGGTGGCATGTCCAGCGACAACTGACCACAAGCAGGTATATTAAGCCAAATCAGGATCTTTTCCTCATCATAACCAAATGTTTTTGTGCTTAAATATAACCACAAGTTCACCGCAGTGCTGTTGAACTGTTAAGAAATGTAAAGTTTCAATAAAATGCAACATAATAATGTACAAATGTTACATATCTGTAGTTTGCAGAAATGTATAACGACAAGATTTATTCTGGCGATTGGGTTATGGGATGCTTACACAGCAGAATTGTATTGACAAGTTAGTTAATGTGCTTATTTTTTGATATCACTGTATTGCATTCAAGTAGGATTTGTTTTTCTTTAGTTTAATTAGTGGTAAATTGTTGAGGATAATGTTCAGAATCCAAATCACATGTAGGCAATACTTGTGGCGATATAATGCAGGCTTTTCCCCCTCTTCTTCCTCTCACCTGAACGGGCTTAACTTTGCCAACTGCCATCCTTCCTCACCTCCCCTCCTTTACCTCTCAGCACCTTTCTCCAATTTCCCCCTATCCTTCCCACTTTCCCTCAGAGAGCCCCCCTCCCCTCAATCCTTACCACTGCCCCTCCTTGCATCCAGCCGACTAAACAGACAGGTAGGCAGAGACAGAAAAGACCAAACACAGGAAGGGGGCCCAGCCCTGACGGCACCCTCAACGCAGAATGCTTAAAGACCACAACATGGCAGCGGGCCTTGCACAGGCGATTTCAAAGGAAATCAAACATCTCCTTTCAAAAACAGTCCACGGTGTCTACTGAGAGTACCTGCTCTCTCTCTCTTTTGCTTTCTCTCTCCGTCCATCCCATGAGTCTTCTTTGCTCAACCCCCCCGACCATATGTACACACACATGCACGCACTCAGAGGGCTTTAAAGGTAGTTTGTGGGGCAAAAGTAAAGTAAAAGGAAATCAAGATGTAAAGACACAGGATGGAAGGGCTGGTTAACAGCTCTTTTGCATTAAAAAGAAGGTGAAGGCGCTATAGTTTTACCCCAAACACCAACATATGAACAATCAAACAGACATACACAAATGTACACATACAAGCGTGCACACACATGCACAAAGCCCTATGCTCAGTGGGGGGTGTGGCCTTTTGTTTTGCTTTTATGGTACAAATAGAAGTCAATGGAGGGTTTCAACACCGGGGCAAAGCAGTATTCAGTGGATTGAAGAATGTGATCTAACAATTCTCCAGGTGAGCTCATACAGAGGCCAACAGGTAGCAGGGAAAGGCTGTTTCAATATTAATTCCCTTAGATTAGTATTAATATCCTTAAATCAATAATGAATGACTAAATTTAGGGAACAAAATGAGCAATTTGTGTGGACAAATCATTCATTTGTTCCCTCAAATGAATAATTCTCGCCTTAAAATCACAAACTCATACTGTCAGGTTACTGCATTTGTCCTCTCCCTTCCCTGGTGATCACACATCTTCCCCCCATAGCCTGTAATCTTTGCTTTGTTTGTGCATCTATCTGTAGCTACAAATTAGGCACCATAAATTAAATAATTTCAGGGCACTTCGCCACTACTTTAACTACTTCCTGCAGGAGGCTACAGTCCATCAGGAACAAAGTCTCCTGCACAAAAACAGTTTTTACACAACTGCAGCTGGCCTCATCAACAAGGCCCAGGACCCCACTGGCATGGACTCTTATCCTGATCCACTCCTGGCGTTGTGCATTAACACCCATCCTTACTATCGCCCCTCTTGCACATATTTTTGTACTTAGACTATGAATTTTAACATCCCCTGGACAACAGTTTGCACATTTCTCCACAACTGTACACTTTAAAAAAGACACTTAAGTAACAGATATATTTTTACTTTTTCTAATATTTGTCCATACTCTGTTGTACATTTTATTATTTTATAGTATGCCTTTATACTTTGCACTCTGTGTATTGTTATGCATCAGATTACCAAGTCGAATTCCTTGTATGTAAAGCCCCTCTCAGCAATAAAGCCTTTCTAATAGCCGCTTAGCCTCTTTCCCTGACTGTCCAGATTGGCCGCGATGAGCTATAACTGTAGTGTCAATAGTTAGAATAACTAAGATAACAATTTAAGGGAATGAAATATGTATTTTTAGGGAAGGATTAGTCATTTGAGAGCTCATATTATTTTTTATGACTTAAGTTAAGAAACAAAATTTAACAAAACCAGCCACCTCAACAGAAACACCCACACAGATGGAAAAAAAATTAATTAGGTACAGATTGACTTATACTAATAGATAGAATATAGATGAAACCAATAACTTAAGTAAGTTAAAGTACCAGTATTAACATGACATGTGAGTCATCTTGTCAGGGTCCGGCCATACAACTGTTAAGTGTCCATTCACAGTCCGTAACAGGTGTCAAAAAAGTGTAAATGTTTCCCTCCTCCTGCGGCGCCATCGCCACGTCCACCCTCCTGCATTCATTACAATCCCAACAAGACCTGATCGCACCACTGACAACATGTCTCTGTATGTATACGACTACACTTTTTATACAAACACATCATACATTTTATAACAACACCATTATATCAATGGTGGAACTTTTACCCTGTTTTTTACAAAAGCCCTCTTTTGTCACTATAGATTGAAGCGATATGGATCAGAGACTACTTTTAAATTTTATGCACAAGCTTGCTGTATTTTATAATAATAATAATAATAAAGGATATGTATATATTTCAATCCTGGACCCAGGGTGTCTTTTGAGAATGTTCTGTTGCGGAGCTGTTCATTAAAAATGAAAACACCATCCTCTTCTTGTTTCCATATAGTTCATTTTAGACACTCAAACTGCACTAAAATTTCAGTCGGTTTCCATTTCAGGTTAAAGAAGAAAGCATGAGATTTGGTGAGAGGCTGTGGAGAAAGAGAGGGAGAGAGGAATGGAAAGAAGGAATGATTCAGAGAGAGATGTATTTTGGGAGAAAGTGTGAAGTATCTAGGGGACAGATCTGTGGGTAGAGTCAGACATCAGGCAACTGCAGGACTTGTTGTCTTTGCCAGAGGGCCCATACCCCAGGTCCCCCACCTCCTACCCTGTACCACATGTATCCTTGGCTCTCGCAACCTGCATCGCACCAACCCAGGCTGCCAGAGGGTAGGAAGGATGGATGGAAGAAAAGGAAAAAAGTAGCAGTAAAGAAGGGATGGGAAGAGAGGGCGAATTGCAGGCGAGAGAGATGACTGCAAGATGAGCCAGAACAAACGGGAAAAAGAGTGATGCTGGAACCACTGTAGAGAAGAGGATGGTTGGAAGGAGAGGTGTGAAAGTGAGGAATTAAAAATAGAATAGAATCCAGTATAATACACTGATGAAAACACACTGAGTGAGAGCGGCTTTATTGGGAAAGCAGTTATTATCTCAGAGAGAGATGAAGATGAATGACTCCCTGCTGACTCCAGAGAGAACCTCTCTGCAAAAATTCTTCCCCACACTCCCTCATCATCCTCTAGAAATGCGACTACAGGTACACGTTGGTGGCAGCTCACTCAGTGCGGTGTCAGCACTTTTTTTTTTTTTTTTTTTTTGTCACACTTGCACCTTGTTGGCAACATCTCTGCCAGTTCCTTTTCCCAGTGAAAGTCCCTACACCTGATAAAGAGGATAGAATGAAAACATCTCTGTGACCCACAAGGGAAAAAAGGCAGAGAGAAAGAAAAGAGAGAAGATGGAGCGAGAGAAAGGAAAATATCCAAGGCAATTAGCCCTGAATAGCCATGTTCATTATTTGAAGTGTGCCTTCAAGGACTCCCTGTGCTTGCCATGTACATCAACAGTAGGGTCCTTCTCACTCATTTACCTACACCATTCTCATGTTTGCTTTGCAGCAAGATGAGCAGGAGGCTATCAGAATGACATGTCCTCCAAAGTGGGAATCTGCCGTTGAGCACTTGTTTAAAGTTACAGAGATTTTACTTATACAAAAGCGCTAACAAAGGCTCATGCTTCTAGACTTATGATTATGTTTGGGTAAATTTTGCAGCTTTTTAAACAGGATCTAAAAGTATCTTTAAAGGGGGGTTGTCTCCAGACGGGTGAACCAGTAACCTAAAGGTAAAAAAAGCAATCTTCTTATCAAAGGGTGTCTGATTCATCTCTCTAGCTTGCAACCAACAACTTTAGGTGGAAGAATAAAGTGTCAAACTTTAGAGGTGCCTTCTCAAATTGCCCTTGAGCAAGGTACTTTGCCTTCAGGCCAGTAGTACAAGGCTGTGCAGCTGTGTAGCCTTGCACAAGCTTACAGCACTACTGTAATAACTGTGAGGACTTTAACCCTTTTACAGCAATTAAAGGGTTTTGGAAAGAAATGTGTGTGTGTGTGTATATTTAAGGTCCTCTCACTTTAATCCATCAAGCTGTTGCTGGCATAAGATATAGTGTGCTCATTGGCAGTTTTCTCAGTTACATTACAAGAAATAACCTTTGTTCTTTCTCTGTTTTTAATTGCACAATGAGATGGTCAGTTGTTGAAAGGTTTTAATAGATGGAGACATTTTTATTTTCTTTCATTTTTACTCCTGTAGTTTCTTTCTGGATCAGAATGCAAACTAAAACTTGTCATCACTTCTGTCCCCCCAGCTGAGAGAAACGGACGCCAACCTGGGCAAGAGTTCTCGAATCCTCACCGGCATGCTGAGAAGGTAAGAGGCAGGTACGGACCTTGTTTCTGCACCTCTCTGTATGTACCTGTTCTGTGAGCTTGCTACAAGTCATCACCATCTAATTATGTTTATAATTAGATCAAAATGATCCATCTTTCCATTTGTGATAAGTCTGTGTCGCTGTTGGCCACCTTTTTTGCATTGAAGTGGTTTTCCAGAGAACTCTGGTAGGGATGGATAAACAAGCAAATACACATAGATGGATGAATGTGTCCAGAACATTTACATGTTAAGGCACATATCCCAATTGATAATGTTTATCTATCAACAGTAGTTACTAGTTAGGTTCTAATTTTGTCCACTGAAGTGGAATTTTATTTGGATGAAATTTATCAAACAGCTTCTCAACAAGGTGCAGCTGTGACATATAATTATTATTAGGCATTTAGTAGTTGATAACAATACTGATAAATTTGCACAATTCTCAATATGGTAAAAACAAAAAATAAATCCCATGTAGTAACGCCTTTATAAAAGCATTTAAATTTAATGTAATTTAAATGTTATTAATCCCTGATGATCAGGGCCTCAAAAGCAAAGTACTCATCTATGTCGGTTCGACTTTGTGGGTGAGTGGTGGTCCAGAGTTCTCCTCAGTCATTAGTTCAAGGTCCACACAGTTTAATATATTCAGCATCATACTTGTGTTTGGCCATGTCGTTGAGCTAGTTTGCTGCCTCTGTTAAACAGCTGTCAGTTGGTCACTCTCTCTGTAGCAAGAAACAACACTTCAAAATTAAAGCTTTGTGCTGGAAATTTACTGTACTTCAATATAAATCATGTTTTTTATGAACTTGACATGTTCGCGAGTCACTTGCGGTCCATTCAGAATGGACTTGTGAACCACTTTTGGACCAGCACCCACCGTTTGGGAACCACTGGTCTACAGTATATTAACATGTTTCCCCTCTATTGTTGTTGCTGTTCAGCACTTGCATATGTAAGATGTGACAGTTGGCCTTTGTGGTAGGCTATTTTTACTGCCCCTCCTCCACTGTGATTGGACGACAGGGTAAAAAGTGACGGTGATGAGCGCAGCTTTAATAAAAGTTGAACAATTTTCAACTTTTAGCTACCAGAAAAAGCCAAATGTGCAGCGCTCAGTGCAGAACACTTATCGTTTTGTCAAGTTGCTGGTGTCTGTAGCACAGAGTAAATATGCAGTGCTCCTGTTGCAAAGAATTAGCAAAATAAGGTGGCTTCAGGTAGGCCAGTAGACATTCTTCTTCCTTTGGCATTTAACAGCAGATTAGCACTACCACAGAGAATATGCTGCTCCATCAGGTGTGGAAGAATTGTATCCCAAGTACCTACGATACTGCAAAAAAAATGAGTACTGAGTTCTGACTGATTTCTAAAGGTCCTGATTAGTTGTATATTCCATCAATATGACACTTACTGTATGTCTGAACGAACTACACTAACAAACAATGTGAATGCCCGTACTGTTATATGCGAAGGTATTGTTGTTAAGTGGCTGGGTAGACTAAGAGAAACAGTAGCCCAGCATAGCATCTTGCAGGAAAAGGCTGGAAAAGACAAGTGCGCACTGTACACGTCTCCATTCTTTTCTTCTCTTTGCCTTTGTTTTTCAGAAAATGCACTTACAACCCGTATCCAACTCGCTGTCTTTGTCTCTCTCGCCTGCTAGTTCATGCACAAAGCAGCCCCCAACAATCACACAAACACAAGCATTCACACGCAAATATTTCAATAGTCCTTGCATTATCTTATGCACCCGCCACCTAACACACTCACACATACGCACAGTCTCACACAGACACATACACACACACATGCACATACACACACACCGTAATGTCTTGTCACATCTCCATTTTATAAAGTGCCTGTGTGCCTACCCCTGAACCGTGACGCCACGGTTTTGTTTCTCGCTCTCTCTCTTTCTTGTTTTTTTTTCTCCCTGTCGCCCACTGTGGATTTTGATTAAGAGTAATATGTAAATGACACCGACTAAATGTAAAATTCTGGGGCCAGGAAGGAAGTGCCAATTGAAATAGATGCTTCAGTGCCCGTAGACAATTTGGAGGGCGGCTCACAGGGCGGCCAGCAGTTACTAGAGAGGGAAGGCCTGAGAAGGGCTGTGACGCCGACTGTAACCAATATTTCTGCATATGTCTCCATTTTGTCAAGTCTGATTATGGGAAGAGGAGGAGGATCGCGGGGGGGTCAGCTCGCCTGGCATGTCACCCAAAGCTGTCCAGAAATCATTCATCATTCCCTCCTCCTTCCCTCTTTTTTTCCCTCCACCCCCCTCCGGTGCTGAAGTAAATAACACACTTATTTCAATATTATCATATTAATGTTAAAGTTCAGCTGTCACCTAATGGGAAGACTTAATCAGACGTAGCATTTTAAGAGGCAAGCTGCCACCCCCCCCTTTCCCACTCTCCAGCCTCCTCTCTTGACGTGCCTTTCCTCCTCTGGTTAGCGCCCCGCTCAAATCAGGATTTATGAGGGCCTTCCAAAGTGGGGCCCGGCTGCGAGCCCCTTCGACTACCGCCCGCCTTTCTGCTTGATGGGAGCAGCACAACATACAACCCCCCGTCATTCCTTAACAAAAAGTCTTTTTTTTTCTCTTTTCGTTTCTTCGCTGTTTGAATAAAAGAGAGTGTGTTTTGTTGTAAGGTTGCGGGCTGGAAACGTCAAATCTGAAGTAATTTATAACCAGAGATAGAGAACTGAGAGCGAAAAGTAAGTTCAGGATGGTTCAATGATATATCACCCCCCACCCCCTTTTAGGCAATTCGTCCTCATTTCCCCATTCATTTCATTATTTGCTCCCGCGGTTTCTGCCTTTTTGATTAATTGTGTATTTGTGTGCGATGTCAAAGCAATTGTAGTTTCTTTACACTGTTGTTGGGGTTGGGGGGGTGGTTGCTTTGTCATTCTCCACTTGTTTGTCTCAGCTGTGGACTTCTTTGGTGTTATTATAACCTGTGCTCTTACGACACTAACCTGATTGTTTGTTTAATCATTTTTAGAGTTCCTTTTTTTGTAATGCAGTAATTATCTAAATTTGAAAGCCAATGTAAAAGCCACTTAAGCATGTATTAATATTTGGTAAGAATTTCTGTGTTGATATGACATATCAGATAGTTTCTAACGATATTTAGGTTTACGCAACAGTTTCTTTATATTTTGAATAGTGTATGGTTGTGGACCATACTAATTTTATATGTATATATTCATTTTATTTATGTGTTAGATTACAGGCACAAGTTATTTACACCAGGTATGGTGCCATAAGGCAGTTAGGTGCGCATGACAGTAGGAGAGGGTGGACAACGTGGTGCATATAAGACGCTGTGAAAGTTGTCTTGATTTGGACTGTAACAAGTTTTTGACCGTGTCATGCAGTGTTTAAGTATAATAACAGGAATACGATGAGAATATATAGAAATAGGACATTGACTCGGTAGTGGATCGTACAAGAAAGGAAAAACTTGTCCTGTCTTTTTTGGTATTCTCAATAAACCTCGTTCAACTTTTCCCTGCCTCACGTGAGTACTATGGATCTCCAGAAAAGGAACAGAAACACGAGTCAAAACCGAGACACCTCACAAACTAAGTGGCCAAGGGACTTTGGTATGTTGAAACGGCCACTACAGCCAACATCGCATTTTTGTTTGATTTGAGCAATAGTTTTATATTAATACAGCCTCTTTCACACATGCAGTCTATCCCTGAACTGTTAAGGAACATTCCCGCATGGGGTCATGTGTGAATGGCAGCAGGGATCAATATTCAGGGGTATCTTTACGGACCAAAGTAAAATTTCAAGGAAAATAACAATAGGGCTGTGTTGTGATAGACAACACAGCCCTAACACTGCAGGGACAAGCACATAAAGAGTTACATCCGTCTGATGAAAGACACTTTCACATGGAGCGAGCAAACCAAACTCAAGATGCTGCTTAATAGATGAAATATTTGAATTCGCAACTTTTTTGCAGTATAGCATTTATGCCAACATTACTTATCTCGCAAACTTGTTGAATATTAAAGATATACTATGCAGGATTTTCCCATAAAACAATGTGTAGACTCATACAGAATTTATCCCTCTCACACATCACTTATTACCCACTAGACGTGCATGGCAGTGTAATTTTCTGCACAGACTCTGCCCTTTACCTGTATTGTCTTATTTTCTTTAGATTTTCTGTGTTCAGGACATTTTTTCACATGTAATCCAGCCATTCAAGAGACACTGTGCTGAAAAAACACAAATGTAGCATGGCAAAATGCTAATCGAGAATTAGTCTGGGGTTGGCTTTTCCTTACGCTCTCACTGGTGGGCCTGTCTTTAAAACAGTAACTGATAATCTTGCATAATACACCTTTAAACACATTATACTTACAATTACATTACAAGAACATTGGCACTGGACAAAAACAGCTCCTCACCCACCATGTTCCTGAAAGTAATGAGAGATCTAGAGAGTCTTCCACCCTGTACACGTACATTAGGACTTGCTCCCATCTGTTTGTTCTATTTAGCTTTATGGTGGATGGCATTCGTAAGTGTTTCATTACTGCAATTTGCTGGACTGTCCCTTGCCCAGTCTATTCTGGCATTGCCATGACATGTGTGAAAAGGCACAAGACGAAAATGTTCCTTAATGTAGTGTATGTGTGAATGGTGGAAATTTCTAGCTGTGCCTGAAAGGCTATCCCAGTAATTTACCTAAAATGATGTGTGAAAGAGACTAAATACAGAGATGCAGTGTAGGATATTGAGCTGTGGTCGTGAGCAGATACATAAATCCTACAGCAACTTCAAGTTGATTGTGAACTTGTGCTCAGATAAGTAGACTCCAGTGTGTAAATGAAGGGATTTATTGTGATCTGCAGGACAAATTGTGTCCTTTTTCCATTGTTGGTGTAATTTCTTTTAAATTCACACCTCTTCTTGAAGTGTCTTTATGGTCCGGGGTTTCACCCCAGCTGAGAAACAATTAGACACTCATTAAGACAGCTGTCAGAGTTCAAGAAAGCCAATTAACTTAAAGACTCTGCGAATATCACTTATTGTTAGAAACATTCAGAGACACACACATCTCAAATAGCTGTTGCTTTGTTTGAAAATGAATCTTTGCAAATTTCTGACTGTGAAACTCATCACTGCCAATGAGGGTAATTAGTCGAAAACGCTGTGTATAGGTGCTGTCGATTGACTGGGCCAGGATGATAACTAGTCTCACAAACATAGCCTCTGTCTCATGTCAGCTGTCCTCATTTACTCAGTGGATGTCAGTGGTCTAGTGATGGGCATCCAGGGCATCCACTCTTAGTTAATTTTTAATTCAATTTTCTGAAATCCTCTGGGTTTTAATTATACCGTGACAGGCACGGCGATCCCAGTGAGGCAGAAAGGCAATCCTGATATTATATTAATATCTGTGATCATCAAATGATCTATTATAATCTCATTTAGTTCCTGTTTAGCACCACCACAGTCCCTTTGTACCACATAGTAAATGTTTTGGCCACAGCATTGCCTTATTGGCAGCATTGATTGGTGGTTGCATTCCTTCGTAAAAGATGTAGATTTTAAGTGTAGATGTCTTAATATTATAGAATACATAAATGTAATGTAAAATATTTACCTCTAACCTAACAGCACCTTAATCCCAGAAGAAGGTACTCATCAGCATGTTAAAATAGAAACTCGTCAATCAAAAGTATCCTACTTTGGCTACATTTGGGATGGAGGCTTAAGATTCAAATCATTGTTGCCATTATCAAGCAACACTTTCTAAAGCCCTTTTCACATATGCTCTGCAATCCTGATATTATCTAGACCAGTGGTTCCCAACTGGTCTAGCCACGGGTCCAGATTTCTCCTTAGTCATTAGTTCAAGGTCCACACAGTTAACAGCATCATACCTGTGTTTGGCCATGTCAGCGAGCTAGTTTGCTGTCTCTTTTAAGTAGCTGTCCTTTATTCACTTACACTACAGCAGGAACAGCACTTTAAAATGAAAGCTCTGTGCCAGAAATTCACTGTACTTGAAAATAAAGTTGTTTTTTACAAACTTGACACGTTCGTGAGTCGCTTGCGGTCCATTCAGAATGGACCCCGACCCACTTTTGGACCATGACATAACAGCTGGGAACCACTGATCAAGACATTCCCCGGAGGAGCTGCATGTGAGAACTCAAATGTCCGAAACAGTTGAATCGGACATTAAAGAGACTTTACTCTGCCAGCTCCCTAATGCAAAGTCTGATTGAATTCATCGCAAGTGAACGGGCATGTTGATTCTTTCGTGTGGGTCATGGAAGACTGAAAGGAAACAGAAGTTTGCGGGTGAAGGAGAAGGATTGTTTACACAAAGACAACAACGAAAAAGTCTAATTGAGACAACAGGATTCAGGAACTACTGTTGGAAAAGGCTGACAACAAAATCATCAGACAAATTCAAGGAACAGCAAGAGACCCTGTTGCTTATGACCAAATTACGAGACAGTTACAGGACCATGGCTTAATCCATGTCATACCCTGCCTTGTGAACACTACTGGGGCGCCACCCCATGCTTAAACCAAATGTTCCAGTAGGTGAGAATGCTTCTGACACAGACAATCTCTGTGTTCTACATGTGTGAAAAGGAAACTCCGAACAATGTCCACACCTTATTCCCCAGATCTTGTCCCAGTTTCATACGAGAAAACAGCTTAAGATTTCTCCTCTGACAGTAAACAAAACACAAATTTGTTTTGTTTTGAATTTACCCAAAATGTAAAATAAGACAAGGGGCACAGAGGTCTTTTATCATTCAAGGCTTTTAGTAGCTAGTTCTCTAAAATAAAGAACATCTAAGACCACAAACTTTAATCCCCACAGGCTAAATTATTTTTTTTTAGAGATTTGATCAGGCTCACAGATATCATCTGAGCTCATGTCAAAGGATTTGTATATGTAAACTTAGTTTAGTGGATTTTCCTTTTAACTAATTGGACTTCATTACCCACCAAGTTGATCAAGTTTGATAGATGCATGGGTCTGGTACAGTTTGCATTGGGAAGGGTTACAACTCCCAGTGTGGATCACTATCCCTGATTAGAGAAACCATCGACCTTTTGATAAGGCGTCTGTTGTTTCCATGGCAAACTGACACTATGGCTTCTTGTAAATACAAAATGGCCCTGTGACTGTAGCATCTCAAGTATCTCACCCTCCTCAGTCAGATCAGTTGGGAATGGGATGCAGCTCCAGACCCAGTTAGGACCACTGGGGCTCCTGGCAGCTTCACGGAAGGAGGGGGCACAGTGAAGGGCAATGAAGCTGGGAGGACGAAGGGAGGTGGGGGGGAGGAGGGAGGGGATGTATATTTTGAAGCAGAGGGGTTGTCTGCTCTCGCTGGCAGCTGATCCCACATGCAGGTGGTCGACTCAGTCGCCAGGCAGATCAAAAAGTCAAGGCCCCGGGTGGACCTCCCTTTGAAATGGGAATGGGGCCTAGATATCAGACAGAAAACATAAGCAAGCTCCCAGCCACAGAACAGCTCCATATTCATGGCTCGGACTGGCAGTAGCGACGGGCAGGCTGGACGGACAGAGCCTCAGCCTTCAGAAGAGGACTCATGCACACTCTGGACACTGATTAAGAGATCAGCCCATGAGCCGGGGTGAGGAAGATGCAGTGGCTCACAGGCTGATGCGGCCCCACTGTTACCAAGACACCAACTTCCTTTCTTGAGACGTGTCTTGACAAGCTGTCTTAATGCGTGTCCAAGTTCATCTCTCTGATTTAACACAGTAGTTACATGTGACAAATACAGTTCAGCTAACTAAGAACAACCCTCTGAGTCCTGTTATACTGTTTATATATCATTTACAGAAATGGAAATAGACCTTTTCATATGACTAATTGGCAGAAGAAGAACTCATTTTTGCCATATGAAAATCAAAAGTTTCCTGCTCATGTTAATTACAGGAAACCAGGATTTTTTTCCTTGTGTTGTTGGCCCAGTAACCCCGCATGCGAACAATGTCGTGAGCCAAGAGACCAAAGTGCATGGTCCCAGAAAAGCATCTGGAGAAGGGAACTTTTGATTCCCTAAGATCTGTAAATTTTGCCTTTTCCCTGTATTATTGGCAAATATAAACTCTCTCCCTCTCTATCCGTCTGTCTGGAATATTAACTACTGGGATATGTAGGTCACATAATTAATAGAATTCAACTCTACCAGTGAGCTGTGGTGGGATCGGAGTCTTGGGGCCCTCTTGAAGTCTTGTTATGAAGTTGAACAAAAAGATTCAATTTTTTTTAATTGAAGCTGAAAGATGGGGCAGATTGCAGTTCAGATGTTTTTCTTCCTCCCCTTTAACTGTTTTCTTTTCATTTATTTATTTGTGTTGCCCTGTTTTAGGGTGAACACGTCACTGCAATGTGGAGGGGTCAAAAGAGAGTCAGCCAGTGGAAGGCATCACATGCATTTACAATCCTACACACTTCTAGATTTCCTCTTAGCCTGTGTTTTATCAGAATATCGGACCATACGTGATGTCTGTGGCACTGTGTAAGACAAGTTTGCCCTATTTTGTATTCTATTTTACTTTGTATTACAGCTGAACTCATCACAGTAGCCATAGCCGAGCTTCGTGTTTTCTGTCCCGAGAGTGGCAGATCGATCCCAGTGGATCCTACTCTCTCTGATCTCCTCTCCATGTTGCTGCCACGATAATTCCATGTACTACATTTAAACACATTCCCTTTGCTTTGCAATTTGTTCAGCCTGGCATCATTACCACCCCGCTCAACCCCCCCGCCCCCTACCCTCATATTGCTGCATCCCCCTGGGTCAGTCCTATCCCTGGCCTTTTCTGCCCCCTCCAGGGAAGCATTCTGTGCTTTTTATGTCCAGTCTGTTTTTATTCTGGCATAGGAGCAAAGTGCCAAAGCATGAATCGTATCTGGCCTCACTGCAACCCCTAGCTAAACTTTATACATGTCAAGATGAGCGCAGCTGTTGTGTGTATGTGCATGTATGCACATTATGGCTATATTCAGTGGATTAAGGACAGCATGTTAGCCTGTTAAGGTATTTGGTGTTGATAGTGGTGGTTGTTACTGTTGGCAGACAAGTAAGTAGCGCTGGAGGTCCTTGCTGGTCTTTGAGGCCCATTTGCTTTAGGAAAGAAGGCAAAAAAAGAGATTTATAAAGGCAAACATATACTTTGCACATCCATGTAGCCGTGAGGGTCCATGTGATCAAACAAATTTCGTCAGCTGCTCGTGTCCACACAGACATCTGTGTGGACACACTAACCACTCAAATTCTGACCACGCAGATGCCATCACAAGCGCTGACCACTGACTCGGACAGAACCATATGCACATCTTTTGTCTGTGGACGTGGACATGATGGAACACATCAGGCAATTTTAGCATTGTCCTTTACAATATGCTCCGAAATGCCAGACCGCATACTAGGGCTGAACGATATGGAGAAAATTTCATATCTCGATATTTATGCCAGATATCTCGATACCGATACGATACGATATGACTATGGGTTCAGTGAAAACTAAGCATTCTTTATAAAAAATTTAAAAAAACAAAAAAAAAATGAGTCCGAACCATTTTCTGGAAGCCCTCTTCAGTGACTGAATACACGGGAATCATGTGTAGCAATAT
The DNA here is from genome assembly GCF_041903045.1 of Epinephelus lanceolatus. NCBI lineage: Eukaryota > Metazoa > Chordata > Actinopteri > Perciformes > Serranidae > Epinephelus > Epinephelus lanceolatus. Next base: position 23,459,997 of record NC_135754.1, on the reverse strand, counting down.
GGTACGTTATAGCATTTGTAATGTCTTTGTGCCTGCTGGATTAATGGCATTATGCTACTGAATGCATCGGCAATCCCACCTTGCTTGGGCTTGACACAGGAGGACCCAGATGTCCCTGCCGTGTCTTTTAATGCAAGGCACTGTTCATACAGTCCTCGGTAGTGTTGTCATGGTACCAAAATTGGGACCCATGGGACCATACCAGTGAAAGTATCATGGTTCTGAGTAGTATCACGATATCACAGCCAAAATGAGGCAGATGTGCCTTTTGTCATTTATAAAAAGATAAATCACTTTTCTATAATACATCAATGATATTTCAATGGAATAAATTACTTACTGACTTATTCATACTTCAAAAACAGCATCAATCAGTGATTAACATAGGGGGGATCAAAATAAAATAAAAAAATAAAATAAAAATCAACCAGCCACCCTCCTCCCCTGACAAGTAAAGAACAGTCCCTTCATAAGTAAAGAACAGTCCATAAAGTGCGGTGAGGTTTGTGGAAATGTTAACGGTGTTGCACCGAAATCTGTGACCATCGGAATCTGTGACTACAGGGGGCGATGTTGCACATTGTCTGCGTGTGTGTGGCCATCAACAATGGCAATGGAAAGTAGATAGCCTTAAGGTAGATGTTGTAAATTACTTTTATTATAACAACTTTTTGTGTGATAATGTATGCACTGTTTAATAAATGAGTAAACATCGACACACGTGCTCTGTTATTGCCTCAATATTTGGACAGATGTATTTTCATTTCAAAGTTCAACTGTAAAGAGCTAGATGCACATCAGAATATGTGACCTCACTGAATCTGCATAATAATGAGTTTAAACCTCAAAATAACTGTTTTCAATCCTTCTGTCATCCTCTCACATTAATATGGACACATATATTTGTATTTGGGATCATCACAGAGATAGAAACACATATTCTGATGGCTGTACAGCCGTCACAGATTCCGACGGTCACAGATTTCGGTGCAACAGCGGCTCGTTTCTCCTCTGACACGTCACATACCTGTGTGCCGCTACAGCTCGGCTGTTCCGGTACTACTGGGCAGTCATGACACCAACTTATTCACCTGGAGCCAGGCTTCTCGGTCGCCGGTAGCCTCGCGTCACCAGGCTCTTCACGTACGGCGAAACGCCGGTAAACCACATTATCTTGCGGCGGCCATAGCGCTCTGCCGTATTCCCGTCTGTGACCCCCATTCAACCCACAACCGGTAAGTTTCGCCTTTCGTTTCTGCTGCTGGTTGAAATCTGTACTCACACAGCGTGCTGACTGATTTAATTTGCTCGAACAAAACTATTTTTAGTCGCAAATGTGTTGTGTGTACTAGCAAGTTGCTAGCAGCAGCACGTCTCCCTCGCTCAAGGGGATGTTTGTGATTGGCTGGCTTTGTTGTCAATCCAAGGCAAGCAGGAAATGAGGTTTGTGATTGGCTGGCCGTAGCTGTACATTTAGGGCAAGCGTAAAAAGGATGTTTGTGATTGGCTGAGCTGTACATGCAGGTCAAGCTGGGGAAACTCATGGGGAAATTATATCGTCAATATCGTTGCCTTTTGGGATATTAATATCTTGCATGTTCATATCTCGGTATAGATACGATAACGATATATCGTTCAGCCCTACCGCATACAAACAAAATATTCTGTAGATAAGCAAGAAGTCATTGAGTGTTACCAGAAAAACAGTATCGGAAAAGTTGACTGCCTATCAACAGTAGTAAGAGCCAGTGTACCGCCAAACATTGCATTTTTGTACTGTTGCCTACCTCATAGTCGAAATTATATACCACCGCTATGTCTCCCCCCGTTTGCAGTGATCTCTCATGTTCTTCCCGGCCCTGCAGCAAAGTCTCTTCTTTCCCCAGTGTAGTGGGCTATATCTTTCCAATAATTTAAGGCCATTTGACTCTCCCTGTGGTCGCTAAATAAACAGTCCTTATTACAGATCATTAAAGATGGTGAACCTGCTCGGCCAGTCTTCCCTCGAAGGCATCCCAGTTGAACAAAAAAGTGCAACACATGCAGTAGGCACCTAATTACAAACATTGAGAGGTGCATGACAAAGAGCCTTCATGCTCTACACACAGGAAGTGATTACGTCATTTGCTTGCACCCAAAGCTCATGCCAGGGACACTAAAACGAGTATAAACCACGCGTTAGGCCACAGATATACTTGCTTTCTGACCACCTATTCGCGTAGACAACTGGCTGCGTCATGAACGTAAAGGTTCACATACTTGCCTATGTACTAGTTGTGTTACTGGAGGATTCCACTAGAGGGCACACCTAGGAAATCAGGCCATATAGAACCTGCGTAAAAAACGTGGTGATACTCAAAGAAGTTCCTACATTGCTTATTCTGAGATCAGGGCAGAAAGAGCGACAGCAGCTCAATCGCAAATGTTAAGGTAATATTAAGGGTCCCTAAAGCAAGCTTGTCGCGATAGTGGCGGGTGAATATGTTACACTGCCTCTAACGTTAATGTGCATATTGCATCTTACATATGTCTCAGTGTCAATTTCTGAGAATGTGTGCAAATAACAAACTAAATGGATGCAGGATATGTGAGGCAGCCATCATGCGTGTGTAACCGTGGAGTTAAAAGCAATTATATTTCTAGCTTTCACTCTCTATCAATGCTTTGTAGAAGGGATACCACACCATTCAGAATCATACAGAGACAGAGATCAGATGACTGTTTGACATATGAGATTTCACACCATGTTGAGTATTGGAGTTTTAAGGTGTAAGTAACGCCTATGAATGCATCCAACAGGTTATCTTATACTGACAGGGCTCTTTATAGAGAAAGTAATGGTAAATATGTTTTGATATTATACTGCTGTTTTATTTTTATCAAGTTACTTTACTTTTTGGTTTTGAATGTCAGATAAGTGTCTTGTTTTGAGATAGGAGCTACTTTTTAATGTTTCCGTGTGTCTGTGTGTGTGTGTGTCTGTGGCTACAGGCTGCTGCTGGGACAATGACAGGGTGCGCCTCAGCCTCATTACTCACTGCTCCTGAGCCAAACAAGCACCACTGCCACCTCTCTCTCCCCTTCTCTGCCGCTCTCCCTCCTGCTTTATATCTGTCTTTTTCTCTCTTCCTCCACCTCGCCCATTAGAGAGTGCTGATGGGACGTTTTTTGCAGAAAGGAAAAGATACACACACACACACAAGCCTGGGCTGTAGAAGAAGGGATTGTTGACAAGGGCAAAGACGTGTTGTTGTTTTATATAAGGGATGCATTTGTCTGTTGAGGATTGACTCGCTTAACTGGCTGCCAAAGCCCCCTTTTTCTCCCTACATATCTCCCTCTCTCTATTATCTAGCCCATAGCTGGCTTCTGTTTTTTGATAGGTCAGGACAAAGTTGAATTGCAATTATTCCAAATGTGGTGGTGAAGAAATTCTTTTTTAAAACTAAAATCATCAAAAGGAGTTGGAGACAGCTAGCTTTAAAGATGGTAAATACTGAATGCTTTCTAATAAGGCAGGAGGTATTTGCGATCAAAGTGAAACAGTCAGTCATCTCTTCAGTGAAACTGCTTTATCAGCACAATTAGCAATCAGCTAGTCCCTGAACTGTGCATCAAGGCTGAACTTCAGCATCCCAACAACAACAAAAAAACACCCTTTGCACCGTCACTTCTCCAAATGCTCAAGGGTCAGCTCTTCACGACATTGAGGCAATACTTCGTTCGACCTCGCTCGTACCATCCTAGCTGATAGAGCTTCTTTTTTCCCCCTCCTTTAACCCTGACAGACTGTCGTTCTGACGAGATGACTGGAGATCAGTGGCGCTCTCATCCCTTGAAGTGGCTCCAGGTGTCACTCCAAGGGTACCCGCCCCGTTTGATCTGCCGTCGAGCGCCTGTCGGGCCACGGCACCCTCTGATTTCCCGGTCAGAGGGGAAAGAGGCTCTCCTGTCCAAAAGTTCCACCGCTACTTTTGAGTGACAGCGAGGGAGAGGGATTGGTGGCTGTGGAGCAAAGCCGCAACCGTAACCGTTTGGGAATGGACCGTTTCCTGCTGTCGTTATTTCCTAGCTACCGTTTAGCAGCTATAGGGAACCCTCTTACACACACCCTCATGGGAGCATTGTATAGAGGTGATCTTGATTTGATATGCCAGGCACCAGTGGTCCAAACAACAGAGAAGGAAACAAAATAAACATCAGATGAAACCAAACCATTTTCACTGATCATGCTGTGGGCCTTGTCTTAAGAAGAACAAAAAACATCCTCTCAAACATCTTCAGATGCTGTCCAAAGGAGGTCCCTGTCTTCACTGAGGAGCTGCACAAACAAAAGGGGCAGATGAAACAAAATGGAGGATTGGAGGTATATATCTTTTCAGCAAACATAGATGCCTGTATCCTTCCTCCCTTTCATATTCTTATATCCGTTACATTTTTTTTCTCCCACCTACTGTGAGCTTCTGTAGAAATTACAGGTGAGATCTCAGTCTGTGGCAGGGCCTGCCTTTCGTCTAGAGGGAGCAGGGGGAAGGGTGGGGTGGGGAGGAGGTTTGAGGGGGGGGAGGAAAGACTGAGAAGGAGAGGAAAAAGAGATTCATGCTTTGCAGTACTGCTGTGTTGTTTGTGGCACTCTTCCCTTTGTGTGTCTGGCGATAACTTATTCAGCACAGGGCCATTCATCCAGGGGTTGAGCGCGGGCGTCCGTCAAGACGGAAAATAATGAGGCGACAGCAGCGCAGAGGATAGCTTTCTCCCTCTGCCTAGGTCGCCCCCTCCTACTCCTCCTCCCCTTCTCCATCTCCTCCTCCTCCTAGCCTCCCATTATCAGCCGATTTAAATAGATAATAGGGGGCCTTCTTTGGGACATTTTGAAGCAATTAGAACCTATCACATTGTCTCTTATTTGACTGTTGTTCCCTCCCAGCAAGCCATTGTGCATACTTCTAGGCATATCATGCAACAGCTGCCTGAGATATTGTGGAATGCCACAGCATTACTGGATGCCAGTATTTGTGTCAAGGCAAAAAACGGGCTATTTTATCTATATCTTGGCAATAGACTCTGCACCCATATGCGCATGTCAGGCACTATTCCATCTTGAGCCATGCCAGGACATGGGATCCCTTTGCCATGATAAGTTGCTCTTGGGCTGCGTTGCTTGCCAGGATCAAGTGGCTCCTGCCCAAACACTTGCACTGTACATACCTTCCCTGCACTTTCAGTCAGTTCTCATTTAATTCTTTCTCTCACCATCTTTGCATAGTCCATTTTGTTGGCTGAAGACATACAGTGGCGTACAGGGAGGACCACAGCCCTATGTGCGCTTGAACTACATTAATTTAGATTATTATAGTTGATAGAAAAGCATGTCCAATGGGGCTCAAGGTTCTAGACTGCTACTGTGGGTAGTTTTATTCCCAGCAAAGATATCTCAGTAGTTTTTGAGAGCAGTGATAGTCTCAACAAAATAAGTCAGCTGTCTAAGTTGTGTTTGCATCAAGATGGATGGTTAAGTATAGTTTTGCTGTTATTGTTGTTGCCCCTCAGATCTCTCTTTGGCAGGGTGCAAGAGCTTGAAATATTTACAAATGCTGAAATTTTGACTTGTTTTCTTTTTTCTTTTTAATATTTTCTTCTAACCCATCAATCATTTACTGCGCCTCTGTATGTCTGTATCTCATCCTAACAGACCCCCAGGATGGTGCAATGAAACAAAGGCAGAACATTGTTGCCATGTTGTTGATGGCATAAAAGATCCCCTTTATCACAATGGGCAAAACAATAAAAAGAGGACTACGTTTTTTTGTTTTTTTTCCCCAAGGAAGTGAGAAGGTTGTAAGGCAAGGCGTTTATTGACATCAGGATTCAACGGGAACTCCTGTCAAAATACTTAAACAGCACATTGGTCTGTTGTCTAAGCAAATGCCTAACCTTGAGTGCTTTCATACTAAACACAAAAATAGAATTTGTTTTCTATTCCAAAGGCTGGAAGGCAAAAGGACAGACCCCGCCACCCCACCCATCCTTTACTTTGGTTTTGCTGTGAAGGGCATTCCATGATATGTAACACACAAGAGTTTTGACAAGAACTGAAGAAAACAGGGCTTTGAAAATATCTTATTTGCCAAATCTAATCTCACAATGCAGTTTACTATTACACAAAAGTGAAATCTCAATCATTTTTGAATTCCTTCTATTGTCATATCAAAGTTCTTGGATATACGCATCTCAGACAAGACGGAATACAACAAAAGGACAGATGACAGAGTGCAAAGTAAAAATATTTTAGTAATTGAAATACAGTTCAATAGATTCATCAACCAATAGCATTAATAATAAACTCATTTTTGAAGCTTTATACTTCAATGCATTGTACTGCCAAAATACCCAATAATCCCTCATAATTCTGTAGTGTTTTGTCAGTTAATAATACCATGGATGAGATTTAGACTCTTCGTCTCAAAGAATCTTTAAGTGGTCCAATATCATCAGTTTCGTCATGGTAGTATAACCGAAGTAAATCACTTCAAACTGTTGTTGGGCATTGTTGACCCAATTCAGCTTGGTCATTGACCCTTTAGAAAATGACTGATGTTCATACAAAGAGACCATCATTTTAAACTGCTACTGCTGCAGCCTATAGACTTAATGTCTAGCCTTGCAACGCTAGCCATCAGAGGCCTTTAAATTGGAGTAAAAGTGCTGCAGCTGCTGTTTGTTATCCATAGCCTCACTTATGTACTTTCTGTAACTAGATTCAGGAGAGCTGATTAGTGTTGGGTTATAACATATGTATAAGATAATAATTCTCACATTATGCAACAACAATGCTCATTAGGATTTATGCTATTTCTGCAGGATAATCCTCCATATGTAATGTCATAAATTAAATTAGAACAGTTTACACTAATCAAACATGTAAAAACTAAAAACAAGTGTTATTGGCACTCTAAGACCACTACTTGTGATAATACTTGCCAAACCTCTAATTTCATTTCTGGGGGTTTTGATGCCTCAATACTGGTGACAGCTGTGGCCAGATTATGTTTTCAGGTTTTTAGTCCATCCATCCCATTCTCATGAACATGATATCTCAAGAATGCCTTGAGGGGGGAACTGATAAGAATTTGGGGTTTAGATGTCGAGGTCACTGTGACCTCACCAAACATGTTTTTGGCCATAACTGAAGAATTCATACACTAATTATGACAAAATTTCACACACATTTGTAATAGAATAAGATAATAATATTAATAATATTAATAATAATAATAACTTTTATTTGTAGAGAACTTTTCGAGCTGAAAGCACAAAGTGTTTTCCAGGGTGAAGACAATACAAAACAAAAGTGATACTAATAAAACATAAGACACTTAAACACATATATACCTATAAGCATGCATACATAGACACATGGCTGCAAATACGTACACTTCCATACACACAATAAGTCTATCAACTGTCAGGAAAGACCGATCTGTAGTAAGTTTTCAGACGAGATCTAAAGACGTGAACAGAGTCAGGTGGTCTAATGCTCAGGGGGAGGCTGTTCCAAAACCAAGGAGCAAGAACTGAAAATGCTCGATCACACTTTGTCTTCAGCCTGGAATCTGGAACAGTTCGAAGGCCCAGATTAGCAGACCTGAGGGGCCTGTTTGGATGGTACGGTGATAACATTTTATATCCAGAAGGTCAATGGTCACATCATAATGTTCTGCCAAAACAATTTTCTGGCAATTACTTGACATCATAATTCAGTAACCGAAGGGGAGACATTTGGTCAAATACTGAATTGGTGACACTAATCTTTAAACTGTGCAGACTGTATAAATCTTCTGAGCTTGCTGGGTTGAAGATATGTGTAAAGGGTCCGTGTTTTAGAATTTGTAGCTTCTGTCCAGCAACATTCGTATTTGAATCATTGTCTACTGTCACAGCTACTACATTAGTCTGGACAGACATGGATTTGAACTGCAATTTCACTGGTTGGCAGAGGCGTATAATCTCAAGGAGGGAATTCTAGTCAGAGCTTGCTTTGTAGGTTGCTGTGGGCCAAATATGACGTCACCTGGAAAGGTTTTAGGGCCCAGTATTCAACCTGCTTAGGCTGAACTAACATTTATCTTATGCTGGCTGCTACCTGTCTTTGTTGTCTGGCGTCAGTGTTATTGGAAACATGAAGTGCTGCACCAGAATGTCAGGGATGTTTGAGATACTGCATGTGACAGATAAAACAGACAGAGCCACATCCATAGTTATTTGAATTAGCAGGCTCTGACAATGACTTGGGCATGACTGCTGAGACGTGTTAAATGCTTTTGTGTGGAGGCAGACGATTGAATTATCACTGAACTCACTGAAACACTATTCCTCTGAGTTAATTTAAGACACAGGTTGTTTTGTTTGTTACTCCAAGTCACTGCCCAGATGCTTTTGTCCCAGTGGTGCATTCCAGCGAAAGCACGGTTGGACATCGAATCATAACGGTCCTCCCTCTGACTGATTCATATTTAGTGATGTTGAAAAGGCCTTTTTCCATGATGGATGCCTCAAACCATCATCTGTTGTAGCCAAGATCGTAAGGACAAAGCAGAGTTATGCCACAAAAGCCTGTAGAACCGTGATCAGTGGAGAAAACCCCAGTGAGGTCCAATGCCCATAGAGTCCATTTTTAGCCCAGGGACCATAGGAAGTTTTGTAGATGTTGTATAATTAGACGGTATGCAGTTAATCCTAAGGGACTGTTTGGCAGACGCTGTCTTTCCACTCTTAAGTTTTTTACTTGTATGTAGTCGTCTTGAACTTGTCAGTCATGGCTTTAAATGTATTCTTCTTATTGCTTTTAGAAACGTTTTGACAGTTACAGTCAACATTATTTTTGGACAGTATATAGACACATATATCTTAATATGCTGATAATCTAGTATAATTCTGAGAAGGGATTCTCTCATGACATACCCTGGCTGAGAAATTCGAGTCAAGTGCAGTACACGTTCAAGCCCTTGGCCTGGCTTGGGTTTTGGGGAGTGAACCAGCCATGCACGGCTGGTAATGACAGGTTCCATGTTGCCCGTGGCTTGTGGCCCACTGCACTGTTTGTTTGGAGAGTGGTGCTCGGCCGTGAAGTGCTGGCCCAGCTGGCAGCAGTTCCGTTGCCCCTTTGGCCCAATGGCTGGGGCTTGTTTGGCCCACACCAGCCAGGCAGACTGGCATCCAGGAGGCTATGGAGGAAGAGGTGGAGGGATGGTGGGGTTGGGGGGGGTCTGACAGAGGAGAGGAGCTGTTGGCTGAGCACCCTGGTGCTAGGCCAGGCCTGCTGCCAACTAGAGAGAAGACTTCCCCGCTCACACCACGATCTTCACGTCTCTGTGGCGACAGGGATCTTAGTTTGCACCTCAAGGGTCAACATCATCCCATCGTGATCTGTCTCAGCTTGAACAACCTTGCTCAGAGAACAGCCCTGAAAACTTTGCAAATATATATTTTGATTTTTTTTTTCTCCCCCTGTAGTGTATTGCAACACAAATATTGTTTTTTGCACACACGTACATACACTTTTCCACAGTCCAAAAGTTCAGTTGCCCATATTGCATTTGCCAAAGTTCTTGCAGGGATGTTAAAATGAAAAATGCTGACCTATCAAATCATTCCCTTCACTCTTTTGAGTGTTATTTTCAGGATTAGCTCCTATGCTGCTGGCAACAGCAAAAAATAAATGCTTATCATAATTTACAAAATCCATAAACACCAGCTACATTTATCTAAATAAAATTAGCTCAAAGTCATGAAAAAATCTTGTGATGATTATTTTATTTGATTATGTATGCAGTTGGGTTCAACAAAAGGCCATGAACTCTCACCAGAGGTAACTTTCAATATGCGAGATACTGTAAGTTACCCTAGTTTAGTACAACATACATCTGATTTGAGCAACAAGCATCACAACTACTGTACATGGCCCATATCTTAGCCTGGAGGCCACAAAGATAACCCTTACACAAATATCCAGTTCTTTCTAAACCATCACTTAAAGTACTGAAAACCAATGCCTCTCAAAATTTAGAGCCACTTTGTTTATTTTTGGAGTGTTTGCTAGGTCACATGGACATCCTGTCAGCCATCGTGTAAACTTTAAACCCCAACCCATATTCTGATGGCGCCAGGGCTAACATTGCTTCAGTGTTAAAGGGAAGTTGTGAGGACATTGATGTCTTGGCCTAGCATCCCAGTGTCACTTTCCCAGCCTGTTTGTGGAGCCCGCCAATCTCCTCATTCTCCTCAGCTGACCTGAATGCATCACTGAGTATCACACACATGTGAGGAGCCTGATATCCCAGCCAACAACAAATGTTTTCCTACCATTACCATTGCACTACTATTGTACGCAGCCCTAGTCTTTTTGACCTGGCTCACACTGGGGCTCTGTCGGTTAGATGTTTTCGCCTGACTCCTCAGGCCAAGACTCTATTTTATTTAACAAGACGTCGACGCACACCCATCCCATCTAAAAGTTTCCCTGTGGTATAGCATTTCAGAGCAGACTTGACATAAACCATTTCTAAACACTGGTTTCATTTCACCAATCTTTAATTACATCGTTTGGTAGAGGCCGAGGTACAGGGTTAAAGCAAAGCACCATGTTAGCAAAGCGTATAATAGTGAGGGATACCACAGCCAGAGGACAGTGGGTCGAGAAGAGAGAAAAATATCGTACACAAACAAATGCTGAGAGAAAGCTTAAGGTGTTAAAGGTTCACAGACTTTTTAAAATGATTTTGATGAATTGCTTGTGGCCTGAAAGATGGCTGGGTTGACTTTTAACATTTTATAACTGATTTGTGTGTGTCAGGTTTGTGATGATAGTAGTGGAAAGTTAGTAACTGAGAAATCTGTCGTCATTTTAAGATTATCTTAAGCATAGAAATAAAATGAATAGAAAATACATTGAACTGTTTGCCAAGGTCGTCTGACTGGTACAAAAGAAAATAGGGATTGTTGTTGTTGTTGTGGTGACAAGTCATAACGTGTCGCTCACTAGTTTGAGAACTCCATTTTGTCCTTTTCTTACACCTATTTTCCTTATTAAAAAGAAAAATACAACCATACACAAACCCAAGTTGCTTTCTTTCATCAAACTAAGACTAACATTAGCTTAATTGCCTCATTGTAAATCTTGCTCTATTCAAACTCAACAGAAACAACAAACTGATATTCATCAGAGCTGTCTTAGTTAGTCTTGTTAGTCATGTACTTAGTTAGTCCACTGTTCTACCAATCACTCTTGTTTGGTGGAAATTTATCCTTAATTCACAGAGTTAGATGTGAAAATATGCTGATCTGCAGGCTGTTTATCCCCGCTGTCTCTCTTTCTGCCTCCCAGCTGTCCACTGAGCAGCAGCCCTCACTCGTTATTTGGAGGCAGCTACCGTACACCATGTTTCAATAAACATGCAATTAATGGCAAAAAAAGACAGTCACAGTAATATTTTAAAAATAACAGTAAAACTAAAAATTAAATGGTGCTTTTTTAAAGGAACACAGTGTAAGACATAGAGGGATTTGGTGGCATCAAGTGGTGAAGATTGCAGATTGCAACAAGGTGAAGCTTCTCCCAGTTAGAATTCCTTCAGTGTTCATTGTTCAGGTTTTTACCAGGAGCCAAATTATTCAAAAATAAATGGACCAGGTGATTAAAACTGGTAGAAACACTTAATAAAGCAGTTTCACGTTCAAGTTTCAAGTGTTTCTCCCAGGCTGTCTGGCAGGCCACACCACCACCTGCTAATATGTGCCATTTTCTCTGATAACTTGATGTGTGCTCACCTTATTCCTCATCTAGACGTTCAGGAGGTTTTTACCGTGAGCTGAATTGTGTGTAAAGGTCTCCTCCACTCCAGAACAAACAGACCCAGTAAATTAAACTGGTAAAAATACAGCATAAAGCAGTAAAATGTTACAAATCAGTGTTTCAGCCGAATTATCTGCAGAGGTCTCCTCCTGTCCAAAACAAACAGACCTGGTGATTTAAACCAGTAAAGCACTGAAAAACAACAGTTTCACGTAACAAAAATGAAAAGTAAAAATCAATGTTTTTCTGACGCTTTCCTCTCAGAAAGGCTGCAAACTACGGTTGCGGATACGAAAACATAAATGGCCTTGTCTAGAGCCAGTGTTTGGTTTGTCCGTTCTGAGCTACTGCAGCAACATGGCAGTTCAACATGGCAGTCTCCTACGATAAGGACCAGCTCCTTATGTAGATATAAATGGCTCATTGTAAGCTAACGAAAACACAATGATTCGTATTCTCAGGTTGTTACACACCAAAGAAATCATACCTTTTATATTACATTCAATTTCTGCCAAGATATCCCCCCCAAATCCTACACACTTGAGCTTTAAAAAGGTACTCCTCCACTGTTCATTTGATCTTTACTGCAAAAACTCACCTTGGCGAGTTCAAGACTTTTCACAAGTTGGTTTGTTTATACATAAGTTTATAGAAGTGTCCGTTCTACTCTCGTTCTGTTTCTGTGATCTTAAGTTACTGTTCATTCACTTAACTGTGCATAAGAAACTACATATTACTATAAACATGGAAGTATAACACAGATCCTCTGCCATGACCTTTGAATGAACCTCACCACGTCGAGGCAACAGTCCGCATTTCCTAATCAGGTATTAATTGTCATTCAGTTTGTATTGCAGGATTCACCACTGATGCCACGACTGTTACAGCATTGTTACTTATTAAAGCAGTGTAGTTATTTTGTGCCCGTCTTTCATTTCTTTTTCACTGTTACCTCATTGCTCAACATATTTCAGCTCAGTGTCAAGAGGCCAGCCATGGTCAGTCAATTAATTGAAGGTATACAAACCATTGGGTTGCATTCCAGTTGCACAGTGTTTCAGTGTATTATGGTGCCATGAAGAGTATCATTGTAGCCCAGAGCGATGGTTAAGCCTTCCTCCAGCTCTGTGACAAAGGCGGCTGTGAGGTCGTGCCCGAGGCCAGGACTATCAGAGCTATCAGTCCGGCAGAGAAAGAGCATAACAACAAGCCCTGTCAAATAATGGTGTCAACACTGGGATTGTTTAGCTTCATTTGTGCAAGGAATGTCCCTAGTTTAATGGTGACATGTCGCTGTCTATTGACTCAATGGGTCGGATTTTACCCCGTTGTTGATTCCGTGTCTCTCTCTGAGCGTGTTTTGCTGTCGAATGGTATATTGTAGTGTATGCTGTATGGTGATTTGAAATATTTCCCTTTCCTCAAACTTTAAGATGTCAGAAAGGTCAGTTGTCAAGGATAGTTGGCCTAAAGACATAGATGTGGGAGGTGACATGATAACTCATGTCTCACTGAAGCGTTTCTTGCCTCCCACTGAGACCTGTATTGTATAAGCCTGATCAGAAATTCCCAGAGTTTTTTTTGCTCCTTGTTTATTAAGTTTGGTCGTAGTTCAGTCATCGATATTTAGAAGTAGGCATAATCCTGAAAGTCAGGCAGTGGGAGTGTAAGATTTATTGTCCCTGAGTTGAACTTACAAATGGTCTTTTCAATTGCTTCTCAGTGAGTCTGCAGTTATGATGGCCGGACACAAAGCATCTGTGGAAACTTTTGCTTACTAAACGTGGCTTTTTTTTTTCACGTGCACTTCATGGTTTCAAGCAATACGAGCTATGTTAAAATAAAAGAAGTGCTCTCAGTGTTCAGTGTGCTCATGCTGTTGTGAAGGAGTCTTTCCGGATTGCTGGTTGCCTTCTGAACTGTCAGAATGTCCGTTATTATTGAGCCCTCTCTGCCATGCCTTACCCTCTGAGTTTCAGCACTTCCTTTACCTGACTGGCTGGATAAAATGATTTCTTTTCTCCCCTCTTCTTCTCCAGTCAGAATATTGCTTCCCTTCACCGCCACGCCACATCCCCCTCCCTCTCTCCTAACGGTAAACGTTAAGATCCAGGAGTGGATCAATGGCTGTTATCCTTTGATGTGCTAGGACGCATTACGAGCGGTGAGTTCTAATTGGAGCAGAGAGCTGAGGATCAATGTTGGCTGTAATTGCCTGACACAGGGATGGGTGTGAGACTTTATTATCATTAATATTTAGACATGATGTGGGAGGAACCAGCCTGGGCTAAATGTACAACGGCGGTGCGAGCCTTTGATCTCGGGAGATAAGCAGATCGATTGGGGGTTTGTGGGGGGTGGCTGAAGGAAAAGAGGTCGCGGAAGTGTGTCGAGCCGGACGGACGAATTAGCGAGGCCCGCACCCTGGATTTTATCGGATTTCTCGAGGAAGTTTCCCTTCGGCTCAGGAAAGGTCATGCCAGGCCTCAGTCCTCCCCATAGCTAAAATTACAGTCTGGCATCCGGTCGAGTGAGGGCAAGTAGGTTTAATTTTAAGTTTGGTCACAAATTGGAGGCAACCATTACATTTACAGAATGGACATCATTATGCATTCATTAATTCAATAGTTGCTGAAAGAGCAAAAAAAGTTCCAAAATGCCCGTGCCCAATGGCCTTGTTTGGGTGTTTTTGTAACCTCACATGTTAGTTTTCTAGTTTAGGGATGGATTTAGATATAGCAGTGAGAAAGGAGGGATAAAAAGATATTTAGTGTTTGTCTCTTTGACAGGGCCCATTGTTTGGGAGACGTAACAAAATATGATGGAGAAAGAGGCCCTACGGGGCTCGGGGCTGCTTCCTTGGTGTCAGCAAACACAAGACGATGTTACCTAATCTTCTGGGTAAAAGGGGGGGGTGAGACTGTCTGATGGAACACTCCCTGTCTCGCAGCGTGACTAGAGGGGGCCGGGACTGTCCCCCGTGTCCGCAGAGGCTAAGGGCATGCTGAGACTGTGAGGCTGTGTGATGTATACGCTCAGTTCTGTCTCCTCTGTTTTTGTCATCTGGTTCCCCAGGGACTGATACCTTAATCATTGTACTTAGCGGGACAAAGATTGGTAACAGGTCGCACAGTAACAGGTGTGTTAGTTTTCATGGCTGTGTCCTGCTGCCTGATATCGGACAGAATGAGAAACCCAGCAGGATTCAGTTCAGCAAGGACAACGATCCTGAAAAGAGATTAAGTGAGGAGGTGATGTGCTGTAAGGTGACACAGAATCAACTCTGACACCCAAATTTTCCACAGAGTCCACCACTCAAGTATTCAAACAAATATTTCTCTATGTAGCATCTTTTGTACAAGAAATGTAGCTCAAAGTGATTTACAGTTACAAACACAGACAATTTCAGGTGAGGACATGAAAGAGAGCAACAAAGCGTGTTCATCCAGTGCATATCAGTAATTACACAAAAACATATTTTATTACAGTTTGAACCATTGTGTTTGAAAGAGTGTATTTTAATCACATTTTGGATTTGACTGTATGAAATTAGAGCACTCTTTATTGTTTATTTGGACCCCTATTAGTTGCCTTGTCAACAAGCACTGTTGGCAATAACTACTCTTCCTGGGGTTTGTATTAAAAGTATACTTTATAATTATACTCTAAACTCTATAATTACATCTTAAGACCCTGTGTCCAACATTATCTTTGGCAGACAAGCGGTAGCAGGTCGCTTAATAAAAAAAATTGCTCCCAGCTCTTTGATAAATGAGAAGCTGTGATTTGTTCTATGACAACTATATCTTGACATTACTGTTAGCTAGGTAGCTAACGATACTGCTATGTTAACAGAGGGATGACTACACAAGGCATACAGTGATAAAAGCAGAACGCTCACCAGCAACATGCAGTGCCCGCCAGCCATTCTGCTACCATAGAAACAATTTTCTGTTTTTGTTGTGACAGCTGGACAATAGCTGAGGTAAAGTAGCGGCAGTATCGACACCGGCGCCTTTCTGAAAGGTTCAGAATTTTTCAAATAAAAGCGCTCGGAGCGCTTTTCTCAAGGCAGCCGCATGCTGCCACATATGCTCTCTCCTCATTTGGAACAATTGAAAAAGGCAACAGCAACACGAAAAAGTTATGTTGCACTACATGCAGTAAATAATACTGCGTGTATTGGAGAGCTGCATTTTTGATAACTAAAAAAAAAAAAAAAAAAGAAAATGTAAAAAATTCCTTCAAGGTCTAGCGCACTGGTTCCCAACCTGGTTCCCAACCTGGGGACCCTTCATGGGTCACCAAAGCTTTTCAAGTGATCCCAAGGCTTTCTTGATTTTAAGAGGTGTAAGAAAATGTTTTAAAAAATATATATACAGATGCCCTATATCTCAGCATTCTGATATCTGGTAAGAAAACTAAATTAAATTGTTATTTTTAAAGTTTAGATTATTATAAAAGAATAATAATACACAGAGAATCGTCTAAAAGTTAATCCAAATTACTTGTTTCCTTCCTCGCTATTTGGGTTATTTGAACAGTTTATCAGTTGTTTCAAGCTGTGATTGTTATGCTTTGAATCTAATATAAAATATCCATAAAATATGTCACTATGTCAGGGGTTGTCAGATTACTCAATGGGAGTAAAGGGGTCCCTTAAGGAACGTTGCAGAACGGTACATTGCAAGTAGCTGCCTGTTTCAACTTGTGTCACTGCAAATCTTTGGTCTGAACAGTTCCTACAGTATTTTCAGGTGATTATAAACTAATGAAAACATAGTAATTAATACATTAGCAAAAGCTGATTATGTAATATATAGAGTAAAATAGTTTCGCTGACTGCCACTTTTCTCCTCTGTGCATCTTTTCATTACTTCTTTTCTCATTTTAAAACACAACCATACAGTTGTTGCGCTTTTGTGAGCGGTATTGATGACAGGTCTGCTTTGTCTTTACATTCATTGCTTTCCATTCATGTGTACATCCCTAACAGTACATTGTGCAGAGGCTAGCACCATTGTGGAGAACCTCAGGGTTGTGCAACAATTGGCCCCATTGTGTGACATTTTTTATCATTACACCAGCCTCAGCAGTGTTAACACATATATGTATCTATTGTGTTTGGTGCGGCGAGTGTGTACAAAGCATGCACTGTCTATGAACTTACAGTGGTAACCAAAGACTTGGAAGTTTTCGCAATTATAAGTTCAAAATATCCACTTCACTCATAAATAAATATGCTAAGATAAACATAGATATCTCAGCAGAAAGGAGCTGACTTTTGCCGTGTAGAACCTTGCTTTTCATCAATAGTGAAAGCAAGTGTTTTTCTCCTCCATGAATATCTGCAGCTTTTGTGTTTCACCGTCACAGCTCAGTGTTTTCAGTGTGCCCACATTTTCAAAGTTCTTGTTTAGCCTCTTGTAAGACTCTCGTCTTTCTACAGTTAATGTTAAAAGTTAGCTCGCTCGATACTTGGTATGCTCTCTTGTGTGCCCGAATGTGTGCGTGTGTATTTCTGACGTGTGTTTGCGTGTGCGTGCCCGGATTTGTGTATTTGTCTTTATTTGTGCTGTGTGTGCGCACATGCCCGTGTGCATGTGAATGAGGGAGTGAGATAAGAAGGAGATGAAGAGTCGTTCAGAGGAGCTTTCTCACTCAGAGGCGTCCCCATCTGTTCGCCTGGGCCTAATTGTTCCTGGGTGCGAAGACACGGGAAAAAAAAGGGAGGAAAGCAACTGTACTCGTCCCCTGTCCCAGAGTTATTTCTGTAACATTAAAAGAGTGCCACCAGCACGCTCCAGATTATTGCCATGTAAATAATGGCACTTGGCTCGATTCCCCGCTAATGAATGTCATTTACTTTTCCAAACGCAGATTAATTATCGACCGAGGACCCCTCTCTCCTCCCACAGGGAGCACGTCGCAATTAGCTGCCAAAAGATGGCTGCTAATATTTGTGCTTTTTTAATACCTCTATATGTACGTAAGTGTGCATATGTTCCTGTGACATGGTGGATAACCTCCCAATTAACTGTCTGCTTAATTCGGTGGTGTAACTGCGAGACACCCAGGAGAGGAGAGGAGCGGCTTAATGTCCTCGTCTCAATTGAATATGAGGGGTTTTTTGGTTGGATGTTGGTGTTGGACATTGTTGTTGTGAAACTAGGGGAAAAAAAGAGACTCGCTCTGCTTTGGAGCCAGCCTCCTGGTTGCAAAATAAGGCCAGGAAAACAAACACGGGCCTCAAATTAGATTTCCCAAAACATTGCATTCCCTCTCATTTTACACACCACTGTGGCCTGCAGACGAGAATAGAATAACCCGTGAAATCCGCTTCAGATTCAGAATGGCACAGTCACTGGAACACTTGACAACTGACTGCCCTTTGGATCTATCTGATGACCCCATCTCCGTCAGAAAAAAAGATCTGAAAGTTTTACATATTGTACCTTACCTTAGATGTGTTGTGAAACTGCCTAGCTTATGTAGATTTTGTCCAGCTATTAAAAACTTTTACCCCGTCCTCTCGCTCTTGAACTCACATGTCAAATCCACCTCTCTTCCCTCCCACTCTCCTCTATTTTTCCCCTCTGTCGAATTGCCTCTCCTTGCGTAGGCCTATGTGAGCTGATGCACTTAACCCAAATGAAGGAGAAGATGGCAGATAAGAGTTATTTCTGTCGACAGTGGCACTGTTTGAGGTGTGGACCCCCTCCAGAGAACCTGAGACTTTGATAATGCTGCAGAGCTGAAATGGTTAAATTCAGAAAAAGTCTCGACTCCTAAAAGAGAAATATGAAGAGATCCATGCTGCCAGGTTTAAACCAACAAGCCATTTCTAGTAAATGTGAGCATTTTCAGTTTTAGTTTTATTTTCTACTTCCAAGTTGCAAGTAGCCTTTGACCAGCTGACCAAGAAAAATCATCTAATGATTTATTGAAGTGACTGTAACGATGTTGGTTTATTTTCAGGTTCAGACTTGTATTTTGGGTTTCTGCTAGAACGTGTTCACCCTCTGTCTGAAAGCTCCATTTCAGTGCCTGTCTCTTTAAGCACAGATCAGACCAATGATTTGCAATGAGACGAAACCGTTTTAGAACGTTGCAGAGAAAAGTTGCAGTGGTGTGAATTGGCTGTTGGCTGACAGTGTCACCTGCAACTCAGTGGGTCAAACTGCCCGCGGCTGGTTTTAGAACGTAAAGCTCGTCACTTGTTTCTACAGCCAATCGGCTTGAAGTGAAGTCCACTGGTCGCTGTATGTGCTAATGTCCTCTCACACACACAGACATTCTCATTGACTAACTAGTCAATGAGACTAGTAACTACCCATTATTGAGGTGTATTTCTTATGAATACAGTCCATCTGATGCTCATTTTATTTTTTTTTGTCTGTTTCATCACTACAACAAATGCACCTGTAGCCAGTATCTCACTATCACTATCCTCATTCAGATTTTAAGAAGCTACAAATTATATTCAGCCACAAAATAAGCCTGAAGAGCTGGAAATCAGAACAGAAGTACAGAGAGTTGTTGCATAGCGATGATACACCATCTCATCTAGTTGCATTGGTGTGAACCGGCAGGTTTTTAGAATGTTGCAAGTAGTTGCATGTGTAAACTCGTCTTGTCGCAAATCTCTGGTCTGAACTGGCCTTTAAGCCGCCCTCCCAAAAAAGACCCGTCATTGTAGTCGAGGAATGACACTAATGGAGTATAGCGGCACTTTCTACTGTGAAAAATTGTCAATTAAAGCCAAAATCTTCACAACCAGACATTTTCCAACAGGAATATGATCTGTAATCAAAGGGAAACTAAATGACATGTTTCCCGGACGTTAGCATGTAGCTACATGGAGTAGACAGTGTGCATAATGTAAACATTTGCGTGCCTGGAACAGACCTTACAAAGCTTGTAGCGCTTGTCGCAAAAGTAGAAAACTTGGAATCAGAGTAAAATAAGATAAAGACACATTTTGCTTGGGCAATAGTGCTACACCCTGCTGCAGTCAACTTAAAACAGTAGAGTGGAGTGGTACGCCACAGACGTAATAAATACATAGAACGAAAATAAAAACAAAGGATATATATGCCTTGAGAAAAATATATAAATAAAAGGGTATTGTCGAAACAGAAGGAAGACATAAAAACCATAATACATAATTTATATTCTTACATAATCTGTCTTTAGAAACAGCCTGAAGCCTGAGGTTTGTGCTCACATGGATTATTTTTATATACGTTTACGTCAGTATTTGAGACTTCGGCCATGTTTTTATGAACTTTCAACACTGAAATATATATATATATATATATATATATATATATATATATATATATATATATATATATATACACACATATATATACATATATATGAAAGAAAATAAGTTAAAGTATAATAGGTCTCCTTTAAATATAATTAATATTTAAAGTATAATAGGTCTCCTTTAAATATTAATTATATTTGTGTATGACTGCAGCAGAATAACTTAAAGAAATGTTCATATTGGAAAAAATCACAGTATTTATTCACCACAAGAGGCTTAATATCACAAAGAATTCTGTAATGATTTTTCAGCGTTTCCAAATCGAACCACATTCCCACCTGCTTTGTTTACGTCAGCAAGAGGCCGTCGAGGTGAGAGTCACCACGCAAATAGGGTGCCTGTGTGTGAGATGTGCCCACAGAGACGGGGGTTATGATAATGGATAACTGTGAGAAAAGCTTGGAGGGACAGTGTCTGGAAGAGGCGGCAGTTGGACATGTACTATACCATGGGCTATAGTCACCCTCCCTCCACTGTTTTTCCACCATGTTTTATGGCTAGATTCTATTACTGCTCCCTGGCTCACCTCGCAGTGTGAAATGAGCAAGTCTCGACTATCCTCCTCACCCCACCCCGGGAGCTCGCAGGCACACGTGAGCGCAGCCAAGAATGGTGTTTCTGTTTGGGTCTAAACATGTGGAGGTTTATGATCTGCTGAGTGTGTCATTGGGAACGCGGTCGTACAGTTTGTCAAATGTTTGTGTATGTACATTCAAGCATGTGTTTATGATTTTTCTTAAGCACAAACAACAAAGATTAACTTCTTGTTTGTGCGTTCGTACTGTACTGCTGGCACTGCATTTATATCCACGGGTAAACAATCTAAGGGCCTCGCGTTTGCTCTGTGGAAATTTACAATTCTAATTAATATTAAAGTAGCATTCCCACATCACCCTGCAATCCTTTTATAGCTTCTTTAACTAGTTGCTCTGGCCCTTTCCTTACTTTCGTTCTTTCTGTCTCTCTGGGGGAGGGCGGGGGGCACGCTCCAGGCTGCAGCAGGTTTAGCAGGTTCTGAGGAGCGCGAGAATAATTTTGGATTCGCTCCTTTTCATCATCTCCCGCTGTCAGAAGTTTGTTTCTGAAGCAGGAGCCTAAACACTTGCTTCCTCGGATGATGTGTCACAAGTGACACTTTGTTGAGCAGTTGTATTCGTCTCTGGCAGGTTTTTACATGGCAGAAATGAACGGGGTTGTGCAGTGAGCAAGTTGTGATCTCTGTTTAGTGTAAACCAGGGCTTTGTCAGAACTTGTTTTCACGTTGTGTAGTGTTTGTGTTCGTTTCAGTGTTTGATTTGTTTTTGGGTTTGGGAGTTCCCAGTCGCACCCAGACACTATACTACTGGCATGTAATATTACCTATTATTTAGTTTCAGGTCATGTGTACCATGACCAGGAATCTTCTGCATATTTGTAATTTTTATAAACATATATTGATCCAAATGCACCTTAGTAGTCATCACAGTCATTTTAGTTAATTCAGAAGCACAAAAAAAGTTTATTATTCTGCCCATTTTCAGGTTTATACTTGTCTTTTGGGATTCGACTATAACGTGTAACCTGCTTTAACCTTTAAAAAACACATTTTTCTCATACTGTCTACGTTTTAGTGCCTGTTTCTTTAAGCCCAGTTTGCTTTGATTGGCCAGAGTTTCCAGGCCTTCCACATCCACGCTCTCAGTGTCTCTGCACCGTCATTACAGCCGGGGGAATGACTTGTAATGGCACTGTATAAAACAGTCTGTGTAGTTGTGACATCACACCTTCATGGATTGCTGACAGCTCGTTTAAAGGCACAGCTTCTATGCATTTCCCTGTGGACTGAGTGTTTTGATATTTTCACAGTATTCATTTAGCACCTTTATTTTAAAAACACAATGGGAATCTGACTTTTTATAATAAAGGACATTTAAATGAGTCATCTGGCAGTGTCATTCACATTGTTGCCAAAATACAGACATACAGGAAGTGTTGTCAGGTGAAGCAACACTGGGAGATGGATATGGGTGTGGAGGTAAAGCTTTCTATACTATAGCAAATAAAAGACAGAGTGAGTAATATGATTTAACCCAGTAGTCATTCTTCCAGTACGTTTTCATGCAGCTTTGTTTTGGAATAGAAACCCTTTGACACTTAACTGTTTGTTCCTAACTCAAACCCCTTGAAACTACCTGTGTAGTTCAAAGGAGACTGTTGTCAGAACCCGTGGAAGTGGATGTGAAGGAGTTGAAATGTTTTTTAAAGTGCCCGCGTGCATGAGGTTTAAGTGAATAAACAGATAAATAACCACCAGCCCTTGTAGAAGGAGTCCCTCTGGCCACGGGCCAAACAGGTAATTCCTCCGGCATAGTTTTCGAAGGGCCACAGCAAGCCAAGCCTGCCTCAGCAGTCAGACTGTCTGCACATTTCTGCCGCTGATGGCATACCAGGGGCGCCATTTTCCTCTCTGAGACAGACAAGCCCGAGGATCTGATTGGCCTTCCGCCAAAGCGCACTCACAAAGGCTCCTTTGACAGCAGGTCAGTCGGTTAACCAAGCAGTAGGCAGAGGGAGAGAGGGATAAGCCAGAAAAAAACCTCCTCTTCGCCTCTTCACCCTTAAGCTTCATTAAAGGGTTCTTTGCACTAAAAAAAGATGCACACTCCTGTTTGTTAAAAAATTAAAAACACACAGTTTCAGTTGGTTGTTTTTTTAGAGAACGCGTTACATCATTGGCTCTCTTTGGGACGACTGTATGCTGGCTGCACAAACACAGTCATAGTCTCAGTGTGTGCACAGAATACATTAGTAAATATGATCTATGCTTGTGTGTATGTTTTATGTGTTTGCCTACATCTGCTAGGACATCCAGTGCTGACAAATGCATGTCTTAAATATGTAAACTAATCATCTGCTATGACGGATAATATTCTCAGTGTTCTTACCTACAGTTTAAAATAAAAGAGCATTTCAATGAATGTGCTCATATTTTTGATGAAGTGTGAACTGAACACATCAGAGCATTGCGACAATTAACAATGCTCATATTTTGGCACCCGACATGCCAACGCAACAGACAAAGCAGCTACTGATACTGATACTGCTGAAGCCACTTCATATGGATATTCTTATTATTATGATTATTCAGGACTTTTATTAGCAAATTAGTAAGTTACGGATTCCAAATTAAAAATTCGATAATTTATATGTAAGTTGTGCCCACTGGGTCTGAAAAAAAGAAGTCTGCCACATCAACAACAAGTTTGTGGCCCCGTCTACATGTATACAGATATTTTTAAAAGCAGATATTTTCCTCCTCTGTTTTAAAAAAGTAATTCAGTCCACCATCAATTTGCAAAATATCTCCGGTCTTCTGCAGTCTCCTGTTGTTGACAGTAAAGTAAACAGGCTACCATTAACTATTTTTAAAATGACAACTGGTGATTTCATCAATTCAGTTGCCTCAGAGGGCTTTACAGTTTACGACATCCCTCTGTCCTTTGGAACTTCACAGCGGATAAGGAAAAACTCCCCCAAAAAAACCTTTAACGGGGAAAAAAAAGGCAGAAACCTCAGGAATAGCAACTGAGGGGGGATCCCTCTTCCAGGACGAACAGACGTGCGATGGATGTCGTGTGCACATCACCGTTGATTCCCATTTGATATAAGAATGAATGAGCTCACTCCAAGTCACAAGCTATGCTCTGCTCATGCAAAGGTTTTCTTCTACTCCTCACTGACAACAATCCCACTGGAGATATTGTCCCATCATGTGCTGGTTTGAACAGGCCTGAGTGGTGCAGCAATATGAAGTTTAAGTGTAGTCATTAGACCACCAATAAACAAACTGTTAGTCTGCTGCTGTTGTTATTGTTTCTGTCGCATGCTCATTACGAAAGCAGCAACTGACATGAGCAAATTGAGGAGATGATGTTATTGTTTCACACACAGTTTTATATGTCCAGAGTTTTGAAATATCTGCACCTTGAGAGGTGTTTTAAAAAAATCTCCATTTGAATGACCTAAACTCTGTTTGCGTGTGGACATGAGGTCAAAACGTAAAGGATAATATACGTTTTCAAAACTATCTGTACACGTGTTGATGGGTCCTGAAACAACACATCGAGTTGAAGCATCCGACCAGTGACCTGTGAGTGAATGATGATCTTGAGATTTTACTTAGTATAACATTTAAATTGTGAACTATAAAGGTGAACTAGTTAAATATAATCTGTGTGAACTGAACTTTGAGCTCAGCTGCCTGCCTGAAATAATTAGATAATAGAGGCTGCTTTATTTAAACAGCCTCAGTGTCTGTGATGAAGGTAAAATGTTTATATCCTGTGGCAGCATTTATTGCAAACTTTCTGAAGTATTTTTGTCAGAATTGGTGGATGTTGTGATTTACCGAGCAAATGGAAATGTTTGAGTGTAACTCGCCATCTAATAATATTGAGTCTGCATTTTGACCGAGATAAATATGCGCTCAGCCGTTAGCTCATCCTTGTTATGATGCTGATGGAGCCTCACATCTTATATTTTCATCATAAAGCTGTGTAGGAGCTGACACGGTAGCACACTAAATAGCTGCTGATGTTCTCCTGTGTGCTCCTGTGCTCATTATCTCTCCAGTCCAGGCCTTGCTTCTGTGCTTTCTCCTGCCGCCCATCTCCTCCCCTGTGTACCAGCCGCTTTGCATACGACTGATGTTTAAATGCTGCATTGTTAACTGACGTGGGGTAGCCCTTTGCTGACCCGGGAGGTATTTGCTCGTTTGATCATGGGGCAGCAGTTTTAATGTATCGAAGCAGCGCCGCTCCGTAAAGCCCCCAGTATAAGTGGAGATGGAGGGCGAAGGCAGGACGAGGGATCCATTGGTTGCAGGCCTGACAGTACAGAAGGAAGGTGATTATTAGAATATCTGTTGGTCAGCAAGGCCAGAGGGGACGCTGCTGACCCTGCACTTCCACTTATGCTGGGATGGTGGGTGTTGGTATTCCAGGGGGGTGTTGCGAGGGTTGTGGCAAAGACAGAGAACAGGGCTCCATTGATGAGCAGTTTCAATATTTCCATCACAGTGTATTTTCTTTTTATGATTGTTTGAATATTTGCATGAAAGTCTGTTTCAGTCCTTGTTCTGTGGTTTCCCTTTTTCATTGTTTGTCCTGCTATCTGATTTGCATCCTCTGAAATGAACCTCTCACCACAGCTATTAGCCACAAGGGCTTTTTTATAACCAGACAAAAGTTTTGTTAATATTTTGCACGAAAAATTAGCAATATTCTTTCACATTTAGCCATTAAATGTTCAGTGTGTTGGATTTAGGGGGATATATTGGCAGAAATATATAATATATAATCTAAAATGTAGTATTCTTTGGTGTTTAATCACCTTAAAATAAGATTCTTTGTGTTTTTATTACCTTAGAATGAGCCATTGATATCTACATAGGGAACGGGTTCTCATCTACAGAGGCCACCGTGTTGCCCCGCCATGTTTCTATAGTAGCCTTGCATGGACAAACTGAACACTAGCTGTATTTTTTGCGTCGACCATTGTAGTTAGAAGGCCATCTGCGACGAGAGCATTGGAAAAACATGGATTTTTTTTAACGTAAAACTGCATTATTTTGAGTTTATACCGGTTTAAATCGCCTGGTCTGTTTGTTTTGGACAGGAAGAGACCTCTGTGCATAATAAAACTCCTGGTAAAAACCTCCTGAACATCTGGATCATAAATCATTAGAAAAAAAAAGTTGAGCACACATTAGCAGGTGCTGGGCTAGCGGCTGGTCTCCGGCATGCTAACCAGCATCAGAGAAACACTGATTGAAACTGCTCTATTCAGGGTTTTTAATAACCTGGTCCATTTGTTTTGGAGAAGAGGAGACCTCTGTGGATAATTCAGCTCACGTTAGAAACTTCCTGAACGTCTGGATCAGAAAAAAGGTGAGGTGAGGTTACATTTGCAGGTGCTGGGCTAGCGGACCTCCTGCAACATGCCACACAGCATCAGAGAAACTTTGTTCAGGGTTTTTACCAGGTTTAATAACCTGGTCCATTTGTTTTGGAGAGGAGGAGACCTCTGCGGATAATTTGGACCCCGGTAAAAACCTCCTGAACGCTAAACACTGAAGGAAATCTAATGGGGACAAGTTTCAGCTGGGGCAGTCTGCAGTCCTCATCACTGGATGCAATTAATCCCCCTTAATCTTACACAGTGTTACTTTAATTCAATCCTACAGTGAAGTTCTTGGCCTTAGAGTTTGTCACAAAGCCTGGAAGAAGTTAACCGAAAAGCTCAGTGTCAGTGAAAACCACCTTGCCTTTACATCTGTGTCACCGGGCACAAGAATCCCACGTCGCCAGCTGACAACACAACAGAAAGAAGTGTTGAGGAAAACAAACAAAAAAAAAAACAATGACACAAACAGTGTACAAGTTTGTGTTTACACCTTGGGACCTGTGTATCAAGACCCTGCTTGCGCTGAAGCTAACCAGGCTCTGGCCCCCTCAAAAGAAAAATATTGAACACCCATACACCCTTCTCGCCTTTTTCCTTACCCTTCTTTGCCCTTTTTTCTCTCTCTCTATCCTCTCTTTTTCTCTTTGGTTCGTTTCTTGTGGGAAGTCTCTGAGAACGGCAGTGACCATACATACCAGGGGAAAAACACACCAAGAAAACCCACTTCGCTCGATTCAATCATTAATATTTGATGGACAGTTCCCCCATGAATTTCCCATAGCATTCCATAGTGGGCCTGTGATGTGCAGAACACGGGGCTACAGATGGAGATGATTTGTGTCCACATGTGCCGTGTTTGTGTGTTTGTAGGCCTTGCAAATGTCACAAAGTCAGATCTCGTCTTTCGATGTTCGGCATCTCGTAGTGTCATTAAGCGTATATGCTTTTGACACGGTTTTCTAAAAAGGCCTGCGTTCAGATTCCCTCCTGAATAATTATGTTAACACGCTTTAGGTTAACTCTCTGCCTCTATATCTATGTTAAGCACGATGCAGTCCTCTGGAGATGTCACAACTGGATTCTGCAAATATGGATTGGCTCTTGCATTTTCCAAAAGTCCCAAAGCAGCCCAACTGCCCCTTTGACTTTTGAACCACGGTTCACAGGAAAGCAGAGGTGAAGCAGCAATCTGCATCTCTCGTGGTGCCTCACGCCCACACTGCTGCTGAGAAAGAGAGCGAGAATGCCACATGAGTTTACCTCCAGTGGTGGAAGGAAAGAAAATGAACTGAAGCAGAATTCTTGGTCGATTAACACAGGCTGTCATCGCCGGGCCTCAAAGTTCTTCTCTGTCTCCTTCTGTTGCCCCCTATCTTTTCCCATTTCCTTGCTTCTTCACTTAGTCTTTTTCTTTTTTTTCCAACTCCCCTCTTCTTTTTCTGACTTTTTTGCAGAAGGCTGACCTTGCATGGCTGCGGGCCCTGATTAGCAGGGCTTCAGAGCGCAGAGCCTATTGATCGGGCCTCCAGAGCACTAAGCAAATGTAGCTGGAGCAACAAGTCAATAATGCCGTTACTGCAACAATCCCCGTCACACTGGTGGCTTCCCCCCCACACACACACTCCAACTGCTTATGTTCATGGAGAGATTTAGCTGTGAGGGAGGCAATCATGAGCAAATCAGTGTCACTCAAAGGGCCTGGTGCTCTTTTTGTCTTCCTATCTGTCTTATAAACCTCTTTCTTTCCATTCTGGACATCTAATTCTGGCTTTAGCGTTGGTTAACTGGTGATTTCCTCCATGTACAAAACTCTTGCTTGAGTTTATTCTGAACCATTATCCAACTTCCCCTTCTCATCTCCCCCAGCTCGACCCCTCCCCTTTTTCCCCTCTCTCAGGCTCTCTCAGCTTAGACACAGGGACTAGGGAAGCTAGTCTGCAAATTTAATGGAACAGCATGGATTATTTAGACTGACTAAAGCCTCCCTTGTAGTGTCAAATGGGGGGTTGTGGGATGACATTATACCCCTACATTCTCTCTCTGTCTCTCCCAGTCTCCTCCTCCTCCTCCGTCTCTGTTTCTGCTCTGCTTACCTGCTGGATAAACCGATCTGTTCCTGCATGTCCAAACAAGACCGACCTGATGGTTCACATAATCCTTAATTGTACTGTTTTATTTCACACCCCATTGCCAGACGCGCTCCTGTAGTTTTCACACATTTCACTCAATACCCTCTCAATTACTCTCGCACACATGCATGTATAGAGTCTGACACTGTGACCTTTGGCTGGCTCGGTCCTTTCATACCTGCAGGACAGAGCAAGTGGCAAAAGTGGCGCGACGGTCTTGGGGTCAAGTTCAAGGAATGGCCTTTCTTGCTCGCCCGTGGCCCTGCTATGAAATCCTAGCTTGGTTAGTCGGCATTCTGTCCACACTGACACACAAACATGACCTTTGACCTCTGAGTACCAACAGAGGAAACTGACTTTAGTGGCTTTCTTCACTGGCAGGTTTTTGTGCTATCCTGTTTCTGATCTGTTGCAGATTGAAACCAAATTACCAACTTAACATGAAGAGAGGTCAGCCCTCTATTTTATTTAGAATTTCATTTATTTTGGTCATTTGCTGTCATGGCAATACCTAGTTATTAGATTAATGTAGTCCCTTCACTATACCCTCAAAGAAAATGTCTGTTATAAAGACAGAAAGGCACCCACACTATATGGACTATATGGTCATTTTTATGTGTTCTCAGAAGTGTTTTAAAGGTGACGTGTTGCTTTTCCTTATTTTTTGTCACATATAATGTCACAGTGCCGGATGTTCCCAATAAACATGGCCAAACCTCAAATAATGAGGTAAACATATGTGAAAGTAATCCCTTTGAGCAAAAACCTCAGGTTTCCTACCGTTCTGAATACTCTTGTTTCCAATGTTATTTCAACTTTTGCGATAAGCTGACATCAGCTCATAACAAATTAGGGGCCTTACTCAACTTCATTGTTTTCAATGAATAGGCACGGCAGGCATGCTCAAACGCCAGAGTGATGCCAACGCGGTGCACACGCATTCCCGAGCACCTGTTTTTCAGGGCAAGACAGCTGTGCCCTGAGATAAACGGAGTTCAACTTTTGGAACGTAGCAGCGCACACTGCATGTCATGTGACGAGGAACAACCAATCACAGCCGACAGATATCTTTCCCTTCTTCCATGAATATCAGTCTGTGATAAAGGGCTGCCAGAGCTTTTCATACTTAGAAACAGTGCCTGGAAGAAGATTAGCTCTGCACTCAGGATTTCAGGTAAATAGGCTATACGATGCTTGTTAAGGTTGCTTAGCAACCTAAGACGCAAACTGACGCCCTGTTCTTGAAAGCTGGCTCAAAAAAGGCACAAAAGTAGCACCCAGCGCCTGACCTCGTGTTTTCCAGGTGGTTAAAGATGCGGCATGTGTATGGCCCCTAATATGGTTGTTTGCTCCAGGCACGCTACTGCAAGTGTTTACATTACGTAGCCTACACTGCTACATGTAGCTACATGCTAACATCAGGTAAGCGTGTAATCTTGGTTGTTGATGTTGTTAATTTTTCCCTGACTGTGGATCATATTCCTGCTGGAATGTGTCTGGCTGTGTTTAGAATAGGGATGCTAATTTAGGAGGGGTTGAACATGAAGTCTTTTTTTCCCTAATTAACGTGAGATGATTTCATTGTTGAGCTGCACTTAGTGTATTGCTTTGCCCAGTACCGTCTTTGCCCCGCTCTCGCGCACTCTTTCTATCATGATGCTAAAACTGTATGAGTGTGAGCTCTGCACCTATTATAGATATTGAGAGTCTGACCGCCCCCCACGCACACAGTGACTGTGCTTACTGTTATCACACAACTAACGTTACCCAACAGCTTTAACGACAGTCACACTGTTGTCGATATGAGTTTGTTTGGATCATTTTACAGCTTGGTGTTAGATGTCAGCTGCTGCTGCTGCTGTGTTAGCTCGTGCTAACTGGGCTGATGTTGCATTGACCACTCTGATATAGGTGCCCCCTCTGCCTCTGCTTGTTAAAATGTGCTCATCTCCCTTGGCAACATCATGGCTTTGCCTCGGCAGCAGAGTACGACTCCAGTCTGGGTAGCAGCAGACTCTGCTGTTTCATCTTCTCTGCCACTTAGCTGTTTAAGTGGAAGTGTTTATCAGTCAAAGTCCTTATCGTTTGATAAGAGTTAAAAGGTTAATCACTAACATCTGTGGTTAAGAAACTTTTCATAGTGTTTTTAAACGGTATAAAATGCTGCTATGCAGTCATTCTCTGGCTGCAATGACAGTGCAGAGACGCCACGTTGCAGAAGACCCGGAAACATTGACCAATCAGAGCAGACTAAGATTTTTCTGGAGGGGGGTTTAAAGAGACAGGTGCTAAAATGCAATGTTTCAGACAGATGGTGATTACAGGTGCTCCAACTCAGACAGTATGAGGCAAATGAAGTGTTTTTTGGACATTAAATGTTCTCGTCGAAACCCAAAATACAAGTTATGAACCTGAACTTGAGCACAATAGCTCCCCTTTAAGTGACCTCATTTTGACCCAACAGAGCATTGAGTTGTTTGTCAAATGCATCAGCATGCATGTTCCTATTAAAAAACAAAGGCAGGCATTATGTTTCTTCTTCATGGAAGGATTTAACGTCCAAGAAAAAAGCATCTTACAATACATACAGTTTACTACAGTCTTTTAAAGTCACTTTATGGAGGCTACTAATGCAGAGTTTTGTGTATAAGCATATAAACAGTTTGCTCATGTGTTAGGGATCTGTAAACCCATATTGTTTTCCTTCTTGCATTGAAAACTGATGCAGGCAGAGATGCACACTTTCGAGAAAGACTCGTGATGTGAACAAACTTTGTCATAGAAAATGTTTTTGGTGGGGTTTTTTTTTTCTTTAGTTTTTTTTTTTTAACTCACATGTGAAGGAATGTTTGCAGGCAAAACATGGTTTTTGACTTGGCCAGCGCAAGCTCTTTGTACATTTGTATAAGAAGAGGGTCAGCGTGTGTGGGTGTGTGTGTGTACTTGTGTGTTCTTTGTACGTGGATGTGTTTGTGTGCATGCTGGTGGGCAATATTGCAACATCATCTGTATCTGGAGACACACAGGATGCAGAGCTAAAAACCACACGGGACTTGAAGCAAATATTTGGAGGGTTGATTTAAAATGGCAAACAAACACCACGCGGAGGAGCTTCCTTACCAGTTCATAAAAAGGACTCAGACATAAACACTAATATCCTCATCGCTTCTTTGTCGTGGAATCCTAAACAGACGTCTCTTTAGGCCCAAAGAGTTTAAAGCATTTATCTGATGAATGGTTTTGTTATGAGCGGAAACCAGTTTGAGGCACCTCACAAAATGAAACTGTCGTGACAAGTCCTTGTCAAGATAAGTGCTTTGATTCAACTTGTTTAAAACTGAGGGACGAGGCAAGATAAGGAAATAGATGTCCCGTCTTTCCCCCAATTATCACATCTTTAAATTATGTTTAAACACACAACCAAAACTTCATGCAAGCTTTTTTTTTTTTTTTTTTTTTTTTAACATCGTGAGTCCAAACATTTCATCAGTTTGCTTGAAGAAGTCAGGTCAAATTTCACAACAATAGAGCTGGTGTTGGGTGTCAGACTGTGGATGTGTTACTCCCTGCTTCCCCGACACGAACGCTAACAGAAAAAAAAAAACATCTTAGTATCTTTCAGTCAAAAGTAGAAACAACAAAAACATTCACTTTGAAAAGTTATGTGAAGGAAAAAGCTGTGCAATAATTAGATTAAAAAACACCGTGTGATGCATAAGCAGTCTCTTTCCTCCCAATCTGTGTCACTATGTTGTACCAGTAACAAACAATGCAGATGCCATTAACCATTGCCTCAGGTGTCCTACACTCCCTGAGCATCCCAGCTTCGCTTCGCCTGTCTTTTTTTTCCTCCCTCGTTTCCTTTTCTTTCTTTACTGAAAGTGAGCAGCACTGCGCATGGATGATTTATGTGCTTTAATGAGATTTCAATACTGAACAAACAATAAAAATTTATGGACATCATAGTTTTGGAGGCCTACAGCTCTAATGGCTAATGTTACGCCCTTTTTCAGCGGGGCCAGTAATCGGATCTGCAGCTGGCCCTCGGCCTTTGCAGAATGTATACAAGGGGGATTTTGTGTTTTGGGAATTCTCGGCCGCGAGGAGAAATGGTGAGGAATGTCATGTTATCAGGGTTTAGGAATATTGAATCTACGTGTTCTGTAATCCCCAAGTCGAGTTGAATAAAAAAGGCGTCAGTTATAGGTTTATTTCTTTACAATTAGAGTCTGGACGTATACTGTGAGGAGTCAGCAAACCAAGCAGCAAACACTGAGCACAAATTGGTTTGTTCACACAAGTAATGGATCTGGATTTCCTTTCCATCCCAGGCAAACTTGACAGTGACTGTGACGGAGTTGCAACAGGAACTTCCACTATAATTTGGCTCATATAACATTAAGTGCAAAGCTTTCCTCCCTGATGAGTAGAATATTTACTCTACTATCAGTGGCAGACCTAGCACATGTGGCACCCTGGGCAGGCTTCCTGTGGTGCCTCCACCCCCCAAAATATTCCCTTATAGTCATCATTATATTTATTGTATTTATTTTTTGTTTTATAAACGGGGTAATATTGGTTATCAGGTATTCAGAAGTGCAGTGGTGTAAATGTCTGGTTGATGAGTGATGGATTACTGTAGTTTGGGATTGGGGGTTGCTTCTTCCTGCTCCTTTTCGGACATGAAATGTTAATTTATGTTTCTCATTTTAAGTCTATGCATGATTTATCGTTTGTCTCTGTTTTGTAGGGTTTTTTCCTACAATATATTCTATTTTATTTTTATTTTTTTTTAAATGTTTGAAATAAATAAATCAAATCAGATATTACACAAAAAAATAAGTGGTGAAGTGGTGAGAAATGAACACATATAAGCAACAAAGCTAACAAACAATAATAATAAATAACAGACAAATTGTAAATTTGCAAATTCCATCTTCTTATTTCCCTTTTGCCTTTTTATTTTCTCTAACTTTAAAATTAACAAACACCTTTAAAATTTTTCCTTCTATAATTAAACAGTAGTACATTTTTAAAATGCTAATCCATTTACAAAACAGATGATAAACAGCCTGTGATGTCTCCAGAAGAATAAATGCAGTTTCAACAACATTTCTCAGTTTGTCCACAGTCTACTACTCACTGTCATTATGTGCATTTTTCTATGCATTTTCATTACTGTGTAGTAATCCTGACATCACGCCAAACTAAAATAAAGAAAAGAACTGTATTCTGGTTGGGGTGGGAAAGCCTCTGGAGCAGCATTTTACATGAAGAAAGCTACTTAATAGCTGGGTTTCCATCCAAATGTATCGCAAATTTTAAGCAAATTTTGTGAAAATGCGCAAAAGAAAATGCGAATTTATGCATGTTTCCATTCATTATTGTTTTGTGAGTATTGGGAGTCAACAGGTCGAGCAGAAGTTGGCGCTTCTCATGAAAAATAAAAATGCAAAAGAACACCTGTAGAAGAAGAGGGCGCCGTGAGATGACGTAGCGTCTCATGTCCACAACTGACATAAACAATTACCGGCACATCCATGACTGCAACGAGATGGAGAGATTCCTTGGGAACTTCTTGGCTATCGCGAGAGCTCTCATCACACTCATATCAGCGTTGTCAGCGTAGCCTACATAATGCCGTGATGTCTGTGTTGGTACACCAGGCAGCGCACATGATGCAGCGGTGTTCAACACGTCTATTCAGGTAAGTTGTGAAATACACTCACCTGACACTGAAGTGATTAGCCTACCTCTCTCTAAGTTCACTCAGGTGTGTGTGTGAAGTAGAAGTAGGATTCGGTAGCCTACGTCATTGTTTATTCGCTAAATCTGTTTCCATTGCCAAAAGTCGCATTTTCCTAATATCGTTACACTGACTTTTCCACCCCCTCCAAGTGTAAAAACTTTTTTGCAATATTTCGGCCTTTTTTCGAATTGCTGGCATTTCCATTCAAGTTTTTTTCGCAATTGTTGAAAATGCAAATAAAAATAGGTGGATGGAAACCTGCCTAATGTTTAACTCCTGAAACCTGGCACCTCTTAGCCTCTACAAGTGCATCACTATAAGGTGCAAGGTCATCCATTTGGCTGGATTAGACCCTTTGGCGGGCTGGTACTGGCCCCCGGGGCCATATGTTTGACACCCTTGCATTAAGGTGAACTGTGTTGCCAGGACTAGAGGTGGTACCCCTACTACAAACCGAACGCTAGAGTTAGGTCTTTGGATCATTTTCGGTTATGTTTGATTCTTGTAAAAGTAAAAAAAGTAGGGGGTGCATTTTGGTGCCCCCTCTGGGTTGCACCCTTGGTGGCTGCCAACGTCCCCTTTAGGAAGATCCACCACTGTCTAATATCACTGCACCTTTAGAACTACAATATTATCCAGCCAGTAGCATTATTGGTAGGCATGGAATAATATGAAAATGTGAAATGAAATTATCATAAAAATTCGTGTAAACCTTTTAAAATGACACTAACACATACTAGAATCACTTTATCTTACATTTAGTTATGAAACAAACATTGTTATTGCATCACACATAGGGCGCACACATCTTTTTTTCAAGCAAATATCCTGTAAAGTTAAAAACAAATCATTTTAAAAAGCCAGGTTTTTCAACTATTTTAAATGCCATCATATCTTTTGATATGAAATATACCAATGATTAAACCACCCCACCATTAGATCGTTTTTTTGTTTGTTTTTTTGAGGTTGGTACAGATGTAGCCTTTTTTGCTTAGTCTCTTTTATTGTTGGTTGCTCAGCAGTCTCTTTGGGTGCTGCCGAAAAATGTAAATTCACCAATGCCTACTTATCTTGAGTGTTTTTTATACAGATCTGTGATAAAATCGTATCGTCCCATCCCCAACTTTTGGTAATCATTTGTCCCATGTTCTATCACCTTGTTTTTTTAGCACAATATAAAAGCCAAAATCCACTCTTGTTGGTACAGTTACCAAGTTTGCTAACATATTACAGTCACAACCAGCTAATAATTAGTGCTATTATTCCTTATTCTTCCTTATTCCCTCCAAATATTTAAATAATCAAATTTTCTGGACTGTCTTTTTGTCATTGTGAGCTCCAAAGCATTAAAACCTGGACAAGTAAATGTATATCAATTGACACCTTATACAGTAAATATGGGCTGCTGACATGCTCCTGTAGACTATAAACCAGTGACGTGATGAGGACATAGGGTAAACATAGTAAAAAAAAACCCACCACTTCCTATCACTATACCCCTCCAGCAAGAGCGAGAGAAGTAGAAACAAGAGTCGAGAAAAGGTAGAAAAGGTGAGAGGAAAATAAGCAATATCACTCATCAGAATGGATGGACCGAATGTCCAAGATAGGGGACGAAAAGAGGACACAGATGAGGATAGAGATAGATGGGTAAGACAGAGGAGGGCGAGGGTTCAGGCAGGTAACCAGACAGGGGAATGATCTGTGTATGTATGGAGCTCAGAAAGCCACCTGTACATCACATCGGGATGAGGAGAAGCTGCAGCAGCTACAGAAATTGCTGCCGGCAAAAAAAGTTCTTAAAAATTCCAGACACAGTTGCAATGTATTCTCTCTTTCTCCTTCACCCACTCTGTCTCTTTTCTATTTCCCTCTCCATCTCCTTTTCTCTCTCTCTCTCTCTCTGTTTTCATCTCTCACATACTCTTGCATATACACGCTCTCCTCCCACGCTGAATTTCCTCCTTCTTTTTTACCTCCCCCTCTCTCTCTCTCCCTCTCCCTCCATCCCTCCTCTCTCCTTCAGTCTACTTCTCCTGCCCTCCCCCTCTTCCTCCTCGCAACACTTTTCTGGGAGAGAACTGGGTCCCAGTCTAGGCTGCTGCTGCTGGCCAGGGTTGTTAGCCGCCAAATAAAAAATGGATGAACTTGTAGAGCCCCGGTGCTGTTCTCCTGCATCAAGTTGGTGGAAAGAGGGGGAGTAAAGTGGGAGACAGAGAGGGAGAGAATCAGGCTGACATGAAATACCGTGCTCAGACCGCGTCCTCCAAATAAAAACCTGTCCATCTTTTATGTCGGGTTTTTTTTTAGTTGTGAAAAAATATTTTTTGTCAATAAAGGTCAGAAAAAGGTCCATGGCTTATTTAGGGATCAATAATCCCAACAAAAATGTTTTATAAATGGTTAGATTACTAAATAAAGAAATAAAAATCTTTTAATTTGGATTTTTTTTAAATGTTTGTGAAACAGTTTCTCCAGTTTTGTTTTATTTGTTGGAAAGTAGATATCGGATTCTCACTACACGATTAACATGGTCAAAAGAGTTCTCAATAACAATATTATTGCTCTGTTTATATAAAATTTGAAAATAATAGTAGTGAAAATCATCTTTAACTTTGTTTATTGTTTGCTTTGTGTCATTTTTGGGTGAATGAATTACTCTCAAATACGAGTGTAGAGTCTGTAAACATAAAATCGTACAGAAAGAGCAGTTACACTTAACGGATAATGAAAAGGCAACCAGGTAGAGTTGGCGGAGGGAGACAAAGGATTACACTACATTACAGTATTTACAGATATTAACGCATGTGTTTTAATATGATATCAGTATTTCATTTTTAAGTCTCATAGTTATCATCAATACCAGTATATCATGACACCCCTGATATAGAATACAGCACATTTCATAGTAAAATGAAACAAAATACATAGATTTGAGTTTAATTTACACAAAATAAATGAATGATTTTAATGAAAACATTTAATTGTGTGCACTAGAGCTGCAAAAATAAGTCAAGGAAGTTATTTTTGCAGTAAAAATTGACAGATATTTGACTGTTTGAAGTTTGCAAATATGAGAATTTGCAGCTTTTCTGTGTTTTATATCATTTTAAACTAAATATCTTTGGGTTTTGGATGGTTGGTCGGGTAAAACAAGATATTTGAAGACGTCTCCTGTTGCTGTAGCAACCTGCGATGGGCATTTCACACTGTTCTTTGATATTTTGTTGACCAGACGATTCATGAGCATATTAATCGATAATGAAAATAATTAGTTGCAGTCCACAAATCATTAATGTGATGAAGAGAAGATTTCACTTTATTGCCAGAAAGAAAAAGAAAAGAAATTTGTCTTGCTTTCCAGGATGTCATCTGTTTCATATAAATACAAAAATACAAAGCAATACTTAAATACAATGGCACAAATCACATCAGACATTACAGTGTTACAAACATAACTGATGTAAACAAACCCAATTACAATAAAAAACATCAATAACGCTATAATTACAGTGGGTTTTTTGTGTCTGTCAGTCAGTTGTTGAAGTGATGGAAGGTTCCAGTCTTGTGTTTTGCTCTCCAGCCATGGGTTGACCTTTTTCCCGAACATCCACATCACAGCCTGTGTCCTTGACATGAAGGAAAAACCTGAATAGTGTCATTTTGTTATTATCTATACAGTATTACATCACTGCATATGGTAACTAAGGGACTATGTGTCTTCACTGTACAGTGTGAGCGTGTGAGTGTGAAGGTGTGGGCCTCTTCTTAAATACTGTTTGTCTTCAGGGAATTACATGATGTTGGGGACTCTAAATAATTACACTAAACAGCTTTTAATTAAAGACCTACTCCAGCTGTGTGTGTGTGTGTGTGTGTGTGTGTGTGTGTATTTTGAAAATCATCATTTATCTTGAACACCCCCTTGGGGACAATAGGCAGAACATACGTGGCGGGGATCAGATCTCTCCAACAAACAGGTCAAGTCATTATCTGCGCAGAGCAACATGAACCCCATCTGATTGTTCTGGATCGTTCTGCCTCCTTGTTTCATTCACTTGATCGAAGCGTCGCACGTTTCTCACCTTTCTTCACTCAAACTGGAAAGATAGAGGGCCTACCTTTTGTGTTTTGTTTTTTTTGTCATGTGGCAGGTTTCTGTGTATGTGTGCGCACGTGTGCTCCAACAATGAAACATTTATTTGTATTAGTTTGTGATAACAAGGCGATGCATTTGTTAGGACTTACCCCCACCAGCGTTCCACCTCCATGTCCATCACTCAAACCATTTGTGAACACATTGATCCTTCCCTCCCTCCTCCCTCCCTTCACCTCCCCTCCTCCCCCCTCTCCTCTCCCATGCTGTATATTCCCAGGGTTTGGAGGGAGGAGAGCCAGAATGGCTCAGACAGCCATTGATTTTTATTTTATTGGTCTACTAGTGGAAAGAGGAGGGATAGGGGAGGGCCTGAGAGATGCAACTCCACAGCTAAGTTTCTTCTTAGTGGAGACAGTGTGTTTATGTGTGTGTGTTTTACGGTGGGCTGGGCCTATCTGCTTATGTCTGTCTGACTGTTTTTGTTTTGGGGTGGGGGTGGGGGGTGTTGTCTGTCTGTCTGTCTGTCTGTCTGTTTGAGAGGTGTGTATATGTGTGTGCATGTCCAGCCACCTCTGAGAGCCATCAAAAGCTCTGTGTGTGTGTGTGTGTGTGTGTGTGTGTGTGTGTGTGCGCATGTCTCAGCGTGTATCTGTGTGCCCACCTTTGTGTGTTTTGTTTGGGTGCACATGTGTGTGTCATTGAAGGGACTGGGGAATCTGGGGCGCTGATGGAGCTGGCACAAGGGACCTGGACCCCAACACACACACACACACACACACACACACACCCGTACCCCCATACACACACACCCGTACCCCCATACACACACACACACACACAGCTGAGGTGTATCCCGGTGCTCATTAGAGCTGGTAATAAGGCTGTGCTGCTGGAAGAGGAGGGGAAAAAACAGGGAAAGGAAGAGAGGGAGGGAGGAAGAGGGTGGGAAGGGAGAAAAAGAAAAAAAAAAAACGGGAGATTTTAAATTTTAATAACGCTGGTACGATTTTGTAAATCTTTCCTGACAGAAAAGTCCTCATTATTTTCATCTGTCTCCGAGGAGCCTCTCCTCCAGCTCTGCCTCCCCGGGTAAACGGACTTCTCTCTCTCTCTCTCTCTGTCTCTCTGTCTTCTTCTCCTCACTCCACCTCTCTATTTCTGTCTCTCCACTCTTTCCCTCTCTTGTTTTTCACTCTCAGCTGCTTTATTGTCCATTTCCGTCCTTCCTGCTTGCTTTATTTTTTGCTCTTCTTTGCACTCATCATCTCGACTCTCTCCCTCTCTCCAACATTAGCGCGTATATCTGTGTGTTTCCCAAATAAGGTGTGCGCTGACTGGCTGCCTGCGATGAAGGAACATCCGGAGCCAATAGAAGGACCAGTATCATGTGCTGTTATTGGCTGGTGTCTCAGTTACAGTTACTGTTGGTCTGTCTACATATGAGTTGGGTGGGTGGAGGGGAGGGGGAGGGGGCGGCAGAGACAGAGAAAATACTCCGGGATCATAGTATCACAGTAGGGAGCGGGGTAAAGGTAAGCCATCTCAAAGTTAGGTGTGTAGGAGTGTGTATATGTGTGTTTCAGCATGCACCATTGTACGCTGTGTGCATCGCTCGCACATCCCCAAACCTTCCCCCTCCACACACACACACACACACCTCACCCCCCCACATCTCTATGTCAAGTGTCAAAGCTGGAGGATGGATCCGGTTTGATAAGTTCTGTTCTGTCTGGCCACGTGTCAGGATGGGATCAACCATACAGCAGAGGAAAACCATGTTCTTCACTCTCCTACCTCCCAATTTTTGGGGATTTTATTTCATTTTTGGGGCGTTTTGAAGGGGGGGCGGGTTTTTATTTTTTTTTTGTATTTGTGGTGTATGTTTTACTCGAGCTGCTTCTGTTGCTTGAAGAAGTGAAACGGAAATATAAATGACTCTTACCATAGAAGCTCATTTGACGAGTGAGCTCATCGTAAAGTGCTTTGCTGGATACAGAACATAAATCTGTAGATTAGATCTACAAGTGACAGCATGCAGATGAGTTGTCCAGAGGATTAGGAAAATGATCTGTCCCCTGGGAATTCCTTTCTTCTTTTCATAGACATCAGTTGTTACGAGTGACCAAATGGAAAAAGATTAAATGTGCGACGAGCAACATAACTTTGTTTTTCTGTCGTACACCAAGTATTGATTCACTTTGTGTGATTGTAATAGAAAAAGAGCAATTTCCTGCCCTGGTAGAAA
Organism: Epinephelus lanceolatus; assembly: GCF_041903045.1. Taxonomy (NCBI): domain Eukaryota; kingdom Metazoa; phylum Chordata; class Actinopteri; order Perciformes; family Serranidae; genus Epinephelus; species Epinephelus lanceolatus. The sequence goes on along the minus strand of NC_135754.1, from coordinate 23,419,646 downwards.
TGTAACATAAGTAGTGACTTTCCAGCTTTCTCACCACCACACAGGTGGTTAAAGAAGAGTGATGACATTAATATCCTCGCTCCACAGGCTGTCAGAGGAAAAGACTGCAGTGTCACACACACTATTTCTTAGATAGATTTTCAGGTGAATTATGATATGGGCCCTCCCCTGCTTCATGTGACTCCTCCCAGTCTGTCTGGCTGGAGCTGACTTCACTAACTTCAAAATCTACAAACAACAACAAGTACCGCATGAGCCACACAGTTTTTTTTTTCCTGAGTGTGTTTTGCCTCACTTCAACACCATGAGGGTGAATGCGGTTAGTGTTGGGGCAAAGAGGTCATGGTTAGGATTAGTACTAGTCAGTGTTACAGTAATAATATTACTTTTTCAGTAATGAGTAGTGTAACTAATAGCTCATAAAATTTCAGTAATATTTTTATACAACAACTCCTTACAATATTACTTTGAATATCACATCATTACTGATTTGAAATACAACAATCAAATCAGCTGACTTGTTTTAGTGTTCGTTGCGCTGCGCAGGCATGCCACAAAAACAGTTGGAAATGCTAACCTTAGCGGCTGGAAATATTCCCATCTCTTTGATTTTGTCGGGAGGAAAGATGACAAGAACACTGTTGCTGCAGGTAGTCGGACTAAAAATTTTCCCACTGCAAAGAACACGTCCACAAACCTCCGGTCTGAAACACCTCAGCTACTGCAACCAATAGCACAAAAATGTGAAGCTCCAGGAAATACACCCCACCAAAGGTGAGCCCTCCTCTGCCGCGAAGGTCATCTGTAGAGCTACACTGGCTAAACAACCAAAACTGGATTTACTCGTGTCCCGCCGCAGGCTACAAAGATGTGATGAAGCTTGAGGCTGGATATGTTGTTAAGTTAAGTGACTCTCCATCCTTTAGTCAGAGCCCTGGGAAAATACTGGTCACAGACTACAGAAACCACCAGGTAAATAGAAGCTAACTGACATTAGCTACACTTAACGGTGATTACCCTGACACTGACATAGAGGCACACATCTGAACTTTTGGGAGATACGCAAATACCAATTTTATGTGGTGTAACAGAAAAGTAATATAATGAGTAGGGTAACTAAGTATTGTTGGCAGGGAGTAGTAAGAAAAGTAACATCATTACTTTTGAGTAACGAATAATGAGTAATATATTCCATTTTTTGAGTAACAAGCCCAACACTGGTACTAGTTAGGTATGTCAACTGTTAACTGTTAATCGTTTAACCTGCGAGAATATTTTTGACAGGTTATGCACTGTTAGCATGTTAGCACCGTTAGCGGTGTCAGCACGGTGAGGGTGTTAACATAGCTAACAATGCTGAAGGTATTTTTGCAGCTCAAAATTAAGTTACTCACTAATGGCGAAAACCAGCGTAAACCAGGGGACCGGCACCATGTTTCTGCAGCAATGCCATCCTGCCACCATGGGTCAGGACAGCGCTACAAATGATACTTGCCAAATAAGCAGTGTTATTAGCTAGCTACTGCCCTTAGCTAGCTTCCGTCTGTCCCAGGTGGTGCATGGTGCAGAACAGCAACGGAGGCTAGTTAACCAGTGGTTCGGAGTGTGGGCTCCATGTTTTGGCACGTTAACTCCACTAGTCAGCTGTCAAAGCAAAACAAACACAAGATAAAATAAAAGGCAGGACATTTACCTCATGAAACATTAAAATATCAAGGCCTCTAAATGGATAGCGCTTCAAAATACTGAGTCATAGAGAGCCAGACTAAAAGGAAAGGCCTCTTGTATTGTACTGTTAATGGATGTTTGGCTATCAAAAACTGACCCTAGCACAGGCCAATCACAGAACAGTATGGCAGGACATGTTTAACTGTTAACTAGAAACAGTTTCCAAGGTGTTGTGAGCTTCTTGCAGGAGTTTTTCTAAATTCTGTGCATGTATAGTCAAATTGACATTTTTATGTGTCGTCAAGTTGTTGAAGTCGTCTCTTAATTTGCTCTTGTCTATTTGCATGTGTTTCATTAGTCTGAAGTGCGTTGAGCTCTCAGGGCCGCCCTAATAACCTTCACAAGATCTTGTAGTTTCACTTGATTGATTACAAACATTAGAGGAGCGATGTGTGAGGATATGATTACTGCTTTAGCCTTGACGTTTCGTCGCTCACAGTGGATTGAAACGCACAGCTAGAAAAGTGAAAGCCATACTTGAATTTAACCTTAAAAGTTTTTTGATTGGGCAGCGCTACATTTGCATCAAGCTTCTGTTTAAGGGTTTGAGTCGCTGCAAATAAGATCAGCTACTTTACATTAGACTTCAAGACGCGTTTTGTTAGATTGCTGTACAGAGAATCAGTTTAGGTCAAACAAAGTATTTTTTAGAATATCTGTCCCCTGAGAAAAAGTTCTTAAATCACAGCTCTGTCATATTTCTTACCGCTTTGAACGCTTGAGTGTTTGAAGTTCTTCAGCGTTGTTTGCCACCAAATCAGACTCCTTTTAATGAATGCAATTTCTTTCTTTTTTTTTACATAATTGAACCCCCCATTTCTCTCCTCATCCACGAGGCTAAAACCAACTTCCTGTTCATTTTTCCACCCCCAGACCTCGAGTCACCCTCCCCTCTTTTCCCCAGCTGAAAAAGTAACAAACAACACAGAGCGATCTGGATTCTCCCAACACACTCGCACACACTTACACACAAGCACCTCCTCTGGGTATTTGGCTTGGATAAATAATCATTGTAAATAATGAATGTCAATTAATAGGGGGAGACGTGGCCTTGCTAAGCATGCTCTGATTAGGGTTTCAGTGGGATCTCCTCCCCAGCTGGCTTCAGCCAATCATCTCTGCTTCATAATAGCATCCCCAACTCTTAACACAACATAGACATGTGGGCACATGACATATGCAGTTTGATGTTTTAGTACTATTTCCTTGTTTTTTGTGTCGTGTGCAAGCTCAGTATGATTTAAGACAGGAGCGTGATATAAAAATATACCATAACTGTTACTTGTGGTGCACAAAGACATGCTTTACTGTATACAGCGTGACACTTTTATGATAATGTATGCATTTATTCAAGGATAAACTGTCTACTTATAAAGCAGTGCTACTTACAAACAGTAGTTGCAATGAGCTCTCTGGTGTTATCCAGTGAGAGCACGAGAAGGCATAGTGTCTTGCCCCTGAAAAGACGCTCATGGTGTGTTACAAGTGATTGGTGATAGGATTTTTGGATGTGGCTGGAGAGTCCTTTGTGCAGAGGAGTAGACACTTCTCTGCTAAGGGCGCACACAAAGGAAAGACTTAAGCATAAAAGCACCGCTGTGATACATTTTTTGTCGTGCTTTCTTCCACAGCTGTGGGTTTGAAACTAAGTGTAGAGGCTGCCGCAGGTCCGAGCCGGTGGGCCGAGGGGAGGCTGTGTGAGCTCAACCGGTGTGCCGAGCTCAGACTTGGGCTTTAGAGGGTAGCAGGGTGACTGAACAACCAGCCAGCCCCCCCTCCCTCCCCGGTGATAAATGGCCACAGCATGGGCTATTCATCTCCTGCTTAGAGAAGTGGACAGTGACCCCCCCCACACACACACACACACACACACACACACACACACACCTCCTCGGCCTCTCCTCCACCCCCTCCACATGTCAGCAAATGTGATAATTCTCTCATTTGTCAGGAGCAGCGGAGGGTTCGGACTTTGTGTGTGTGTTTGTCCGTGCATGTGTGGTGATGCAAACTCTGGAGTTTGAGACGAGTTGATCCCTGCACACCAGCACCCACTCCTCCGTCTCTTTCCCTCTCTCTCTGCAGACCTTCTTTTCCCAGCTTTGTGTTTTTTTGGTTCAAAGCCCCCTCTTGTCAAGTTTACTTAGGTCACAGTGGGAGAATTTAAATGTGTAAAAGAGTGAGTCGTTTTATGGCGAATTCCATCAGTAATTCAGTGATTTTATTACCTCCAGGAGACTACTGAGCCACTTTTTCCACTTTATTGTGCAAATAAAGTTTTAGAGCCTGTGTGTGTGTTTGTGTGTCGCGCTTGTTTGTGAGTGTTTTTGTATGTTCGCACGAGTGTGTACACACGTCAGCGTGAGATTTTTAAAGAGGCTACGAGTGTGTGTGCCAGTCAGAAATAATTTGTCAGACGTTCTAGACACAAAAGTGTTGCAGTTTTGGAAGCATTACGTGTGTGTGTGTGTGTGTGTGTGTGTGTGTGTGTGTGTTACACTCCCATGCCAGTGCTTGTATACCAGTAAATACCCTGTACGCAGACCTCATGGTAGCTATTAAACATGATAAGCCTCCAGTTGATGGCCGGTCATTTAGTTTGCACATAAACATGTGACTGTTTTACGTGTTCTCTGTAGACACAATATGACTTCTGTGAACTCTGCCTGATCCCTTTCTCCCTCTGTGTCTTTCTCCACCTCTCTTTCTCTGCAGGATCATCCAGAATCGCGTCCTGGTCTTCATCCTCGGAGCCATCATCCTCCTCACCATCATCCTGGCCATCTATTTCAATCTGAGGGGCCACTGATCTCCCCTCTGCACACATACACGCGCACACGAACCCTCACTCCTCCCCTGACACAAATACAAACACACACACGCGTGATTAATAGCGACAAAAGCGTTGTTCTGCTGTAATTAGGACAAATGGTCCCCATGAATCACTGTTTCCAAAGCCTGACAGGGAGCTTTTTTTTTCCATCTCTTTCTCCTTTTCCTCTTTTCTGTCCCTCTCTACCTTCTTTGCTCTTCCCTTTCTTCTCCTTTCTTTTCTCCTCTCTCTGTCAGGCTCTCTCATACATCTCCAGGGACAAGAGTAAGGGGGGGGAGATGTTTTTATGATAGTTAATATTTTTCATGGTGTCGTCGTCGGCGTGGTTCTGCAGCCCATCCTGTCCCCAGGTGAACAAGGCCTGGGAGTTTTTTTTGTAACTCAAAGCAGATTCAGATATGTAGATTATTTTTTTTCTTGTGACGGAGGTGGGGTCAAGTGTTATCCAGGATGTGTGTGCATGAGAGACAGAGAGAAAGTAAAAAGAATGCACACATAGGTATGCTCGCATGTGCATGAGTGACAGTCATGGATTTGGGGGAACAATTGTGTTTGTTATTAACACCAACCGTAGACACACAAACACACGCTGTAGTATGTATGAGCTTCTGTAACTAAATGATTCAGCTGTTCTTCATGTAGCCCCGACAAAGCACAGAGGACAGTGCCTTCAGATAAGATATGCTGTTCACACTCCTCCTTTAAAAAGCTCAGCAGAGCCCAAAAATAGACAAGTGGCGCTGCCTTGAAAAGAGAGGATGCACATCACAAAAAAAAAAAAAACAGGTTGAGGTCAGTTCAGCTTCAGTTCAGTCAATCAAGGTGAAAAGGTTTGTTTGTTTTCAATTACAGTGATCCGTAAAGTATACATGTACATTTCAAAAAAGTTTGAGATTCTAAAAATGAATTAAAGCAACTATTTAAATATGTTTTACTCCAAAAAGGGAGCTGGCCCCAACCTTAGAGCATACAATACATAACTACACTGCAGAGAAATGGTTCTTCACGCATTATCCCCTGGCTTTAATAGTGGTACAATCCCCCCGCACCTCCCAAACACAGTTTTCACAACTCATTTCCGCAGACTTTTTAATGCATCTGTCATTGTGGGAACTTCTAGGCGTCATACTGTATGTACTAACATTTAAATCTACATCATGTATAGTGTTTTGCTCTCAATACAAGTGATTCTGTTATTACTATTTATTTATAAATGCAGATGAGTTTTCAATTAACCGTGTTAGGACTGTATATTTTATAAAAAAGTATTCAGAAACATTAACAGCATTTTATCTTGATTTTTCGAGTGTTCGGTGATTAGTCTATAAAACGCAGAGTGCACACCAGGACCAACTGAAATGTGTGGATTTCAAGTTTCGTGTCTTATAAATGTTTTTTCTTCTTCTTCTGTTCTTATAAATGGATCTAAGTTGTTTTAGAACTGGCACTTTTTTGTTCTATATTTTTTTTCTTGTCAAGTTCTGAAGACTGTGACACAGTCCTTGTTTCTGTGTTTATCTGTACGCTGACTTATGTTGTGATACATTTGCAGGTGTTTGAAAAAAAGAAAAAGAGAAACATGTGCGTGAGTTTACTGCTGTTTAATTCTTCAGGGGAAAGCCATTCTTCAGGGGGTCTCGGAGAAATCTAAATTTAAGAGCACATTTGGAGAATTTTCAGAAATTGAGATGCATGAAGGTAACGCTGTGCAAGCCACAAACACACACACACATACACACACACGGGAGTGTTGCAGTGTGCTTGTGTCTCCTGTGGTCGGTGTGGTGGTTCCTGGCGAGGACATTTGCTATTCTGTTTCAGGGCCACGGTCTTCATTTTCGACGATGCGGGGGTGTCGGGGTGCTGAGCCCCCCCAACGCCCCCTCCTACCAGCCACCATTTCACAGGCCCTCACTAGCTGCAGCGCCGCCGTCTGCTTCAAAGCCTCAAATTAATGGCCAACAAAATAGTGTGCCTCTGACCGTCCCATGCGGGGCCGACCCACCAAGACTTATCATTAAAGTGAAGGAATAATGAAAAAAGGAAGGAAGCAGAGAGGAGGGAGAAGGAAGGAAGTGAACAAGGAAGCATGGAGGTAGGGGGTGAGGGTGGGGGTGGATTCCCTAGCAGTTTGACAAACCTCATCTGGTAATGACCCTCAGTGATTGTTTTTTCACCCAGTGCTCAGTGTGTGTGTGTGTGTGTGTGTGTGTGCAGCCTACCTACGTGCCGATGTGCTCTCTTCTCCTCCTCTCTCCTTCTATCTCTGTCTTTCTCTCCCTCCTCATCCCTCCTGCTCCCCCCACTTCTCTCTACCTCTCCTGCCACCTTTTCTCCTCCCCCCTGTCCTCCCCTCCCTCCCCTCTCTCCCTCCCTCCCAGCCTGTCAGATGAGCGGTGCAGTAGCTAGCGAGTGAGCGGTGGAAGGCAGCGTGGCGGCGGCTTCTATTTGAAGTTGTAATGGTGTCAAAAAGTCAGGGCTGACTGACAGACGTCAGTCCCACAGGGCCTCATTAAAAACAGACCCACTTGACAAGGAAATAATTGAGCGCCGGCGACAACTCAGGGGCCCCTCCGCGTTTTTAGATGTTTTTATTTTCTTTTCATTATTAGCGCCGAGCTATTATGTTCATTAAGAAATGGCATTAAAACAAGTTTTTAAAAGCGGGGAAATGGAGGGAGGGGCAGAGGGAAGGCAGGATGTATGGAGGTGGGAAGATAACGATTTGTTTAGAGCCCCCGTCCTGTTTTATTATTTAAACAGGAGCACTGTCATGTGATACCTTGGCAGACGTCGGCTATCATCTGCCACTCCTCCCTTTTTTCCCCTCTTTTCCTCCTTTTATCCTCTCTGCTCATCCCTCGCTTTCCCCCCTCAGCTTTTATCTTCCCCTCCTCCGTCCATCCATCTATCTCTTTCTCCACCTGCCCGTCTCTCTCTCTCTCTCTCCCTCTCTTCATCCCTTTCTTTCTCTCCCTCTGAGCGGCGGGTGTCATTGGAATATGAACTAGATTATTCATCAATGCCCCCCACGCCCTTCTACCACTCCCCCCTGTCCGCTGATTTGGTTTTCGACAAGCGTCTCACCGCAGAAGGCTGAGGATGAAAACTTGTCAAAAATAGGTTATATCTTATTCCAAGGGGCAACAATAGCAGCAGGTACAGACACCTTTTAATATTTAATTTAGACGGGTGTTAACCCTCCTTAAGTGACTGGAGCTGTGTCTTCCATACAGACACCAGGAGAGAAACGAGGTTGGGGGGGAGCGGGAGGGGAGAGAAATTAATTATTTGATGTCTGAAAAGTGATTTTGAAGCTCTCCCTGCCTTCTCCTGTTTGCCAGGGAGAGGATCGAGTCTTTGGGTGTCCCTGATCATTCTCTACACCAACCACGTCCTCGGCATGGCCGTCCTGCGAGAGCTCAAACATTACCACTCAAATCACATTCAGATCTTCGCTCTGCTGTGCCTCGCTTGATACGGTAATGATAACACGAATGATCATATAGCAATGGTCTCTTATTTCATCAGCGGAAATGATTTTCCAGAGGAATTATCTTTTACACCTCCATGTTGCGTCAGTCTGTCTCGTTAACGTCCCTTATACCCCGTTCCTCCCCTGGTCCTTTCTAGTAGCTTTACATAAAAGTAAAAAAAAAAAAAGCAGGTTCCTCAACAAGGAACCTCTGTGATGCACCACCATTACAAAAAGCCTGATGTTTGTCAGCCATTTAAGACGACAAGGGATTGTGACAAGCGTCGTTTGAGCTGTCTGTCCCCTGGCGAAGGGCGGGCCTTAAATGGGATAAACAGCTCCAGCGGTGGGATCACGACGGGAGGGTGGGCGCTTCATCTTCAGGAGTGTCCGTGATGCTGCCACCCCCCCCCCACCACCACCACACACAAACACACACGTATTAAAGGAGGCCTCTGCAACAACAGCTACCCAAGAAAAACCCACAATGGCACTGTTTGAGAACTACAATGAATCTTCTACTGTTTGATTCAGCGCACACAGAAAAAGCGCGCTGCTGCACGTATGGTGGACGCCCCCCTTGATAAAAAGACACACACGCTCCAGTGTACGGCTGTTAGAAGAGGAGCCATGTTCTCCGTTTGTACACGGCACCAGTCCTAGCAGAATGGCTTTCTTTCTCTCCTCGGCCCTTTATCTGCTTTTTCTTTCACCCCCATCAGTGCTGTCGACCGTTTTAATGGTGTTTGTGCTCGCAAAGAAATGACAATGCCCCCCTTTATTTGTGGAAGTCACAGGGGCTGCAGCCATACATACATGGATGTGTTCGTGTGCATGTGTCGTGCAGGATGTGTCCCCCTGTGGTTGAGACGGAGCTGGAGGGCTTGGTGTGAAAAAAGCTATGTTGAATTGTCCGTCCGCACGAATATCTGTTTGTGTCTGTCTGTAAATGTCCGTGTGACTCATTTCTCCCGTTGACCAGGATCTTGAGTTCATCTTGTTCCCCTCCGACTCTCAGAGCTGCTCCTAAAACTATAAAGATGACTTTGGTGATTTTTGTCAGTGTCGGTGTTGTTTAACATCTTGTCATTAAAGCAGTTCTGAATCTCAGTAACCAAGACGCTGTGTCATAACTCGCACTTCCTTCCTCTAGCCGCCGTGTGCTGTCACTGAACAGACAAAAAAAAAAAAAAAAACACTCGACTGACTCCTCAGGAACAAGTAAGTAGGTAAAGCCAGGAGCTGACATTTTCAAACCTATAGCAGCACTGTCTGCCTGCTTTTTGATTTTAAGGGCACACCTAGCCTTGTGCAGACGACTCTCTAATTCTGTTTTGCCAGGGAGACAATAGAAACACAAAGAGCCGGGTCAGAGCTAGGCTGAGCCAGGCTAAACCACTCAGCATCCCCTCCTCTCCTCTCCTCTCCTCTCCCCTCCTCTCCCCCTCCATCTCCATCTTACCCTCCATCTCTCTCCCTGTAGAATACTGCCACAGCCTTTGAACTGAAATTAACACTTTACCACTACAAAGACATACAGTTGTAACCAGCAATGTCATTTGCATGATAATGGGGAGTTGGAGAAAATGGAGCTGTTTTATATTGGCAGGAGCTTTTGCTTCCATGTATTTATTTATTTAAGAATTTGTGTGCCCTTTGCCCTTTGAATTAAATTCTTACTGTATGTAAATTAATGCACAATGCAGCCAAGTAGATGTTAAGGGCATAGTATGCAGAATGATCCCAAAAAAATCCATAGCCTCCTACAGAAGTGATCCCTCTCAGGCATATTTTACAACCCTCTAGAGGTGTGTGGTGGTGTATTTATTTACAGAGACTCTGCCCTCTGCCTGTATTTTCTTATTTTCTTCTTTGGTCTCTTTGTGGTCGGGACATTATCGGGAATTCACTGTGGCAACTTACGCTGAACAGCTAACCTGCTCTTGAGCAGTTCACTTCAGGGTATGGGATCACAGCCTGTCAACATCCCGACCTCTGACCAATCAGATCACTGCAGAAAAACGTATCCATGGACGAAAGTCTGGCGACTCAGGTAAAAAAGAGTAACCTATATATTGTTACAGGTCAGCAGAATCATTTCATTGTTTCAGGGCTCTATTTCCACTGTTTTAACAGAGCTTCTAACAAATGGAGAGATTGTTTACACACTAAACACATGATTTTAGCAGGATTTTAACTCATGCTAAGTTTATTTTAGTCGGCATTGATCGCTGACAGTGATGCTACTTTTACACTCTGATTCCACCACTGCAGCTCAAAATAATGTGAGACACCTCACATCATGACAATCATGACAACTAAGAAAAAAGCTAATATTTTATCAGTCAAATATTTGGTTCCCATTGTTATAAATGAAACATTGTGGTTATACAGATGTCATCAGTCATTAACGAGGCTACTCTTCCACCCTTTACTTCAGTAGCAGAAACAGTTGAGCATTAAATTAGTGTTTTATGTCACATTTTCAGAGTAGTTTCATCATCTTCCAACTAAATAACAAAAAAACACTCTATATTAAAGTCACCTAGGCCTATAGCCTACGGACAGACTCAGCTGACCTTTACTTTTTAGATAGTATTTTCAGTATTTCTACATTTACATTATAAGATTACAGAGTATCGTTAACATCCCACACCATCAACATTTTCTCATCTCGTTGAGGCAAACACTTTTGGTACTGTTTCATCTCACATAAAGTTGTCTACTTCATTCATGGTTCTGATGATGTCGATCGTAATTAACACCCCCGCCTCTTTCACATGAATGCACTCATAGCTGGACAGGAAACCCCAGAGTTGACTGAACTGGTTGATAACCAGCTTTGTAGTACTGGTTATCCAGACGGCCAATGTTAGGGTTAGTCAAACCAGATAACCAGATAAATCCTGGGTAAGTTAAACTGGCTTTGTAGTGCAGGCCTCAGGTGTCTTACCATAATCATCCAAGAGGAAGCTATGAAAATCATAGACAGTGCCGAAAAATGGCAAATACAGCCAAGGAACGTGAATTTGGAGTTGGCTTTCACCTTCGTTGGCAATGCTAATTTCAAACAGTAGCCAACAATTCCTGACTAGTGTACCTTTAAATGTATAGTATGCAGGATTTATGGTTACTGTTTGCAACCACGCTCACCAGTGAAAAGGAAAATGAAGGCCAACCCCAGATTCACTGTAATTTGGCATTTAACCTTGCTATATTTGCGTTTCTTCGGCACTGTATCTCTTGGACGTCTGCTGCTTATGGTCTGGCACCTGGTCGCAACCTTTTTATAATGCCCTACAAGATAAATCCTGCAAAGTATATCTTTAATTTATGAGGTTTAAAATGTTGCATTAAAGATGTGATGTTATGACTTTGGCCACTTTTGTTGAATCAGTTTCCCCTATACTCAACTAAAAGTAGCCACTAACTTCATGGCTGGTTTTGTTCAGTGTAGCTTTTCCTGTGTTGCTGTAATAGTGGACGAATGATAGTTGGAGACAAGTGAGAAGAAAAAGTAAGGGTGAGCGCAAAGGAGGTGAGGTTGCCTGGGAGGCACTCAGTGGCCTGGACTTTCAGAGAGAGGAGGGTTTAGTCGGGCTCGCCCCTGTACAGTAATTTACTTTGCATATGGTGTCTTAGCAGACACGATTCTAAATTTCCAACTGGGAGGCATCAGTGGAGGAATCACTGTCTTCAAAAGACGGCCTGCCAGTCACGCTCCTCCCGTAGCCGGAGATCTGAGCGCGCACTGATAACCCGCGACATCTTTCTGGAAGAACGGGGAGTCGATCAGCTTTGATGGAGCACATCCGCCATGACAGGCTACTGAAGAGCTCGCTAATCAACTGGGGAGGGGAGGGAGGTGGGGGCATCGCTTAGCATGACAGCACAGAGGAGAAGGGTGGGGGGATGGATGGATGGATGGACAGATGGATGGATGGAGGTGTGCTTGTTCGCTCCGAGACTTTCAGGTGGATGGAAGGGTGGCTGGAGAAGAGGGATACAGGAATGTGTGTTTGCATTGTCTGGGAATAAAAGGGCACCCCTCCAGTACCCCCAGCAGCCTGTTACCTACTCCCCCCCTCTACGAAACCTCCGCCTCAGATGGTTGGTGGCAATTAATTATTCATGTGAGGGTGTCCAATCCCAGAGCTTGGCGGCCAGTTTTCTCCACGTAGGCCAGGAAGTGGAATTGGATTCTTATGAGGGGGTCTGTTTCAGCCTGGTGCATGGGGTCAATTGACTCGGGAGTCCAAAGGTTACGGAACCTGTATGATGTCCTCTCATATCCCTCCACCTCTCGGAAAAATAGTGACGCATTCGCCTGAAAGAATCCTGGTTTGTTCTTATCTGTCTGTTTCACATTATAAGGTGGATGTTTTCTCAGAACCTTTTGACCAGTTAAGAAGTTGGAACAAGCTCGGTTTAGTCTACACGAGTCCCATTTACTCACATAATTCACTCACGCTCCAAATTATGAACCAAACTTTCCCTGGAATACCTTGCACGCAGCCTCTTCCCTGCACATAGCCTTGCACACATGCCTCCTAAAACAGACAGGTTTACTGTACACACACACTCACTTAGGCTTACACACACTAAACACACACCTCTCTATTGAGACATATGGATGTGGCAACAAAATGCACAACTTTTTGTTCATCTCAAGGACTTGTGAGGGCCCCAGTGAACTGAGAGGCCATATTGATTTTCCCTCTTTTCATGCTGTGACTCTGGGATTACCCATTTTCTCATTCATTTTTAAAGACAACTCGTGAGATTCTTCCTTCCCCTTTTCTCTCTGTTTTTTCCTTTTTCCATCACCTCTCCACCAACACCACCACCACAACCCCCCAACACACACACACACACACACACACACACACACACACACACTCCCCCACCAGCACAGCAGTTGTAGCCACCCGTTTTCCACAGCCAAGTCCCTCCTTGACCCTGAAAATTGTAATTCAGCCATAGATCACAGCTGCTGAATATTAGGGCTTACAAAAGCAGTTAAATAAAATATGTTGAAATCGTCCAATCCCAGAGGCCACGGCAGAAATTCTAATCAGGTGAGAAAAAGGGGAAGGAGTCAGCAGGGGGATTATGGGTAAAGAGAATCGTCTGGATCTACCGGCCAAGAGTGATGAGCTGACATAGAGGTGGGATTGAGCCCGTATCATAGCAATCATATCACAGTAGTAGGATGGAAAGTTTTTGAGACATGTGAGCTGTATTATGACTCTAATTTCACTTTAACTTTAAAACTTCAACAGCGTCTTTGCATATGACATCATACATTGGTGTGCTGTCAAGATGGAGGGCATGCAACTGCAGGCATAGACTACCAACACTGCACAAATGGCTATGATTTGCACTGTTTATGACTGTTCAAAACAATCACATTGGAGAAAAACAAAGGCCACTAAGTCCAAAAAAATTAGTAAAATAAAAATTCACTGAGAAACAGCTGCAGATGTGGATCAAAAACCTCTGTCTTCAGTCTGGAGGAGCAGAGACAACTAATGTCAAATGTCAGCAGTGTTTACGTAACATGTTTCAAGTTGGATGCCATTACAATGTGCTGTCCTCTGTGTTTTTAGCCATGACTGAGATTTTGAAGAACGTTTCACCAGACCTCTGGGAACGGTTAGCTAGAAATGTTACCCTGACAGAAGTAAATCCATGTAACATTATCTGTACAGTAGTAGAAAGAAGAAAGTACTTATTGTTAGCTAGTAATGTTAGCCTGATGGCAGTAAATCCACGTAATGTTATACTTGTAGGTAAATAGTAGTACCTAACGTTAGCCAGTAATGTTAGCCTGTCACCAGTAAATCCATTTTATATAAACGGTACAGCAGTAGTTAGAAAATAATAGCTAAGGTGAGCTAATATCAGTCTGACATGAGAAAATCCATGTAACAATACACTAGGAGGTAAGTAACAGTACCTAATGTTAGCCAGTAACATTAGCCTGACAGCAGTAAATCCATGTAACATAACTGTACGGTAAAATAGTACCTAACATTAGCTAGTAACATTAGCCTGACAGCAGTAAATCCATGTAATGTTATACTAGTGTAAATAATAGTCTAACGTTAGCTTGTAACGTTAGCCTGACAGCAGTAAATCCATGCAACCTTATACTAGTAGGTAAATAATTACCTAATGTTAGCTAGTAATGTTAGCATGACAGCAGTACATCCATGTAAAATTATCTGTACAGTAGTAGGTAGAAAAAAGTACTTAACGTTAGCTAGTAATGTTAGCCCGACAGCAGTAAATCCATGGAACATTAACTGTACAGTAGTAGTTAGAAAATAGTACCTAACATTAGCTAGTAACATTAGCCTGACAGCAGTAAATCCATGTAAGTTAACGTTATACTAGTTTAAATAATAGTGTCTAACGTTAGCTTATAAGGTTAGACTGACAGCAGTAAATCCTTGTAATCTTATACTAGTAGGTAAATAACAGTACCTAATGTTAGCTAGTATTAGCCTGACAGCAGTAAATCGGTGTAATGTTATACTAGTGTAAATAATAGTGTCTAACGTTAACTTGTAACGTTAGCCTGACAGCAGTAAATCCATGTAATGTTACACTAGTAGGAAAATAATAGTACCTATCGTTAGCCAGTAATGTTAGCCTGACAGCAGTAAATCCATGTGACATTAACTGTTCAGTAGTAGGCAGAAAATGGTAGCTACAGAGTTGAAATGTAAAACACAGTTTTACTTAAGCACATTTACTTTCCTGACCAAAAAAAAGACAGCAGTCATTTCAACTGTGACTTCAACTGCACAGAAAAAAGTCATAGTACACCAGACTCTTGTTCTATGTCTTTATCGGCTCGTAGTGTAACGTTAGTATTGTTAAAAGGTCTGGAGGATGAGGTGATTTGTAACTATAATCATGTTCACACTGGGCAAACCATTCAAATTGTGGGAAAAATCACTTTTCTTTGTTTTGTATGGTACACATCCAACATGAGTTTCATTTTTTTTCATGGTACCCGCTGCCTGCAGATTCATCCAACCCTTTTATGCAATAACATGCCTCCATTTCCAATTCACGCAGTGTATGGATTTATCACTTCCCGCCCTCCATCTGAACTTTGTTTTTCATAATAATCATGTGATTGCAAACAAGCTAAATCAAGGCAATACAACACAATCCCCCAGACACACAAAATCCACTTACAACAAGACTTAGAATTACTTATCATCATATTAAAAATATCCAGACACAAAATACATGTTTAATAAATTTGCATACACCATACGTTTTATGTTCTTTATATTATCACACAGATATTTTGAATTATACAAATAATTTCAAGTAATTCATCCCTACTGTTATCTATAATTAGTGCCAATGCCAGCATGTGTCTTGCTAGAGGTCTTCAAAGTCGGCAGCTTCTCGTAACCTGTAGTGTCAACCAAACTATTTGCAAAATAATTGAGTCTCCAGGTATTAATGCACTCATTTTATGCTAAACAGGCCAACAACACTTTTGGCCTATAGGCCTTCCTTTGACCGACGTAGGAGGGGGTCAAAACACATTAATTATTCTGTTGGCATGCTTGTTAAAGTGAAACACAAGGACTGACCCAATGGACGACCTTTCATGGGACAATACTGCTTTAGATTATCAGATTTTAGGTCATTTTTTATTATAGTGTTATTTCTAGCATAAACTGCCAGTGCAAAGCCAACAAAAACAGCTCCTTTAATACATGCAATACTTTTTTTTTTCTTTTATTGAAGGTACACAAAATAAATATTCCTTTAAGTGAAAGGGAACGTCATGCTACATTGGTGTGATAAGAAAACCATCAACTTGGCTCATACACAAGCATTGTCACAAGGGTTCTGAAAACTTTTCACGCCTTCTTTCTTCATTGTTCCCACCAGCGAGCAGCTTGGACTCAGCCACATGTAAAACGGCCGGACAGTCCAGAGAGGGGTGATTGATCGCGCTTCAATCCCTCAGCGGTTCTCCAGACAAGGAGACGCTCGATTACACTCTGGGATCAAAATGCTGAATTCACACACTCCCCTCCAGAGAGAGAGGGGGAGAGAAAAAAATGTCCAAAGACCTTTGCCGGGCAGATTCTGCACACCACCCAGCAGTCTGGTCCTCGGGACTTTGTGCTTTGTCTTTGGCAACCAAATAATGCAATCACCTTCATTCTGTTGTGTCTGAGTTGGTACAAAACAACAGCAAAGCATGCTAGACTTGTTCATTGTAGCTGAAACAAATGTAAATGAGCATTTACCTTCCTCAAACCATAGTAAAGTGTGTTTACAGAGATAAAGGTAGAATGTGAACACTTCTTTGTTTGTGTGGGAGAGAACCGACTACTTCCCAATGAAGCATAGTGAGGTAATTTAAGGTAAACACAACTAAACTGATCAAACCGCCTTTTTTTATCGATATTTGGAGGTACGAAAGATTGACAGCAGTCAGCTTTCTGCAGTTACACCTTCACAGACTGGTATGCAAGTACATGTTCTGTGCACAGCGCTGATATAAATATATGTCACTTTAAAAAAGTGATGTAACACACATTCAGGAGGGTTTTAGTCAGGAT
Source organism: Epinephelus lanceolatus (assembly GCF_041903045.1). NCBI lineage: Eukaryota > Metazoa > Chordata > Actinopteri > Perciformes > Serranidae > Epinephelus > Epinephelus lanceolatus. The sequence continues at coordinate 23,403,004 of NC_135754.1, read as the reverse complement.
TTTTCAAAATCTGAGACTTGGGCAAGAGCTTTCTAGCATGAGGCCAGGGCACTTATGTTTAAACCACAATGTATTTTCCTGTTCAACACCTTAAACTCTCTCTTACTTTCTATCGCATTGTGTTAAGCCACTGACTTATTTACAGTAGCTCCATGAAAAATTAAAGTCCCCCTCCAGACATGTTTTAAAGTATATAGAAATGCTCTGCTATGATTAATATTTTGTGTAACATAGTTTCCTATATGAATAGTAAAAAAATCCACGAGATCAGGCCTCCGCCCCACCCACCACTGCTTGCACTAGGTCAACCGGCAAAAGAGTAGTGTGCCTCAAGATGGCTAGTGTTAGCCGTAGACGAAACATCAAAAATATTCAGCCATATGAGTTTGAGCATCAGTCAGAACTGGATACAGCGTTCAAGGCGGTGCCCTGTTCATTCCAGTGAAAAGTTGCTCAGTGGCACATGGTGCCAAAAACCTGAACTTCCTGAGTATAAAGTTACCCAGATCTTACCTGGCGCACTACAGACTTTCGCAAGCCAAGCGGCTAACTTCCTGTTTAGCACTCTAATGGCGATAAATTGATTTAACTGTGTGGCTCCTCCAGACTTTTAAGATGTTATCAGACTGAATGCATCAAATCCCATGAGCAAAATGACTCATTTTGTTGGGATTGTAATGCTCAAAAACTGTGTACAATGATTTACAGACATCTCTTACACAATTTAACTCTATGGGAAAAGTCTTATGAAGCTACATGGCTGTATGTGACGGACTTGGAAGCTGTAATTCCACTGTTTGGCTACTAAGAAAATTGGTTTCAAAGCCAGGTGCAGTGAAATAAATAGATGTGCATCTCCTACATGTTCAGATGAGTGACCTGCATAAAAAATAACAACAACATCAAGTTATTTTAAGTGATGACTATCGGTGGTAGACGTCCTTGTTTGTCATACATTCCTTTTAAGAATGAAAGCTCAATCAAATATTTAACCAGACTTTAAAACCACATGGATTTATTTAGGATTTGCCTTTTGTTTCTTTGTTTGTATAATGATATTGTGAAATCAGACGGCACCACCACGAGAACAAAAGCAATTCAAACCAAGTTAAACAGCAGACAAAAACACCCTTTTCTTTGTCTCTTGAGCAAAAGATTTTTTCATGTATACATTGTGGCTGAATAGCTGACTGTTTTTGCCTGTTGATTTCTAATTTGGTTGAGTTGCTGCAGGAAAATGTACTGTTTCTATCCCCATTTCCAAGTCCATACAAATAACAACTGTTTGCATTCTTTATAGCTTATAAATCTTTAACCTTGAATCAGGCTGGAGGTTTTATCAATGACTGAGGAAGGATGGGGTACACATAAGGTGACAGAGGGTATTCGCCCTTATGTGGACCCAACAGTTCAATGCAAAAGCTCTCCAGTGTTTTTGAAATGCACAGCCCATTGAAATGATGTCAGTGGACAAAAAATCTCTTTCATGAGTTTTATAACTCAAGCTGCTTATTCAACCAAGCAACTGTTTTCACCCATTGAAATCAAATATGATCTTGTATGCTGAGCTGATGGCAGTGGTTGAAGGACAGCTCTTTGAGAGAGGCAATGATCTTACAGTTGCACACACTCCCTTTCAATGGACACTGATAGTGCTCATTAAAATGAAAACATGTTCTCATTTGGTGGTCTTTCTACGATATGGGACAATGGGATGGAAGAGTAAGTAAAAGCGGTGTAACTAAGAAGTTTTTATTGTGAGTACCTGTCACTCCATAAAGAATGCAGGGAGGTCAGTAACTGGAGCACTCCTTTCTGTTGGCGTGTAGCACTGTGTGATTGTGGCCTTGGGTTCCTATTGGTGTAAAGTGGACATCTGTATCATTGTGTTTATTATGTTGAACCTACGATCAGGTCAACATCACTCCGTATTTCTCTCTACAGTCTTTCAGGTAAGCATCAGCCTTTGTTGTCAGTGGAGTTTAACAAAGTGAAACCTCCAACAATGATGGATGTTGTCATTTAGTGGAGTTGAGGCATTGTCACGAGGATAACTTTTATTTGCACATAACAATATGTCTGCAACTGAGATTCAAGCAGGAACCCGCTTTTTCTTGGTGAAGATGAAGTTGTGTTATGAAGTTGCTTTGCTGTTGTCATTGAAGAGATTATTTAAGTCGATCCAGACATCATTGTGATGCCATCTGCTATTTCTCACAAAGGTTGCAGTTGAAAGACGTTTTGTTGATATTAGATGTAACCATTTGGAGCTGTATCACAAAATAAAAATCTAAGGACCCTGACACACCAAGTCCATAGTCGGCAGTTTGTCAATGTTGTGCTGTCGGTGAGCACCTGTTGCCCTAGTTTTTGTGATGTGTTCCACGATGTTCGCACTAGTTGGCCCTTGTTGGATTTTTTTTTAGCTCATTCAGCAGAGAAACAAAAGTGAGGAAAGTAAACAAATGGCTAAAGTCAAGAGGGCATGAGACTGAAACAAACTTGTTATATTAGGTAAGTTTTTTTTTAAGTTACTGAGATCTTAAACAGAAATGTTTTGCAGTTGTTTGTGTTATTGCTTGCTAGCACATGGTAAATTGTTCTTTCAGCATCAGGTTGTGTTGTTAATGTGCTAACTAGCTCACTAGCATCTTGAATCCATCCCGTATGTGTTCTGGTTTCTCTTTCTAAATGACGAATACAGACTACTGCTACCTGCTGGTTAACACTGACCTGTTGGTTTGGCCTGTAAGAAGTGATGGATCTTTACTAAGGACAGTTTTGGTAATGATTTTATTTTCTTGCCTTTGATTTCTTTTCCATTCCAAGTTTGTCTAAACTGTGATTTTGTTAAAATTGTTTGATTATCTAACTTTTTTTGTGTGTTCCAAAATGTCACTAATTAACTTTGTGAATCATGTTTCTCTAGGCTGAGCATAGTTGAAAGTACACGGGTATACTCGAAGGTGTTTGCTGTTCTATGTACATCTATGTACAGCTTGTGTAACTTTTCTTCTTCTTCTTTGTTTCAAACATGTCTCCTATCAGAGGGGTTCAAGGGCAGCTGTGGCTCAGCAGATAGAGCTGCTCATCTGCTAATGGCATAGCAGGTGATTTGACTCCCAGCTCCTCCTGCTCACATCTAAATGTCCTTGAGCAAGAGCTCGATTGCTCCTGAGGTTAAACAAGATTTAAACTTTTAATCAGAGGACAGTGAAGAAATGCTTTTCAGTGTGGTTCTAAGGGTAAAGGGTAACTTTTTTTCAACCTGGACCCTATTATATCATGTTTTTGTGTCTAAGTGACTAATGGGAACAACATTTTTTTTAAATTGGCCAGGTCCAGGTTGAAAAATGCCAAAGTTACCCTTTAAGGAGATGAACTGTTGATGATGTCATGAATGATTCACTGCTCAGGAAGTTCAAGTTTTCATAGGGTCTTTAACATCTAATCAGCTGCCATTCCTTCCTGCTGTAGCCGAGCTATAAAACAATACTGTATATGTTCCCTCAAAATTTACCGAAAGAACTGACTTAGGTATCATAGAAAATTAACCTTTTTTTTCGAAACGTGTGTGAACTCAACATGATGTTTTAGTCTAACAGCATCTGAAGGCAGCAGCACTAAGGAAACACAGAATCATAGGTCTGTCCTCCGTCTGCCAGCTACGAGGGGCCAATGGAATTCAGAGAAGGGAAAGCTTAGACAGCATCGAAATGGTAGCAGCCACTGATAATGCACAAGCAGGAATTCAAGTGAGTTCAAGTTTCAGGGATCTAATGATAAGTAGCTTGCTATGTATGTATCCTTACCTGTTGAGTATAGTGCTGAATGGCTTTAAATTCCAGGACTGAGTAGACAGAGCTGTGCCTGCGAAGGACTTTTCAAGTGTGCATTTATTGCCTTGATAGCTACTCGTACACTCAGTTTTAAAATACTCTTACATTAGCAGGATAATAAATAAGCTGAGAAATAAAGGTAGAGCTAAATGAAAATGGAGATGTACAGGTAGAGTGTTCTTAAATAATGACTGATGCACGGCAGTCGACACACTTCTGTGAGTAAGCAGAGACAAAAGGACACAAGGGCCCCGGTTTATTTCAGCTGTCAGGGTGTCTCAGTAGATGTCTGTCAGAGGTTTAACTCCACAGGTTAAGACATACAGACTGATGGATGATGGCTATCCACCAGAGAAGACACCATCCAAGGAATGCCAGACACGTGGTCGAAGACAAGCAGAACATGAACCTGGAAGCCATGGTCTGAGAGATTTGCTTCAAGAAACAAGGAATCAACATAGAGGGAAAGACGGATCTGAACTTGGAGGAGAAATAAGGTCAACTTTTGATACATATACTTTATAAAAGTCCTTGAAGTGTAGTTGTAGTATAGCTGACTTGTAGTTAATGTATGAATGTGTACAAAGGAAAATTATCTGTAAGGTCACCTAATAACATTTTGCCAATGAGAAAACAATAATTCTGGTACATCATTTAGCTTTTGAGTAAAACTTTTGTGCAAATTAAAAAATAGCTTGAGCTTACGCCATGATTCATCTTACTGGCTGGATAAATCAGATTTATACAAGATAATAAAGTCATCAGCGCAACAATTAAAGTCCCTTAAAGGTACAGTTCAACCCCATTGTTTTGTCATGAGCCAAAGTCCATTCATCCATGAGTAGATGCACTCTTCCTTCTGCGTGGAGATACAGTGGGCAGGTGTAGTTTGATAGAAACGTGTCCATTGTTTTCTCCATGAAACTGCTCAGTATAAACTGTGTGGATTATCTTGAGTAACCAGGTCATGATTTTTGAAGAGACATTACTGTTGTGTGTTTTTTTTTGTTTTTTTGCGTTTTGAGCACCAAAAGCCGAGTACCATATAGTTCCATATTCGAGAGAAGGCAGACATTTCGACAGCTGATATCTCCAACACTCAGCAACTCACACCAAAACAATCTAGAGTGATGAATAGCGCTACAGGTAAGAGGAAATATATATTTATTTGATTTTGGGGTAACCTGTCCCTTTAAATCAAAAATTGAACTGTCCTTTAAAAATAAATAAATAAATAAATATTGTGTTAAGTACCATTAGATGGTAGAATGACAAAAATAGGCAGGTCAGTTTAATAAAAGACTCTGTATTTAATTATGGTGCAGTTGTCTGCCTATCCATCCATTGGATTTTGGGATATGTAGCCCCATTTGACACTACCCAGGTTGTTTCAGCACCATGGACAGATTCAGCAACATTCATAGAGGGGAATTGGAGAAGAAACTTTCTTTATGTCCAAAAGGTCCCTTCTGCTCTAATTCCACCTGTCTGGTGGACCTTTGAACTTTATGATGAAGCGTTATGGTCACTCCCCCATTTGGCTTTAAGAATGAGTACAAACATTCATCAGACTGGCCTCAGCCATAACACTGCCATATTAAAGCCCACAAACTAAGCAGAGAAGGCACAGGTATCAAATCAGCCACAAAAAGTACACCCACAACTACAAGAGCTCCATTATCATTGGGAGACCAAAGTAAAGCAATACCTCCTGGCCAGAGATGAAATAGTTGTTTTACATGTGACGCACACTGATACCCTGCCAGACAGGGTGGTGATGAAGCAGAGGCCCTCCTGGTTACACTACGTCTCCTTAAAAACAAAAAATCCCCCAGCGCAGCTCCAGCTTCAAGCTGATGTGCTATAGGCAGCCGAGGTCACTGGTTCATCCGTCAGAGAGGCTCCTCGTTGATGGATGGCACTCAGAGCAACGCGCGCCCAATCCGCTGTAGCCCTAACCGCCGAGAAAGGGCCTTCGCAGGAAGAGAAATAAATAAATAAACAGCAACATCAAAGGGATGTTCAAAAGAAAAACAAAGCCTGCACACGTTCGTTTGCAAACACACACACACACACACACACACACACACACACAAAGTGCGCACTGGCTCTCTCGCACACATCCGGCAAGAGAGAAAAGGGAGGCGGAGGGGAAAAAAAATACAAAGGACTGAAAGCATACACATAGTTTACTCTCCAATGACACTCGGCTTGAAGAAAATCTAGACAAAACAAGGCAGAGTGGCGAAAATTGGAGCGTTTGATGGTTTGATATTTGCGTTGAATAGACTCGAAAACAAAGATCAGGCCAAAACTGTATACAGTTTCAGGTTTTTCATTAAAATCTACAAACACTCACAATGATCTTTATACTTGTGTCTCCCAGTGTCTCATTGAGGGGATAAACTGCCGCTGTATGTCACCTTCACCAACGGGAAGGTGACCCAGCTGTGGCTCACTGATCATATAAAGCGAACACTTAATGTTTACTTTCTCCAAATTACTTGTAAATAAGTCTGGTAATATTCTATAGTTTTCTCATTGTCAACAAATCTAATGAAAAACAACAATGACTTTAGTCTGCTAAGTACTCTTTGTGTAGCCAAAGCCTAGTATCCTCTGTGCCATGGAGTTACAATATTTCTTAGAAAAAAATTTAAAATACACCATTCAGCCACACTGTTGCACTTCCTTAATCACGATGAACATGGACATGAGTTTATTTTGACCTAACACGTTCCTCTGCCATAAATACTTCGAATCCACCGAATCCAGCTGAAGTACCATTTGCTAAAAACTATGAGCCCAGATGTTTAGGGAAATCCTTTAGCCTTTTAAAAAAAAATTCAGTGTACATTTTTCACCCGTTTATAAAGACTGTTAAGTCTTCAGTAGGAACCAGTAGGGCTGAGAGCAACCTGAAAAAGTTTTGAGGATGGACTAACATGTTGTTGGTGTTGGTCTTTGTATGGAATTTGTTGACAAATACATTTTCAATGAGAGTGTAGCTTTTTGCTTTTGCCAAGCTCCTCACGTTTTTCCACTCTATATATCTCGTGTGTTTTTGTTTGTTTGTTTGTTTGTTTGTTTGTTTTTTCATGAGTGCATTGAACGTCTCAAGTTGAAAAACACTTCATCACACAGTGGAAAAGTGCCTGATGCCATTTGCATTTTTTCTCATAGTCCAATGAATGGAGAGGCGGGCCCTCTGCAGTGACGACACCAAGTGGGGACAACATGGAGGACAAACTAGTGGTGGCTGTTTACCCAGAGATATATGACTTTACCAACCTTAGGTTATAAACTAAGTAACTAACGCTGCGTTTAAATGCGGTTGTGTTTACCATGTTCATTAGAGGAGTCCATATGAATGCACCCTTTTTTGGTTTTCCCAACATTGTATTTGGAAATTTTGTCAGAGCTCCAAGTTCACGAGATTGTGTTCATCACTTTCCATGTCGTAGACATGCACAAGTTCCATTTGAATGCAGCATAACTAACTAACTAACTGGCTAGCTAACCAACTTAATGACTAGCTATTACTAACTAGCTAATAACTAAGTAACCAAGTACCTACCTAACTAACTAACTAACTGATTAGCTAACTAACTGACTAGCTAACTAAATGACTAGCTATTACTGACTAGCTAATAACTAAGTAACCAAGTAAGTAACTAACTAACTGATTAGCTAACTGATTAGTTAACTGACTACCTAACCAACTTAATGACTAGCTTTTACTGACTAGCTAACAACTAACTAACTAACTGACTGACTGACTGACTGATTAGCTAACTAACTTAATGACTAGCTATTATTGACTAGCTAATAACTTACTAGCTAACTAACTAACTGACTTATTGGCTAATTCACTGACTAGCTAATCAACTTAATGACTAGTTATTACTGGCTGGCTAATACGTAAGTTAGTAAGTAAGTAACTAACTAACTGACTAACTGATTAGCTAACTTACTGACTAGCTAACCAACTTAACGGCAAGCTATTACTGACTAGCTAATAACTAACCAACTAAGGGTGCCTTCAGAAATACTCCAAGTACCAGAGCTCACTCTTGCCAAAACTGGCCCATTCGTAAATTCGTATCGCTGTTGGAATGTACCACGCCGTTATTCAGAACACCACACTCTCGGAGCAGCACAGCATACCCTGGGCACTCTGTCTGGAGGAATGGAGCAGTAGAGCGCCAAGTGGAGTAACTTAATGGTTCATTATTTTGTTAAGCTTTTATGTGTTTTGGGGCTGACATTAAAGTCATGCGACTGTGGTGTAGTTTATCTATAGCCTAACCTTAGCTTTTTTACTTCTGGTGGTTGTATTTAGGCTTTAGAAATCATAGAAGTGGTGTTCATATGTGAAGATTATCTTGCTGAACAATGTGTAAGTATCATAAACGTTTGTTTGCTTATTTTCTGCAATAACCCAAAATCCAATGGAAAAATCCCATAGCCTTTTCCGAACGAACCAGGGTGATGCTAACCTTAACGCTAGGTTAAGGTTAGCATCCTTAGTTAGTAACCTTAACGCCTATAGAAAAACATCATCCCTGGAGCACTCTATGTAGCTAAGGCTACAGGCTGCATTTTGCAACCTGCGAAGAGTTTTCTGTCAGATCGGGGCCTTTCTTTGCAGTAAAGTAATTTATGCCAGTTGGTGAGCTCCAGTTGAGATGAAACTACAAACCTTGTCAGTTAGTGCTATTCTCTATCCAACCATTCACACAGAATCAGACAAATGTAAGAGCACCTTTTGTTTGAGTCTATTAAATAATTCACCGATGTATGTGACCTGTTAGGACTTTTGTATTTCATATGTGTCTGTATAGAAAACTGGGATTATAAAGGAGGACCAGCAGGCCAAAATTGAAGACAAAAAGCTCTCCCCCAAAAAGTTGAAGAACCTTGCATGAGGTAACTTCATGCAATCACCCAAAATAAAATAAAAAAAAACCTAGTTTGAGCTGGAGAACTTTTACCTGTTAGAGACCCACAGGATGCTATCAAAGATGAGCCTACGTGTAATTGTGTTTGGGTTCAGCGTTCCAAAATGTGCAAAATTGTTTGGCTTTTTTATTTTGTGCCTTACTAAAACAAAATTTGTTGTGATGCCAGTTAACACTTCACTTCTTCTGCACTCAAAAAGGAAAACACAGCATAATTTACATTTTCTGGCAGTCGTCTTGGATTCACAATGTTTTGTTCTTTGTCTCATTTATTTGATTCCTGGGAACTGCAGCTAAATGTTATTGTTTCCATGATCTTGGATATTGGCAACCGGGAACCTCAGCAGACTATGAGTGCTTTGGTCGGTTGGGGAGCCTTGCTAGCATGGCCTTGAGTTAGTCAGCACGGGCTCATCCCATGAAATATTGAGGAAGCTGGAAGGGCTGGGCTGGGGCCTCATGTAGGGGTGTGTGTGTGTGTCTGTGTGTGTGTGTGTGTGTGTGTGTGTGTATGGTGGGGATTGCCTGACGATGGAAGCAGTGGATGTTGTGTCAGCTCCCCCAAACCAAAACAAACTCCTTAGCCCCCCAGTGTACTCGTAAAATCAGAAAAGTGGATTGCAATATACCTTCCATTGAAAATAAACCATTCTCTCTCTTGTTTTCTCACCCTCTTCCCCCTCCCGTTCTCCCCTCCTCTCTGTTTTACACACACACACACACACACACCAGCCGGGCTCTCTGAGATTTAATCTCATCCTTATTCCCGTACCCTTAATCTTTTCGTTTCTTTACATCTCCATTTCCCAATGCAAATCAGTTCTTCTCATCTTCCTGCTTATTCGCCTTCACTTTCTGCTCTTTCTCTCTGTTTTCCAATCAGCCGGCAGAGCTGCTGTATATGTGTGTGTATGTATGCGTGTGTGTGTGTGTGTGTGTGTGTCTAGTCAGTCAGCGAGCTGAGCTACAGTACAGACAGTTTAGTACAGTTGAAAGAGCACATCAGACTTCTGCCCTGCTCTCTCTAAGGGCTGATAATATGAGCCCTTCTTACCTGTTAGGAGCTAGTGAGCCGCTGCTCCTCCCTTTAAATGAACTTCAGAGGGGGAGTCAGATTGACAGGAACACAGAGAGGGCTGCCCCGTTTGACTGGCGGTCCTGTCAAGGTGAACCCAAGGTGCTCTCTCAGGCCCCGCGTTGCTTTCCACAAGGCTGCCCCTGCTGAGCTGATTGGGCCTTAATGGTACAGTAATGACCAAAACAAGCCCACACACACACTCACATATGCACACACACACACAGCCTCACTATTGTCTTAGCCAAGGGCACGTTATCTCAAAAGATTTCAGAAACTTAAAGGTCTAAGCCAGCTAATTTAGCAAGTTAACATCAGTTGAGCCTCCCTATTAATCTTTGTTTCAAAGTGTGTGAGGGAAATATAAGGCTGAGTGTAGCAGCTGTTTGAGAAACCATTAAGAGTGCGTGGTCTCGTTTTCCTCCCCTGACAGATTCTGCATAGTAATAAAGGCGAGGGGAAGCCTCTCTTTAAGCCTCAGCACCTTAATAGCCTGTATGATGACACTTTATCTATAGTTTGTGCATATAATCACCAAACTAAAGGGGGTGACCCCAGGGCGTGGGTTCACCCGCTGACATTTGACATCTTTATAATTAACTGGGAAGGTCTAATCTCTGCCTTCAAATGACGCATGGCCACATTCCATTTAATATGCTTATAAGCACTATGTATTATTCAAATATGCAGATGAGGCTCCGTTAGAAAACAGACTTTTTGACACAGGTTTTTCTCTCCCGTCGTGGTGGGGTATGGGGGCCACTAATGGACCTGCAGGGATCGGAGAGCAACAGCCCTTCTGAAATTTTCATTCCCTGAGAAAGACGACAAAGTTTTCTCCTACATCTTCTTTGTCTGTGTGTTACTATTTAAATTTAAGCCACCCAGTAAAGGACAGAACTAAAATGAGCACTTTGCAGCTTTGTCTTAAGAGTAAAGGCGCTGAAAACCTAATTCTTCCTGCTGTATAAGCCACAGCACACTTTTATCAAGCCCTCATTACTCTATATAAAACATCTTTCGGACAGGGACTGCTTGTGTGAATTTTGTCTTCGTAGGAGTTTTAATAGTTTTGGTCGGAGATGTTTTGGTGGAGTCGCCCATCTTTAGACTGAGTGAACCAGCAGAGCTTTTTATGGATGCGAGCTCTAACAGGGCTGGAAGAAAGAGGCTCTTATGTTCACTTTTGGCTTGAGTTACTTTTGAGAGGCTGGTGGTCGCTGGGTCAGAGGCTTCAGTGAGCCGGTAACCACTACACGAAGCCCTCAGTCCTCACCGGAGCTTTTCAGCTGCTGCAGCGCCTCGCCACATTCACAACCTTATATCCTCTCACTTTAGGGAGGGAATGAAGTCAGACTTATCAGTGCTGTGTACTGCTGCTGCCTTTTCTTTTAATCCATATTCATGACTCGCTTGTAAATTTGAAAATCAATACCACACTACAGTTACATTGTGGTGAGGTCATAAGGTCTCATTATTTGGAAATCATAGCTATACAAGAAATAAATTAACCATTGTAAAATTATTGTAGTGAATACAAGATAATTACAAACAGGAATATTCATTATATCTTCTGTTTGAATCTTTTGCAAACTCACTTGTTACTTGTACAAATTTAAGTGATTTTTAAGTAGTGTTTTGAATGAATTCACTTTATCATGAACAGCTGCTTTGTACGGAAGCCCTAAGGAGGCAAGTGAAGGGCAAGTGAGAAAAAAAAATTCTGGTAATCTATTTTCTAAGTCTGATGTAAATTGTTTTCTCTCCTGTTTATGACTTACAGGTGAAAAATGTTTTGCCAGGTTAATCTTTCCTTCCTTAGAGTTCCTTAATTATTTTTTCGTATGTGAAACCAGTGACTCCATATAAAGATGAACAACATATATAACTATAACTATAATATTATTACTTTCATTAATGTTGTTGTAAGCTACTGTCATTACCTGCATCTCTCTCTCTCTCTCTCTCTCTCTCTCTCTCTGTCTCATTGTGTCATATGGATTACTGTTAATTTATTATGCTGATCTGTTCTGTACGACATCTATTGCACGTCTGTCCGTCCTGGAAGAGGGATCCCTCCTCAGTTGCTCTTCCTGAGGTTTCTACCGTTTTTTTTTTCCCCGTTAAAGGGGTTTTTTTTGGGGAGTTTTTCCTTATCCGCTGTGAGGGTCTTAAGGACAGAGGGATGTCGTATGCTGTAAAGCCCTGTGAGGCAAATTGTGATTTGTGATATTGGGCTTTATAAATAAAATTGAATTGAATTGAATTGAACATGTCTCCACTTCCTCCCACTGTACAAAAATGAAGCCAAAATATCCTTGATATGGGCGATGATGTCATTTGAGACCAGAGTCTCGGCAGTAGTGCTCAGAAAGTGGAGCCATGGCATCAAGTTCCCACCCATACACCTGTCTGACTTTATGGCATCAAATAACTAATTAAAACCAAACTTATCAGAAAAACAAACACTTGAACATACATCAGTATGATAAGAACTACATTAAATGACAATAAACATCTTTGGGGAAAATGTACTTGATGTGTACTTTGATTTTTTAGTGTGGCCCCTTTCCCATCTGCTAACAGAGGGGGTGGAAATTATGGCCTGTACTGTAGCCACCACCAGGGGGCCATCAAGATGATATGGCTTCTTTGTGTTTTACACAAGCAGCAACCTCCAGGGCTGAAAAATGAAGCCAATGCGGACGTACCAAAATCTGCAATTCTTTAAACGGCCAGTTGAGGCTGTCTCCAGAGGCCAGTCAGTCCCCATAGACCCCCATGTTAAGATGCCCAACTTTACAACAGAAATGAACATGTTTACAGCCTGGTACAAAAAACAGTTTTGGTATCTATAGCTAATTTACCCCCTCATGACAACTGCCCGGTGGATGAATTTTTTCTGTAACTCTCCCATTTACATTTCTTAAGGCTTTGGATGGGCCACTTTGTCAGTTAGATCTTCGCTTCTTCACAGCGCCAACATCTCACTTAATAACGGTCACTATGCTCCAGAAAAACTGACTTGTCTTTGTTTTGGCTAGAAATGTATTTTGATGCTAACATGCCATTATCGTTAGCTATACTGCCGCTAGCCCGCTACCTAGCGAGTGAAAACCACACTTTTTATGGTTTACCAACAAATACAACCTATGTTAACTCAACTGCATAGCTAAACCTAGCTGTAACGTTAGTCATGGTTACGGGACACTTCATTAGCATGACTAACATTACAGAAGACTTAACGTTAGCTTGAAAGTTAGCTAGAGCTTCACTTGTTCTTAAGCTAGAAACACAGGACAAAAAAATTAGATCAGGCCTAGAAAATGCATCACTAGAATTTTTTTTTCATAATTGCTTCTCAGGGCTTCCGTATCTTTATGAATATGATCTTAAATGTTTGACTTTCATACATGTAAACATTTATAGTTGTCTCTTAAATTTAAATTGATGATAGACTAAGAGTATGAAAGAAAACCAGACGCTCCTTGCCACCTCTGGTCTTCTCCATCAGGCCTTACAGGTTGGGACATCTAAAAAACTGTACAGTCTTTAAAAGGGCATGTCATTTGTGACATTGTGAATTTGTAACTAACATTACACAGATTAAAATATGCTACTTTGAAAAGTAAGTGTAAATCAGACGTTTCCCTCCTTCGTTATACTGTGTTGATTGTTCTCATCTCACCATTTGACAATCGAAAAGGTGAAAAACAAAAGTGAACAATAATAGGCTATTAAAGACCAAAAAAAATAACAACTGTCTGCTGTATTTGCCCTCTGTTTCAGGTTATCCCCAGTTTGCTGTTTGGCTGTTGCAGGGTTGATATCGAACGGCATCAAATCACCTTTTTTTTGTTCCTTAAAGGTTGTAAACATTTGTAAATGAGTGCTTGCATGTGTTGAAGGCATATTAGGTTTTCTCCTTGGTGTCCATGGGGGTTTATTGAGTGTGCTGTTGTTGATCCTGGGCCATGAATCCTTCCCTGCCCTCTCCTCTGCCTGGAGCCTGCCCCCAGCCTCTCCACAACCTCCCACTGAGCTCCCTCTGTCTCTGGCTTCATCTCCAGCTCTGTCTATCCAGCTCACCATCGCAGCTCCCGCCTCCTGTCTCATGTCCCTTTCAACTAAACTGTGAGCTTTTTTATTTTTATATTTATATCAGCTTTTTATTCAAGCCTTTGTTATTCAACCTTCTCTCATTTCTACTTTTTCATGTAGCTTATTTGTTCTTTTTCTTACTTTGGCTTTGGTTTATTGTTTCTTTTACTGTGGAAGTGGCTTCCTCTTTTTCCCTGGTAATATACAGTATATATAATTATACAGTTCAGATAATTTACATTGCCTAATTGTTCAACTGTCAACCTCACCTGTTGATAGCGCATCAAGAATGATTACCCTTCACAATTCTCACAGGTGTTTCCACCTTCTGTCTGTCAACGTTTACACTTCACCTGTCTCCTTCAAAAGATATTCAAGGTGGAACAAACAACAAAATGCTTCAAGCATGATTTTGTTCTTCGTAGAAGCCACAAAACAGTTTTTATGTTATAGGAGACATGCAATATTGCAAATTCAGAGTTTCAATTATGTGCTGCTTTTGAGAAATCATACCTTAAAGTTATAAATGTACACTCCACTGAAGTGGATGACAGTAAAGTTGTTTTTTGAATTTTTTTAAATTCAAAATTATGATTAATTTAACTAAATGAAGCTCAAAGGAATAGTTTGCCATTTTGGTAATACGCATGCTTTCTTGCTGAGAGGTAGATGAAAAGATCAATGTCACTCTCACGTTAGCTTAACTTAGCATGAGGGTGGAAACAGCGTTGCTGAAGGTTATTCAAACTAACTGGGGAAGGCAGCTTACGCTAACATTAGTGCTAACCTGGGGTCTCATTTATACACACTGCCTACGCACACAAAAGGAGGCCTGAAAGAGGCGTATGCCACTTCCCACGCAAAAGTTGTGATTAATAAAAACAGACTTGACGGGAGAAACTTTGACCCATGCTTACTAACATGTTGGAGACGGGAAATTGGAGACACAGATGGTGAAGTGGCAGCCTGATTGTAGAAACTGTCGAATATTTTTTGGCGCACGCCATTTTTGGCTTTTGTCGGTACATATAGTTTCAGTATGGATCCTACGCATCGTTTTATAAATGAGACCTCTTGATCGTAGTAAAGAGCAGCAGATAGCTGGACTCAAGTAACAAATACATATTTCAGAACATGTGATCCTATGGCTTTGTTCACTTTTCTACAAATTCTCTCCTTTTTTCTTCTGTCTCTGTACAGTACTGACATTGAATGGTAAAGTGCCCACCATGGATGCATAAGGAGACTTGGATACAGCATTGGAGGCGGAGCCCTCTTCATTCTTATGTAAGTTGCTCAGTGGCGTATGAAGCCAAAAAAGCTGAATTTCCACAATATGAAATTACCCAGATGATTAGCACTGCCTCTGAATCACTGGGCCCATAGAGCAAGTGCACTAGAGACTTTCACCAGCCAAGCTGGCTACCTCCGATTTAGTGCTCCACCAACCTGAATGTGGAAAAAAAGATTTGATCTTGCGGCTCTTTTGGACTTTCCAAATGTTATTGGACTGAATGGATCAAATTCTGATAGTGAAACGATCATTAAGGGGACTGTGACCCTCAAAAAAAACGTGTCCACTGATTTACAGACGTCTCTCCCAATGTAAGTCTATGGGAAAAAGTCTTTTTGGGCCCCATGGCATCATGTGATGGGCTCCAGCCACTACGAAAATTGGCTTCAAAGCCCAGCACACTTTCTGGGGACTTGATGCTTACAGACGGTAATAACGAGTTTCTGATTTTGGATTCTCTGTGATGTCACGAGAATCTTAATTGGCTTGGCTAAATTGAATGATTCGTCTATCTGAGTCTTAGCATTGACTTCGTGTGTAATCGCACCATGCAAATAATTTGTTTTGCATTCACCTGCACAAATCTTAAAAGTAACTAATAAACACCTTTTTTGTTGTTAATTGTTAGTATAAGTAGTAACTGAATTTGGTCAAGACTTGGTACATGTACTACCCCAGAAAACACAAATGGTCTTTTCCACACTTTTTGTAGATTAAATTAACAGAATACAATATGCTGATTAGTGAGTTTTGGAGGTGCTTTCAGAGAGCTTCGCTACTTCCGGAGAGAGCCAGCTGTTTCCCCGTGTTTCTAGAGTTTATGCTATGCTAAGCTAAGCTAAACTAAATGACTGCCTGCTCCAGCTCCATATTTAAAGCGCAGACAATAAGAGTAGTATTGGTTTTCTCATCTAACTTTTGGCAAGAGAGCCAATAAAAGATTTTCTTGATTTCCTCATTTCTTCTGCCTGTGAAATTTAAAGGTGGCATATTTATTTTTATCTGTATTGGGATATACAGTAAATGCTCTCATGCCAAGGGTCTGCATACTTAGCCACAAGCAGCATCCCTGAGAATTTGATTACAAAATGCCACACAGAAATGATGTGCTGTAAAATACGCGTGGGGCGTTCACAACATCTTGTGCATCTGTCCACCAACAATTCTTCTTTGCAGACACATAAAGAAAAAAAAACAGTCCTGATGGCAGCCATACTGGCTGAATGATTTATTACTTTTCTCACATCCACCTGTTGTTTTTCATAGAAGCCTACTGTGTGTGTCATCATGTAACGTCACTCACAGAAACACGGGGACGGTTGTGTGCAATTTGATCTGCCCAGAATAAACAAGGTAAGAAATATTTCCTGTCATCGTCTGTGTGAGGTGAGAGCACCAGGCAGCTTCAGCTATTTTGGCGTCCTGAGACTGTATCACATGATGCTATGGTGTTTTTTGGGAGAGCGATGTTAAAGTCTTTTCTCACTGTTTAACAGCCTAAATTTAACAAGCAAGATTTTCCCTCTTTACGTCCTTTTCTCCCTCTGTCCTCCCTCTTTCTCCCACTTACCAACCCCTCTTTATCACTCCAACACATCTCTTTTCCTCTCCATCTCTCCTTCTCTTCATTTCTAGGCCCTGCAGATTGTCACTGTTATTTACCAAATATAGTCTGACAAAGAAGAAGTGGGATTTTTTACTGATTGAAGATCAAAGTAGCAAAGTCTCCTCCTCGAAGCCCGCCCCTTCTATTAGCCGCCCTTAAGAACAGAGGAAAACATCAATTTCTCGCACATCAATGGCGGCTTCATAATCAATTGAAAAAGACACTTGTATGGGGATGCAAATCTTATCTTTGTCTTATTAGAGCTTTTAGAAGATGCATGTCGGGATTTAATGTTATGAAATAAAAGGGGGTCGCTTTTTTTAATCTAAAGATGCAGAGGCGTTAGTAATGGTCGAAATCAAAGCCCAGAGACTGTGGTAATTACTGGAGGAGTTTGCCTATCCTTATTAATATTGATCAAATATTACTGTGATCTGATCTCTGGGCTTATGATGAATTTGGAAGGTGGTTAACGAGCACAAAGAAGAACATGGCACTCGTTTTCCCCCCCGTGCAACAACTGGGGGAAAATGTCCATTTTCTTCTTCCTGGGATTTGACCATAAAAGAGAGAAAGAGCAGGAAAAATGCACCTTTGTTTGGGGTGAAATTGTTAAAATGCTTAAAGATTTTAGACTCCCATCTTTCTCACATGGCCGTTTTTCTACGTTTTGCCTTTCGCCTTGAGTCGTAACAAAGTGATGCATGTTGTTTGAGTGCTGGAAAAAAAGACAGTTGTGTCAAAGGGAATTCAAGGTTGCTTTTTCATTGACCTGATGATGATGTGCTGTGCTTTAAAATGGCCCTAAATAAGCTGATGTCCTCTAGGCAAGAGGGATGCACAAAACACACCGCTTCATCCAGCAACAATGCTGCGGATGATCACAGAATGTTAAAAGATCCTCATTTTGAAGTGTAAATAAGGCAGGCTCAAAAGTGTTGCCGGTGAGGGCACAATTTCTGCACAATATATCCCAATTCTTCGAGAGCTTGTTCGTGTTAAGTGATGCTTAAGTGCTGACCAAACAGATCATTTCATGCCCCGGAATATACATTGCGCATCACAGGGGATTGCGAAAAAGGTGGAAAATTCATTAGTGTTTATTTCATTGAAATTCACATATCAAAATCCTCCAGCTATGAGCACATAAACAAAAGAGTGAGGGAGCTTTGGAGCCACCCATGTGGAAAGCATTGATTGCTGCTCACTTGACGCCTTCAGGAGTCTATTGGACACAAAACTTGAGGCCAATTGATTTTTCTGCATTAATTTCTCAATTAGGATCCTTGAAGAAGACCACGAGGGCTGCAGCCAAAAAAAGTCTAGCTGAGGTTGAAGCATGAAGCTTTGGGGCCTTAATGATGTGTGTTTTGGTGCATATGTGTCCATGCTGTATCTGATCTGCCTAACACAGAACTATCTGTATGATAAAGAACGATTTTGGGATCAATTTTTGGGAAAAAGGAATACCTGAGAGGTAATCAATATTTGAGCCAACTGTGCCCTTAAACTTCATGCACTCACATCCCTCAATCAGAGTCAAACATGAAAACAAAAGGCGGACAGACCGTTCAGAGCAGCTTTGAGCGTTCAGTGTGTGTCATATTGACAACTAAAATAGAGGAATTACACTACTAAATGTGCAGTTTGGTTTATTTTGTTATTCCTTGTTGCTTTTCAGCCCCTGCTCAATAATTTTATTTCTATTTTACCTGAAAAATAATAACTGTTGAACTGTTGTCCGGGGCTACATCCATTAACTTGAAAACCTGGGGATTTCTTTTAAAACAGTAGTTACAGGGTGAAGGCTGCTTCACAACAAACTTTTATTGTGATTTAATTTTGAAGTTTTGCCAAAAAGTTCTGCATCTTTGAGCCACAAGTTTCCTGCTTTAACCTCCATTATCATAGCTGTATATAGAGAATTTCAATCACAGATGGTGAATAAACTTTAAGCAGAACAAAGTGCTTCACAATTCAGCAACAAAGACAAACAGCAAAGAAATAAAACCATACAATTATTCAGCACTCATTTAAGGAGAAATGAGAAGAATTAATTTACTGCTAAATTAATCAATATATTAATCAACCAGTTAACAGTTAACCAGTTAATAATAATGAAATAAAAATAAAAAACAAACTAAAAACATTAAAACAGTTAGCTGCTAGTTATAGGCTTTATTAAAAAAGATATGTTTTGACTCGTCTTTAAAACTGTCCACTGAGCCAGCAAGTCTAATACTTAAAGGCAGGATGTTCCATATTTTTTAGGCGTAATAGCTAAAAGAAGCATCTCCAAAGGCTTTTGTACTGACATTAGGAACAGTTAAAAGAGCAGCTGTGGAGGATCTCAGGGTTTGTGGAGGGACATAAGATGATAGAGAGTATATGATATAGGAGGGGGCCTTAAAAACCAACAGAAGGATTTTAAAATCAGTTCTAAAAGATACTGGGAGCCAGTGTAGGTTACGGAAAACAGGAGTTATATGGGCTCTCTTTTTAGTTCTTATTAAAACCATGGCTGCAGCATTCTGAATGGTCTGTAATTTTGTTAGTAGAGTTAGAGTTTTAGGTAGGCCATCAGGGCATTACAGTAGTCAAGACGACTGGAAACAAAAGCATGAACAAGCTTCTCAGCATCTCGCTGGCTCAGTAGAGGTCGTACCTGAGCTATATTGCGTAAATGATAAAATGCAGTTTTGGTTAATGAATAAAAATGAGCTTTAAAATTGAGATCAGAATCTAAAGTTACACTGAGGTTTCTTTCTTGAGGTCGCTTGGGGTTTCTTGAGAGTAAATCTGTACAAGTATTGTACTTAAGTACAAATTTTAAGTAAGTATAATTTACTTTAGTAATTTTATGTTACTTGATACTTTAATGAATGGCACAAGTTTCTTTTCGACAATATAGGTGACATATGAAACAAGAGGTTTGCCTCCGCCTCAGGAAATTTTGAATCCCAAACGCTTTTTATCTTCCCTTCTGGTAAATTTTTCTGCGCTAATTTGTGCCTTCTCTGTATCGATTTATGTTGTATATGTCTTGATATTGAGGGGAGCCTGTCCCCTGCGAAATATTACACCTGTCCTGTCCCTTTACTAATCAATAGTATATGTAGTATAAATAATAGTTTGAAAATAGCTCCACCTCAACAATCAACTATTAATATAATAATATAACACTGACTTATTTTTATTATGAGTACTTTTACTTTTGATACTAAGGGAAATTTTGCTGCTAAAACTCATGTGCTTTTACTTATGTAAGATTTTGAATACTTGACTCTTATCTGAACAGTCTGCCTGGCTTGGATCATGCACTCATGCAGTGGTTCTCAACCAGGGGTCCGGAGACCCACCGGCTTCCTTGAGGGGGTTCCAGGGGGTCCCAGAAAAATGAAAATAGTTTATTTTCACTATTTAATTCACTATATGACTGAGCCCAGTGTGAGTAAGAGTCATAAGAGTCACTATTCTGATTAGAGTTTTCACTTTTCCATATTATAGAGTGTCTACAGGTCCTTAAAACATTCAGTGTTACAAGGCCTTAAAAGTCATTAAATACTCTTAAACTTGAATTTGTGAGGTCTTAACCGCTACAAAAAATGATCTAATTTCATTTATACATCTTTGCATTTCTGTTTGTGGAAATGAGTGAAGCTTTTTAATGTGTAAGTCCACATTTGTAATGTTACAAATCTTTAAAACTATAATACCGTCCTTGTACTTCAGACCTGCACTTACCTGTTGGCTAAATGTAGATTAACTTAACTCACTCTAATAACCATATTCCTACATAACACCTACCTCTTCACAAGGCCATGTAAATACTACTTACCTGCAATGCTTACATAAGGAAAACATGATTTGTCCAAAAATCTGTCCCAAATTTGGGTAAAGGCGTCTTGAAAGGGTCTTAAAAAGCATTAAACTTAGACACCCTGGGTTATCTCCTCAACTATAATTGACATCTACAGAATTCTGGTCTTTATCAAATCTAACAACCAAAATCTTTTCAGGTGGAGGCTCCTGAGGTGAAATCTTATCAAATGGGGTTCAGTCACATAATGTCCCTCAATGTATGGGGTCCTTGACATGAAAGAGATTGAGAAGCATTAATCTAATACTATGATGGGTTGAAAACCTTTCGTCTTAGGATGACCCCAGAAGTCCACTACAACATACAAATTTATGATCTACACAGGTACACGTGTGCTCCTATTAAATAATATTAAGCATCTAAAAGATTTATAGAGACATGAGGTATAAAAGGATTTGTATGAATATATTGTTAATATCACTGGACCAAACAATAGCTGATATATGCCAAATCTGTATGTATGTTCACTATATGCATTTTCACAGGTGTTGATGGCACAAAGTAGCCCATACAACATAGATTACAGAGGGATGTAGGGGATATAGAACATGTGCATTTGTCTCCCCCAAAAGAAACATGAAAGTAGCAGAGGACTTTTATTTTACAAAGGTATAGATAAATACACCAAAAATTGAGCAGGAAAAGGAACAAATTGGTGCAAAAAAATGAACCACAGTGCAGTTTAATGCTCAAACTTTACTGGCAGACAACCCCCAGGCTCCTGTTTCATATGTGTACACCACATGTTAAAACTCATGGTGAGGGAAAAATCAATACAGTATTGTATCGCAATATTTTTGTGTGGCAATATCGTATCGTCAGACATTGCCAGGTATGATTTTTTTATTGCATAAATCATTAATATTGTAAATACAACTTTAGGTAGCCTGCTTGAATAATGTTATCAGTTGCTTTTATCACAATACTCAGCATATTGCAACATGTTTAATATCGCAATAACATTGTATAGTGACTAAAATATTGTGATAATATCGTATTGTGGATCCTGTGGTTATTTTAAAACCTACACCCTTATCACATTTGGTTTGTATAGGTTGCTGATTTACACTCTGCACCCTCTACTGACATACTAAAATTTAAACTATCTAATAAAGGCTGAACAACCAAATATTAAAAATGAGTTTATATACATAGGGCCGTAGTTAACTGTCTGATGAATTTCAGTTTAGCTCTACATGCTGCTTTCCTGCTCTCTTTGTTCGGAGATACTGACAGAAACATGTGACTATAGAGATACATATGTGCCTTTGCATCAACTATAACCTGCTCACAACTTAACCTTGGGCAATCTAGCTTTCTTTTGACTCCTATTGTTACACAGAACATAGACTGATGTCTCATTAACAGACTCATCTTCCATTCTGTTAATGGAAACAAAGCCAGATGAAGTTCAAGTTCTTTAGTCTTATCATAGGAACAACAATTAGAGAGAAGCAGTTGTTGGCAATGAAAATCTGAGGCCCCATGGCTGCCTCCAACAATGCTCATTAAATAGCTATAAAACAGGAAATCATGCAAGTAGAAATAAAATCTGGATCGAAGACTTTGAAGCACAGGGCTAAAATATAAACATAAATAAAATTAAAGTAATATAATTGTGTGTGTGGGCAGTTATGCAGATGAATAAACTGAATGCAAACAGGAATACTGCATACATGTAACAGGAAGTAATAAATGTTTACATACAGAGGTGTTTGTAAACAGTAAAGTATATAAAGATAAAGTGACAGCAGAAGGTAAAAGTGACATTATAATCGTAAAGTATCAAGTGATGAGGTCAGGGGCTCAGGAGTTCAGGAGTCTTTAATGAACATGACGGTGCGCTGATTTGTACTGAGAGGCAACTCATTTGCCTCAAGGTCACGTCTCCATTGTGTCGCCCGTTAATGAGCGTGCATGCAGAGCGTTAAAGATGCAATTGTTCCTCTGTACTAAAGCTTTTTCCCGATAATTTATAGCATTGAAAGAAAAAACAGCCGCTACTTTATAACTCAGCAAATGAGCAGCAGTGACAAGATCAAATGAGAAAAAGAAGTTACTTTATGTTTGCTATAATTTATCAAATTCCTCTCTGGGGTTTGATTCTCTGTAAAGATGATGAAATAATGTGTGCGAAACCTTTTCAACCACAAGTGTCTGGAGTATGTTGAAAAACAGCTCTGAATTCAAGGAGAAAAGGCTGCACTATATGTCAGCTTTTATATCAGTATGATTGGATTTCATTGGTTGTACAAAGTTGGATGACGATAGTAAATGCACATGCCAGTTTAGACGCAAAATAAACGCGCACAAAACTTTGCTCCAAACTCACCCACAGTCTCAGACAAAGACAATCTGCCTCCATCGTGCACATAATGACCCCTCATTCAGGCTCCAAAAGGTCAACTTGCCCTCGCTGTGATTTTAATTATGGCCCCATTGTCAGGAACATGAAGAAGACACTGTTCCTTCTTTTACTTCTCTCACAATAAGGCCTCCTGCTTCCTGTTTTGAGAAAGTACCTCCCTATGAGATGCTCCCAGTCTCTTAACCGACAATCAGAAAAGGCTTCTCCCCCATTAAGAGCCCAGAGATGTGGAGGGTCCTGCATAGAAGTCCATCAGAGAAAGACAGAGTTCCTATTTGCTCCTCAAACACAAAGCAGGGGTCAAACAGGAAGCCACTTTCTCTGTGTGCGTTTTGCTTTAAAAACACAGAGGTCAGGGGTTAAATTTGTCGTCTGACTTTTGCATTAGTGGCTCAAACTAAACATCTCAAATTCATTTTGAAATCAAGACTGGAAACACTGAGATAAAGGCTTAATATTCATCTCTTCACAAGGGGCCACGTTCTTAAGAAGAGCACCCGTGGGGGGGTTTATCCATCTATGATTCCTTTTCTGGTTTCATTAAACAGTCTGTCAGTGATTTTCTGTCATAAAATCAACACTGTGCTCTGTCGTGAGGGCATGCAGGAGGATGACTGGTGTTTGCGTCGAGTCCACGGAAGGTCCAGTGGCAAACAAACACCATCTTCTCTCCCAATCAAATAAATCAGCGCATAAAAATCCCTTTGGCTACCTGACTGTAAAGCCAGTGTGAGAATATGACTCAAACCATTAACCCGCTGGCATGTATACCACTGACCTTTAAGTAACATTTACCAGCCAGCAGCGGCTTGGCTCTGCACTCCCTGCGAGATGCTGCCGTGACGGACAGGTGAGCGGTGTTTGCGCTGGAGTTCATACTGTAGGTTACCTTGTCTCTCCGGTGGATTCCATGTTTAGAGAGTTCAGGACCTGCCTCGGACCTTGATTAATGACTATCGCGTCCATTTCTGAAAAACGCTTGGCTGTTTGTTTTGGAGGCGACGGGAGACAGCTCACGTAGCTGGCTTAATACGGTTCCCACGATTGCTGTGCGGATGAGTTCTGGAGACGCTCGGCTCCTGCTCGAGTCCAATACCTACAGTGATATGAAAAGCAGTGTGCCTGCATTAATCATGAGTGTCCGGGCTGTTCACAGGAACACTCCTGATCCCACTCCTGGGGTTTTTTCTAGAAGGGGAAGAAAAAAAAAATGGAGCTCTGCATCCTGAGATTTTGATTATTGATTCATAAACTTTTAACCTAATGAAATGCTTGTTGAGCTGTTTGTTATATTAGTTGAGACGTCTCTGGAGGGTGATATTGATTTTAGATGAGTGCAGAGTCACAGGCCAATGTGACTCACTCTTCATTACACTATTATTCCCTTTCTCTGCTGTCTTCATTGTGATTTGTGCCGTGGATTGTAAAGAGACAGAAATTCTTTTATGGGAAAAAAAAGAAAAGTGTTTTTGCCGTGTTTTCAATAAGGTGCTTTTCATTACTTATGTGCTCTTGCGAAACTAAACTAGAGCCGCTGTTGATTTTCAGAAACTGTATTTCTATACATGTGTGTGCAGGCTTACACAATTCCAACAGTTTTTATATGTGAAAAGATATTACCCTCAGCTCTTAAAGCTTTGGTCAGCATAACACTCTGAGCATTTTGCTTTTTAAACTCAAGGACTTAAGAACATAATTCCTTCATACAAAGCTTTTACTTGCATTCATCAAATGTATTGTCCTATTGTGTCAAATGATTAGAGCGCCGAGGGGCAAGGGAGCAGAGAAGCTCCTTTTCTACAAGTACAAAAACAGGAGAAAAAAAAAAAAAAATATATATATATATATATATATATATATATAAATTTATATATATATATATATACGGTAGCCTACATACGTATATATATATATATATATATATATATATATATATACACAATCATTTTCTTCCCTCATCATCATTTGCGTTTTGATGTATAGAGCACAAATCCCAAGCCGGCAGAGACTGAGCAAATATTTCTCAGAGTAATTAAAATAAGTACACACAGAAATTTTCTGCATAGAGACACAGACGTGACGTGCTGAATTAAACAAGCGCAGTAATAAGTACAGTATTCAAGAAAACACAATTAACCATTTGCGTGCAAATGCGAGCACAACCTAGATGTTTGCCATCTGATTTGCTTTTACTCTAATGAGTAATATAATAATATATGAATAATATACAGTATGAAACAGTCTTTTTGGTAATCAGGTAAATCAGACATGTATTTCTGCTTCCTGTCCATTCCAAGAAATGATGAGGACCATTAGTACACATGTAATTATGGCTAACCACAGTATTATCCTGGTGATAGAATTTATATGAGCTGTGCAGGAAATAAATGCCAAAATACTTAACAGCACCTCTCCCAACAATAGAGGGAATTTGCACTCGACTAAATGCAACTAAATTTAAATGTTAAGTTTTTCGCTTATTATCAAGCGAACAAACTTCATTACTGGAATAAATCAAACCACACTTGCCATAAAACAAGTGTATTTCCGCGCAGGGGGGGAAAAAGAGAAAATGTCCAGCAGTAATATGTTAATCAGCGATGAGAGACCTTTTAGCTGGTGTGGTTGGCAACATGGATGCATGATGGGTAATTAACTGTTTGCAAACACAGGAGGATTTGCACTGTGCGCTGCTGCTACCTTTCCACTGCTCGAGATGAAACAGTGAGGGTGTTCACAGAGAAAAGTAGGTGATTTCTCAAAGTAGTTTGGTGTTGTGTGCGAGGGTTTTTCGAATCTGTTTCATTGAGCGCTTATGTAGAATTGATTTTACCAGACATTTCTTTCTTCTTCTTTTATTTTCTCCCCAGACATTCATTTAGCAGAGTAAAAGCTGTTAAGTCAAAATTACAACACATCACCAAACCGTCTTAAAAACATAATTTTAGGACAAATAACAGTATAAAAACACTGATCTGTAAAATATCTTATATCCGCTCTCCCATGTAGACTGTGTATAAATGCTGTAGCGCAGACGCCATATATGTTAATGTGATTGTACAGCTTTTAAACCACAGCATCTACAAACATAAACATATGTGCAGTGGGATTCAGGGGGATTTAAGAGATTCACGGTATTAAACCGTCAGCCCCTCTTCTGTTCACTCTGCTTATTCAAACACTGCTCACTGACTTTAGATCGACTATTTAATTATTCAACATTAAAAGAAATCATGTCCCCGGAATCCTTTGAAACCAAAAAATGATTAAAGCTAAAACGTCTATTATGTAAAACACTTCCTGTCTACCTGCTCTATACGAGTGCAGTCCTGGAAAATGTACAAAAAAACAACAACAAAAAAACAAAACACGAATTATACAAGCTGAATTAATTGGCACATCTTGTATATGTATTGTATATATTGTTATATATATTTCAAGGTATTTGGGAGTTTGTTTGTGTTTATTCATGCCCTTTATAGGGGCAGCATGGAGGGTGAGGCAGAAAGCGTGCATAGGCGTGGATTTCAGGGGGGCAGCAGGGGACACGCCCCCCTCATTATTTCGAGCATGTGCATTTTTGCACCCCAAAAACATGAAAGTAGCAGAGGGCTGTTATTTTGGCAAAATTAAGGATATTTACACCATAAATTGGTGCAAAAAAAGGCAAAAAATTGGTGCTTAAATTCCCCAGAGTGCAGGAAATTTAGTGTTTGATGCTGATAATTTTTTGGCGGAGAATCCCAAACCCCCTGTTTTAAATGTGTGTCCCCAAATGTTAAATTTATTTTCAAAAGCACCCAGAAACACACATAAGAATCCCAATAGAGCTGTCAGTGAGATGTAAATATGAAAATATCATGTACTGTTAAGAGCACTTATATTTGTATAGGCTCCAGAGACTGAATTGTAATTAAATCCGCCCCATTTTTATAAATGCTGACATCAAATCTGACTGTCTGAGGTCAGAATCAGTGTATGGATTCATCATCAGGGCTCGTGAAGACTACAACAGAGAGCTGATGTCTCGTGATCAAACACTGGTGATGCCTCTGACTTCCTCCACACTCTGAGACACAGGAGTGCACGGATGAGACAATCCCCCGGTCGTACCAAACCACAGCAGCTCATGGAGCAGAGGTGAGAGAAAACACAACAAAATAAATAACACCAACAGAAAGCCGTGGGTGCTCCTGCTCCATCTCCATCATTCAGAGCAGCAGCAGCAGCAGCAGTGGTGGCGGCGACACAGCCTATCATCATCTTATTAAAGGGTCCTGTAGATTAGAATCACCGGGGCGGCATCAGAGGCAGGTGTCCCCACGGCAGGCATGATAACACGCTGCCAGCCCCCAGTAAACTCTCAGGTACCTGCTGCGGCAATCCAGGGAGAGGCCAGCTTGGAGCTCCTCCGCTTTGGTCTGGTCTGTGTGGGCTCAGGTTTGGAGGGCCCCGAGCGGCGGGGTGCCTCTTCTTCCACCGGCTGCCTAAACACAGACACACACTGGATGAGAACCAGAGACGGCAATCCCTTTCCCTTTTCCCTCCCTGCTCCCTAACACTGCTGGCTGGGCTGCAGCCAGCTCACACAAACACCGCTTTCACCTCATCCAGATAAAGCACATCAGTGATCATTGAGCGGAATAGTCTGCTTTCATGGTGTTGCCTGGTCGAGGTGCGTTGGTAGAGGCAGACTCACAACACTTCAGTGCTGCTCTGTGCACATAATTCACAACACTGCTGCGGAGAGCAGAGGAATTACTGTCACAACATTTGTTTCTACGCATCCAACAGCACTCTGACATGAAACAATATTTTTTTAATCAGCAATTGTACGTCTTGTTTTGATCTTATAGTGATTTTTATTTTATTTTTCTTTGCCAGCCATGTTGCAACAGAGTGTAAGTGTCACCTGGATGTATGCATCAGCTCCATTTCTCGCCGTTACATTTGATTGTCGAATTTGGGGGGGGGGGGATTGCTCCATCAAATATCGGCTATAACTGAAACTGCATTTCCTGAGCTGATGAGATAAGGTTAGTGAATCACCGAAGCTGAGCTCATCACCGACACACACACACAGGGACACACACACACACGCACAATCCCCTTGTTCAATCACCCCTCCTATTGCTTTTATATATATTTCAGGTGGGCTACGGCTGCGTTTTTTGTCTGTTATGTATCATTTAGCCTGTTTTCACACACAGGAAATTGTTAAATATTCCACATTTTTTAATTTATCGCTTCATTTTTGTATTTTAAATTTTAAAAACAGGAATTTTAAGAATAGGAAAAACAAAATACAGTTTCGCGTTCATGTGCTTTAAATGAAATCTTACAATTTTACACGGTCAGGCTGTGTTTTCCTAACATTTTACAATTAAAAACAATCACCTGCTGCCTTTTTAACCTCATATTTGTCTTTTCAGGGTGTATTTCTGACACAAAAATGGAGCAATCCAAAAATCTGCATCAGTTATTTGTGTCCAGTCTGGCTGCTGAGGGAGAAGAGGAAAAATAAAACAGCCCAGCCTGTGCTTGTGCTGCCAGTGAGGAATTCAGGTTAGTCCCAGAGGACATCACACCTGTCAAGAAAGCAGGATGCAATAACACCCTCCATCCCAAAAAATAGATCTGAGGAAGCATTATCTAATATAATGAAAAATAGATCTGAGGCACTGACAAAGCAGATGAAATGGTAAAACAAGCTCAGTGTAATCGCTTTTATTCTGCTTTGATAGGCCTCTGGTTTTAAGTGAGGAGGAGGAGGAGGAATGAAAATATAGAAGTGTGAAAGGTTGGGGGAAATTTAAAGAAATAAAATGTAAAGTTTAAAGTTATTTGGCCCCAGTGTGACAGACTGGTGTGGTGGAGGAAGCACCCTTTTTTTGCCTCTTCCACCAGGAGACCGCCCATATGTGCGTTTAATCCACATTTACAAGCAACTCCTATCTTCCTCCTATTCCACCATCACTGTCCCTGCTCCCCAAACTGCCTTTTTCCTCCTCACATGCTTTTTCTCTGCAGTCGTCCGCCCGGCTTCCTCCAGCCTCTCTCTCTCTCTCTCTCTCTCCTCTTCCTCCCTCCCTCCTCCTCTTTCCTTTTTTTTTTCTTCCTCCTATTTATGAAAACGTCACTTCAAGTCCCTCCCTGTTTGAATCTCATTAGTTTCTTGTGTGTTTCTCCCTGTCAATAATCCTGAATCCAGACTCTCTCTATTTCCATCCCTCTCTATCTGTCAATCAGCGCCGCCTTTGAACTGAAAACCACTCCGACCAACTTCAACTCACTCAATCCGAGCGGCTCGGCTCCTTCTCCGGCTTCCTTTTTCTGCCAAGATTCCCTTCTTTTTTAGTTTTCTACCAGCCAGCCAGAGCTTTGGAAAACGCCAATACAAGACCCCCAAAACTTAAACTCGGACTCTCTTAGATCAAGGGTTTTAAGAAAAAACTTCGTGTTTTTTTTTGCCCCCCTCACACACGCAACAACAAGAAAAATTTTCGCACGGGGAAAAATGCCGCAGCTCAACGGCGGTGGAGGGGACGATCTGGGTGCAAACGATGAAATGATTTCCTTCAAAGACGAAGGGGAGCAGGAAGAGAAAATTTCGGAGAACTCCTCGGCAGAAAGGGATTTAGCCGATGTCAAATCTTCTCTCGTAAACGAGTCGGAAACGAATCAAAACAGCTCGTCGGATTCAGAGGTAAGTTGCACATTATGAGCAACCCCGATGCGTTCAGGGGCCTACATTTCTTACACACTTGCAAAAAGAAAAGTTAACTCTCACCCCTCATCGCCCGCTGTGTTAACTTTAACGCAATCCCTGTGTTTCATTGCATTTTTCAAGGCGGAAAGACGGCCTCCGCCTAGATCTGAAACTTTCAGAGACAAAACAAGAGAAAGTTTAGAGGAGGGTGAGTCTCTGCTTTATTCTTCCACTCTTTATGCTCATGTCTGCACCGTGACATTGTGTGTGCCGCGCGGAGGGCATCTCCTCCGCCTCATTCCTCAAATGCATATTTGTGGGAAATTAAAAAAAAAAGTTTACAAGGCCACTTTATAAAAAAAGTTTTCTTCTTCTCCCCCCACCCCTCCCTCCCCACCCCCCGCCATGTTAGCTGCGAAAAGGCAAGATGGAGGGCTGTTCAAGAGCCCACCGTACCCGGGCTATCCATTTATAATGATCCCCGATCTCACAAGCCCCTACCTTCCCAATGGATCACTTTCTCCAACAGCACGCACAGTAAGTTCATTTATTTACAACTGTATGCACACACACACACACACACTCCTCACACACACACACACACTCCTCCTCACACACACACACACACCTTGCAGACACACCGGGGGCAGCCGTGTTGTCACCCAGAGAGTGTAGCCCCCCGATAAAAATGTAGAGCCAAGTTTTTGCAACTCATGAAGTGTACCGTACAACGGCATGCATGTCCGCCTGCAGCCTGTGTGTGTGTGTGTGTCATGCACAGCAGCTAGCATGCTAACTGTGCTAAGCGCTAATGCAATGAAAATGGACATTCTGATTTTAAGGCAGCTCATGTGCACTTGTTTTGTACTAATGTGCAAGCTGGATTTTTAGTTTTGCAACTTTTAAAATTAAATGCATGAAAAATTGTATTAAAATATAATAATTATAATAATTATAATTGTGCAGTGTCCTGTATCTGGGCTACAAGTGCATGTTTTTAACCCCCTGAATAATGCAGTTGGCTTGTGTTTGCACAGCCTCATCAAACATGCCCTTTTTTCTACCACACGCTGCACTAGCATTCAGACCTTTACACTGGCTCCCTGACACAAGCAGTGCAACGCAATGTAAAAAGCACGCAAATAAAAAAAAAAAATATGCAAATGAGCTTTTCAAAGTGATTTGCATGTGTCAAAAGCCATGAAGACATTATGTGGAAGGTGCATGCATTAAAATTTGATTTTTCCCCCCTCTTGAAATAATAATTATTTCTCATTGATTAATATATATTTTTAAAAAGTGTTATTTATTGGATGGAAATGACTGCTGTGCATGTGCACCACCTTTGCTTCTAATGAGGAATTTACAGCCTTTAAAAAAAAAAGAAAAAGAAAAAGCACGTGCTATGTAAACCCGTATTTATAAATAAATTCATGTTATTTAGACACAATCAGCCCTGCTATAATTATGCACACTTACTCATTTGCTCAGCACCTCGCCAGTCCCACTGGGCAATGGCAATCCTTAAGCGGCATAATTTTCTCAACCCTGGGTGTTTTTTAGCCCCCCTATTTTAAACGGTTGCAATTACAAGTCTGCGCTTTAGGACCTGTCATCTCATTTTACAAGGTTAAGGCAAAGACCAGGCATTAGGAAATATGACCCCTCCACCCCCACCGCCACCTCCACCACCTCAGCTTTGGCTAACGAAACTGATATTTGTCACCTCAATTTTTTTGTGCACACCTTGAAAATAAACGTCTGACACATAATGCCTTCTTTTGTGTGTGACACAATTTCTGCTTTCGCTCGTCCAGGGGTTTCACATGAAATAATTTTGCTGCTTACACAATTCTTCTCTACACTTGTGTGTGTGTGTGTATTTTATAGTTAAAGGATTTTATCATTCCCGGCATATGCACATGTGAGAACATTTTGCCATTCTTTCCCCCTTAGTCAGCCAGCCTTGTTAACGCTACCGGCTGGAATGTGGAATTAGTCACTCATTATTCTCATCAGCACTGACACAAACACACATTCACAACAACACACACATGATTTGAACTGAGGCACTTCCTTGTTTCAGTGGTTTGTAGTTTTCTTTGTGCCTATCACAGCGCTGTGCCCGGTCCGTGGAGCGCTTCGTTTCATTGTGCTCATGCAGCAGTTAGGAAAGCAGTAAATTGTTGTAGGGTGGCTCGAGGATGCTGCGGCGAGACGGTGTTGACCTTTGCTCTCTTGATTCCACCCCTGAAATACTGTTTCCAGAAAAAGAGGTCTTTTATTATTTAGATATGTGCCACCTGATTTGTTACCTGTTGTTTGGTTTCCTCTCTGCGCCACTTGTTCCAAAATCTAAAAAGCCACAGCTGATTATTGAGATGCTTTATTCACATATTAGGAGACGACACTTACACATGTACCTGAGCTGTGACTGAGGATGGTTTTCGGCTCGCGGTGATCTTCCTACTGTACAGCCTCGGCCCCCACTGTCTGCAGCGCCCTGTGTGTCCAGCCATTAGAGCTTTGAAGTCAGCGGCCGCTGTAATATAAATGTATTAGACTTAAAGCTGGCATAAATAATTCACCTGGACATTGATTAGCTGTCTTGCTCCCTAACATGTCATGTGAGGCACTGAATATGACTGCAAGGATTATTGGAATGAGACTTTTCTCTGTCTTGTCATGAAAGGCTTTGATTCTCGCTGCTTTTCCCTTCATTTTTTCTTCTTCTGCTCCTTTTGGTTTGCTGTGATATTATTTTTAAAATGGGGATTTCAGCATCGAGGCCTGCGTTTTGTATTTAATATAAATGATTTAAATTGGGATTTCTGTATGGGGAAAATTTTCAGGTATTTCCCAGAGCAAAATTGAGATTATTTTTAATATCAGCTGGCACTGATCCTCATCTGTCTGGACATTTTACCTTGCTTCTGTTTTTTTTGTTTTGTTTTGCATGACTTGAGTAGGAGAAAAAAAAATTCCTGCATGTGGCGGTTACCATAATTTGTCTGACCTCTGGGAGCCATAATCAGTGGGAATTTGTTTTTCCTACCACCTAAGTCCAAGGAGGCTCACAATTTAGTATCATTTAGCAATTTGACATGACGTTGTGCCCCGGCTTTAAAAGCCTTCCTGTCCTCGTCTCCTCCTCTTCTCTCCCTGCCGTCTCCCTCCTCCCAAAACCTCACACAAAGGCCTGCTGGATCACTGGGTGCAGGTTGAATTGGAGAAGTGGCCTGCCCAGTTCACCCTGGTTTTTCTGTCTCCTTTCACTTTCCCCCTATTCCCTTTGCTCTCTCTATCTCCCTTCCTCTCCCTGTCTACCTTTTGTTTCCTGCCGATGCTAACACAGGGCTTGTGGAAAAAAGGCGGCGGGTTAAGTGCGGTGCTGTGGGCTAACATCACACCTCAACAGGTCTGGAGACGCAGAGGCTCAGGGAGGGAGAGCGGGATCTGGGCGGCCAGCTCTCCTGCATCGGGGCTGCAGGGCCGTAAATCCACTGGCTTTATTTACTGCCTCTCGGACTTATGAATGTTAAGATATTTGACGCCACCCCTGGCCCCATAATTCTCCAAGCCTGGAGACTTTTGGCGGAGGTTTTGAGTTTCGACGTATAATTACGAGTAGTTTAAAAAAGAACAAAAAAGTGAAGGGGGGGGGGGGGGGGAGAGAGAGAGAGAGAGAGGGGGGGATGAAAACGCAACACCAGCATCCACTGCTGTGTTTGGAGTGAAAAAAGACGCTCCCAGAACCCGTGGCGATTCTACTACAAGACGGTGGAAAGGCTTTGTGTGCTTGAAACAATAGCTTTTCTCCCCTTTTCCCTCTTTGTTTCAGTTGTGTTGTCGTGCCAGGATGCTGCCGCAGATTCACCTTCTCGGAAAATAAATCCACTTTCATACAGTCTGACTTCTTCCTTTATCGTTTTTTTTATTTTGAGGAAGACATAATGGAGGATTTTCTGGTCAGATTATTGTAATGAACATGCACAAGTGAATGCAACGCCACCTCCTTTGTGCTCACATGCACACATTGCTGTGGCCTTATCTGTTCTAATTGACACAGACAGACAGTATCTTTCCTGAATGTGGCAGCAGCATAAGCATAACAATGGTATATCATATGGATTATGTGTGTTCGGCTGCTGTAAATGGATTTTTGGCTGTGACAAGAGGAAAGATAGTTTAATGTGGATTTAAGGGACAGGGCCCACACCTTATCAAATTGGCTTTACATGTTAATAGGGCCTAATTGGTGTCCGCGGGGGGTTTCGTGGCTCGACGTGGCCGCATTTTGTGCCTCCAGCCGCAAAATGCACTCTGAATTTAGTTGGAAGGTTGCGCTCCTTTTGTCTTGCAAATCACTTTTGTTTACAAAGTATGGCGGAAGCGGCTCCCGCTCTCTCTCTCTCTCTCTCCCTCCCACTACTCCTTTTTGTGCTCCATCTCTTCCTCTCTCTGTCTCTCTCCCTCTCGGTGCTGTTTCTCTCATCCTATGCGAGGAGAGGGGAAAGAAAAGGTCCTTATTTTTCTCCGACTCAATAAACAGTCATAAAAAGCACAATCTGCTTTGGATTTGAGGAGTTAAGTTAGAGGGGGGGGGGGGGGGGGGGTTGGAGGGGTTTGGAGGGGGGGGGCTGGGAAGCAAAGTTTGGCACCATTAAATTAAAATTGGGGCCTGCTAGACATTAGCGGTGCACAGCACATTCTCGGAGCTTAATTAGTCCGAACTGTAATTGTTCATGGTCTGCCAATAGGAGTAATGCTCAGGAAAAGTGGAGTTGCACTAAATCGGCCCAGGGTTTTTAAAACAATAAATCACTTGCATATTTGTGCCGTGATTCAGATGGAGGCTCGACCTCTCCCATCTCGACATGTGGTAAATTGTAAAGTCAATGAATCGCAGATGTAGGGGTGGGGAGGTGGTGGTGGTGGTGGGGACTCAGAAAGAGAGGGAGAGGGAGTACAGTAAGGTTTTGTTAGTGCCTGGTGAATGAATGGAAAAGATTTGTGCAGTAAATATTTACTGAGGAGATATATATATATTTTTTCTCTCTCCCAGCTAGCGGGGCTTAATTGTCTAATGCTGATGATGTTGGCAGGCTGAGCCGTGCGAGAGCTTACGCGCTCGTCGATCTGTCACTCTGCTTGAAACACCACAGAGGAAAAAAAAAAAATCAGTCAGTTTGTGAGTGTGTTTCTAATCAGATTTTTAACTAGTGCAAAGGGAGTAGTGGTTCCCTGGTGGCAGTGTGAGCTGGGTTTGGGTGTAGCCAGCTGCAGTCAAGTCTGGTTTGGGGCTGAACCTTTTTTTAATTAAATCATTGACTTCATTGTTTTTAATGTAATAACAGCTAATCTGATGCCTAATTTTGACTTCAATGTAACAGATTATGCCTGTTACTCATTAAGTCATAGCACAGCCTGGGTGTGTTTTTTTTTTTTTTTTTTTTTTTGCCTCTTTTGGTGAAAACAAATTATTCTCAGAATGGATAAATCCATTTTCACCTCCTGTATCCTTCCTTGTTTCTGTCAGTGAGCCACTACACTCTGCTTTTCTGTGCCTGAGCAAAGAAAAAAAAAAAGGCATTAGGTTTAGCAGCTGTGCACTGGTGCCCCCCCCCCCCCCCCCCCCGCTCCTCAGCCCCCAGTGTAACCCCCCCACCTCCCTCCCCTCCCTCGCTGCCTCTTTCTCCCATGCATTTCTATAGAGCTCAACACAAGGATAGTACTGTACATCTGGAATGCAACTTTTGTCATCTGTTAAATATAGGCTCGCTCTGCTGCTGGCCCACAGGGCTTGGGGCTCCCTGAAACATGGAAATTAAATTATTGTGTGTGTGTGTGTGTGTGCATGTAGCCACCAGTTAAATCTGTATCCATATACAGAGCATGTCGCTTTATTTTTATTTACTGTTTTTCCTTGCTAGACAGCACATTGTGCACTCCCCGGAATTGTTGGCGAGTTCACTTTTAATTTCAAAAGCAGTGCAGAGGTATGCACACAAGATTTTAATTTGGTTTTTGAGCATCTTTCTCATTCTAAAGAACACAGGAACACATAAACATAAATATGCACCCAACTTTCTGTCAGTACTTTCAAAATACATTGCTCTTTTTGCATTTTAAACTCTCAGAGGATAGTGCGTTCATCCCAGTTAAGTGGCCTCCAGTATAAATACACGTGTTGACAGTGTTGGTTGGAGACATGTGCAGCTTCCTCTGGAGCTGTTTCACATGATGACTTGTTGAAAATGGCGTTACGATAATTTTAAGTGGTTTGCTAGAGATTTTAGATATTATTGGTGGTGTTGCGGCGCAGCATCCAGCCAGAAAGATAAGGTTAACTGACTATTGATTGCATTTTTTTAGACATGAAGGTTAGGATTAGCTAGTTTCAAGAGATGATTCATAATTACAAAACCTTTGGAAATGTCATTTTCCAGAGAGGTAGTTTGAGTGTGGGGGAATTTCTCGTCCTGTGGAGTTGTAAATGTGCATTTAACCATGTATTAACCATAGTGCATTTTTGGTTGAGGGGTAAAAATCCACAGAATGTTATGTGAGGAATTGTCTGAGCTCAGGTATCACTCCAGAAATACTTCTGGTATGTGCATTTCTTTTTTTTCCTTCTTGGTCTTTTCCTTGCCTTGAATGTGCATATTTCTGTAAGTTCATTCATAATGGGACCAGAGTGCTCCAGTAGCCAAATGAGTTCACCAGTAGCAGAGTGGGAGGGAAAGCACAGGGCAGGAGGGAGAGGAGGAAGAGGTGGGGGGGGGCGAACAGAGAAAAGCGGGAAATGTGTGTTTGGGCTCTGCGTGTGTGTGTGTGTGTGTGTGAGCGAGTGGAGGGGGACGGAGGGGCGACGGCGGGGGGAGGCCGGGGGTCGGACGCACAAAAGCCGTCTGAATAGAGCGCATAATTGCTGTTAATGCCAGGGCAATGAGAGCAGCGACAGTTCCTGGTTAGATGTCCAAACAATAGTGCCCCTAGGCTTCACATTTATCTTCCCGTTAAAAAAAAAAAAAAATAACAGCAGGGCCTGAGCGGAGAGGAACACAGATTGGAGCAGGCAAGTTTCAGTTTTCAGCCACGCTTGACGAGCAGGCATGTGTTCATGTGTGTGGTTTCTCCCCCCCCCCTCCTCACCCTCTCTTCCACGTTACTCTCTCCGTGCTTCCCACACTCAATCGTCATCAAAAAAAATTTGCCTTAAAAGCTCTTGGTGAGAGGGCCGCTGTGACGCTGGAGGAATTCTGGCGGTGCCGGCCTTCTGTTTGGATTGTGGATTGTGTTTGGGAAGGGTCAAAGTGCACCAGTGCTGACATGCTTTTCGTTGAGAAAGGAGCTTCCCCTCTCACCCCTTTTTTAAAATTTTTTTTTACAACAACTGATAGGGAGTGCTTGAGTCTCCACTGGAGTTTTTTTTTCCCAGCTTGTGTGTGTGTGTATGCGTGTGTGTGTGTGTGCATGCAGGGAGGAGGTGCCACACTGCCATCACAGCTCTTAATGATCATGTCGGGCTAGATAATGACTAGCCGTGCCAGTGTGCAGTGAACACCTGTGGTACACCAGCCTTTTATGGATGTGGTAGAATGCTCTGGAACGTACCACAGAAGAAGAATCTCATTCATGCTAATGTCTTTTTCTTTTTTTGAATACTTTTTGTTTATATTTTTTTTTCCATTTTCCCTTTTGTACATGAATAATCAGAGAGTTCTGGTGGAAAATTCTGGCATTGAATTCATTTAATGGAAACAAGATCTTATGTTACCTCAGTTTATTTATCTTGCGGTAGTCTGAGCTTCTGTATATTCTGAATGTGCATTATCAAATATAGTTAATCTACATACATGTAATATAATATGCAGACGATGTCTTGTTTTTGTACCCAGTTTGTATCTCCAGTCTTAATGCAGTCAAGGGATTTTCTGTATGCAGATAATCTGTTCAGAATGGCTCAGATGGGAAGGAGGCACTTTGTG
This sequence comes from Epinephelus lanceolatus, assembly GCF_041903045.1. Lineage (NCBI taxonomy): Eukaryota > Metazoa > Chordata > Actinopteri > Perciformes > Serranidae > Epinephelus > Epinephelus lanceolatus. Next base: position 23,365,180 of record NC_135754.1, on the reverse strand, counting down.
TGTGCTAAACACATAATGGAGGAGTTTAAGGTGATAAAACTCCAGTCAATGTATTTTTGATCTACTAATTAAACTTTTAATTGTAGCAGGATAAGCTCCCGAGAAGAGTACGCGTGTGTGTGATTATGTGTGTGTTTGGGAAGCGGAGTGAGGCCGCTAATGAGGTGATCGTCTGCTTGTTTGTCGTTTAAAAACAAAAAAGAAAAAAAAAAAGAAAGGTGGTGGATTCATAACTGCCTGCGAGAAAAGGTGAGGGAGGTTTTAAGGAGTGCAAGCAGAAATAAATTCATCTGCTAATCTGCGGATTATGGTAAGATTTGGGGGGGAAAAATGTCAGCGAGATTACTTAAAAAAAATGCACAAGGCTAATAAAATGTAACCCCTTTTGCCTTTGCTGTGGTGTGCCGTGTGGAGCAGCGTCAGATTCTTCTTCTTCCCCCCCTCTCTCTCTCTCTAGTTGATGAACCAATTCCAGTGGAAAACAGATTAAGAGTAAATTCCCATGTTAGCTCTTTAACCAGCTGTTAGAAACCTATTTACACACAATAATAATACGCCTCTTGTAAAGAGACAGCTGTCAGCTTGTGTACGGTGCTAGATAACATTTCATGTGAACAGCTTGTCACATCCACACATGGCCTACGCCTGGCACGTAAGCGCTGAATGGCCAGCCATTGTGCAGGTAATGTGTGTGTTTAGTTGGCTCCAAAATGCAGCATCGAGCAACATGATTGGTGGCTCAAATTTAAATAGACTCCGGTGTAATTGTATACAGTCTGTAAACGGGTCCTTTGTATTTTAAATTACATTTTAGATTGACTTTCACGTTTTTATTTTATTCTTTTTTCTCTCAAAAAAATGGATCTTGTAATTTTATCCTGCACTGAAATTCAAACATACGTATGGATATTGTTTTAGGATGTTCTCATCTTAAAAAAAAAACTCCAGTGAGAGGCCGGTGTGTCAGCCGTGGTTTGGGGTCAATTCCAAAAGTGGACAAATTGACTCACGGCACTGAGCGTATTGTCAGTTGGCTTCCTCCCTTCAGGGGTCAGAGTGAATGGAGTGTGTTGTTTGGACAACTGTCCCGAGGTGAGATGAGTTGTGGCCTCTTGTCGTTCAGCCACTGATGGATGGACGGACAAGAGGATCCAAATGAACTGGCAGACAAACAGACAGGCAAGAGAGAGTGTGGCACTGCTGAGGTGGAAGACAATGTGTAGTCACCCTTGATTGAAATAATGACCTGCAGTTCGTCGTCGTTGGCAGCTCTGATGGTGTCCGCTGCTGAGGCGTCGTAACAGGGAGGAAGTCATCATTGTAGTCTTCCTATAATCAAACCGAGCCTAAGTGACAGCTGATTTAGTAGACCTCTGTGTTGGATATTAAATGCAGATTATTGCTGCATATGTTCTAGAGTTTACAGACTTTGGCACGGGAATGCTCCTTGGATGATTATTCTACATCCTGGTTTCTCTAATGATGGGTCTTGACCTAACTGGGACACAAGTCTTACTCCTGCAGGTTTTCCTGGGGCAGTCCCTTTGCTAAACTTGTTGGAGCAAGATATTGGATTTCGTGTTTGGTTTGGAAGCTACTGAAGCGGAGCAACCCCTGTAGAAGTCCAAAATTAACACCACAAAATTCCAAAGTTTGTCTTCGGTGGATAAACCAGGAAGGAGATACTGGCCTGTAACTTTCTTGTTCTATATAAGCAGTCTGTAATTCTTGTGTTCTCACAAACTGGCAGTGATTGCCTTAATATAATATGATCTTTCAGTACAGGTGAGATGGTTTTTCAGGACGAACATGTACACTATACTTTTATTCTCAGTTGGTAATTTATTTTACTATCCCTTGGCAATTTTAATTTCAGGTGTAGCAGTAGTGCTGTTTATCTGTCTAGATTGTTTTTGTGTGAGTTGCCGAATGTTGGTGATATCGGCCTTTGAGATGTCTGCCTTCTCTCAAATATAATAGAAATAGATGACACGCTTGTGGTGCTCAAAGCGCCAATAAATTGAACTATTTTTAAATTGAACTATTTTCTATGAACTATTTTCTTTCACACCTGCTACTGTGTGGTGATACGGTTGCTGGGTGTAGTTCAGTGGAAAGAAAATACTTCCTCCTAGAAACTGCTCACAACAAGGTCTGTGGATTATCTTGAGTAACCAGGTCATGATTTCTGGAAAGAGACATTGCTGTTGAGTTTTTCAGCTGTATTTTGTGGTGCTCTGAGCATCACAAACAGAGTGTCATCCAGTTCCATTGTATTTGAGATAAGGCAGACATCTCTACAGCTGATATCTCCAACACTCTGCAACTCACACCAAAACAATCTAGACTGATTAAACAGCACCACAGGTAAGAGGGAATGTGTTTTTGATTTTGGTGTGGCCTGTCCCTTTAACCGTGATTCCGAAACCTTGCAGTCATAATGAAAGTTGAGGTTAGTGACTGGCATCACTGAGCGGGGGTGGCCTTTGTGTCATGTGATGAACGTCACTGTGCCCTTTAGAACCAGGAGGTTCTTTATCTCCACTTTACTGCCTCCTCTATCTTTATTGGCTGCCACACTTTGCATATTTGAAATATCAATAAAGATAAATTTCCAGCTTCGTCATTACAGGTGGAGTCAAGTGGCTTCAGGATGGATCCTTCAGACGCGTGATGATTTTAGTTCTTTGAATAGCTAATCTGTGTTCCATGGGGGGTCAGTGTGGACTCTGGCAGTCAGCGTTTAAGTAGCCAGCGCAGGACTCTGGAGCATTTCTACTAGACGAGTCCAGTTTTGCATGTCTATAAAAGCCCTTTTGTCTGTCGTGGATGACCCTTGCTGTTTGTAAGGCCTGTATCTGTCTCTGCTCAGGCAGGCAGGCAGGCCTGCAGTGAGGATGCAGCAGCTGGCCGGGGCCCAGGCACAGGAATGCTGTGTGTGCTGTTTAAACAGTGGCTTGTCTCAGTGCAGGCCTGGAGGAGCTGAGGGAAGGAAGTTGCTGCATGTTTACATAGCTGAATTGTCCTTTGGGCCCCCCCAGTGTCTAATGCACTTCTGTTCAAACATTCACAAGTGTGGAGATGACCCCCACTGATGCTGGTCTTCACAGCTCTGCCTTCACCCTGCCTCTGTGCTCTGTCTGAATGTGTGTTTGTGAACAATGAAGACTCACGGCCACTACTTTCTTCCCTACTGTGGGTGTTTGCTGCTTTAACCTGGAGGCTTGAATGATAGATAAAAAAAAAAGTAGTACAAGGCTCAATTTATCACACTGAGACATAAGGGAAGGGCAACGAAAAGAGCTGTACAGACAGATGAAGAGATAGAGGGCACCTCATTGCTCTCACTAAGGTCCTGTCCAACAAGGAGCCAGACATTGACATACGGCGGAGTCGTCAAGCTAATTGTTGTTTGAATTACCTGTTATGATCCGATGACAAATCTCTCACACTCCTGCCACCAGAGCGGAAAATGTATCCGGGGATTGGCATGATCTTCGCGAGTGTGTAAACCCGGCTTCAACAAGATGGATAAATGCAATTATTGGGCAGACCTGGAGAGGAGAAAATCCATTTAAAGCCCGTAAAGCTAAGCAGGGGCCGTGGTTAATTCATTTGGCCAATTTACGGGTGATGTACGAGTGTCAGGGCACATTAGTCAGGCGGGGGAGAGGTGAGTGTGTGTTAGGTTGGGTGGCTGTGGGTGTGTATTTTTTTTGTTGGGGGGGGCTACATGTGAAGATGCTCTTTGGTTGCAGAGCAGTCTCCTTGAGACCTGGTTCCCTACTTCCCTCCACTCCCCCCCCTCGCCCCAGCTTTGCCGTCTCAGCGGACAAAACAAATGGAGCCTGGACACGGAAATGACAAAAAGATGCACTGAGTGCACTGAGTGAGAGGGAAGAGGGATTGCTTTGTAAATGAGGTGGGGAAACGTGGCCGTGGTCCGCTGGGCGGCAGAGTGAGTACCACAATGCTTTGCCATAGCGAGAGCTCAATCAGGTCCTGTCGCCTCCTGCGAGTTAAATGACTGCTTTCTCTATATGCAGCAGTTGTGGCCACGCTGTGACCACTCATAGTAATTAAACGCCCCAAAAAAGCAGACCTGTAACCTAATTTCTACTTCTAGTGTCAATCTATCAAGTGGTGTCTTAACAAACATTTTAATGTCTGTGTAATTAGATGTGAGTGACAGATGAGGCAAAGAAAGAGCAAGAGAAAACAATTAAAATGTTGCCGTAGGGTTTGTGTTAATGTTGATGGGGTTACAATTCACTCTGACCCGGTGTTATAATTACAGTGCGGATCCTCGTGTTTACTGTGGGTATGCAAAGTCTTTAGCGCAGTAACCTCCTCACCTGAGAAACCTTTCCTTTTGGCTCGAGCACTAGTGGTCTCACCTATGATACTTTGACGAAAGCTCTTCAGCTGCTTAATGCTTCCGGTGATTTCCATCTGTGTTTCTTGTGTAGCGCGGACAGATTTGTGTTTATCAACTCTTGCAACACATTGACATTAGATGGCTTCGCTCTGCTTAGTCTGTTACACAGCCATTGTCTCGCTGGAGCAAAACCACTCAACGGTTACACAAGCTGAGCGGTATGCAAAAACAGTGGTTAGAGCATAGCCGGGCGGGTGAGAGGCGTTGAGGGAAGCTTTGGTTTACAGATCCAAGCCACAGCCTGAATCAGGGCAGGGTTTGCTATCAGACAGAGAAACATGAGAGGTTAAGACCTCTCTCACTATGATCCCGATGCTTTTTAAGTGGTTGAGATCACACTCGAGTGCCTCTTGGTTCTGTAGATTTGGTTTGCCAGTGCGTGTATGTGTTTTCAGTCAGTGTTGGAGGCAGTTTGTGTGTGTGTGTGTGTGTGTGTGTGTGTGTGTTTGTGTGTGTTAGCATTTGTCACCTGACTGCCGGGCAGCCGGCTTCAGGACACCAGAGTCAGTGTGAATGCCGAGGCTTGTCAAAGACAGGTGCCAGCGTACTGCCGTACAGCAGCTGGGGAAAGACTGCAAGTCCCACAGTCAAGTGTGGGCCATTGGGAGACAGCATCAGCTAGAATTCCCTGCTGGTGGAGGATCAAATGGGCAGGCCTCACTGCAGTCCTGTGGCTTAAAGCTGAAACATGCTGTATGCGCCTGTGCATGCACCTCCTGCAGCCGCTCTGTATACCGTACATACTGCACTCTTTGAACTCTTTAGAGGGACGTTAGCATGCTCTGAAATAAACTTTAATACTTGATTAACCTTGTTTTACTTCAAGCGCTTGAATGGAGAACTGGAGTTGCATTGCACTCACCAAGAATCAGAAACCAAACAGGGCGTGCAATGGGCAGTTAGTGCATCCGCAATGTCTCGAATGTGTGGAGATAAGCAACCTATCTGCATACATGCTTTGATTACATCATTGCAGACGTGACACTTGACATGTGCAAGTGAGCTCCAGCAACAACAAGAGGCATGTAATGGCCTTCAGTGTTAGAGATACTCTACTATGTCACATCTGTTGCCTAATTGTGATCAAGAAAAGCAATAAAATGCTTTTATTTGGTGTGTCGGTTGCAATTTAATTTTTATTCAGAAGTTCTTTTTGATAAGCTAAGGTAGTATCAGGAATGCAGGCTAACTGGTTAGAAAATCATAATGTAAAACTGATTTTCTATGTGTGTGACTTCTCTGTGAACACTGTGGTATAAAACAGCAGTGCAGCTTCCCTCCCAAGCAAAGCAATGTCACAACTGGAAAGTGGAACAGGAAACTCCCCCGTCCTCTCAGGATAGTGGGGTTGTAGATGTGCCTGGGAGCCATTACTGTAAGCCCTCTGAGCCTTCGAGGGGAAGTTCCATGGACCCTTTTCTTCTCGTTTTCTACTCTCGCCTTTGGGATCGCTCTGAGTCCCGCAATCTGAAAATCCCGTGCTGTAAATATGCAGATCTAGTTGTCATCTTCTCCATCTGATCCGCCAGCTTGCTTCTTCCCAGATGCTTTGCCCACCCTCATGGGAGAACAACTGCTGGCTGCCGTCTATAGGCCAGTGCAATTCCTCACCCTGACTCACAAAAAAGAAAAAGAGAAAGAGAAAAAAAAACGCGTGGAAGTTTTCTATATGCTCCCACAGATCGTTTTACATCAGTAGACGTGCCTCTCAACACAACTGTTCCCAGTTAGTGGCGCGCTGCCACTCTTATTACGGTCACCAGTAGGACAAATGTTTTTCACTACCGCTGTGCGTAGTTTCAGACGACATGGCCTGGTGTTAAAAGTTGTTCCAGCCATTGAACCAGACAGTTAAAGTGGAAATGGACAGCTTTTTGAGCTCTAACTCATCATGATGAAATAATTGCTGATTGCACAATGTAATGGCATCAGAATAATGACACCATCAGCATTTAGACTGGTTGCATATGAGCCTCACCTTCACTATGCAGTTCTTTCTGCCACTGGGTTCAATCTCCTCAGAAAATTAAGGCTACACTTACGCCACCAAGGAAATGTGTTTCCCTGGTAGCTATCAGTGGCTGTCCCCTACCAAAGAATATCAGGTGTGTCCATGAACCGAACATTGTTTGTATACATATAAAGTCCACCCTTTTAATTTCTCGCCAGCATCAGATTAAGGTGCAGTGAGGGGCCATCTCGTTCCATGGTAGCATCGGGAATGTTGCGGTCCAACTAAGTCTCAGTGAGAATCAGAATGCAGTGTTTCTCTGTGCCTTGCTGCAATGTTACCTTCAGTTTTCGTTGGCCGTCTTGTTGGAAAGGCATCTTACGTTTGCAAGAAAAATGGTTGGGAGCAGTAGTTTGTGCCTTGTAGCCTTTAGCTTAGTTTGTAGTTCCATTCACTTCCCCCGCTTCTGCTTTTGCTCTCACTGCTGTTTCCAGTGTATCCACAAAGTCCGCCTCTCATCTTCTCGCCAGCATCAGATTAAGGTGCAGTGAGCGGCCGTCTCGTTCCATGGTACCATCGGAAATGATGCGGTTCAGCCACGTCTTGATGAGAACCAGAATGCAATGGTTCTCTGTGCCTCATTGCGATGTTACCCTCAGTTTAAGTTGTCCGTCTTGTTGGAAAGGGGTCATGCGTTTGCGAGACGAATGGCTGGGAGCGGTACTTTGTGCCTTGTAGCCTTTAGCTTTGCTTGTAGCCCCATTCGCTTCTCCCGCTTCTGCTTCCGCTCTCCCTGCTGTTGCTGGTGTCTACCTCCTGGGATAGTAGCCCAAACTGATACCTGTGCTCGGACAGTCTCAGTTGGTAGTCAAACACAGGGTGATTGCATGTAGTGCCAGTTCTTAGGAGATCATGGCGGTTGCAGGCCTCAACTTGACAGTCTGAATCGAACAATAGCAAAAACGACAAACGGTAATAAAGAAAAGATGCCATATTGTCCCAGTATGAAACAATCCAGTTGTTGTTGCAACTGCTGCGCCAACAATAATACCTCATGGAAGTGCTAGTAAAGGGAAAGTTGTCTGCTTCCACTTTTATGTTCTTCCTCTTATGCTTAAGTAAATTTAGGAGTAAAGACTGGCCTCAGGTGTCCAATATGTAGACAAGTTTTTGTTTTGGCACACATTTGTCGCTCGCGGTGTAATACATTAAGTTGTGGCTTAATATGACACCAAGAGGTGCAAGAGGTAATTATGGCGCTAAATCACCTCAACAAGCAGCCAATCAACCAGAGAATTTATAGTCATCATCTTTTTTTGGTATGCCCGAGAACCACTTTCTGGTGATTGAGTTAACATTAGTGGGAGGCCTCGCACGTTCAGAAATGATCTCACTGAAAGCATTTTATGCTTGACATTAATGAGGCCAGTCAGCGCAGTTAATTTGCTGTTATTTAGCTCTGTGGTGGTGTTAAATCATAAACAGGCTGAAAGAGGCCTCACTACCAGTTAGTGATGAATAAATAGCAAAACTCAGGCCTGAACTTGAGGAGAATCTTGTTTCTTGGCCGGACAGCCCGACTGTTGGGGCTCCCTGGCCAGAGATTGAGATGCTGTGGTCTGAGACGCTGGGAAAGTCAACCTCTAATTGTTCACAGAAGCCATTGGCAGGAGGAGCTGAGAAATGATGAGTGAGGCATCACCGGGGGCGGATGCCGAGATGAGACCACTCACACTTGCCGTGCGGGGTTTTTTCGCACCCACTGGGATGCTCCCCAATGACAAACTGGTTGTCCTAAAGAGAAAAAACTCTAGAAAAACCCAACTCTTTTTCCTTGGCTCACTTTTAAGAGACAGACACTTTCTTCACGTTTTAAATTGGCCTTGTCATGCGGTTTCCTCCGCTGGGCTGCCGGGAGCCGACTGTTTCCATATAGGCCAATGTTCTGTACCAGTTTTGGTTTAGAGAAAAATAAGGGTCTGTTTTTTCTGGCACTGATCACTGCGGTATTAAACTTCCAATTTTTTCCCAAAAGCTAACACAGTCATGCGCTTGTATTCTTCACGCCTTTTTGATCTCTGTCACAGTTGCTCGGCAAGAGACACATCTGCCTCTCTGTCCTAAGACTGCCGCGACCCCGTAACCCTCCCCCCGCTCCCACTTGTCGCACAAATCCAGTTTTTGTGGTATTTTCCTGTGTGCCATGATTTAGCAAATAACATCAGTAATGATTCAATTGGGCATAAAGTAATTGAGAGGCGGCCTGCTTGCCATCTGTCTGGTGAGATTACTACTTTCTGTGTAATTAAACGTGTGACCTTGCGGCTGTGGAGGGAGGTGCCAGTGGGCAGCTACTGCCAAAGAGCCAGGCCGTCTTATTTGAAGTCGGGGGGAGGCTGGCTGGGAGGTGGGGGGGGAGTTGTTGTGCGGTTTTAACAGTTTAGCCCAGCTGCTAAAGATAGCACAGCCTGATGTGAGTTGAGCTTAAGTGCCAGTCTCTCTTACATGGATGTGTCCTGTGTGCGTGTGTGCGCGCGTGTGTGTGTGTACACACACCAACGAGCCCGTGTCAAAACCCAAGTCACCAAGCCTCAGTCAATTTGGCGATGTGAAAGGCGCCCCGCTGAAGTCGGAGTGATCCCTGTGTGCATACAGTGTAACCAGGAAAGGGTAGAGACGCTGGGCCCAAAGAGTGTGTGTGTGTTTGTGTGTGTGTGTGTGTGTGTGTGTGTGTGCTGGTGGGGTCACGACGGGCTGAATAGAGGCTGCTGTTTTAACTCTGATTTTATGTGTGGTTTTGTTTTGACTCCTGAGGTTTGGTTTTCTCTTGGACAGTGTCCAGAGATTACAAGGCCTGCTTCTCCTCAGTTCTCCTGCGAGGCCGACGTGAAGGGCCCTGCAAAGCTCTGTGATTGGATTTCAGTCCTGATCTGGTTGTTTTGCGTTGTAAACAGGGCATTAAAGACAGGGAAGATGGTGCGCTAATGAGTCTTTGTGTCAGAGTGTGCATAAGGGGGAGTGTTTGTGTGGTTTTCTGGCTTTATCCTCTGCATCCTCCATTGCGGTGTCACACACCCAGTTAGGAAGAGGAACTAAAACCCCCGTAGTATGCTGATGACATATTCGCACACAAACACAAAACTGAAAAAGACATCAGTATGGTTTACTCAGTGTGGGCTGGATGGTGTCTTGCAATACTTCCGCCCAGAGCCTGGAAAAAAAATCCCTCTTGTTCCCCCAAACAAAAATAACCATTTTAATTACTATGGTTGTGCTATGGTGCAGCCACAGCGCGGCTGGCAGGACCCGGCTGAGGTGGCACCGGCCACTGGGGACGGGGACGAGGTCTGGGCTGGCCTCCAGGGAAATTACAGGGTGGCGTGGAGGAGGAGGACGGGGGGGAAGCTGAAGCCTGCCTCCACTCCCTGCTGTCAGCCTAGGGAGCTACCGTTTGCAGCTAGCTAGCTCCTCTCCGTTTCATCTTCGCCCTCTGGAGATAATTGGAGATGTACTCCGTGTAAACATGTTTTTTGTTTCAAAGTTAAGTTTCATTGTTTCAGTCAGGAGATCTGTGTATCTGCCCAGCATGCAGAAAAAAAATCCATTTTAGTTTTTCTTTTATAAAGTACCACTATCAAGTGGACTCAATTTTCATTTTCCGTTGTTCCGTACATTCTTCTGCTTCTGTTCTCTCTCTAACCTCTTCAGCCATCGCTTTCTCCTTATTTTTCTCCACCTCCCTCTCTCCACCCAGCTATCCCTCCCCTCTCTCCCTCTCCTCTCTCAGTATGTGCTCTGATTACCTCTCCAAACTGGCAATAAGTTGATTGCTTTACAGAGATGATGTAAGCCTCTGCCCTAGGGTACATCAGGTTGGATTTCTCCCGCTTTATCTTGTAAAGCCTAAATTAACAGCTGGTTTGGTTGGAGTTCTCCTGGATCTGACTAAAGGATTAGGCTTGGTTCTCATGCGAGTCAATCCGGTTTGATTTATTGCAGGTCTATCAAAAAAGATCAATGGGAGTCCTTTTGAAAGTAAATCCTTAATCGCTCTTTGCACTTACGTGTCATCATTGTGAATTTTTTCCCCCCTCCCGTCTATCTCTTGCTCTCTCCTTTCTCCATTTCTCACTCCCTAATTCTTATTCTTCCCTTACACCACTGCCTTGTCTGTTTTTATTTTTTTTCTTCTCTCCTTTCCACACCCCGCCCAACCCAATCCGTGGCAGCGATCTGCCTCTGTCGATGGTATCATGGTGAATCGCCGGATAGATTTTTCTCTGTTCTCATTAGGTATCCATCGGGGCAAGGCAGCCCTAAGCACGGTTTTAGCATCCTCTGGTTGTGATCACAACTGAAATGAGACCCTACTGCTGCCGCTCTTGTCTCGTCTTCACCCAAAACTTCGCCTAAATCATGCCCCGACTTTTCCCCACATTAGGCCTGTCACTCACCTCTGGCTTTAGGTAACAGGGGAGTTGAGGAATTCATGTTTTGTCATCATACCCTGAGACTATCCAGTCAGCTGCTGGCTTGTTCATGTGATAAGGGTAAATTATAACACTGTGGTGTTGTGGTTCCTTAAAAACACCAAACACTTTGTGTTTTTGGAGAGATAGCTGTTAAACTCTCAAATGTTATTGGTGTCAGCCTCAAAAATCCAGCATCGGTTCCTGTGTTGACCACCTCCTTCATTCCCTCCAGGCATAGATGCATGCCAACACGTGAAAAACATGTGCTAAACCAATTCCAATAACATAATCCCAACTTTCAGTCATCTCAAATATTGGCAACCTGTACGTTTATTTTCAAGTGCACATGCTTCCCTGTCGACAAAATGATATAACACTCAAACAACACCCTGCTGCATATTTTCTTCCAGACGTTCGTAAAGTGACCTGGCAGCTGTTGAGAAGTAGGGAGGGAAGGAGGAGGGAGGGGGGGGGTTAAGATCTCAGTAAGGTTTATATTCTTCCTCCTACTCCAGCGTCCTCTTTCTCCACTCATTCTTTCTCACTTTCTCTTATTCCTCCATCAACAGGGCTCATTATATGTTCTCTTCAGCGCCGCTCTCCACACCTTATTTTCCTTCATCTCTCAAGGCCGTGACTTTCAAGGAATCTGTAGCTTGAAGATTGCAACCAGTAGCACACACCAAAGGGCTCACTGGAAGGCCAAACCGCATTGATGATATGCCGATGACGTGTTGTAGCCTAAGTGTCGGTGGCTCCTCCTAAGTTTCTCCACCCAACACCCGTATTTCTCTTGGGTATTCCACGTCTTTGAATACTTTGGAGACTCTGTTGTGTGAGAGTGCACGGGGCGGAGGGAGGTGAAAAGGGCTGCGGGTCGATCGAAGTCAAATTCAGGTGTGTCCTCCTGGCGTGCTCGGTGAGCTGGATGGCTGGCAGACCTGGGGTTGGAGGTGTGGGAGGGGCTGTCAAGAGGGGTGGAGGTTGGGTATATGTGTGAGGGGTGTGTGTGTGCAGGGGGGGTGAGATCGACGGGATACGTGGGAAGGAAGGGCTTGCTGTCAGCCAGCTGGACCTCTTAATCCCACAGCCTTGGGGAAAGGGTGTGTGTGAGTGTGTGTGTGTGTGTGTGTGTGTGTGTGTGTGTGTGTGTGTGGATTGTGTTTGTCTCGTAGAGATTTGTCAAGTTTAGCACACCTCTGCTCCCCTCTTTGGCCCAGCTGAGCCCGCAGTGTGTGTGTTGTGTGTTGTGTGTGCGAGTGTTTGAGAGACAACCAGGATTTCATGTGCACTGTGTTTACTGTAGTCCTCGCTTTTAACGGCACACTGTATATTTATGTCGAGACGACACAGCCTCTCGCCCCCTTGATGTTGGAGAGGCGCTGGGGGTTGGTGCGAGGTGGAAGTGGAGGGGCGGTGGGGGGGAGAGAGAGAGAGGCTGTCCCGTGTTGCTTGTTGATGCTGGGGGAGTGAGGGGGGGAAGTTGTGAGGGCAACAAACACTGCCAGCACCCCCCGCTCCACCCCATCCCCATCATGCCCTGCCCTCTCCGAGTATCAAACGGCTATCCTCGAAAACCAGTGTGTGCACTTTATCCCGCTCTACGTCATACTGTAACTAACCGGCTGATTGCGTCATCCCCTTGTCGTTCATTAGACACAAAACATACTATTTAGCCACATTCCATGCAAGCTTCCTCTCTCTTTTTTCCTGCTCCCGACCCTCTCTCTCTCTCTGTCTCTGCCCCACTCTCTCTCTTTTGGCGTAGACTTTTGCATATATCACAGGCTGGCAGGCTAAGAGCTTGGGACTTCCCCACGCCACACTCCAAGCCTTTGATCCTTTGCTTTGGAGGTAACATCAAAAGGAGAGGCATAGAAAGGCAGCTACTACTGTGAAGTTCAATGTTCAACTTGATGGCTTGGCTGAGGGCTTTTTTTCCTCTCTCCTCCTCTCCCTCCCCCCTCCCCTCCCCTCCCCTCCCTCCCTCACCTCCCTCCTCCCGCTGCTCCCTCGATCCCTTCGCTGCATCCCTCAGCTGACAAAAACACACAGTTTGTAGCCAAGGGTTTTTTTTCCTGTGCCTCTGACCTCACCTCCATAGAACCTATCTGGCACAAAACAAGACCTCCTCCCCGTAAAAACTCCGATATACAGATGGTGTACACAAAGATTCAGTCGTTTCTTTTTGATGGTGTGGTAAAAGGTGCAGTTCCAGCGGCCCGGCCCTTCCCTTTCTCTCTGTTTCTTCCACTCTGCGTGTGTGTGTGTGGATAACATGCAGCATCCTATGTTGCAGCTGGTTGCATCAATGCCGAGCCCAGGCCCATTGCAACAGCGGTGCCAGATAGGTTAGCGGGAGGAAAAGGGCATCACGCCATATTGTTTTCTGCACGCCCTCACTGTGCATGGATCCATCCTTACACTCAACGTCACTTCTCCTGAATGTGAAGAAAAGAGATGTGCTCAGAGGAGGAGAAAAAAACAGACCTTTTCTCTGCTTTCTTTCGGCTGCTTTGGTTGCCGTGTTGACACGGGGCACGGAAAGCTTGCAATCATTCGCTCACAGGAAAACAAGTGATTTTCATAATGAACGCCTCGACTGACTTTCTTATGCAAACTCTCTAAATTAAGGCAGTATCAGATGATGCCATGCATTCCAGGTCAAAGCCAGGCTTTTCTGTGGCGTAGTCAACTGTATTTAAATGACACAGACTTGATAAGGCGATCCAGAAAGCTGAGGTGCTCCACTAAATGCTTTTTCGTCTTTTATGAGCTTCCCTGTCTGACTGTGCCAATTAGCAAAGGCGTGTGGCCTGCTTTTCTTCTCCTCTTTTTCTTGCTCCAGCTCTCTTTCTAGATAGACGCTCTCTATCATGCTCCCGCGCGCACACACACACCGCCGTACACACACCAAGCACACGTTTGGTGTATCATTAGCTTAGTGTGCGGGGAGGCGTGCGAGCCCGGGCTCTCCCCTGCCTTATCTCCATGTCAATCACAGCGTGTGTGTGAACATCAGTTGTAATGATCTCCATCCAGCCTGTCGGTGCGTGTTAGCGCCTGGCTTCCCTCGCCCCCGGAGCAAGCCGTTCCCTAGCTAATAGATGCAAAATTAAGCTGATCAATAGATGGCCTCAGCTCATTATTGACACGTTATCGCGGCGTGGGATTTTTGTGCGGGGGTTTTATACAGTGCTAGCTGGAGAGATGCAAGGCAAGAGGAGGAGAAAAAAAAAGTTAGCTGTCTTCTCCAAATGGCTCAGGCCACTTTGTTTCAACCCTGCGATGATATTACATTAAGCTAATTTATTCAATCGTATGCATGTAATGTTTTATATGCTAAAGCCGTTTTCTATTTATATTACTTGTCCTATTGGAAGAGTAATCACCTGCTCAGTGGTAGGAAATGAGATGGAGACTTTGTAAAACGCCATATTAAAGATTCATCAATAATTGGCATGTGTGCTGCTGTTTGTGTTGCGGGGGAGGAGGGTGGTGGGGGGGGGCTCTTATGGACGGATCACCACGTGATTGAGCTAAGTGGTAATTAACCATGAGAGAGGTGTGTGCGTGTGTCTTTTTCGGTGTGTGCGTGAAGATGCTGCTGTGTGTCAGGGAAAGGTGGGGATGCAGAGGGTAAAGTGGGGGCTGCAGCACTGACAGAGTTTATTTGGAGGTGAGTGCTGAGGGCACGTGGTCAGGTTATGGAGGGACGTGGGGGAGAGCCACCCACTCTGGCCCGAACTACACAGCCGCCTCCCTTGACCCTCCTCAGGTCTTATTGTCATGGAAGCATCTCCCATTTTAATGAGCTCCAATAACCAAGCCCTTATTACTTATTTATTCATTAAGCCACCGTGGCAAAGCGGCAGCACCCCCACTGTGTGAGTGTGCATGTAATTGCTTGTGTGGGATTTTTCCCCCCCTTCCCACATGCACGATATCATAGTAAATACCATGTTGCGTAACAACAACAAGTTAAGTTAAAGCTAAATGAACCTGAATAGATGGATGAATGAGCCTAGATGGTCGGGTTATGAATCAATAACCTGAAACTATATTTGAGATTTGCACCGAAACCCTTAAAATCCTGGGCTTTAGGTATGCTGAGGGAGTAGGCCTCATGAATATGGAGGCTGAACTGCTTCAAGGTGTATGTGCAAGTGTGAAAGAGACACAAAACAGACTGAATGTTTGTTGGTTTCTTATGATGCGTTTGTGAAGATTAATTGCCTGTTGGTACAGCGTGTGTGTGTGTGTGAGTGTGTGTGAGACGCCTTCAAAATAATGCTTTCTGATTGATGAATATGCGTATGCGTAGGAATTGTGTGATAGCGTATAGTGTTTTCACAATATCGGAAGTCTTTGTGAAGCCTGAGAGTGTACACATTCTCTCCCTCTGAGGCATGTTTCATAGCTTCCTTATATCCAGTCTACCATTTAACTAATTCATAGTGAACTCTCGCAGAACAAAACCAGACACCCAACATCAAGGGCAGCGTTCAGCTCTCCTCCAGCACAATACCAAATACAGCGTTCTCCAGCAGAACGTGGGCGCTGCAATCAGCTTAGTTTTTCTCCCTCAGCAGAGCTCAGCTGCTGTTCACCTTTTTTAACTCTCCCCTACACGCCCCAAACCCTGCTTCCTGCAAACAAAGGTAAGCATGTAGTGTGTGTGCACGAGTTGCCCAACCTCTTCTCCTCCTACCCCCTGGCCTGGCCTTGCGTAAGGGGCCCAGACACACCTAGGCCTGCAGACGTGCCTGTTCACCTCCATGTAGCCTTTAAGTAGGTCAATGTTTACGAAACTGCAACCAGGAAGGTCCAGGACCTGATCTTTGACCCACCAATCCCATCAGCCTACTTCCTCTGAGCTGTGGGTCCTCCACTCACCACCATAACAACAATGCTGATTTAATTACACAGAATGTACACAACAACAATTACTGTCAATACATTTAGGTAATAGTTCAAGCAGATGTTGACATGCATCTCAGTAATCAAGCTGCTTCATGCTCAAGTTGATGCATGAAGCCTACGATCTGATATAAAAAAAGGCAACTGGATTTTCTGTTTGAACCTTGAGGACTTTTCACAACTCATCAAAGATGCTTATTAGTTCTCAGCATTGATATGCAACTAAATGTCCCCAACAAAACCAGTCAATCCAGTTGCCTTTTGAATAAGTACATCTTGATATCCTGTTACGTGGATGACTGAAAATCTTCACAACAAGAAAAGTAGAGGGACTTGTTTATCATGCTGATGATTTGATATAGCACTTTAAGACACACCTTTAGTTGAGGGTTTAGCAACAAAGTAAAAAATGTTTTGGTCTCATGCCAAAAAGACGAGCCTCGTCTGTGCTGCTCTTATTTTTTGGAATAACTGTGCACTTTGCGTCCGGATATCTTTTCAGCATTTTTTAACCAAATACCAAGAAGTATTGACGAGTATTCCCACTCTGTTAATTCATTAACTGTGATTACAACCTTAACAGTAGTAGGGTGATATAGAGAAAATCAAATATCACAATAATATTTTTGACCTAATACCTCAGTTGAGTATTGGTGCTTTCACAAAATATTTACACAATGAGATTTTTAAAAAATAATCATCACTTATGTGGATAAAATTATTATGAAGTGGGTAAAGGCAAATAATAGACCGAATCACAACATTTGATTGATTGACAATCCCAGTATCACATACATAAACTGAAACAGCCCTGAGCAAACGCTGCCTTAACTGGTTACTTTTTAGCCAACTGAAAAACATCAGTATTGCTTTAAGTGTACACCATATTTGTTATATTTTCACTGCTTCACCTTGCTTTCAGACGGGAAACTGAAGCCGTTACCTCAAGGCCACCAGACTCCTTTGACAAAAACATTTATTTTACGAAGCAGAATACGGGAGTTGTTGGTCTACCGCTGCGTTGATTGGTTTAAGAAGTAAGGTAATGCAGAGAAAGTATTCTGAATATAGTGTATATTTAAACTGATATTAATATTTTAGGTTGCTGTATTACATTTTATTGTGACCCCATCCACAGCAGTATATGTCTTAGCTTCCTTGTCAGTAGATTTATTTTAGCAAAGCAACATAGTACATCAAATAAGTACAGCACAAGCATCAGATAGGTCAGACCACAATGTTTAACTATGTATCTTTTAAACGTTAAAGTTACAGCTGAAAATGACAGCAGAAATAAACAAGATTGCAGATTTCACATATCTCTGTGCATATCAGTTGGCAGTTGTCTACCTGGAAGTGATTGTTGTTAGAGCGATGTCATGGTGATTCGGTCTATGGATCAAGAACAGTCTGGTAGGTTAAGAAAATGACATCACTTTACTGCACTGGTTCCCAAATGATCCAGCTACAGGGTCTAGATTTCCCCTACATCAGTAGTTCAAGGTCCACACAGTTTAATATATTCAGCATCGTACGTGCGTTTGGCCATGTTGTCAAGCTAGTTTGCTGTCTTGTCAAGTCGCTGTCCAGTGTACAGCTGTTAAATTCATTGTACTTAAGAATAAAGTCTGTTTTGTACAAACTTGACACATTTGCAAGTCACTTGTGGTCCATTCAGAATGGACCTGTGACGCACTTAAGGACCGTGACCCATCAGTTGGGAACCACTGTTTCACTGTAATGCAGCCTTTAAAACCAGGAAAAGACAACAGTTATGATATTGCTATATCTAAAATCTAAGATGATATCTCGCCTCATATAATCATATAGATATATTGATATATTGCCCTACAAAGGAGTATTGACAAGTAATCCTCTGTTGATTAACTGCGATTACAACCCTAATTGGAATAAGTAAGACAACTCAATTAAGATGCATTGATTACCATTGCAGTAAGAGATGTTTAAACACTAGTTGTTACATTCCCAATACCAATTCCTAGACTTGCGTGTCAGTCGATATCAAATAGTGATCCGATATCACTGCGTTTACAATACAATGAACAGCTGTAAACTGCTAACTTTGTATGGATGTTTAATGTTTGCTTTGTAAAACATGAACAAATACATGTAGAGAATGAATGCCATGGAACTTTCCTTTATCCATTGTAAAATATTGCCAAGCGGCTAAAGTCGTGCTATTTAGCTGCTCTGAAAAAAAGTAGTTGCTGGTGTTTAAGAGCGGCAAAGATGAATGGATTTCCAGGGATGCTGCTGTTTAATCTGGGTGTGAAACTACTTCAGAGTTTATTATTAAATTATGTGGTATCAGATCGGTTCATAGAGTTATGTCCTTGCCGATACCCAATCCAGAATTTTAGGTAGTATCAGAGGCATTTCCAATACTGGTTTCGGTATCAGAACAACTCCAATCAGAGCTCCCACCCTCATAACACACAACCTACTCGGTTTGTCACCCAAGTGGTCAGGGAAACCAATAAAAGCCCCCCAAAGCCTGAGTTATATTTATAGAAAGACAGAAAGAACTAAAGGAGGAAAGAAAGAGTCAGTCAGATAGCAGAGGAGCTCTGTGAAGCAGGAGAACCACCTGAAAGCAGAGGCATTCTGCAGCAGAGCCTGATGCTAAAGGTGCCAGAGCGCCTGTTCATTAGCGGGGCTGACGGAAGACCAGCCAGCTCCTGCTGGCCTTCACCCTCCCTGCCACAATATTTATAGAGCAGCCAAGAGATAGTCTTAATGACACAGGGAGAGGGACAGTGGGAAAGGGGGGGGAGGGGGCGCAGAAGTCAGAAATGGAACGCTGTTTACTTTCTGAGGCTTGTTGAGAAGTTGGTGTGTTTTGGACTGCAATCATGTCACCCTCACACTTCCTTTGAGAACACTACATGTGCATCCAGGTGTGAGTAATCCCTGCTGTGGTTTGTCATCATCAAATCAGTTTAATCAAAGGAAGTGAACTGCATTTTTTACTAGACTTCAACAAGTGGACACTTTTCTCTCCTTGTCATTATTGTAGAAAAAAATTTGTCGGCTACGTGTTGTGCAATCCTTTAAAACTTTCCGGTCAATCAGCTGGTGTTTGAACAGCACATTTGTCCACACTTGCTAAGTAAACAGTGTTCCAGCAAAGCCATACTTATCTCATGAACCAGTGTTTAAGAGAGCGAAACTAACTTCCAGAACAGGCCAGATAAAAGTGTGTTCATGGAAATAAGTCAAAAGAAAGGACACCAAACACATCAGTTAAAAACGAAGCGATTGTCCCCCTTTTTTTGTCAAAGACCTGCAATACTTTCTGAGATATTATGAACAATAGTGGTTTCACAAGCCTGTTTCTACAGCCTCGTTTTAAGGGGTGAGTAAAGTCTGATCTGGGTGGAGAGGAAGGAGAGGTCATGCACACATTCTCCATGTGGAAAAAACAGGCTTATATGAAAAGTGTCAGGTTGAGTTTTTCTGCAAGAAAGAAAGAGAGAGAAGGGGAGTTTGAGGTGGAGGTGGAGATTGTTGGCAAAGGGAGTAGGGGTAGAGGAGGTGAGGAGGGGAGGTTTTGGATCAGGTCGGCGGCCCCAGTGCTGTCAGGGCCAGTGGAACCCCCAAGCGGTTCTGGCTTTGGAGTAAATATGGGCCCAGCGGACCCCTTCCCGCCCCAGGGCACACAAACCCCAGGCCTTCCCACATTCCACTTTTATTTTCCTGGTTGCAAAACGCCTCTGGCTATCAGAGCAGGTGGGGTGTGTTTTTTTTTTCTTTAATATTTACTCATAAAATGTGCATTAGTAGAACCAAAGCAGCCATGATGGGCCCTCTTGTGTCTGCTAACTTTCTCCCAGTTTGGTCGAGGTATTCTTGAGCTCGACCGAATGTATCGTATATCTGAGTGGGCTCTCTTTTTAACCAGGGGGATTTCAAAGAGTCTGTGTTTCATTAAGCTTTTCCCTCCCTCAATTACAGAAAATTACTGCCCCCTCCCCAATAAATTACGTGTTTGCACAACCACGTGTCTTCTCTGGCACCTGTGAGCGAGGACAAAGACTGCCGGCAATATCCGCAACAGATCAAGACAATATGCTCAGCTCTCGTTTTTTAAAGGGATAAAATTGTAGTCAAACTGGATGAACTAATCTTATAAGCTCTGTGCAGTTTACTTGCAGAGCTTTGAATGGGCTCCTCTTACTAGCCTTGATCATTTCAGACTTAAATAAAGCTCTTTAAAGTAGCGGTCTGATTGGTGTAATCTGCAAGCTGTCAATCCCATCTCTGAGCGCACTCCCAGAGGAGCCACCGGGCCTGTCGACCAGCGTATGTTCAAATGTGGGTGAGCATTGTTGTTCAGGTGTGAATGCGTGAGTAAGCATGTACAGCATGACGGGGGGGGGGGGGGGGGGGGGGTCGCTGTGAATGTACATGTGTTATCTGTATACGCTGCCTATGACGTTCGTGTGGAGCTATGTCTGTCACATGAGGCGGCCACAGATGGGTCGAAGATCTGCCGGACTCTCCAGAGCAACACCCAGTATCCATATGCTGACTCTAAACCCAAGCTGCTATCTGTCTGTCTGTCTCTGCCTGTCTCCCCTCCTTTCTCACATTGCTCACATGGCTGGGAGGCTTGATGAAGCCCCGGTGGTCCTCATCATCTGTCCCTTGGTTCCCCTGCTGGAAAGTGGACCAGTGTTTGCGAGCCACATTGGCACATAAGGAGCTCTGTTTGTTTGATTGGTCTGAAGCCCTCTGCTCTTAATCCAAAACAAAACGAACAAGCCGTGCGATGGCTGCTGCTCCAGCCGCCAGGCCGCATGTGATAAACACATCAGATGGGGGCTTGATGGAAAAGGAGCTGGTTGTTGACCAGAAACGGGCAGAACAATCCTGTGCTTTCTGTGTTTGTCATTCACACTAAAAAATGTATGAGCAAGACCTCCCCCTCCTTTGTCAATACGTATTGACGTTTGGTTAATGTTTGATAGGATGTGGAAAAAATGCTTTATATTTGGGAGGATCAGAGTCGAGTGCTGGTACCAGGAAGGAGTGTTTTAGGCCAAATTGCTTCTGCGCCAGCTTGTTGAATTAGTAACAGCAGTGGTGGGAGCTGGTGTGCAGACGTGTGAGGATGATGTGTGAGCGCTCAGGATGCCCCTCCAATTGTCTCCAGCCTGCTTCCCCTCTGCCACGAGCTGTGACACTGGGACCAGGGCCCCAGCTTGTTTTCACTGCGATGACAGTCAGTGTGGATCTGGGTTAACACTCATAACATGCCAGACCTTGGTGCAGCAGCAGTAACTCACATTTGGGTGAGTAGTCCAGCGTGCAAGTAGAAAGCACCTGCTCGAACGTAGTATAGTGAAAAACAAATAGTGCTGAAACAAGAAGCAGATTATTTTATCAACAGAGGTTCAGGCTCGGGATGTTAGCAATTACTAACCGTGAATTGGGTAACCATCAAGAATATGTGTGACTGCTTACACATGTCGGTCTATAGGTTAATTTTGCTGTTTTACATTTTGCACTATGCACCACCTGGCTCTGGTAGGAGCTAGTGAGCCCGCTAGCACCACTCGTAACGCTGTCCCAACCCAACAGCGTTGCTGTGGAAAAATGGTGGCCACCCTCCGCACTCCCCCAAGGTTGCCCCAGTTAGTAAACGGCTCAGTTTTAAGTAGCAAACCCCCTTTAGCATTGTTAACTGTCACTGTTAGCTCTGTTTGCACTGTTAGCAGTGTCAGCACAGCCAGTGGTGCTAACACTGCTAAAGAGGTTTTGCGGCTCAAAATGAAGCTGCTCACTTGCTGGGGTGACTTGGGGGAGAGTGGAGGATGGCCACCATGTTAATGCAGCAACAACGTTGGTCGGTCCCACCAACTTATTGACATTACCAGCTGTAGTCGTTAAGTGACCGATGCCACTAGCTAACATTAGCTCACACACGACCCGTTTGGAGTGTAGTGCAGAGTGACCAAGGCTAGTGTTAACTAAGTATCGCAGCCTGGAGAATGGGCATTGTCGACTATGCATGTCAGTGTGGCTAGCTGTCTGTCTGTTAGCAAAGCCAACAGAAAATAAAATAAAAGGCGAGATATTTACCACACAAAACATGAACAGTTTCCGACCTCATAATGGATAGCAATGCGGAGCTAAAGCTCATTGAGTCAACGGAGCACAGGACTAAAAGGAAAGGCCTCTTGTATTTTACGTCATTTCGCTCTTTTTTTCTCCTAAAAAAATTAACTGGTTAGTTACCTGTAAATAGGTGACGGGCTATGAAGCAAAAATCACCGAACCTGACATCCCTAGTTCTGGCTTCTTTTATTGTGAGGATGTGTTTTGGTTTTGACAGTTGGTTAGACAAGAAAATCATTTTGAAGACAACACCTTGGGACCCTGGGGTCTGGGAACAGGCACTGTCTGACTGATTTTACAGAGGTTAACAGTTAATTGAAAAAAGAACAGACACAATAATCAATAATGAAAATAATCATTAGTCATAGCCCCTGTAAACACCTCCCAGCAGCCCCCTCCTTGTGCTTGGGAAAGCAGTAGAGGACAGGCAAATCGGAACAGTGAGAGTGAGTTCATCCCTCTGTAAGGATTTAGAGGACTCCCTTGTCTTTCACTTCATCAGAGACAATTGAGTCATTCAGCTACCATTGTGAGGCTGGCCAGGCGAGGAGGGGCGCGGGGCAGGGGGAGACAGAAAGGGAGAGGGGAGAAGGAGAAGCCGTCTGCTGCACAACCCGAAGCACAGCCAGGCTCTTACGGGGGGGGGGGGTTCTGTCAAGGGGTCGTGTTAGTGTTTGTGTGTGTGGGAGGGATGGGGGTGGAGGGGGGCAGGAAGAGAGACAGAGGAGAGGAGAGAGTTATCCTAGAACTCCGGAGCAATTTGTCACATTGGAATGGCTCTTGAGTTACCCGGGGGGCCCCCCTCATAGTGGGAGAGTTTTCAGGTCACAGAGTGGGGAACAGGGAGGGGCTTGGAGCAGCAGAGAGGGGTCAGAGGTCATGGCCTACTCAAGCCCAGGCGGTGCGTCGGTTAGCAGGGCAGGCGGGCGGGCGGGCGGAGGAAGAGGAAGGAGGCCAAGAAGGGGGTGGTCGGAAAGCCCGGTGCTTGCCAGGGCTCCGTTTTCCTTGGCATGCTTGTAAAACCTGCAGGAGAGATTAGTGTGTGAGAACATTTGCAATAGCAGGGCTGAAGTGGAGCCACTTGTCAGGGCATGCGCTGCGGCACCCTCCCTCTCTCTGTTGTCTTCCAGTGTCTCTCTACCCCGCCGCCACACTCGGGGGGTGTCACCTTCACGCTCCTTACCCACCTACTCAGAATGTCCTCTCGCTCGACCCCTTCTCCGGCTGCAGCTGCGTTTGAATATTTGCATGTGGGAGCATGTGTGCACACGCGATGGCAGGACTTTCCCATGACTGGACTCACAGTTCCCCCCGTATTCTAGCCCCCCCTGGCACCAATGGACACTGTCTTGAATTACCTCATAGATGACAGCAGCCCCGTCACTCTCTTCCTCCTCTTTTACTGTTACAACACCACCCCGTCCACCCCCCCTCTTCTCCCCCTCTCTCCCCTTCATGGCAATTAATACCCAGTGTGGGGGGTCCATAAAAACCCACAAGACCTCAACTCTGGAGTTTTTACAACCTTTCCTTTTTCCACTCTCAGGACATACAAACAAGCATAAACAAACCCAGTTTTTTAGCAATAAAAACCTTCCTGGGGTCATAAATGAGTGGTAGTGGTGGAGAAAGACCAGGCAGCAAACAGTTTTTTCCCTTGCATGGGCTGTAACCGAGGACATGGAGTCAATAACTCCCTCCAGCGTCTACCACTGGCAGGCACCCCACAGTGAACTCTTCGCTAATTACCACTGATTTAGACACAGTCTCAGGAAGGGTCGCGACACACTCCCTCTCTGACCAGCTCTGACACACACACATACGCACACACACAGCCTCAGACATGCATACAAACTAGCCGTCACCCTTGCTGGATGGCAACACAAAGAAATTGAATCTAATGTACCTGCACCACTATACAACTGCTACCAGAGAGACATAGCTTAGTTTCCTCTGCGCTTCATAGATTGTGTAGAATAATCACTGATGGTAGCATTTATAAAACAGCTGACTTTATGTCACCAAGTGCCAAAATGTGATCCTGGGATTTTGGCCAATAGTGATAGTGAGATAATTATGAAGTGTAACAGTATAGCAGGAACTGTCTTAGGTTTTATATCATTATTGCGAAGAAGCACATGATCTCAATCACTCATGAAATACAAGCAAATAGGATTCAGATAGCATCTCCAAATGTGGGTATCAGGCGGTGGAAAGTGTTTGGATTTCTCAATCATGTCGAAGGTTTATGTGCAAATGGCATCGCAGGCCCAGATCCAAGTCCAAGTTGACCTGTCAGACTGTTTTTAGGGGGATATTTGCTGCGGCTTATATGGATGCCCATCGAAATGACTCTACCTTTGTGATAGTACGGGAAGCAAAGGTTATAAAACAGGCCTTTTACCCACTTTTGTACAACCCCAATTTAAAAAATGTTGGGAAGCTAAAAACCAAATGCAATGATTTGCAAATCCTTTTTGATGCACAGCAGAGGAAATAAGTATTCAGCTTGTCAGAGTTATTTTTCGATATTTCAAGTGCAGCTTTTCACATGAAATTGAGACCGGACATTGGTATTGACTCAATAAAACTACTCTGACAGACATTTCAATTCATAAAAATTATGTGCACTAAAGTGGAATGACAGCGAAAAAAGCATTGAGTACACTAACTTGAATTTATTTAATACTTGGAGAAGCTTTTGCTCGCAATGCTAGTTTCAACACGCTTTCTGTCTGGAGAAACTGATCTCTCATGGTGTTCAGATGAGATTTTGGTCCACTCTTTGTCACAGACAGTCTTTAAATCTTACAATTTCTTCAACAGTTTGTGTCTTAAGTTCCCAAATGCTTAGTGAGTGTTGTTAAAAGAAAAGGTGATGTGACAAAGGGGTAAACATGCCCCTGTCCCAGCTTTTTGGAACGTGCCACAGGCATCAAATTCAGCATGATTCAGAATGCTACGTAGCGTCCCCACTTTTTGGAATTGGCCAGCACCAATGGTTGTTTCTATTCTTTCCTTTGTTTTTTTTTGAGACAAACTATTTTACTGCCAAAATTAGGCTTTTTCATTTGAGCATGTGAACCTTAAACTGTCTTTCTCAGTAAGCGCTTCAGTGCTCCACCTAGGTTAACTGTTCTGGTCATTCTACCACCTGCCACCACACCAAATTCCCTTCTCAAATGTAACACTTGTAGTTTCTTGGAAGTGTCTTCAAGTATCTGTCAGTTACTTTATTTATCATTCCAAAGGCCACATGATCCTATCTTGCCATTCGTTCAAGATCCGCCGCACTGGTCTCATTTTAATAAGAAAATACTTCACTTTTAAAGCTGGTTCGCCCGTTACGCCTGTTATTTTCTTTTTCCAAAACAGTGGTGAAGAACACCAAGAGCAAATGCCAAGAGCTGAGTTTTCATTAAAACAAAATTATGACTGGTGTGTTAACTGCATGCCAAATTAATCAGAGCACACGGGGCCAAATTGCCTCCAAAGTTATTACTGGTTGCTGACAAGCCATGTAGCATTTAAAAGGCTATTTTTTGAGTCAAGCACTGTGCTCGTGTCTCATAAAACGCACCAGGGGCTACATCACATCATTTCCAGCGAACCTCACAGAGAACAATGAGGGCAAAAGAGCAAAACATTGAATCCGTCACCACATTAGCATGATGTCAACCTTTTTGTACCGACAACTGTGCAATCTTCACTTCACCTGTACAGCTGACTTTTGTAGGTTAGATAACAGAGCTTTGAGTGTCCTGCTGTTGCCACAGACATGTGAACTAACCACAGACACTTGCCTTGCACATGGACTCATGCTGCTGGAGAATGAATATAGGGGATAGATTGGAATGGATGTTACTAAAATATCAAGATTTTTTGGCCTGGTGAGGTGTTCCTATTGGCCAGGCTGGTACAGTTATATGGGAAACACTGGGCTTTTTTTTCTTAGTATGTATTATATTTAGTATTTCTTGGATTAAACCCATTTTAATTGAATGCAAATCCAGAACTGCCATCACTTATGTAGCCACTGAGGCTAATATCTGAATGTAATGGAACTTCTGCTGACTCAGGAGTTCACATTTTTTAGGCCCTTCATCCCTTAGTGCTCATTTCAAAGGACTTAAGAGCTGAAACAGCTGCTGTGACCTTTCCCTCAAACTAGGTGGCCTTGACATTGACAAGCAGAGTCTGGACCACATGCTATAGCAAGGTCAACACCAGGCTGACACATGTACACAGAATTTGCTGTTTTGATTCAATGTGAATCTGCGCAAATAACGTGTTCTTTAATGACAGTAAATTGTTTTATTATGATTAAATATATTAAGATGAGGACACCAGCTCAGTCCTGTTCATTTTAGGTAGAAGGCACAAGGTAGTTAGATTAAGGAAAACAGTCAACACAGCACATGTCATCAAATTAAAAGGACTCCACCCAGTTTATAACACAGACAGATGTTTCTCATGACCCTTGTTTCTGCTTATCTGTTGTTCTGTGCTTGTGTGTGTGTGTGTGTGTGTGTGTGTGTGTGTGGGAGAAAGAGGGAGAGACTTCTGATAGAGGCCAAGTCAATCATTTATGGGAGCAGTCAGGAGGTTTAGCCCCAGAGGAGTGTGGTGAGACGCCACGCTTTAACCTCTTTATGGGCTCCAGTAAAAGTCTGACAACAGTCACATTTATGACATTAGGTCATCTGAAAGCCGTGGGCTGTGTACAGTGCTACCTTTAACCTCTGCCCTCCCCCAACTCCAAACTGGTGACTTAATGAAATCCAAAGTCAGTCGTCAGCTACTTCAGAAAAGAAAATAGTTTTAGTGCTTACTGTGAGGGAGCAAGGCTAGTTAAAGGAGAGTTTTGTGCTGTGTGATTCTCTAAAAAAATGTGTTATTCAGTTTACACAGCTCCTGTGGTGCACCCCTGCTGGACTCTCAGATGCATGCTTGAGGCCATCCTCACCCCATCCACCATCCGCCTTAAGATCTTTATTTGCTTTTCCATGTTTTTGAGTTCTCACACCCTCGTACACCCGTCAAGAAATGTCGTCTCCCTTTTTTTGTCTTATTTTTAATTTGTCCTTTTTTGGTTTCTGCATTGTTAACATGTTTTGTTTTCTTTCTTTCCATTCTGTTTCCTTTCTGCCATTCAGTACCTACAGATGAAATGGCCCCTGCTAGATGTTCAACAAGGAGGTCTTCAGAGTAGACAAGCACTTAAAGATGCCAGGTCCCCGTCACCGGCACACATCGTTGTAAGTAACACCCCGCCCGGTACTTTTTTTCTTCCTTCACCAGCTCTTCTTCCCTGAGTCATGACAGAGAGACAAACAAACCCTGCTTTCCTCCTCTCATCCGTCCTGAATACGTCCTCAGTGTTACAGCCCTCCTCTCTGTTGGATGTTTTGATTGGAAAAATGCGTATTTGTTTGCATTTAATCACAGTCACTAACACGTCACCCAGTCAGTTGTGTGTAAACTTTTTTAATAAGTGCCATGAGCGTGTTGTGGATCGCAGAAAGTGGAGTTTGTGTCTGTTAGTGAGTGATCAGGAGGCGAGTGGCACCGGGGGCTGCCACTGTGGCAGGTGCAGCAGTTGTTCTTTGGACAGCCACGCCGCCTGTAATCCCAGAGAAAATGATAACTCCCGGCCCAGCCTTGCACTGAGCTGGAAGATTATGGAAAACCGCTCTTATGTTGACAACTTCTTTTTTTTTTTTTTTTTTTTCACGAGAATGAGCTAATGCTGGGCTGCCGTCTTTGAGGGAAGTGTGGGCGTTCCTTCAACATTGATTACCCTATCCATGGAGTTGGAGGAGTAGTCTGGCAGGAGAGTTGGCTGGACAGCCATAGGGGCATACGCTGCACATACACATAACAGAGCATCCACCCCAGGCATGTCAATATCTAAGAGGCAAGCAGCTCTAGAATGAGCTGTTGAACGTGAACTTGGTAGTTCGCTAAAGGCATAAAGTTTTCAGGAGGTCAGCGGAAAGGTTGAACATAGGGAGGTGTACGTATGTGGTCACAGGGTTAGCAAGCCAGGAAAATCAATGAGAGTGGGGATTGAGCAGAATTAGTGAGGTGATCATGAATGCCCCGGGCCATTATTGGCACAGTTGTTACTTTTTTTTTGTTATGGAGCCGTGCATCTTCTACATATCGTTAGGAAAATGAAAAATTTGAAAAATGCATAACGATTTTTTTAGATGGAGAAGCCTTCCAAGTTTGTGTGCTCATGAATACAATATCTCCTGTGGTAATAGTTCAGCGCCGGCGCTAATAATACACGGCTGACCCTTTTTTGTTTATGTGCTCCGTGCAGCAACATGGTTAGCAGTCGTCACGGCTGTGGAGCTGACACAGAAGGTAGCGATGATTTTTTTTATCACACAAATTACACCGTCAAGACACAGTGTCCCTCCGAGTCCCATTTGACATTTGATCAGTTCAGTTAGTTTTATGGTCTGTAATAAATACCATCTCGAACAGTTACTCAAAAGTTGGCAAGCCGAGGCCTCCTTGGTATTTTGCCCATTTAAGTTAAGCACGTCTTAAAATAGCAGGAGTCGACAGGGCTGTTTATTTGAAACAGAAACCTTGTCAAAAGTTGTGTTTAAGACAAAGAGCTCGCAATGACAGCGTTATTCTGAACAAAACAAGCCCGGCTAAGGCCCTCCTTATCTCTCCCTGCGATGCTCGTGTTATTTTTATACCAAAGAGTTCAGGGGCCTCTTCTTACTCTGTTATTTTAGGAGACGCTGAGAAAAGAGTCACAACTCCTATGAAGTCATTAAACTGGTTGTAGGCAGCAAAAGCTGCAGGTAAATACTTGAGGTTTTATCCTGCTATGAGTCATATGGCTGTAAATACTTACCACCTCACATCCACCTAAACTCCTGCTGTACGATTCCCTTTTAAAGGAGGTTTGAGAACAGCAGTAAAGTGTAGTGGATCGGCTCCAACTTATGAGAATGCACCCCTGACGTCACTTTACATACATCTCTGTTGTGATATATTTTCTAATTCAGATTAAGTCGGGTGCTGAAATGATCAATAATTACAACAGAACACTTTGAGGTTTTATTTTTGGCAAAATGAATTCAGGCATCAATATTTCAGAGTGTACACAGACAGTTGTAATACAAACAGTCAGGCATGCAACACTAACAGGCTTGGAACAAACAGGCAAAGCCAAAACAGAAAGTGGCTGTGGGGCAAAAACAAACTTGAAACAACAAAGATGGACAACCAGTCAGATGGAAACAAATAAGCCTCCGCATCGCTGAAGTGCAGATCCATTCACAGCAACACGTCAAGTGACTGCACCTATTGAGCCACATGAAAATACAATAGAGAAGTGCGCGTCATGCGATAGATTAGCACGATGTAAAAACAAAAACATGTTGGTTAAAGTAGAGCTGTAACGATGTATCAATTAGCTATCAACCATTAAATTAGTCACCAAGTAATCTGATAATAGATTAATCATTTTGAGTAATTTTTTAAGAAAAAAAAAAGTCAAAATTCTCTGATTTTAGCTTCCTAAATATGAATATTTTTTGGTTTCTTTACTCGTCTGTGACAGTAAACTGAAAAATCTTTGGGTTGTGGACAAAGCAAAACATATGAGGACGTCATGTTTTGCTTTGGGAAACACTGATGGATGTTTTTCACCATTTTCACTTTATAGACCAAACAACTAATGGATCACTCAAGAAAATAATCCACACATTAATCACCAATTAAATTAATCGTAAATTGCAACCTCAATTAAAAATACTACATAACGCAATCCATCATTGGGTCTCTGTTCGATTTTCAGCACAGAAGAAACAACGGATTTGATTTGCTCGTGATTGAGATCTGACTTTCAGCCTTCAGATGGCAATTTTAGCCCCAACAGAAAATAAAGTTAACAGACTTGTCCAAATTCTAACGGTGTCTTCACAGGGTCAGATAGACAGTTGGATTTGATGATAAAATAACTCAGTATCTGAAACTTTAATGAACCCTCTGGTTTCTTTTCTTTCTTCGGGCTTTTAGTTCTAAGCAGGAGACAGAAGCAAAAGCAGAATGGGAGCAGTGGGAGCACCATTAAACTGATATTGTGATTAGTACTGACACTGATCAATATGAGAGAATATATTGTAATATTTGTGGTCATATTGCCCGGCCCTGGTGTGATCTGTTTGATAGAGTACACAGGCTGGTAAGATCAGAGGCATTGCAGCATCGCTGCATAGGCACACATCTCGCTGTTAGCACCAAGTGATAAAATTGAATGTGAAACGCAGCTTGTATAGTTGCCGCTCCTGCCATCCCGCTCCAGCATCCACCTCTGACTGAGAAGGAAGTGTGATTGAATGTTTCCCTGGTTTGCATCATACCGGCTGTTCATATAGAAAAGACAGATTACTGTGGACAGCATCGTGAATGCCAATGATAACCCCACACGGACTCCCGCTGGTGTCACTCAATCAGTCAAGCTTCTTTTCTTTTCTTTCTTTCTTTTTCCTTAACTAGAAGATGTAGGCATGTTCTCGTACGTGATCCCCTTATCAATAAATTGGGCTGTAAATGGTAGTTTCTTTTTGTTTACAAATGCAAAGAACCACTCAGGCACCTTGATCTCTCCCTGGCTGGAGCGCTAGCAGGCTGCATTGGCCGTGATAAGAAGCCGTGGATTGGCTGGCGAGATAACAGCTGACCCTGAGACGGTTGAAACAACAACAGAAAGACAGCGAGAGATGGAGGGAGAGATACAGATGGCTGCAGATAAAGCCTGTTAGAAAGTTGTGGCTGAAGAGACGGATGGAAGGGAGATGGACAGGGACGGAGATGCAGACACACGGTCTCATTTTCTGGCTGGAAGGCTCAGCCGAGGCGGAACGCTGGAGGACCGGCCCAAGAAAAGAGGAAGTGACCTCACGCAGGCTGGTCTTTCTGAGGGCGTGCTGTGTGCCCCTGTTTACTATGCCCTCAAAGGGGGCCACGCAGGACCCTTTGAAGTGCCTGACCACCCCGCAGGCAGCCTCAAAACCTGCCGCCGCTGAACTTTTATGCCATTGGCTGAAAGTTATTCAATATTTATCCACCTATTGATGTGTATTTTTTGAGGGAGAGACTCCAAGAAACATTTATATGCCTCACACAGCTCCTGAGGGAAAGATCACAAACAGTCCTTGCTTTGTCAACTTGACTTTTATTGTGATGTTTTAATTTGACATTGTGGACTTGAAGAGTCTTTGTGGGTACTTAGCAGGAAGTGGCTTAAAAACTGGTGGCCGAATTTAGGAAGTGGTGTGTGTATGTTTTTTACTTAGACTGTTATTATTGCATTAACCCAATAACACGACATAACATACCAGATTGTTTTGTGTGTGTGTTGATACCAGTGACTGTATATAAAGATGTACGGCAAGAGTCTGTGCAGTAGCGGTCTCCACCGTGTCAAGTTCCCGCCCATACACCTGTCAGATTAATCATGAGCAGCGCCATTGATCACAGGCACTCAAATGGCACACACAGCTGTCAATCATGTTGTCAAACCCTGTTTTAATAGCATCAAATAACCAATTAAAACCAAACTTATAAGGATGGAGGAGCTATCATTTCGTCCATCTTTATATACAGTCTTTGCTTCGTAGCATCAACAATAGTGCAGTAAAGGACTCAGCAGGAGCCTGGGCAGATGTTGGTGATGTCATGACATCATTTGGCTGAGCATTATTAAACCGTCTCATCTCACAAGTCGTGTGATCAAACTTTTTTTTTTAGCTAAAGAACAGCACCTCCAAATTGCGATATGAAAGCATTGTAAACACAAGTCACTGTTTTTGAATCAAGTTTCTTAATTTCTGGGAATTGGGGCAGAAACATGCAAATGTTAAGAGAATACACACACACACCAACTTCTTTCCTGACATTCACGTGCATACACACACATACACACGCGCACACACACAGCCTTAGAGTCTAGAGCCTAGCCCTGGTCGAACAATGTCTCCATTGTTTTGTGGGCTTTCACTGGCAGCAGGGGACGGCTGGAGTGTTAACCATTTCCCAACTGCGCCTTGCTGTGTGTTATTGTGTGCGAGTGTGTGTGTGTCAGAGGTAGTGAAGCATGGGCTCAGGGATGAAGAGAGGGAGGGCACTTGCTCCAAGTGTATGGTAATTAGTGTGGAGGAAGTGATGGAATCTGGCCATTTTTATGGCCTGCAAGACCTCCCACCTCAGCCTTTACAACTACTGAACATGCTTATCTTATTCCCATTCAGTCTTGTTTCTCTGAAGAATGTGTACTGGAAAGAGGCAGTGTGAAAAGAGCTGACGTGTTTTTGATATTATAAGAGAGAAAAAAAAACTTAACAGAACCTCGTCTTAGCCGGGCATTCAGAAAAGACACGCCACAATGACTCTGTGGCTCCCAACAATGGGCCAAAGCACTGGACAGGCATGCGACTGCTACTCTAGGTTGGTGTTAGAAAAAGACAGAGCCGGGATCACATTCACCTTCCTTGACCGCGTCTCTGTCCGTTTTAGAGGAATGGGGATAAAGGGGGCTTCCTGTGGTCTGAATGGGCCGTGCACCTGGGCTAAGGCAAACAATTGCCCAGGACTCTGGGATGCCTGGCCTCCTCAGCTGTTAATGAGCGACCCCATGGTCAGCAGGCGCCACCCACACACTGTCCTCAGGCTTTACCTAGAAGGCTTTCTCTATCCTGACTTATGCCGACCTTAAACTGCTCTTTCCCTCTGCATTTCAAGCCTTTTTCCAAATAACCTCTACCCTGCTTTTGTCTTCTTTCTGTGCACGAATTCCTCCGTCCACCCTTAACCTTTGCTGCAAGAGAAAGCTCACATATTTATTTATTGTTGTGGTCACTGTTGGCATGTAGGATTGACAGAACTGACAGGTGGAATCTCTATCTATAAATAAGTTCTCAGTTGAATAACAGGAAGTTTACTGTATCATTAAATATATTAAGGATATCCTCATCAACGTTTTCTACCCCTGATCCGGGCCACAATACTGAGCATCTGCCGATACCGAGTACGGATCTGAAGCTTCCAATTTTCTAGATGATACAGCTGCTCGGTGCACACTAAAAGTGCTTCCAAGTAATTAAAATCATTCCAATGTATGTGCTTGACAATTGAATAGCTCTGCAATACATTAAGAAAAGAAATGCTTGCATCCAAGCTGTTCTTTAAGGTTTTTTTTCCGAAATACAGTAGAAAATAACAACCTTCTCTTTAGTCTTTTTGGCCTCTAGTCTGGCGCTCTTGAATGAATTTAGCTCTCTCCTTTTAAGAGAACATCCTGCACTGTTTGTTGCTTCAGCTCAGTTGCGCCTGAGTAAAATGAACAACCTGTATTTCAGTGTCGTCTGTACGTTTCCTGCGCTGATTACATTAATGAATGACTCTTCTTGGCTGTTTGCTCATGGGGCTTTTGTTGCTTTTGCAATGCCGTGCTGAATGGTGTTGTCATTGACTCTCCAGTGTTCTGCATCAGCGGCGAAACACCGTGCGCCATAAATGACAGCAAAACACAAGAGAGACTCACACAGAGCTGGAATTAAACAAGTGCACATAAATTAGGCCTCTATATGGCTCAATATAGCCAATTCCGGTAAGTTAAAGGCCTTGATCTGCCTCGATCTTTGAGTTTGACGGTGGCACTCCTAATTTATATTATATACGTATTATATATATATATCTTAAAGCTGCAAAATATGAGGAATATATGCCATAAAGTTGTTGAATAGCAAGCATATTTTTATTCTCCTACCCAGCATAATAGTGGTCCGTACCTGGTCAATATAGCTAGAGGGAATTGTATCTTTTAAGATTGATGGGTCCCCCAATAGATGCAATAGATGGTTGCAAAAGGGGACTGTCTGACCAATAATTCTCTGGACAGAATCATGAACTGATGTCCAAAAGTCCTGAATATCACGTTTATGATATTACTTATGACAAACAGATATTAAAGTGTACTCAGAACTGCCTTTCTGTGCTTTCAGTATACTGCTAAAATACCACAAATTGCTTGTTGAAATAAAAAAAGAAGGAAATTATTTTGAACATTGAACTAAACAAAATGCAACAATAAAAAAGTGATAGTTTCATTTTAAATTGCAGTTTTCCACTTGCACTCTTTCAGCTGACTCAAAAAATCCCTGAGTACAATGTCACAGTTCTTCATGATGTGTTTATCACTCAAGTTGACATCTCGATGACGATAAAAAAGATATATCAGTGCGATAGATATTTTGATTTACATATACCGTCCGTGATTGAAGATTTTATCCGTTATCGCCCAGTTCTTTTTGGCCCGCCATCCCGATCTCAGATACAGGCCTTTGTGTCTGTCAGCTGTCTCTCGCCATCTCTCCAGACAAGACGTTTGTTCGAGGGGTCACGCTTACATCATCGGCTCGGGCCAAAATCTGAGACGTCGCGTCAGGCCCCGGGAACAGTGACAAAGAAAATGAGAGCACCTCAGTCATTGTATCTGTCCAGCAGTCTGGACGGCGGCTTGTTCCACAGACAATCCACTCAGTGTTGGCTTTGTCAGCAACAAAACCACAACAATGACAGAAGAGTCTCGTCGCTACTTTATGGACTCAACAGAACACCTTTTAAATTAAAGGTCCCTTAATTAAATTGCTAAGAGGGTCCGTTAGGTTAAATAATGATGTTAACTGACCGACCAGAATTTGTGTATGTTGACTGTGCGAAGGATATCGTCGAGGATCCTCTTCTTTGCACCATTTTATTGCAGGAAATGTGAACAGCAGCGTCTTGTATTGTCTCTGTGTGTTTCTCTGTGTGTGTGAATAGCTCTAGGGCCGTTGCCGTCTCTTTTCCTCGCTGTGGTATTTGACCGATAAATAACCCCTGTGAACATAAGCTACCACAGGGAACGTGTGACTCTATGTTGGACATGCACATTTAAAAGAAAAATACATATTTGTTTCTCTAAGTGTGTGTGTGAGTGTGTTTCACCAGTAACCACAGTGCTCACTGTCTAGCTGTTATGAAAAGTTATCTAGCTGGCCCCAGGGTCAAGCACAAGTACAAATAGAACCCAGTGATCTTGCTGCAGTGAAAGCGACCTGCACAGTAGCTTTTAGGTGCTGGAGCCCTTCAGTAAACTAAAGGCCCTGTTGCTTTTCTCTGCATGTTCTGAGGCTTCCACTAGCATGTCCTTTCTTCCTTAGGAAATCAATAACTCCCTTTCCCTATTTTCTTCTTCTTTCTTCCTCTACCTGTCCTCTGTCATCCCCTGACATCTCTCAAAGAGATGCGAGATCTGAATTTTTGCTCCTAGGAGCAGTAGGTACAAATCTGCCAGGTTAACCTCTGAATCCATCCTCCCCCTCGAAAGAAACTTGTGTTTGAACAGCTAGTAAGACTAGGCAGTTCACCACTCCAATTTTAGTGCACACAGTGAAGGGATAAAAATAGCAGACATGGCTGCTCTAGGGACCCGTAGTCAGCATACTTTACTTTTATTTACTTTATAATTGTACTTTTAACTATCGATACATTGATGTGGATCGATATGTTGAATCAGAGATCAATATTCCGTTATTATTAATGCAAATTTAATCTATAACCCTTTAAAATTAGAAGTCCATCGAGCAGTTTGCACAATGATCCTTCAAAATTAAAAGTCGCAACAGCCAGAACATTGATTATTCTTGCAGCAGAAAGCTAAGGCTTCTGTCTTCCACGTCATCATATCGTTACGTTACGTTACGTTACCATACGTTAGGTGCAAACACTGTGGCTGATGGATTCCAAAATCTACCAGCCACTCTATGGATTACAGTTGTTTAGTGGCTCGTTAGTGAAGCAAATGTAGCAGCCACTTGCATATTTCACCGGCATTCATCTGGTGGATGGTGCGGATTTCCAACTCTGAGTGCAAACGTAGTGACTGTGCAATGGCGCCGGTACTTCCCATAATCCGATATCAATCTAAAGTAAAAGCAGTAATAGCTAGAACATTCAT
Organism: Epinephelus lanceolatus; assembly: GCF_041903045.1. Lineage (NCBI taxonomy): Eukaryota > Metazoa > Chordata > Actinopteri > Perciformes > Serranidae > Epinephelus > Epinephelus lanceolatus. The sequence goes on along the minus strand of NC_135754.1, from coordinate 23,329,226 downwards.
TATTTTTGCATCAGAAAGCTAAGGCTTCTGTCCTCTGTGTCATCATGTTTTACACTTGTGATGACGTCATTACGTTACGTTATGTGCAGTGCAAAAAACATGATGAAAAACACACATTGGCGCGAGTGGAATGAATGATAAAACTATTAAAATGCCTTTGCATACTGCTCATAAAATGGGGCATATCTCAAAAACTAAACACTGCACATAGTTCAAATAATTTACGGAGTGTTAAGATGTACTCTGCTCATGTTTATACTGTAAGAAATCTTTTGGATAAATATGTTTTGTGAGTTTATTTTGTAAAAGTTTGTGAAAAATAAGGCAGTTTAAAAAAAAATAATAATAATGTTATTAATTAAAAGGAATATGAAGTATTTGAAGATACTCCAAGAGTAAAACATCAAAGTAAGCAAAAATATCAATGTAGGCACTGGCGGCATTGCTATTGCACAGTTCAAAAGGTTAAGATATACCTTTATTTTGAAATTCCCATGGCATGTTCAACATCCAGACAGTGCTAGCGACCTAGCGCCAAGTGGATAATCTGTCAAGGTAAAGACAATTAGGATATTTATTGACTTATATCATCGAATCTAAATCTAATCGTGGAACGCTTTGTGATATCAGTGAATATCGAATTGTTGTCCAAAGAATCGATATCATATCGTGATGACACTTGTAATTCACCTGCTTTATACCGCTCTAACATCAAGAAAAACATGACCCTGGCACTCTCATAATATGTAGAACTTTGTGTTGACAGTGGATCCTCAGACCAGCTGACTCCTCCTGACCGTGTGAAGGTGTGTGTGCCGAGGATGTTCTACCAAAGCGAAATATTGTTTTAACAACCAGTCAGCCAGCACCAACAGCCGTGTACCCAGAGCAGAGCCGGTGTTCTCCCGTTCAATCTGTGTAAGATTAGTAATAACGGGGGGCCGAACATGCACCCAGGAGAAAGCTGAGCCAGCAGAGACGAGCTAGTAGTTTAAATAACTCAAAAGCCAGGGGATGCATTATTTCCAGGGAGAACACGTTTCTTTTGCATAAAACCTGGCCGGCTGGGATTGTGTGCAGATGTATATGTGTGTGTGTGTGTGTGTGTGTGTGTGTGTGTGTGTGTGAGTGTGAGAGAGAGAGAGAGAGAGAGAGAGAGCACGAAGGAGAGATGGAGAGCTGATATAATTGTGTGACTTGGGAACGTCCATCTTTGCCTTTCAGGGGCCCTTCTGCTGGGAATTCCCCGGACAGTCAGATCTGAGCCTTCACCAATTTCATTTGGTGAGAGACCTTTGAATTCCAAAAATATCTTGTTGGATTTTTTTGGCTGATTCCACACGCAAATTAACCACTGATGATTTAAAAACAAAAATAATGAATGAATAAACTAAATTCTGGTGATGATGATAATGATGATGATGATGATAATCATGCTGTGTTGTGCTTTGTGCTGTAATTCAGTGCTGCTGCTTTGTTGCTGGTGTGCTTCTGATTGTCTTCAAATGTCAATCCAGGTGATGGGATGGGATATTTTAGGTGTTTTAAAAGTGCTTACTTTAAATCTTAAACACCAAACAGAAGCTGTCCATCTTCACAGGGTAGTAGAGGTGTTTACTTTATCTTCTGTTTGGCTTTTAACTCTTTTCTGTGTCGTAAGGATTCTGTTTGCCTTCTTTATTTGTCTTATGACTAACCGGCCTCAGTTTCTGGATTGTTCTGGTGTAATGACAACATCCTTTTTAGCTTCACTGTGGATGCATTTGGTTTGAATTAGGCCACAGTCCGCCGGCAGGAGAAGGGAGTCTTTCTGTTTTGTTTGTATTGCTTCGAGAAGCTGTTTTGCTGTCTTTATTAACAGCATCTGGGTCCCAATGCAAGACAGAGATACACACAGAGCAATAGCACACACTGTTGATAGATAGTCTAACCTGACCGTGGCATTAATAGAGATTCCTGTGTCCTTGTCCTGCAACTTTCATCACACAAAACCCCTTCAATACGAGCCTGTGATTTTAAAGAAAGTTGGATCCGTAATGTAAACTTAGTCTTGATGTGACGGCGGAGCTGACACGCTGAGGACATCAGTAAGTCTTGTTTTGGTTTGCTTCAGTCAGGCTGTGTGAAGTTGGATAGACGCTGGCATTACGAAGCCCAGAGGACGACTTATTAATCTCCTCTGAGGCGACCGTGGCTCTGTGGATTGCCGTCTTGAATTGTTTGACTAATCAATTGCTTTTTGATTTCGCACACGCCACAGGGCCTTTGTTGCCAGTAAATAACACGAGTCCAAAAAAAAAAGAAAAAAAAAAAGAAGGTAAATCGTGCTTTATTGTGCAAATAGCTATAAATATGTTGGTATAGTCTACTAGGATTTTAAAAAAACATTCCTCTCACCGTGTCAACTTGCTGCCTGCCTCCCCTCCCTCTCTTATACAAGCGTCTTTGCTAGAACTTGTTTGACAAGGTCTGGCAGGATCACTGTTGGGTGTGCCTGTCTTTCTGCTTGTGTGTGTGTCTTACAAACACACCTTTGTCTACACTAGCGTATGTGTAGTATCGCTGTGTCTAAGGTGTGACTTGAGTTTTAGATGACAGCTAGTCGGAGCTGGGTCAGGTCAGGTTATAACTTTCATGTGTTTGCATACAACAACAACATGAACTCGTTTAACCCAGAGATGTGACTCGTAGGCCGGATACTGAGCAAGAGGATTTAAAAAAAAAAAAAAAAAACTTTTTAGAGAGATGTTGTAAGTGGGATTTGGTCCAGAGTTCATTCGCACAAAGAACTGGGATCAAGGTTCAGAAGTGATATTGATAAATAATCTAATTTATGATGAACCACTCCTAACAGAGCCGACAGGCGAGTGCACTCATCTTTGACAAATCTCCCTGGATAGCGCGATCGCCCAGCTCCGTTCTGCGGCCGGCCTGGTGAGCGACAACAGACTCAGCAGCTCCCCTACGCTACTGTATTAACACTGGAGGCCGTTTCACAGGGAAACTTGTTTTGACAGAACTCCAGGTGCCTCATTGTTGGGGCTGGCATGGTTCAACAGATTTACCAATTAGCACTGGGCTGAGGGCACAGGAAGGGTGGGAGTGGAGGAGAGGGGAGGAAAGAAATGAAGCTGGGGGAGGAGGAGGAGGGAGAATGGATGAGGCGGATTTGGCCACAGTGATGGAATGAGGTTTTGAGTGAGAGGTGCTGGTAGGGGAAGGTGTGGAGAGGAGGGGAGAGGAGGGGAGGGGGGTTGTGACCATACGGAGGCAGGCTGGAGTAAGGCGATCCGTGACCTCGTTTTTTTTTTTCTCAGCAGCAGTATGGAAGGGGCTGAGGTTTGAGTCGAGCCACAAAGAGGAGGGGAACTATATAGAAAGAAGGAAGAAGGGGGCAGCTGAGGAACACCATTAATACATGACAACTTTTTTTCCCTCAACATCCACCTTATTGCAGCTGAAATTCTTCGTCCTGCTTCTCTCAATGAAGCATATTTTAGCTAATTTATTATAGATAAACTCCTGACACTTGATTCTGTTGTTATGCGTTGCTAACACACATCCGTCTGCAGGAGCGTCGGGTTTGTTTTCGCTGCAAGTCCCCCTTGGCTTGCTGTTCTCACTCCGGTACGAGGCAGAATTGTGTGGGATTAAACACAATGTTATTACTCTCACTAACCCTCTTTGTTATTCCTCAGAAATGTCTGCTCCTTTTTCCAGGAAGTTTGGAAGTGAACTTTTGAGAACGGGGTGAAGCGATTTAGTGAATATCCCAGGGGTGGCCTGCAGAATTTAGAGTAGTTTTTGCCTCTTGAGTGTTGTGACACTGGTACACGCGTATTGTAGCATGCATGTACTGTAGGTACATGAGCACCGTGAAATCACCGCCCTTTGTTTAGTCGAAAAATAAAAAAGAGGGGGGGGGGGCTGGAAATATATAACAACTGAGGGTGTGTTTGCAATATTGTGCCTCGTTCAAGCTGACAGCTTTTTTGAAGTTGAGAAAAGTTTCACTTTTTTAGAGGAGCGCGCTTTTTTGTGTGTGTGTATATTTGAGTCGACCAATCACAACAAAGGAAAGTCAGGCTTTCTGTATGTGTAGGAAGCTGTCAGTTTACTACAACAACCAGACTTAAAACTGTGGTAGAGGAGGAGAAGTTGGGGGGGTGGCTGTTTGTCTGATCTTTTAGTCTGTAGGCAGTGCAGGGGATGTCTTGTTTGAGTCACTGTTCAATATCAGGGACAGAAGTGAAGCTCATGGCAGCCACGCTTTCACCAGTGACCTTGCCTCAATCTTTGTAAATGCTTCCAACATTTTCTGTTTTCCTGTAATCACTGAGCAGGACTAAATTCATTAGCACTGGGAATGCTTTTAAATAAATATTTGGGCTTTAACACTCAAAGCTTAGATATTTATACTCGGCTTTACCAGTGCTGACACCCAGATCTTGTGGGCGACAAGGGCAGTGCTAAGATAAATTAAGACAATAGTGTTCAAGGATTCATCTATTCCTAGGTGCCACATGTACCTCAAAGGATGAGTGGGCAATATGGCCAAAACTTTCTATCACTGTATATGTAATGGTTTAAAATTACAATGCAGTGCTTCATCACATTTGGAACTTCCATTCAAACAAAAAATGACTACCTCACATTAGAGTTGGGTACCGAACTCAGTACTTTTAAGGGTACTACCGTAGTACTTGGGTACTACCGATTCCCGTTAAATCAATCAGTGCCAATTTTTGGTACCTGAGATCTCATCTGCTCGTTCAAAAATTACGTTCTTTGTTCATACCGAAAGAGTGAAGTACTGAAAAAAGGTATCGCTGGGTACTGGTACCGAATTCCAAGTACCGGCACTGGTTCAAATGTGAACGGTACCCAACCCTACTTCACATGAGACAACACTTGGTTTGAAACAAAAACTCAATACCGGAAAAACTCGAATTCTCTCGAAATGGAAGCTTCAAGGTTCCTGAGAACAATAATTTCAAGTGTTACAGGTTTCTGTGTTTTTAACTTCACTCTCCTCCTCCATGTTTGCCGAAATCCTGTTACCTTGCGACGCAGATTGATTCATGAGATCATGCGAGACTCCAGCCCTGATTTGCAGCATAGTCTGCCCCAAAGAGCTCCCACCATAGAAACGATATTGCAGAATCTTCACCAGTGGACTCATTTCTACTGTAGCATGGTATATGTCGTCATATCGTCCAACCCTACCTCAAAGCAGTCGATATTAGAAAAGCAATCCCCAGACTGTCATGGCAACGACTGGAGGATGGAGGGCTTTTGTCAGTGGTCAACGTTCCTCAGGGAATACAAAGGCCGAATTAAGTAAGGCAGTAAGTACAGTGTATACCATCCTACTCTACCTCAAAGCAATCAATAATCATAAAAGCAATCAATAATCAAACTACAAAACATGTTTTTAGGGATGCACCAAACAACTTACCGCTATGTCTTTAATTACAAGCTCCAGATCACTGCGCGACCGCATGAATCTCACTGGTTTTGTAATGACTTAGCGTTGAGCGATCCCACAATTGCTATGGCGACTGCCTGTTGTCTCCATATGTACAAGCAGCTTGTGATTGAGAGTGATGGAGACAGCTTTTTGGGCAGGGAGAGAAGACTGGGGACTAGAGTGGGGAAGGATTGGAGGGGGGAGAATATGAGGCCCCGCCAAATTCCCCAAAGAACAATTTACAGTTATGGATGAATACACTGTCACAGTCAAATTTTAACTCCGTGGATGTGTGTGTGCGCATGTGTGTTGAAGACAGTGGAATGCTGAGTGATTCCAGAGAGCACTTAAGCTGCCTTGAATTCAGTTTTCTGTTCCCGTCCGCGTTATAACAGGAGAGGGGCTTTTCTTTGGAGTTTGCAAGGGTAAACACTGGGTATCTGCTTTCTGAGTCATTTAGCATCGTCCTCTGTCACCTTCCTCATATATTCTAAACAGTGTTTTCAGGTTTGTCGGGCCAGCCTGAACGAGACTAACCCCCCAATTTATTTGATTTTGTTCCTCTTGGCAGTTCCACTGAAGACCTATCTGAACTTTTCTTGGATTTGTTTGGCTCCGGTTTTGATGTGCGTGTTGTTATTTTTTTTCTTCTCCGTCTTCCAAGTGTGTGTAGTCGACGGTGCCTGAGTGCCAGGCCCTGCTTTTGTCTCGGCCCAGGGAAGGAATTTGATGTGAGACTTATTTTCCTACCCAGTCAGTTTCTTTGAGCGCCCCCCCCCCCTCCCTTCCTCTGTTTCTGCTTTTTTTGTTTTTGTTTTGTTTTTTCTAATAGTCCTGGAAGTTTGGGACACTTCTTTGAGGCAGGTGACGCTGCGATTTGACTGCTCTCGCATACCTGTGCAGGTGTGCACACGCATTTATTTATCTAGCCTCTCCAAAAAATGTACTCTAATTGAACGGGCTGTTAAAACGTCACCGAAATCAGTCATGTAATAGCAGGAGGGAAGTGTGATGGGGTGAAAAGGAGACCTGGATTCCATGAGATTAAGGAGGATCATCATACTAGACGTTTTGGATGAAGGTAGAGATGGCTCAATCCTGACGGTATACGGGGTGTTTTTCACCGGAGAGAAGTCTAAACTAATGTGTCAGACCACTTTTTCTCATCAGCAAGATGTGATATAGCATTGGCCAGACGTCGCCTGCGAAAAGATGCAGAGAATTGCATGCTGGGAAAAGAATAAACAAGCCTGTCACCAAAGTTGGGAAGAATCCTTAGTGCAGCGCTACTGTCAAAAAGCAGCTTCCATTTCATACATTATTAACATTACCTAAACGCATTATTTGTGTATTTATTCATTCATTTGTCTTGTTAACATCCTCCTGGAGTAAGATAAACAGCACGGCCAGACTGGCTGTGTGACAGTTGTGTGTGAGATTTGAATAAAAAGCCCGGCAGCGTGATTGGAGCGAGACAGGAGCGGATTCTGTGGACACCAGACTTCCTCTCCAGGCTCATTAAGGGACAGTAAGGCGATGATGTCGAATCGGCGCGCACTTTACCGGCCTGCCTTTTTCTTTGAACAGCGTCGCCCTCTTATCTGCAACATGCTCTGTTCCTCCATAACAAGACGCTCCCACTCCCATGCACACACACGCTCTGTCTGTCTCTCTCCCTCTCTGGCGCGCGCGCACACACATTCTGCCTACATACACACTCTTCATACTTATTTAGTTTGTGTAGACAGAAAACTCTTAAGTATGTGGCTTGTCCACAGAATTTTGGCAGCTTTTGTTGTATTTTCTCCTACGCTATCGAAAAAGCCTGGTACTTGTTTTTTTTTTTTTTTTTTGTTCTTTTTTTTCTGTACAGACATCACAAATGGATATTTTAATTGGAACTTTTGGCACTGTCTCCATCTTGTGTTGGAATGGCAGACAAGTGAGTGGCTGGCGAGGGCCGGGGCCGGGCTGATTGGTGTGTAGCGAGGCGTGCCTAAATCAACTGGCGGCATGAATAGCTCGCTTGATTCTCACTGGCATTCACTGGAATCCATTGCAGTTTTTTTTAAAACAAGATTCTTTCTTTGGATAAAGTGCGGAATAACCAACAAGCGGAGAGAGAATACCTCCTGCTTCCTTGAAGCATGACTTCCTTTTTGTTTCGTCGGTGCAGTTTACTTGCCTTTATGCCAACTTGCTTTCTGGTGCTTTTGTAATGTCAGAATAAAATGGCCAACCCGTGTTGTTGCTGTATTCCAGCCACAGATTTCATTCACTTCACAGCTTCATATGAAGGTTTTGAAATGTTAATGTGCTCATGATAATGGAAATAATCACGTTACCATAATGAATTATCATTGCACCCTTGATGTTTTTATTTTACAGTCTACTAACTCAAAGCAAGTGGTAAGCCTGGTGGGATTAGTGGAGAATAACAAAAACTGATGGAATCAACCCTGAAGATAATTTGAAATATCTGCTTTTTGAAGTGACATTCAGTCTGCAGACTATGTGGCAGAGTTACTCATGACTGGTTGTCTTAAGCTGTTGCGAGGGCTTTAAGACACAAGCAGATTTCTCATATGAATTCAAGACAGTGTCCAGAGATGGAAGAGTTTCACTTTCACACACGTAGCACACGACAGGAGATTGTCCTAGATTAGATTGGACATTGTCCACCTACTGGATATACTCTGTTTATTTCAGGTGAGGGTGGTGCCTGGGTAGAGTGTGCAGAAGGCAGGACAGGACATGAATACACCAGGGTCATGTAGCTGAATCATAATTTGGTCATAAATAACCAAGTGATCTGATATTCTGTCTGATGATATCGGCTTTGGATGTCACAAACAAAAGTTTCCAAATCTTTTTGTCTTTCCAGGTAGTCACTTTTGTCGCCATCTTTGTGTAGATGACCCGTCTTATTTACCTGCGTGTGTTTGCTTTCGTCTGCGCAATAGAAGCATCATCAACACCCCACACTCGCTGTGGATTCTCTGGATAATTACCTACTCCATTCACACATGTGCTCAATCGGACATTTTGCGGACTTTTGTACTACAGAGCTGGCAGGGTAAAGTCTGTTTAATATCCGATCCAACTGATTCAGACATTTGCGTTCTCAAATACAGCTCCTCTGGGTAATGTCGGGATAATTTCAGGTTTGGAACGCATGTGTGAAAGGAGCTATAGTGATGTCAAACGAGGGACTTTGTGCACCTTCAAGTTCAAGCATGAGGACTAAATTAAATGAATCAAAGCGAGCTGATAGAACGTGCTTGAATGTGATGCGACAGAAGTAGAAACCTGGGCAAATGGTACATTTTATTCCTTTTTCTGTGGTTGATATACGATACCTTAATATACAATCATATATGAAAAGACTGCACCTACTATTTCTGTGAAGGACATCATCAGCAATAATTCAGTGGGTCTTATTCAACTACCTTTTTTGGAATTTTCAGGAATAACCCACTTCCTGTACTCAGGGAATTGCAAGTAAATAGATCACCAACCCCAAATGACATGTTGTGCCTGACTCCTGCTCCAGCGAAAGCTCACTCTGGCTTCGCTGCAGCAACTAATGCAAACCACATGCTCGAGCTGCGCATCTGCATAAGCACACACCTGTTTAAACTGTGGACAGTCTTTTACCTCAAACAGTAAATTCAGGCACACTCACGCCAGAGGCGAAGCAGCTGCGGAGTCGGGTCAGGTTGGAGTCATTGTAATCCTCCTTGACATAATGTCGTCCTTGTGTTTGGCTGGGTGTGTGTGTTTGTGTGTGTGTGGAGGGGAGAGACTTGGGGAACGATATCGTGTGTGTGCAGGTGGGGTTGTGTGATCTGTATACTCACATACAAATAAGTGGTTCTGTGTGTATGTGTGTGTATATGTGTGTGTGGTGTGGTGGGCCTTTCTCTCCGGGCTGGTAGTCAGTGCTGTGTAATTACCTGGCTGTCTGCCACCGAGCCCCACTGGAGCAGAGACAGAAGTGGAGCTGTGTCTTACACAACGCAACGCAGCAGCCCGTCTGAACCACTGGCCCAGAGTTTGTTCAGCTTGGGGTCTGGACACAACATGGGATCTCTTGAGAAGCAGGCGAGGTCAGGGGACATTTCTGAAGTCCAACGAATCAAAATGTATATTCTTGGATATATCATTTAGGAAAAAAAATAGCTCTGAAATCCTCACTTCGATGTAGGTCAGGTTTACTTACATAGCACATTTCAGTGTTTCTCACAGGCCTGAAACATACTTGTGGTGGTAGTTAGCGGAAAGGGTCACATTACCTGCGTTACATTAGCTTATATCATAATGCTCTTTACTAGTCTGCTTGAGTGTATGTCTGCCTGTCTCACTGGCTCTCTGTTAAAACACAAACTCAAATATTTGTAATAAGTAGACCAAGCAATCAAACAAGCAGTCACAAATGGTAGTGATACAGGATATTTCTAATAAATATAGTGGACGGGCAGATTTGAATATTTCATCATGTGGGGGGTAAAAATCAGGGGAATTGAAACTCCAGGTGAACAGCAGAGGAAGGGCCGGAAAATCAAAAGTTGGAATGTACATGTCATCTGTCAGCATTATATATCATATGGAATAAATACAATAATGATATGAGAATAAACTAGACAGCTGGCTGCAGCGTGTCCTGTCGGAACACCCCAATAGTTTCCATGGGCGCTAAAAGGGAGTGGCACTTCGGAGCGCTTCCGCCTCGGTCACTGTAGCAGAACGAAACCAGTACAGGAGGCGTAGTGTGAGGGAAGATTGTCCACTTGTTCATCGATAGTGGATGGTATCGTTCTCTCCTTCGGATAAAAAGATAAACACAAAAAAAGTTTAAATTGGGTCACCACTTTGGTGGCTGTTAATATACCTGAGCGGTCTGCCCATGTAAAGTTAATGTGTGGGGAACACTGTATTTAATATGACATGTGTGGACTCAGGGTGTTTAATATAATACATTTGGAGCCACTGTCATGTTTTTGAAGAAGAGAAAACAGAAATATACAACACTTAAATTTATTAAAATCATTGCTGTGGTGCTATTAGGCTGTGGTGCACAAAATGGTATTACAAGTTCCCAAATCTCAAGGTGGCATTCTTAAATTGTCTGTCATGTCCAAAAACCCCAAATGTATACAATATAAGATATAAAACAAAAAGGCAGCTAATTTTCACAGTGGAAATGTCTGAAAAAATGCATATTTGCTTTATGAATGACTAAAACAGTTAATAATTAAAACTGTTGATCAATTTTTCATTGACTAATTGATTTATAGAGCAATTATTTTAAGCTGAAGTCAGCACAGGGCCACAGGCCAGAGTATGTTGTGAAATGCTGCTCTGCTGCCACAGGGTAGAAATCTCTTAACTGACAGACACAGACGGAAACAGAGCCAGCCAATCAGATGCCTGCAGAAGCCACATGACAGATTTATAGCTGGCATAAAGAACATCTCTCAACTGGTATGTGACTCCTCATTGCTTCACCAGTCGCTGGGGATCCGCTCTGATACCGAGGTGCACCCCCTGCCTGCGAGGGCCAGGTCCAGGGTGCACACACGAGCTGCACGAGCGAATACTGCGGTGTCAGCCTGCCTCTCCCGCCATTTTAATTGTTATATCTCCTCAGCCTTGATATGAGCAAAAAGGGAGGCCTCGGCAGAACCTGGCACATCAAAGGCTACCTCCCCTAGTCTTACAAGTTGCCTGTCTCTTTGGAGGAGCCCAGGCTTCGCAGAGCCAGAAAAGGGGATTGGAGAGGCGGTGTGGATTCCCGGCTGGAATGAGTTTGATGGGCTAATTGTAGCCCCCAGTGGACACAGGCACACATCACAGAGGGCCGGCAGAGCGGGGAGCTGGAGCTGTGGATGAGGAGCTGCAGTGGCTGGAAAATACTCCTGCTAGCTCTCCCCTCCATCTCTGGATTTCTGCACATGGCTCTCTGGTGCCTTTGATTTCAGTATCCTGTCTTTAGCATATGGATGCGAGGGATATTCCCGACGTATTTTCTCCTCACCTGTTCCCTCGTTTATTGTGCTGCACAGTTTTCCTTTGCTTTCTAAACCTGGCAACTCCTTGAGAAGTCCTGCCCGTCTTTGTGTTTTCTCACAAGCTTGCAGTGTCTTCTCTGAGACAGGGCTGTAGGCCTAATCTGCTTACTCTCACCATCTCCATCAGAAGTGACACTTTCTCCAGGCGGTCACACACAATAACGATGCAAGCACACCGGGGAAGCCTTGACCGGAGTGCATGTCGGTCATTACATTTAATAAGCCTCCTGACCGCTGCGGAATCAGAGGCTGAGCCATAACAAAATGCATAACAAAGCAATGTAACGTACAGACAAACACGCACAATCCTTGTGCTTTACTACCGACAACATTACCAACTGGCTTGACTGTAGTGGTGATCAAAAAGGCTCTCCGCAGCTTTGAACAGTTCTCTTTTTTCCCCATCTGCATCAAAAAGAAATCAATAGCCGAAACTTTTGAGCGCATGTATCAGTTTTTCCTCCCAACACAACCCCCCTGCTCTCCCCTCCCCCAACGCTGGTTTGGCAGTTGTACATTATGCCACAAGAGTAAAACACAGTTAAAAGGAGAAAGGCACAAGGAGATGACACCGGCAAGGAAGCGGCTCGTGTTGGGTAGGGCCCTGGCTGGGAGAAAAATCAATGGGAGGGAACACTTCCATACACGGAAATGGCACAATGGGAGGGAGAGGAGGGAGTAAAGATGGGGTTTTTTTTTAAACTGAAAAATGATGCATTTGTTTTACCCAGGGAGAGAAAAAGCAAAGACGAGGAGAGAGAGAGAGAAAAAAAAACACTCTTCTGAACATCTTTTGAAAAAAGCAAGTTCTTTGGTGAGGTTGAGTTGTGTGGTTAAGGTTTGTTTTATCCAACTGTGCGGAAGCGTGTGTAGCTGTCTTTCAGGTCTCTTTTTAGTTGAGGCGCAGAAAGACTACTCATGGCATGTTCAAGGGCACTCAGTGGACACGGATGCCCTGCAGGAGGCGGAATTATGAATACAACATGAGTAAACAGACACCTACATATACTATTAAAATAGTAAGCCTAGTACTTGGCAGGAGAGCCTCCTAAGTAGTAATTAGAGCCGGTCCGTAGCAGTTCAACCTTACTCTTCTGAGGGTCATTGATGAAGACTAGTGAAAAATCAGTTCTAATTTGCCTGATAGTGGAATGATTTGCACATTGGCACTAATGTATTCCTGCGTGCATTCCTCCAATACAACCATTTTAGCATTCAGTTTAGTGATAAAGGATTTTTTTACACAGCAGCTGTGAACAAAGAATACAATAGCACACAAACTTGAAACACAATTCCGAGCCTGAGCCTTGAATGGCATTCAGACTTCACTGTGACTGAGCGAACCCATTCAGTGGGAGTGCGCGGCGGTTGGAGAGATGGTATCAAGTTGCCTGCAGATGGAGGTCAGTGTGACTGGCACAGTTGGCACCTTGGCACAGCGGCAGCGTGCTGCAGCACTCCAGCTCCGCAAAGGATGCGTCGACTGAAGGGGGGACTGGGGAGCGAAAGCGTTTTTCTCACTTCTCCTTTTTTTTATTGTCTGCGCTTCCTGTTTTGAAAGCCATTAAGGAGCAAATTTCCTCACAGCGAGAGGGGAGATGAAAAGGCCCGGTCTTTTGAAACATGTCCAAGCGCAAATGTGAAAAAGAGGGGGAATGATAGCTATCTGTAAACATCTCTGTTGAGGGGTCGACGGAAAAGGAATTGTGAGGGAATGATACATTCATTTGCGTTCCTTTTTTTTTTTTTTTTTTTTTTTTTGATTTACTGATGAAAGAGATGCTGCGGTTTTTGTTCCAAGCCAGCTGTATTGCTCTATTCACAGCCACACTAATATATCAGGGCACATAACTACACAGCCACCACCCCCTATCCCCCTTCCGAAAATGCTTTGTGACATCTGCATCCACACATGTCTGCATTCACTGTAGCCAGTGAGTATTTATAGATGAGTTGGTTTTGTCATCCATTGATCCCTTCAGGTTCTCTGATCACAAAACTGTACTTTTAAGTAGCTTTTATGTTGCATCATAAAGGTAATCTCTACGTATTTGAACTGAGAGCACCGGGGGTTACCTGCAGAGCCTGACCTGGTTATGAAGACTTGATCAGGCCCTTAGCAAATCTTTGTCTCTGAGTCCAATACTAGTCTGTGGGCTCGTCTGTCACAGCTGTCATTTCTGTTTAGTATCTGTTTAGTTGGCATTCAGTATATTTACACCAGTTTCCTCTCAGTGGTGCTTGCCTAGTTTCTCAAGAGTAGCAGTAGCTCGTTGCTGCAGACTCTCCTCCTCCCTCTCCTCTTCCTCCTCCCTCCTCTACCCCTCACTGCCCCCGAGCCTGGCCAGTCTGTGCCTCTTAATAAAACTGACAGGCTCTAATTGGGCTTAATTGCACCCTTCGGGCGTCGTCAAAAGGAGTGTTGCTAAACAAACTGCAGGGTCTGCAAGCAGGCCAGCCAGTCTACGGCAGCACATTGGCCGCCGAGCTCATGCCTGCACGTATGTGTACAAATCGCCAAAGCTATTGTAGAAATGTACAGAATGTGTGTAGCAGCACATTAGGAATGTGCATGAGTAAGCATCAAATTTAATTGCGTGGGTGTACATGCGCCGAGGTTGGAGGGATGTAGCAAGCCATTCATTCCTCGCAGTGAGCCAACTGAACAAGAGCTCACAAGTCTGAGAATCTTATGCATTCAAGCAGGAAGCGTCACCTGACTGTGAACCTCCGTGCGCTCTCCGCCGCTAAACCGACACCGACAGTAAAACAGAGTGTGTCTGTGTCTTTGAGGAAGTGTCTACAACTCTGGGTGTCAGAGAAGCCTTTTTAAATCCCCGCTATTATGAAAAACCCTCACCAAACAAATCCCCGTCTGCTTTTCAGCAGTGTAAGCAAAAAGATGAAGCAGTGCTCTGCATCCCAGTAGCACCACCTCCTGGTTGATGGACATGGGCGACCGCGATGCTGGCTCCCGTTCGAACGTGGTCTAATTCAGAGAGGTGGGGCAGGCGCTCGCCACATGGGCCTTTGCTGGGTCACTGAGCACAATCGATGGAGAGCTCCAGATGCGATTGAGTCATTGAAATGGCAAAGCCTAACCTGTGTGTGTGTGTGTGTGAGGCAGGGAATATAAGGCAGCGGTGACCCCTAAAGCTGCAACCCGCAAGGAAAAAGGAGATAATCACATTGAGCACAGCGCTGTGCTAAAATTCTTCTGGCCATTTGTTCCCCCCTTCTACCCTTTGAGCTATTTACTCATTACAGCCTTTCACAGCCTATTAGTCTTCCCGAAAAGTTTTTGGACTTTCGGTTTGTTTTGAAGGCATACAGCTTGATACGGAAATGCCACAAACAGGATGATTTCTGTTGTGTGCGGCGTGCGAGCACGTTATGCCAGGAAAGACACGGGGAACGAGGCATCCACTGTGTTTTTGTCCAGAGCTTAAAAGTCATGTAATGATGCAGTGGCTGAGCTGGAGGCCCCATAAAGACTGGAAGGGCCTCATTTCAGTGGCCTGCTGCTGCTTCAGTGCCTGACTAGCAGACTCCGTCACCCCTTCTTTTAGGAAAAGAGGCAGAGCACATAATTAAGATATACAGCCCAGGGTGGACTGAATATATAGACTGAAAATATAGAGGAGCAGACCAGTCGGCCTCAATCACAGCCTGCGGTTTAGTGTTTGGCTGCAGACGGTGCCCAGACCTGTAAGAGTGTGTGTATCAGTGTGTGTGTGTGTGTGTGTGTCTGTTGGTGTGTGTGTGCGTTTGTCTGTCAGCAGTCTGAGCAGCATGCTATAAAAGGCTGGTGAGTCGAGCCATAGCCTCTCTGTGTGTCGGGGTCACAGTGAGCCAAGCTGTTTGTGCGTTTATGTGAACACGTACACATACTCTATATATTTATTTTTGTGTGTGTGTGTGTGTGTGTGTGTGTGTGTGTGTGTAGGATGCAAACCCAACTCCCTGACCCTAAGTTCCTTCCCCATTCTGTCTCTCCGTATTCATCCCTAGTAATATATAATCCTGCTGTCTGGGGCAATAGTGTGTATCTGAGAGGACACCTCCTTGACTTCACACCCAGAGCTCACACACATACACACACGTACACACTCTGCCGCTCACGCCTCAGTTGTTTCAGTGCTTTGTCACTCTCTAATGATAACTATCCATCAATGGTAGGGGCGTTGCTCTTGGAAATGAAGATGGATTGAATTAGTGTTGAGTACGCTGGCCGCTGTATTGTGGCGGCAACCCGTAATTACACTGTCAGGACCATTGAACCCCCCCCCTTAACGAGACACTGAACTTAACACATTTGCACCCGTGTTGATTACAAGGTCTTTTAGTCTGGGCAGATTCACATCATGTAGTTCCTAATAGTAAGTGAAAGGCCCAGTCATTTGCGGAGGATTAGTGTATCGTGGTGTGTACGCAGCGGTTCCACTGCGTTGACTCAACAGCAGTGACGGAGCAACTGCTGCAAATTCACCCTTATTGTTGGAGAAATGAAAACAACGGCAAAAAAACAACGGTGCTGTCTCATCGTCCCATCAGGAACAGATACACACAATCATGTTTGGAACTAACCTGCAGTACTACAGTAAGGCTACAATTAACAACTGTTTTGATATTTGATTAATTTCTCGACTTTAACTTTGATTAATGGATTATTATTGGGATAAAGAAAGAAGTTGAATTTGACAATTTCCAGCATTTTATTAAAAAAAAAAAAAAAATCTTATTCCTCGTCTCTTGTACAATGCTCTTTCAAACAAGCAAATAAAGCAAGAATCAAATGTATGCTGCAATAAAAGTTGATAACTACAGACAAGGCCACAACAATAACAAATGAAAAATTAAATAAATTGACATATTTTTCATTAGAAATTGTTAAAGTTTCTGTTGTGAAAATAGACGATTCACATGAGACTGTCTCTGACTACTGGCATGAAATATTCCAATGTAAAATACAGCGTCTGTCCGACCTAATTTCAGCTAATTAGCATTAGCTTAATCTGCAGCAGTTTCGTGTCTGTTCTTGCGGACAGACCCACGGTTACAACTTTATTTAGAAACAAAGGTAATCTTCCGTATATTTTCTCTTCGTTTTGTGAGTGATCAATGTAGCCGACCCCTCCTTGCGTTTTTAAAAAAAAAAAGCTTTAAAATAGCTAACAAAGCTAATTATATAGCATTTGAAATAGCTATATCAAAGTGTTAAAAATAGTTATTTTAAACTCTTTAAAACAGCTTTCTTAGCTATATTTATCAGCCATTTTAAATCATAAAGCATAATAGCTATTTAAAAGTGTTTGAAATAGATATTTTAACGCATTTAAAATAGACTCATTAGCTATATTAGCTATTTTAAATGCTGTAAAAACTTAAATGTTTTAAAATGGCTGATAAATATAGCTCAGAAAGCTATTTTAAAGCATTTAAAATAACTATTTTTATGCATTTCAAATTGCCTCATTAGCTATATTAGCTATTTTAAATGCTTTAAAACAGCCTTAATAGCTATATTAGCTAGCTTAAACACTTAAAGTAGCTATTTTAAATGCTTTAAATAGCAAATAAATATAGCCAATAAAGCAATTTTAAAAGCTTATAAATAGTTTATCAGGGGCTCGGCTACATTCGCTCACTCCACAGACAAAGAAAGCAACATCATTTTATGTAATTCATCACGTCAGCTATTCAAGGCACAGCATTGGCTTGCTTACTGCGGCCTACCTTAGGAGATGTTGCCACAGCAAATGCAATACATCATAAACTCCTCTAAAAGATTATGAAATTCATAGCCAACTATTTCTGTAATCAAGTTTAATTGATTAGTTGTTGCAGCCCTGCACTCTAGTGTAAGCATTTAAAGAAAAAACAGGCAGTTTGGATCTGCTTGTGTCACAAAGGGACCCAAATTTAGAGGGTGGTGTGTGTCCTGGACATGTTACCTTTCTGTATACAGACAAAATATTCGAGGGGCTACTTTTCTGAGCCACAGTACTCAGCAGCTGATTTGCAGAGAAGCTGATCCACAGTTTAGGGTGATGTCCTCCCCATAAGAGACAATGCTTTGATTCTATATAGGTCTTCTTGCATTCTGACTTTGCAGCTCAGTTAAAAGACATTTAAATCAAATGTAAAGTTTATGTCGTTACATAAGATGCGCAGCCACAGTAACATAATAGTATCCGGCTTCATGGGATTTCAGATTTTTTTACAAACAAACCTCAGAAAAGTATTTGGCTGGTAATTAGCTTCCAGGTATCTGTGGAAACCACTGCTGTATGTGCAGTCATAAGCAACAGGACATTCACACTTATTGTGAACTGGAGCTGACATTACACCATTGGTCTTTGAAGAAACACAGATAGCATTTACAGCATAGGGGCGGCGAAGGTGAGTGAAACAAGCACAAACAACCAAACTCCCCCCTCTCCACCTCCACCACCCGCTCCCTGTATCTCCCCCTCTCTGTGGGAAATGAAAATTGGGCTGAAGTGTTTGTTATTAAATACGTCCGGGGGAAACTCCAGGAAATGGACTTAATTTCATATAGAGGCACATGACTCAGAGGATCTTAGCGAACCAATTAACCTCACCTCAGCTCATTAAAAACTCTCCTTTCATGGCCAGAAGCAGCGACTCATCCGCTAACACGGGACATGAAAGCACAAATTTGTCCATCCAAAACTCTTAAAAGTAATTGGAAAGGTAGATACGAAGGGCCAGTAATCTAGTGACACAGCCTAACTCGAGTGAAGTGAAAATAGAGGTGATTATTAAGAACAGGGGGACGGATCCATCACATAGATGATCTCATATAACTCTGAATATATTATCGGCTCCGGAAGGGCAACAGTGTGCGTTGGTTGTTAGAAAGTTGCCCCTCAGGATTAAGATAGTTTCATTCAAGGTCACCACATGGTTGAGGGGCATCCTGAGAGCAGCAGCAGCTGGAAAGACAGAATCCATCACACAATGGAAGTCAGATCATTTCAAGGGCGAAGGTTTCGGGGGGACACATGTGAAACAGGGCATCAAATACTTCATTTCCTGCATTCTGGTGAATTTTTATCACCAATTTATGGAGTTAGCTTGTCAAAATAAAAGTCCTTTATTACTGTCATGCTTTTATTGAAGGGCACAGATGTTCTAAATACTGAGGGGGACGTGTACCCTGTGCCCGCCCCCTAAATCTGCACCCATGGCTCACTTAGTGCCTACTTGTTCTGCAAAAAGCAACGACTACACCACACCTGACGTCATCACTGATTCCAAATTTTCCTCCTCTCAGCCTGCCCTGGAATTTGAACAAAGAGGCAGAGCTAAATGTTGTTATTTTTACCACCAAAGTAGCAAAAGATAAGATGTGTGTTGTGTTTTCCTGCTTTGCTTGCATTTGTAAGCTTAACTCAACACGCTCCATTGTTGCCTGGGGTTTTCTCTTTCAATCTCATTGAAAGTCCATTTGTGTCACCCACCAAGAACATTAATATTAGTCATAACTTAGGATTATGGTGCTGTAATTGCATGTGCAACCGTGCTCGGACTTTTTTTTTTTTTTCCCCCCCTTCTGCACATAAAACATTATTTCCAGGCCTTTGTTGAAACTATCTAATGGGTTAATGGCACTGAGAGGAAACCATTCAGCTCTTTCCATGCCAGCGTGCGCGTGTCTGCGTGCGCCTTTCGCGAGTGCATGTCTCGGCTCGCACAGTGCACACTCGTCAAGCCACATGCAAACAAGCAATCTCTGTCATCCGCATCAAAATAATTACAGTGAGATAAACACCACCATTTGACCATTTTCACAGTGATCTAATCTGGAGCCGGGCTGTGAAAGCGCACGGGGGAGATGATCAAATCCCTGCTTAATGGAACTGATCAGTACTGTGTGTTCAACATTCAGCCGACAGCCATATTACAGATGTATCTCTAAGTCTTTCTCTGTATTTAGCATGCCCGCTATGTCCCCTCAGCCATGTCTATGTGGAGCAGAAATTAGGGTAAAAATTACATCTAGAATTAATTTAGATTTTGACTGTTTGACATATTTTTTTGGCTGTATATATAAAGCAGATTAGATATGAGAAAAAGCAGAGGCCTTTTGTCTTGAGGTCAGGATGGCGATGAACTGGGAGTGTATTGGTTACAGCCTTATTGCTCCACGCGTTTCCATCTCCCTTTAGCTAGAAGGCAAACAGCATCCGAAATCTGATTAGCCTCCATTATAAAGAGTGATATTTTCATCCCGCCGATTCTCGGCACTGCGTCAGAGCATTTGGCCGCTTTAATGCCGGGAAAAGCCTGCTCTTTTGACAGATAGTAGATATTCCCAACATCACTTGTTTGGACATTTCTGTCTTTTGTGACATGGAATAAAAGACGGGCAAGAAAATAAAAAGCAACTAAATAATGTCAAAAGATCAGAAATCAATGGGCCGGAGGAACGTGATCCGCACAGCTCCGTGTGCGAGCGACCCCCCACCCCACTCCCTAACTCGCATTACGAGTGTCTTTCCACAGCCACTAAAGTTGCTTTTGTTCACTCCCTCGGAGATGTAACTCAAGCATGAGGAGGCCGTCTGACAATGTTTGGATATCGGCAAAAAATAGCCTTTTACTTAAAGGTTACTGGCCGAGGTTTATTGAGTTACACGTTCGTCAGTGATGGGAGGCAGAAGAGTTGAGCCATGAGAGAGCTTCATTAATGTGTAGGTTTGTATTTCACATTTTGATGTAACGGTGATGTGGAGCAGCAGGAAATGATCAATGAGGCTGTGGATAAAATGGTAGTTTAGATGGAAGTTGGGTTTTTGAGCAGATGTGATGTCTTTTTTTTTTTTTTTTAATCAACAGAGCAAGATCTAATCTGTGCAGCAAAATACATATAAAACTATTTTTTAAAAAAAGGGTTGTAAATTGTGTACACAATATCAGAATTGCATTTTGATATATTTATTTCTTTAAAGGATGCAGTCTGAAATTCATTCATATATAGACAATACAGGATTGTTTATATTGACATATTTTTTTAAATTAACCTTTAAATTGTCCTGAATTTATATGATATAAATTACAAAAATGTGTTCATCATATCAATGCAAACAAAATATAATAATGAATTTAAAGCATTTCATTGCATCTGTAAATTAATGATTAATGATGATGAATTAATGATGTTAAAGATTGATAAATGGTAAAAAAAAAAAAAAACAGCTCCCCTCATTGGGTAAGAACAGATACTGCATTTATCATTGTCGTCGTAGTATTTTTGTTAAAACTGTAGGTCTCCTTTTCTTCCTAAAGAAATGTCGGACTCCTTTTAAAATGATTTTTACGGGTTGCTCCAGAGGTTACAGTATAGGGTTTCAACTTCTGTGGGAGTTGTGATCTGTTCTAATGAGAAAAAGAAAATGCAGCGCCACAATGCTTTGTGTCACCCACTGAGGCTGAGAGATAGACACAGGATTAAAAAAAAAAAGAAAGAAAGAAAAGAAAGAGGGGGAAAAAACAATTTCTGGACATTTCTAGGAGATAAATTTAATTTCTTTGCTATTTGGAGGTCTTCTTTGAAAATGCAATTGTAATGAACACATTCAAAACTGGAGAATAGATTTACCCTCGGCTTCAAATAAGTCGGCGTTATCGGACTCTGTCATTCGCTCCTTCCCATTTTCGAGCTGCTAATTGATGTTTTTGATGTCGGCGAGAAAATTGAAGAAAATGTCATGTGTGAACCGGCGCGGAAGTTAATAAGATTGACTTCGTTGACTGAATTCACAATGAGCGAAGGAGAGGCGTGTAATGGGGACTGCTGCGAATTCGCCCGTCCATCTGCCGAGGGATGAAATCGACACCTAGCACGAATGGGCCCGTAGAGGTCGATATGGAGGGATGGAGCATTTGGGATGCCCCCTCCACCTCAAAAAAACAAAAAAAAAAAAATCCCAGTTTTTTTTTCCTCCCTTCTTAGCAGTTGGGTTTGGGTTTTGTTTTCCCACTGATTGGAGTGCATAAGCAGCTGTTTTTCCAGAGGGCTCCTGCCCCGGCCCGGTCCCAGCTTTTCGGCGGAGTCGTCTCCCAGGGCTGCCTCCTTCCTCGCTCCAAACAATGCTTGTTCTTAATGCTGTTTTGAGTCTGAAAAGCCACAGAGCTTTACAAAGGTTAGATTAAGATGTGGCTAAAAGATGCACCAATATCAGTTAGGGTCATTGCATATGCTTGGCCAATGTGTAACAGAGCCTGAACTTAAATCCCCTGAAATAAAAGGATAGAAGCACCACCGGGGTCGCTCCATCTTGAGCCATTTATCGGGCGCTGGCTGAAAGCCAAACAAAACCTCTTTGCTTCTCATGTTCTTTCTCATAATATAATCAAATAATCAAATTATTAGTCAGAATTTGCCAATTTTTAAAATCAGTGTATCATTTTAAAGTGTGTATTTGTCGGCCCACATTAACGTGAAGTGTAATGGGTTCTGCGTTTTTAATTGGGGTAAGGATTAGTTGAGTTTGGTTCAGTGCTTCTGATTATTTTTCCTGGCCTAAAGGGGACTGAGCTAAACCCCTAATACGGCCAGTACCCCTAAGCGCTCTTCTTTTTGAAGACACCAAACAAAAAAAAAAAAAAAAAGAAAGAAAAAATAAAGTGGCCTCTGCTAGCGTTCGGCCCTCCGAGGATCGTGGATAAGGGACATTATTCTCAGAATAGGCAATTAATTCCGCTGGCAACGATCGGTTAGAGCTTCTTCCCCCACCGCCCCTCCAAATGCCCTCCTCTCCACCCTCCACTCGCCATTTGAAATGCTAACACAATGAAATATTTTTCTATTGGTCCGTGTCCCTCGGCTAAGCCACCGCCGCGGGCAAAGAATTTCATCGACTGATGAGACCACAGGCATGCCCGATAAAAAGGTTAACTGTACGTGACACGCACTCCAAGTAGCCCGCGGTACCTTGAACTCTCAAGTTCTGTAACTTTTATTTGACTTTTTATTGTTTGCGAGGCCGGGCTTGTTTGGCCGCCGAGGCCGAAGCAGTTTTCTGTCGCCGTATTACTGGAAAACGAGGATAACGTGACAGATTTTTTTTTTCTTTTTTTTCATATATAAAGCAATTTTCTTGTTTTTGATTGTGTTTTCCCTGCGATGGCATTTTGCAGGCGAGTTTCTATTGTCTGCTGATTATTTGACGGCTTTTTTTTTTCTTCTTTTTTTATAAAAAGGGAAGGGCTATAATCAAATGCAATGCCTTTCAGATGATAACTCGGGATAGATTTATCCATGTAATGCACTGTTTCATACAGTGCGATTGAGGAATTAATTCAGTGCAAACATTCCCCGTGAAGGAAGTGAAATTGATTAAAAAGAATAAATCATTTGTGTTTGCTCTGAATTATTATTATTATTATTATTGTTCTGAAACAACCACAACCGTTTGCTTTCATTTACATTTCCCCTCCACACAACACAGTATACATTTTGTATCCATTGTGTTGGATTTTACAATAGCTTGGCTCTGCTGTGTGAGAATAAAGAACAATCCAGGTTGGCACATTTCTTCCACCTTCAGGGATCGGCAAGGTAGACTGCCAGAGAGTGGGAGGAGGATTCCAGGCTGTTTTTAAATTGTTAGTAAAAGATATATGGGCACAGAATAGGTATGGCTGCTGCAGTACCCCCAACCCCATCTTTCATGCACACAAACACACTTGCGCACATACGCTACACACACACACACACACACACACACACACAGAGTGCTGTGCGAGGACTGAGGCAGGTGGCTCCCCATGGCTGCAGCTTCATGACAACATGCCATTAGAAATAGCAGGCCTGTTGATCAATCCTGCCGACATGACAGCTTCGCCGCGAGGCCTGGCTCTTTGAGTGCCGACGCCGCGGCAGCTCCCTCTCCCGTTTCTCCCCACTAATTGGTGAAGGTTTCTCTTATATATGCTCGTGGCACAGGGCTTTTTTTCTCCTCCACCTCCTCCTCCTCCTTTTCTTCTTTTTCTCCCTCTCCCTCTTTTCGCTTTTTTAGCTCTCTTTCCCCCATCCATACCCCCACCACCGCCGCCGCCGCCGCCACCCATTTTTTTATCTTTCTTTCTCCCCCTCTCTCCCTATATATATAAATATATTATATATAAGATATATATTTTTTTTGTTTTTCATTTTAACATTGTCACATTGGAAGCGATAACTTTGGATGAGGTATTGCAAGTGGGTTGAGTAAAGGGATGTGTGTGCCGCGGGCACTGTTCGTTCTGTATTTTTTGCGGGACTATTGGAGCTGGGATTTGACATTGACTCTAGGCAATGTGCATCAGCACCAGATACACAATGGGGATCATCCAGAAGAAGAAAAAAAAATTAAATCTTTGTCAGGTGAAATGAAGGAGAAACTAGACCTTTGATACAATTGCATTTTTAATTGCATGGTTTATTTTGATAATTTAGGCAAGGCTGCCGTAAATACTATATCCATAATTAAGTGACACTGTGTCATTTACGTCGCGACTCATTTATTTATTTATTTTTCCGCTTTTCACAAACAGCTGTGTGGCAGAATCCGCATTTGTGTTTATTTGATTTATCACGTAATCCCTTTCTTTCTCATCAAACAGAATTAAGTTGCAAAATGTCAAAACAATTGTCAGGGAATGGCTGTGTGTTGCGTGCTGACTTGTCACGGCACACGGGGCTGCGTTCTAATTCCACCAGCGTTTTTTCGCCGGCGCATCACTCTTGAACGCCACCCACTCTGAATCTCTCCCAACTAAATAAATGAGGGGGGAGATAAGCACACATTAAATGTTTAACTGTCTCGCATTTGTCAT
The DNA here is from genome assembly GCF_041903045.1 of Epinephelus lanceolatus. Classification (NCBI taxonomy): domain Eukaryota; kingdom Metazoa; phylum Chordata; class Actinopteri; order Perciformes; family Serranidae; genus Epinephelus; species Epinephelus lanceolatus. Next base: position 23,304,836 of record NC_135754.1, on the reverse strand, counting down.
CTGTTTTACCCCTCTTAATTAAACAGACGCAGCTTAGCACCGGCACTCCAAGTGCAGACACACTTGCACACAAACACACACACATATACACACACACACACACACACACACACACACACACACACACACACCCTGCCTGTGAGCACTGGAGCCTGAGCGCAAACACTGTCCTGCCGATGATTAATTTAGCCGTTAATATTTATTTTACTCAGTCCTGCTAAGTTAGCAGCTCAGTGGAGGGTAAACCTGAGACTTAGTTTCAGTCTTGCAGGCTGCCTCGATGCAAAGTGAGCAGGAAAACATAGATTTTTTTTGTTGTTTATTTTCTTGTTTTCTTTTTTAAATTTGTCCCATAGTGGTTTGAGCTGGTAGAGGGGAGAAGAATTCTGTGGGCCGGCTTGTGATTTGTGTCTGCTTCAGTATATTATAGTGATACGCTGCATGTTGAAAACATTAACTACTACCTCCACCCAGTGGCACAAAGTGAAAAAAAGGCAGGTGTGATTGGCAGCACACAGTATTTAATGTAGTGGGAAGACTTGCCTTAAGCAAAGAGGGGGATGTATTCACCACACAATAGTACTGCTATCTCCCACTCTGCATTGTCTCTCTCATCGCCGACCTTATTACATGCCGTATTTGGCATGAAGAATCCCCTTCTTATCGACACTGAATTTTAATGCGAATGCGCTTAGATGGCCGCCTTATTCTAGTAGTTGTTTTGACATCATATTGCATTTTCTGTGTGAGTGTTGGTTTATTATTTCTGGGTGAATCAGAAAGGAGATCTGTCTGCACCACTGTACACTACTGTGCTCTCAACTTGCTGACTGTTCTGTGGCGCGATTGAACATTGTGTGGCACCGGCACTTTTGCCGGTTCTTGGGGCATCAGCAGACGTGGAGAAAAGGGAAAGAGAGAGCTGGAGCCCGGGCCCGGGGTGAGTGGGAGAAGAGAGGAGAGTAGAATTGGGGGGTTCCTGTGAAGCCCCCTCTCCAGATCCGAGGAGCGGAGCGGGGATCAAAGTGGCTTGTTTTATGTGGCTGGTGTGAGACTTTGAAGTCTCAGAGTCACCTACAGCACTCACTTCATCAAGTTCACTAGTGTCTTAATAGCAGATCAATAAGTTTCAAAGTCAGAGAGTTAATTTGATACTAGCGCTGATGTGATCACGCTGGGCCACAGCGCTGCCTGCTCTGCTCCCTCTCGTCTCTCTCTCTTCCCTTCTCTCCTCCTCACCTAGATTGGACCTGTTTTAGGCTCTCAACTTGAATTAAGCCGCGGTGGGATTCTGTGTTCGGTGCCTGTTTTCACAGACAGCCTCGCGTGAACACTTAATCAGCGTCTACGCTCGTGTCACAACAATTAAAAAGATCATTTGTATAATTAGAATTCAATTTACGGCATTCCTTCGCAGCCATTTGTATTTTAAAATCTACATTTGACATCTGTATTTTTAATGTTTGTGTTATAAGAGCATCTATTTATTTGTGTGAATTACAGATGTTTTATTTCTCTCATATTTTGGGCAACAAATTATTTAATTTGTCTGGCTCAATATAATTATTATAATTATTAAAAAGACTCAAATTAATGTAATAAAAAAAATATTTTCAGTTAAATCCAGTTTGGCTCTCTAATTTTATTACATTTATCTGTCTCTGCTGCTGAATTGGATCAATTCATTAGACTTCTCATTGTGACATCTTCTAAATATAAGTTCTGAATTTAAATAGTAAATTGTGTGTGTGATGATGCACATTTAGGTACCATTTTAACATTAATTAAATTAATGAAAAATATAACAAAAGTTTTTATGTGAATGGAGCACTGGGGAAAAAGTACGGCAATGCCGACGGCTTTTGGAGATTGGAAGAATCGGGGAAAACGGGGCGCTTTTCTTATGCGCGCTATTCATTTCAGAAAAAGGCAGCACCATCTGTATTTGGTTCCGTGACACCAGTGAGTCGGTGAGGCTGGATCGGCACCTGGAGAACAAAAGGCCAATTTAGTATGTTCATCTAAGGGTTGCTAATGGTATTAGGGAGCCGGCAGGGTGGTCGGCAGGGGCCCGGCGCTCCAAGGTGAGCCCGCAGCTTGACCCCCACACTCACACCAATTCATTGGGCTGCTGGCATTAGTGCCCCACATCTGCCATTTTTTATGTGCGACCCCCCCTCAGTGCTTTCCCCTTTATTTTATAGTTGTATTCTTCACAAGGACGCAAGTGGAAAATAACTTTTAATTTGACCCAAATAAGATTCTGCATGCAGCCGCTCCTCCTGATGGGAATAATTGAATGGAGAAAAGATAATTGTGGGGAAAGGATGGATGCTGCTTTGGAAGCTTGTGTCTGTGTTCAGGATTTTACAACATGTGAGAAAAGAGAAAAGCTTTTTAAAATCATTCAAAAGATGCAATGATGCTTTTGGTGCAGAGGAGTGAAGAAGATGGCATGTCATCAGCTTAATTTTTCAAGACAGGTACCGGTAGGAAGGCTTTTCAAATATTTCAGATATGAGAGAGTTTTATATTCGTAAAAAAAAAAAAAAAAAAAAAAAAGAAAGAAAGAAACATTCCAGAAATAATTTACGTGAGAAAAATTGGAATGACATCATTATTTAGAAAATTGTGCATTGTGACATATTTGATGAAGGGTTGGAAAATTGTGCAGAGAGCCGTGTTTGACAGAGCCGCGGTTCCCGGTGTGAGGCTGCTTCTGTGGGGAGCGGGGTGGCGGAGCAGGGAGAAAGCTCCAGGATGGAGCTGAAACGCTGCAGCGGGTGGTGCTGATGGAGGCTGCCTGTGTGGTCCTCAGCGGTCGGTGCTCCGCCGGGCTCTGCCGAGAGCGCTGGAGGTCCTGGGTTTTAATGAATGTTTCATGTTAAATTTAGCGCCAGCGTTGTTCACAGTGCAGCGCTCGCACGTCTTATTTCTATTAATGTTCCAACAAAGGTGAAAAAGCAAATCCAGATCTTCATGTAAAAAAAAGAAAAGAACCAAGGAGAATAAATCTGTTGTATTTCATCAAAAGAGGAAGAAAAAAAAGAGTGGTCTTTGAATTTAAATTTTGTTTGCCGTCATCAAAATTATTTGTAATTTATGATTTCAATCCCTTAAAAAAATGGTTAAAATTACGAGTCAAAATATTTCTATATTCCTCTCCTTTTTTTTTCTTGAGGTTCCCGCTGTTCATGCACCATGAAATCTTGCTTCATTAAAAGTGTATTAATCTTGTCTGGTCTCATGGGAGGTACCTTAAGATGATGTTGTGTCTTTTTCTTTAAATTGTTGGAGGAAAAAAAAATCTTCCAGATTTGGTCCCTGTCAGTCAGAAATAATTGTGTGCTTAATCTTGTCCCTGATGGATGACTTGGAGTTCAGCAATGGGCCAGCTCCAATGACAAATACAATATTAATATTCATTAACTGCTTTGACAATGCTAATTTTGATGCAGTAGTAAAGGGCCTTCCAAAGTTAGCGGCCAAAGCATCAGAGCTGAGCAAGGTGGCAAGATAATTTGTGCTGCTTTACTGAGCTGAAGGCTTTTAAAGTCTTAAGCAGGGGAAAAAAAGGCTAGGTACCACAAACAAAATAAAAGAGAAAGGGAAAAAGTTCAGACGCATTGGAAACCAGGACTGTGGAAGTAATACGATCAAGAGACGGCTACAAAAATTTGACACCTCCAATGCTGCATCTTTGAGCAAATATTTTTTTTATTTAAACAAAAAACTTGCAACAAAAAAGGAGCACAACATGGTAAGTCAGCACATTCTCGATTTTTTTTTTGTTTAATCTTTTTGATCTTTTCAATTATCGCTATTTGAAGATCAATAGTCAGTTTTTTCTGCTGTGGTTAAAAGGCTCACAGCGGTGGTATAGTGGATGGTCGGATCACGGCTTTAAGAGTGGGCTTCCTCTCTTCAAGCCACCAGTTGGCCGGGTTGAATTTTCTATTGCCAGCTCTCCCGAAAACCATACAGGGCTTGTATCCATTTATTGGTATTTTTGGTATTGTTTTAACTGCTGTTGTTGGCTTGTTGTGTGGCAGGTTTGACTTTGGAGTTGGGGTTCCTTTTCCCCTCGCAGTTGTCTTAAGAGAGTTCAGGCAGGAGAGTTGGAGGTGCAAAAGCTGCACCACAGTGACAGGCTCCTTTGGTGATAAATGTTTTTTGTCTTTTGTGTGGCTGTGTGTTTCTTTTTTTTTCTTTTTTTGTCGGGGGCTTCCTACATCAAAAATTGGGGCTACCGACGGGCAGGACTGAGGGGCAACGTGGCTGCGACACCACACACCCTTTGCCCCGGATCGGAATGCTTTCTCTAGCCTGCTTTTTTTTTTTTTTTTTTTATTCTGACACTTTTTCTGGCCAGCGTTTGTGTTTTTGATTTTGTATTTAATTTAGTGTGACTTGCGGTGAATGGAGCGTGGTTAGTTTTGGGGATTAATGACATGACGAGAGACACCCCGCTGCTTGAGTTTAGCCAAGTTAGGGCAACTCCTATAGACGGCACTCCACTACCTTTATGTCTGCCAAGCCGCTGAATGAAAGCCTCTCTCTTTCTCTCCCTCTTTTTTTGTTGTTCTTTCAACTTATCAAAGAAAGAGAGATGGACACAAAAGAGCTTATTAGGGGGGATATGAAGATGGGCGAGGGGGAAAGAGGGAGTCCCGGTCAGACGCGGAGAGGAGCAGCGCAGCCTGAGTGTGCGTTTGAATGCGTGAGGGGGCTGAGAGTGAACAGCCAGCTCTGGCCATCGCGCTCCTCTCTCCGCTCTGGGACCTGAAGGGGCTGCCGTCCCAAGTCGCTCCAGCATACCTTGGCTCTCGCCCGGTCCTCCGGCCGCTCTCTTATCGGCTTAACCCATCGGGCGTTAGCGAGGGGCTGCCGTAGATGAGGTGCTGCCCCCCAGTGGATTAGTGGCTGACATGGTGGTGGGAGTCTGCTTGGAGTCTGTGCACTACCACGAGTGCCAGCATGCTTGTTTTAACCAGGAACCGAGCAGCATCCCAAATACAGCTCTTTTAAATGGTAAGACTTTTCAACATTTTAATTACAGCTCTGCTTTATTTTCTGCTGCTTGTTTGGCTTTAAATATTATGTTCCGATTGAATTTATTCATGGATATTTTCTCTGTGCTCCGTTTGGCAATTTATAACACTTATGTTGCTAAGTGACAGATTGACAATTTGGATAATGAAAGGCAGTGTTTGATTGCTTTGTCTTGACAGCCTGACAGGGGTGCATTATTCTACGACATCAAACTAAATATTATTATTGTTTATCGTATGGCAGAAGACAATTACATTAAATCTAATTGATAGATGCCAGTATTTATGTGGAAGCAATTTTTAAATATTATGTGTTGCATTACATTTAATTTAGGGGGATTTAGATCGTATCTGCTGCTCTTATGCTTCTGCTAACATCAATAAATCAGGGTTGTTATTTTTTATAGCTCATGTTTAAAATCTTTAAGCATCTGTAATTTTTAATCAAATTTGATTTATTCAAATAACATAATGATGTCATAATTATTGTGTTCAGAGTAGGTTTTCTCTGCAGTATTACCCTGCATTGTTCAGATTTATGTGTGAAAATAATGAATTTGTAAAGGTCACAGGCCGTTCCGTTTCCTTGTTTTGTCAAAGTTTTTGTTCCTCCTTTTTTTTTTTTTTTTGTCTTGTATTGCACACTTTTTGGTCTCGTGCGAACATCTCAGACAGTGGAGTATTTTTTTTCTCCCCCCTGTGCTCTCTTGTGTCGTGGCGTTGATGCCATTGTGGCTGGGTGATTGGGTGCTGTCCATCACTCGCTGGTGAACTGGCAGTTTACTTAAGAAAGTGCACGTGGGACAAAAGGAGATGGCAGGAGCGTGGCAGGCCGGCTGAATGGAGGGAGGGCAGGCAATTAGCCACCGCCTTGTCGGGGCTCTTTTACTTGTCAAGCTGGAGCCCCGGCGCTATTGTCCAAGCTGTGTAAAGGACATTCCCAGGGCTTTGTTTTGGCTTTAAGGGCCTCAGGACTGCCTGCTGCAGGCCAGGGGAAGAGCAGGGTCCTAACAGTGACAGAGAGGCTGAACGAGTGCGGGAGGAAAAGAAAGGGACAGCGTGTTGGGAATAAAAGTCTGAGTTTTTATCTGTTTTTTTGTTGACAACTTTTAAAATGCCTTAACCAAGCTGATGAACACGAATCTTTTTGTTTTACTGGCCTCGATTTTAAAGATATTTTTGTTTCATTTTTCTCAACATTTGTAAATTCCCTTATTTTAATACATTTTAATAATTATTTTCTGCTTTAATAATCTTGATCAGACTATTTTAGAAATATATTAAATGCTGCTGTGCTTCGATGGAAATAATTCTTTGTATAAATATTTAATTTGTCATGGTCATTAGTCAGATTCAGGTTATAAAAGGTAATTAAAGGACGACAAGTCAAGTTAATTATAGAATAGAAAAATAAAAATTATCCTCACATTTTTAAGCAGTTTATTCTGCTGTCAGAAATTCTATTTGTGGTCATTTTAAGTTACTGTGAAAAATACAATTTCTTGATTTTCTTTTCTTTTAAAAATTGTGTTTCTTGTTTTCTTTCTGCTTTATTAAACATGTAGATAATATTTCCCTAATGTGGGAACAAATATTTTCTCTCAGGCATGTAAGGAAAATATTTTATTTTATTGACACATATTTTAAAAACAACTCAGCAGATTTTAGGAGCACGTTTCCAGAGTAAAAAAAACTCAGAAGTGTTTGATGGAATTCCCCTTTAACGCAGCTTGTTCTCTGTGTGCTCTGCTGGCAAACAGATCTCTTGAATTTCCTTTGTTGAAAGAAAGTCTTGACCATGCGACGCTTATCATTTGACTTTAGTATTTAGACGCATAATGGATTTGAAGGTGAAATAGTTGCAGAGAATGTGGGGGGGAGAAGAGGACGGTAAGGAGGGGCTTGAGGCCTTGTTCACATGAACCTTGAATGGAGACAAGAGTTGAGGGGGGGAGTTAAGAGAAGAAGAAATGTTCTCCACTCTGAGGTATTGTTTAGAAAAAGGGTGAGACGGGTGAGGGAAATAAAAAAGGATTGCGACGAAAGGTGCCACGTCCATGTCAGAGTGAAGACTTTCCCTCCCTCTCCCTCGGTCCCCCCCCCCCCCCCCCCCCCCCGGAAAGTGGGTATGAAGAGGGGACTGTCAGCATCACACAGATAAAGTGACTGTTGGCCACACTTTGCTGAGCCTGCCCTCCCTTTGTGGATGTTGTTGTGTCTTGTTCCTTTTTTTTTTTTTTTTCCCCTTCTATCTCTCTCCCTCTCCTGCTCTCTCCTCTTTGTCTCCATCTCTCGCCTTGCTCGCTTTACCTTGTAGCCAAAGCTTTTCAAGCTGCCAGTTCGTCTCTGGGCATCCTGGAGGCACAGCAGAGCCCACACACATACACACACATACTCTAAGAAACACATACACAGACCCAACGTACAGCAGGGATTTGGGTAATAACTGATTTTTGTGTGTGTGTGTGTGTGTGTGTGTGTGTGTGTGTGTGTGTGTGTGTGTGTTTGTGAGTTTTTTTTTTTTTTTGCTGGAGTATTGCTAGTGGGAAGACTGCTGCAGTGCTGAAAAGCTGCTCACAGTAATTTTTCCTTCTCTCTGTCCACATTCTGGCTCTCACTTCTTGTACTTCTTGTCACCGGCATCAAAACTTTCACTGAGAAAGAAGAGGAGACTGCTGGCTGCTAAGAGCAAGAGCTTCTGTGGTTAGAGTGAGGGATTTTGGGGGATTTTTCTTTTTGTATTTTTTTTTTTTTAAAGGATGGATGTGGGTGGGTGGGGAGGATTGTAGTGACTGTGTGTGTGTGTATGGGGAAACCAGGCCTCAGACCCTGAACGTGCTCTAAGACGCCTCAAGAGACACGCACACTCTTAATGTCAAAAACCTGAGGGAACAATGGTCAGCCGGCCGCGGCAAAGAGAGGGGGGACGATAAACACCCGTGCACACGCACCCACACATGCCCAGCAACACACTCGCACACAGTGGAGGAAGGAGCCAAGGCAGAGACAGACAAAGAAGGAGAAGTGGAGGAGAGAAGCGGCCAAGAGAAGCGAGAGGGCTTCTCCCCGGCGTAGAGAGGGAAGGAGGAGCTGGGGGGGCCAGGTGGAAGGAGGAGGAGACGGGGGCGGGGGTGGGACCGAGGGGGTCATGTACCCGCGGGATGGAGCTTCAGCCGGGCCGGAGGAGACGGGAGCCAAGGCAGGAGTCCTGGGCCCCGGGCTCTCTCTCCTCCAGCAGGTGGGCTGCTGGCACCTCAATCTGAGCAGCTGGGTGAGTAACTGCAGCACTGCTCCCCTGCTTCTTCACTGTCTCTGCTTTTTCTCACCACTGAAGGCTTTTAGCATTATTCTGACAGGTTGTTGTTGTTGTGGTGCAGGTTGGTAGGAGGTTGGCAAGGGGAAGGGAGGGGGGGTGGTCTTTGGGTGGAGAGAGTCGTGGCCATCTGATTTTTAAGTGTTTAAAATGTGCTGCCACATGAAAACTTTTTGTGATATTTGTATTGAATATGCATGCTAACAGTTTGAACCGTGAACTGAAGCACCACACTTTTGTCATTGTCACACACTTTTAGATAAAACCCCAAATGTTATTGATGCTCTTAAATTGAGGCCTAAATAATAGACGTCATAAACACGGCACCCAAGTTAATTAAAAAAGTAGATTCTCAGAAACACGGTTCTCTCGAGAGGAATATTATTTACTTGACAAAACATTATTTGATCAGGCTCATGTCTTAACCATGAAATGTAAAATAAGATTTCAGTAACCTCACAGATTAACATATTCCTTTGTTAATGTTGCCATCCAATTCAGATTCTTAATTGCCTGGCTTTCAACTCAAATTCTGAGGGGCTGATTGCATTTCAAAAGGCAGAATTCAGTCTGGCTCTTAACACTGTGATACAATATCACCTCTCAGAGAAGCCCCTTTAACTCAGGTACGAGAGCTCAAGAGGCTGTTTACATTGAAAAGAGAGGAAGAAAAAAAAAAGGAGCTTTAACGCACGTGCGTCTAAGAGGCGATTTGTCTTCACAGAATACAACAGCTCCACCAAATACCACTTCATATTTAAGCTATTTGTGCGCAGTTTTTATTTGTCTGTGACATATCAGAACATGTCCTTTCTGCGATTCCATTTGATGTGCCGACTATCAAAGATGGGAAGCAAAAATAAATGGTGACGAACGACTTGAGTGCTAGCGAAGAGAGCAGGAGGAAGGGGAGCAAAGGCTCTGGCCCACATAATATTTTTGTTCGGCGCTCTGATCAAGCAGTCGGCATGTCACTGCAGCAAAGTGAATAGATTAACTTTTAAATATACCGTGGTCTCGGGAGCCCCTTGCCCTCTGAGACGCATCTTCTCTGCGAGAGAAAACTGATCAACACCTCCATATCTGCTTTTTAAATCCTTTTGCTCCCCCCTCTACAATTCCCAGGTTCTTAATATTGTGGAGTTTTCTCTCTCTCTCTCTCTCTCTCCAGTGATTAACCAAAAAATATTATTTCTGAAATGTAGCAGGGTTTTTTAATCAGCGTGGTATGCCGGAGGATCGAGGCTCTGATAAGCCTTTAATTTGTCAGAGCATTTCATATTCCATTGCCGTTAATCTCTAAGTATTCCTTTTAGATTGTCTGCTTGAATCTGAGGATTGATTTGACTGAGTGCTACCAGGGCCAGTGTGTGTGTGTGTGTGTGTGTGTGTGTGTGTGTGTGTGTGTGTGTGTGTGTGTGTGTGTGTGTGTGTGTGTGTGTGTTGGCTGGTATGATATGCGGTTTGCAAGGAGATGAAGATCTTTAGCCTGGAGGGGGCACTCTATACCTCCCAGAGGAAAACAGCAATCATGTGTGTAAACAGATTTCAGCAGGATGACATTGAATGATACCAGATGATTCATTAGATCGGTGGCAGCACAGTTTGTACTTTTTGTTTTGCTCGAATCAAATAGTGCGCACATGCTCGCACACATGTACAAATTGCCTCCCAGTTTTGCTGTTTTGTGTGTGTGTGTGTGTTTTCTGTCACTCCATGTGCTTTGGACATGGGCCACTTGCACGCTCAGGGAGAGGCTCAGGGCGCTCTGGCAGCTTTTTCTGCTTGCTTTGGAATTTGGAGGCCTGAGAGGACCCCAATCCATCACGGCACTGTCATCCCCACATCTCTCTCCTCTCCTCCCGGCCTCCCTTCCCTGCCCCAGCCTCACTACAGCTCATTAGCGCCCCGCAAGCTGTTGTGACAACTCATCATATCATGACATGAAGCAGAGAGACAGAGGCTCTAGCCCTCCTCCCCCCCAGCCCGGCCACCCCCTGGGCCCGCAAGGTCGCCACCTTCACATTTAGGGCTCAAATTGGCCCTGCGAGGTGCCACCAGGCGGAAATGCAAGGCCAACAGCTTTTTCCTGTCCGGCCTCCACCTCTCTGTCTCCCCTCCCTTTGTCTCACTCCGTCCTGCTGTCACTTTCTCACCCCCTCTGCAATTCTCCTGTACCCCCCTCTCCCTCCCCAGAGGTCCGACTTGAAGCAGCTCATTCATTTGTCCACTTCCAAAAGGCTCTTTTCACACGGTGGCGCAACAGCATTAGTCTCCAGCTAGTGAGGGAAATATTTTACCCTTGAGGTAGCACTCTGGCTGTACGGGCACTGCAGATCCTCAGTTACTTTGTTGGAACTTTTGAGAACAAAAAAAAGTGGTGTTTGTTAGCCATCATTTGCTCGTAGATGCACAGGTGTGGTAGAGGCTGATCACAACGACACAAAAGCAGAACATATTCAGGCGTATAAGCATCTTCTCCGTTGAGCATGTGAGCCTTGCAGCTGGAAATAAAGAAAAGAATAGAATAAATAGAGCCAAAGCAATATCAATAACATAACCAGAGGCGGCAACTCCTGCTTCTGTTTGTGTCTGCTGTACTTAAGTGTGCTGCCTGCACTTCACAGCACTGGCCTTCCTCAGCAGCAGGCGCTGTATGTGTCCTGGACGAGGAAAGAGTCAATGTGCTCATTGATGTTCGTACAAGAGTGTGCTCTCAAATTTTTCTGCAGGGTCTTTTGAATGCCAAATCTCTTTTTTGAGGCTCGAGAACCTGGTCTTTACGCGCCCACAGAGCGGTGTGTCTGTTTGTCTTCTGCTATATTTGTTTATTGTAATGACGGAGGTGGTGGGAAGGATGCGAGTCAGCGGGGGTGTAGGGGCAGGAAGTGTTCTTTCTTTTCCCCTGGCTTTTGTCGAGCAGGGAGAGTAAAAGCCTCCCACGTTGCCTGCTTTTGTTTCTCGCCGCTCTTTGGGCTCGGTGCGGCTGAAGCACCCAGCGAGCCTGCCAGACGAGTCCTGGGCTCGCATTGTCCCACAGTGGCCTACGGGGCAGGTGCTGGGCCCTGCTTTTCCGCAGGGGACCACCGGGTGCTGCCTTGACGTCAGTGGGAGACAAAGTGGATGATGCTGCCTGTGCGGTGATCACATGGCATGTAGGGTGAGCAGGTGAGCTTATTGAAGACATCAAACCACAGGAAGTCCACATCAGCTGACTCACTATAAATGCTTTGGGTGATTAACACTGTGGGTGTGAGCTTGACTGATGGCAGCTTTCACCCATGTCAACGGATCACAGGAAAGACCTGTAAAGGAATGTAAAAAGATAGAAAGCTGGGTAACAATTCACTGTTACGCCACCAACATTCTTGTCTGTAGAGGACTGAGCAGACTGTGGAGGCAGCAGTCAGTCCAGCTTTCCGGGGGGGTAAAAAAAAAAAGAGCACACTCTCAGACCACAAGTGACTATGATGTAAATTGGCTGGCTTCTAGCTCTCCCCGTCTCTCTCGGTCCCACACACACCCTCTCTAACACCCTCTGTCTAAATGTGGACTCAGTGGATGGGCATTTTGAACTGTCTTCTCAATGGCCGGGGCCCCTGGACAAAAGAACTCATTTAAATGGCCACTAAAGCTTTTCAGCACCGAGAGATGAAGAATTGACAACATTCTTTCACATCATTACCCGAGGGAGGAGCAGGGAGTCGTGAAGGAGGAGGTTAGGAGGTGAGAGATAGAGGGGGGGGAAGGAGGGAGCGAAAGAGAGGGAGACAGAGGCCATCTTCTAGCATTCAGCTGCAGACTCATCAGCTGCATTTGGCAGCTGTCATAACCCCCATCCTGATTGTTTTTTCTACCAGTTTATTCTTTTTCATCCCACTATTCTAGATGTGCAGATCAGATCAGGAGCCCCAACGCAACGCCTTGGTTTGTGTTTCTTTTTAACGAATCCCATTCTGCCTACCGCCCCCTCCACCTCCACCCCTCCACCCGACACACAAACACACACACCCCCAACCCCTCTCTCTGCTTCTCTCCTCCATAGCCTTTTCAGCTCAGGGCTGTGAATGAGTCCCAGGAGTCTCTCTGCCTCCCTGGAGTTCTGCTGGGGTTCATTAATCTTTCATTGGGACCATGGCAATAGGGAATGCCCCCCCCCCCCTCCCTTCCTCCTCCCATTCTCCACTCCCCCACCACTGCCACTACAGAATAGAGGTCTAGCTGGCCAGGCTTGTACAAGCCATACAGATGGACAGCTTTAACTCCCCCGGTGAAAATTTAGTACAGGGCTCTGAATGGACTGTTGGCGTATTAAGCTCTCGCACGGGCCCGATATTAACTTCATCCTCAAATAGATGATTAGTTTGCAGCATTAAGTTCTGCTCACATTTGTCTCGCCCTGGGCCCACAGCTTTGCATGTGTATTGTCAATGAGCGTCGGGCAACTGAGCATCATTTGTATGTATGCCCCCCCCTGCCAACATCTAGTCCCATTAATGTTTTTCAAAGTCTTTTGGAAATGTGCCACAGTGGAGCGCTTTTTTTTTTTTTTTTCTTTTTCTTGCATGGGTTAAAGTCGCTAATGAGGGTGTGTGGCCTACGAGAGAGCAGCTTGAACACACACGTACACACACACACACATGCACACAAGCAGCTTGGTGTCTCACTCCTCTCCCCCTGAACATATCATCCATGTTATGATAAGCCTGATTAGTGCTGCTTCTTTGACTGCTGAGGGCAGGATAAGGATGTGTGGGTAAAGAGGCGAGAGCAGCCTCTTCCACCAGCCTAATCTACACCAGAGCTCTAATCTGGTTATCTTGTGGTCGGGGGGACTGTGTGTGTGTATTAGTGTCTGTCTCAGCCTGGCCTGATGAGAGGGGCTGAGCTCCGGTTAACGCAGGGGCCCACGGCAGCACACCCCTAAAGCTCCACTGTAATCTTTGGGTAATTGAAAAAAAAGGGGGTCTGCACCACTTAGGAGCACAAAGAGAAGATTACATAGCTAAAACTAATTTGGCAAAAATGCAGAAATGGATTTTCAGCCCCACCTCCTCTCTCCTAACCCTTTTATTACAATACACCCCTACCCTCCGTGAACCAGGCCCTGGGGGAATAGATGAGGGGAAAGGGGAGCGAGGAAAAGGGAAGACCAAGGAGGAGGCTCGAGCGGAGCGCTGACTGGAGCTGCTAATGACTGTGGATTTACACGCGCTGCCTTGATTTCGTGGTTTACAGATGATCGATTACTTGACTGCAACCGTGGTTAAAAGTGCCTCATCACACATCAGACCCAAATGTGAACTGGCAACCCCCCAAGCCTCTTAGATTGTGTTACTGAATTCCAGGGTGACACCGCAGAAGTGTTTTTAATTACAAACCACACTATTTTCACTGTGGCTTGGCGGTTTGGCGCCTGGAGAGGACCATGAATTTGAGAGTTCTTCTTTCGAGAGCCTTCAGACCAAGTTGTAATTCTGTGGCAGGCGCCTGCAATCTATAACCCCAAACCCAAATATTAACACCCTGGCCTTTTTTCTTTTCTCTCTCCCTTTTCTCTCTCTGTATCCATCTTCTTCTTCTTTCTCTCAGTCTAATAAGGTTCCAGTGGTACAGCACCCTCACCATGTGCACCCTCTCACGCCTCTGATCACCTACAGCAATGAGCACTTCACACCGGGGAACCCCCCACCTCACCTACAGACAGACGTGGATCCCAAAACAGGTAAAGTATTTTTCCACTGCATGCATCTATATGTTTGGCTAGCAACATGCTACTTAACAGAGTGCTGCAAGACTGAGCATGGGATGTATAAAGAGAATCTAATACAGCGTTGGAGGCGGAGGCCTGGTCATTCCTATAAAAATTGCTCAGCGGCACATGAAGCCAAAAAAGTTAAGTTTCTGCAGTATGAAATAACCCAGATCTTCTGCACTTTGGGGCCCATGAAGCAGGTGCACTACAGACTTACAGCGGCTGAGTGGTTAACGTCTGGTTTAGCTCTCTGTGCAGCTCTTCAAGATTTTCAGAATATTGTCAGACCAAATGGATCAAGTCCCCATCGTGAAACAAGTTATTTTGCCAGGGTTGTGACGCTCAAATTAATTTATCCTCTGTCTCTTTCACAATGTAAGTCTATGGGAACAAGGCTCATTGGGTCTCATGGTATCATGTGACGGACCCAGACGTTGTAATTCCTTATTCGGCCACTATGTAAAATTGGCTTCAGAGCCCGGCACTGTTCCTGGGGTCTTGGGAATGAGTTCTGAAACGGGAAGTGAGTTAGCATTTTAGCCCTTACGGTTCCCTCGACTTTAAGTCAATAGGTTTGTTGAATAGGTTTTTGGTTTGAATCCTGAAATTAGGTCTGTGGTTAACACAAGCTAAAGGAATTTCACGTTTCGTTAATGCCCCACTCGTGAATTTTCGAAGCTTTTATGTGTCCTAAACAAGACGGTTGCTAACAAGTGGCTAAGTGACACTACAGAGCGTCATCACAGCGAACACAGCCTCGTTGTGGTGTTGATGCTGAAGTCATGCGACCATGGTGTACCTCCTTTATAGCCTAACTTTAGCTTTTTACTTTCGGCGATTGCATTTACACCTCAGAAATCAGAGAGTGACGCTCATTTGTTAAGATTTCTCCCTGAACAAAACACAAGTCCCATTGGCTTTTTGACGAGGGAACCAGGGCAACGCAACTTCCGGATCAGCCCACAGAAAAACATTATCCCTGCCGCACTCTGTTCCTGCTAAAAACACCGTTAGAAAACAGCACAGTAAAGGTGTCAGGATGAAACTTCTGAAAACCTCAAGAAGTTGAGAAAACCACAGACGCAGCTCTCCTTAGATGAGGCACTCCAGCTCTTAGAGAGTGTTTGCACCGATGGGTGTGTAAATGTTTTATTATGCCCTGCCACCATGGTTCACATATACAGGGCTCTGTTTGTCTTGATGGCGTCTGTCTGTCTGTCTGTAGACACAGTCTTGTAAAAACAACTCAAGATTGAATGATAACTCAGAAGTCATATTTACAATATGAAAGATTAGACTGCATTGTTAAACTACTGTCCTGCTCAATATTGATATAATGTGAGGAAGTATTATGGAATAGACATTTTTCCATGCATTGCTTATTTAATGACCCCAGAATCATAACTAGGACTGTTTAAGAGGTTGTGATAGTTACAGCGGGACAGAGTTGTAGTCGTCTCTTGTTGACAACTGCAGCTCTCATCTGTTACTGATTGATGTAGCTATCACGCTCATTAACGTGGTTTGGCTTCGGCGGAAAGTGGCCTCACATTCAAGAACAAGAACCTGAACGGTGGCTCTAAAACCTCTCGTAAAACATGGAATTCAGCAAACAACCACGACTTCTCATGACCGCACCTCCATTTGCCAAGACTCAAAACAAGACGGCCACTGTAGTTGGGGTTCCTCACATCTAAATACCAGGGACCAGAGTCCTCAAAGAGCGTCTGCTCCTCGACTAAAAAATCAAAATGGATACCTGAGCACTTGGATCTATACAGATTTTCGATGATCGGCTCTGTCAGAGCTGTAGTTATGTCTCCGCATGCCTGTTGCTCCTGCCATGTCCACGTTTAGCAGTTAGATTCTGCCCACACATCTCTCCCACAACCATTCAGCATACATTTTTAGGCAATTTCATTCATTTCCACAAGCGTCTTGACCCAGCACTTCATTTCGTTAACTGTCATTCAGCCCATTCTTTCAGGTTAATGCATTTGCGGTGCGAGGAATAATTTCATGCTTTTCAGTGGTCTCTGGTGGATTCAGTCAGTGTTTTAGGTAATAATGTTCCCTTATTATGATGGCCCTTACAAAGGGGAAATAATGCGGCAGCTGCTGTTTAATGTAGTGCTTAATGGGGCTGCTTAATTGGGCTCAGTGTTTAATTAATTAATGAGCTATATTAGGTCTTCCAGCGCTGGGTGGCGATGGGATAATGTTCGCAGTGCTTTCCTTTTTAATAGAATTTGCCTTTGTTATAGCTGTACTCCAAGAAGAAAGTTTTCCGCTTAGACAGCGCAGCACATTGTCCATCAGTAACAGAATCCCCCTCGAGTCAGTTCCTGGATAACCTGGATCAGCTGCAGAGTTTGGGTGTAGCCCCCAACACGGGCCAAGTTCTGATCTATTAAGATCGATCTGGCTCTTCTTCGGCCGTGTTGGCACTGGTCAGAAATATCCGCAACAACAGCTGCACAGATGAGCCAGCTGTGTGGAAGGAACGCACGTAAAGCCAAAATGAAAGTCCCCCGAGTTCCTGCTCTACTGAGCGCACACACCTCCCCGCTGTGCTTTTACACATGTCTAGTGTTCCCTGTTTCAAGTTTGTCATGAGAGAGAAAGTTATTTTTACACCAGGCTGTGTACAAGACCTTTTCAAGGCATTCATTCAGGGCAGCTTGTCGATGCAGTTTCTTCGCCTGTCAGCTGCCACGGAAAGCAAAGGCAACACTGCGGACGCTGCGATTGCTCGGCGATTCCCTCAACGAGAGCTGTCCTTAAATTGGACATCTTTGTCACTATGCGTCTGTGGGGGGATAAACAAAATTTGGTTGCGTTTTTATGTTAAATCTGAGGATCAGGCGGATGAATAGAAACCAGCAAGCCAGTACATACATCAATATTGTCATTAACTGTATCATAGGCCTAGCTTTTGAACAGTCGGCCATTATCTGAGTCAAAGTACTTCAACCTAAAAGGAATTTGCAGCAAATCTGATGCTGACTTTCAGCTAATGATCTTAACTGTTGCATATATTCTAATATTGGCTTATTGATGTATAATATCATGTAGAATCCATATCCATCCAGCCAGAGCGTCAGTATAAATCAGCCTGACTCAACCCAGAGCCCCGTATTAGCAGCTCTCTGATCACAGAGGAGGCTTTAATTATATTGTTGTGTTTTGTTAACTTCTAAACCTCAGTCATTTTATATAATTAATCTTCTGAATCAGTAGACAAATGTGACAAGAATCGTGTTGGTGTTCTCTCCTCACCTCTCTCCCCTCTGCCTCTTCCAACACATTGTGCCGCCGCCGCCTCAAAGGCCTTTGATCAGGAAGTGTGATTTAGCACTGTGTACATGCGAGCAACAAGCCCTCTTCCTCCTCCTCATCCTCCCATCTGCACTCCTGTGATGTCTGCCCCGTTCAGATGTGAAAACTCTCGACAAAGAATGAATTCAGCACTGACAAAGATTTGGTTCTCTCTCTGTCATCATCCTGTCTGTCCACCTCCTCCCTGCTCCTGTCATCCTCCTTTCTTCCGCAGGAATTCCAAGGCCTCCACATCCTCCAGATATATCTCCTTATTACCCACTGTCACCT
Source organism: Epinephelus lanceolatus (assembly GCF_041903045.1). Classification (NCBI taxonomy): domain Eukaryota; kingdom Metazoa; phylum Chordata; class Actinopteri; order Perciformes; family Serranidae; genus Epinephelus; species Epinephelus lanceolatus. Next base: position 23,287,108 of record NC_135754.1, on the reverse strand, counting down.
GGCACTGTCGGCCAGATCCCTCATCCGTTAGGATGGCTAGTACCACAGTAAGCAAATCCTTTCTTTTTTTAATACTCTTTCTACAGTATTCCCTTATGGCTTGAGTGAAAAGGCTCACAACACCCACATATTGTCATGATTAATAAACTGTATATCAAGCCAAATCATTAAAGAGAAGAGCAGCAACAACAGAAGCAGACATTACCTTACATGTGTGTGTACACTGTACAGCAGGATGTTGTTCTTTATGTACACAAAGTCAATTATGGAAGCTGTCTCTGTCTCATCTCGGTCCCCAGAGTGGGTCCTCTCTTTGTTTACGGCCTCTTCAACTCAAACTTGATCCCTTAACTTTCGAACACACTCGCTCCTGGACCACAGCAGCCCACGGCAGCTTCCTCGGGCCCTTGCCAACCTCAACTTGCTACTTTGTGGCAAATACTATTTTGCATGTCTCTGTATGGTCCAATTAGAGTAATGAACCGTGATTGCCCGTATTTTACCCACAATTCCACACGGGGGCTCTCCCCTGGTAACTCTTGTCAACACTTGTTAATATGACAAAAGGCTACAAATTAAGCTCTGTTAATTTAATGTTTTCTCACCGCGATCTAAATACCGAGAGAGGCCCCGAGCGCAGCCATGGCGCCCTTTGATTTGCTGCACTTTATTTTGGTATAAATTTACATTCATTATTGTTTGTCTTTGGATGTGTAGACCTCAATTAGCGTGATGGCTCCATTAAAGAGACCCGCGCTTCGTCTTTAATTATCACAACAAAACACCTAGTTCCAGCTTGGGGAGGAACAGGGCCCCACTCTGTCGACACCGAGCGAAGGGTTATGAAATTTAATTAGCCATTGCTATCAAGATTTGTGGCATTCAAATTGTTCAGAGTTTTCCTCCCTTTGATCTGCGCTCTGCAATCCCCTAGATTTTTGTCCTGATCAAATGAGAATAAAGAGGCCCACGGTGGGGAGAGGAGAGAGGCAGAGGGCTTTAACTTCTCCTCTTCCATCAACCCTGTTCCTTTACCTTTTCGCCTTTCTTCTTTTCTTCTCCCTTCCCAGGCAAGGTCAACCTGTTTATCCAATCACAACAGGGGGTTTTAGACACCCCTACCCAACTGCGCTCACTGTCAACGCATCCATGTCAAGGTGAGTTGAGACCTAGGAGCTAAACACGCACTCTTCCTCACTCCCTCGTACATTTATTGTGTGTTTGTGTTGGCTGTGAGGGCAATGCGCAAGCAACACACACGCATGCTCGCACACGCAGAGACAGTGAGCAGCAACTTCTCCCTTAAGGAGACCCCGCGCTCCCCATCTCTGTGTTCAAAAGGCCAATTCTCCAGTGTGGAGCTCCAGCTAGCATGCTCAAATATTAATTATATTTATCATTTTCTAATGAGGCCCCTGAAGAACATTTACCCCCACTGCATGTCAGGCAGATCTGAAATGAGCTGGGGCATGTCCATGCTGTGAGTTTGAGCAGCCAGACAGATAAACAAACACAGCAACACTTTGAAGGGGGGACTAGATGATTTAAGCCGGGGCCTGACACTTGGCTAGTGCTTTGGTCCAGCCCATTAGGGTCCAGCTCAAGTGCTGCTGTGGACATTAGTGCACCCATGGGGGGTATGTGTATTTGTTGCCATCTTGTATACATGTGTGCGTGTTTGTCAGTCGGTGTTAAACTACTTACTGTTCCCTTGAGGGACGCATGTCCTCTATATTGTGTGGAAAAGAATTAATTTTAGATGACTAAAAGCCCCAAAAAAGCAACAACACAAAAACAAACAGCTTGCTACTCCAGTGCCTCCTCCTCCTCCTCCTCCTCCTCCTCCTCCTCCTCCCTCCCTCCCTCCCCTCTACACGCCCTTGCAGCAGGGGACTGTGGAGAGGGCTGGTTTAGAGTCTAGGGATGAGGCCAAGCTTCAGTTTAATTACAGCCTGATTGGAAAAGCAGCTCCTGAGGGCGGCGTGTTTAGACCTCTGTGACATTGATGGATCATGTAGATGCAGGGAGGGAGGAGTCACGAGGGGGAATGACATTTTTTAAAGCCAAGAGAATAAGGGAAAGCTGAGTTTGCAAGCTCCAGAAAGTTCAGTTTTGCAGCTTTTTTTTTTTTTTTGCTGTCAAACTGCGCTTTAAATACATACACCATCAAACATTACATTTAAAGAAGAGGTGTCTGGATCAGAGTCAGATTTGCCACTCCCAAACAAGTCTCAGGTGCAGGGGGTCAGACGGCGGGCCTGTCCAGACATCAGCATCTGGCAGCAGCACCCAGCCAACCTGGGCTTTAAGTGACTGCTAATTTGGTCCCTTAATGACAGCCTCTACATTGTGATCATCTTATTTCCAGTGCGGCTAATTGAATATACTCGCTGGGGTGTGGGTGGGGGACTGGCCATGGGGAAGAGCTAATGCCCTGTGATGAGGCCCCTAATTGAATTAGTATAACTGAATAGATGGAGGGCTGTGGGAGCTCTCTGGAGAATGGGAGGGTTTAACACTTCTAGGAAAAAAAAGCTAAATTCTGGCTTTGACAGGGAAAAAAAATCAATTTGTTTGACAAAATCTAGTAAAAATCAGTCTAATTGTGTCAGCAAAAATTGCAGAAGCCTTTCAAACGCAGCCTTCAGCCAGTCGGTTTTGTTCAAAGAATGGACCGGGCTGTTGTGATAGCTCAAACGATTTGTAGGGAGCAGGCTGACTGGAGGAAATCGGGAGAGAAAAAGACATCCTGGCCTTGTACTCTTGTCGAGAGCCGATTCTTTGCAGGAGCGCGCCGCTTCAGTATCAGTCCCCTGTGCCATAGCCCGAGCTGAATTAGGATGCAGGGAAGGAATCTGGTACCTGGTAGTCCTGCAATGAGCACCTTACACCTAGGTCCTGTTAAAAAATGCATTCTTTTCGGACGGCAGGGAAAAGGAGCCAAGGAGAGAAGAGACAGTCAGCGGAGCAAATGAAAGACATTATTTTGATAATGGGGTTGGAGCCAGTGCAGGTCCCTGATATTGTGTGTGCGTGTGAATGTATGTGTGACAGGTAGGAGGATGTGAAGGCCCCTTTGCCCCTTATGCTTAAGCCTGCCCTTTGATATGTTCCCCCATCATCTTTTCCTTGGGAACGGGAGAAGTGCACCGGCCGGATCATTATACATTAAACAGGCACGGGGGCTACTGCTTCGCATTGGCAATTAAATGGCACTGGCTGACACTGGGCTTGCTGCGCCTGTGACCCCCCCTCACCCCCACCCCAACACCGCCAGCCATTCTTACCTTTTTAGATTGAGACGTAGGAGCCCCAGGGTTGGGGTGGGTGGATGGGTGGGGGTCTCCGCTGCTTCTCCCTCACTGTGTTGGTTAAATTGGTCCAAGGCGCCGCTTGCCGCTGATGAGCCCGGATGATGATGATGATGCCCCCACGCTTCAAAGGGATGGCCGTCATGTTTAAACCATAACCTGGGCCATGCAGTGGCAGCAGGAGGAGAAGGGGGGGAGGAAGAGGGGAAGCGAAGGAGTGTGGAGGTGGTGAGGGGACAGGGAGGAAAAGAGAAGAAGAAGAAGGAGAAGAAAAAGAGAAGAAGAGGAGAAAAAATAGATCTTGGAACAGAGGAAATTTTAACAAGTGCACAGAGAGAGAAGGAGGGAGGGTGAACAGGGAGAGAGGAAACGGAGTGAGCGAGGAAAATGCAGCAGCCCTAATGATGGGCGATATGCAGCCACTGCTGCCGAGCTCCCCATCAACGGATGACATGGCACAAACACCAATGTGTCAGTGATGAAGGGAGAAGAGGGGAAAGGAGAAAAAGAGGGAAAGAGTTTGAGGGGGGAGCGCACTGGCACTCCCCTGAGATGGCCTCCAACAGAAAGTAGTTGTTCCTGGCGAGTTTATCCTCATCATTATATTCTGGCTCGGAGCCATGCAGCCAGACACAGCCGGATAATGAGCTGCTTTAAAAAAAAAAAAAAAAAAAGAATTATTCCTCCTTTTTTTCTTCTCCTTCATCCTCCTCTCTTCTCTTAAATTTGTGTGTGGTCACGTGAAGCTGAGGTGCCACGCTGTAAACATGCGCATGCAGATAGATGCGTTCAAATAATCTGGCACAAATAATTAGTGTCATACATACACTGGCACATACAGTGCAGCAGTGTCTTATGGCTGTTGTAGCCAGTGAAACGATTTCATAAATAAGGGTTTCTGGCCTCGATACGTGGAGCGGGCTGGAGACGACAGAATGATGATAGGAGCGTAGAGGGATGAAGATAAAAATGTCAGTGCTGCTGACAGTGCTGAACTGGCAGAAAAGAATGGGAGGAAGCAAATAGAGACCCAATACCTGAAGTGATACTAGACTTTGATAGAACATTTTAATCTAGTTTGCAATATTCCTTGATAAGACATAATGGTTCAAGCTTTACCCCTCCAAAACCTGGCATTTTCATATCAGTGCCACTGCTAAAAAATGCTGCTTCCTCAAATATAAAAATGAATTGAAGTTATACGTTGGCATTTGCATGAAAGACGGAGCATTTTATCGTCACTTAAATCTTATTTGGAAACCATTTCCTCAGCTATCATAGGTGACAATTAGGGATGGGAATAGGGAACTGGTTTCAGTTGAGAATCAGCTCCAAATCGTCTGATCCATTGGAATTGTATGCCTCTGAGCTTATTTGTTCCTTTTATCAGTGCCAGCAAATTTTTCTGACAATTGTGCATTGCAAAACAATGACGTCAAATAAGAGTATCTGCACATTTTTTAGTACACATTTTTACTTTTAAGATGATTTTAATGCCTCTACAAGGAAAACAAAAAAACCAATACCATCACTGTGACGAAAGAAATCAACAACCTAGACTTGTAGTGTTTTTTAAATAGGTTATGTAGCTTTAGAAATATCAGACATAAAAGAACAATTCATCTTTCAGTTCATGAGGAACGACTCCACGAGCATGGTGCTAGCATAGCACTTGATGAAGTTCACATTTCGCTTCGTACGCTTCACTGGATGATGTCAGCCAGCCACTGTAAATGTTGTCCTTCAACCACTTAGTGAATTTGCTTTGACCATGTCTGAGCCTGCATTGCTTGCTCACAGCACTGCGTTCTTGTATTTTTACCTCATTCCCCACAGTAGCCCTCAAATCATAAGTTACACATTTCTCTTCTAGGTTTAGATCCACACAAGGTGCACTACTGCTATCTACTAAGCAGTAATGTACAAACAAATAAGTAGTGGACATTGTGGAGATGGTAACTGTTGTGCGATATAACTTGCTAAAAACAACAAGGAGGGGCCATGGCGGAGGGGAGGTCCAAAGCTTCATTTTATGAAGAAAGTAACAACAGTGCTGCTTGTAATGATTGTAAAAAAATCGTGTCAAGTTAGGAGGAAAACATCAGCCATATGATGCAACAACTTCGTACACTACCTGGGCTTAAATTCCAGGAATACCATGTATTTGACGCTCTACGCATGAGTGCTGCTGCTTACTAGTCAAGCAGCGCGTCCATTACCGAGGGAAATACATAAACATTTAGGGGTGGGAATCACCAGAGGGCCCATGATACAATATTATCGTGATACTTTTGTCAGTGCACAATATTGTTGGGATTTTATACATTGTGCAATACGCTGAGTAGATCGATAAAATATATTGCGATATATCGTGATTTATTTCCTTTATTCAACTGCAAATTATGTTCCCAAAGAAAAACTTTGTCAAAACCTGTTTTATTCATTATTTGTAATCGCATATAAAATTTCTCATGCCAGTCATTTTTATGGCAACAAAATGTGTCTAGAGGACTTAAAAGCAATTGATTTTATTATTCTAATAGGCTATGAAAAGTCTAATTTGTATTTGCAATGTTAATCATTTCTATACTAAAGAAAATCGATACTATATTGGCACACAAAATATCGCGATACTGTGCTGTATTGATTATATTACCCACCCCTAATAACACTAGTGCCGCACAGGCAGGCTTAACATAGTGATTTTAAACATTGTGCGATATGCTTTGACTAATAAAAATCTAAATGAAAACAAAATTCTGTACAAATATTTTAGCATTTCATCGCCACTGTGTTCAGACTCAGAGATAGTAAAACAGTTGCATTAACACTGAAAATCTGGATCAGGAATCAATAAGGGAATCAATAAAGAGTGAGAGCGATAAGCAGAATCAATATTGGTGTTGTTATCAATAGAATCTTAGCTATTCCCATCCCTATTGACAGTTATGAGGGCAGGTGCAAGCCTAATGTGAGGGGGGGGGGGGGGGGGGGTTCAGCACTGATAAAAGCTATGGGAGGCACTGATACTACATCCGCCTGCACACTCTCTGTAACTACTCTGAATAGAAAAGTTCAAGGTGCATAGAGCCCTCAAGCTAACACGTTAAATTGAATCTATTACATGAATTGTTGCCTGTATTTGTTGGGACACTCTTGATAGAGATTATAAATCTCAATGAGGTTGCGATTAAATAGAGGTGAAGAAATGCACTTGGCTCAAGTGTTCACTGTGTAGGGTTTTTTTTAGGTTGTTCAAAAAAGGGCATTCAAGAGATTTATCCTTGTGCGCTTGCACTTAATTATTGCCACACAATGTAGCGCTCATGCTTTTGAGTTATATTTTACTGATGTTTGGTGATGGTTTGCCATAATTTGCTGTTAAACCTTATGCGTGAAGTGAGTAGTTGTCCAGGCTGAATTCTGCGCTCAAATTAAATTGTGTGACATTTGATCCGACACTCAGTTTGAGTAGTAAAATCAAACAGGTTGTGAATACAGGAATCAGCCTTGGACATTTTTATGTGGATGTTTGTATGTGCATTTATGTCTTTTTTGTGGCTAAAGGCCAATTCCATTTCTCTGAGAGAAATTGAAAACCCACTATTTACTTTGACATGCCATTGAGAGATGGAAATGGAATTGAGCCCCTTTAGTCTTGTGTATACATGTGCTCCATCTTCTCATTTCACCCTTGTCCATTCTGACGATTTACACAGTCTTCTGTCCTCTAGGTTCCCCCCACACATGGTGCCCCCTCACCACAGTTTGCACACCACGGGCATCCCACACCCAGCCATCGTCACACCCAACGTCAAGCAGGAATCCTCCCACAGCGACATCTCTCTCAACAGCTCGTGAGTAGACTTTCACTGCCCCTGAACGCACGTTTCAGTCCCGGTTGTAGGTTTGACTCTGCTCACCTTTGTCACCCTCTGCTCCTCCACAGGAAACAGTCAGACGCTAAAAAGGAAGAGGAGAAAAAGAAACAGGTCCACATAAAGAAGCCCCTGAATGCCTTCATGCTCTACATGAAGGAGATGCGGGCCAAGGTGGTGGCTGAGTGCACACTGAAGGAAAGTGCTGCCATCAACCAGATCCTGGGGCGCAGGGTGAGTCCTGACAGATCACTGGACGCACAACAACACTGTAGTGATCAGACTTAAGGGTTCATCACAGTGGTTCCCAGTCTTGGTGCTCGGGACCTTCCACCCTGCTGATTTTACTGTAAACGTGGGCTGATTTTCACCTGGGGTTTAAGCTGAATGAATGCACCTTGGTGGCAGAGAAGACAAGCAGAGATGTGGTAATTGAGGACCATGATTGGGATTCACAGGCCTGTTTGAAGATAAAAAGGTTTTTATGGTGACCTGATGGCCCAGTGTTGCACAGGGTGTTTGCAGGTCCTCAAAATGTCTTTAATTTGATAAACATTAGGCCCTAATAAAAAAAAGGATTTGTGTGATCTTAATTTCCACAGACATTTCATCTTATTTAATTTATCTATCTTAATTCAAAACAAGTCAAGCTCTTCTGTGTGTAAGTCCACATTTCTTATATTACAAAGCTTTAAATCACTGAACTTTAGGTTACAAAGGTAACCCCAGTTCTCTGATAACATAAGTGGAACCTAATACTGTCTTTTTACTTAATACTTACCACCTACCTGTGAGCAAATGTAGATTATATGGCTGCAACTAACAATCATTCTCCCGATGATCACAATTAATTGATCACTAAGTCTTTAGAATGTAAAAAGTGCTCATCAAGAGCCCAAAGGGATGTCTCCAGATTGCTTCTTTTTACCAACCAACAGTCTGAAACCCCAAAACTCTTCATTTATTGTCATAAATGACACAGAAAAGCAGTAAATTCTCACATTTAAGATGCTGGAGCAGCAAAAGGTTGACATTGTTGCTGGAAAATTTGACCAAAATGATGGATCGACAATCAAAATAGTCGGCGATTCATTTTCTTTTGATCAGCTAATTGATTAATACACTCATCATTGCAGCTCTTGTAGATTTATCTATGTTTATTTTATTTAGAAAGGGACAGTGCACTTTAATCAACATGTTGTAAGCACTGGTAATAAAACAATGACATAACCATATAACCAAAAACATTAAGAACATACTATAGTACAACATAAAACCACATTCAATAACCATATTCCGACATAAAATCTACCTCTGCATGAAACCACAACCTTAAATTTATACTTACCCATAATGCTTTAATAAAAAAAAGATGATTTGTCCAAGCATCAGTCACAAATGTGTTTTAAAATGATCTTTAAAAGCCCTTAAGAGCATTAAATCTAAGTGTCTTGATACCTGTAGACACCCTGATTTCAAATTGAAGTCCTATGCACAACCTGTATGCTATCTGCTTCCTGCTCATGATGAAAAATCTTTCTCTCTCTTTCTCTTCCTGTCTTGTTTTTCCTCTTACAGTGGCATGCCCTATCGCGGGAGGAGCAGGCCAAGTACTACGAGCTGGCCAGGAAAGAGCGACAGCTCCACATGCAGCTGTACCCCGGCTGGTCAGCACGAGACAACTATGTAAGTTTTTAAGTTTACAAGTCGGGGGGCCTCTTCTTTTCCCCTCTCACTAGGTGACAGGACCAGGATGAGCTCTTTGTTTTCTATCTAGCCTGAGGGATCCCTTTTTTCTTGTAACTTTCTTTTGATGTGCATATCTGAGACCTAAGCCCACCTTACTGTGACACGAAGGGATATTTGTAACAAAGTCCGACCCTGATGTTGTTAATATGGATCCTCGGTGAATGTTTTGCGCCTCAGACACATTAGCACGCAGACTCTAATCAGCTTCGTCCAGTTTTGGGATCGAGCTGACCAATCATCCACGAGCAGCCTTAGAGAAATCTGTCTCCCAAAGCAGAAGCTCGTCAAGACGTCTAGATGTTCACAGAGCAGAGGAAAATGAGACAAAAGATTACAGACAAAAAAAGAAGAAAAGAGTAGAGAAAGACAGAGAGAAGGGAGAGTTCTGGTCTGGCCTGCAGTGGCTGATACAAACCGGAGGGCAGAGACAGAAAGAGGAAGAAAAAACAGGCAGAGAAAGAATGAATGAATAAATAAGTAAACACAAAGAAGAGTCCTATTCTCTGTTTCATGTTTTGGGCATTCTGCAATATAATAACTAAGGTTCCTGTCTGTGTCTATTTTTTTCTTTCTATTTTTTTGGCGGCTAACCAACAGGGGAAAAGGAAGAAGAGAAAAAGGGAAAAGCAGCAAGCAGAGAGCAATGGTAAGTGAGCTGCAATTATCTCCCATATTAGAAGAGCCCCATCATGTGTCAGGCAGATGTGACATCTTGCAAGATAAAAGTCAAGCTAGTTTTTTTGTGTTATGTTTTTTTTTGTGTGTGTGTGTGTGTTATTGTGCCTGGCTTTTTTCTTTCTTTCTTTTTTTTTTGTATAGTTATGCTACCCAATGCAATATTTAAATGGTAGAGTTGCTTGTAATACCCCCCTTTTCCCATTTTTCCCGAGCCTTCCCCAGCTAATAACAACTGAATATGCATGACCCCCCCACACTCCTCACCTCCCCTCTTGACACCCCCCCTCCTCCCTCCCCTCCTCCCCTCCCCACTTTGCCCCTTAGCATTCTGGTATTGTGATATGTATGTTTTGAGAATGTGAAGTTGAAGCATTGTGAGAGCCATTAACTTTGCTAGTGTTGTGTGCGTGGCCCCGTTTTATAATGCCTGTGCCCTGTAGGTAGCCTGCACTACTGTACTCTGTGTGTGTGGGTGCGTGCGTGTGTGTGTGTGTGTGTGCGCGCTTGTTGGGCTGCCCCTTGCTTGCTTTCATGCATGCTTTTATATCAACATAAGAAAACAAAACAATCTCTTACATCTTAAAATTAAGGAGGTTTGCTAATTCTATGATTTGATTCCCATGATTCTTCTGATCATTTTGTGAGGAGCGACTTGTCATTGTGTATTTTGCGCTCGTTTGGTGACGGATTTCTTCTTGAAGGCTTCTCTATCTGTTCTTTTTTTTTTCAGAACACAGAGAATATTTTCCAAACCCTTGCCTTTCACTCCCTCCGATTACAGGTGCTAATGTCATTTTGAGTATTAAATTACTAACTTGTTTTATTTTTTCTTCTTTTTTTATTTATCAATGTATATTTATCTATCAATGAATGTGCACATATGAGGCAGGTTTAAGATTAAACTATATGAAAATGCTCTTTTTTTGCTTTGTTTGCTGCTTTTCTTTTCTTAAAATGTTGCCATTTATTTGACTTCCAGCTAGATGATATTTCATTACCTCCATTTACTCATGTTGCTATTTAGTTTTAGAGCATTCTCCATATTTTGGCACTATGCAGTATGCTTGAGGAGCTGATTATATAAAGTTAGATTATAATTGTGGAGTATGACCTGAAGGATGTGATGTCAGGGTAAACCTCCTTAATCTGTACGCTTCAGTAGCTGCGCTGCCTTTCCTACAGGCCAGCATGAGTTTGGCTTTACTCCCCTTTTACTCCCCAAGACCTGGCCTCAAACACTCCGCCACCATATTCCGCTGTCACTCCGCTCTACTTCTGGGAACCGCACAGTCGCCGGGTAGAGCTAGCAAGTGACTGGCAGCTTTTCCTGCACCAGACAGCCAACGTTGGTAGAAAACAGTCAAGTGTTTGATGCCAGGTCTAAGGAGTAGATTCCCTCTTCAGGTTCCAGCCTTTTTAATCCTTCCCCTGGCGAGGGCTAACTCACGACCGTGCTGTTTTAGCAGTCTGCTACTGCTGCCTAGTTCTGCCACCTTAACCTTGTCTTTTTGAAACCATAGTGCACTGTAACACCTAGTGGTAAATCACTCCAACCTGCATTTGCTCCACTTATACCCTCTCAACCACATACGCATCTTCAGCTTTAACTCCAGTCAGATTTTAGAGTCGTTATTAATCTTAATTTGATCATTTGCATGCAGTTTTGATTCGTACTAATGTCTCAAACAGTCTTTAAAGGCACACTTGAGAATGGCTTTACGGGTGTTTTTTGGGGGGGATTTTCTTGCACATTGAGCCACTGCAAAGCTTCATAGATTCACTGTTACCTGTTTTTTCTCCTTATTTCTCTCCTCCTCTTGATTTCTGTTCCTTATTATTTTGGTTTTTGGTTCTTTTCCCTTCTCTCTGCTGGCTCCCCCCCCCCCCCCTCTGTTGCGGCATCAGACCTGAGCGCTCCTAAGAAGTGTCGAGCGCGCTTTGGGCTCGATCAACAGAATAACTGGTGTGGCCCGTGCAGGTGTGTATGGTGTGTGCTTGCACTGGCCAGGGCCAGGTGAAGGCTGGGTAAACTGTACACTGGGACTTCCTCCTTGGCTCTCTTGCTGCTGCCTTTCTCTTCCTCTTCTCCTCCCCCCTCCCTCTGTCTGTCTGTCACCGCCAGGCTATCGTGACCTCTCAGCTTCCTCCAGCCACGCCCTGCCGGTCTATCTCTAGGTTCCCACTATTTGATTTTTTTACCTGCTGTTAGGGAAGAAGGGTATTAACAGCATATGCCAGAGTGTGTATGAATGGCGTGTGAATGCGTATGTGTCGATGAAGAAACATTTGGGGTTTCGTTGCAGGATGTACAGTACAATAAGCAGGCTAAACTGGCAGGTCGGGGCTTGGAGGATCTGGAGCCTGATGGCTTGTTCAATATGGAGGACATCCCAGTGTTGCCAGCCTAAACCTAAACCCTGGCTACATGTTTTTGTCCGTGCAATGACGTGTCCATTTTGTTTTTTCTTTCTTTTTCTTTTGTGTTTTTGTCTCTGTGTGTATGTTTGTGTCTACCTCTTTGGCTAACAGATGCAAATACCCCAAAGAAGTGTCGTGCCTTGTTCGGGCTTGACCAGCTGAGTTTATGGTGCAAACCATGCAGGTATAACTGCTGTAGTACCAATGGGAGGAAGACATCCACAATGAGCAGCTTCTTCTCCTTGATTATTTGCTCAGATATCCCTCTTAAAATGCATTTCCATCAGTGTGGTAACAGATGGCAAACTCCTCTGCTCCTTTTTTTCCTTACTGAGGAGCTTCCTGCTATAAATTCCCTCGCAGCAATTTTTTTTTCCTCATTGAACTCGGTTCAAGCCCAGTGGCAGAAAATGGATTTCTAAATAAGATTACTGAGTATTTTATCTCAAAATATCTTGCTGAAAGATCATGCTTCCCTAATGTCATTTGGAATAACACGTCTTACAGTCTGGTTGAAATCCATTTTCTCTCCATGCAGTGGATAATTCCCTCCCATCTTAACTGTCATGTATGTTCTAATTGGCGTCCTTTTGAATAACAATGTTATGCTTACAAATTTAGCCCTGCTTTCTCTGAGGGCCTGCTCAGTGACACTCTTTTCTGTGCCCTCTTCCTCCTCCTTCTCCACCTCTTCTTCCTCCAAACTCCTCTTCAATAACCCTTACTTAGTCCCTACCTGTTGTCTTTCTGTTCTGACACAAGCAGTCTTTGAATTGGGAATATTTTCATGGTAGGTATTTGTCTCTGCTAAGTAATACCCTTTTCTGTGTCTGGCTTGCACCACACCCTTGCCCCACCCTCTCTCTCTCGACACAACTCTTCCAACACCAGCCATCGCAACACATTGTTTGTTTCCGCTTCTACACGTTTCATGTGTCGTTTTAGTCGCTCATAAGGGCCGAAGTCAAACTTTAGCAGCATTAAGAGGCCATTTTTAGCTGTTTAATAGAATATTTTTTCTCCATTTTTGTCATGATTTTAAATGCACTGAATGTCCAACAAGAATTTAACACATTAACTACTCTTTCTTGCTGTTAAAATCGTCTTTGAAGCAAGTAGCACATCACACTCCACTCCCTCACAGTCCGCCATTGCCGGTGTTTCCACTTGGCTCTTATTTCCCTCCCAGCTGAAACACACACGATAAAAAAATAAATAAATACAACAACGCATTATTCCTTAAACAATAATAGCAGATCAGGAGATCAGGAGACTGGAAAGCGCGATAATTCAGTCCTCGTTTTAGGAGCCGAGAGGTTAAAAGTTCTCTCTGGGCTCCATTTCCTAAAAGATGCATCTGGTGTAATTTCCCCCGAGACGGCAAAAATCAATAACATACACGGGCACATACTATGAATCGATATGTCTGTTAAAAAATGGATATTAGCTCATTTGTTGCAGTTTGACAGACAGTTATCGAGAGCAAGATGTCTATGTAGTGGCAAATGATAGCTTTTTACGGCCGGTCGATACACCGCACCACCCAGCGCTGCAGTATCAGTGTAGGGTGCACTAAAAGCCTTATCCCCACTGTTTTCTAGACTTTTCTGGTGTTCTATACCGTCCGCTGTCGTGTGCCTGTACTGTCGAGCTTATCTGAAATGCATGCTTGTCTTTCACCCTGGCATGCAACAAGGTTTCGTGAGCCCTTTTTTATGTGATTTGTCGATGTCCCTCTTCCTTTTCATTCTCAATAATCTGCTCTCTTTGTCCGTGTTTACGTAGACTGTTCCCCCATCAGAGTTACAGGGAAAGCTTCCAACAGCCTCACTTAAACAGCAGATCAGCCTCATATGCTCCAAAAGCCTCAATAAAAACACCTTAGTCTTGTTTTTACCTACTCCCTGTCCCTGTGAGTCTTAAATACTAATACTCCATGGCCTTCAGGCATCTTTGTGATAGAATGGAGAGCTGAGAGAGGGGTCACTGTCAGGGTCAGGGTAAAGATGAGGTGGGCAGAGATTCCCCCTTAACCAAATCTGAGCACAGCCTTCACAGGAGAGTCACCGCAGACAAAATGCAACAATCCCCTACTCTCCCAGCTCCCCCCCTCCCCTCCCCTGCTCGTTCGCCGGGTTCCACGGAGCGCAACGGGTCTGGCCTCGGGACTCGGCAGGCAGGGGGGAGGGTCCCGACCCCAGGCAGGAATGCAAACATGATGCCTTGACCCCTTACGCACACACGCACACTCGTGTCTGTGGGGCAGATGCGGAGTAGTAGTGTGGATCTTGTTGACTTTTTCGCCTCGCATCCAAACTCTGTCCCCTCAGGAGAAGAGAGAGTAGGGCCAGATCGAGGTAGACGAGTGAGACAGGTCCAGTAACCTTGTGTGTTGCTGGAGAGAACATGCTGATCCCCAGCTGGAGCTCTGCCAATAAGACAGGCTTGAGTTTACATCCAGAGAGCAAACCATTACTACATCTAATCTTCTCTCATCATCATCACCATCATCATCTCTGTGTGTGCTTCTCATTTCCCTGCTGCTTCCTGTCCAGCTGCTTCACCTGTGATCTTTCCTTCATGTCTGTCCTGTCTGATGGTTTAGTATTTGAAAGTCGACTGTCATTTCTACCACCTCTTGTCTTAGCACGAGCCGCTTAAACGCACCTGCGAATCCGTCATGTGAAACCAGTTTCATGGAACGGTTGGACTAAATTTAAAACAAGGTGCATTTAAGTCGGCGGCAGTGCTAAGAGGCGATGCGGTTTGAAGACGTGATGCTAAAAGATGCTCTCTGTGTCTCGCCTTGTCCCCCAGGAGAAAAAAAAAGTGCATTCGCTACATCCAAGGTGAAGGCAGCTGTGCCAGTCCTCCCTCTACGGACGGAAGCTTACTAGACTCCCCCCCATCCTCCCCCTCCTCAGTGGTTCCCTCCCCCTCCTCAAAAGAGTCCAAACCTCAGACTGAACAAATGCAACCTCTCTCACTGACTATGAAACCGGCCCACCAGCCACTCCACCACCCGCACCTCCTGGCTGGGCCTCCACCGCCATCTTTGGTTCAGCTGGAAAACTCTGCTGCAGCTAGGAAAACGCCCGGCGCCTCCTCCCACAACGGAGCCCTGGAGCACGGTGACGTCTCGTCCTCGCGGCAGCCGGGCTCCTCTGTGGCGTCCTCAATGGCCCGGCCCTCGGCATCGCTGTGTCATTCCCACTCGCTCCTCCCCTCCACGGCCCCTCAGCCTCTGTCGCTAGTGACCAAGTCTATAGAATAGTCTACCCTATTCTTCTCCTCTTTTCTAGCTCTGCACACACACACACACGCACGCACGCACGCACACACACACACACACACACACACACACACACACACACACACAAACACACCTTTCTAGGCCCTCTCTCTGCTATATTTCACTTGCTGTTGGTTCTTTTCTCTTTACGTTTCTGTGCCATACGGCTTTGAAATTTTAGTTTTTGTTTTATTAAAGTTCATTGGTCAATATTTGACCCATCATTATCAAAAAATCTAATTATTATAAAGAAATGATACAATGAGCTGTAGTATAGCTTTGTGAATCTGCCAAAATTTTTATGAATTTTGTTTTGTCTTTTTTGTAGTGTTAAACAGTGCAAACAGAAAAATTATCTAGTTCAACTTCAAAATGTTTAAAAGACGGATATAAAAAGGTAGGCTAGATTATTCAGTGAGCCCTTTTCTTGAAAGAGTTGGTTCTCCTTCTTTATTTGTATTAAATACGAGCTTGCGAACCAATCATTTGACATCTGTTCAAACTCTAGGAGGGCATGAGGCTAGCGGTGACACCTCTCCGAGGAACAACTTTAATTGTGATGTTACTTGTTCTTGTTTAAATGTACAGAATAATGGGGAGGGGGGGGGATTACTGTGTTAAATATGCATTCTTCCACTGCGTTGTCTTTTTCTTTGTTGTTTACCTTTGGGGCGGAGTCAGGCAAGTTGGGTGGGCTTGAGGGGAGGTCGGGGTGGGAGGGTTGAGGGTTATTAAATTCAAAATGTCACAACGCTAGGACCAGTAGTATTTATTGCTTTAGAGATTGCTTGTTGTACCTTGTACGTGTCTCTTTTGACTTTTTTTTTCTTAATACATTGTACAAATATTTTTTCTTAAGGTAAGCGACTTATATATGAATGATCCATTTTTACAAGGAGGTTTTAAAAGGCAAATCTTTTTGTTATTGATTTCTTTCCTCGCTGAAAACCTGGATTCCACTCAGTGTACTGTGTAGATCTCATGAACAGAAGTATGCACAACTTCATTTCAAGAAATGCGTCTATAAGCCATTTTACAAAAAGAAGAAAAGAAAACTTGAAACAAGAGACAGTGGGTACCGTGTCTTCAGTAGTTGGAAAAGTGTCTAAAGCCCTTCTTTTTTATTGCACAGTCACATCTCTCAGACTGTAGATTCGTGTACAGATTTTCCGTGCCAAATTTTGTGATAATTTTCTCTGCCCCTCTAACCATGCTGTAGGGATCCTTTTTTTTTTTGTTTCGTTGTCGTTTGTTTTTTTCTTTTCTTTTTTTTTTTAATTTTCGATACCATTCTTTGCTGTGACGTTACATAGATTGCTATGTATGTAGTATAAATGTTGCTATAACAAATGTGTTTGGTAGCAAATTGTCAAATATTAAAATTTAAACTTAATAAAAAGGCGGACATCATACTGTATAAACCCACAAGGGCCAAATTATGTATATTAGGAGGTTCATAAAAAAACTATTAAATACAAAAAAATACACAAACTGCCACTTTTAAGTACACTACTACATATAGGTAGATAGAAAAAATAGGCATGTTGATGTTGCAAGAGGCTGTAAAAAAAGCTACAAGAGAATCATCCACTCGGTGCCATTGTAGTTGACATGACGCGACTGTAATCTGTCGATTTCTTCTCTGGTTTATTAAGATGCTAATGATAAATAGTTTGAATGTTTCCTTAACGGCTGTGATGTTCCTGTTCTATTTTATGCTCTTATCTTTTTGTTTGTTTGTTTTTCCTGTTATTTTAAATGGTTCCAAAACCATGTTTTTTTGTAATGAATAAATGTTTATGCTGTACAGTCTCTGTAGCATGCAGTTCTGTATTAATAAAAGCAACTTAGTATGTGCACATCTGCGTCCTCCTTTTATTCCCAAATTCACTGGCAGGTGCGGCGACCTAACAAAGTGTTTGAACAGCATCCTGGCGAGTAGCTGTTATTCAGCTACAGATTGTAACTTTGAATCACCAAAGAATGTGACAGTAATTTGGATATCTTCTTGAAATAAAATGAATAAAGTTACAGTCCAATAGAGAATCATGCCTTTGTAATTAAAATGTGAAAATAGTGGCTCAGATTTCATGGTAAGTTGTAAAAAATATTAAAACCCAGTAACTTTGTAAACAGAGGGCACAGTGTAAACTGTGTAAGCACCGACAGAAAGCAAGAAATTATCAGTGAGGTCATTGTAGCCAAGAAAAAATGAAGATACAAAGGATAGAAAGATAGTTTAAGAAACAGTTTCTACAAATCTGGGGTTCTCAATACTTTGTGTAGTGAGAGCTCTGGATTTGTTGGGTGTCTGTAAATAAAAGAGAATGGTCTAGACATATGAAAAGTGCTTTGGGATAACCTTTGTGATTTGGCGCCATACGAATAAAATTAAATTGTCTTGTTTGCACGCATGCAAACTTTCAGCCATTTAACCAATCAAACACTTAGTATTTCACTTCAAATTCACTCACTTAGCAATCTAACAAGCCACAACCGACCTGTTCTTTTCAAGTGATTACGTGACTTCATGGTGTGAATGTTTCTTTCCAATGATCACACAGATCTCTCAACTGCATTCACTTACCGATATTTTATCACAAATTACATGTCATTTTTAAAGGAGACATTGGACTGTACTTCAGCTAAACGAAAATACTGTGTCATCTCTCCAGGAGACATCTGATAAAAGAGAATGTTACTCAGTCTAAAGCTCTAATTATGTTCACAGTCTGCAGGCAAATGACGCGTGAAATTTAGAAAACGAGGCAAACTTGTCAGAAAACATGTTCTTCCAAAATGTTACATCAAGACAAGCGATTTAGTTGATAAGCTTTATGTTTGTTCCTTAACAGAAAATATAAATGTACTCCCCACATGATGACTTTCTGTAAGATGGAGTAACTGAAGTCGTGCTTTCTAATATTTTCTTTGCTGTGTTGTAGAAGTTCACTGTTTTACGAGCATAAAAGTACACCTGGGATAATTTGCACTCATTTCGGTGGTTCTTCCTCCATTTAACATAGGTATCAGTGACATCCATATACCATCATTATTTAAAGACCTATTGTTTATTTTTTAAAATGAATGCCTCCTTAAGAGTAAATCTGTCATGTATCCATTTATTACCATTAGCTATGCGGGAGCATAGAAAGACTTTGGTTCATAAGGTGTAACAAAATTCATGTCAGTAGCAGCTACTGTGTACACTTGTGGTTTCATTCTTTGCACATTTTGGATTTCACTTTAGTTGTCTATGTTGTTATAAAGTAATCTGAAACTGTCATAGTATAGTATGAATAAAAGTCGTGGTATAGTATGCCAAAAAGATGTCATAGTATAATATGTCAAAAAAGTCATTGTATTGTATGTCATTAAACATCATGAAAAAACGTCACAGTATAGCATGTCGTCAAAAATAATGAAAAAAAAGTCATAGTATACTATGTCGTCAAAAATCATGAAAAAAAGTCATAGTATAGTATGTTGTTAAAAATCATGACAAAAAGTCATAGTATAGTATGCTGTTAAAAATAATGAAAAAAAGTCATAGTATAGTATCTCAATTTTTTTTCCACAAAAAAAGTCATAGTATAATATATCAACTTCTTTGAAGAAAAAAGTCATAGTATAGTATGTCAATATTTTCCATGAAAAAAGTCATACTATAGTTGGTCAATTTTTTCCATTAAAAATCATAGTATAGTATGTCGATTTTTTTTTCCACAAAAGAAGTTGATAGTATGTCAATTTTTTTCTATGAAAAAGTCAGAGTATACTATCTTGATTATTTTTCCACAAAACAGTCATGGTATGATATGTCAACTTCTCTGAAGAAAAAAAGAGTATAGTATCTAGATTTTTTTCCCACAAAACAGTCATAGTATAATGTCAATTTCTTTTCCACAAAAAAGTCATACTATATTATGTCAATTTTTTTTCAATAAAAAAAGTCATAGTATAGTATATAGATTTTTTCCATGAAAAAAGTCATGGTATAGTATGTCAATGATTTTGAACAAAAAACGTCATACTATAGTATGTCAATTTTTTTTTTCCAGAAAAAAAAGTCATAGTATAGTACAGTCGATTTTTTTTTTTTTTTTCACAAAAAAGTCATAGCATAAGATGTCCAGACCTATAGTTGGTCAGTTTTTTCCATGAAAAAATCATAATATAGTATGTCAATTTTTTTCTATGGAAAAAGTCAGAGAATACTATCTCAATTATTTTTCCACAAAACAGTCATAGTATAATATGTCAACTTCTTTGAAAAAAAAAAAATTCATAGTATAGTATGTCGATTTCTTTTCCATGAAAAAAGTCATGGTATAGTATGTCAAAGATTTTGAACAAAAAACGTCATAGTATAGTATGTCGATGTTTTTTTTATTTTTTCAGAAAAAAAAGTCATAGTAAAGTATGTCGATTTTTCGATAAAAAAAGTCATAGTATAGTACGGTCAATTTTTTTTCCACAAAAAATTCAAAGCATAGGATGCCATCAAAAATCATGAAAAAAAGTCATAGTACAGTATGCAGTCAAAAATTTTGAAAAAATTATAGTATGTCAATATTTTCCATGAAAAAGTCAAAGTATAGTATGTCGATTTTTTTATTTAAAAAAAAGTCATGGCATAGGATGTCGTCAAGAATCATGAAAAAACGTGATAGTATGGCATGTCAGCGAAAATCATGAAAAAAACGTCATAGTCTAGTTTGTCATCAAAAAACACACAAAAAAATCATAGAATAATATGTCGTCAAGAATGATGAAAAAAGTCATAGTATAGTATGTCGTTAAAAATCATGAAAAAACATCATAGTATAGTATGTCATCAAAAATCATGAAAAAATGTCATAGTACAGTATGCAGTAAAATTTTTTGAAAAAAGTCATTGTATAGTATGTCGACATGTTTCAAAATAAAAAAGGCATACTATAGTTTGCTGATTTTTTTCCATGAAAGAAGTCATAGTATAATATGTCAACTTCTTTGAACAAAAAAAGTCATAGTACAGTATGTCGATTTTTTCCATGAGAAAAAGTCAAAGTATAGTATGACATTTTTTTTGTACAAAAAAAGTCATACTATATTATATCAAGTATTTCCATTAAAGAAGTCATAGTATAGAATGTAGATTCCCCCCCCCCCACAAAAGTCATAGTACAGCATGTCGATTTTTTTTCCCGACAAAAACGACATAGTATATTATGTCGATTTTTTTCCAGAAAAAAAAAGTCACAGTATATTATGTCGATTTTTTTCCAGAAAAAAAAAGTCACAGTATACTATGTCGATTTTTTCCATGAAAAAAGTCATAGCATAGGATGTCGTCAAGAATCATGAAAAAATGTGATAGTATAGCATATCAGCAAAAATCATGAAAAAATGTCATATTATATATATTATTATATTATATGTCAAAGTGAAGCAAGTCATCAAAAATCCGAAAAAAAGGTCATGGTATAGTATGTCATCAGAAATCATGAAAAAAAGTCATAGAACAGTATGCAGTCAGAAATTATAAAAAAAAGTCATAGTATGTCCATGTTTTTGAACAAAAAACGTCATAGTATAGTATGTTGATTTATTTTCCAGAAAAAAAGTCATAGCATAGGATGTCGTCAAGAATCATGATAAAACGTGATAGTATAGCATATAGCATACTATAGTTTGTCATTAAAAAAAAAACACAAAAAAATCATAGAAAACTATGGCTTGAACAATCATGTCGTCAAAAATTATAGTTTAGTATGTCGTCAAAAATCATAAAAAAGTCATAGTATAGTATGTCGTCAAAAATCATGACAAAACGTCATAGTATAGTATGTCGTCAAAAATCATGAAAAACGTCATAGTACAGTATGTCTCCAAAAATCATGAAAAAAAAGTCATATTACAGTATGCTGTCAAGAATCATAAAAAAACATCACAGTATAATAGCAAGTCATCAAAACCATGAAAAAAAGTCATAGTATAGCAAGTCGTCAAAAACCATGAAAAAAAGTCGTAGTATAGCAAGTCGTCGAAAATCATGAAAAAAAGTCATAGTATAGTATGTCGTCAAGAATCATCAAAAAAGTCATAGTATAGTACGTTGTCAAAAATCATGAAAAAAAATCATAGTATAGTATGTCATCAAAAATCATGAAAAAAACATAGTATAGTATGTCGTCAAAAATCATGAAAATAGGTCATTGTATAGTATGTCGTCAAGAATCATGAAAAGAAGTCATAGTATAGTATGTCGTCAAAAATCATGAAAAAACGTCACAGTATAGTATGTCATCAAAAATCATGAAAAAAGTCATAGTATAGTATGTCATCAAAAATCATGAAAAAACATCATAGTATAGTATGTCGTCCAAAATCATGAAAAAAGTCATAGTATAGTATGTCATCAAAAATCATGAAAAAACATCATAGTATAGTATGTCGTCCAAAATCATGAAAAACGTCATAGTACAGTATGCTGTCAAGAATCATGAAAAAACGTCACAGTATAACAGCAAGTCGTCAAAAACCATGAAAAAAAGTCATAGTATAGTATGTCTCCAAAAATCATGAAAAAAAAGTCATAGTACAGTATGCTGTCAAGAATCATAAAAAAACATCACAGTATAATAGCAAGTCGTCAGAAATCATGAAAAAAGCAGTCATAGTATAGCAACTCGTCAAAAATCACGAAAAAAAGTCATAGTATACTATGTTGTCCAAAATCATGAAAAAAAGTCATAGTATAGTATGTTGTCAAAAATCATGAAAAAAAGTCATAGTATATGTCGTCAAAAATCATGAAAAAAAGTCATCGTATAGTATGTCATCAAGAATCATGAAAAAAAGTCATAGTATAGTATGTTGTCCAAAATCATGAAAAAACGTCACAGTATAATAGCAAGTCGTCAAAAACCATGAAAAAAAAGTCATAGTATAGTATGTCTCCAAAAATTATGAAAAAAAGTCATAGTACAGTATGCTGTCAAGAATCATGAAAAAACTTCACAGTATAATAGCAAGTCGTCAAAAACCATGAAAAAAAGTCATAGTATAGTATGTTGTCAAAAATCATGAAAAACGTCATAGTATAGTATGTCGTCCAAAATCATGAAAAAAGTCATAGTACAGTATACTGTCAAAAATCATGAAAAAGTCATAGTATAGTATGTCATCAGAAATCATGAAAAAAAGTCGTAGTATAGTATGTCGTCAAGAATCATCAAAAAAAGTCATAGTATAGCATGTCGTCAAGAATCCTCAAAAAAAGTCATAGTGTAGTATGTTGTCAAAAATCATGAAAAAAAGTCATAGTATAGTATGTTGTCAAAAATCATGAAAAAAAGCCATAGTATAGTATGCTGTCAAGAATCATGAAAAAAACGTCATAGTGTAGTATGTTGTCAAAAATAATGAAAAAACGCCATAGTATAGTATGTCGTCAAGAATCATGAAAAAAAGTCGTAGTATAGTACGTCGTGTGCTGCATTAGTTAATGAGGTGCCGCACACCTGGCATGGACGAGGTGGTTAAGAGCTCCTGTGCCAACAGCAGAGGAGAGAGGCCTCTGGTGCGGAGACTGCTGGTCCTGCTGCCTCTCACTGTGGGATTTTTGTTGTCTTGTTTGCTTGTTTCCATTCTAATAAGTCCCATGGATTTGTGTGTTTTAAAGGTGTTCATGTGATTATTTTGAGTCAGTGTTGGAGTTTTCTTCGCCCCATAGGTCTGCAGTAAGGGTGGGGCGTAAAAAAACACAAAAAAACATCATAGTTTAGTATGTCATCAAGAATCATGAGAAAAGGTCATAGTTTAGCATGTCAACAAGAATCATGAAAAAAGTCATAGTATAGTATGTCTCCAAAAATCATGAAAAAACGTCTTAGTGTAAAAGCTAGTCGTCAAAAACCATGAAAAAAAGTCATAGTATAGCAAGTCGTCAAAAATCATGAAAAAAAGCCATAGTGCAGTATGTAATCAAAAATCAAGGAAAAAACGTCATAGTATAGTATGTTGTCCAAAATCATGAAAAAACGTCATAGTATAGTATGTCGTCCAAAATCATGAAAAAAGTCATAGTATAGTATGTTGTCAAAAATCATGAAAAAAGTCATAGTACAGTATGCTGTCAAGAATCATGAAAAAATGTTACAGTATAATAGCAAGTCGTCAAAAACCATGAAAAAAAGTCATAGTATTGCAAGTTGTGAAAAATTATGAAAAAAAGTCATAGTGCAGTATGTAGTCAAAAATCAAGGAAAAAACGTCATAGTATAGTACGTCGTCAAAAATCATGAAAAAATGTCACAGTATAGTATGTCATCAAAAATCATGAAAAAAGTCATAGTATAGTATGTCATCAAAAATCATGAAAAAACGTCATAGTATAGTATGTCGTCCAAAATCATGAAAAAAGTCATAGTATAGTATGTTGTCCAAAATCATGAAAAAAGTCATAGTATAGTATGTTGTCAAAAATCATGAAAAAAGTCATAGTACAGTATGCTGTCAAGAATCATGAAAAAATGTTACAGTATAATAGCAAGTCGTCAAAAACCATGAAAAAAAGTCATAGTATTGCAAGTTGTGAAAAATTATGAAAAAAAGTCATAGTGCAGTATGTAGTCAAAAATCAAGGAAAAAACGTCATAGTATAGTACGTCGTCAAAAATCATGAAAAAATGTCACAGTATAGTATGTCATCAAAAATCATGAAAAAAGTCATAGTATAGTATGTCATCAAAAATCATGAAAAAACGTCATAGTATAGCATGTCGTCCAAAATCATGAACAAGGTCATAATATAGTATGCTGTCAAGAATCATGAAAAAACGTCACAGTATAAAAGCTAGTCGTTAAAAAACCATGAAAAAATGTCATAGTATAGTATGTCGTCAAAAATCATGAAAAAATGTCATAGTATAGCAAGTCGTCAAAAATCATGAAAAAAAGTCATAGTATAGCAAGTCGTCAAAAATCATGAAAAAAAGTCATAGTATAGTATGTCATCAAAAATCATGAAAAAACATCATAGTATAGTATGTCGTCAAAAATCATGAAAAAAGTCATAGTATAGTATGTCGTCAAAAATCATGAAAAAAGTCATAATATAGTATGCTGTCAAGAATCATGAAAAAACGTTACAGTATAATAGCAAGTCGTCAAAAACCATGAAAAAAAGTCATAGTACAGTATGCTGTCAAGAATCACGAAAAAAGTTACAGTATGATAGCAAGTCATCAAAAACCATGAAAAAAAGTCATAGTATAGCAAGTCGTCAAAAATCATGAAAAAGTTATACTATAGTATGTCGTCAAAAATCATGAAAAAATGTCATAACATAGTATGTCATCAAACATCATGAAAAAAAGTCATAGTATAGCAAGTCATCAAAAATCATGAAAAAAAGTCATAGTATAGTATGTCGTCCAAAATCATGAAAAAAGTCATAGTATAGTATGTCGTCCAAAATCATGAAAAAAGTCATAGTATAGTATGTCATCAAAAATCATGAAAAAAGTCATAGTATAGTATGTCGTCAAAAATCATGAAAAAAGTCATAGTATAGTATGTCATCAAAAATTATGAAAAAAAGTCATAGTACAGTATGCTGTCAAGAATCATGAAAAAACGTTACAGTATAATAGCAAGTCGTCAAAAACCATGAAAAAAAGTCGTAGTATAGCAAGTCGTCAAAAACCATGAAAAAAAGTCATAGTATTGCAAGTTGTGAAAAATTATGAAAAAAAGTCATAGTGCAGTATGTAGTCAAAAATCAAGGAAAAAACGTCACAGTATAGTATGTCGTCAAAAATCATGAAAAAATGTCACAGTATAGTATGTCATCAAAAATCATGAAAAAAGTCATAGTATTGGATGTCGTCAAAAATCATGAAAAAAGTCATAGTATAGTATGTCATCAAAAATCATGAAAAAAGTCATAGTATAGGATGTCGTCAAAAATCATGAAAAAAGTCATAGTATAGTATGTCGTCAAAAATCATGAAAAAAAGTCATAGTATAGTATGTCGTCCAAAATCATGAAAAAAGTCATTGTATAGTATGTCGTCAAAAATCATGAAAAAAAGTCATAGTATAGTATGTCGTCCAAAATCATGAAAACATTCATAGTATAGTATGTCGTCAAAAATCATGAAAAAAAGTCATAGTATAGTATGCTGTCAAGAATCATGAAAAAACGTTACAGTATAATAGCAAGTCGTCAAAAATCATGAAAAAAAGTCATAGTACAGTATGCTGTCAAGAATCATGAACAAAAGTCATAGTATAGTGTTACGGCTGTGTATGTGTTCTGTGCTGCTGTCCCTTTTCCCTCCCTTGTAGATCTGCCCAGGTGTGCTGCATTAGTTAATGAGGTGCCGCACACCTGGCATGGACGAGGTGGTTAAGAGCTCCTGTGCCAACAGCAGAGGAGAGAGGCCTCTGGTGCGGAGACTGCTGGTCCTGCTGCCTCTCACTGGCTACGGTTACATGATAGCTTCTCATTCGGAATGAAATAAATCTGAATGAAATCATTCGGAATTAAAGTCTTTCCAGGTAGTTTACATGGGAAATATTCATTCCGAATGAGGGTTTACATGGGAGATCAGTTCAATCGCCTTTATTCAGGTCTGTGCAAGGTTTGGGGCAGGGAAGGTTTCTGATTGGGTAGGGGGCGGGGCGGATGTTACGTGTTTACTTTACCGGAAGAAAACACTGTAGTCCTCGCTCCGGATAACAAGATGCTTGACGACGCCATTCTTAGTGCCTTTTTCGGGCTTGTTTTGCTTATATTCTTGAAGCAGCAGTACGACAACAACCTTGTTCTGCTAATGCTTCATCTGTTGAGGAGGAGAAGAGAGGTAGAAGGTCGAAGAAGGGAGATAGAAGACCGTGCTGTGGCGAATGGAAACCGGTGAGTGCAACAAGTCCGACTGCTCTATCTCAGCCCATTGCTATGCAGCCCGTTGCTATGCGCGCTATATACGTCATCGCGCCAGAAGGGCAAGGAAACGAGCATGCGCAGAAAGACCGGAATGAACTTAAAGAGGAATGAGTGTATACATGCACACAAAATTCTTTCATTCGGAATGACGAACGGAATAAACCACCCCCTTTAATCGGATTTAATTTTCAATCGGAATGACCGTTTTTCAATTGGAATGACCGTTTACATGACCACTTTTAATTGGAATGGCCTTTCATTCCGATTAAAAGTGGAATTAAACTGTGCATGTAAACGTACTGATTGTGGGATTTTTGTTGTCTTGTTTGCTTGTTTCCATTCTAATAAATCCCATGGATTTGAGTGTTTTAAAGGTCTTCATGTGATTATTTTGAGTCAGTATGTCGTCAAAAATCATGAAAAAAAGTCATAGTATAGTATGTCGTCAAAAATCATGAAAAAAAGTCATAGTATAGTATGTCGTCAAGAATCATCAAAAAAAAGTCGTAGTATAGTACTTCGTCAAGAATCATGAAAAAAAGTCGTAGTATAGAATGTCGTCAAAAATCTTGAAAAAAAGTCATAGTATAGTATGTCGTCAAAAATAAAAAAAAACGTCATAGTATAGTATGTCGTCAAAAATCATGAAAAAAAAGTCATAGTATAGTATGTCGTCAAAAATCATGAAAAAAAGTCATAGTATAGTATGTCGTCAAAAATAAAAAAAAACGTCATAGTATAGTATGTCGTCAAAAATCATGAAAAAAAAGTCATAGTATAGTATGTCGTCAAAAATAAAAAAAACCGTCATAGTATAGTATGTCGTCAAAAATCATGAAAAAAAGTCATAGTATAGTATGTCGTCAAAAATAAAAAAAAACGTCATAGTATAGTATGTCGTCAAAAATCATGAAAAAAAAGTCATAGTATAGTATGTTGTCAAAAATCATGAAAAAAAGTCATAGTATAGTATGTCGTCAAAAATCATAAAAGAAATTCATAGTATAGTGTGTTGTCAAAAATAAAAAAAAAACGTCATAGTATAGTATGTTGTCAAAAATCATAAAAGAAATTCATAGTATAGTATGTAGTCAAAAATCATGAAAAAATCATAGTATGGTATGTTAAAAAAAGTCATAATATAGTATGCCAAAAAATTTCATAGTAAAGTATATCATAAAAAAATGACATAGTGTGGTATTCCAAAAAACATGTCATAGTATATCTTGTCAAAAAAAGTCATAGTATAGTATGTCAAAGTCATATTATAGTATGAGAAAAAAAAAGTCATAATATAATATGCCAAAAAAGTCATAGTATAGTATGTCAAAGTCATAGTATAGTATGCCATAAAGAATCCAAAAAATGTCAGAGAAACAAAAACTGCTGCTGCTAAACAGGGGAAAATACAAATATCTACAAGGCCATACATGCAGAGAGAAAGATCATGGTGAGTATTTGGTACTCACTCCCACATACGGACTACAACTATTGCAAGGTATGAAGCACAGGCATTACAGTATATGCACACACTACATACTTGAACGTGGTCTGGGATCAATCTATGTTCACACTGTAACACATACAGTACACAGACATGTCTCTGTCTGTATTCAATTGCTTCAGCAAAGATACATTTTACTGCCAAGTATCAAAAGGAGGACAAAGATGACTGCATTCCCTGTGTAATTGTAAAAAAGGTGGAGAGTACAGAACAGCATGAATGTGAAGAAGACTACCTTACCATGCTGGAAACAAGAGGGAAAACTATCGTGCAAAAAAGTTCAGTTCTGATGCTGTGATCCCTAACACTTAGATCAGACAAATCCCCTTTCAGCTATATTGTGTGGCCACATTCAATATTACCTATGTGTCATGCAAATGGACCTCCAGTGCTAAATTAATAATAAAGTGATACTTGTCTAATCCCTTTAGGGAACCTCTCCATTCCCTTGCTTCCGTCTATGTGGAGGCCAGAGTTCAGGATTAGCTCAGAGCAGCACCTCTGGAGCTGCTAGAGATTCAGCGACTTGCTGATGAACACTTGAATACGGCTGCTAACAAAAGGGGCTTGTTGTGCGTAATGTGTGTATTGTAGCTGTCCATTTCTATATTTTGACAACACACTCAGCACTTCAAAACCACTTTTAATACATAAGCTGCTGGATGTTATATCACAGTAATGATCTAATTTTGTGTTGGCTTATACGGCCGGCTTCTTGCTGTTTCATCTGTGAAATATTGTTGCTGCAGCCTCTCAGTTCCTCCAGGAGTCCTATCAGTAGTTATGTCAGGAATTCTGTGTACAAATTTTCCGTATTAGAAGCAGCACACAGGCGTTACATTGCAGTCAAAGCAGGCTATGTTGTTTGGGTTGGTCTCCACTTACGTGACGTTCTCAGCGGATCAACAAAAGCTTTGCAAGAAAAACAGTCTCTGTGTGTGCACGCTGGCAAGTGAGTGTAACATTTTATGGATTCAGTCCGCACACTGAGGAGAGCAGCATTGATTTCTTATTTATTTGAAGTTTGCTTAAATCTACAAAGTATCCCAGCAAACAACGAAAAAGTATTAAAGTGTAGCTGAAATACAGCGTGCATGTTGTACTTGAACAGGGCCATAATGTATAGACCGTCCTCTAGTGAATACCAAGCAAAGAAGAACTAAAACCAGGGGGATGGGTTCAGTTGTGATCAAGCAAACGCGGGACTCTTCTTTGTTCCCTTTGAGTGTATACAATATGTACACTTAATGCATTTGTGTGGGCTATACCCTTGAACTATAAACCATTAGACTAGCGACGTACAACACGGGAGCGTCCGTGACGGTTCTATTACATTTCAATGAGGAGGAAAGGCGTTGTATACCTGAGTAAAGAAAGGACGTTTTTTGATGTCAGTGTGGCATGGAGGAACAATGTTGAAGGCCATTGCTGCAGGCAAGCATACAAATCAGAAAACATTGCAGAACATTAAATATGTCCCCTAGGTTACAACAAACAAAACACAAAAAGGAAATTGTTTCGGATGTTATTAAAAAAAAGAGACGTATACCCCTGACCCTGATCACAGCAGCAGAACAGAATTGAAAGGTTGGAGAAATGGCCGCAGCGCACAGCATAAACATCTACACTCTCCTGAAGATGAAAATGCCACGTTTTCTTACAGCTTCATATTCACTGATTTACGCCGTCCTCCATAATGACATTCCCCTTTTCACCCCAATTAGGTTTAATATGAAGTTAAAAGAGAAGAGGATAAAAGGTCACTGTTCCGTTTCTCTGTGTGTGTGTGTGTGTGTGTGTGTGTGTGGGCGAGTTTCCGAAGGTGCTCTTCAGGTTGGCTGCTTTTTTGTGAAAAGGAGTTCTTATAAGGCTCTTAAAGCGAAAAATGAAGATAAAATTAAAAAGCCCAAATCGCACGGACAGTTCAAAAGAACACATTGAAACCAACTCCTATGCATTGGAGCCCTGCTGTGACCTTCATAAGGGTGGAGCAAACCCTCATTCATTCCTCATGCACTTTGATATGTTGCTTCCTAAAAGACCAATGCTCCAGCCAACAACATTCATTGGTTCAAAAGGCACTTGAGTAATTGTTTGGGAGTTGGAATACTGAGTCGGTGCCCTGGTTGCGTCGTTCACGGCTGTATCTCATGATCTCAGGACCTAAGTTATGAGTCCAAGGATGAACTGGAGTCCATTGA
This sequence comes from Epinephelus lanceolatus, assembly GCF_041903045.1. Lineage (NCBI taxonomy): Eukaryota > Metazoa > Chordata > Actinopteri > Perciformes > Serranidae > Epinephelus > Epinephelus lanceolatus. Next base: position 23,257,138 of record NC_135754.1, on the reverse strand, counting down.
TTTTTTTTTTTTTTTTTTTTGCAGGATTATATAGGAAAAAAACCACAAAGGTAAAGGTTTCCAAGGTCATGTCAATACTTATTACAAGTTTGCACTACGGTGTAGGAGAAATAGAAAAAAGATACAGAACAGCAAGGTCTGAGTGTTTCAAGTGATGTGTTGTACTCTCAAACAGTGGTGTGAAAAAAAAAAAGTTATTTCAGAAAGCTAAATGTAAAAGGCCTTTTGGAAATCTTATGAAAAGGGGAAAGATCATTATATGTTATACATTATCAGAATCAGTGCAGCATCTGGCCAAATTTTGCATTAACATAAAAGAGGACTGTGGTGCTACAGTATTTCAATTAAAGAGTTCATGGGGATGCCGTCACTTTTGGCTCTTGTCAGTTTCGCAAAAATTTGCTATAATAAACAAAAAACATTTTAAAGACTGGCATTTAAATGAATTTTACTAATTAAATAGAATGTTTTCTATTTCTGATATTGGATGCATCCTTTTTCCACATTTTTGTGTGTGTGTTTTGTTAAGGGAATTAAAGGAAAAATAGATTAAATTTAGGATTATCTGTTGCTACATGTTTGCCATATGTTCCTATATGAGCTGCATACTGTTCCGGGAAAACACATGAAACTACATTGGAAAAAAAAAATCCAGAGAAATAGAGTAAGCACGTACAAGAACTCCTGGATGACAAAAGCAGACATTAGAGACATTACTTCATCTCATATGTCATCAGCTTTTGTTGCTCCAAACCTCTTGTCTATACCTATTTTCATCCCTTTTAAAGCATACAAACAAGTAACTTGTAGACTAAATATCCTCCTCTTTTCCTAAACTAATTTTGAAAGAATCATCCCACTCTTTATTCACTAGCAATTGTCCTCTAACCTTGAAGAACACAATGATGCACATGAAAGGTGGGTATTTCGAGAGATTTTCTCTTTCCTACAATATGAAAGAGTCCCTTTTATCTAAGAAATAAATAAGGGCGACCACACAAGGGAAATTTTGGTACAATTTGGTGCACAATGCTTCCCCTAAAGGACTATCCTGTGGTGTGCCAGTAACAAGGCCATCTTTAATCAGAAGGATTTTGGATCCATTAAGGCCATATTGTGTGTATTGCACTACAATAGATTCTGAAAAAGGGGGACAATGAAAGCAGCGATCAAGTACACAGAGGAGAGGAATAAGCAACAGGGAGCGCAGGGATGTTCCTTCAGAGAATATTTCAGCAATTCAGACCACAACATGGAGAGCCTTTTTCCTTTTTCAGCTCAAGTCTCTCTCATAAACCTGCGGCCCTCCTTTAAAATCAAATGCCACAGCGTCTGATGTATGAAAGGTCACGCAGTGGCAACAGTTGGGCAATAACACAGACAGATTTGAATATCTATTATGTTCCTCGTGTTATGCTACATAAGCCGACAGGACAATGAGCTGCTTCAAGAGCACTCTCACATGTGTGACGTGTGTGTAGCTGTGACTGACAACAATGAAAGTGTTACCTAAACCACGACTACTCTTCAAATTGCAGTTATCCAGTCAGTAGCTGTCATGGGTGACAAAGCCAAAAGTGAGCTGTACAAGAGGTTGATGAGTTCAGTTCTGAAAATATTAGCTGATAAATTTATTTATTGATTGATTGATTTTTTTTCTTTTATTAAAAGACTCATACAACTTGTGCAGCTATAAGTCCCATTTATTCAACTGTATGATCAGAGGCCTGTACTACGAACCCAGTCCAGCTTACCCAGGATATCTTTTCGTTATCTGGTTTGACTAACCCTAACATTGGCTGTCTGGATAACCGGTACTACAAAGCTGGTTATCAACTAGTTCAGTCAACTCTGGGTTTTCCTATCCAGCCTACCCTATCATGTAAAAGACGCAGAGGTGTTAATTACGAGTGACATCATCAGAACCATGAATTAAGTAGGCTGCTTCATATGATATGAGATGAAAAGGTACTGAAAGTGTCTGTCATTGCGAGACAGTAAAATGGTAATGACACGGCATGTAAATGATACTCTGCAATCCTATAACGGAAAATGTAGAAACGTTGAGAATACTATCCAAAAATACACCGTCATCTGAGACCTAAATTACGTGTAGGTATCTCCAGGAGTATTTTTTGCTATGAAGTTGGAAGATGATGAACCTACTTTGAATATGTCACATCAAACAATCTAAAGTAATGCCAGACTATTTCTGCTACTGACATAAAGAGTGGAAAAATAACCTAGTTAATGACTGATGAGGCCTATCTGACCCAAATATTGCATTTGCAATAACGGGAGCCAACTAACAGTATGTGTTAGTTCTCGCCACACACATGTCTCATGTTATTTTAAGCTGCAGTGATGGAATCAGAGTGTAAAATAGCAACACTGTCACTGCGGACTGAAATGAACTTGAGCTTGAAGTTAAAATACTGCTAAAAATCACGTGTTTAGTGTGTTAACGATCTCTCCATTTGTTAGAAGCTCTGTTTTAAACCAGTGGAAATAGAGCCCTGAAACAATGAAATTATTCTACTGACCTATAACAACATATAGGCTGCTCTTTTTTTTATTGGAGACTCTGGACTTTTGTCCATGGATGCTTTTATTTATTTATTTATTTTATTTTATTTTATTTTATATACTTTATTAATCCCTGAGGGGAAATTCAATTTTTCACTCTGTTGTCAATTACACACAGGTCCGAACACACACATGCACAAACTGGACCTATACATGCACTAAGTGGAGAGACGTCAGAGTGGGCTGCCCATGACAGGCGCTCTGAGAGGTTGGGGAGTTTGGTGCCTTGCTCAGGGGCACCTCGGCAGTGCCCAGGAGGTGAACTGGCACCTTTCCAGCTACCAGTCCACGCTCCATATTTTGGTCCGGACGGGGACTTGAATAGGCGACCCTCCGGTTCCCAACCCAAGTCCCTATGGACTGAGCTACTGCCGCCCTTCTTCAGTGATCTGATTGGTCAGAGGTCGGCGTGTTGACAGGCTGTGATCCGATACTCTGAATTTAATCTGCTCCGGAGCAGGTTAGCTGTTCTGCATAAGTTACCACCATGACTTATCCAGGTAAAAAGGGAACCAGCCTCGTAGTACTGAGAGGACAAATGCACACACCCTGGTGCACTACTCATCTGTGCTTAACACTGTTGGAGAAGTGCTTTGAATGTTATTTCATGGCTGTGTTATTGTGTGACTTTGGTGTGTTAAAGGGTTAGTTTGGATTCACTGCTGGAAAGGGCTGCCTGTTTGGGAAGTATAGACATACGACTGGTTGAGAGACCAGCTTATGCTGTATGAGTTGTGTAAGAGCTTGTAAACTGTTGTTTTGATATAAGTTTTGCATTCTCTAAATAGGATTGCCTGTGACTTCAATTCATCAAGACTTCGCTCCGTTTTTGGATTCTTTGTCCACTGGCAACCTGGTCTCACTTTGAAGTCATTGAAATCCAAACGGTTGGCCAGTGACTTCCAGCATCAGACACTGATGAAAAAAGCCGTTCTTTAACGCTGGCATGATATGCAGCTGGTTGCTGTTATAGCTTAACAGTGGCCAACGGCATCAGGGGGAATCATGACGGGACAAGAATGAAAGATAAGGTTAAGGTGGCGAAAGTTCGAGTAGGGTGGTTGGGTGGGTGGGGTGTTAGACGGGTCCAACAAACACCAAATTTCATCCAGGAGAGCGGTGTTTGCATCCTGTAAAATTGTCAAGCCAAGCCCTGTTCTTTTTTCCTAAACCCAACCATGTGCGTTTGTTGTTGAAGGAAAAAAAAAATGTCAATTTGCGGTGTTATACCTTTCCTAAAATATTCCTTTAGAGAGCCAGATATTTTTCCCTTGTTGACAGACTCTGAAACAGAGCTAAATTAAATAATGAATAATGGACTTAGATTATTTAGGGTGGTCAGACTTGTGTAATTGAGCAACTGTTTGCTGTCATATCAACTTTACAAGGTGTTAATATGTCAGTGTTATTTTGATTTTGTTTGTTTCTACTGCCCCCAAGTGGTCAGAAAATTAGTTAATGGGTTTAATCGACCTCTTCAGGTAATCTATATTGCCAGCTTAGCACAGCTAACACCTGCCACACAAAGGAGACAGGTCTCAAAATGTATTTGGAAAGCCATGACGTCACAGGTATTGATTGACAATCTTATCAATGCTCAAAGTTCACAGCCTGATTATTGCTAAATGCATTTATTGTCAAGATGATAACAGCCTGATCTCGCCTTGATGGTGCTCCGTGTGGGGACTTCTGTGATTACAGCACATAACACCTTGAGAGCAAGTGTCCAAGAACAAGAGAGAGAGCTGCAGAGGAGAGGTGCAGCACATATACAGGTGTTATGTGTATGTGCTGCTGTCTGAATGTAGGCTTGTGTGTCACCTTCCCAGCACAAGTGCCCTAGTCCCTAATGATGGCGGTGTGCAGCGAGCTAACTACCCTCACAGTGGAGCGAGCCCCCAGGCTAGTGCCACATCTCTCCATCAAGGCCTGCCTTCATCCCGCTTTACACTGGGCCCTTTCCAAAGACACACACATACACACACACACACAGAGCCAATGACAAATAATTCATATTATGGCCTGCCTGAAAGTTTGCCACACTACCTCATTAAGCAGCCTATTGTAACTGGCTGACATTCTCTCAGCATAATAACATTCCTTGGTCGGGTTGTTTTTGAAGTGACATCTCACTAGAGGGAAACAGAAATAAATAAAGAAATAAAAAAAACACCCAGTTGTGCTATGTTGTTTTTCACCTTCGGAACTCTCAAGGTGATGCAACTTTAGCTGCCAGATATCAATAATGGATCCCTGTTGTTTCTTGATATGAATGAATGATATTAATGAAGACACTATGGCTCAATCCAAACCTACATATTGAGTTTGATCTCCCACTTAGGGCTGCATTGATTTTTCCTCTTAGCCACACAGTCCAGTGCACCGCTTCTGACACGCCGACGAACATTAGTCTGTTTGATTTCATCTGCAAAATTTACAATGGGCAAAGAGAGAGGCATGCTGGGTAGGCAGGGAGGAGGAGGAGGAGCGCATGGGGGGCATTGGGGAAATGAGGTGTATGGCTTGATGAGGGTGTGGAGAGACGGGGGTAAGTGAATATGCTCCTTTGATGTGCTCCATGTTTGCGCACACGGCAGCAAATGGCAGAATGGCAACAGTGTGGGAGTTTTTTGGGTTTTTTTTCTCCGAGTGGCAATCAGTCAGTTCAGAGGCGCTGAGCTCCTGGCGAGCCTACAAGGCATGTGGCTAGGTGCTCTCTGTCCTGGGGGCGAGACGGGGAGAGCTCTGACTTAGCTCTGACTTTTCCGGGGCATCAACGAGGCATGGGAGAGGAAGAGGAAACTTTCTCAGCAAAGTGAAATGGGGAAAGAAAGAAGGGGGGTAGGGGGGGAATCATCCAAGTGAGGCAGACTTGAAGTTAAAGCACTGACGAGCACTTCAATCTTCGCTTCAGTCTCGACAAGTATGCCAAACATGGATTTTGCATAAACACACAGCACTTCAGAGGCAGGCGTCGAGATAAAGATGAAGTTAGTCGAATAACAAAAGGGAAAATGAGAGGAGGATGGAAGGCGAACCCCCAAACATGAGGAAAGATGGAAGACAACCCCTGCTAAGTTGGATTCTGCGGCTGTCTTCCATCTCCCTCAGCAGATAGCAGGAATGATAGCAGAGCATGTTCCAGCCTCCTATAATGAAGTCCAGATGCATCGAGTCAGCTCTGCTCCTCATCATCACGGGCTGTGACCTTGGGAAAACTACCTCAGCTGTGGGCCTTCTCTCATATTTACAGAATACTGCAGAGACACAGCAACCACGCTCGCTGCTCAGGGATTAGGAGCAGAGAATTCCACAGTAACAAACGTCTTTTCCAAATGCCAAACGGCTGCGTCTCTGAACCTCACTTAATGTTGAATTAATGGAGTGGCTTGTGTCTTGCTCTCTTTAACCGTCCTCTTCCTGCACGGGAGGCGATGCTATTGAGCTGACCCTGACCTGAACATGTATCCTGTGTTATAACACAGAGGACACTGTCAGTGTGGAAAATCTGTTCCCCTTTATTCAGCTGCATGGATCTACTGTCTTTTCTTGCAAAAGGCTTACACTGAGAGGCCAGGGGGACATGACGAAAACATTTACAAAAATGTCTTATTTCACCTGAAAGCAGTAGCTCCATTGAGGCAGAGCAACTTCGGGTAAAAAAGTCAAATGATTTAATTAAAATCAGATTATATTGTAAGCACGAAATTATAATGTATTGTAGTTTGTCCTCCAAGTGATGAATAATAAGTAAGCAGGCTCGGAATGGCCTTCCGGAGAACCAACTGCTGTTGAATCAGAGAAGAAGAAAAAAACTAACAGACTAACTAAAAAACAGCGCGTGACAACCTAAGGCAATTTGATGAAAAGCATGTAGCTCAAAATGTCACCTCAGTGGTGATTTAATTAATATGTATGGGAGCAAATTCTAGTGTGCGGACTCTGTTCCATGATCTCTTGTTCTGCACCCAGTTTTTATCATCCAGATTTGTGTGCTTTTGTGAACTTTTTGTTCAACTTTAAGCAATGACTGTATTCGAGGATGGACAATGTGTCTTCACTTATTCCCATGGTACAAGAACAAAGCCAAAATATCCCGGTCACGGCCGCTGCCATCTTGCAATGCAACGTCATCTGGAGTCAGAGTCCACGCAGTAGCAATCTCCATGGTATTGAGTCCCAATGTCCTATAAATCATGAGCAGCACCATTGATCGCGAACGCACCAATGGGCAGACACAGCTGTCAATCATGATGTCAAACCCCCACGGTTTTATAAAGAACGAAAACCTGTTCTTACATCAGCATGATAAGAACTGCCTGAAATGACAGAGACAATCTGTGGGAAAAATGTCTTCAGTGTGTATGATGTGTAACATGGAGGGGGCAGCGTTTATGTCATAAGTTATACTTCAACCAGCCACCAGGGGGAGATCAAGAATTTTTTGGCTTCACCTTTGGGGAGTTGTCACGTTGTCCATCTTTATTATACCGTCTACTTTTTAAAAGTAGAAGGATTTGGGGTTGCTGTTTATGAACAGTATCGTCAGTGAACATGAAAGTGAAAGCTAACCTCCTGCTACATTTGCGTTTTTTCGGCGCTATGTCCACAGTTTTCATAGCTTCCTCTTGGGTGAGTGCTGCTTACTTTCTGCCACCTGTTTGCTACCTTTTTATTAAGTCCCAGGAATGTCCCAAATAGAGCAAAATAAGAAGAAAATAAGAAAATACAGGCAGAGGACAGAGTCTCTGAAGATAAATACACCACCACAAACTTCTATGAGATGATTGAGAGGGGGGGGGGGAGAGCCAGGATGAAAGTGTCAGGGGTACAGACCTTTTTTTAATACAAAAGTCAGGAGCTTGCCGAGAACTCAACAGGGGGTGCACCCCACTACTGAGTCTGCAGCCAAAAGTCAGCCTGATCCCATCTGTTTTGCCAGAGTTATAGTAGAAAAACAGATTTTTCTCTCATTTATTTGTTGAAGATTGTAAATGTATATCACCTGTTAGACTTATCTGTAGGCTATGTATCAGTGACAGTTTAATTTATCATGCTAGCCTATTTTTGGTGCTAGCTAAAGTTAACAGAGACATGGGAAGGACGGTGGTTGCATGATGTTGCTGGTCAGTCTGCTTAAGACAGTCCATGCTCTTGACAAAAACATATGATTAAGAGATTTTAGTGTATGTGATGGGCAAGGATTCGTGACAGTTTAAACATCTAATTCCAACTCAATGTTATTCAAAGGAGAAACTTATGATTATTACACTTATATGAGTTCGACACATTGGACCATTTTCCTACACTTGTGACATTTAACATAATACAATGATTTCAGAGTAACATGGTCATTTGTTTGGGGGAATAACTGAAGCATTAATGAGCTTTGTATGCCAGAAATATTTAAAGAAAACTTCACCCACAAAATTACAATTTGTGTATCAGTTAGTACTGCCGTGGTACCTTGACTTTGTGAAGAAAACTTTGTTTAACTCACATGTAACCACGGTAAAAAGCTCACATATTGATTTATTAGCAAGTGAGGTTTAACAACAGCAGAACTATATCAAAACATCCGTTTACAAAGGATACGAGGAATGTGCATGAGCAAGCACGTGCAGCACTCCTCAAAGCCAGACTCCAATACTAAGTCTTTTTTAGAGAGTTTGTGACGTACTGAGAATACAACTGGATAAAAAAGACTTACACTGAATGAGTTGCGTGAGAGTTTGTAAACGGATGCTTTGATATAGTTTGCCATGGTCCCCAATCAATCAATAAATCAATATGTAGGCTGTTTTCCATGGAGGTGTGCAAGAGAAAGTTTTCTTTACCAATTCAAGGTACTACGGCATGACTAAGTGATATACAAATGGTCACTTTGTGGGAGAAGTATTCCTTTAAGTACATACTTGCTTTGTGGTTGATTTATCCAACTATTTATTTTGTGCTGCCCCTGTGTTTCTCTCGTACCGACAGAGAGGGGCAAAAGTAGCAATGCACAACATCAGTTTCCGGTCTGATTGCGTCAGACTCATTTATCCAAAAATAAAAAATAAAACAAAACAAACAAACAAACAAAAAATGATTGGTATTGGTGGAGGACATGTGTATGTTGTTCACTACAAAATTACTATAGATAAATTACTCTAGATGCAAATAAGGAAATACTAAAAGTTAGACTTTTGCCTCGGCCCTCCTCTACTTCTAGAAGAGTCTATACATTGTTTTAGGAAAATCCTGCATGGTATACCTTTAACAGTGACATAAGCAGATTGAAGTCCGAATGCACTGGGCACACTGGATGTAAAACATCACTGTAATCAGTTAAAATGGCAGCAGTCGTCCTCTTTTTAGTTGCCGGAGAAAAACTTGAGTAGTCCTTAAAATAAAACCTCAAATCCTGCTCCAATTCCCCTACAAGGTGCTGAATATAAGCCCCGCAGAAGAGGCAGTCGTCAATTAGTATTCCTAAGCCCCTGTGAAATTCAACAGTCTCGATCACTTTGGTTGAGTATATGCTTAACAAGTTGGTTTCATCCCGAGTCTGACAATGGGAGCAGATTGTGTTTTTGTACTGCATATTACTTCTTATTACCTCTTTTAGTGATGGGAGATTAGAAAGCACAAGACACACTGATGTGGCTGAGAATAGCAGGTAAAAACATTTCACTGATTTTCGACTCCTCAGTCAAGTGCAATGTATCATAACTTCAGTGGTGCGCACTCACTGTATGAAACAAAAGTGGTGTAAAAGTGGGACGGCAAGTCTCATCGAGTAGACACAATTACAGTGTTGAGGATATGCTGTGAGCATCGGATGTAAGACAAGAGAGCCATTTTAAAGGAGATTAGTGCTGACACCTCCCTGTGTCTCAGCGTGCAGTGATCACACTGCGCCAGCTACTGTGTGTGGGAGGCCTTTTGTCACTTGTACCATTCAAAGTGGGAGAGGGAAAACAAGCGATGGGATGACACCCAGCCGCCTCCGATAGATCAAAACCAAACTAATAAGCCAGGATGCTCAAATTAACAATGAGGCCTCTTGTTTAACTCAGCTGCTTGACTCCCTCGGCTGAGGCACATCAACTACACAGGCACATTTAAATCCATATGAGGATGAGACTTTGGAAATAATGACTGCACTCAGCGTCATCGGAAAAAGAATTTGGGTGGAAAGGAATAACAAAAGCTATTTTGTGTCAACATACCTCCATGTTAAACTCTAAAGTGGATGTGCATGGCTCACAATCGCAACACAAACTGTAACAGATGACAATTGATAATACAAGCGGCGGTTCAGCGGAGGTGGAGGCATATTAAGAGGCCAGTCATCCACTAAGTGGACCTTGGAGTAAAGCACATGAGGCCCTCCCTTTGCAACAATAATCCATCTCCATTGTTCCCCTGAAGAGGCTTGTTGAAAATTAATTTGGGCTGGTCAACAGTCAATAACATGCTCCCCAGAGACACGCAGTTTAACCCCCATACTGCTCGGCGTATTAGAGCACACACACACTCAAATCCACATTCCACTCAGTTGCCTCTCAATAGTGAGAGAGGAAAGCGTTATTGACCAATTGCTGAACTAAATGTACCTACATTTCACCCTCCAGGCAACCCACTCTCACCTCCTCCACCCGCTTTTATCGCGTTGTCATGTTATCATGCTGTCTTTTATTCATGTTGCACCATTAGACCGGGGTTTCTCAGTGACAGGAGACAGTGATGTGAGGGCTGTGTGTGGCGGCGGGAAGGTTATAGTGAAGACCAACCTGATGGCTTTAAAGGAATTTAATTTATCCTACAAAAATAATGTCTTTATTTAATCCAAGTAAAAATGTGGTTTGACAGAAAACTACAATTTGTAGAAGAAATATCTTTTTTTTCCTTTTTTTTTAGGTATGAGAATTTTTAAACAATGGCTGGGTGTTTAATTATCAATATCACAAGATTAGTAAGAATATTTTTCCAGTATTGATGTATGCAAAATCAAACATGAAATACTCATATTAGTGCCACAGAAATTGTTCCAATTAGCAAACAAAGTTGTGAACATTTATTTGGACAACAGGATTTCATAAAATAGCCACACCATACAATTTCATACAAATGATTATATGGATTTACTGCCCTATGTATGCCTTTCTAAATGTATTTGAAGTCATATATTCAAATTGGATGAAAGACAAAGATTTTTTAGTTCTCACTGTGATCTACGTCATTTCTTTTTCAACGGCTAAATGGTGTGGCTAACTTAGAAAAGAGACATGACTGGTTGCTCTGTATGTACAAATGTAGCTCAAAATCTTGTGTCGGGTGGTCGTGGAGAACGGGAAACAACAGGATCGACAGGAAGGCAATCCAGGCACTCCGAAAAAATATAGAAAAGCCTTTATTGTTGTGGCTAAGTCATTAAAAGAGCCAGCATGTTTTGACCACTGCAGGTATGGCCCCACTTATATAGTGGCAGGATGTAGGTAATTCACTGTAGTTTTGTTTCAGACAAATGATCCTTACAGAAATATAAGTGGGAGAACCCTTTAAACCAAGCGTTTTGCTGTTGCACACTCATTTTAGATCACACAAAACAACCTGACAAGTTGCCGTCAGCTTCGGCCATCCACTGTAGACGGCGTTTGACATTACAGAGGTTCCTCACATCTTTTGCTGGAAAGAGCATCCAGATATGTTTTAGAGTAGTCAGCTATTTTCAACGCTCACTGCTCAAGTTCAGTGTTTGCAGACACAGGCATGAGGCAATTCTGCAAAGGGAAAACATAATAGCTTACACTGTCCAGTGTGTGTTATTTATTCCTCCATAAAGTAGACATTGTGATTCATCCCTAAGGGTCACCCGATAAAAAAAAACAAAAAAAACCAAGGCATCTCAGTGTAGTGACAGACTGAGGCAACAGCCGGCAAAAATGTTGCAATTCCCTTGAACAAATTTGGGACACTTACATCAGGACATTTTCTTCAACTATTATCTTTTTCAGGGCTGAAAATGTTCCCCAGTGACAGACCTCCTGACTGCCTTGTTAAATATAAGAGCAGATTACTCTTAATTTATATGGATGATGACATAATTAGAGTGAGACTGAATGTTGATGAGGCTTTTGTGGAAAATGAGACGGAGGAAAACAACTATTTTGTTGTGGAGGAGCTTTGTGGATATCAAGACAGGGCTGTATAATTTCCATTACTTCTCATTTACTCACAGTTGGGCCCTGACATGCAGCATTGTTTAGCTAGTAATATAAAAAATCAAAAGGATGATTGACAGGGTGCTTTTACACAATAATCCTTTCTTATCTTACCTTGTGGAAACAATTAAAACTGAACTGAAACAGACATTGGTAAATATATTTTCAAAGTGCGAACACTTGTTTTTCTCCTGAGCATCTCGACATTGTGGAAGAAAATAAAGGCTTTTTTTTTCCTAACTCGCTTGGCACCAGCTACTCACAACCAATCCAGCGCCCTGGATCTATTGATAACAAAACTGTGCTTCTCCAACTCTCACCTCCTCTGAGAGGAAAACTACAAGCCCCTGAACGTTTGGCGCTGCTGAGATGTGTATAGAGGAGCACACATGAGCCATTTTGTCAGAGCAAGTGGTGAGGGTTTGGCGGTGAGTGAAGACACTAGAGGAGAAGCGCCTGTATTAAAGTTGAGAAAGAGTGAGAGAGAAAAGAGAGAATGGGGCTCAACCCCCCCACATCAAAGCTTTTCCCTCCAGCGGTGTCTTGTGATATTTATTTATTGAGATGATTTTGCCAGAAACCCAGTGGCCTGGCTGTGCCCCCCCACTCTTTGATATGTTGCTTGGTTCTTAGCTGGCTGTCCTCAGAGAAAGAGGGGTCGGGGGGTCAGCCAAAGAGACCCCCAGAGGAAAAAACATGGCTCACAGAGTACACCTAGAAACACCACACACCATACCATATACACGTACACACACAAACAGCACACCAGATGATGCGCGGGGAAAGAAGGGGGTTGGGTGGTGCTGGGTGGGGGATCAGGCATTGATTATTATTAAAGGGCCAATGATTTGTTTCCTCCACCATTTGGAGGAACACGGCTCACATCTAAATGAATGTCAGATTAACACCTTGAAGTCATTACAGCACGCTGTTGATTGTCATGTTCAGTCCGTGCACCACAACAAGCTACACACTACAAAAAACAACCCAAGCTGAAGTCTGATGAAGCTCGGGAGATTTTTTTTTTTTTTTCATGTGTGCGTCTAGTGAACAAAGAACACAGAAACAGCCTCGGGGTTCATTTCTCTCATTAAAATGTCCAAATACGAAACAGGTTGACACCTTGTAATGAGATATCCACACGCACGTACACAAGCTTTGCACACAGTCAAAGATCACTTGTATATCAGTCACATTACAGCGGCCTCGCCAGGACTCTTGTAACCAGATGAAGCGTCCTTTATGGTCAGAAAAATGGTCATGTGCTGCTCAGGGAGCTAAGATTAGCCGCAGCGGAGAGCCAAGAACGATGATCCTGATCCAGTAGGCCCAGGTGGAAGCCATTTGTTAGCACCATGTCGTTTGCGGCGTAAAATAGCCCGGGGATGGACCCGGGGTGGCATGTTTATAGGCCAAATAATTTCCATGGAACAGCAAAGCGCTGGATGGAAGAGAGCTGTGAGCTCTTTAAAAACATCAGTTGGAATTGACATGCCACCAAGGCTTCTTCTTAGAAACAGATTACACAACAGTTTTTCCGCTGTCACATGGGTTTAATTTGTAGCATCTAAGGATGAACTTTTTATTTTTTGCCTTTAAAGTCCCCTCCAGACATGTTTAAAAGTAAAAAAATGATACTAATACAAATGTTTCATTTAACATGGTTTTCCACATAATGCAGATCAGGGGCCTCATGTACAAAGGGTGCGTACACACAAAAACGTGGCGTACGTCCTTTTCCACAGCAAAGTTCAGATGTATCAAGAGTGAAATGACCGTGGAAATGTGCGGTGCCTCACGCCAACTTCATGGCTGGCGTACGCACGTTTCTACAGCTGTTGATCCTTTGGTGACACTTAGAGGTGATGCTGGGAAACAGTTATAATAAATAAATGTGAAAACTTTTCACTCAAGAGTGATGTGCACATCAGAGACACACGAACAATTAACACTGATGAACAATTTACACACCCACGTGTTTGCAATTAGATGAGTGGATATAAAAGCATGCGCAAAGTGGTGCCAAAAATACCGTTAACAACGTTTTAGCAGTATTTGCCGCATTGGTTCCCGAGGGCAATCCTCGTGGAACTGTGCGCAGAGCTGCGGCCGACCTTGGAGCGTGATACAGCGAGGAGCCATGCGCTGCCTGTATCCATACAGGTGCTGACCACACCGGGACTCCTAGCAACACAGGCATTCCGGAGGGAGCTGGCCGACCGATCGGGACTGTGCCAGTCGACCCTGAGCCAAGTCATGCCAGCTGTGTGGGACGGAATTATCCGCATGTCAGCCAGGTATATCAAATTCCCATATGCAGCTGAACAGGCCAACATTAAAGCGCAACTTGCAGCGAGAGCCGGTTTTCCTAATGTTATCGGAGCTATCGACTGCACACACATTATAAAAGCGCCATCGCAGGATGAATTTGTTTTTGTCAACAGGAAGCATTTTCATTCGATCAATGTACAGACCATATGTGATGCACAAATGCAATTAACCAACATTGTGGCGAGGTGGCCTGGTTCAACGCACGATTCATACATTCTGAGTAACAGCATGGTTGGGAACAGACTACAAGCTGGCACTGTGCGCGATGGGTGGCTTCTTGGTGAGTAAATAATTTATTCGTTTAATTGTCCTAATATCAATCCCCATGATGCGCACTGAGCATGTGCGCCCCCAAATATTATCCTGCCTTCATAGCATCAGTACTAGTCAGTGGTTAAAGTTAGTGACTTGTTGTTTTTTAAACTACAGCTTCAGAGCTTTCGAACAAGCCCCTGATTGTCTCTGTGTGTAAAGTACTCATGTCAATAAACCCGTGCGTAAAGTGCGATTTCCTAATCAGCCTCACCTTTTCCCCGGCGCACTTCTGCATTCATTTACAACAATAGTGTGCGATCCGTGTAAGTGGTGTATAAAATTAACAAATATAAACTGTAAATCCAGTTCACATAATTAATTGTCTGCTTTCAACTGACCCCAGGCAACTCTCTGTTCAAACGGGTGAGCTCCTCCTCTCCTGTCCCCCCGCCTGTTTTGGCCACACTTTGGCGGTGGGCAGCCCTCCTCTGCTTCATGTCCACCTTAATGTCGGACCACTTCATTTTTAATTCTGCATGTGTACGCTTTTCTGACCCCACAGCATTGACAGCCTCACACACACTCTCCCACTCACTCCTCTTGCGTTTTGTATTGATGCCAGAGGACTGTGTGCCAAAAAGTACATCTTTGCGCGCCTCCACTTAAATGAGTAGCGTTTCCAATTCGCATTCTGTGAAGATTTTCTTTTTTTCCCGTCTTATTCATTCTTTTGTTTTAGTTTTCTGATCGTGCAGAGAGGGGAATCTCAGGTGCATGGCTCATTTAAATATGATTTGCATATTTAAATGGGGGCATGGACAGGGAGGGGTCGGGTTCTCCAACATGTGCGCTCAATTCCACGTTGATTGGGATGTACAAAGGAAATGTGCTTGGATTCATGTGTACGCACAGATTCATACATATGGATATTTTTGTGCGTACGACGTTTTCTAGATTCAAGCGTACGCCATGTTTCAGTAGGAAATCCACGCAAGTCTTTGTACATGAGGCCCCTGGTCTTTCTCCCTCACTGAGAGACTCTGGATCTGGCCTCCGCTCCGCCCTATGTTGGAGGAAACATTGGAGAGATTCAGCCATAGCCTACATGTTTGAACCTCAGTCAGACCCAGATTCAGATGACGAGTCTGTTGCGCTCCAAACTTGTCCCTTTGCTAAGTCCCACCCCCAGAGGCAGACTGGCCAATCGTAACGTAGCATCAAGCCGACTCAGACCAGGGTCTGACAACAACACAGCTGTGCTCCATTGACTCTAATGCAGTCGTTTCAGATTTCCTTCATTTTCAGGCTGGTTTTGTGGATTTGGAGCTAAATGTTGTGCCTGGGGCACGTCGTGTATTAATGATACTCGTTACCTGGAGAGGTTGGAAAAAGATATAAGTTTCTTCCCTGTTCCAAAACCAAAATCAAACCCTGAAAAGTGTAGGGTTAGCTAGCTAGCTACCGAAGATATAGCCTACTGAATGTATACACATGCTGCTTTTGCTTTTTAATGATTATAACAGTGAGAAAAAGACCGACCCTGCTGTACAGGAACCAATGAAGGGAAGCAGGGAAACTTTGCTTATACAAATCAGCGCAGCTCAGGATGCATTTTTCCCAAGCACAAGAGAATAGTACCCGAGCCTGACTGAAACCGAAAACATTCTGTTTTTTATGTCCGAAACTTGACCCAAGTCTGATGCAGTTAAAGCACTGAGTGTGTCCCTGTCCCGTTATTGTTGTTACCATGGTTACAGGTTGCCTGTATAGCGTGATTACACACGTAGCACCTTATAAATGTCCATTAAAAGTCATTGTGTTATATAGACTGTTTTAACACACTAGTCACACCCTACTCACACATTACGCGGTGTCATCAGCATATATAAATAATAATATTTCAGTCTTGCTATTAGCATAGGCCTATATCAAGTCTTCATCTCAATGAACTTTTCTTGAACTTTAAATGCTGTTAAAATTCTTTAGTCTAATCATTGTGGTTTATTTTGAGTTATTGTGGAGGAAACTGATAGCATCCACTGTGGATGGCTTTAGTGCTGTCCTCCTCTTTGATTGGTCCTCCAGCAACGCTTAAGTTTCGTTTGCTGCTGCTGCTAGCTGGAAAGGTCAGAATGTCCCAAGCAAGAACATCAAGCTCCAGGCAACATTAGGTGATTAGGTGACAAATTTTGTTAGACGTTCTTCATTGATAGCTAGCTAACGTTAACTTACATGAATATTTGCCTTCTGAAATAGCCATGTGTTGCATTCATGTGTGTGTCACGTATATAACAAACCCCAGCTCTAAGCAGGAAGTAGCCGAACACACTTAGGAGGTCTATCATTTTTAGACCAAACCTGAGCATCATTCATAAATATTTATTTGGACCCCGACCCCACCCGTTAGTCCCATTGGGCTTAGGTATCCATACTTTAATCACAATGGTAAATGTAGTTAGCATCTTTTATTTGGAAGGAATCTCCAGGGTCTGGTTTGCATCCAAAAACTGCACAATCTAGCACAGTGATTCCCAAGTGGTGGGTTGTGGTCCAAAAGAGGGTCTTGGGTCCTTTCTGAATGGACCGCAAGTGACTTGCAAACAAGTCAAGTTTGTAAAAATTTTAATTTAAAGTGCTGTTTCCTGATGTAGAGTGAGTGACCAATGGACAAATACTCGACAGAGACAGCAAACTAGCTCGACAACATGGCCAAAGGCAAGTATGACACCAAATGTATGAAAGTGTGTGGACCTTGGAATAATAATGAAGAAGAAATCTGGACCCTAATGCTAATGCTAACTCTAATCTCTGTACTAAGAAGTCTGCTTTGCAGTGAAGGTTTCAGCTTTCTCTGCTGGTGTTATTTCAAAGTCTGCTCCGTCGTCAATATGCATTTTCCATTTAGAAAACAATTGCCTTTCATATAAGTGATGCACTTAATTCATCTTACCCAGCGTAAATTTGAGTCTCAGATTTTAGGGAAGTGCACAGACATCACCCCATTCAGTAGGGGAATAAAAACATCTCTCTAGTAACAAAATTTGCACAGATACATGTCAGTATAGTTGACGTCAGACATCTTAGGAGCCATAAACATAAGAAAACACATTTTTAAATGGAGGGGGACTTTGAGTGTAGGCCTACAAGCTCAAGTTAAAATGTCATATTCATGGAGGACAGAATGCAAAGTTAAGGTTATGGTCAACATACAGTACAAATCGGAGATACAAGACGACAGTTGAATCCATGCATACTGATGTTTTCTATCATTTATTTTGGCAGTCACTAACTCTGACTAAGTGAGGAGGGCCCCTGTCAATGGGCCCCCGTGTCAAAGCCGTCCGCAGAGAATTCACAAAGTGAGGCGGGGAGCTACTCCTCACTGCACTGCAGGTTGTAATTTCAGCCACAGGGGAGGGCATGCTCATCTTTTTTGCGTGACAGATCTCCAACATAATGCATTGTCAAATAATTCTTAATATGGCGAGTGTGACACGATGGCCGCGTTCTCAATATTCAGATTTGCTCTGGCTCATAAACTCAGCCGTCACCGCGCGCCATTGGCCCATCAATCAAGACATCTCCAACCCCCCGCCTCCTCCAACTCTTCTTCACCTGTCAGCCCATTTGAATACGAGGTGGCGCTTGGATGGCTTCCACAAAATAAGCCTCTGGGAGAACAAGGCCTGGCAAAGCTGTTTTACACGTGTAGGAATTTTGATTGAGGAATATGCATAGCTGTTCTGTGCCAACGGATGTGACAACCCCTCTACGCCTAGTCAGAGGTCTTCTCCAGATTTATTTACACATTATAAGGTTCATCAAGGTTTATCTCATCATCTTGTGGAAAAAGTCAAGGCTTTTATAAATCAATTTGAATATTTGCCTCTCATGTTGACACTCATTGTTTGAACAGGCTTTTACAAAATTCCTTGGCAAACAGGGTGGCGAGAAATGAAAGGCTTGACAATATTTGCTGTAGTTTGATGATGAGAACAAACACTGACAGAAAATATCAAGGGCTGACAATCACTGCCCATCTTTCTTAGTCTCCTCTTCAATAAGTCTGCATTCAGACACCCCCTATAATTGAACTTGTGTAAACAATAATCCATCTAAAAGCAGAAGGACCATTTAACACTGAGTGATTGTCTGCACATGAGGGTAAACAAACAGAGAGCTACTGGATCTGTCATGGCTTGGACCCCTCTAGATAAAGATGGATGGGGGAGTGGAAAGGAGGGAGGGGGCCGAGGGACCGGGACAGGCAGCAAAGAGCCACGTCAACTGCTCTCCCTCCTCATGCATTAAATTCAAAGGAGGCTGGTGTACAAAACTCCCACTGATCAATTGTAAGCAAAAGGGGAATGGAGGAAGGGAGGGGGCAAGGCTCTGGTTTGGCATACATGATCAGCACATTGGGCCAAATGATGTCATCCATCAGGATGGACACTGCAATTTGCCATCTATTTCCTCATCAATCAAACTTGAGCGTTCTTGCAAGGGGGTGGGATGTGTGTTTATATGTGTTAGTGTGCGTGTATGTGTGTGTGGCTTCTAGAGACAGAGAGGCATCTGCAAACTCTAGATTTTACCTGAAGGGCATTAAGATGCATCACTGCTGCTTTTTTATCCATGAGTAAGATTTACAACCTGTTTAATGTGAGTTAAACATTGCTAATACAATGCTCAGTGATTTATTTTCTGCTAATTTCCAAGTTTTTGTCCAAATAAAATTCTTATGTCGCTGTGAAATGCACACTTTAATTCCCTCTGATGATGCAATTTTAAAGGCATCTAGTGGTGAGGATTGCAGATTACAACCAGCTGAAACTTCTCCCATGTGCCAAGCGTGAACTCCTGGTTATGATTTCTTCAGTGTCCATTGTTCAGGAGGTCTTTACTGGGAGCTGAATTATGTGCAGAGGTCTCCTCCTCCCCAGAACAAATCGACAAGGTGATTTAAACCAGTACAAACACTTAAAGCAGTTTCATGTTACAAATCAATGCTTCTCTGCAGTTCGGCTTGTCACAGAAGGTCCACTGGCCCAGCACCTGCTTATGCATGCTCATCTTTTTTCTGGTTCAGGAGGGTTTTACCAGGAGCTGAATTATCCGCAGAGGTCTCTTCCTCTCCAGAAGAAATGGAGCTGCTGATTTAAATTAAAAAACTGAATAAAGCAGTTTCATTTTAAAAATCTGTGTTTTTCTGATGCTGTTTGGTTGGAAACCTGGTCCAGAAATTGTTACAAAAGGAAGCATATTGGATGTTCACTTTGAACTCAATGGAACCACATGGTCTCAATGAGACACTAGATTTAAGCACTTTTTTGTTGTAATTGATGATCTGCATGTTTTTGCTGATGTCAAGTGATTGCATCTGAGTGAGGAAAAGAAAAGGCAAGATACTTCCCCCTAGGGCTGCCCCCTAATAGTCGGTCAAACGTTAGTCAACCAGAAAGGTCAGTCATTGGCAAGATTTCATCGGTTGCTTAGTTGCAGAAAACAAAACAAAACCTGAAACTCCATTAGAAGCTGCACCTTGTCAAAATAAATTAAAACCTACATGACTGGACCATGTGGGAATTTAATTTGAAAGGACAGACACAGGAAGTGGCCACACTCAGCAGTCAGAGAGGAGTCAGGTTAATTTCCAGGGCTGGTACCTGTGGTTATTCCACAGGCTAGTTAATAACATGTCGGGCAGGAAATCCAAAGTGTGGGATCATTTTGAGAAGGTGAAGGACGAACCCAAGGTGATATGTAAACTCATCTTCATTGGTCGACTACAAACATGACGTATCATCTGAAACATGGAAGTAGCTACATGCCCATTAGCCACTTAGCACAATCATTACTGCTTTGCCGACAGCGTCATTAACAGGCGGCTCGCTCAGTGTGTGACGTGCACTTGTAGATAAAATATAGGCCTATATTAATGAAGGTTCATTAGTACGGTTTTGTATTTCTCTGTAATGTAGCACAGTGTTAACAATGTTACTGATACTGTTCTTTCTCACACCTTCAACTCAAACCATTGTATTGCCCCGCCTACAATATATAATTTAATGATTAAATTCATATCGTAAACATGCAGGTGATATGGGGTGTTCTTGGGTGGTGGTCATGTGTATAGAACCATATACAGAGTCTACTCAGCACATGATCACCCTGCTGCTGATTAGAGTCAATGCAGCAACAGCCTTGTTAAAAGTACCTGTGCATTGTATCATACAACAAACCTGATGAAGCCATGGGCAAAACATGTTGTTTGTAAAATTTCAAGTGAAGACTTTATTAAAAGAAGAAGCAATTCAGCCCTCTTGTGTGCATTTCATTTTAAAAATCAGTGTTTTTCTGATGTATTTATTTAAACAGGAAGTCCCATTGAGATTGAAAACCTCTTGTACAAGAGGGCCCTGGCCGAGGTAGCAGCCAATCAGATTTCACAGAATCACATTTAAAATGCAACAAATACAACATATAATACAAAAATAAAACCCAGTACAACAACAACTATTCAAACATAGTGGCCTCTCAAGAAGAACGAGCACATGTCTCTGTCCCCACGTTCTTTATGATGCCCTTAAATTCATCAATGGATGTAAGTGTTTCTAATTCTAGATCTTTTTGAAGCTGGTTCCATGTCCATGTCTGCGAATGGTCAACCCACCAAATCACAAAGAACACAGTGATGAGCGAGGGGCTTTGCATTTGTAATAAAACGTAGAGATGCATGGTACACTGAATCAAGGCTATGTAAAATGGAGGAGGTTGTGTGCATGTACAATATGTCACTGTAATCAATCACAGACAGAAAAGTAGCTTCCACACGTTTTTTTAAAGATTTATTTCTAAAATAAAAGCCTATCTTCACTTTAAGCTTCCTAACTAGAGTAGCAATATGTACATTAAATGAAAGCCTGTCATCTATTCTTATACCCTGATGCTGTTTGGTTCGTCACAGAGGGGCTGCTAACTGTGGTGGCCTACGTGAAACACGAATGGCACTATGTAGAGCCAATGTTTGGCTTGTCCATTCTAGGCTACTGCAGAAACATGGCAAGGCAGCAGACGGACTCTGTGGAGGACCCACTCTGTACATGTGCATACAAACAACTCATTCTAAGGTATATAATATATTCAATTTCTGCCAATATGTCTCCTTAAATCTTACACACTGAACCTCTAAACCTTGCTAAAGAAGACTTTTGGGTTTTATCTTTTTTTTTCCCAAATAGCCTATATGGTGCCTGCTCTCTCTCCTGCTGCCCTGCTATCAGTAACTTCAGAGCATTCAGCTGTTGAGCTGTTTTGAACTCAATGCGCCTTTGGCTCTGGAATATACTGTATCTCATATAAGATCCTCTAACTGACCACGAGATGTTATCCTGGCTAAATTCACCAAAGAGCTCCTTAATACATTTAGTCCTAACTTTTTTTTTTATCTATTACTAACAGCTACTTAGCTGCTGGCACATTTTCATACACTTTTAAACATAAAGTATTTTAACTGCACTCAAAAAAAAAGCCCATTCAGAATCCTGTTAGTCTCAGCAGCTACTGGACACTCCAATCTCTAAATACCTACATTTTAGTGGAATTAGTTATCATGAAACTGGTGACTTCAGTGGACACATTTGGGGATAAAGCACTCTCTACATGTGTGTTAAGGAATCCATTCATAAACTGGATAACAGTGGTTGATTTGCCTCAAACCAGATATGTAATATAGAGATAACTCGTGTGTTTCTTTAAAGAATAAATATTTGATTTGAAAGAAGCAGGGTGGCTTCTTATGTTTGAATATAAGACCTCAGTCTGAGACCCTTTTGGTCGTTCCAAAGTCTAGACTGAAGGTCAAGTGTGCTAAAAGTCTAAGGACCATGAAGCTTAGGAGCAATGTGCCTGAGGAGATCTGTGCCTGCTTTCCCAAAAGCAACTCAGCACTAGGATCACCTTTGCCCGTTGGCCTATAATTGAACTATGCTTATCAGGGCAGGAAGACGCTGCTGGGAATCCCAGCAGACAACAGAGAGGTCAGCGGCTAGCATGACATCACAGAGGAGACTTTATTTAACCAAACATTTCTTTAAATATCTGTATTAAAATTGCTTACATTCGATCTGCCGAGAGCAATCACTGCAACATTTCAAACACCAGCTGTTAGCCTGGGTCACCCTGTTTTTTTTTCCATCTTCTGAGTGTTACATACAACTGTTATTAATGTTGTTATTATAATCCATTTATCTGTAATCTCACGACCATTATCTGACCCAGCAGCTCAGAAAAAACCACTCTCTCCCTCATCACTTTCCTCTCCTTACATTGTTGAGATAATGGTCTCCTCCCCTCTGGGGGGGCGACTGGTCTTCTCTGGGACTGGAGAAGATCAAGTTCACCTCATTATTAACCTACACACCCCCTCTGACCTCTGCAGCACCCGCCCACCAGGCAGCAACATGTGCATCTCATTGTGGGAGGAATCATTGGCCCCCTTTTTACCCCCGGCCTGCTCGTGTGGAGAACCAGAGCTGATTTATGGGTCTAACGGATTGGTCCCAAGTGACTTGAACGCTTTGCAAAACGTGAACCATGACTAAGGGCTGGGACAAGTGTGTCTTGCATGATTGCTAAATGGGCAGAGATAGTCAGTCAGTCGGTTAGTTAAAGTATATTTATTCAGGAAATCTCATCGAGATCAAGATTTTGCAAGAGAGACTTGACAACAAATTACCAACAGATTACCATTACACAAATTCACTAATTGAAACAATCACAAGTAGTATTATACATTTTACAACAGAGGTATATAGTAAAGTATCTCAGAGGAATGAATATCTTCAAGCTGAACTCTTCAAGCTTAGGATGTTAAATAACTCATCTTAAACAGCAAGGCCTTTTATATGGCAAGACTGTTTGTGACCGGTAAAGCTTTACAGAGTGCTTCTCTTTTTGTTATTAAACCTCAAAGCTGAAACTGAAAGTCCCAGGTACACTGATGACCATCAAACCTTTTCATATAACTCACAGTGGTGAGTGCAATAGCTATCTTGTGTAATTAATCGCATGGCACTGTGGCAGACAGTGTCCAGTGGTTTGAGGATGATGGCAGCAGCATGAGTATACAGGATATCTCCATAATCCAATGGAGACAGCGTGGTGGGTTGTATTATAGTTTCTCTGTTTTCAAAGCTCTGTTTCACTACAAGAATCCAATTCTATGTATTTACTATGCTGTACTATATCAGTTAGATCTCCATTTATAGCATGAATAGGACTGGGAACATCCATAGTTTGCCTTCTTGTGAAATGCATGCATTTTGTCTGTATTTAATCTTTAAATTAGACAAGGAGATCTTGCGGTCATCAAAAGCATACTGCAATCTGGAGAAGGCCTGGTTTGCAGTTGAGTTGGTGGCATACATGATGGTGTCAAAAGAATAAAAATTGGCATTACAGTGTTGAATTGTAATTTATGTTCAAAGTGAAAAGCAGTGGGCCCAATGATGACCCTTGCGGGACACCTTTACCAGCCATTTGGAGACTTAAATTGAAACCATTGGCATTAAAATTTTGAGACAGACATACAAACATAAAAAAAACAACAACCCCACAGAAAGCAGCTTATTTAACAACGTTAAACCTGGACAAATAAAAACCTTTGTGCTCATCATAACTGCTCCCTTAACATGTCAGGTTTGTGTCAAGACACTAATTTGACTTAATGACCCAGTCCCAAATGACAGTGTACTCTATTTTCCCATGTGTTTTTCCATTTCATTTCATTTCTAATGATTAATGACAGTGAGTTGAGCATCCCCACAACCTGTGTTGGCTGTAACCATTATAAAGTAACACATTACTGTAATCACATTTTTGTCAGTAACGCAGTAATGTTACACAGTACTGTTCTAAATTCAGTAATCACATTACAGTTACCATTCAAACGTTTATGTCGTTACTTGTGTAACATACTTCTTCAATTATCTGCGTAATGGGCGAAAAAAATGAGCAACAACAGCATCGCCATTCTGGAACAAACATGGAGAGGCTCTTCAGCCTGGGCAGTCTGTGCTGACCCTGAGGAGGAACAGGTTGTCTGACAAACAATGTAAGGATCTTTCTCTCATGAGTTATATCCGCTGTTTTAGTGACAAACACATCAAATTAGCTGGACTAGTCTGCTATAACACCAAAGTTTGGTGATCCGCCATCCGAAGTGAGTATGTTTGAGTGTATCTGGCCCGTTAGATTCTGTTCATATGACATTTAAACATGTTGTTTTTCTTTTTAATCTGTCATTATATTGTGGTGTTAGAAATGCCAGTCTCTTGAATTATTTTATTTAGGTCTATTGGCATGGTGCATTATCCTGCTGGGGGGCCAATGCCATTGGGGAGTACTGTTGCCAGGGGTCGAAGTACTTGGTCTGCAAAGGTGTTTGAGTGGGTGGAACATGTCAGGTGATATCCACATGGATGCCAGAACCAAAGGTTTCCCAGCAGAACAATAAATTATTATTACAAAATAATCAAAATTACTCACTTCACCTGTCAGTGGTTTTAATTCTGTTGGTTTAATGACCCCCAAAACTGCCCTCAACACAGATATCCAGAGCAACATCATCAAATTTCATTTCATTTCATTCATTTCGTGGATGGATGGATGGATGGATGGATGGATAGATAGATAGATAGATAGATAGATAGATAGATAGATAGATAGATAGATAGAGGAGTTGAGTAAATGTACAGTAAAACAGCTCTTTTTCATAAATTAAACGCCGCCTCCATCACTCTTCCTATCACAACTAAATGAGTTACACTATCCAGTAATGGCTAAATCTTCTTTAGAAGTCAGGTTTTCTCTGTTTTATGTCTTTAGAAAATATGAAAAAGTCATTGATTTTTTTTATAACATCCCAAATACCGCATCAAAATACTGCTCTTAGCAGTGTACTGCCGTTTTCAGCTGCACAATGAAGCTTCAGTGAACCCTTGTGGAGGCTGGAGTGATGAAACCTTACACTACTGATAATCTGCAAAGTGCACAAACCCAAATACATTCAGGACTGCATGTTTCCTTTTAAATGCATTTCCTCACTGACATATTTATTCTTTATTAGATTTGTATGGAAGGGTTAGATGGTGAGTTCCAGCAAGGCCCAATGTGTGGCACATGATGGACTGTTTGAAACAGTGTCACTTATCTGGGGTTTACCATGTGTATTAGTAATTGATGGTGAGGATAATAATGTGCTGTAAAGTCATGCAAAAGTCTGTGCTCTTGCTTCCTGTGATAAATAGAGATGATAATGGCCTTTAATTAAATTCAAATTCATTGTGTAACAGTCAGCATCCAAGTTCACCGCTCTAACATTTGCTTCTCTTTTGGAGCGTTGCATTTTTTAAAAATTTAAACAAATAACAGAAAATACAGTGTTTTTATGTGGACTGCACAGGGTGGTGTTTCTTAAACTCAGACATGCTCAGCACAACAGAGACACAAAACAGAAGGACAGAGGGCCGACAGTTTCATAAAAGAATAAATATGCAAAAAGAACAAAAAGTAGAGGCACTGTACAAAACACACACACACACACACACACACACACACACAACAGATTCTCTCTTTCTCTCTTACTCACTCTCTTTCTCGCTCTCTTTTTCACTCTCTTTGTCATCCAGTCTCAGTGCTAGCGAGAGTGCTGGCATCCACTAGAGCTGGGAGATGTTCTAAGACCTCTTCTTACTTTGTGCCAGCTCTGCTATACCCTAGTGGGTGTGCGTTTAAGTTTCCCCATCTGCTTCTGTTCACATTATCTAGCTCCAGGGCAGGCACCTTGTCTAAAATACACACATGCACACACACGCACTCACGCACAGACACACACACTCAGAGTTTCATCTTTGTGCTGATGACGCAGTTTTACAGTTGTGTGAAGCCCACACACACAGCATAGCAGGGGTGTTTTTTTTATCTTTACCTTCCTTTTCTTTTTCGACAGAACAGGCGAAATCAAGAGGAAGTGCCGGCCTCTGGAGAGTGGAGGCCGCTAACTTCCTCTGAGCGTGATCACTGGCTGCTCATCCCTGGAGGTTAAATCAGCGGTGGAGCTCAGAGGACTTAGGGGAGCAAACATCACTGGCGGTTCTGCTGTGAACGAGGGGCCAAATTTGCATCAGAGTTCTCGTGTTTTTTAAAATACCTCCTCAATCAAATCATATTCTTCAGCGTCGGGTTGTGACTTTCGAGGTATGGGCGAGCACAATAAAAGCAAACAGAGGCGTCTGATTCTTAAAGATCACTGATTACGATTTGAGACAATAAAGACGGTGAGTAATATGAGAGGATGAAAGTGATTTGCAGTGTCACGATATTAAATCAGACCCTAACATAGGAGCTATGTGACTGAGGAAGGTTACAATGAAACTCCAAAGAGGCAGAGAGTCTTTTTCTCCCCAGAGCCATGTGGTATGGCTATGCTCACTCTTTCTCTGCTAAGACTGGTGCCATAAAAAGCAGATTGAGCTGTCTCCTCAAGGGGTCAGAGGTCAAACTCATCCTGTCAGAGGCAGGCCGGTGGCGAGCCACAGGGAGGGGTTAGGGGGCTGTGACCTGTTGATTGTGTGAGGTATGATGGACTGGGAGGTGGGCAGGGGGGGGAGGCTGCAGTGTGTGGCTATGAAGAAAATCAGTGGCGACAAGGGGTGGCGCTGGGTGGCTGGGCAATTCTGTCACCACCTGACTCTCTTTTAAAAACCGTGGAGAAACAGAGACGAGTAAAGAGGAGAAAAGAGAGAGGAAAAATGTGTCCAGCAGGGGGCTGTTCTTCTAAGAATATTTTAGTTCAAAGACTTAGTCAGACATCACTCAGAGTTATTTGAAAATGCATCAGTGGAAGTTAAAAATAAAAGCACCACGAGGTACCTGGCACAATCACATAGCTATTATGTAACAAACTAAAATTCATGAAATGCTTCGGACCATTTTTAGAGGCGACATCTCGACAAAATGTATGCATGCAATCTCTTTCGCTACCTCTGCTAACAAAACCTCAAGGGCAAGGTCCAACAGGCCTACGAGCGCGGCAGAGTGTCAGTAATGACGCCTGCTTTACTGTATATCTGTGTGAAAACCGAGAGACCCTGACAGCCACGCAGCGCCATCAAACAAACGATTATTTCCCATTTAAAAAGAAATGCCTTCACATGCTCAGTTTTCATGTTTCTTTCAGTTCCTTGGAAAACCTCGTCTGGGCCCCCATGTTTCATGGCCAATGAGATGTTGTGTGTATGCCTGTCTGAATGCCTCCCCTCTCCTTTATTGCTTTATGTTTGCTTATCTGTTTGCCTTTACTTATTCATATCTGCGTTTTGGGCGCTCCTTTCTTGCCTCTTGATATTTGTCAATATGGGCTTGACCTCAATGGGCCAAGTCTCTCCTCTGAAGTGAGAGCTGGCGATAGCCTTGAAAACAGACCTTTAAATTAAACGAGGGAGAACACAGATTGTTGTATAATTCATCTGGACCCCCCGCCGAGGATCCTCTGTGCAGTCGTGTTACTGTCTAGATTAGAATTTCCTTTTGTTGCCGCCTGTTTGTGTAATACACAATGTGGATCCTGCCAGGGCCCAGTAAATTACCTCTTTAAACATTCATTTGCCTTAACCAAGAGGAAGGGGGTGAGGGAGCGGAGGGGAGAAAGGAAAAAGCCTCTTGATTTCACATACAATGAATAAGTTAATAAAAAGATTTTTTCCCTCTCCTGTGCACGCATTTTTTTTCCCCCTCCACACTTGAAATCATCCTTACCAAATCAAAAAGTAAGAGAGAGAGAGGACGGGAGGTAGGAAGAAAGAAAGAGAGAACTAGAGTGAGACAGAGAATGTCTGCGTATGCAGAAGTACAACAACAACAAGAAAGAGGAGAGGAGTGAAGCCGATTGGAGAGGAGGGAGGAAGCAAGAGAGAGGGAGAGAGAAAGAGCCCGATGAGCTCTTGGAATGATGTGCCTCATAGTCCCCGCTTGCGTATCCCAAAATACCTGGTGCTGGAAATGTGAAAGCCAGGCGCACGACGGACGCCATTCCCCAGAGAGGCTCCGCTGGTATCATTAGCGAGGGAAACGGCGGGCTCAAGTGGCGTACAAACTTCAGCAAAACGTCAAGCGAGAGAAATGTGCACGCATTGCGCCTCTTTTTTTCTCCTCCCCTCTTTCCCCCCTTTTTCCCACTCTCCCTCTCTCCCTTTTTTCTTTCTTTGTGTTGTGTTTCAGATACGACACCACTCTTCTACCAAATTAATATTTCTCAAAATAAAAGCCAGGACAACTTTAAACTAGCGAGGGAAGAAAGGGGAGGGAAGAAAAGAGAGACGGGGTAGAGAGAGAGGGAGAATTTGGTTCAGTTTGCACGCTTCCTGTGAAGTTGAGTCTCTGTCTTCCTGCTCACCTCATTTTGAGGTCTGTGGTTTTGTCTTGCCTCCGTCTCGGAGTCAGCGCCATCGAACTGATGAGGTCGTCACAACTGCTTATGAATGCCAAATGAGGGAACACAGCGAGCATCGGCGCTTGTAGAGGGACATTTACATACAGTTTGTATCATAAGCAGAAATCCTCCCCGACCTGGACGAAGTGTTGTCACATCACCGGACTGTTCTGCCATTTTAAACAAATTCAAGCACAAAAACAGCATCATATGCCAACCTGGCCCACAATCACACTTCCTCCTGTGTGCTTAGCTACAGCCCTCCACTTTCAGAGGCACAAACTTAGCAGATACCCATTTAACGGTGAGAAATAAAAGTCTTCTTCTGTCATGTGAAATGTTTACGCATACCAACACATCCAGAACAGTTGAGTCACTTACAATTGCTTCTTAAATGAGATCCTGGTGGCTCATTTCTCGCGGAGCCGTTTGGATGGCACGGCTACAGCGCACAACTGTAATCAAGAGGGACAGCGAGCGCCCTTTGACGATTGGCTGGTGAGTGGAGCCAAATATGTCTTTTCTACGTGGTGCAGTCTGTCGCAGACGTAATTACAAGTTAGATCTAAATAAACAAACAGCTGCTGCCTGACCGCCCCTTCAGGAGCTGTTTGGTGGCTGCTGCTGGAGATGTCTGCCCGCTTTGCTGCAGCGTTCAAGCGCAATCACAGAAGAGTGCACACAGGCATGGTCTATATAGAGTGCACGACACGCACACACAGCACAGCAACTAACCCTGTTATCATGCAAGACCTCACATGCACTGCATGCTTCCTAATGACAACTCTAGTAAGAGGATAAACATACACAGCACATACATTGAGACGCACGACGTATAATTTTAGCTGTGACGGCCTACGGACGTGAAAGAGAGGATCTGATGAGACAGAAGAAGGCACAAGTACGGAGAAATTGTTGAGCAAACTAACAATTAGCCCTTTATTTTAATTGGAACATTTCAAAGTGAATCAGTGGGCCGCTGAGGCTAACCAAAAGTACTGAGTGGTGCTAAACTTGGAGTGAGTAGGTCCATTTTTCACCACTTCTATTTTAGAAAAGAGGGACAGCGAGGGAAATATAGAAGTCAGGAGAGGTGGGAAGAGAGAACTGTACGCTATGATGCATACAGAATCCAACGGAGCACTCCTCTGCCACCTCAACAAAACATATCTGTGGTGCACCGCTACAAAACCAGACAAGATACGAAACATCTGCCTCCCTCTGGGGAAAATTACAGGTGGTGGACGATTTAATCTGCGTGCTGTGCACTTCACTGCTTTTGTGGCCAGCAGATGACATGGATGTTAGATGGTCATTAACAGCTGCCACTGTTTAAATTGGCCCCGATACTGAAGCAGCTGGAATCCAGGGTAATAAGTTAAGTCAACATGCTACTGGATAATGTCATCTCCAAATTTAATCTGGTGTCTGAGATAGCAGATGAGAAGTGCACATTTCCGTGATATCCTGCAAAAACTGAAAGTCTTTTTTTTTTTGCAACTTTGCTCCTAATTTGTCAGAAAACTAGGAAACTGCTCTGACATTTATCTGTGGATGTCTTTTGTGATGGGTGTGTGGTTAAGCTTACATAAAAATAATTGGGTAAGGGCAAATTATTTTTGGTTTTAGTAACATTTTGGTCATATTTTGCTCAGGAACATGTTGACAAACCAGTTAGATTAAGTAATGTTTAATAAAATGGACGAACAAATAACTAAGAGAACAGGCTGAACAGGACAAAAAGACTTATTGATTCCGAAAGAGTTTGGACACTGTATAAAATGTAAATACGTGTTGCAGACATCAAAATAAGAATGTTTATTTAGGAAAAACAATAATGATGATCTTTGTTTAACATTAAATCGGTTATCTTTGTTCGACTGAATATACCAGTAGGTTGAAAAGTATTTGCAAATTTGTTATACAGAGCGTCCCAACTTTTGTGTAATCGATTGTAAATTAAAAGCACATTTTTTAAGTAAATAATTCAGAGCTTTGGGCTTAATTTCTCTCCATTCATGATGCAAATCAATTTGACTTAGTACTGTAAAATTAGCAGGAAATAAATCAGGATGTGACACAAAATATATTTATTTTTTGTAACAACAGAACCCTGCTGCCACATATCAATTAGCTAACCCCCCTATAATCACGTCAGGGAATCAGACTGTCTGCTGTGTCATGTTCCCTCAATGCATTTCACAAGTAGAACACACAATTAAGGAAATCAAATCCCAAACCCTGCAGCTATGGCTAACTGCAGCTAGCAGGTATGCTAATGTGTAACCAATCACAGCTGCTGGAGGAGTGAAGACACAACTGGCCGTAAAGAAAGCTACTGCTGCTCTGTTTATC
This sequence comes from Epinephelus lanceolatus, assembly GCF_041903045.1. NCBI lineage: Eukaryota > Metazoa > Chordata > Actinopteri > Perciformes > Serranidae > Epinephelus > Epinephelus lanceolatus. The sequence continues at coordinate 23,225,911 of NC_135754.1, read as the reverse complement.
CGGAAGCCTTCCGGTGGAAGTTGCTGGAAGCTGTCTTTAGGGAAATGCAGACGCTGCAGATGTGAATTCTTGATGCTGCTGTCATCCAAAATGGGCTGTTACAAATGTGACATTATCAGTGTTTGGGTAATTGGCTAAAAGTGGGCAGTTGGTGTGTTAATAGTAGGGTTTGATTACAGTAGTGCAACATTTAGGCTTTATAATGGCTTCTGGTGACAAATGTTGTACTCTTATATATTTTCTAACAGACTGGCCAGATGTGTGAGGTTGTAAGGAGAGTGTGTGTTTATTTGTGTCAGACTGTGAGTTCATTTCACACCTGACACTTTGTGCATTTGGCTTCTCAGGTTTTACTGTGTTTAGGTGATCAGTTTCCTGCAAGTATGCTCATAGCTTCATGAAAAACTAGGAAAAAAGACAAGTGATGGCGGAATGGCTTGTAGACATATTAAGCAAGCACGAATGTTTCCAATCAGTAGTAACCCAGCCTTAAAGGTTTAATCCAGTGTGAGCGCTCTTTTTTACAATCAATAGTAAGAAATATTCAGTATTTGTTTGACTGTCACACAAGTTGGACAAACAGCAAAGCGAACGGTGCAAATCCAGCGAGCACTACAGGCAGAGTTCAAAGGTTGCTCCCCTTTTTCAAACTGCGCTACATTGTCCCCTGCAGAAAAATTAGCCATTGATAGTGGCTCTAGAGCAGCTAATGTGCTGATAACACATTACATTTGAAGGTTTCAGTGCTTTGAAACACCGAAGGGATGAGGTGTGGGAATCCAATCCATTAGATAAAGCCAACAGTAATAGGTATCCCATATCAAAGGGATATAGTTTAAACTGCAGGGGCTTTGGATGTGCTCATTGCTATTTATTGTTTTAAGTGGAGCTTTATGCACAGGAGGTGATATCAACACACTAACAAAACCCTTTCAACGCCATTGGGCTTTGCGTGACATCAAATGTGTCTATTAACCAACCTCTTGACAAGCCAAGGTGATTCATCTTTACTGTGCTGCATATGTGTGTCTGCTGCTGTACGTGTGTGTGTGTGGGAGTGTGTGGATGTTTCCATTCCAGATAGTGATTTGAATGTAGCCTAACAACAAACCAAACTGAACATTAACTATTTTAACTACTCCTCAGAAGTGATTTTCAAAGTGACTTTTTTCTTTCAAACTGTTCTCCAAAAAAAAAAGAAAAAAAAAAAAAGAAAAAATTCTTTCTCGAGCAGTGCAGGATAAAAACAATAACAACAATAAAAAATAAAATAAAATTTGAACACAAAATCCTAAAAGACAAAACCTAATTTCTTCTCTTCAGAAGGATGGACTTGCTATTGGCTTACTACAATAAACTGTTAAGAGTGAATCTCTTTGTGTGTGGCTTTGAAAAAAAAAAAAAAAGAAAAGTTAACCGTCATGCGCTGACAGCTCACCAGATTCCTGAAGCCTGGCGGCTAAACCCAATGCCATTCTGAAAAACAACGAGAGGCCCCAGAATCAAAGTCCCCCTTCAGCTCAATCACTCTGGCTGCCTCTCCCAAACACTAATAATCACTTTCCTCCCTTCCTTTTTTCTCCCTTGTGTGAAACATCGCATTGCCTTTGATTGGGCTGTTTAAATTATTAGCACACCACCTCGGCAGAGACGGCTGGCAGTGGCGCCGGGGAGAAGGGGAGCGCGAGCCTCCTGCTGAGAGCGCCTAGATGCACGGTGTAGAGATGAGGCTCGGACCCCCTGTCACATCACAAGAAGATGGCGTCCAATAAACACTCACGATGGCCACATCTCTCCCGCACAGTTTGTCTCGCTTACCTACATGCTTTCACTTAGTATTTGTTCCCTAGAGGGTTGTTTCATGAAGGGGGAGTTGGGGAGGGGAGGTTGTTCTGATTTGGAAGATGTCACCTAAATGCGGGGTTTTGTTTTGTTGTGTGGCTACTGGTGGGATGCAAATGCAGGTGCAGGCGTGGAGTGCATCTCCAAACCCAAGAATAGTAGAAGATTTAATGTCTGTCCACAAAACAGAGAGTCTGCAGCTATTGCATTGCGTCCGCCCTCCTTGGACATGATCTGACACAAGACCAAAGCACATGAGGACATTTTTCAAGATGCTGATTCTACCCTGAATCCCTGTGTCAAACACTTACTGAGACACTGAGTGACAAAACCTTCACACAATAAGCCTTTGTAGCAAAAAAAATGCAGCCTTGATCCTTGGCTACTTGAGAGAGCACGTCTCTAAGGGGTGAATTGTGGTGACCGTTGGTATTCAGTGGCCCCAGCTCCTCCGGGCAGACCGGAAAAATACAAGTAGGCAGACGATTGGAACAAGCAAAATATGGAGTTAATGCCAAATCCAGATTTTTTTATTTTCACTTTGAGGACACAGCTTTGGTCTCAATGCCCAGAGTCTTAAATGAATAACATGGAGAGAGGGAGACTTTGATGTGACAATCATTCCCAAGTTAATTTGTCTTCAGTCACAAGTGCTCAGGGCATCCAGTGTGCAATCAGTAGAAAGACAAAGAAACACTACAGAAAGAAATTTTTTCTGAATAATGTTCTCGCTTTGATTCGCCGGTTGATCGGTGCCCACCTAAAGGCTAGGCTGTAAGTTGTGATCCATAAAGACGACGCATCAGTCGGAGCCTGTTATTATGAAATATCTGCACATTCACCAATCAATTTCTCCACTTTGTTCTTACGGCTGGATACAAACACAGTCACATGCACACAAGCAAAATGTTGCTCACATAAATGATGCTGAATAAAGTTGCACTGTGAGAGGGAGCACACTACATTTTGTCGAGTATCAGAGACAGTAATGTCTGACAGCCACTGATCATCAGTTTTTGCTTTTATCAGGGATGCAAACAACTTGAATTTTTCATGAGAACACACACAATTTAAATACATTTCAATGTAAAATACTGCAATATATCCTAATTTAGAGTATAGCTACAGAAAATATACAGTATATTGTGCAGTAGATCACCCTGTGCAATGCTCATGTTCGTCAAAATGTGAAACCAAATCAGATATATGCATCCAAACAGCTGCAAAAATCAAAATATGAATGCTGCATCATAATTCTACTTTAAATTTCCAAATGTAAACAGCTTATTGACTTCACATGTTCACACTTTTATCCTCACCTACTCCTGTTTTAGCTCCTACAGAAGCATGTGTTCGTGCTCCTCACCCTAATGCACTGATCATATACATTATAATCTATGTATCTGAATGTTATAAATGCTTTTAATTGTGCCTTTCATCATCTTAGTCCCCAACAGTTTTGGAAGACTCTGTCTGCATTTTACTTCATTATTGCATTCTTACAAAAGGCCCTTTTATGACGAATAAAGGGCTTTGCACATTACTGCACTTGCATTTGTACAATTGCAACCATGTGATCATGAAGCATATCTGCATTCTTGACTGTAAGTTTAACAATCATTTCCAGGACTGTTGGGGTAGTGGTTTTTTGTAGTTGGTTTGCGCACAGGCAAAAAAAAGCCTCCCCTCGCCAACTGTGGTGAGCGAAGCCTAGCTGTTTAAAGGAGCGGCCTGTTCCTTGTGCTCTTCTGCCACCCGGTGGCCGCTGGGGAGAACAAAGCAACATCTCCAAAGCAGCTCTGCCTTGAGAGGTTGATCAGTCCTCATCCTGCATCAAAATATCATGATTGCATCTTAGGAGATTCTCTGCCATCAGCCTGGAAGGCAAAAAATAAATCTCTCTCAACTCTCTCTTCCTCACATCCCTCTGCCTTCCCTTCTCTTTATGTCTTTGTCAGTGGCATGACAGCTGATACCTCTTTAATGACTAAGACAATTAACTTTCTTCCGGGTGCAAAATAAGAAATAAGGGGTTTGCAGTGGGGGTGGGGTGGGACTTTTAAAGACAGGAAAGGAAGCTATGTCTGTTTACCCACGTCATCATTAAAGTGACGGCCAGCACTAGCCCAACGGGCTCATCTGCATAATTGAATAGAGTTAAGAGTTGCACCAAAGCCTGTGCTTTCTGGCTGTGTGTGGACTCTGGAGACTCAGTTTCTTCCTCTTGGTACAAACGTCATCATTAGACCTCCTTAGCCCAGCGCATAACAAAGAGTTAGCTCATTACTGACAAAAATATCTTTGCTAATGTCCCCCTCGCTTTCCCCGATTCTCTTCTAATCTCTCTTGGCACAAATGACTTCAATTTCATGATGATAACATAGGGGGAGAAGAAGAAGAAGAAGAAGAAGAAGAAGAAAAAAAAGAAACGTGCACAGAGGAACTCGAAGAGAAAAGAAACAGCTTCGGTGACATGGCCACACTGTGTACAGAGATAGGCATGCCAAAATACAGAGGGAATAAAAAGAAATGAAAGAGCTTTCTTCCTGGCAATATTCCTGCCAACATCTGTCACAGGCAATGTTTGGTGTGTGAAGGTGTGTCTGCGTGCTATACAGTATGTGCCATCCGTGTGTATGGCTGCGTACTCGCTTCCGAATGTTAAGGAATACATATTCATGTTGTGTGAGAGCGTGTACATCTGTGTACAAATCCAGCGAGCGTGTGTGTTCATGTGATTCCATTTGAATGTCTGCGGGAGTATGCATTCACACACACGAGCACTTACGTTTTTATGTACATCTAAAGCCTCCTCTCCTCATTTCCTGCACATTTTTGTGTGTGCGTGCGTGAAAGAGTGCAAATTTATGTGTCTGCAGGCGTGTGCAAGGCCTCACTTGCATACATCCGCATACATCCAAAGCTTCCTCATTTACCCGGCATTTGTAGGTGTGTGTAGGGATTGCGCGTGCTTGTGTGTGTGTGTGTGTGTGTGTATGTACTCTGGCATGCCATTAAGATGAGCAATGACAGCTGTAGCCTCTTCACCCTGCAGCCCTCCTTTCTGCCTCTAGAAATGTGCCTCCTGCTTGTCATAGAGGAGCTCGGCCTCTCACCACTATCATATATCAAACTGCTGAATAGAGGTGGAAAGAGTGCAGAAATATTTTACTCGAGTACAATCACCGCAACTTCAGTAAGTGCTCCTTTCTGACGGTGTCGCAAAGCCGACTTCACTGAGAGCTGAATGACATGAGAGGAGAGTGCTTTAAAATTTAAAAGGTAAAGGATCAGGAAAAAAAGGTGGTGTTACTCTCAAAATATCCTCTCAAGCCCAATAACAAGAGATGAAATAACTAGTTAATTTATACCTCAGGTCTCGAGTGTATCTTGTAGACACTGAATAAGAGGGGAAGTGAGGTGTGTTAGGGTGATGCGCCCTCCAAAGTACGTGCCCCAAAGGAAAGCTAAAGTCACTACTGAATGAGTAGAGAGGACGTTTTTTCTGGCAAACCTTCATGAAAATTTTGAGCTTAAGAGAGCATAAAAAGACATGAATGTCAGATAGAAAATAACCCATAAGAAATGGACTTAAACGGCAAACCAGATATTATTTTAGTGGACAAGAGCAGGATGGTAAACTTAGGTGAAGCCGGTAAAAATACTGGCAATGCTAACAGTAGATGTAACGTTTAAAGTTGAAATATTTTAACATTTTGCTGTCCTTTGCCATGGAATTAGCAACCGGATGTTACGTAGCTCATTAGCACAAAGGGACAACATGGACGATGTGGACAATTATTGGACATTACAAGCACAAAATTATTTTATTTTATATATCTTATTCCATTCTTGTGAACAATATGCCATTAGATCGAAACATATCATCAAGCATGTTTCGTTACTGTCCTGCCTTTACATTGGACTGTTCTCCCCGTGCCACCCAGAAGGTTTTGTCCATTTGCTATCTACCATCTGCCTGACTGCAAGTGAACGCAGCATCACTGTTCTGTTTAATCTGACCCAAAAATACATTGAATACATTGAAAGATCACACCTCCCTTCACTCTGCTACAACACCACTAGCCTACAGAAAGAAAAAAAACTGTCCTCAGTCAATTAAAAGGACATCAGGACATCCGCAAAAGCCATTGCTCGCAAATAAAAAATACAAATTCCATCGAGCAGCGAGAAGTCGGAAAATGGCAATTACAGCAAGGACGCTCGGAATAACATCGTAAATTTGAGGGCAGTAAATTTCAAGCCTCAAAAAGTGTGTTTTCCATATTCAATCAGAAATACAAGCGGTGCAAAGTCTGCCCTGAAAAGTATTATAACAGAGGTTTGCAGGACTGGTGATGTACTGTGGGCTCTCGACTGAAGCTGGTGGACTGATGTTATTACTGAGTTCATCAAGTCACTTTAAAGGTCCAGTGTGTAGGATTTAGGGGCATCTAGTGGCAGGAATGGTATGTCATATTCATAACTGTGTTTTCATTGGTTTATAATCACCTGAAAGTAAGAATGATTGTGTTTTCGTTGCCTTGGAATGAGCTGCTTTTGTTCTACAGTAGCCCAGAGCGGACAAGGGCCATTCCCGTTTTTGCATTTTTGCGTCAGCCACCACAGTTCTCCTACACGCTTGGCCGGAGAAGTTTCAGCTCTGCAACCTCACTGCTACATGCCACTAAATCCTACACATGAGACCTTCAAGGCAAGTCGAGCCGATTTTAATTATTTACATTAGTTTTGGTCGCTGAAGTGCTGATGATAATTGCACAGCAGCATTTCCCTTACACTGAGAGATGTGAAAAATACTAATAATCAATACTAAATCTGGCTTAGCTGCAATTATTATTGATCATGTGTGTAGGGTCGATGTCCGGAATCAGTCAATCAACACACCAGGTATTAAAATTAAGACCATTGTAGTTCTGCAAAGTATCTCTGAAGCCAGAGCTGGAGGCCAGAACAGGATTTCAAAACCCCAAACTCAATTCTTTGCATCTGCAAAACCGACCTCTTTCGACCCCAAGCTGACCCACGCCATCATCACCCAACCACCCGTCGCCCCGCAGCTCCAGCCGAGGCCCCTCTCCTCTCAGCCGTCTCTACAAGACGGTCGAGATCCAGCGTCTCCTCTAAAAGTCCATCTAAAAAGAGCAGCAGACCCGGTGATGCTCTGGTCTCCTCTCTCCACACATCTCCCCTGTTTCGAGAAAGCCTCAGTGCTTCTGCTGGGCTGATTGGCCGGCTCAGTGCAAGGACCAGATATGATCTTTCTATTTGCCCAGCGGCGGGGCTGCCTCTCTATCAGCGCTACCTCTGGAGGGGGTTTATCTGGCCTGCTGATAACAATGTTTTCCCCTGCCTCCCCTCCCCTCCCCGACGGTTTGTTACACTAGTAAATGGGAGTCGGGGCTGAGGCTGAGCAAGCGCTGCAGTCAGCTGGTCCTACGCTACTCCTTGTAAACAAGATTGGCTCCATTTGCTTTTATGACTCCTCAGTGGTGTGTGTGTGAGAGGGAGACAGACAGAGAGAACAGAGAGAGTTGGGAAAGAGTAAAAAAAAATGTCGCCTTTTCACAATCAACACTTCTTCTATCAGCAAACACCAAACAATTAGTCAGGATACGCAAGACTTATAATGCATTTAACATTATTTTATACACTCCTAGTCTGTGTTTTACAGCACTGCTGCCAGTACATCTGTCGCTGGAGACTCGCCAGCCTGACAAATCTGTGCCGAACAATATGCACCGGAGTCCATGGAAGCAGCACTAAATAGCGTCTGCGTCAGATGAAACCTTGGCCGGTGCAGGAGGTAGTACTTAGCAAAGTGCACCCAAGTATAAGTTGTAGATCACTCTGCGAGCTTGGCTGGGGCAAAACCTTCAACATGCTTTTTCATTCATGCCGTGGTGGGAAAAGCCTGGCGTTCTCTGCATGGTTGAAACATCTGTAAGCTGTTGCAGAGACAGAGCCCAGAGGAAAACATTTACCTAACAGAATACTAATTCTTTCAGGCCCTAGTGTCAGCACTTCGTAAATAAGCTTGCACATATGGTATTGTTTTCTTAAGTTGGGTCTGGGAGAACCATTTCTGGCTGTGGTGATCTGCCACATCCAGCCATGAGGGTTTGTCGAATGTCGTTATGGTTCTTGCTTTCCTGCATTTCTACATCTATGTGTACAGTATGTCTGTTCTCCGTGAATATATCTCGCTAAGACATGTATAGATGTTGACCTTTGATTTATAGCAAACAGTAAAGCTGTAGCAAAATGTTAAGAAACAAATCGCCTGTACAAATCGATGAAACTCTTCTATCCCGCTGCCCCGAAGTCTGACACTCTGGATCTGCGCATCCAGAATAAATATCTTTGGCTCTTATAAAAAAGCTTTTAAAAACCGGTGCAACATTTTTCAAGCATGTGCTGTAGACATCTTCACAGGCTATAAGAGCGCCATCCAACTAATGGCCTACCATCTCCATCGCCCTCGTAGCACAGTTAAAACTCTGCTTTTATGTCCCTGCAATGAGTATGTGCATTCCTCTTTGGGATGACTGTCCTAGATTTAAAGGCTTGTCAGACACCACTAGCCCTTTATTTTTCCATAAACTCGTGGTTTTCTTTTTTTGTTTTAATCTTTTGCATTTTTCACTGGGGAATTCCTGCTGCAGGAATGGTGTTACAATGGATTATCCGAAAAAATGTCCACAACTGGGAGTTGAAATGGAAGACTCCTTCATCTCCTTCCTTTGCCTTGCAGCATCTTTTGTTGTGATGCCTGTGTGTTGCAGCACTGGAGTGCAAACATATTAAAATACACAAGAATTACAGAAATGCAGGTTTAATTTCAGGAACTATAACGTGAGTAATGTCTTTATTAAAGGCACGAGCACGAGGCTGATAGCGCTGGCATTTAATGACCTCTCTGTAAATGTCATTATAATTGGCATGAGCTGAACATCTGTAGGCATCTGCAGCTAATCAATGCTCCTTGGTAGCCAACAAGGTCACGGGTTGTCTGAGACAGGAAATGGAGATATTCGACGCTGACAAGTCACTCTGTGATTGTGTCAGCTGCTAAGATACATAATTCAGTGCTTTTAAACTGGACCCGTCTGGTGAAGCGAGTGGTGCTCGTGTTGTTTCTTTAGTACATCTGTCTCCTCGTCACTCCTGGAGGCTGACATCTCTCTCAGCGCCGTGGCACGATAGGAGGAAAGAGCACTTCCATGGCGCAGGTAAACCCGCCAAGAGATAGAAGGCCTCCTCATGAATAAATGATTGTGACACGCAGCAATAATTTGCATCCGTGTAAAAGTGACGCATCAGCGCTTTTGTCTGCCGAGGAGTCTAGAGGTGTGTTTTTATTTTATTATTTAATGGAAAATGGCTTTCATTAACGGTGGCAAACCAAAAGGTGTTGACAGCAATGCACCGACTTGTCAAGCCGATCACAGCCTGTTTTTCAAGCCGATCACAGCCTCTGCCTTTTTTTCTCTAATTAGGCATATGCTGCGAGCATCATAACAAACGCTGAAACAGGTTTGTCCTTGCCTAATCCGGGGAACTAATTTTTAAGGTTATTATGCAAATCGATACTGTTTACAAACATGAAAGCCAGCGTCCTATTTTTGATCTGCCACATTGGTTTTCGATAGCTTAAAGCCCCGCTCGGCAGGTGTCATGTCAATAACAACCAGCAATCGATCGGTGCCAGTCTGAGGGGGATTGGGACTGCAGGGCCTTGCTGTGTAGAGGGGATTTTCATCAGGCTGAGGCACAGTCACAGCACATCCTTAAATCTTTTGTGCATGGACACAGCCACAGATGACACTGAGGCTAATGTCATGCTAAAACCGGACAGATGTTTATGGCTTTTTCTTCTCATTTTAATGTGGTGAGATCTAAATAGCGAGATACATTCTTTAAATATGACACATGAGTACAATCTGAAAGCCTCTCCATATTTAAAGATGATTTAGACTGGTGCAGTGTCTGTGCACTAAATAAACCAAATAATTAACCACAGGTGTATAAAAGAATTACTGAAGTATTCCATGGTGATCATGATAATAGCTCTATTCCAGGAGCTGTGCAAATAGATTGGTGGATGGTTTTTTTTCAGCCAGCAGTTAAGTTAGCACCACCCTGGTTCCACTGACAAAAACCTTATGGGATTCTTTTCCCCTGGATTTTGAATCATCGCAGAAATTAATCTCTATGGCAAATCAAAAGTGTACAATACACGTGTTGTTGAACAAGATAATCTCAACAAATGAAACCACTTTTTTTTTCCTTAAGCTTAAATGCAACTGCCAGAAGTAAAAAGCGGAAGTTAGGATAAACGAATTACATCATGGTCGCGTGACTTCAATGTCGCCACCACAGCAAGGCTGTAAAGCCGTGTTCGGCGTGATGACGTTCTATCTGTAGCCACTTGTTAGCAAACTACTATTTTAAGACACATAGAGCTTCAAACTGGGGTATTAACTGACATATTTTATGTCGTAGAACAAACGTGAAAGTCTCTTAAGCTCGTGTCAACCACAGACCTTATTTCAGGCACCAAACCAACAACTCATCCAAATAGCCCATTGACGATCGAGACGAGGGAAATGCGAGTGCTAAAATGCTAACTCATTTACAGTTTTAGAACTCATTCCTGCACAACTCTAATTCACTAAATTTCATAGTGATATCACTTGGTGTTAAAAATACCTCTTATCCTAAAGCAGGGCTCTGGAGCCGCCTGTGGCTTTGACCAAAAATTATATGGAAATGAATAACAATTATTTTAAACATTTTAATTTTCATTTATCATTGTTGTAAGCTGAAAGTGATTCTTACATTTTCCAGCTGTAAAAATGTGTAGCCTATACACTCAAAAAATTGTTTTACATTCTGTCAACAAAAATGTGCGTCATACGTCAACAGCCTCGCACTACATTTTGGTGAATCTCAATAGCAGGGCTAGTTTTGAGTCTCCCTGGCAAGGCTAGCTACCGATTCCAAATCCAAAAATAAAAAGTCTCAAAAATAAATCAAGAATTTAATAGTGCTTGGACCGATTTGTTTGCTTTCACCACCAAAGCTGCAACGTTAAAAGTACTACATAATCATAAACAGCCCACTGGAGAGTTGAGCTCATAGTCTTGTTGTTACAATCACTCGGAGTAATCAGCACTTATCTGATGTCTTGTGTCTTGAATGGGAGTGGGCTAATGACTTCATTGGGGTCATTAGTTGGGCACCCTACTTCACTGGTGTTTTGTGAGCCCAGTCTCACTCCGAAGTCATCGAAATCTGGTACTTGGGTAGTGACTTGTGGTGTCAGAAACCAATGAAAAAAAGGCTTCCTTTAACGTTGGCATGATGCGCAACTGGTTGCCATTATAGTTCAGCGGCGCCTGGCGGTGTCAGGGGGAAACTCAGCAGGACGAAAGTTAAGGCAGCAAAAGCCCGAGGGCGGGACAGGTGGTGGATGGGTCCAACAAACACCAACTTTCACCCGAGAAAGCGGTGTTCGCGTCCCATAAGATTCTAAACAAGCCAAACCCTGTTCTTTTTTCCTAAATCCAACCACTTCCTTTTGTTGCCTAAACCTATTCACATGTTTTTGTTGCCTAAACCCAACCATGTGCGTTTGTTGTTAAAGCAAAAAAAGCATGTCACTTCGTGGTGTTGTAATGATGTAGTGCATTTATTGCCTGTGAAAACAGAAGTGTATATTGAAAGAAGACAGGCATGTAACAGGCAGGACTTGACACTGCGTCCCAGAACGTCAACAACCAATGCATCCAGGATACCTTTCCCATCGCATGTAACGTGGAAAGTCCATGACCAAAACTTCAATATGTGACGAGGTCGGAGTGAGAATGCGTTGGCTTCCTTGAATTGATAGGCCCACGACACCTCCAGGGGGCTCAACAGCGACACCTAGCGTCCCAGGTGTTATCTGCTCTGCTTTTACCTCTCATTTTGGACATCTTGCAGCCCAGTTGGGGTCAGAGTAACAACTTTGTGGTAAAACATTTTAATGAATGCTCATTTAGAACTATTAATAATAGTGATATGCTAATTTAGACTCAATACACTCTGTTACCTTCACTATAGGGAACAAGAATGTATTGCGGCTCTGGACAGACATTGGTTGCTGACCCTCTAAAGCCATGTAGAGATGGCTACTTGTCCTATATGTGCACTGGTACAATGTTTGGACTCATACAGAATTAATCCCTCTCACTTATGACCCACTAGAAGTGTGCAGCAGTGTATTTTTCTGCTCAGCCCTCTGCCTGGATTTTCTTTTGATCTTCTGTCTTGGGATGTTCATGGGTGTGTACCCCCACAGCGCTCAGGTAAGGTCAGGGCTTTATAAAAAGGTAGCAACCAGGTGTCAAACCGTAAGCAGCAGGTATCCAAGAGACACAGCAGTAAATAAAGCACATATAGTGAAGCGAAAAACCAAATAAAAGTGAATCTAGGGTTGGCTTTTACTTTCACTTTCGCTGGAAAGCGTGTTTACAAAGAGTAATCGACAATCCTGCGTAGTATACCTTTAAGTTGAGAGGAAAAATGCTATATTTTGACAAGCTACTGTTGCACGTTGACTCAACTACAGTAGCGTTTGAGGGAAAATACAGTACAAAGCCAGGTCTCTCATGACTCCCTCTATTGTGGCGTCTACCGGCTTCACCAAGATCAGCTAAGGTTTACTTACATTCTCTCTGCTGCTGAATGTTTGAATAGCCACGTGAGCAAATGTGCTGATGTATGAGACGCTGAAAGAGACTGTCAGAAATGATACTGTTGTTTAGGTCTACAAACACACTGAATCTAAATTGATTTCACAGTAGATGTGGCAGTCTGTATGAAACCCAAATTTGTTTTAATAGTTAAATAAAGTTACGTTGGGTCTTTCATGATTTGGGGTTTTTTTTTTCCCAGATCTAATTTTACCACAGATGAAGAGAAGCAGGCAGATTGTGATGTATGTTTTACACTGGACATCCCCCAACAAATAGACAACATCTAAAGACTGACAGCTGTAAGTGATGCAAAATAGAATACCGCACTTATAAAATTACTGTCCATATGGTAATTGTTGGACCAGCAGAGATCCTGTCCCCTGCAGTTTGCCTCCACTCCGGCAAGCCCTCCTAGCACTCCTTCTGCCCCCACTTCCCAGTTTGCTCCTTCAAAAACATTCATCTTGGCCTTCTCATGCATATTACACCAGCTGTATACAACACTATAATGCGGGTGAGGCGGGAGACGGGGCTGGAGTTGCCAACTTCAACTCATTTTACACATAAATTTAGTGCAACTTGAACTGTGTTTACAACTCATCTTTTGTGGAATCCGTGTTTGACTTTGACTCAGTGGCTTGTGAACAATAAGCGTCTCTCACGAATGCCGTGGCACACTGAAAAACACGGCGAACATTTTTTTTTTTTTTCCACAGGAGCAAAGTTCTTTTGATTTATTTTTTTTCCTTCCCACATTGTGCACCTGCCAGTCACAGTTGAATCAACAACATACGTCCATGATCAACACATGCAGCAAGCTGTGTTGGCCGAAGCACTAGATCTGTATCATACGTAGCAGCCTTTGGATTCAGAGACTTCAAAGCCCTGAAGGTGTTGTGAACACTTCCTGGCTCTAATATGTTTGTTGCCTTTAAGCTGGCCTCCAGGTACTGAACATATTGGGGGGACTACATCTAGATGAATTTTTCATTTTGTCTGGTTGGTTAGGGAAAAAAAAAAATGTCACAAAAGAGATGCCAGGAATTTATCATTTGACTTGTCATTATAGATTTGGACTTCACTGTATTTATGCTGCGACTTCTGTGCATCCATTTTCTCTCACTTAACGCAGGGCGGCAGGCCAAGCATCACATGTCCCTCTCCCCTGCAACGATTGTCTGCTCCTTCTGGGTGTTCCTGAGATGTTCCCAAATCAGATGAGAAATATAATCTCTCCAGCCGATCTGAGTCTACCCCGAGGTCTCCTACCAGCTGGACATGCCCACAGAACCTCCAAAGGAAAGTGCCCAGGAGGCATCAGTTGCCAGAACCACCTTAACTGGCTTCTTTTGACATGAAGGAGCAGCAGCTCAACTCTGCACACAGCTTCTCACCGTATCTCTTACCCTACCTTCACACGGAGGGTTGAACCAGGGTTGATTTTGTGTTTGAAAGGGTTAACCACTGACCGAATCAGCTCTGCAACCCAAGCCGAGACGTGGGTGGAACAAGAGTCGATTTAAAGAGTGTGGTAAGGAGTGGTTGTGACTTATGGTTTATAAAATTTAGCAGTGACTCTATTGTCTGCTGCAGTTTTTCTCCTCTACCACAGCGATTGATTTTCAGTTGATCAAACTAAAACTAGAGACCAGTTTTAGGATTTTTTCTTGCCTTTTCTGCTACACACTCAACTTCAATCTCAGACTTTTGTCTTGTGATTTCAGCGGAGCTTTTTCATTAATCAATCAAAACTGTGCCTTTCTGCTGAGAAATTTAGATTGCAAGCTTCCAAACTGAGAAAAGAGCACAGTTTCAGATCAGTTTCTTTGCCTTCTTTTTCCTCTACAACTACTCAGTAAAGTTCAAATCTTTGGTTTTTCTCCAGTGATTTCAGTCCAGCCGTTCATTTATCGAGTAATTTATTCATACATTTATTTGAAGCATCGCTCAATAGCATCTGACCCCGGTGCCCCATCATCCGACTCTCCCTTCCGAGACAGAGCGCAAGCGGTCCCTCAAGAGTGAGGGAATGCGGGTCAGAGGCAGAGTGTACTTGGGGAGGGGGCGGGGGCAATTTTCACAACGCGGTAGTGTTAAGCGGGTAATCATAATGTGATAGCGCTCTAGCTGCTGGGGTCATGTATGCTTATGAATGTTAAGGAGGAATGTTTTAAAGGCCTTCAAAATTACCCCTGATATCAAACACTGACCTTTTGTAGAAACTGCAACATGCTACGATGATTAGAATTACAATGTGTGCCACTTATGCCAAATTTCACATCCGAAAAAACATGCTAACCCCTCAAACATCATTTACATATGTGTGGATGAAAGAAAATGAGCCTAGTATGTACTGTATATACTGTAATTGTATATGTGCTGCAGGAAGCATTCAGACCCTTGACTTACAGTAAGTAGAAGTACTAATACCACACTGTAAAAAATACTCTGTTACAAGTACAAGTCCTGCATTGAAAATGTTGCTTAAGTAAAAGTATATAAGTACAGTAAGGAAAATGCACTTAAATTATTAAAAGTAAAAGTACTCAATGCAAAAAAAAATGTCTGCTTAAAAAAATATCCTTGGATCATTATTACTCATGCATCAATGCAAAATATGTTTACAGGATTTTACTGTTTTAGCCGCTTAGGGTGGAAATAATTTTGAGGTAGTTTGTACCAAACAGCAACTAATGATTATTTTTTTGGGGGTTAATTCTGAAAATAGCGAGAAATGCTGTCAAAATTACCCACAGCCAAAAGTGACACTTTGAGCAATGCTTGTTTTGTCCAACCAACAGTCCAAACATTAACATTATTAAAATAAATTAACATTATTTAAAGGAAAAGCAGAAAATCTTTTGTGAAGCTGGATCCAAAATTTTTTCTGTCAATCGACTCACTGATTAATCGACTAATTGTTTCTGCTGTACTTGTATTAACTTTCAGGTCAATTATTTTATAACAAATCATATTTAATAAACTCCTCATAAGTCCCTGAACCAAGTGATCTTAGCTTTACTTTTGTCGCAGCTTAAGTAACGTCCAGTAATTTCATCAGTAGCAGCTAAGACAGACTTAAGAAAACTCCAAACTGCTCAAAACAAAGCTGCCAGGTGATCTCCAGATTGTTCAACATGCACAACTGGTTTTCAGATGCACAAAGATCACAATACAGTCTTCTAAACTTTTTCAGGAATGTCTTAAATAATAAGAAACCACAGTATTTTATTGACCAAGTGATGCACATCATGAGCATCTGATGAGATAGGTCAGTCTGGGATATCTATTACCACCTAGTCTACTGTAAACTGACAGAGAAATTACAGGACGGATCTCTCTTCTCAATCATGTTATTAAAACAAACACCAGAGCCGCTTTCAAGAAAACATTAAAAGACCACATAATGCAATTAACTGTATGAACAAACAGTAGATGGAGGGATGTAACTTGTGAAATCTTGATTGTGGATTCTTTTTTAACATCTGATATGGGATTTTTTTTCTTCTTTTTTGTATGTAAAGTGATGTTTGAATGTATAAAATGTACATAATTTTTTGTTAAACTGTATGATTTATGTGGCTGATGTCAAGGCGTTAGCTCACTAATTAACTATACAAAACATTTACTGGTATATTTGTATCTATAAAGCAATACTGAGCAAACATCCTGCATACCTCTGCTCCCTTCTGTGTGTCAGCTCTGGTAGTTACCAGCTACGCTCTTCCAAGTGGTTCTCCTACTCTGCACCTTGGACATGGAACAATCTCCAAAAAGATCTAAAATTAGAAATCCGTTGATGAATTTAAGGTCATCATAAAGAATGTGGTGACAGAGACATGTGCTTGTTCTTCTTGAGAGGCCACTATGTTTGAACAGTTGTTGTTTTATTGTGGATTTTTGTATTATATGTTGTGTTTGTTGCATTTTAAATGTGTGTTGATTGGCTGCTACCTCGGCCAGGTCTCTCTTGTATAAGAAATTTTCAATCTTAATGGGACTTCCTGGTTGAATAAAGGTTAAATAAATAAAATGTATTGTTTGTAGAAGTCTTAATTCATAAGGTAACTACAAATGCAGTGAAGTAAAAATGACAATATTTCCCTCTGTAATGTTGGGAAGTATTAAGTGGCATGACAATAAAGTACTTAAGTACATTAAGAGTACCTTAAATTTGTACTTCAGTGCAGTACTTGAGTAAATATACTTAGTTACATACACATAGGCTGTGTGGGATTTGAAACAATAGGCTGCACCAAATTAAATGAAATATACGCCCTATAAAACACTACCAACCCCAGATATTCACTGTTAACACGGCTGTTTATCAGAAATCACATTCATCCATCACTTGACATGGAGAATCAATACTGTAGTGAGGTTACCAATTAAGCTCCACGTGTCTTTTAAGTCTGCTCCACAGATCAAAATCTCATGTTCCTATGTTGCACTTTAAATTAAAATACAAAAAGGCTTATAGATCTATTTATAATGTTCAGCATCAGCTAGTTTTCTTCTCTCCCTTCACAATAACCCAGCCTTCAAATGCTATGGAACTGGGGCTTGGAAGTTAGAATACACAAGACTTTGTCACCAATGAAAACTTTCAGTTAACTCGACGAAGCACACATCCAAGGAGTTCAGCTCTTATCAGAGAGCAGGATAATTGTTGAAACAGGTGTAACTGTCGAAGTGTCAGCGCGCCTCTCTCTGTGTTCTGGTCCCCGAACCAACCTCCGCCTATGACTCCATCTCATAAGTCTTTCAGACAACCTTGGTGTGATTTCTTGACAAAAGCACACTCGCTCTCAAGGTGCACTCGAGCGCGATATAAAAAGGGACAAAGACAGAGCCTGAGAGAAGATAGGAGAAGAAATGGATTTCTTCTCTAATTATGCAAGAAAAAGAGACTTTGTGAAGATAAAGTTGGGTGACACAAGGGCATATTGAGGGACACATTCACTTTAGGAAGATTTTTCAAAGTGGGAGGCACAAATGGATGTTTGTGCTATGAGCTATGGCTGCTAATTGGTGCAAACTTAATGAATGCAGGGTGCTGTGTGGAGACAGATGCTTTGTGCAATGTGGCAGATTTCAGTGGCTGCGCGTCTCTCTCCATCGCTGGAACATCAAGAAGAGGAGAACATTTGGCAGGTCACAAAATTATGCGAGGAAAAGGGGAAGCCCGAGAAGAAAAAAAATGTAAACAGTTGTTTGTTTATTTTTTCGTTAATTTATGGGTGACTGTGTGTGTGTGTGTGTGTGTGTTCGTTTGTGTGTGTGCGCGCTGAGTGTGAGAGTTAGCGGTTCTCAAGCGCTTGTCTATTTGTTTGAGCCCATCGCTTTTGTTTTGGCTTTCTTGCCTCGCCAGCTCTGTGGCTCTCAATTAGCGTGCAAGCCTCAGGGACCTAATTAACCAGTTCAATTAATAAATAATTTTCTTAAAAAATCCCATACAAGCCATTCTGACATTTGTCAGCCACTCAGGAGCGGTTGTGTGTGTGTGTGTGTGTGTGTGTGTGTGTGTGTGTGTGTGTGTGAGAAAAAGCGGAGGGAATGATTAGCTTGTTTGCGAGCTCTGCTTATCCCCCAGGTGGCTGATGCAGGGGACAGTGCTGTGTGTGTGTTTGCGTGTGTATGTGTGTGGCTGGATGGAGAGGGGCTTACTTGCAGCGCGGGACCCCACAGCAGAGGAGGGCCCCCGTGACCTTTTATCGAGTGTCCAATCAATAATGTGCGAGCGTCCATCTCTTTGAGTTGCAGCCTGAGCCTGGGCTTCTGAAGGCCTGTGGCCAGCAGCAAAGCTGGATGGGAACAGGCTACACAGTGGGGCAAAAGAGTCCTCGGGGGGCCAAAAGTGGAACAGAACCAACCGCCTCATGTCATTTACTCATAATGATGTCTTCCTTTAGTTGAAAAGGGAGGGGTGCAGGGGATGGAGACGGGCTGTGTCCCCCCCCTTCCTCCACTAGCCACCACAGATTCAGCCTCTCTCTTCCTTTGTCTGACGGTGAAAGCATCTTCTTTGGTCTGTCACCGGGCTCTGTGATTAAGGAGTAGAAACAGACCCTGGCTTTTTTCACATTAGAATCCCATTTAGTGTTTCTTATCAGAGCTATCTATCTGGTCACATGTTGGGATGGAGTTGTATTTCATTGTTTCGTGAACTGTAACGTATATTCCCTCGTGGGCACAATGGGACAGATGCGCTTGGTTAATTTGTAGCATTATCTCCAAACATCGACATTACAGGATCTGGTTGTCACCGCCAAAGAGCCGGCGCTGATGGATCTGACTGTGTACCAGTGTTCATTAAACACACTCCAAACAGCCTTCAAACCGACTCTATTAGTGGCTGCCTCTAGAACAAGAGGCGCCTGAACGCAATTTTTGACCATGAAATGCTCTTTAAGCAGATGAGCAGGACTTGAAAGATGAACGGGACTTGAAGTTTCCTTTTTTTTTTTTTGCTTGAAAATGCCAGTGAGGAGTCAATCACTGGATATCAAAGCAGCAGGGACACACAAGAAAATCCAGGGATAATACACGGGCTGCCCACACTCGCTGAAGACTGTTAAGATGGCCATCACGAGTATCAGCGCCGACACAAAGAGCAGACACCGGCCTTTCAGCGAGCAGCTAGCTGTCGCTCTGTATTAGCTGCAGGCGTGCGACGACACTTTGCGTTGAATCGAGATCCTGTTTGCTGCGTAGCTGTGTGGAGGGAGTCCAGAGACTTATCCAAGACACTTGGCTGACCCGCACTGCCTACAGCAGTCAACATATGGCTCCCTGGTCTGGCTTCATTGTATACATATGCTGAAATTTATTTCTACACCGTTCTACTGAGAATACCCACACAAAATGAGGCTGCTTGACTAAGGAAGAAATATATTCTGGCAGCCAGATGAGAAGAAAAGCGAGTTAAATATACCAGCAGACAAATAAACTATTAAAGTCTGCGTGTTCATATTAAGCATCATCTGTGGTAGTCATTCCTCATCACAGCTGGGCTGGAGAGATTTCAGCGCATCGATCGGTAAAGTAAGTGTGTGAAAGAGAGTATGAGTCAAAAGGGGATCTGAAGGTGGGCTGACAGATGGAAGACACACGGAGGACCTAAAGATGGAGAGATCACTTTTGTTCCCTGTCAGGTTTGACCGAGGCCTTCTCTGCTCAGAGGTGACTGTTGCACTCTCTGGCGCCCTCTAACACCCCCCTGAGATCACTCCACTCAACTCCACTGCCTCCGCTTTGATGCAAAAGGGGGGTTATTGTGTAAATATTTTGCTTGAGCATTTGAGCATCTTAATCTTCCATAAGGTGATCTTTGGAGTGGAGCAACGCGGGGTGCTGATGTTCAGAGGAGCTCCCAGTTGTAGAAAGAAAGAGGGAGCGAAAGAGACAGAGGGAGGGAGGGAGAGGAAAAAGAAGAAGGTCTGTGTACTTGCTAGAGTGCTGGGAGCTAGAGTTCACTACGGGGGCGTAAGTGTGTCAAGAAGAGCGCTTTTCCCCCATCCGCAAGCCCCGGGCCCTCTCCACAACATTAAAAAGCATAAACAGTCAATACTGAATGTAACTCAGAGAAAGAGCAAGAGAGAGAGCGTGGAAAAAAAAAGAAACAAGTACGAGAACGCAAGGGTTTTTCAAGCGTTACACAACATAGTGAGATCAGAGAAATGGAGGCTGGGCTGTAGTGTATAGTTGCAAAGCTTTCTGATGGAGGAAGGGAGCCTCTCCAAGTGAATCATTCATTGCGGGCGGCAGGGGTGTAAATATGAAGGGGAGGGTTGAAGGAGAGCGGGATCAAGGAAATGCACACCTGCTGCAAGACAGGGGTCAGATTGGCCCTGCACAAAAGGAAACGAAAGGGAAAAAGAGAATGAGTTGTTTGGCATACCTCCGTTTAGACAGCAGCAGCAGCGCTTTCCATCAGTACGCTTGTGCAAAGCAGGACAGAATGGAGTAGGTAGAAGGTGCATATGGTGGTAGGCTGTCTGTGCCGATACACATGCTGAAAACACATGCTCTCCACGCCGATGAGAGGGAGGCTCGTCTTATTTTTTATTTTTTTATTTATTTTTTTTAAAGAGTTTCAAACGTTCAACATTTTAAGACTTCCAGTTTGAGATGTGAGGGCTTGTTTATCTGTGGCACATTGTTCTTGCTCATAATCGCTCAAGAGTCTCAATCAGTCGCTCCCTCTCTCCCTCCGTCTCTTACAAGTTTTTCAAACGATATCTCCCAAACACTCGACACCTGGCTGGCTGACTTCAGAGCTGAAATCAGTGGAGAAGTCTGTGTGTCTCTCAATCTTTTTTAATCATCCATTCAGTCACTCTTCACATGTTCAAGCCTATGCATTCGGGGAGATCTCCCTCTATAGACGGATCATAAAGACGCACAGCTTACTTTGCTGGAGAGCAGGTGTGGGACGGCTGGTGCAGTATGGTATCGGTTCTGAGGACATGTGCGAGTCATTGTTTGCTGCTGTGTGATTAAATGCATCGGAATTTGTCTTTAATTTATATGAACAGAACTGCTTGTAGTTTTAAAAAGAAATGACGCACTGTAAGATTGTCTGCTTAAAAAGTCTTCGGCATCCTTGAAACGACAACAAAGATAAAGAAAAGTAAGAAAAATAAAGACAAGCATATGGCGCTACCTTTATTTCCAAGGCTCTCCGGTTTATTCAGAAGTCATGAACTAGTGTTTTCCCTCAATAAACAATCCCAATCTGAAACCAAGGACTTTCAGACCACATACTGTTTTTCTCCTTGACAGAAATGTTCTCCTGGTTTATGGCCAAACAAAAGTTACTTCAGTGCAGAGTGCTGTTTGAGCCACTTTCCTGCCAGAGCAAGACTCCATATTTTAAACATTTGGAGGAGGGAACAATATCTATGAAAAGTGTGAAATTTGATTTCTACCCCACGGAATAGGCCGTTTCCTTCTGTTGTCAAACAGAATGACTAAACATGCTCATTCACATGCTCCCATGGTAGGACGTTATTAATTTATCACTTCAGAGTTATCAGTGCTCTCGCGCACGCACACACACACACACACACACACACACACACGTTTGCTTCCCGATGATTGACAATGTGATAAATTTTATTTGAATATGGCTGACATGAATTATGTAACCAGAGAGACTGGTGGCTTTGTTGCTTCCCTCTAGCTCTTCGCTTTTCCTCCAAGATAACATACAGTTGATAATTTACAGTAGAACACATTCTGAAACTATAAAGAAAGATATAGCGACAATGCCCCAAAGGGAAAAAACAGAGTGCTTCAGTGCAGCCAGCTGAGCTGATTCTGAGAGCTGCAGAGAAGTGGAGAGGAGAAGGTTCACGATGTGGCAACGCTGCAATAAGGTTAGGTGGCTGACACTTTTGACACTGGAAAGTGATTTTTCTTGAGTTCAGTTCTGATGGTAGCAATGAGGTCTCGGCAGACTGGGTTAGGCCGAAAAAAAAAAGAAGAAAAATAAACACAAATGAAAGCGAGAAAAAAAAAAGAGCACAGCGCTCGTGGTATCTGATGTTGATAGCTGTGGCGAAAGACTGCCTTTGAAAGGCTTGAGGAAAGTGACAATACTGTATGTTTTTTCCTTGTTGCTGCACCTCCAGACGGCCAACATAAGAAATAAAAAAAAAATAAGCCTCGTCTGATTGGTCTGAAAAGACTGTCAAATGTCAAGCAGTTATCAAACAACAGACATGTTTTCTTTTAAAAAGATACCGGCAGAAGGAAAAGCCTAACCTTTCGGCGGGCGAGTAGAAGTCACTCATCCCATCATGTGCGGTACTCCACACAGGCAAAACCTTTGCTCTTTACAAGGCTTACACTTTCCCCTCTGATTCAAATCTGCAGCTGTTGACACAAGTTGTGTACGGCTGGAATAGATGAAACTGTAAAAATACCTAATTTCAGGGCATTATCTACTTGGCGGGTTGCAACACGGGGCCAAAAGGAATAAACTCAGACACTGCCTAAAAAAAGGAGTGTTCCTGTGTGTGTACAAGAAGACGCAGGAAGTCAAAATTGAGACATTTCAATGTAAGAAGCCCTCGTGGCAGCTTAAACAAGCCTTTCCTTCAATTCATGGTCACTTTTAGATCTGAAATTGCTTCAAGGTCCTTTTAGCAGCACCCTTCATTCCTCTGCATCATGTTTACATCTCAATGTAGCCTGCGCAGACTTCATGTCATAATCATCGGCCCGCGCTGACAGGAACAGCTTGCTCGACACTGGGTGTACAGTTGTATTTTTTGCTGTTCCAGTTCCTGTGGCTGATGTTGTTCAACTCCCTCCACACCGAGCGGCACTTGTACGAAAAAGGGAGACGGGACGACAATGTCCTTGATTTTCAAAGCGGCGAGACTTGTTAATGCCCTCATTTTCATGTACGCCACTGAATCAATCATTACCGCTCTATTGCACCGTTCAAACAAACTTCTGCACAACTTTCACATGAACCCTGCATTTCTGTTCTCATTATTTTTGAGTTTATTCCGAGGATGTGTCTTTGTGCTCCGTGCTTGCAGCGCGGGGGAGGTCAGAGATCAGGTTGGAGCTGGCAAGGATTCAGTGTCTTGCTCAAAGACACTTTAGCAGACTGGGTGCTCGCTACTGTGGGCCTCGAGCCCAGCTATACTGCCCTGCAACCCCGACGCTGACAGCTGATATGAATCTCAAAGTCTCTGTGTTGCACTGAGTATTTTTATCTTGCACTTTTGTTCTTGGATTGTCTAAAGAGGCTCAGAGTAATCAATGACTTTTATCTCCAAATCGGAAATTACAACATTTCTGGCAAGGCTTGAGGTGACCTGTAACTGAGGGAGAATAGCAGCCACATGAAATACTCACAAAACAGGGAATAAGCTAATTACTAAAGAGCTCCGACTGAAGTGTACGTCTAGGAAATATATCGCAATAAACAAAAATACAGCTATTTCTTTTGTCGTGTACCTTTTTTTTTAGCTTCAGAACAAAATGTGCGATGGAGATGGAGGAAAGGTAGAGGATGGAGTTTTGTGTTGTCACACACTCTTCTATGTATGAGTGGTTGAATCCCACCAGGGGGGCTGGAAAGAGAGTTTTCACAGCCAGATATCTCTGAACCTGGCGTTGTCGAGTCTTCAGTGTTGATCAAAAACACACTATCCCATCTTTCACATATACATTATTTTAATTTCCAGGCACAAAAATCCATCCAAATCCAGCTTTAATGCTGACAACTCGAGTCATCTTTTTAAGGTAGATTTTTTTTTTGTATCCTGCAGCCAGATTCAAAGTGGTCACCAGGTTTTTTTATTTAAAACACAGCAGCTGACAAGGCCACAAACATCACATCTCCGCTTTCAAACGAAGGTGAGGCCAGGACAAACTCTGTACTTTGGAATTTCTCGGCATTGAAGCGAGGTGATAATGAACATTAATATGTACAGCTGGCTCTTTATACAACTCTTGCTGTGCTGCCTTTGGTGTCCTGTTGAGAGGGTGTCTAAGCAGTGCACCATCAATGGCAGGGAACAAAGCCAGAGAAAAATATCAAGTCTTTTTCCACAACTGCCTGCCTGCCTTGCTCTGCCTTAAGATTAATCTAATTTGGTCTTTATTGAGAAATGGGTAAGAGCAGTTTTGTTTTATTTATGTATGTTTTTTCCTCCTCTGCTCCTTTCCTTTGTTGCTTCTCCTCGGCTGCCTCTGACAAAAGACAGCCAGCCTGCCAAGCCCGGTGTTGCTCTGGGACGGACCTGTCAATCACTCCTGACGGCACCCTGACAACATGTACGTTAAAATTTCAAACGGGACTCAAAGGCGGCGTGTGACAGCAGAGCCTTTGAAAGTGGCTGTAGCGCTCGGCGACAGCCAGAGGAGTACGGGTGGAAAACAAACTAGAAAACAACAGTGCGGAGGGAGAAGAGAGAGAGAGTCAGAGACAGAGAGGGAAAGGGAGAAAAAAAAGAAAAAAAGTTAAAAGCAAAACAGTGAAGAATGTGGGTCTTGATGATGGGAATTGGCATTAGATTCTCCCTTGGTGTATCATTGTTTTTTAATTTGGTTGAAACTCCCAGGAGTGGAGCTTTCGGTCTTCCAGGGACTCAGCTGAGGGCCTGTTCTCGCCGCAGTCCAGGGACAGCGGCGCCTCTCTCCTGCTCCTCCGAGGCCTTGCTCAGATCAAGTCAAGCCTCTTATGCATCTCACTACCCTATCCTCCAACACAAAACAACTGTGCACGAATGTTAATAACATTCTTGATTCCATCTCGCATACCTTCGCTTCATGGCTATGCAATTAATTCCCAGTAGAAATGGAAAACCAGCGCTTGCCACCGAGATAAGCCTTTTTCTGTAGAATTCATAAATGTAAGATCTGTAGCTTCCAATACCAACAAGGAAATGGACAGCTCAATTTAGATTCTACTGTCCTGAATGTGCCAGGATGTAATCTTTTTTAAAAAACACAGTGTATCCGCGAACCTTTTGCCTACGAGCAAACGAGTGGCATATGGCGAACAATGTGCACACACAGGCTCGAGGATGTACTTTCAAATGATCACCCAGGCTCGACGCACAGACGCAGACCTCCACCACCTCTTCAACATGGCTAAATGAACAGTGCAAATGGGGTACAACAAAAAGGGCCCGGGCTGTGCCAGACCCTATGGGAGGACTGCCATCTCTGCAGTCCTGCAGTTTGTGCACTGATCCTTCAGTCAGCATCCACATCTGCAGTTCAAAAACACACACTGGCTTGAAACTGCTACAAAGCTTACTGCTCATTGTCTGTCTGAGACTTTGTCTGACCATGCTGTGTGCGTGTGTGTGTGTACATGGATGTGTGTCTAGGCTAAGTTTGTTTGAAACTAGAATTCTAAAATCAACTCTTACGCTGTAGTGTGCATGTGTGCGTGTGTGCGTGTGTGTGTGTGTGTGTGTGTGTGTGTGCAGCAAACACACGTGTCGCTTCTACAAACAAGTGGACAAGCAGCATGTGTGCTGAGACACAGGTCATGCCAGCCTGTTAGTGATTTTTTTTTAAACTTCTCCCTCGGTAAAACTATGTCTGAGCGCTGATAGGCTTCAGTACACACAGGAGCCGTGGCACTGACACACACACACACACGCACACTGCATGAATTCGTGCCATTGTCTAACTCATGCCTGTATACATGTGTGTCCAAGCTTACTTACAAATGTATACATGCAAGCAGACAAACACACATACAAGCTGCTCAGAGATACGGCTGTGGTAGAAAGGACTTAAAACAGCCATCCTGCAGACAGCCCATGCTTTGGCTTCTAGTGCCCTCTAGTGCTGGGAGCTACCTGGCAAATGACTTGGGATGTCTGGTGAAACTGCTCAACTGTGAGGACAAGCTGAGTTCGACTGAAATGTACTAAAAAACAGCAATATATTTTAACTTGCGTCAAAAACCTGTTTTATATGAAGTTAAAGGTAGATTTTTTCTTTCATAAGTCCTGATCGACAAGAGTAAAAATAAAGGAGGTAATTTCAGACAACAGTAAATGATCTAATAAACAATTTCAGGCATTTTAAACAATTAAAAACATAAAAATAATGAAACAGTCATGTCTACTGTATGATTGCAAATTCAGCTGAGTGCATTTCTGCAGCTCAAAAGAGCCAAAAATTCCACTTATCTTAAATTTAATACATGACATAGCTGTTGTTTATCATCTTTAACTATATATATTTAGATATATTGTATCCCACATGTTGTGTATTTGTATAAACTTTTGTGAACGTCAAGAACATTACTAAAATAATCATCCCCATATGTAAGAAAATGTGAGGGTGAATTCACTTTTGCATTTTTAAAATGTAAAAAGTTGCCATTTTAAACAAGATGTTTCTCTTCACAAAGGAAAATCATATTTCAAATATTATTACAAGCCTGTTTTATCTGTTGAGTCCCATCAAATTGCTTTATAATAAGATCAATCAGGCTAATTTACATAAATACATATCTTTTATTTTATATTCATCCCCACTCAAAAAGGGAAACTGCTCAAGGACTAGATCCTCGCAACACTCTGTAAATCTTTGCTCTTAAGAACTTTACAGCTGCAGCACAAAAAAAACTATTACAATACATCTTTATTTGTATTGTTTTGTTTGTGAGGCTGACAATAATATCTCTTAATCCGATGAAACTAAATGGATCTTAATAATTTAAATGTTTCTTGTGGCAAAGGTGATAAAAGCAAGACAACTACTTAATAATTACAATAGTTTGTTTTAACTGGGTCTTATGGGAAAGTGATCAAACACTTATATTATGTGTGTTATACTGAAGCGAACGAGTGCGTCTGGACAAAAAAAAAAAAAAAAAAAGCATCCTGTTATTATGCTGTGTGTTTTGTATTATTAATGTGGTGCACAGGAAAGGCCTTTGACAAGCTGGAAATCCAAGTAACATTATTAAGGTGCCACGCACTACAAACAAAAAAAATCTGTGGCGTGAAATGTGACTTGTTCTTTCACATAAGTGGGTAACATCACACTTTTTTTTTTGTCTTCTGCGTGTTTATCCCGCCTTCAATCAGTCATATTTATTGTACATAATTTTGTACAGAAAACATTTTTTACATCAGTGTCACATCACGGAGCATTTTCCCCTTGTGAGGTTACTATAAATTGTTGATGAAACAAAAGACGGCGTAAACTTTTTTGTTTAATATCTGAGGGTATTTATTTTATAAAGATATTTGTTTTAAAATATAAAAATCAAACAGCAATTCCAATGTTAAAAAAATCTTGACATATTCGGTCAAAACCAATATAACCGAACATATTTAGTGCAGCTGAGGTCACTGACTTTGAGTAGCAGGATGTTCCATGTTACCATCTTATCTGCTTCTTCATTTAATATAATAAAGAAAGGTTTTTGTAAATCATATGCGTGTATTTTTTGCGCATGCATGATCGAGCCAGCAGAGGTGGGATTTGAGAGGCACCTCAAAGCTCTGATTATCCTGAGTGTCTCTGCCCAATAATGTTACCTGCTGGGACAGCAGCACTGCTCCTCTAAATAAATTGCAAGTGGCCTTGGGCAATAAGAGGAACCCTCCTTTGATCTGCCTGACTGCCAACGAGGAAAATGTGCAGGCAGTCAATCAAGCTCTTAAGGCTTTGCAACAATGGAGCCGACCCCGGTTTATTATTTATTTTTTAAATTGATGTATTTCATTATCACAAGGTGTCTACTTGCTGGGGCGGCGGGGATAGAGGGGGGGGGGGGCAACATGATCAATAATTGATATGCGGTGTGAAAAAGCTGATTTGCTGCCTCTCCTCTGGTGCACTTGTCACTAGCTGTTGTCAGAACACATTTGCTTTGATGACAAATTTGAAGAAGTGAACAACAGCATCACATCTGATTACAAATTTAGTGAGTGGTGAAAGGCAGAGGGCCCCTTCTCGCTGAGGCTCTGTTTGTTCAGGGGCGCTCAGGAGGAACGACTTACCAGGCTCCGAGGTGAGTTACAGTCTTGTAAGCAGAGAGATGAGACGGGGGTTGAACTTTTTTGTCATGTGTCAGTAAACAGCGTGACTTGTTTGAAAGGCACCTGGATTACAGGGTGAAAAGTTGCTCTTTAAACCTTTAAAGCTTTGGGGCAATGGGAGACGCGCCACGTCAAAACAGAGTGTGGAGATGAGGAGTGAGAGCAACTAAAAGCCATCACTCCCCCCGGTGTGTCTGCTGAGAGACGGAGGAGTTGTCCTGCTTTTTTGCAGAGTTTGGGTCATGCTGTATGGTGGAGCATCTCAAATGGATGTAGTCAAATAAAGGAAGATGCTTGAGTGATTTGAACAGTCCAGGTTTTTTCCTGAACGACAGCTCGTAGTGACGTGAAGAAAATCCTAAGGAGAACATTTGTGTTTCGCACCTGAATGATCACCTGCAGGAGTCCAACTATATGAAAAATCTTTATGGTGATTTCATTATTAAGAGTAGTTCTTAATTAGCCTAAATGTTTTTTTTTAATTACATGTACGGAGTGGAGATTTACCACAAACTTTTAAACTAAATCCTGATGGGGAAACAGTTCAACACAAAATCTCAAAGAAGGGAAAACAAACAACATATCAACAACTCAACATAATTGACAGCTGCATCCATTTGCTCGGTCCAAGCCCCCTCCTCCTGCTTTTTCCACTCTGTTCTTCCAACACCATTTCCTCTTTTAATTATCCCCCAGCAAAAAGATGGAGCACATCAGACGCATCGCGGTAAATCCTGGCCCTGGCACAGGCTCATAGTGGCTCCTGCGTCTGGCAATCCCGATAGAGCCTGTGCGCTGGCAGTGACAAGAGAGGGAGGATGCCTGGAGATTTTCTGACAGAAAGAATGGAGAGGATGATCTCTCAGCAAAAGAGAGGTCCTCATTCTACTCCCGGCGTGGGAGGCTTTTTGGCGAGCGCTTTCCGATCATACCACATTTTCAGCACCAGATTAGCCAGTTCTCAGGAGCAAAACTCACACAGACCCCCTTGTTTACACCTCAGTACCACAGTGTTTTTGTAATGACTGTTCAGTAAAAAGAGCACATTGGAGGCACTGCAAGCACGGCTGCTCTCCTATCTCTCCCTACAACATTTTAGGGGTGAGACTTATTGTATATAGCAGGGTCAGAGAGACCGTGGTTTGGATTAAGGGAATATGATTTGTTTTGAATTGAAAGAAGTCTCCTCTGACCTGAAATGTGTTTTACTGAGCGAATTGCACATTCACATTCTAATTAGGTATCAGCTTACACGAATGGGTTTTTCGTTTGGAAGCCGGATAGATGAAAAAGGTTGCAAGTTAACTAGTGCTGGGGCTGCTATCTGTCAAAGTTTTCTCCCATCTCTGTGGGGTGCACATCAATCACAGAGGTCCCCAACTGACAGTCATTCTGCGGGCTAATAGTGTCGTCATCTCCCACGCGATTACACAGATTGCACAATGAGATCCTCGGACACAATGGAGCTGCAAATCTAGCCCCCCACTCTGTTCCCTTCTCCTTTCCTTTTCTTCCATCATTCCAAGATGAAGAGTGGAATGCTCCACAGCGGGTAGCTTTCTTCTCCTCCGGGGGGAACTGAGGAAGCAGGCAAGGGCCTCTGTGATGTTACTTTCCCTTCAGGGTGGGGAGGAGATGTCTTGTAGCGCAGCTAAAGATGATCATTTGAGAGCCTGTGAAACAAGGTTCCCCTCTGGAAGCCACAGAGACGTGGGGAGAGCCAGGGTCCCAGCTAATGAGTTAGGGTTAGCTGATGTTCCTCGGTGATGAAAACGAGAACAGTGACATGATGGTAGTGGTGTTTTTTTCCCCCCCAGTTTAGGCATTGTATTGCAACTTTGTTACATGAATCTCTGAATACAAAGGTCAGAGGCCAGCGTTGGAGGTGGTAGAGTCCCGCTGAAAGACACCTTAGAGAAGCAAACGCTTGCTCCTGCACCACGCAGAGCTTGACCATGTGCTATCCAGCCAGCTGCTGCCCTCTCGCATCAAGGCCCAGTACAAAGATTCCACATTTAATAGGCGTGATGAAAGAAATCATTAATCTATGACTGAACGTATGAGGAAAATCTAAACATTTGTTTCTTACATGCTCTGATAAAACCTTTTCTCCTGGAGTAAATATTTGCTGGAGAAACTCACAAAACAAAACAACATCCCATCTGATAATCAGCCACAATTACGCTGCACACTGTGATGAAAGGATATCAATGATCTACTTATGTCATAGAAAAAGAGTGCAGCTTCAAACATGAAAGCCATTGAAGCCGATGAGAGTTTCAAGTCAATGAATGATCAAAGAAGCAAAAGCTTATCTATGCTGTTCCTTAACACTGAAACAGTGTCATATGGCTGTGGATATGCTTCCACAGTTGCAGTGTTTTTGCCCAGGAACATAATGGCTATTGTGCTTTCTGAAACTATTTGCCTTTTTCACACAGTCAAAGCTGCAAAAAGCGCACAAAGTGGAGAGGGGGCACGAGCCCTTTATCCCGATGAAAGGCTAAAGGATGAGACTGACCTTTCTGGCATCAGCTGGGCTTTGGGAACACAATACATGGCGGCAACTCTTTCTGGCCTTTTCCCCTTCAGCTCTGGGCTATGCTTACAAGCCAAAGACTCAAGTCCAAACATCTATCATTTTATACAAAGACTCAAACACACAGATGCCCCAAACCCCTCCTTTTACATCACACAAACACACACACATACACACACTGAGCAGTTCTGTCTGTACATCTGCAAACAGACCGGTCTCGTCTGGCATCATAGTACAACTGCAGGCTATGGAAGCAAAGAGAGACAACATATCACTGTAGATTACATCAACACAAAAGCTTGACTCAGTCCACAGTATCAACACCACTCTCCTTTAACAGGAATTGAATAACAATTACATGGCGACCTGCACACACTCAGGGAATCATAACTTACTTAAAACGCGACTGAATGAAAATTAACGTTTGCCACACATGCAAGACATGAAATGAAAATCCTGACATGGTTAAGTACTAGTTTAGAGAGTGCCCCCCAAAAATGACCTAACCCACTGTATACTTTAAAAGCTTTGTTGCTGGGGGGCCACATACCTAAAGGGCCTTTGTGTGATATTTCAAAAGGCTGCATCAAAAAGGTCATGGGGGAACAAGGGTCATACAAACACAGAATAGCACTTGTGTGGTGTTCAGTTTTTTGTTTTTTTTTTTGGCCAGGGGTGGGGGGGGGGGTTGTCAATTCTATAGGTAAACTCTAGCAGACAGGAGATAAGGTACCCGTGGGCTGTTGGACAAAGGGAACAGTAGTTCTGAAAAGGTAAAGAGTAGTAGTCCCTGACGTGTCAGAGGCCTCATCGTCAGTGGGAGAGTATAAAAGGACCTGCAAGTGTGTGCTATGGTGCGCTAAACATCCACAGTCCTGCAACCATGGGAAAGGTATGAGCTCACATGTAATATGGCAACAGCTTTGACGGAGAGGCAAAGAAGGAAAATGGCAGGGAACATGTGTCAGGTGTTGTAACCGGGAAAGAGAATGCAGCAAAGGGTGAAGAGAGATACTCAGAAAGGACTGATACAAGTAAAAATATTAGCTATAGAAATATAAGGTGGACTGCTAACTTCTGAGGACTTAATTTAAGGGGGGAAAACACACTTAGAGGTGTTTAAAATGGAAGGTTTAGCAATTATATGGCATCCAATCATGACAGATTCATTGTAGTTGTATGACAGTAACAACAAAGTTGACAGCATCTTCAGATTGGACGAGCGTTCGATGAGTTCTTTAAATAAAAGTCAGCTCAAACAATAGTTTCAATCGCCTTGATTTTCACCTGTCAAGCTCGGAAAATAATATACAAGTGTATACTGCAGACAGGAGAGGCTTGTTCACACGAAGGACTCATGAAAAAGTAATTGTTCAAGGGAGAGCAGTGTCCCCTACAGTCCTTCCATGAACATTGCAACTGGTGCATTTACATGCCTGAGATTATATTGAGTGATATGTGCTTCTCTCTGACTTTTTTTAGATAATTTTCTACGAAGGCCGCAACTTCCAGGGCCGCCACTGGGAGTGCAGCAGCGACTGCATGGACACCTTCAGGCACTTCAACTGCTGCAACTCCATCCGTGTCAGCGGCGGGCACTGGGTGGCCTACGAGAAGCCCCACTACATGGGCTACCAGTACATCATCGGCCCTGGCGAGTACCCCGACTACCACTGCTGGATGGGCTTCAACAACTGCATCCGCTCCTGCCAGATGTACCCCCCTGTAAGTCAATCAAACAGGAAGATAGAATTGGTAGTCCCCCCCTGACCCTCCAACCCACCCCCGCTGCTCACCTTGTACATCAAATGCCGCTTTAAAAATGGATGTCAATCACCGGCCTTTTGATGTCATTAACAGATACTCAGGCAGGTCATAGCATAAAAGTGTCTGTTGCAAGGCCCACAAGGAGACCCAGTCAGTCTTTAAAAGGAATATGATACACCCCCCATAAGACTTGGTGCCTTCATTCTAATTCTGTTAGTCACATTGAGTGTTTCTGGCAGTTAAGGAAGGGCGGGGGGGGGATCAAATTCTGTCATGCTCCGAAAGAGTTGTAGCTTATTCTCATCTGTAGTTACTTAAGGAAGTAGTACTCACTTGAATTCAAGATATCAGCTCGGGGCTGAAAGCAAAGTGCTCTCTAGGGTTCTACCTAAATAGCATTATAATCATGCTCTGGTTTATTTTACACACAGTATAGAGGATCCTACAGGATGAGGATCTACAACAGGCCTGACATGATGGGACAGACAATGGAGTTCATGGATGACTGCCCCAATGTGTATGATCGCTTCCGCTTCCGTGACATTTACTCCTGCAACATCATGGAGGGTTTCTGGATCTTCTATGAGCACCCCAACTACAGGGGACGCCAGTATTTCATGCGCCCCGGAGAGTACAGGGCCTGTGGTGACTGGGGCTGCCACAACCCCATGGTGGGCTCATTCAGGAGGATGAGGACTGTCATGTAAAGTCTACCCATATGCAGATTGAATTAAAAACTTGATTTTCAAATAACCGTGTGTTCTGTGAGTTTATTTGAACAAATCCATGCAACATTTAAACACAAGTCTGAAGTATAATAACACTCACTGGTCAAGCAGCTCATTTGCTTCCTGTTTAAAAAGCCTGCTGCTCCTTAATGATCTATATCACTGTCAAACACCTACTGCAACAAACCAAACCTTTCCTCTTTGCTGCCCTGCCTGTGCGCACAGTCCGTGCGTAGGTTTCTGGCTGTCATGCCAATAAAGGCAGATGTTGCAACTCTTATTGTGGCCCTTTGAGAAAGTGCAGTTGTACAGTATTTTCCATAGACGGACAGAGCTTTGACAGAGACAAAGCGGCCGCTGCAGCTCACCAGTCCTATAGTGTTCGGCCGTCTATACAGCCTGCTGTGCTGACACGACAAAGCATTGTTCCACATTTGCAAAGCCCTGATCCCAGCAGGGTCTATAAAGAGGTCTGGTACAGCCTGACATCTGGTCTGGTCTGAATTTAACACAGTTACAATGGGCAAGGTAAGCATGCAATTCAAATCTATACAGTAAAAGCAGCTTAAACAGTCTGATGTGTAGTGTTTATAATTTGTATCTAAGGGGTAAAAAATGGCAGTTAATTCTCAAACTTCTGTGGGTAGAAATGTGATAGTCAGTAGCTCTAAAGGATTGTTTACCATAATTATAACATGAAGGGAAATTGCGGTAAATTTTTAATCAATAGAATTAAATAACATGCTAAATAAAAGCTGCATAATAAGAGCATTATTATACTTAAATCATAGCATTGTCTTCTGTTGAAGACTGTAAAAAAATTGCAATTATTCAACCGAGCTTGGAGTGAATTAATTCCTGTAAAAATAGGCCAAGACTTTTTCTTTTCATTAAAATATACCACATGCTTTTCTGTATTGTGTTAAACTTTGCTTCTGGTACATCATTCGGGACATATTTTTCAAACTCCCTTAAGCTCATCTATTCCAAAATTCTTCACTTGTAGTTATTCTGTACAAAAACTTTGTTGGATAAAGCCAACTTGCAAACCTGGCTCAGAATACCAAATGGTATGGTTATGAAACTAAATGAGACTAAAAGTTCAAGTTATTATTGTGTTAAGAGTCTGAAGAGCTGGAGGACACAATTATTCATGCATAAACAGTGTGTAATAGTTTGTCTTTAGCATAGCCCTGTGGTGATTATGTCTGCCCATCCATCACTTGCAGATTATCTTCTACGAAGACAGGAACTTCCAGGGTCGTCACTACGAGTGCAGTAGTGACTGTCCTGAGATGCAAAACCACTTCAGCCGCTGCAACTCGATAAAGGTGGACAGCGGTTGTTGGGTTGCCTACGAGAAGCCCAATTATGGCGGCTACCAGTATATGCTGCACAAGGGCGAGTATCCCGACTATCAACGCTGGGCAGGCTTCAATGACTGCATCCGCTCCTGCCGTATGGTGCCACCTGTGAGTTTTTAACTGATGCCTTACCCTGTTTGCAGCAGAGTTTTCACTAAAGCCTTTCTGTAGAAGTGCCAGTTTGGGATCATTTAGTTCTCGAGCCTAGTCCTGCTGTTTTCACCAGTCTGTGCCAGTACCTGTGGCTATTTTAAAGCATCTCTTTCTAGCTTGACCTGTAACTGCAGTGAAAAAAGTGTCAAGAAATAAAGAAAACTATAGACTGGGTCATTGGATCACAACAAGTTTAGTGCAAGAAAAAAGTTTGTTACTCTACTGTGGTTATATAAAGTTAAATGTCAGCGTCATCTCTCATAATTTCATCCCTAGTATAACGGGAACTACAGGATGAAGATCTTTGAGCGCTCTGACTTTGGAGGCCAGAATCTGGAGCTAATGGATGACTGCCCAGATCTGCATGAGCGTTTCCATACCCGTGACATCTCCTCCGTCAATGTCATGGAGGGCTACTGGATGCTGCATGAACACCCCAATTACAGGGGACGTCAGTACTTCTTGCGTCCTGGAGAGTACAGGAGGCACAGCGAGTGGGGAAGCACCAGCCCCACCATCGGATCTCTGAGACGTGTCACTGAGGTCAACTGATTCCCGGCATCTTCTGTTTTTTTAACCCTTATTGAGCCCCACTGTCAAACATCCCACCCTCTTGTCCCCCCTAATGCCAGCACTGTTTCAGTGTGGTCTCAACATTGTGGTGTCCAAACCTGAAATCATACGGAGGGTTTTGGTGTGTTTGATGTTGGGTTCTGGTTTTGTTGGGTTGCTTTGCATTGTTGGGTAAAGTTCCTCCCCAACTCAAGAAATGCTCAATAAATAGTGATGATCTTTTTTGCTTTGGTCGTCCCAGAGCAAAATGGTTTGCCTCGCCAGGTCCCCAACCTCCTGTCCTACTGGAATCACAATAAAAGAAAACTTGATGAAAGTCAACTAAAGGGAGCCTTTGTTAATTTTCTATTGACTACTACAGCTGTCACTATAAAAAGATCAGGGGGATATGGCTTTTCATAAATCTGAGGAATATTTTCTCTTTAGTATAGTGATTGAACTTTCATCAGGCCACAGAGTTAGATAGAAGTGTAACCACCGAGGTCCTAGACCAAGACCGAGAGTTTCTACAGTTTGCCGTGATATCGTCATTCCACATACACAAAGAAAAATTATCAAGGAAACAGAAGCTTATTCTTTGAAGTTCAATATTAAAGACCAAAAAAGGGTATCTGAGGATGAGCATGTAGGAGTCTTTATGAGATCACATGGTACAGAGTAAGCGCGTTGAGTCCATGAAAGATGCCCATATTAGATCCACATCACAGGGCCAGTGCCAACTCAAAGAGTTAGAGTCAAAGTGGCCTGGTATTAGCCCCAAGCATCAAGCTCTCTCAGAACAAAAAACAAAACCCAGTCCACATCCCTGCTCATGCATTTTTCATCAGCCCAAGATACTGAACCCTTTCAGAAATAAATATCAATTATTGAAATTGTTAATTAGATGCTGCGTAATTGGCAAAGATACACATGAATAAATAACTTTGACCATTAATTATTGATTCAAAAAAATGTGAAGCCCAGCGGGGAGTGCATTTGAGAGTCTCTTAAGATCAAGCACAACAAGAAATATGAGTTTTGGCCTTGAGTAATGTCCAATTAAAGGATTGTCGGCTTTGCTGTACAAGTCCGGTGATTTGTCCTCATCATCCTTTTCATATCTGTGGACAACAATACCCAGCAGACAACACATCAACAGGGTGCAACATGGGATCTGATCAGCTGGAGTCTGGGGGCAATGCCAGATAAGAGATGAGAGGAAACTTACAGGCTGCCAGGCCTCAGCCTTAAATGGAAGCTAATCTCAGGTCATGAAGGGGCAGCAGCTTCAAATATTAACCAAATTCAGGGAGCACTGTAGACTTCCACGAAGAAAACAAGTCTGTGGTCATTTATGTTTCAAGTTTACGGTTAAAACCCTGCAAACTTCACACAAAAACAACAGTAAACGTAATCAAATATTCAGTATAGTTGTGATGCAAAATCTACTGCATTTTCTACTTATAGCATCATTGAAATCCTTAGTTCAGTTAGTTTTAAGGAGCCATAAAGTTGGAACATGAGCAGAGGACAAAACTGGGGTGATCAAAAACAGCATGAAGATATAAATTAGGTTCATGACTTGGATTCAAATGTGTATAGCTGCTAATAGTAGCAGATAATATTTTTAAGCACTGACCCCTCGGTGCACCGAGCCTTAATTTTGGTCGACAAAGTACATTTTTTGTGGCCCAAATGTAAACTTACATAAAAACAATAGCTCACAGAAAACGTAATGTTAAGGTTTCATGTTTCTCTTAACAGAAACTCTCCTGCTGTGTTTAGCTACGTCAGCTGTTAGCTCTATTAGCTCGGTCAGCAGTTAGTTCTATTAGCTCAGGTAGCTGTTAGCTCTATTAGCTCGGTCAGCAGTTAGTTCTATTAGCTCAGGTAGCTGTTAGCTCTATTAGCTCGGTTAGCTGTTAGCTTTATTAGTTCAGTTAACTGTAGCTCTATTAGCCCAGTTATAGGTTAACTCTATTAACTCAGTCAGTTGTTAGCGCTTTTAGGTCAGTTATAGGCTAGTTCTATGAGCTCCGTCAGCTGTTAGCTGAAAGCAAATGTAAACTTATATATTAAAAAAAAAAAGCTTACAGAAAAAGTAATGTTTAATGTTTCATGTTCCTCAACAGAAACTTTAGAAATTAGCTGTTAGCTCTGTTAGCTGAATTAACTGTTAGCTCTAGGGGCAGCACGGTGGTGTGGTGGTTAGCACTCTCGCTTGATGATTTTCAATCATCACCGTGATGGCGGGACGCCGATAATCTTGAGCCCTGGCTAGCCGACGACGAGTACTGTTTGCGGTTTTCGTTGAAGGTTGAATTAAAAGGTGATTTTAGAGGGCATTTTATTTACTGTATTTAACCTTTATATAGACAGGTGACCTCAATGAGACACGTGGTTTCATTCTCAAGAGAGACCCAATAAATCTGTGACCAATCTGGATTTAACAGAGAATTTTGAGAACCTGATACACAGGGTTGCAGTTTATTGCCAATATGTGATCATTTCAATGCAAAACCCACTACTCAGCAGAGGCAATTCAGTCAGTAACCTGACAATGGAAGCCTTCCACATCACAACAAAACACTCCTAAGTGTCCTGTTATTTCTTAAGTAGAAAACTGGTGATAATGCAACAACTGGGTATACACACTTACACCTGAACAGCTGCTGATATTGTAGCAAACAACTTTGATGCATGTGATATTGCAAAATACAATCCTATGAAACACCACGGATCAAAGAGGCAATACTCAATGTCCCTGGATTGTTCCATCTCTACCTCAAGTCATTTAGATGATATTTTCAATCGCTTCACACATAAAAAGGACAAAAGAGTGAGATCCGAGTTTTGTCTCCCTCTTCATCTCTGAACCCTTTGGACTCTGTGATGGGAAGCTGATTGAAGGGTAAGTAGTGCGTTTTAGAGAATGAATTCTTTAGATGCTGGAAGAGAGAAAGAAAAACGAAAGAAACAGAGAAACCCAGAACATAAGCCTGTGATTCCATTATTAGTCTCAGTTCTCCTTCTCCCTCTTTTCATTTCTGATGGCTGGATAATTAAACCTCTATAGTATTGTCTTCCATCTTCCTTGCCCCACTTCCAGCAATGCGAATTCCCCTATGGGCAACTTTAAAAAGGCCCTTTTTAGACATCTGTTTTTCAGATCAGCACGACTTTTTTTCCCCCATTAATTTGTGTTCTTTGTGAAAGTAGAAAGACTAGTGCCAGGACAGAGATGAACATACGTGTAACAAAAAAAAAAACAATCCACAACATTTCAAGCGCAAAAATCAAAGACAGTAAGAAAAATATCCAAATAATCTTTTTCAACATTTTTTTTATTCTACAATACTGCTATTATACAACCCAAACCAATCCTTAAGTGTGGATTGCAAGACATCAGATAGGAGCTCAGAGGCTGGAATGTTACAGAGCTTAATTTAAAAGCAGTCGCGTTCTCCCCTCCAGCTTGAAGGAGGCAGCTTGTCAATTACTGTTCCCGCTCTGACAGAGGCTCTGGGCGCCACGATGAACAAGCAGGAAAGCAGCAAAGCATGGAAAAATGAGCACAACTTGTAACAATGATCAAATAAATAAAAAATGGTAAATAAAATGGATGCATAAAAGCGTTGTAACTATAATGCAATTAAATAAAAAATGGTATATTTCTTATACTTTTGTATAAATGTTCATGATGGCACAAATTCTCATAATGTAATTAAATTTTAATAGAGGAAATCTGAATGTGTAACACACCAGGGTTTGGTTTAACTGAGAGAAAGCTCCTTTTTCTACTATTAAATGCCAACTTGTGGTGTCTGAAATTAACAGGACTATCACCTTATTCGATTGAAATACCTGTACATTTACATATGGAAAATTCAGCCTGAAATTACAGCAAGAAAAACTGATGTTACATGAACAAAGAGAGCACTTAAAGTACAGTCAGAATGAACCATGAGGCAATGAGCCAAAGCAATCAACTAAAATAAAACTGGGCCTTACTGTTATATATGTACAATTATAGCAGGAACTTATTTTTGGATTTATTTTCAAATAAATTACATATATTTTAGAAAAAATATAATATGCCCATCATAACACTGTTTATTGGCTACAGAATAACCATTATTCGCACAATTAAATTTGCAAAGTAAGTGCAGACTGGTATAGAGGATTAAGAATACTTTGATATTCTGTTTTCTCACACACATTTTAAAGAAATGAAATGTTTCTGTGAATTAGCACCACTTTCAGAATCATGTCCTGA
The DNA here is from genome assembly GCF_041903045.1 of Epinephelus lanceolatus. Taxonomy (NCBI): domain Eukaryota; kingdom Metazoa; phylum Chordata; class Actinopteri; order Perciformes; family Serranidae; genus Epinephelus; species Epinephelus lanceolatus. The sequence goes on along the minus strand of NC_135754.1, from coordinate 23,186,388 downwards.
GATTGCACTTTTGAAAAATTATTTCAAGCACTTCAGTTTCCTTTGACACATGTATGATACATAGTGTGTATTCACTTTGTCTTAACGAAAGCAACCTTAGTTAACGTCCTTCTTGTTCATAGTTTCTCCAATCAATGCATTATTGCCAAAGTACTGTGATTGTCACATACAGTCCTGCAGGAGCCTATGAGGGTAAGGCTATTAAACGAAGGCTGGCACATGCACGGTAAAATCAGGGGCTGTATCACAAAGCATCTTAGACCTTAAAAGAGCTCCTAAGGTGAAAAATTGTCAGGAGCAGGGAGGAGGACTTTTAAGAGGCTTATGAGTTTCTTAATCAGAGGAGAAAATGGTGGAAACACAAAGACGTCAAAGAAATATTATTCAAACACTGGATGACAGCGAGTAAATTAAATGCTGCAGATCACATTGTGCAGGGATGATATGTAGGGTTGGTCTCACTGGGGATACACACACATTTCCCAACCAACGCTATAACCCCAGAAATAAAATAATAGTAAAATGACAACACTGAGATATTAGATTGAACACACTAACAATGACAACACAAAGTCAGCAGTTCATTTAATTTCCACTGGGTGTCCACACCCTGCAGGCCCACAAAAGGGTGTCTGTGACAACCAATCACACCTGTTAAAAAAGTGTCATACCTAGCAACGGGTCAACCACACCTCTTCACTAAGGTAAAAGTCTCTGTCCCTTCCTTGCTCAGAGTTGCTCTGAGAACCTTCCTAAATCACTCCTAAGCTAGGACTCCTTACTCAAAATGTTTAGGTTGTGTTAAGAGCTCTCTGAGAGGATTGTCAGAATGTTTGAACACCACCTCTGGTCTGCACTTGCTAAAAGGCGGAATAGTTGGTGCTCTATTTTAGGAATGACTCATTTTTTCACTAAGGCGTCTGTAGTCAGCCGTAGGTAGGAATGTATTTTCAAAAAAAGATGTAGAATTAAAATTCTGTAAATCAAATGCTATCCATTCAAGTGCACCGGAAAAGTCTGTCAAGCCAAGCGCACCCAAGGAGGCTAGACTACCTGATCGGAGACCATTGCTTCATTTCTAACGATGCCTGCTGTATCTCTCCAGCATCGCAGCTCCAGTTACACAACATAAGTATCGTACCACATAGCTCCCGTGGGGTCAAAAGCCATGTCCCAGCCTTCATTTAACAGCCTTGTATGAGGTTGACTTTACCCATCTTATATAAAAGAATTATAAGCTGAGGTAGAATTTCTAACACTGTAAAGTCTTAGTACCAGTCTGAAGTCTGAACAGGGACAACTTTCTGAATGTGCTGATAAAAAGGATAAAAAGGTGTGTTGAGCTTCTCTCTCCATGCTGTGTGCTTCAGAGCTTTAAAACAATGACATCAGCCATTATCTGCAACAAGGCCCCGGGGGGGAGCTGCTGGCTGGCAGTGTAAACCATACTGACCAAAGTTAAGGCCATGTGAGTGCTGTCAAAGTCTCTGGTCTAGTTGCTGTCCCTTTGCCCGGCGAGAGGCTGCCCGACAGGCAGGTTTTCATGGAGGTACTTCATGGTACCCTGCTCAGAGAAGTCGGCTGCTGTGTGCCCGTCGCCTCTCAGGACCCACTTGGTGGTGAGCAGCCCCTCCAGGCCAACAGGGCCTCGGGCATGGATACGAGCTGTGCTTATACCTACCTCTGCTCCTGGAGACAGAAGAAGAAAGGCAGCAAGGGAGAATAGTAAACACCATATGACGTGTTGAGAGAGTGCAGTTATTTGAGAGACAAATGATAATAAGTAAGAATATGTAGGCTGTTGAAAAGACAACCTGTCCAATACAGATACTTGGTCAGCGGCCATCACGGATGATGCATAGAGCATCACCGTATGTGACACACCGAGGCAAGCAACATCTGTAGTATAGAGAGCAAGGTGGATGGGAGGTGAGGTGGATGGGTCAAACTAGGGTTGCTCCCTAACAGTCGACCAAACGTTAGTCAACCAGAAAGGTCACTGATCGTCAAGATTTCACTAGTTGCTTATTCGAGGGAAAAAACACAACAACCATGAAACAAGCAGTTAAAGGCGCAGCATGTGTACAGCCTCTAATTTCCAGGGCTGGTACCTGCAGTTATTCCACAGGCTAGTTAATAACATGTCGGGCAGGAAATCCAACGTGTGGGATCATTTTGAGAAGGTGAAGGACGAACCCAAGGTGATATGTAAACTCATCTTCATTGGTCGACTACAAACATGACGTATCATCTGAAACACGGAAGTAGCTACATGCCCATTAGTCACTTAGCACAATCATTACTGCTTTGCCGACAGCGTCATTAACAGGCGGCTCGCTCAGTGTGTGACGTGCACGTGTAGATAAAATATAGACCTATATTAATGAAGGTTCATTAGTACGGTTTTGTATTTCTCTGTAATGTAGCACAGTGTTAACAATGTTACTGATACTATTCTTTCTCACACCTTCAACTCAAACCATTGAGTTGCCCCGCCCAAAATATTAATATCGTAAACATGCGGATGACTAGTTGACTAATGACGACCATTGGTTGACTAGGAAAATTCTTAGTCGGGGGCATCCCTACTAGATGATGCTCTAGTAGTAGCTTGATGTGTCGGGCCATTGACCAAGCATCATTATTTGACAAAGTGGTAGTGAGATTGCATTGCAACAATAGACATTTGACAAAATGCCATCACATACCCAGCCCAAAGCGGTAGCCATCAGCAAAACGGGAGCTTGCATTCCAGAAAACACAAGCGCTGTCCAGCTGATGCAGGAACTGCTCCGCTGTCTCCTCTGTAAGAAAGAAAGTTCACAACCTTGTATCTCTGATCCAACACCCTTCTATATAAGTGACAATAACTACTGAGCTGGACATGATCATGTAGACAAGACTACAGGTCCAAATGTCATCAGGAGAAATCCTTGAGTTGCTATATGACTTTGAAATTAGATCCCACTCAATGAGAGGTAGATACTCGGCAAATATTGTATTAGTGAATCAAATTTGGTTGAGATTTTTGCACAAGGAGCCAAGGCAGGTTTTTCTCTTGATGACTGCAAAGATTATCTACCAGTCAGCTAATGTGTCTGTCAGTAAATGTAACTGTTGTACTTATAAACACCTGTGACCGATCCATCTACCTATCTTATCCAGTGTCTTATCTATTGCACCTACCTATCTACCTGTCTTCCTAAGTCTATACTTCATCATGTCAGATATATTTTACATGGTGTATCTTTCTATCTACTGTAGCTATCCTTTCTATCTTGACTGTATCTGACAGACACAGGTGGCAGGGTATATTTTAATTCACTGAGATACCTTCTGTGGTCACCAGATGGCAGCAACACATCCTCCACTGCAGGTGAGAATAATCCTCAGTGTAGAAATGTGACAAGCACATTCTCTTGCATGTTTCAAATGCTGCTCACTTTTATTCTGGTCACTCAAAGACACACAAAATATTTTGCATATCTGTATTTCATCCTCCTTTAATGAGGGATGTGCACATCAGCCTTGTCGCGCACTCTTTTTGACGAATGGTTCCTTTTGTTGCAGTCCATCCATGACACGAACGGCGCGATTCATGTGACGGCTTTAGTTCCCATCAACATTTCATGATATTCCCAAAAATCGACCGCCAAATGAACGTGTCTCAGAAATTGCAATATGTTGGTTTTCAACACTGTCCGCATGCAATACGGCCTCAGCCTTTACATCAGGAAATACTCTGGACACTGCACAGCATGGTTCCAATCAACACGAGTTGGAAAGATTTGGTGTGATGGCTCACTTGAAAGACAGAAATGTGTTTAAACGTGACCTAAAGTTATGACAGGGACAAGTCTTTTAAACTGGGTTTTAGCATCTGCTCTACATTTTAAACGGGCTCTGTCCCCTGCATTGGAGTCGCACAGGGAGGCTATGCACTCATCCTGACAACAAAGTGTCACTGCTCATTAGTCACTGTGGCAGGAAGTGAGATGAATGAGGAAGGTGAATCGAGAGACTGAGAAGTTGATAAAGATTGGACATCTACAGGAAGATGCATGAAAGAAATTATGTATTTTTGCCATTTTAAAATGCAAATTGGCAGAGAGGGAGATCAACAAAATACTGGCACAAACACACTAGGCCACCTACCGTTTTCTGTGATGATAACGTCTGTGTGGGAGCTGCCATACTTGTGAATATGGTCCACAGCTTCCTGCATGCTGTCCACCACCTCCATGCAGCATTCCAGGTCACCGTACTCTACCCGCAGGGACTTGGCCTCTGATGGGCTGAATGTCAGGTAGGAGGCGAACCGAGGGCCTGCGTGAATCTTCACCTAAGGACACGATACAGATTAAAAGAAAGAAATTAAATGAGATAACAAGGATATTTATAAATAAATACATTTTAAAAGGTCAATCAGCTTATTTTGGATGATATTTTACCCGTTCGGTGCGCAGCATGTCAATGATCTGGTCAAACAGTGGAGTCCTGAGGATGTCCCTGTGAATCAGTAGACTTTCCATGGCATTACACGCAGCAGGGTAGTCGCACTTGGAGTCTCTGACTGGAACAGAAAGTATCAGTCAATTACTAACATATTCTTAGTTGTAATCTAAAATCAAAATGAGCCGTGTTAATTTACTCATACAGTAGAAATGCACACAAACTTCTACAGGTCAAATCAGCAAGGAGATTCATTAACGCTGACCAATTTTGATGACTTTGTCAACGCTGGCTTCTGCATCGACGTAGACGTGGCAGATACCCTCACTGTGACCCAGCACCGGGATGCCCTTGGCCGCCCGCTGAATGTTCCTCACCAGCTGAGACGAACCTCGGGGGATAATCAAGTCGATCATCTTGTCCAGACGGCACAGATCCTCCACCTCCTCACGAGTGCTCACCTTGTGACAGATACAGGTTTGTCAGCCACAGCAGCTACATGCTATGACATCTGAGTTCCCCCTTTCCATGAAATGTGCTTGTATTGGCTTATGATAAATGTATATGAAACATTTTACCAGCTGCACAGCCTCGCTGACACCATGCATGGAGAGGGCTTCCTGGGTGAGCTGGTGGAGGACACGGTTGGTGTTGGCTGCCTCTTTGCCTCCCTTCAGAAGGAGGGCGTTGCCACTGGCTATGGCCAGTGCTGCCACCTGGAGAAACACACACAGGGTTTGTGATATTACTGCGGTCATTTCAAGAAAGTTATCTTAATACTTAGGCTGTTTGCATTTGCTAAAACTCTAAATAAGGCAAGGCACGTTTATTTACATGGCACTTTTCAGCAGAAAGACAAAAGAAAGACGATATAAAAAGGACATTTAAAATAAGCCCTGGTTTAAAAGAACTGAGTTACGCAGACCTGCAGCTTTCTGGGAGTTTGTTACAGATACGTGGTGCTTAAAAACTAAACGCTGCCTTCCTGTGTTTAGTCTCAACTCTGAGGACACAAAGCAGACCTGTCCCAGGAGACCTGAGAGGTCTGGATGGTTCACAATGAAGCAGAAGATCAGAAATTTGGGCCCTAAAGCATTCAGAGCTTTATAAACCAATAGTGTCCTTGAAAGACAGGAAGCCAGTGAATACAAAAAAAATCTTTAAACTTCCAGATCTGTTTGTGTTAGTGCAGCTCTGCCTGGATACCTGCGGCAGGCAGTCAGGCCGGGCCTCAAAGATGACCAGCAGAACTCCGATGGGCACAGTGATCTGCTCCAGCTCCAGGTTGTGAGCCACCCTGGTCCTGCGCAGCACACGACCCACACTGTCCTGGGCGGCCACGGCTATCTGGCGCAAACCTATGGCCAAGCTGTTGAGTTTGGCAGGTGACAAGCTCAGACGCTTCAACATGGCTGGCGGTAAATGGCCTGTAGAAAGGACGGAGAGCAAGGTTACACTTTGCTATCAGTGGATATATGATCGAACTCTCATCAACAGAGGCAAAGCATAGAGAGTGGTAAAGTCGCCCTCTGGTGGACAGATATGAGTTAAGCTGCATATTTGGAAATATTTACAAAATTATACAAGTCTGTGTGGCAATATAATGATTGTAATTACACTTATTATTTCCTGCCAGAGAGGAATCTGTTGATATCAAATCTGCTTATGGATCATAAGCTTATATCCCTATGATTAGTTCAATAGCAACAAAAAATATATATACACTAAGTAAATATTATGGGCTTCAAAAACTTGAACAGAGCTACAAACTTTACCGAGTACCACACTGCTACATCCTCTCTAAACCTGACCAACTGACTGACTGAGGTGCTCTGTTACCTGCATTTACAGCCAGGTCCATGTCCATCTTGTTGGCAGCCAGAATCTCCTCCTTCTTTTCAGTCAGCAGCTCTGCTAGATGGCAGATGATCTCACTCCTCTGATGACACAGTAAACCAAACACAGGCAGGATGAGCATGGAGTACGTGTGTCCACAAGGGGTCAGAGTTTGTCCATATCTGATAAAAAGGTAAGCTTTGGCCTATTTATTCAAAGAACATGTGTTTATAACCTGAACTAATATATTTTTTACGATTAAACTAAAATCCTTAAACACAAATAATGATCCTTATTCAAAACAATTTGGCACCTGGTCTGGGTGCAGGGAGGCCAGGGTTCTTCCAGAGGTGCGAGCCATTTCTGTCTGATGCTCCACAGTTGGGCCTAGTAAAGGGTCAGTGACAGAACAGGCTTCACTCAAAGAACATTTAGTTGCCAGTTTCAGGTTCATCTAGTTTAAGCTAAAACAACAGTCCTGAAATAAAATCATATCTTCATGAATGTTATCATATTTAGGTTTTGTTGAAATTGTTTCAGAGGTGTTGATTCAACTTTAAGATGTTTTCTGATTTGGAGGTTGTAGTTTGTGGTGCTGTTGAGCTGTACTGGGTTTTAATGAGGTGTTTCATTCAATTTAATCTGTTCTCATTGACAAAAACACTGTATACAAAATATTACACTTCCCAGTATAATTCATGAGCACCACAAACCACCACCAGGCCAGTCAACAGAAGAAAATGTTGGCACCATATGTTTCTGCAAACCACAAATATGTTACATTTGCACATTTCATACACATCATCGTTTCTAAAGTGATGTAATATATGATCTGATTTTGTCATCGGAAGGCGGAGGGGAGGGTGGATAGCATGTCACCTTGGTGAGATGCTGGCTATGCTGCAGACCAATGTTCAAGACAAACAACAACAAAACCTGATGGTTTTTAGCGTGTCGTTCCTGTGTTTCCAGGCCCCTAAACATGGGTGGGTTTTTTTTTTTAGGGACCCCTCACAGTTTTCCCCAGTGGAAACAGTGCCACGAAAAGCAGTTGTTTTTACAGAGACATCAGTGCATTTCCAACTTTAAACATAGTGTTTTTTGTACAACTTGAGGTGCATGGAGTGCTGCTGGGTGTAGAAAAAGTGTGCTTCTGGTGCTCTTCGGTGTGGGGATCAAAAAAGTGACAGAAAGAAAATTCAAAAAACCGAGGCGAGGGAGTAGGAAAATAAAAAGCCTTTATTAAGTCATGACTTTGTTCTGATTAAAAATGTCGACATGTTTCGGCCGTGTGGGCCTTCATCAAGACAAATAAAGAGACTCTCCTTCAGACAGCTTCTTAACACTAGTAAACAGTCACATGATCAGCGTGGCCAGGTGGAATCTCTTCACCTGATTGGGGTGAGCAAACAGATCAATTAGGAGCAACAGAGAGAACACACATCATACCATCAAAACATCACAAGCAGGAGAGAAATATACAATAATAACAAAAATAACAACAATAATACAAAATACCAAAGATTCTCAAAGATGGAAACATCTCTAAAGTTCTATTTTTTAAGTGTTTCAATTTTAAAGTAATATCTTCAAAGTGTATAAGGCATAAAAACACTGCCAGGCAGAAGAAAAAAAAAAAAAAAGGTAAATAATTCATTGTTTTAATTTATATAAGTAAGATTTTTAAGATAGAAGATCTAACAATTATTTCTCAAGACTATGACTATGTTCTCAAAAACATCTTCGAACCTTTTCTAAATGACCTTAGAATGCAAATGATTTATTTGGGACAAAAAAAAAAAAAAAAAAAAAAAATGGAATGAAGAAAAAGTACTCTGAAATTTCAGAGTACTTTTTCTTTATTCCTTTTTTTTTTCTTCTACCTGGCAGTGTTTTTATGCCTTATACACTTTGAAGATATTACTTTAAAATTGAAACACTTAAAAAATTGTATATTTCTCTCCTGCTTGTGATGTTTTGATGGTATGATATGTGTTCTCTCTGTTGCTCCTAATTGATCTGTTTGCTCACCCCAATCAGGTGAAGAGATTCCACCTGGCCACGCTGATCATGTGACTGTTTACTAGTGTTAAGAGGCTGTCTGAAGGAGAGTCTCTTTATTTGTCTTGATGAAGGCCCACACGGCCGAAACATGTCGACATTTTTAATCAGAACAAAGCCATGACTTAATAAAAGCTTTTTATTTTCCTACTCCGAGAGCCTCGGTTTTTTGAATTTTCTTTCTATAGTGTTTTTTGTGCCTATACGTAACCACACATTAACGACAGCATTGTTCAGATGTTGAGTTTCAACAGACTGCTACGTAATGTCATGAAAATGTAATATATTTATGCAGAAACATACAATTCTCCAATTTTTTTGGCGGTTGGTTTGCAAACTACATCCTCCTAACACTAAATCAAAACCCTTAAACGAAATAATTATCACAAACAATTATAACCTTCCTGAAGACATGATTAATTGCAGGACTGTTGTTTAGACTGGGTTCACTTTAGCTAGACCGTCCTAATATAAAACAACAGAAGCTACAACTTTAGCATGGCTGCAGTAATACAAATGTGAGAGGAGGTTTTGACAGAGAGCATTCGGCCCAGGTTAACTCACCAGCAGGTTTGATCTCAGAGAAGAAGGTCCCCACCTTTTTGCCCTCCACGATATCAGTGATGACGTGACCTGTTACTTTGGGGTGGGTGCCGTTTGCAATGACCACTGAGGTGCCACCTTGTAGGGCCCAGAGAGCAGCCTTTACCTGCAGGAAAACAAACACACAATTAAAAACGGGTCTCTTTAAAATCTCTACTTGAAGTCTTTACTTTTTAAAATGACGAGTTACAATCTCAGTGTAAATGTCAAAAACAAATATTACCTTAGACATATAGGAAGAAGCAGGAAAGCATGTTATATGTTTTTGTTGTCTCACTTTGATCAGAGGGAAGGGTCAGGAAATGCCCACATAAACACTTTGCTACAGTATAGCTGACTTTAAATGGTTCAGCAGGATAACAATGGTTATCAAAGGTGCTACACAATTCTGACAGTGTAGGAACTGCAGGCAGTGGTGGAACAAGCACTTAAACCTTTTACTGATGTTACAGTACCAATACAGTGGTTCACAAGGGCTGAGCTGTGCCTTAAAAAGTGCCCTTTGTTAGTCTTCTTCTCTGGTGCAGCAGTCAGAGGAAAAGTGTGGTGCAGCAAAGGAGGATTCACACAGAGAACAAAAGTGATGCAGAATTCTACAGGTGCACCCATTCAGTCATAAGGGCTCGATTAAACACACCTGAAGCCAACTGCCAGCAGAGGCCTGTACTATGAAGCCAGTTCAACTTACCCAGGTTATCTTTTCGTTATCTGGCTTGACTAACCCATTGACTAACCATCTGGATAACTGGCACTACAAAGCCGGTTATCAACTACTAAGTCAACTCTGGGTTTTCCTATCCAGCCATGAGCGTGTTCATGTGAAAGAGGCGGGGCTGTTAATCACAAGCGACATCAAACACTATCACTGCGGACTAAAATAAACTTTGCATAAGTTAAAGTCCTGCTAAAATCAGACTGACAAACCGGTGATGGTTGGTTAACCAACCAATCGTGTTGATCAACTAACAACAGAAGGAAGTGGTGACAGATGTAGCTAGAAAAGATGTGGGGAGTAAAGGCAATAGCAGTGCCAGTGGTAATCGCAGCTCTCGGGGCTGTGACCCCCAAACTGGGAGAGTGGCTCCAGCTGATTCCAGGTACAACATCTGTGGTCTCTGTCCAAAGGGCCACAGTCCTAGGAACCTAAGAAGATACTGCTCAGAACCCTCAAACTCCCAGGCCTCTGGTAGAGGACCCAAGCTTGAGGACGATATATATATATATATATATATAAATGTTAGCTTCCTATAACCCCTAAGAGGAAAAGTGGTTACAGAAAATAAATGGGTGGAAATGTCAGCTTGTACACTGGACATGGGATTCACTGGACAGAAAGACAATAACATAGAAAGTATCATTACAACAGCGTTAACTTTACACTTAACAAGTTAGAGTCCTGCTGCATTTAAAATCTACTTCAAAATGTTTTTTAAAAATGCTTAAAATATCAAAAGTAAAAGTACTCACCCTCTAAACATGTGTACAAAATTAAAGTACAAGAAGCTCTGCACTTTGCCCACCTGATGAGTGTCTACTAAGATAAGGCGTTTATCTTGAAAGTAAATAAACAGTGTATTTAACACAGTAAATGAGGACTTGTAACGTACCTTGGCCTCCATGCCTCCAATCCCCACTCTGGACTTTGTGCCGTAGGTGATGGACTGCTGGTCTCCAGGGTAGAAGATGTCAATGAGCTTGGCATCATCTGTTCCTGGGGGGCTGTTGTACAGTCCTAAGGAATCAACAATTGCTCAAACATGGGTCTGATAGAGCATGACACACAACTCTAAAACCTTTGTCACATGTACTGTATACGAACGCCTTGCAAATCAATAAACAAAGTGATAATAAATATCTACATCTACTGATAGTGAATGGACCCTCAGCCATGACACACTCACGTGCACACCTTATGGCAACCCCATCAGCATCAATTTCAAACACAAATGCAGAAGGTCTGTGTTTGTCTCTTTCGTACGACTCTCAGTTGACCCTGAGAGGGGTGTGTGTTTTTTTATCCCGGTGAAGAGCACAGACAGATGGTGTTGTTACCTAACAGCTGACCCAGACTGTTGTTGTGGTAACCGCACATACCTTCCACGTCAGACAGTGCGATGAGGAGGTCAGCCTTCATCTCCACGGCTAGCCGCGCCGCCAGACTGTCATTGTCCTTAATGCTGATCACCTACAGAACCAGAAAATCGCTGATGTAAGCTCCTGAAGACGGAAAGTCAGCCATCTGCCATTTACCCAGCTAAGTGTTTTCTTAAGGGTTAGAGGAAGGCTGGTAAATAGAGAGAAACATCTAAACACTTATGTGCTGCTATTACTGAACTGTCTGTGCTGGACCATCAGGGAAAATTTTAGGAACTGTGACAGAGAAACAGGGAGGTAATCAGTGACCAAAAGGTCAGTCTCTGTAAACCAGTCCAATTTTTTTCTGGATGACAAACAGCCACATTAAGTCCACGCTAGGGTGCTTTCACACCTGTTGTTCGGTTCATTTGATCTGGAACAAGGGGAAAAAAAAGATAAATTGCTGGTTTTTAGTTTTGGTCCAAAACCAATAGGAACAAACATGAAGTCATACCAGCTGACAGGTAACTGTCTGGACAGATTTGGTGACTGTCTTTCTGCACCAGGACCCACGTGAGGAAATCAAATGCTGATGATGATTGATCATCAGAAGTTTATGCAGCACTTTAATGCTACTGATGTATTTATTTTTGTTCTGTAGTGTCAAAGAGCATTATTAGTATTATTAGACTGCAAATCAGCTGCACGAAGCAGAGGCGTCTTGTACGGTAATGATTCAGGGGTCATTACTGCAGGATTGCTGTCACAAAACTTTTTAATGAACTGACAAAGTAAACTGAGTCGGATACGAGCACAGCAGTTTTAAAAGCTTTTGTCCTTTTAATTAGGGGGGAAAAACCCAGGCTGACGTGCATACATGTTACCAAATGATTAGCATAAATAGGTTATATGATAGACCTGATAGAGATCATCTGCAGGCTCACGTCCTGAACAGGTTCATGATCAGCAGATGGACTTATTAGTTGTTTAGCTTTTGAGATCATGCTGAAATCATGTATCTGTGATCAGAAAATCCTGTGTTTGGTTCATTTGCTTTCACATCATAAACAAACTGCAGCCTGGTCCTCACCAGGGTTTGACTGACAGCCCAAATGAACTGTTCTGACCATGCAGACAGACCTGATTTCATTTTAACCGAACCAAACAGTTTAAGTGTGAAAGCGCCCTAAGTTTACTTGAAAATCCTTTCTAATTTTTCATAACACTACTACAATACTTTGCCAATTTGCCAACAGGCTGTGTCATGCCAAGTACAGCAATCAGCCTTAGCTGTGAAATGAGAGAGAGAACGAGGTAGAATCATCGCCAAGACAAAGATGTGTTAGTTATTTCTACAGGTGAGCAGGTAAAAGAAGGAGTCTACCTACAGGAGTTAGTCCCGGCCCCTCCTGAGAGCACCTTCTCCCCAGTGACTGCATGCACTGCCATCCATCCCCTCCCTGCATGCACATGCCTTAATGGTTGAGTGCAGGGCTGATGAGGTGAGGCAGGGTGGCAGAGGTGTTTCAAAAAAAAAAAAAAAAAATGTAGCTAATGAACAGTGTCCGTCTACACTATACAAACACTGTCTCTTTCAACCACTCCAACACCCCTGCTGCCTCCGCCATCGTCACCTCTACCAGCGCTGCCCCCATGCTGTCTGTACCCACATTTACCCCCTGCAGGTCGCTATTGGGCTCCGGCGGGGGCACCACGGCATCATTGGTGTTGATGATGGGCACGATGTTCATGCGGAGCAGCTCCTGCAGCGTGCTGTTCAGGTTCTGCCTCTTTTGGTCATCATGGAAATCCAGATTTGTCACCAGGACCTGACAGCGGAGTTAACAGAGAGCAGTGAGTGACAGAGTAAGATTTAAATATGTTACTCTGCATAGTACATGCTTCTTAAGCACTTTAAAGTGATTGCTTTCCTATGAAGTATAGAAGTACCTGTGCAGTGCAAGTGCTGTATTGGGTGAACATGGCCTCATACAGGGCCATCAGGCCGCTCTGTCCGGCTGCAGCACAGGCCCGGGCCTCCAGCACCGGCAGAGACTGCAACACACATACAGTACATGAACATAAACTACCTACCACAGAGTTAGATCAACACTAATCAAAAACAATTTCAGGAAACATTAAGCTACACCTCTTTTTACATGACTGAAAGTTTCAACCCAGACAGAGATAATTTACATTTTCACATTACTGTAAGCCTCCACACATTCCTCCAGCTTTCCTCACCATGTCTTTGAGCTGATTGTGTCCTGAGTGCAGCGCCTGTCGGACACTCTGGGACAGCAGGATCTCATGTCTTAATCTCTGCTTGCCAAAAGCCACCGCTCCACTGGTGACGATCATCATCTCCCGGCCCTGATTCTGCAGCATGGCCACCTGCAAAACAATACGCCCAATTAGGACTCAAACACAGGGCTGGTTCACCCAAATTACATAACGACATATTGTCTTACTCACCCCTTGTGGTAACTAACCATGATTTTATTTTATGTTTTAATTGATGACATCTGTCCCTGTGAAATCTGCCTCCACCCCAATATAATGGGGTGAATGGAATTAAACCTGTGGTGCTCAAAGCAAGGAAAGTTACATCTAAAAAATGAAATGCAGTGTGTCTTTCCAGAAACAATTTTCTACCAAAGAAACAAACCCTTTGAAACTGCTCACAGCATGTTTGGTAGATAATCCAGGGCATTGTTGCCAGAGAAAAAATGTTGTTGAATATTTCATTATTCTATGACAACATAAGTCCATTTGCCTGTTGTATTGTTTGATCGGAAAGGTGTTTCAAGAAATGGGAAAATAAAACTAAAATTATGTGCGTGACGAGACACCATATGAACTTTATCAAATCAAGGAGTCTAGCTGAGATGTCGATCCTCTTTTTCAAGGGTGTTTGCTCCTCTGTCTAGTAATTTGGTTTAAGGTCACATTATATCTCATAAAAAAAAAGCTGCAAAGATTAGTTAAGCAATTAGGTGATTGACAGAAAATTAATTGGCAAGTATTTTGATAATCAAATAGTCATGTAAAAGTAATGTTTTTAAACAAAAAGCTAGAAATTTGCTGGTTTCATGCTTCTTAAATGTGAGAATTTGACACTTTTCTTCGTCATACGTGATAATAAACTGAACATATTTGTATTTCTGGAGTGGTGATCAGATAAAACATACCATCTGACATGTCACCTTGAGCTCTGGGAAGTTACAAAAGGCATGTTTCGCTATTTTGGGACATTTTATTGACAAAATACTCTATTGATTCATGAAGAAAATAATCGTCATAGTAATCAAATATGAAAGTAATTGCCAGTTGCATGCCTACTCACGATCAGGTATTAAATAGTAAGTAGGAAAGGAAACAGAAAATTGAATATGTAACAATAAAAGAGTTATTTTAAAAAAAAAGTTCAAATCAGTAAAATTATACTAAAAAATTAATCTAAATATTTAATTGTGAGCTGGTCTACACCCTGACTTATTTTATACTTCATTAAAGTACAGATCGTGCTGGTATTTGGACTCTCACCTGCTCCACAATGGAGGCCAGCCTCCCCAGAGCCAGACCGCACTCATCTCCACGGGTGACCACAGCACTGCCGAGCTTGACTACGATCCTCTTGGCCTGACGCAGTTCACCGCGGTGTGCGAAGGAGCTGCCGTGGGCCCTCCCATGGGGAACTGTAGAGGGAGAAGATGATGTTGTTACATCACTGGAGAAAAGTGTTTCATCACTTATTTCAGTGCTCCTCATCAGCTAGACACAAGAAGTAACTCTGAGCAGATATGAAAAGCAGACTATTCTGTTGTGAATAATTTGTTGTGAATAAGCTTGTACAATCGTGTTTTTATCATCTAAGAAACATTTTAACTTAACTTTCAAATACAAAGAGACTATTTTACATGTCTTCATCTCTTCATACCTGGATCACTGCAACAGCCTCTTTTCTTGCCTGAATCAAAACTCTATTAATGGACTGTACAGAATTCAGCTGCCAGGATTTTAACCAAAACCAAGAGACGTGAACACACCACTCCAGTTTGAGCCTCTTTACACTGGTTCCCAGTATGTTTTTAGGGCTGCCTGCAACTAACGATTATTTTCTTCTTTTGTTTGTTTGTTTGTAATGAAATTTTTTATTGATCATTTCATATTGTCTAGACAGATTGGCAGAATAGTTCATTTGTGTAAACACTGATATATATATATATATATATATATATATATATAAAATAAAAAATAAAATAAATACATAAAAAAGACACACACAAAAAAACCTATTATTTTTGTTATCGACTAATCTGTCGATTATTTCTTCAATTAGTCGACTAATCTGTCGATTATTTCTTCGATTAGTCGACTAATCATTTTATCGTAAAATGTGTTAAAATGTTGAAAAATGTCGGTCTGTCTCTCCCAAACCCCAAAATTATGTCATCTAATGTCTTGTTTTGTACTCACGCCAAAGGGTTTTAGCTCACTGTCATGGGAGAATGTGTAAAGCTGCCAATATTTGAACGTAAGAAGCCGTAATAAGAGTATTTTGGGGTACTTTTATAGTACTTTTCTATGAAAAATGACTCTAACCGAAAAGTCGACTACTAAAATAGTCACCAATTATTTTAATAGTCGATCAGTCAACTAATCGTTGTGGCCCAATATGTTTTAGAATAGATTTTAAGATTTTACTGATCACTCATGGTCTCTCTCCCAGCTATATCTCCAATCAAGGTATTTGGTCTGTTCCAGAGACCAAAGGGGACAGAGCGTTTGCTGTCAGGGCCCAGAGGCTCTGGAACGATCCGCCTAAGGAAATCAGGTCGACCAAGTCAATGATCTCTTTTTAAGTCCCTTCTTACAACATACTTTTATTGGAGAGTCTTTCCTGATTTTACTTGAGTTCTAATTTCCTTTCAAAGGATAACATTTTTATAGACCAAATTGTTTTTTCTTAATCTGTTTCTTTTAAAACCTGCTGATTTTATGACCTGTGTGTTTTATCTTGCTGCCTTGTGAAAAACACTGTTTTTGAAAAGTGCCCTATAAATAAAGACTACTATTATTACTACTAATCAACAGTCCTTGAAGGGCAGAAAATCCACCTTTGCTCTCATGTAATTTATATAGAGACATTTAGTTAGTTGCTGAAAATGACATCAGAAAGCAAAATAACAAGTAAAAAACAGCAGTGGTGTAAGCAGCCTTCAACTGTTTAAAAACTGTGCTTTAACAACAAATCAATGTATTAATGTAAACCTTTCTACACAGAACATTGCAAACATGACATAAATGTGCAAACACGCATGTTTTTCTGTTTTACATTGATTACATGACAGAGACAAACAGAGTAAAGCCGGCCCCTACATTCATCTGTAACCTGGGAAACAGATAATCACAGCCTTCAAACTGCCACATCAGCGGGGCGGACAGAAAAAAGCCTGTGCTGACATTACACATCTCTGCGAAGCAATGAAGCGCATGAGGGAGACAGACAGAGAGAGGGAGACAGACAGAGAGACAGACAGACAGAGAGACGGAGAGGGGGAGAGACAGAGAGACAGAGGGAGAGAGAGAGAGAGAGAGAGAGAGAGAGAGAGAGAGAGAGAGAGACAGACAGAGGGAGAGAGGGGGAGAGGCCGATCACATCTTGTTCTGACTAGAGTAGGTCAGAAAACTCCCTGCAGGCACAACTTCTCAGTCAAAGTTTGCACAGTGTGTTAGATACACGTCTGGAATTCAGCACATCTGCCTGCAGACGCTGTGCTCACTGTGTTGAACACAATCAGGAACGTGTTTGTCTACATTCAGGAGAAAACTAAAGGCTAAAACTAATTACTAGGCTGCAACTACCAATTATTTGTTGATTGATCTCTTCATTATTGTCTCAGTTGATCAGCTAGTTGTTTGATCAGAAAATGGTGAATAGTGTCACAGAGGAGGAAAGAAACCTGAAGACATTCACATTTAAGAAGCTGGAATCAGAGGATTTTGACTTTTTTTCTTAAAGCATTATTCACATCAGGGCACCCAGTGGCTTAGTGGGTAGAGCAGGCGTCTCATATACTAAGGCAGTGTCCTCGCCGCTGCGGCCACAGGTTTGATTCCAGCCTGCTGCCTTCTGCTACGGGTCATCTCCTCTTTCTCTCCCCCTTTCACACTTAGACTGTCCTATCTAATAAAGGCAAAGAAATAATAATTGAAAATCAGTGAATCGATCTTCATATCATTTGGCAGTTAATTCAAAAGTTGGCAACTAATTGATAAATCGAATAACCATTGCAGCTCTGTGATTTTCCTTCTCGTGTCATCTGTTAGTTTTTCAATAAATTGTGAATCAAGTCACACACACTCACACACATCACATTAGTCACAACTGGACTGGACTGCATTATTTAATTTTAATTTAATTTGATTTTTAATTTCTATTTATGCACTTATTTTAACTTATATTATTTTATGTTTTTTTTTTTAATACAACAGTGTTGTTGATGAGGGGAGGTATGGTTGTTGTTTTTTGTCTTTTATGAGCTGCTGGACAGTTGAATTTCCCCTCTGTGATGAACAAAGTTATTTCTATTCTATTCTAGACTATTTCATGACAGAAAACAGTAAAAAATGCCCATCGTATTTTCCACTGACCGTGAGATGAGGTCTTCAAATTGCTTGTTTTGTCAGCGCAACAGCCAAATTCTGACTTTTTTTTTTACAGTAATAACAAACAGAGAAATGTAAATACAGTATTTGGCATTTCTGCTTGATGAATGGCTTCATAAATTATTAAAATAGTAACTAATTTCAAGGCCACAACAAACTATTTTATTAATTGTGGTTACTTTTTAATAAATCAACAAAAGTTGGGTCTATAAAATGTAAGAAAACAATGAAAGGTTTCCATCATGGGTCACTAAAGCCCAACGTGACGTCCTAATATTGCTGGTTTTGTCAAACAACACTCTAAAACCCCATAATATCAGTTGACAGACACTTAAAAAAAGGAATGCAGCAAATGTTCAAGTCGAGAAGTTAGAAGTGGAAAATGTTTGACACTTTTGCTTAAAAATGACTTATATGATTCATCACAAATCAGAATACTTTGTTTTTATCTAAAGATCTGAGGGTGCTGGATGACTGAGAACAGACTGTATAATCTACACAGTGTTTACATGAGATAAAACTGTATCACACACTGTGACACTGCAGCAGGGCTTGCCTTGTGTCAGAGGTCTGGTGAGCAGCCGGCATACGTGTCTCTGGTGATCCAGTGGGATCCTTGAACACAGGGTCAGTCTGTGCAGCAGCATGGTCAATGTAATGCCTTTACAATCACAGAGACATACAGGGAGTCAGAAACACACATGTACAATGTATCAGCATCAAAGAGTTTAACTGTGGTATTACATGGAGAAATCAGAGGTGAGTTATATAATTAAATGACAACATAAAAAGTGATCCCATGTGTCCTGATGTGCAGTTAAACTATAACTACTCTTCTGGTCCTTTAGATGGTGAAATAATAAAAGTGTTTGTTCTTACTTAACCTCCTGCAGTCCCAGCACAGTTTGTCCTGTGGAAGCACCTGTCCCGTGAAACGTCTTCTACTGAGTTTTTTTCATCTTCTCTAACCGGTTATTCCTCCATTTATCACCCAAATACTTGAACAGAGGTGGACTCTGCAGGGCACGACTCCTCCCCTGACTGACTGAGCTGCTGATGAAACTGTCACCGCGGTTTGCAAACAGTGAACACCGACCGTGTGCTAACGTCACCTCACCGTCTGTACGTTAAACACCGCTAAAACTAAAGGACTAAGTATTATATATCACTTTTGGTTGACTTTAAAATATTGTTTTTAACATCATAAATTAACGGTGAAGTGGCAGGATGTGACGTTTAGCTAACCGGCGAAATGCGGAAGACGAACGGAAGTGATGCTCAAGTCTCACATTTCAAAATATAAGTCAATTTATAAAAACCGCTATTAAAAGCTAAATGACTTTTTTGCTTCGTGTTTTGTTATTAATTCCATTAATAGTAAAAAATATTTATTGTAATTCGATGTTATAGTTAGCTAATTGTATATCTTCAAGTCCCAAGTCAAGACAGGCAAGCCCTGAGTCAAGTCCCAAGTCAAGTCTAAAGTCAAGACAGGCAAGCCCTGAGTCAAGTCCCAAGTCAAGACAGGCAAGTCCTGAGTCAAGTCCTGAGTCAAATCCCAAGTCAAGACAGGCAAGCCCTGAGTCAAGTCCCAAGTCACGTCCCAAGATAAGACAGGCAAGCCCTGAGTCAAGTCCCAAGTCAAGTCTAAAGTCAAGACAGGCAAGCCCTGAGTCAAGTCCCAAGTCAAGACAGGCAAGCCCTGAGTCAAGTCCCAAGTCACGTCCCAAGATAAGACAGGCAAGCCCTGAGTCAAGTCCCAAGTCAAGTCTCAAGTCAACACAGGCAAGTCCTGAGTCAAGTCTCAAGTCAAGACAGGCAAGCCCTGAGTCAAGTCCCAAGTCAAGACAGGCAAGCCCTGAGTCAAGTCCCAAGTCAAGACAGGCAAGTCCTGAGTCAAGTCCCAAGTCAAGACAGGCAAGCCCTGAGTCAAGTCCCAAGTCACGTCCCAAGATAAGACAGGCAAGCCCTGAGTCAAGTCCCAAGTCAAGTCCCAAGTCAAGACAGGCAAGTCCTGAGTCAAGTCCCAAGTCAAGACAGGCAAGCCCTGAGTCAAGTCCCAAGTCAAGTCTAAAGTCAAGACAGGCAAGCCCTGAGTCAAGTCCCAAGTCAAGACAGGCAAGTCCTGAGTCAAGTCCTGAGTCAAATCCCAAGTCAAGACAGGCAAGCCCTGAGTCAAGTCCCAAGTCACGTCCCAAGATAAGACAGGCAAGCCCTGAGTCAAGTCCCAAGTCAAGTCCCAAGTCAAGACAGGCAAGCCCTGAGTCAAGTCCCAAGTCAAGACAGGCAAGCCCTGAGTCAAGTCCCAAGTCACGTCCCAAGATAAGACAGGCAAGCCCTGAGTCAAGTCCCAAGTCAAGTCTCAAGTCAAGACAGGCAAGCCCTGAGTCAAGTCTCAAGTCAAGACAGGCAAGCCCTGAGTCAAATCCCAAGTCAAGTCCCAAGTCAAGACAGGCAAGCCCTGAGTCAAGTCCCAAGTCAAGACAGGCAAGTCCTGAATCAAGTCCCAAGTCAAGACAGGCAAGCCCTGAGTCAAGTCCCAAGTCACGTCCCAAGATAAGACAGGCAAGCCCTGAGTCAAGTCCCAAGTCAAGTCCCAAGTCAAGACAGGCAAGTCCTGAGTCAAGTCCCAAGTCAAGACAGGCAAGCCCTGAGTCAAGTCCCAAGTCAAGTCTAAAGTCAAGACAGGCAAGCCCTGAGTCAAGTCCCAAGTCAAATCTAAAGTCAAGACAGGCAAGCCCTGAGTCAAGTCCCAAGTCAAAACAGGCAAGCCCTGAGTCAAGTCCCAAGTCAAATCTAAAGTCAAGACAGGCAAGCCCGGAGTCAAATCCCATGTCAAGTCTAAAGTCAAGATAGGCAAGCCCTGAGTCAAGTCCCAAGTCACATACCAAGTCAAGACAGGCAAGCCCTGAGTCAAGTCCCAAGTCAAGTCTAAAGTCAAGACAGGCAAGCCCTGAGTCAAGTCCCAAGTCCAAGTCAAGTCTAAAGACAAGGCAGGTAAGCCCGGAGTCAAATCCCATGTCAAATCTAAAGTGAAAACAGGCAAGCCCTGAGTCAAGTGCCAGGTCAAGATAGGCAAGCCCTGAGTGTAGCCCAAGTCAAGTCTCATTCAAGACAGGAAAGCCCTGAGTCAAATCTGAAATCATGATATGCAAGCCTTGAGTCAAGTCCCAAGTCGCGTCTCAATTCAAGACAGGAAAGCCCTGAGTCAAATCTGAAATCATGATATGCAAGCCCTGGGTCAAGTCCCAAGTCAAGTCCTGATTAAAGACAGGCAAGTCTGGAGTCAAGCCCTGAGTCAAGTCCCAAATCAGGACAGGCAAGCCCTGAGTTGAGTTTAGGTCAAGATAAGTAAGCCCCAAGTCAAGTCCTGTGTCAAGACAGGCAAGTCCCAAGTTGTCCCCTTAACTTTGTGTTTCAAGTCCTAAACAAGTCATTATGCGCTCTTCGCCAATTGTGATGCAAATTTGTGTCTGGAGTCTGACTCGAGTCTAAGTCATGTGACTCAAGTCCATACTTCTTATGTATATACATATGTAGCCTATCCCCTGTCTGCATGTTCTTACACAACATTATATCCTTAACTAACACACCATTTTCTGGTCAAAGAAAAATATTTAAATGTCTTGTCCATCATGTTCATTTTACAAATATATATAAATTTAACCTGACTTATTTTTGTTATTGAAAACTTCCATTAGAATGTGAAACAATGCCCTGCAGGCTCCAACAGTGTTTTGCTATACAACACATGTTTGCAAAGGTGTATCCACTGGTGCGTACATAAGAGGTTTAAAGATCATGAGCAAAACATCATATTCTGTATCATCATCATGCTACTTTTTTTTTAGTGTTTTTTAATAATAATAATAATAATAATAATAATAATAATAGTATTAATTTTACAGCAACAGAAAGGGCCACCACAGTTAAAAAAAAGCACTATTCAAAATTATTTCCACTTTATCAACCTGAAAACAAAAAGAAGACGAGGGTGGTTGCACTACAACTGACCTAATTAGTTCTTTCATTAACTTGTGCACCTTTCATGTGCATCATGTGGTGGAGAAATCACAGGTCCACAGCAGAGATCAAAGTTTCCTGTACCTGCACTATCATGCTGTGACAAAATGAAAAGTCACCCAGAGCAGAGTTGACTGACACCATGGGACTCCCACTGCCCCTAGGACCACGGATAACTAAATTGGCTCCTGTTGCTCTGGCTAAATGTGTATTATTCCATTATATCTGTCCTGTTCTTTTCTCTGTTGTCCACTCTTGCCCTTTATCTGTTCTTCTGTGTTCCTCCTCCTCTTCGCTCTTTTATCTGTCCATCTGACTCAGGGGAAAGAACTGACCCTTACCTTGCTCCTGGCTCCGCTAATCCACTAACTCTATGTGTTTGTGTATGTGTGTGTGTGTGTGTGTGTGTGTGTGTGTCTGCACAAGCTTTTAACTTATTGCAGGTCTGTTCATTTTGATCCCTTTGAATTGGTCAAAGTACAGATTTTTCCTACTGAAACAAACTTTTGCAGCTGAACATTTTGGTTGGTCTGAACTAAATGAATACACCAGTCACAAAAGACAGTGACATTTTATTGTGAAAGAACTTTTTACCATCACATTATAACAAATAGAAACACCTACTACCGAATATCTCAAAAACATTGGAAGGGATCACTCTAAAAGCGCCTCTGTTTCGGATGGACTGATATTAATTTTTGTAGCAATACTGGCCATCCCCTGATTGTTCATCTAGCCATGGGTGGATCAGTAGACAATGGGCCCCTGGGCACAGATATGCAAAAGGCCCCGTCACCTCTCCTACACAGGAGCAAGGCACATTAACTTTGTGGTGCTTTTTCTTTGCATACATCTGTTTATTGTCACTCTTGTCGTTTTGTGTCTCTTTGTGGTCATGTTATGTTTCTTTTGGTCGTTTTGTGTCTCTTTGTCATTTTTTTTTAATCTATGTGTGGTTGTTTTGCCTGTTTTGCACTTATTTTGTGTCTCTTTGCAGTTCATTTGCATCTCATTTCCCTCTCCTAACTTGAGTGTGGATAAAATAATATAATCTTGCAGCTCTCCCAGACTTTCCAAATGTTATCGGACCAAATGAATCACATCCTGGTGGTGAAAATAGTCATTTTGCAGGGGTTATGATGCTAAAAACTGTTTCTGCTAAGTTACAGACGTTTCTTTCCCAGTGTAAGTCAATGGGAAAAAGTATTTTTGGGCCCAATGGCATTACGTGACGAGCCCCAGAAATTGCAGTACCATTAACTGGCCACTAGGAAAATTGGCTTGAAAGCTTAGTGCACTTCCTGGGGGCCTGGTTATGACTAAATACCCTCACAGCTAATTAAATTCTCATCCTCAGACGTACTTTGTATTAGCAAATGTTAGCATGCGAAACTTATGTAGCCTAACTATGGTACAAATTATACCTGCTCAACATCAGCTTGTTAGCATGCTTGCATTTTATCTTGACCAGACCACTTGGGTCTTTTCATACATAACTTAAATGATGATGATGTCTTGTGATAGATTGGGAGTGGGGCCAGATTCTTCAAATTTGGGTGATCCAGCCATTAGTTTTGAAAACTACCTCATTGTAATGGCAATGAGATTGGTACAACAAGTTTGAGGGGTTTGTCAGAGACGTCTCCAAGCAGTTCAATAATGGGACACCAGAAGATGTCCATATGGAGAGTCTCAGACAGTTTGCTCATAACTTTGATCCAGTGGCGAGCCAGAGTGTGGATGCACTAACCTGTTGAAGTGGAACCATGTGTCGTCTTGGATAAAACCCATAAGAAGCGTCTGAGGGATCTTTGGAGGGCTTTACATTGTAATACACTAACTGGGTCATGTTGGAGTGTGTATGTTTGCTTCATTCATTGCGCCTCAACTCATTATCCCCACGGTCGTAGTGGCAGCATGTGGATTGTTCCTAATATCAGCGTGTCTCCGCTGCAGAGCCACTCCAAAATAGCTGCAGACACACAACTATATAACCCCCCTAATACTCGGCCCACATAGTCGAGCCGAACGGTTAATCACTGAAGACAAGCATATCAGAGGAGCTGTGCTGTTTGAAGATCAAAATTTATCTGAGGAAAAGTTCTGACAAAGACAAACTTCAAACAGGAAAGATTGCAGGAGTAAACAGAGAAGTAGCCACATAAAGAGTAAGTGTAAAGAAGGTTTGGTAGAAGAAAGGATCGGCAGAAAAGTAAGTTGCATTTCTCTTTTACTATCAAAAAAATATATAATTTTTATTACTTTATTATTCAAAAGAAAGTGTCCTCTTCACAACATCCCTTTTGTCCCATGAAATGCCACAAATTGCACTTTTAATGATTTGAAAAACATTGTAATGTCACAATGCATTGATGAGATTGTCAGCAAGATGATGTGTAGCCTCTGGACTAGACTAATGTCATGAGCAAATGGACCAAATTGGCAGAAAGAGACATTTTCTTAAAGTAAGAAACACAAGCACACAGGAGGAAAACTGTCAAAAGGGACGGTTTTCAGCAAATTAGGATGGAAGCAATTTGCGTGGATTCAACTAATGAGCATATAGTGTCTCAAAATCTAATCCAAATTAACTGGATAGTGATGCAACACATTTTACCTTTTTAGCTACAGTTCCATATTTTCTGTTCTCAGTTATTTTTTGAAAAAGCCTGTCAGTCATGAAAATAACACGTGGCCAAGATGTTAAAGAAAAGAAGACTTTTAAACTTCAAATGCTGCTATATTCTCAGTGTCTAAGTTCCCCTCTGAGGAATTAAATCTGAGGGTTTTCCGATCTCTCATCCAGACTGATTCACCCAGGCAGGACTGGTGGTTGGTGTGGTTGTTGGAGGCAGCAGGGATGTGCACTTTGGGTGGTGCAGGTAGAGCCGGGCTGGAGTGTAGCGTCCTGGAGGAGGACTGGCAGACGGGACAGAGCTACACAGCTCACTGGCACAGCCTCACCCTCGTACCGCAGCATCACCACAGGTTAGTGACAATATCCTCCACAGCAACTCTACCTTAATGATATTTAAAAGTCCAGTGTGTTGGAGTTAGTGGCATCCATCGGTGAGTTTGCAGAACTGAAACTGTGTGGGCCAAGGATGTAGGACAGAGGTAGGAAACCTGCAGCTCTGGAGCTGCATGCGTCTCTTTAGCCTGTCTTCAGTGGCTCCCTGTGGCTTTGACACAAAATTTATATTGTTGTAGGATCAGAGTCCAACTGTAAATATGTGGAACCTAAACACCAAATAAAGAAAATATTTTAACATCTCGTCAGCTAAATTGTGCATCATACATGTAAGGCAGGGGTGTCAAACATATACAGCCCGGGGGTCAGAACTGGCCCGCCAAAGGGTCCAATCCAGCCCACTAGATGATTTTGTACACCTAATAGTGATGCACTTGTGAGGGCTAAGAGGTTCCAAGTTTCACAAGCAAGTTAAACAGTGAGTTTCTTCATGTAAAATGCTGCTTCAGAGGCTTTTCCACCCCGACCAGAATACAGTTCTTTTCTTTGACTTTAGTTTGGTGTAGTGATGTCAGCATTACAGGCTGTTTGTCATCTGTTTTGGAAATGGATTAGGGTTTTTAAAAATGTACTTCCTCAGACAAAGTTCAGGTCTTATTAGACTGCCTCAATGATATCCGATCTTGGATGGAAGTGAACTTTCTCTCCATGAACAAAAATAAAACTGAGATTATTTTATTTGGCCAACAAAATCTGTTAATGGGTATGACAGCACCATTGGCACCCTTAAGTCTCACTGCCACCCTTTTGCAAGGAACCTTGGTGTTATTTTGGACAGTGACTTTAGGTTTGATAAGCAGATAAGCTCTATTGTCAAAACAAGCTTCTTCCAGCTAAGACTATTAGCAAAAGTAAAGGCATATCTCCCCCGAGATTATTTTGAGAAAGTTATTCACACCTTTGTTACATCACGCCTAGACTACTGTAACTCTTTGTTTGTTGGTCTTGACCAGTCAGCACTGCACCGTTTACAGGTAGTCCAAAATGCAGCTGCCCGCCTGCTGACTGGAAAGAAACAGCGTGATCACATTAGTCCTGTCCTTGCATCTTTGCACTGGCTGCCTGTTAATTTTAGGATCCAGTTCAAGGTTTTATTGGTTGTTTTTAAGTGTTTAAATGGTCTGGCACCGTCTTATTTATCAGAGCTTGTACAGACTCACAGTACTACTAGAGCACTTAGGTCGTCAAATCAGCTGCTCCTGGCAGTACCTCGGTCCAGACTCTCTACTCGTGGGGACAGAGCCTTCTCAGTGGCGGCCCCAAAGCTGTGGAACAGCCTACCATTCCAGGTTAGAGCTGCACAGTCTGTTGAGCACTTTAAAACATTACTGAAAACCCATCTTTTCTCCTTGGCGTTCAGTCCCTGCTAGGCAAGAATCCTTGGCTTTTACTCTTTTTACTCTTTTTACTCTTTTATTTCCCTTTTTTAATCTAATTTTTAGTTTTTTAAATTGAGCCCTTACTATTTCCTTTGTTTTATTTATTATGATATTTGTGTATGATTATTTTATATTTCAATAACTGTACAGCACTTTGGTCAACTGAGGTTGTTTTTAAATGTGCTTTATAAATAAAGTTTGACTTTGACTTGACTTGACTTGACAAAGAGAAAATTTGGAGGTGTTCGTTATTTATAGGATATTATGCAATGGTTTTACTGGTCTGGCCCACCTGCGATCAAATCGGACTGTATGTGGCCCATGAACTAAAATGAGTTTGACACCCCTGGCCTATGACCTGGTGCCTTTTCCTCTTAATTAAGTCCAACCTCAGTAGCAGTAGGTAGTCCTGAGTCTCCTTAGCTAGGCTAGCTTTAGACTCCAAATCCAAAAAAGGAAAAGTCTTGAAGGAAAATTGTGAATTTAATAGTGTGTGGAGGACAGATCTGTTTGCTTTTAAGTACAAAATTATTCAAAAGTAGTCCACTGCATAGGAGCCATCTTGTGGTAAAATATATTAATGAATGCTCATTTAAATCTATTAGTAATGCTGATAGGATTATTTTAATAATAGGCTTTGTTACCCTCATTATTAAACTCAAATATGTTTTGCAGCTCCAGACAGATTTTTGTTTTTGGCCAAAAAAAAGGCAGTCTTTAAACGGTACAGGTTGCTGACCCGTGGTGTGGGAGGACTACAGTGGCCGACGCAAAAATGAGAAAGGAAGAGGAGCCGCTCTGTATGTAGATATCAATGGTTGATTCTAAAGGAACGTGCAATGATTCTTTGTTTCAGGTGATAAACTTAAGAAAACATAGTTACGATTATTATACTCCATTTCTGCCAGTAGATTTCCCCAAATCTGACACACGGAACCTTTAAAAATGAAGCAAGGGTGTACACAGTGATGGGGCAAGCATGTTTGTGATGACACTTAACCAGCATGCTGAGAAAGACATTGTGTGTGCTTGTGTGACTCTTTTACAGGCCGGCAGTGATAGAGGCAGAGCGCTCAGAAATACACTGGGAGGCCAGGAGGCTCCTCCAGCGATTCCTCTCGGGGGCCATCAGCAGGAATTACCCACATCCCAAAACAAGCTCAACCAGAAGACTCCATCAGTCATCAGTCTCCGAGCCTCCCACTGTGGGGCCGAAGGTGCAGCGAGGCCCAGCTCATATCCAGAAGGAAGTTTGCCGTGTGACCATGACACCAAAGAGCGTTGTGTTGGAGAAGAGTGAGAGGAAGACTGTGGTGAAGATGGCAAGGATGCCAAGATTCTCAGCCTGATAATTATTAACCATACAAGATATTTCAACAAATGCAAATTATGATATCATAAAACTTTTTTTGTTTGTGTGTAGCTTAATTAATTATGACACAATGTCATTTCAATATGTTTAATTGTGGTTTTAAAAATTATTTTAATTTTACATTAACTGTTATAGAGAGATTATTACTATTAAAAGATTTTAGATTAATGCTCTCAAATGGTTATTTGTTGGTGCTTTCAGACTATAGTTTTTATATTTGTATCAAGATAGATTTTGTATAGAAATTGTAGCGAAGACTAAGGTTAAAAGGTTAAAATAAAATTTTAATGTAGTCTGTGTGAATCACAATTGATCACTTTTCTATTCATCTTAACATTTTTGCTGATTAATGCACTCTAATTATATTAAATAATATGCCAGTGTGTTTAAATATAAGCTGTTTTGTTTTTCCCTAGAGTTGCATTTGCAAATGGGAGTATTTTGGAGCTTTTCAACTCACACTTCTGTCCAAAAACCATAAGCACCGACTGTTTGATGACTCAGAAGTTATGCCAAATGGAATTTATAAGCTTTGGATTCACATTCTCCTGGAAATGAAAACTCTCGACCCCTTTCACTCCGTCTGACTCTAATTGTAATCTCCTAATTTTTAACTACATCACCTGGCAGAGCTCCACATCCAAAATACCTCGTCTCCCTTGGACACTGTAATATTTTGGATGTCTGAAGAGGGTCAGTGTGTATGTGTGTGTGTGTGTGTGTGTGTGTGTGTGTGTGTGTGTGTGTGTGTGTGTGTGTGAGTGTTTGGGATTCCAGCTCAGCTGCCAGGGATGAGCGAGGTGTTAAGAGACTCCTGGGGAGAATACGTTTGATTACTACATGGCTGTGTTCCACATTGGTTCAGCTGCTGCTTTGGGATACGCTGGGAATAGACAGAAAATTAATTCAATCAGGGGATGAAGCTCGCTGTTTAGTCAGCTGGCCATTGTGGCTGGTGGTTTAAAAAAAAAATTACAAAGCTATTTTAATGGAGCCATAAATAAGATTTGTCCCATTCCCTGGCACCAAATAACCATAACACTAAACATCCGCAGTGAAGTGAGGAGATGAGTTTGTTTGTTGACATCCTGAGTTGGCTCAAACTGGAAATACATGTCATGTGAGACACTACATTCATTTAGTAGAGCAGGTGTAACACTGCCAAATTGGACATACAAATTAAATGTAAACCAGCAGTGTACAAACAGCATACGTCTTTAATAATTTCACAAGACTCTGTGATTGAAGTAAGCCCTTTAAAAGAAAGCGAGTGCTTGCGATACTGGAAGGTTACCAAGTTGGATACAAGACCATCCTCATTCTGTGGCGCTCAAAGTTCTCAGAGATTAAATCTGCACAAGTATCCCACATTTTGAGTCAGTTCCAACCCTCACTGAACTGTAAACGCTTATGAATCAGACCCCTGACTCGAAGAGACTTGGTTCGTCGATCTTTTTTAAGCTCATAATATGGTCTCCACACAGTATTTAAAGGAAGGCTGGGAGGAAGACCGTGGCATAACAGTTGGTGATGAAACCTGGGAAGACATTCACAAATGCCCCATAAACTCCAAATTTATTCAATTTAAAGTGCTTCACCGGTTGAACTACCCCTGTGCTAAACTATACTCCTTTTATCCCTTTGTCTCTCCACTTTGCCTAAAACATAAATCAGCAGAGGGCACCTTGGTCCACCTCTTTTGGTCTTGCCCCAAGCTAAACAAGTTCTGGTCTGATATTTTAAGTGCTTTCAGAAGTATGCAACTGACCCACACACTGCCATCCTGGGTGGTACCCGACATCTATTAGCTCTTTCCCACTTGCAGCAAAAGACAATGCACTATGGTGGCAAAAAGGAATATTCTAACTCTTTGGAAAACTGGGGATGTGCCCTCTTTGAAGACCCGGTTGGCAGAAATCACCAACTTGTTACACATCTGGAAAGTTAGTGTTTCCCTCAGCTGTAATCTTTGATAAAACATGGCAACAATTCATGTCCTATTTATCAAGAACGCCCTAAAGTGTTTGCATGTATGCGCAGCACAGATACTTGTTCATAATGGGTTGGACAAACAACATGTGTGCACTCGTACTATATCCATATATCTCGTGATCATGAGTTAATTATTTTGTTATGTTGAGATAACAAAGCTTGTTTTTTTGCGATAACAGGATAACTTGGCTATGTCGATTCTAAAGAAAATAAAAGGCAGATTTTCAAGACAACAAGAAAATTATCACAGTTTCCGATGGAATGCCGAAGCAATGGATGGAAGACCTGATGCTACCCCATTGAGGTCAGCTGCCAGGGATTTGCTGGCCAGTCCCTCTACAGGGCCTTCAAGTTGCTGGGGATCAGAGAAGCCATCAAGAACATCACTGATGCTGCTTAGAGGACATCAAGATGGCCGTGGATCAAAAGGACCACACTAGCTACCTAGACACAGGTTGGGGTCTGATCAACCCTGGCTGGATTGCCTGAGCAAGGGTTTTTATAATGGTAAAAGACCCCAAAACACCTGATGACCCCAGGTTCCATCACTGATGATGTGTCTGGGTTGCACATTAAGGTAGGTGTAAAATCAAAACATCACTAGAAGACGACTTTTGTTTTCTTGAGATATGGGATAATTATGGAGAACTCAATGACAAGTGTCTGGTTTGTATGATCACACCTGATTTCAGCCGTCAAGATCACTGTCATGACCTTGATTGAAGCACATTCTGATGCGTTAATCAGTGATTGGTACTCCTTGATCCGTCATTTTCATCTTAAATCAGTTGCTACAGTTCTCAAGACACCATGTTTCCATGCAGGTGTGGCACTCCTGATCTCTGATAAACATTGTAAATAATAAGAGGAAACAACCTTTAGTTTTCTTGTGATAACGGGGTGATTATCTCGTTATCTCGAAATAACAACACTCCTTTTCTCAAGATAATGAAATAAATGAAATAATTATCTCCTGATCTCGAGATGACCTCTGATTCTAGTATCACCTGTCAGCATGAAACACTTTTCCTTTCCCTCACTACCACTCTCCACTCTCTATCTCTCCACCACTAAACATCATCAAAGTAAGATGGCTACATGGAGATGGACACAGCCCTGTTTGTGTCTTTCAAACAGGGCTGCCTGAGACAAAACTGGCCTATTGTTTGATTGTAAAAGGCCTTTTAGAATGATCGTGGAGATATGGAGGGCCCCTGAGAGGTGGGTGGGAGACCTGAAAGCCATGTGAGGAGTCCATTAGTGGGTCTAGTGTTGGAGGAAGCCCCCCTGATCTGATGGTATCAGCGCCCCGGGGCAGAGGACGTTAACAGAACAAATGCTATCAGGCTGCAACACGGACCCAAAAACAGGATTGCTATCTCTGTCCATGAGTGGCCCCAAGCACAGACACACACTACACAGGTATATAAGGTGGCTGATGGGGTTGCAGTGCACCTGAAGGCTCACGACTAAACAGAGGGTGTTAAGTACAGTCGCACAGGGAACAAGGAAGATGGAAGCAAAGGGAAAAGAGAATGGGGCGGCTGCTATGGCAGCCTACTACAAGGGGTTTGATCCTGCAGCGTATCTGCAGTATAACTACACGCCACCACGGGCTGACTTTGGAAGAAAGGACAGCATTGTGCCGTGGAAACTGGCATGTCTGCATCGAGCTTTCACTGAAGGTAAGGAGACAGACTGACCATAGATCGTAAAATATCAAAATTACTCTAAGCTTAGTTAAAAGGCTAAAAAGTATGGAGTGAAACTGATGACTTGCTTCAATAATCTCTCGTGTTACATCATGTGTGTCTTTTAAGTCAACACCAATACTTTGACCTCCGTAAGAGGAAGACAATCCAGACACTGTTTCTTTTCTGTTCTCACTCTTTCCCACAATAATCTGTAGATGAAAATACTGAGTCAACTTTTTATTCACATGCACCGAAGCTGGCTCCAAACACTGTTCACGCCCAGACATCTTTGTTGTTGTTGTTGTTGTTGTTGTTGTCCTTGAACTCAGACCTCAAAATTTCCAGACATGCCACCTGGACTGCACTTGTATAGTGCCTCGCTAGTCTTCCGACAACTCAAACTACTTTTACACTACATGTCACATTTGTCCATTCACATACACACCTTCACACACTGGTAACCAATGCTACCATACAAGGTGCCACCTGCTGCTCAGTGACAATTCACACACGCTCACATACCAATGGAACAAGCATCGGGAGCAATTTGGGGTTCAATATCTTGCCAAAGAACTGGAGGAGCCGGGGATCAAACCATCGATCTTCCAATTGGTGGACGACCCACTTTACCTCTGAGCATTAGCCAGCATACCAAACAGGCTGAATTAAATGGAAAACTGTATACAGTATCAAATCGATTTACATATTATGCATTTGGTGCCAAAAATGTGTTAAAAATGTGATCTGGACTGGGGCGTCGGCGGCGTAGTGGATAGTACCGGTGCCCCATGTACAGAGGCATTGCCTCGCTGCAGCGGTCGCAGGTTCAGGTCCAGCCTGTGACCCTTTTCTGCGTGTCAGTCCCCATTCTCTCTCTCTGTCTCCCCATTTTACACACTGTCCTGTCAATTCAAGGCAAAAAGCCCAGAAAAATAATCTTTAAAAAAAAAAATGTGATCTGGATTTGAATATGTCATTCAAAATTTTGATATTGTCTTAGCAAAGTAGTGCAACAAGTTTTAGTCAGTGGAGTTATATAGCACAGTCAAACACTGTAAAATAATATTTCATTTACTAAAAGGAAATGATTGGTGATAAAGTAGGATTAAGCAGTATTTTTGGTGAGGCTTAAAGGAATAGTCTACCCAAAAAAATTACTTTTGTAAATCAATTAGTCATGCAGTGTTACCTAAAATTATTCCAGAAAATGTGTTTGTTTATTTTTAATTTTTTTTTTTTTTACATGTCTGTGAAGTTTTCCTTGAATGGATGCTAAGACCAGATAAAATGTATTTTAATTTATATAGAAGCATTCTTCCTTAAACATATGTTTTATTTCATTGATATTCTGAAGCTATTATGATACAGTAACTCTTAATATAGTTTCAGATAAAACGGACACATGTTCACTGTTTCACTTTTGAACAGTACAAATACTCACAACCTCTTCAACACATCTAACTTGTTCATAATAGCGTTGACTTATCTGAATAGGAGCTGCAAATTAATCAAGGCATTTCCATTTAAAAAAACAAAAAAAACAAAAACGAATTAGATCTGTCTCAGTGTCTCACTTGTCCTCTGTCTTTCCTCTCCAGGTGATGTGAGTGGTGAGCTGCTGGTGGACATAGGGTCAGGTCCCACCCTGTACCAGGTGCTGAGTGGCTGTGAGGTTTTCAACAAGGTGCTCCTCACAGACTTCCTGGAGGTCAACAGGAAGGTGCTGAGGGACTGGCTCCAGGACGAGGGAGGCTACAGCCTGGACTGGACACCGTATCTGCAGCACGTCTGCAAGCTGGAGGGACGACGGTACGACCAGATCCCTTTAAACTATGTCTTAAGACTTTAGGTGTCTTGAAATATCACTCACTGATAATGACGGGTGTTTGACTGGTATCATCATCAGGAAATTATATATTTCTGAAATGTACAGTTCATCCAAGAGAGATAAAAAAGGTCCCTTTATTATGAAACAGAGTGATGAGTATAAAATGATATACAAACACAAAAATTAATCATCATCATTAATCATCAAGGGTCACAATATCTCACGTTTGATTCTGGCCCTCTCATTGATTATTGAGTCATCACACTGTCCTGACTGTGACAAAACTAAACATGCATCGTACAGCTGAGGCTGATAATATAATTCATTTTGGACAAATTATGGCCGGATGATAGCGCTGGTGGACCAGGAGTGTCAAACTCATTTTAGTCCATCGGCCACATAAAGCCCGATTTGATCTCAAGTGGCTGGACCAGTAAAACCACTGTAAATAACCTGTTCATAACAACACCTCCAAATGTTTCCCTTTCTTTTAGCATAAAGACGTACAAGTGTATTCTGAAAACGCTCATCAGTTTACAAAACACATGATGAACAGCCCGATGTCTTAAGAAAAACTAGTGTACTTTCAACAGTATGTCTCAGTGTTTCCACATTCAGCCAGTCTACTACTCACCAGTGGCATAAGGTAGTTACAATGGGCCACAGTGCACGCTATTATGACCCTAGTTACTAGTTATGATGACACACACAGAGAGTTTTAGGCGTGTATATATTTTAGCAACAGTGTGTCTTGCTACCACTTTTATATTGCATTCGCTTGCAGATGTGCCCAGCTTGTCAGTCTTAAGAAATTTTGCTAGCCACTATAATTTGTAGTGTCTTGTTACACGATTAAACTGAAACTTTAAATTGGACAACATCAACATACATATTACCCAGCAATCATCATTACATGTCTGTTTCTAACAAAAACTACAAAAGAAAATGGGGAATTATTAGTTGAACTAATAGTTTTTTATAGTTTATTTAGAATAAGCATATAATTTTGTTATAGATTGATTCTATTTCACAAACAGGAAAATAGAAACAGAAAACCATGAAGATGGGTTTGCCTTTTTGAGAGCGTATAAAGAAAATCCTACCATTTTTAATGTAACATGAGTTCTTATTTGAAAACAGGCATATTTCCAGGGGGCAATCGGGCCCCTCCACCCCATGGGCCCCAGCGCATCCACACTGTCTATATTTATGACCCTGATTCTCACTAACATTACATGTGCATTTCCCATATTTCCACTCCTGTGTAGCAATACTGACATCACCACACCAAACTAAAGTGGCAGGTGAAGTTATCCTCTGCCTTACAAACCATTTACAAACCAACAGTTTAGGTCTTAGGATTACAGTTTAACCAATACTCTTAAGATGGAAGTCTGACGCAGATTCTGTTGTACTGAAGCAGCTGATTGACAATACTGTGCACAATGTTTGACATCTTTAAATATGAGCAAAATAAGTATTCAGTCTTTTTCATTCATAGAACTGTATTTTGGTCAGGGTGGAAAAGCATCATTTTACATGAATTAGGCAACTCACCGTTTAAGTTTGCTCCTGAAGCCTGCTACCTTTTAGCTTTCACAATAATAATAACATCAGTATTAGGTGTGCAGAGTCATCCAGTGGGCCTGACTGGACCCTTTGGCCGACTGATTTTGGCCCATGGGTCATATGTTTGACACCCCTGGGCTAGATGGAGAGTCAGCTGATAACCAAACTGACAGTAATTTATCCTGAAGGGGTTCAAGAATGTGTGTAGCAAATTGTATGGCAATCCATACAACACTTGTTGAGACATTACACTCAAAACCACATGGTAACCTTGTGGTGGCACGACGGAAAAAATCACCAAAGTCAGTAGAATACATGATTTGGGAACCACAAATGTTTTGTACCAATTGATCAAGAAGATGTAGAGATACTGGAAAGGTTTGGGGTTGAGTTGTTGGGATTCATCCTCTGGGGATCATGAACATCTGCACAAAATGTCATCAGTTCTGAACCAAACTGGGGGACTGACACAGGGTGTGAGTCGTACTGAGAATGCTGCAGAACACATGTCGGTTAATGCTGTGTTGTGCATTTACAATAACTGTTTTGTTCTATGTTGGTGATTTCATATTGTCTCCCAGGGCCTCGGCATGGACAGAGAAAGCTGCCAAGCTACGTCAGGTCGTCACTGACATCATCCCCATCGACGTGCACCGCCCTCAGCCTGTGGCTCCTGACGCCCTTCCTTCAGCAGGGGCCGACTGTCTCGTGTCCTCCTTCTGTCTGGAGAGCGTCAGCCCTGACCTGCCTGCCTTCACCAGGGCCCTGGGCCACATTGGGAGGCTCCTTCGGCCCGGTGGCCACCTCCTGCTCATCGGAGCCCTGGGCGAGAGTTACTATTTTGGGGGGCCTGGGGTAAAAATCCCAGTGGTCCCACTGAACGAGGCCGAGGTCTGTGCTAGTCTGAAGGAGAATGGCTACATCCTGATCAGGCTGGAGGTTTACACACTGCCTCCGGACATGAGGGTGGGGGTCGATGACGTGTCTGGGGTGTTTTTTGTCAAGGCTAAAAAGGAGTAAAAGTTACCAGGGAGAAAAGATATTACATCTGATTGATTTAGATCTTCAATCATTTTGACAAATATTCCAACTCACTCTGAATGGGAAAAAAACAAAGACACAAACATATGGATAAAACATTTCACTTCACTACATTTTTTATTTTAGTGGTCCAGTAAATGTCTTTGAATAAGAAGGAGACGTTCCCCTTAGTTGAGCTCTCAGTGTTAGAAATGTAATTACACATTGCCTCCTGCAGTTCAAACACAGTAACTACAGCATAAAGAATGTAATGCTTCCATTTTTGTTTCAAGCATATCAGAGTATTATAATATAGCATTTAAACTGTATATTTTGACATACTTCTTTTTATTAACTGTTATTCAGTTACAACAGGTCAATGAGTTGCCTGTTGTGTTTTGTAATTTGTGATAATGTGAATAAAGATGCTTAAACAGTTCTTATTTGATGAAGTTTTCTTATCTCAGACTGACAGCAGTGTATTGATATAAATGTATTGTTGATATTGAAAAGATGGGGGGAGAGACAGGTTCAAATTCGATCATACAGGTATATCTAAATAATGCTTTTCTGAATATTAAAGGAATACTTCAACCACCCAAATGACCATTTGTATATCAATTACTCACCCAGTTTTTCGTTGAATTTATGAAGAAAGCATTGCTTGGCAAAAATTGGGGCAAAGTCTTGACGAATTGAAGTAAAGGGGGGGCCACGTCTAACAACATCAAAACTGAATCAAAACAACTGTTTACAAACTCTATGATCCAAGTCTCATTAATCCAGTTGTACACTCAGCACTTCCCAAAAAGACAGCCCTTTCCAACAGTGAAATAAATTAAACCCGACACATAGCTATGTTATCTTCAAAGCCAGACTTCACTGACAAAACCAGTAAAGGCGGTCACTCTGCTCAGGGCTGAGTTGTGGCTGGTTTTGAGGCTCATGTAACCACTGTTCATACTGTGGAGAGTTTTATTAGTAAACTGTAACTATAAAATGAAAGGATGTTTTGCTGCCTCTTGCAGCAGCTGGAGTCGGAGAAAAAATAACTGAATTCACTGGGCCGACTGCTGGCAACTTTTAAAGTGGAATGTTAACTTGTAGTGTTACTCAATGCATGAGTTGACGATGTGAATCAATCGACACACCCTTTGACCATCACTTAAGTTTTTATATGACATATACTTTTAGTAACAAGTGGATCTTCAAGCATTTATGTATATTAATGTGTTATGTGAACGGCATATATTCTAATCCTCACTTGGAGAAAAAAAAACAGCATCGTGGAGTGTTGTTCCTGTGGGCTACGGCAACACTAAACCCCTGAGCTTGCCTGAGAGGGACTAAATGCACAACCCGCCATTTTTAAATATCCCATGGAGAGAGACTCTCACTGCAGCCTGTTTTATTTTGTTCTAAAAAAATGTCAGCGTGCAGCCTCGTTCTGTGGACGATAAAACAACGTTCGGACTGATAAAGGAGGAAATACAGTGCTGGACGGAGCAGTGAGTGACAACAACCCCGCCCACATTTAAGAGTACTGTTTGGGGTGAAAACAGGAGGGTCTAGGTACCATGTCTGAAGGGTTACTTTTGGTTCCAGAGGTACCATACCGAAAGTGTTTGGTAGAAACAGGGCTTAATTCTAAGTCACTGAACATGAGAGCTGCTGGTCGACCACTGCCTCGATCAGTTTGTGTTATTGTGTGACATTGCCGAATCGGAACTAACTTTTCACATCACAAATGTTTAATTCATTTAATCAAGAATTTCCTCAGTTTTTGAATTCTTTTTTTAAATATGATTGTTTTACTGGAAGTATTGAACACTGTGCGTATTTCTAGTACTCTTACTTAGCCATCTTGAGTTGTTTCTCAGATACCAGCCATGGACCGCAAAACACACATAACTGAAGCTGGTTCTGCCATTTGTCTGAATTGGCTAATCTTAAAAGACATTAAATATGTTATTAAACTACCTTTCTTATTTAATGTTTTTGGTGATCGTCTGATGTCTTTGAATAGTGTAATCATGGTAAAAAAAAAAACAGTTTATGTACATCCTGTGCAAAAATGGACAAGAACAAAGGAGCAAAAAACTTGTTCAGGGTATTCATTTAATAAAACTCACTGTCTGCTGTCATTTGTTGTATTCAAACACATACTACACTTTGTCATATATCAAAGATACATCTCCACTTCATGTGATAACTGAAATGCCCAATAAAGCCTTTTGTCTTTCTTTTCTTAGAAAAGAAATATTACTGGAGCATTGCACATTCCTACAGATTAAATTTTAACAGACATACAGTACAACCACACAAACAACAGCCCATTACACTTGTTTGATCAGCAACACAAAACATTTATATACAAGGTCAAGAATAAACCTTCACACTCATCATATATATATATATATTGTAAAAAAAGGTCTTCTTTCAGTTCCCACCTATCATCTGTGTCGTACCAAACAGATCATGCTTGCTAATCGCTGTGTTACAAAAAGCCTGTTCATAATATCAAACCGGAAAAACTGTGCTGCATTATCGTGATTAGTTGGATTAGTCTGATATGATTTAATCTGGTCTGCTGTGGCTGTGACTACGCTCAAATCGTCTGTAATCCATCCTCTGATTTTCTTGACCTTGCACGCAAACATCTACAAGGTTGAGAAAAGCAAGCTGAAAGAGCAGTTTTATGACTCTGGAAGCAGCCGTACAGCTCCTTGGTTAATTCCAGTAGGGACTGGCTCTGGAATATTATTGAATACTGTATATTAATCATGCTGTAGTATATAATGTAATATAGTATCTAACAGAGGTGGAACTAAGTCATCGTTTTACAGGCTACAAGTTAGTCTTAGTTCTCTGCACTTAAGTCCCAAGACTGACAAGATCTGAGTCGAAAGTCTTACTTTGAGTTTCAAGCCCTAAACAAGTCATAATGTGCTCTTCATCAAATGTGATGCCATTTTAACTACAGAGTAATAATATGTTACATTTACAAAAATCATCAATGCTTTTTAAAACTTGTAGTTCAGTCAGGACCACTTTAGTCAAAGAAAACTTTATTTCCATTTGCAGTATTATGTTTGGCGGTATGGCTCTGTTCTGGGGCCTCTCTGCCTTTCCTCGGGCCAACAGAGAAAGCCTCTTCCATGTGCCTTCATGGAAAGCCTAAGGCAGAGACAGCAAACCTCCCTGCCCTTCCACGTGCCTTTGTGGAAAGCCTAAGGCAGAGAGAGCAAACCTCCCTGCCCTTCCATGCGTCTTCATGGAAAGCCTTAAGGCAGGAGAGCACACGTCTCTGTCCTTCCACGTGCAAACAAGGAAAGCCTGAGGCAGAGAGAGTACACCTCCCTGCCCTTCCATGTGTCTACATGGAAAGCCTAAGGCAGAGAGAGCAGCAGCAAAGACCCCCTCAGGAACAGAACAGAGCAGCATCAATGACAAACAGAAATGACACTGATAAGTCAGACATAGCATGAAAAGGAGGAGCTGGGGTGGAGGCCACAGTAGGCAGGCCAGAGCAGTTTAAATAGGGCGCCCTATATGAGATTCGCCAATAGTTGCATAGAAAGGAATCATGTGATCTATCAGCTGACTCCCTTCCATCAGTCCACTGTTCCATCAATTGATTGGGCTGTTTGAGATCAGCTGATGTAGCTGGGATGTGAGCTGAGCTTGACATCGGGTCCTGCCTGAACTAATGCTGTTTCATTGAATGTTGTTGCGTCTCCATCTGTAATTTTTGACCTGCTTGTTTTGCATACTGGAAAATAGTTTTTTATTGACTATGTGTAGTTTTTGTACATGAACAAAATTATGGTTGGTATCATTTTTTCTAACTTGTGCTCAGTAACGTATCGTTAGTTCTTCATGGTTCTCTCCTGCAACTTGATTTGACACTGTTGAATTGGTTCAGTGGGTTGGAGCCTTGGTTCAAGTGTCGAATAGCGTTGATTCAAGAAGGGAAGGATTTGTAGCGCACTTCTTTTTACCTTCTTTTTAATCTTTGGGCTATGGGGAAGGTATAAAGCATTTTCAAGTAAAAGGCTTAAATCCAAGTGAAGTCAGGAGTCCTTGATGTTAACAAGTCCAGTGTAAAGTCATCACATTTTTGATCATTTTTTACTTAAAACAGACTCGAGTCCAAGTTATGTGACTTGAGTCCACACTTCTGGTATCTATAGTATCATATCTGTGTATCATATAATAGCCCCAGCATCTTACTTATAATATTTGGCCGAATTGTGTAAGACATACTTTAAAATAACAACCTCATCAAACATTTTTGCACAACACTTAAAATCGATCTTACATGTTTGTAAAATATTTCTAAGATTGTGTGTATGTATTTTACATGATGGCTTATATTATCTGTGTGTATCATGTGCTCTTTCTAGTTGTTGTTAAGATGTGTGTTTTAGCACCAGTATCACTATGTGACATGTCCTGTACATGATGTGAATAAAGGTGATTCAAAATCTGATTCGTCACACATGGATATGGTTTTCTGGACGAAACAAAAAACTACTCAAGGAGCAAGTCTCATAAATTCTGTTAAATCCTGAACCAAAAAAAAACAACGCACATTTATTTGCTTGAGAAAATGCCACAGTTCATTGCAGTTCTCATATTTCTTGTGCAGTGTCCTTGGCTGATTGGAATTTAGCCCTGACTTCCTAGTCTGACCGAGACTTGAAGTCTCAGGTTAAACTTTTCCTCATTCCTGCTCATTAATATTCTGACCTTCCTCAATGTCCATCTGTTTTCCTCTCTCAGTCTTTTCCACATTCAGCTCTTTTGTCGCATGCATGCACACACTCACAGACCCAAATAACACACACTCATACGTGCACCCATGCACGCACACACATGGCCTATACGTGTGCTATGCAAGTCTGTTCCACACTAACTCTGTCTCCATCGCAGGCCTATTCTTTTGTCATTCTCCTTTTCTCTCCTCTCTTTCTTTGGCCTCCTCTTCATCTCCGTGGTGACGGCTGGGATCAGCACTGCCTGTCAAACTGACCGGCGGAGAACACTGATCCCTGAGAGGTTTGCTTTCTTCCCTTAGATCTGACAAGAAAGAGATTTCAAAAGTGTAAGCAATGTCTATGTGTGGAGCAAATGCCAGTATAAGATGGCTAAAATAGCATAATGTGAAAGACCACCCAGTCTCACTCACCTGTAGCTGAGGCTGTTTGCGGGCTTTCCTTCTCACGTTCCTCATCTTCCTCCCCAGAAGATGGATCCTCTTTGTCCACAGATGACATGTCTAGGGATGCTAGGTGGGCCTGGGCCATCCTCTGGACAGCTGGAAATACAAAACTGGTTTAAGAATCACGTCGATTGATACATGAAGATCACTTCACCCCTCTAATGGGCAGATGATGGATGGATGGAAGAGATAATTTTTGCTTGTGTTTCAATATTCTTTTTATGTAAACATGCAATATTTGACTAATGGATCATATTTGGCCACTTGGGAGCGACAAAAACAAGTTATGAAAACAACAATGGAGAGTGTCCTTCCCCCCAAAATGGTCTGATGGGTTGTTTGTACAAGCAGCTTATTATGACACATATGTATGTTTATTGTTATATGACGGGAGTAAAGGAGGACGTCAGTTGACATAGTATAAGGAGCGACAAAGTCTGTGAATGGAGGATGTCGGGGTGGATGAATGGGTAAAACAAACAGTATTTTGACAAAGCAGACCGCTCTTTGTGTCCCAGGTAAAACAAAAAGTAAACTGAGTTATTTTAACTTACACACATACAGTACAGGCCAAAAGTTTGGACACACCTTCTCATTCAATGTGTTTTCTTTATTTTCATGACTATTTACATTGTAGATTCTCACTGAAGGCATCAAAACTATGAATGAACACATGTGGAGTTATGTACTTAACAAAAAAAGGTGAAATAACTGAAAACATGTTTTATATTCTAGTTTCTTGAAAATAGCCACCCTTTGCTCTGATTACTGCTTTGCACACTCTTGGCATTCTCTCGATGAGCTTCAAGAGGTAGTCACCTGAAATGGTTTCCACTTCACAGGTGTGCCTTATCAGGGTTAATTAGTGGAATTTCTTGCTTTATCAATGGGGTTGGGACCATCAGTTGTGTTGTGCAGAAGTCAGGTTAATACACAGCCGACAGCCCTATTGGACAACTGTTAAAATTCATATTATGGCAAGAACCAATCAGCTAACTAAAGAAAAACGAGTGGCCATCATTACTTTAAGAAATGAAGGTCAGTCAGTCCGGAAAATTGCAAAAACTTTAAATGTGTCCCCAAGTGGAGTCGCAAAAACCATCAAGCGCTACAACGAAACTGGCACACATGAGGACCGACCCAGGAAAGGAAGACCAAGAGTCACCTCTGCTTCTGAGGATAAGTTCATCTGAGTCACCAGCCTCAGAAATGGCAAGTTAACAGCAGCTCAGATCAGAGACCAGATGAATGCCACACAGAGTTCTAGCAGCAGACCCATCTCTAGAACAACTGTTAAGAGGAGACTGCGCCAATCAGGCCTTCATGGTCAAATAGCTGCTAGGAAACCACTGCTAAGGAGAGGCAACAAGCAGAAGAGATTTGTTTGGGCCAAGAAACACAAGGAATGGACATTAGACCAGTGGAAATCTGTGCTTTGGTTTGATGAGTCCAAATTTGAGATCTTTGGTTCCAACCGCCGTGTCTTTGTGAGATGCAGAAAAGGTGAACGGATGGATTCCACATGCCTGGTTCCCACTGTGAAGCATGGAGGAGGAGGTGTGATGGTGTGGGGGTGTTTTGCTGGTGACACTGTTGGGGATTTATTCAAAATTGAAGGCACACTGAACCAGCATGGCTACCACAGCATCCTGCAGCGACATGCCATCCCATCCGGTTTGCGTTTAGTTGGACGATCATTTATTTTTCAACAGGACAATGACCCCAAACACACCTCCAGGCTGTGTAAGGGCTATTTGACCAAGAAGGAGAGTGATGGAGTGCTGCGGCAGATGACCTGGCCTCCACAGTCACCGGACCTGAACCCAATCCAGATGGTTTGGGGTGAGCTGGACCGCAGAGTGAAGGCAAAGGGGCCAACAAGTGCTAAACACCTCTGGGAACTCCTGAAAACCATTTCAGGTGACTACCTCTTGAAGCTCATGGAGAGAATGCCAAGAGTGTGCAAAGCAGTAATCAGAGCAAAGGGTGGCTATTTTGAAGAAACTAGAATATAAAACATGTTTTCAGTTATTTCACCTTTTTTTGTTAAGTACGTAACTCCACATGTGTTCATTCATAGTTTTGATGCCTTCAGTGAGAATCTACAATGTAAATAGTCATGAAAATAAAGAAAACGCATTGAATGAGAAGGTGTGTCCAAACTTTTGGCCTGTACTGTATGTTAGCTCTCCTACAGACGAAGTTAACCTACGTACGTAAGAAAGTTAGCTTACATACTTAACAAACATACTAATTTTAATCCAAACCACAACTTTGGCCCAAACCTAACCAAACTGTAACTGTTTCATAACATTAACCACTGTCATATGTTGTTCTGGGAGTTATAGCAAACTGTAGTTTAGGTGTGAGGATGTTTTGATCTGCCACTGGCAGGGACTCTTACTTATGAAATGCTCCTTTGGGTCATATTCAAAGGTAAAAACAAATTACTTATGTGGTTGTCTAGGTTGGAAACCTTGTTGCAACACTGACATATTATCACCTTTTAAGCTGGTATGACAAACCTGTTT
Source organism: Epinephelus lanceolatus (assembly GCF_041903045.1). Classification (NCBI taxonomy): domain Eukaryota; kingdom Metazoa; phylum Chordata; class Actinopteri; order Perciformes; family Serranidae; genus Epinephelus; species Epinephelus lanceolatus. The sequence goes on along the minus strand of NC_135754.1, from coordinate 23,143,025 downwards.
GCAACTTAGTTGATTATTTACACATCCAGCAGTTTCAGAGAAATATTATCATTAATTTTGAGTCATGTTTCGGGCCATCTAATGAATCTAAGTCCATACTGACTCTTATTTTAACTCTGTTTTGGTGTCTACCAACTCCTGAGGGAAATATCTGGCACGTAGGCTGCTAAATTCTCCACTACGTTCACCAGCTAGTTGTTAATGTGTCTGTCTGCTGTTTGGCTGTTTGATACATTCAGCTGCCTGCTGCAGCCAAAAGTAGCACTGTGCTAGCGAAACCAGAACAGTAAAGTTATGAGCTGAAAATCAAAACAATGAGTGGAAACTCATTCTAAAGTTCTTTAAAGTTGCTGCAGATTTGAGTAAAAATTCTTTACTGGCTCATCACTACTGGTGACAACTCTCATGCTGTCACATTGTCGTTTGATACATTATCATAATCATAAAAATGTTCATCGCAGATTTCAAGACTAACTTAACTCCTGGCTAAGAAGCTATGTTTTTCAGGTTGGCAGGTTCAAGCTTGTTTCAACTTTGACCACAGCATCACTCATTCAGACTGACTAAGACAAAGAACATAAGATTTTGCATAGTTGACTTTGTAACCATAAAATGTTCCATACAACTTCTGACAATTTAGTACGTGCAGAAAATGACACTACTAAGTTAATTAAGAATAGGACAATATCATCTGCATATAAAGTGATGTAGGTAAAAATTTGCTGCATTTCCACAGCATGGTACGACTCAGTATGACTCAACTCAATATTAGAACCAGGTCCTTTTCTCTATTTGTTTTCCACTGTGGTTAGTACCCCCTCAGTGTACATGGGATTATCAGATGATTGCCATAGGGCCGCCACATGAAACTGCTGTGATACCATCTCTTTAAAAATCATAGGTAGGTGTAGGGTGCTCCATGTCGGGCTAGTAATGATTCTCTCTGACCAATAAGTGGTCTGCAGTGTGTTAACTCCACCTTCTAGTATCGGCACAGCTCACTTGGAACCTGAGGTGGTACCAAAAAAGAAAGTACCAGATGTGGAATACGATTCACAGCTTTTGCAAATGGAAAACCCAAAAGACCGAGTCAAGTTGCTGTAGAGTACCATGCAGTGGAAATGTGGCATTAGTTATATGCATTATTAAAGGATGAGCTCTAACAGAGTGAGCAAGTGGTTCAATAAATAATAGCAAAAAAGGAGTCATGATATTTATATTTACTGGTATTCTGCTACTGGCTTCCATTGTAAAAGTTTTACCCTTTTGATATTATATTTTCTCCCAAAGTACCTCTTGGTAGAACTTCAAACATGTCATTCTGCTCTGTTGAAAGCATCACTGATGGATGTGGTTGGGTGTGCTTTGCTGCACAACAGTGGTGTCATGGGGTGGTGGAGTACAATGCATTTTATCACACGAAAACATTTTCAGTCAAACAATGTCGACAATTCAGGCAGCAACAGTAATGACTGCAAGGGTCAAAGTCACAAAAGCAGGAGATAAATCATGATATATTGTACACATATTAAATGTCAGATAGTAATGTTTTTGTGTGTGTTTATATTTGTGTGACTGGTTGTATCTGTGTATGTGTGAGACCATGTTGCAGCTGTGTGCCCATCCTATAATCCAGGATGATCCAGAACAGACTCACAGCTGTCTCTGCTCCTAATCTCATATAACACACACACACACACACACACACACACACACACACGTACAAACAGCGACACACACACACCTCTCACTGTTTTTGGATATGCACGTATTCCAAACAGATATAGACCACATGGCAGTTGCTTCAGCAGAACTAGGTCTCCCAAACTTTTTCATTTTGGTCATTTGTTACATAAATTCAAACAAATATTTGAAGCACGTGAAAATATATTGAAAACTGTGCATTTACCTTTAAGTGAGGGTGGCTGGTAGGTTGACGTGTGAACCAGTTTGGCTTTCAGTGCTCCATTTTCCCCCAGAACCCACTGCAGAAGTAAAGCATCCAAATCACAGATTAACAGATGTATGTACAGGGCATGTTGTAGCCTTACATTAGTGGAAAATACCCTGCACTACCCCACTACTTCTCACTTCCCCCAGGCCAGTGCATTTCTGAGGAACTACCAAGACCTGCCATCCTCCACTTGTCCACTAGATACCCTCTGACTTTCCAACCAGTTTTGGTCAGCTGAGTCCCACATACACCCATCTGGGACATGGTCATCTCAAGCAAAACAATTATTTAAACGAAAATGGTGGTGCATTGAACACCCTGATGTGTATGTTCAGCCTATTTTCACGCACTGTTCCTACATAAACCTATGAAAAGCAATGCACCAGAGTATGTAACCCATCAGGAAGGCTGTGATCATGTGACTAAAGCACCGAAGGTAGTAAAAAAGGGAGAAGTATAAATAACCAATGTCCACTTAAGGAGGCAGGTTGGGGTGGTGAATAGGTCAAACAAACGCAGGACATTCCCCCAGGAGATCAGTATTCATGTCCCATGTGAAACCAAGTTATTTAAAAGTACGTTACACACGTTTCTTTTCCTAAACCTACATAACTTTACTTGCCTAAGGCTAACCTACGTACCTTTATGTTAAGTACGGCTGTGACGACACCCAACAATGTATCTTTTTCTAAAACTAACCTATGTAAATCTACCTTACTAAATTTGACCTTTATAACTTAACATTCTGTACGTAACTTTACGTTAAGTACATAACATGACAAAGCCATTAATGGGGCGCCAATTTGTGAGATAACTTACAAGGTATGGGAATACATTCGTATTATGGCTGGGCGATATGGCCTATAAATAATATCCCTATATTTTTAGGCTATATCGTGATACACAAGAGTATATCGTAGACTAATAAAATAATAAAGTACTAAATGATCAGCTGTTAGAATAACTCCAAATAAAGTTGATACTGCATTATTATAAAGTTAAAGTAAGCACTGTTATAATGAAATAAATCAAAAAGTAACCACTGGTGCTTTTATTCTGAAGCAACCGGCTCATCTCAGGCTAAAGTGTTGATGTTTTTGATGTGAACTTACAGCTTCCAGTCAACAGTTAGATGTTACCAGTGAGCAGGAAGGTAAATTGCCACCAAAGCATCAATATACATGATTTATTCACTGTGAGCAGGAAACTAACAGCCCTCTAGTTCATATATTAATAAGGTTTGCAAGTGACACTGGTGCTCCATGGTCACAAAATGCGACTAAATGATTGCGTTTTGGAGCCCTGCAGATACAAAAACACACACTTCGCCTACTCACACTTTCATTCAACTTGTTAAAATTGTTACATCAGCACTGTTAAACATGAGAATTTTTTCAGCTCTTCAGTTCATATATAAATAATATTTTCAAGTCACACTCGGTGCTCCATTATTGCAAAAAAAAAAACAACAACTTAATAGTCACAGTCAAGTGAGACTGTGCTCACACACTATCGCTCTGGAGACAGTGGTCTAGATGTTCGGGGGAGTGCATGTGATGAATCATGCATGTGATTTGTTTGTTTTTTAATCTTGTGTCTTTTAAAGAGGGAGATAGCCACAGGAGAAAGTTAGAGAACCGAAATGTTAAAGTGAGTCACATGCTGGCAGCTTAAAAAAACGACATGACAATTTATACACGATGTTCTCACCATTTACTCATTTTATACATCCCACAAGAAATTAGCTGCCCAACCCTAGTTCATTTTTGTTATGCAAGCCAAGTGTCTTTTTAATATGGCGGGGTTTATACACGTCACTGCTGATTGTTGGGTAACACCTCTGGTACACACCCAAATGAGCAAAAACTGTCCCTGAAAGCCTCCAGGAAACATGTCGCTCCAACCAAAAGCCGTAGAAGAACGGTGCGCACCATTTTTAGATTGAACATGCCCCTGTGCACATTCCTAAATCTTATATTTTCCCTTCATACTATCTGTTCGCATTGTATGTGTGTTTGTCTGTTGTGTCCTCAATCCTATTGTCTCGTACACACACACACACACACACACACACACACTAAAGATACAGAATTGGCTCTGAGGTGAATTTTTTATTTGGTGTGTACCCACTCTTCCATCATCCCACCTAATGCACTCCTGCCTCCAATGCAAATATGCAACCTTTCCCAGAATGCCTTTCTACATCCCCCACAGACCAAACCTGAGAGAGCTGCATTCACTATATGTGGGTATATATATATATATATATATATATATATATATATATATATATATATATATATAAAGAGAGAGCTTGAAACTCACACCCCTTATTCAAAACATATACACTTGTCATTGCATTGTGTTCTGACAATGACACATGCAAAATGGTGAATGACTCCAGCCTTTGCACTTTGATTTTAAAAGTCCCAAATTGTGCACACTAGTTGATCTACCTGGTGAGGGCCAATATCTTCCTCTGGTGATGGTGGGTCTGTCAATCTGAAGAGTGTGGCTGGTGTCGGCCTCCGACGTCGAATCTTAGCAAAGAGAGAAAGAGAGAGCCTATCAAACCATGCTGTGTGTTAATATGTGTGTATTTATATGCGTGTGTGTGTGTGTGTGTGTGTGTGTGTGTATGTACTATGAAACATCTAACACAGATGGCCCCATCCACAGGAACAAGGTGTGACTGTTTATTCAGCGCTGTGGTTCTAAGGTCTGCAAAGAAATTTATCCCCATGTCAACTATGCAATGACAAAATGCATATCATTGCGTAACAACATTTAAAATATTGTTTTCCAGATTGTTCCTGAACGAGGATTACATCTTGTCATAGATGGCGGCTGCCTGGATTACTTAAATTTGCTTCACTGCATGTTCCCATTACGTTAGTAATCATTTAGTTTTTTCAATTCTTCTGTACAGTGTGTTATTTTACTGTCAGATGCATGTCGACTTCTGCCTCAGCCGTCTTGAACATTCTTGTACCATTCTGCCAAAATAACAACCCTCTTGCCTTCACTGATGGTGCTGGATGGTTCACAGATTAAATACTGGTGTTATGTTTTATGCCTTTGAACATCACCTCATGGTAGAGAACTTTCTTCCTGTCTAATTAATCCTGCAGTTGTTTAGTTACTATTTCCATAAAATGAACATAAAGCACGTTAGTGGAATTTTTAACTTCAACTTTAACTTGTGATATTTGATACCATTGTCGATACCACAGGGAAAACTGACATTGAGGGCATATAAGTTAAAGTATTTACTAAAAGATGAATATAACAAGGCTATAACATGACAACAGCTTTTTCTGGTTTCTAGCAAAATGACTGTAGTAAACATTAACAATGAGACAGAGCAAAAAAGTGCAGCTGGCTGACAGTGTGAAAAATGAGTATTGAAACTGTTTTAAATATTCAGAAACTATATGTATCAGTAAATCAATATATCTGACAGCACTAGCAGTATATAATGATCTCCAGCTGTCTCTGCAGCTGTTGTTATTGGTACATTTGTTGCATATGACCTAATCCCAAACTGTGGGCTCAAAAAATAAAATCTGCATTCCTGTTGATTCTTCCATCTCCATGTATTCTGTGAAGCACAGTGAGTCATAGAAACCAACAGTTATGCAACTGAGATGAAATGCAACTTTAAAATCTCATCAATTTCGGTCTGATATGAGAAAACGGTTATATAATGCAACTTTACAATATTGCGGAATAAAAAATGTAATTATTAGAAATTCAGTTCAGTTTAATACGAATGGATTTTTAATTGCGCCTCAACACATTTTGATGTTCTTGTTCTTTATTGGAGTATTTTCATTTTCTGCTACATATACTCAACTCCAGAGGGACATGTTGCTGCACTACATTTATTTTACAGCTACTATTACTACTGGAAAAATACAGTGTGTTAAAAAAGCTTGAGACATAATCATTCATATACAAATGCTGTTCAAATAGTCTTCTTATAGCTTATAGTAATGAAGTAGTGTTCATTTTGGTTCTTTCATACATCAATTTAAAACTATGCTAATTATATATATATATATATTTTAAACACAATGAACAGGGATGAATGCAGGAGCGACCACAGAATGCACCCAGGCCAGGAGGAACCCAGACAAACAAGGTACATACACACAGAAAACTAATCACAAGAACAAGACACAGATGGAGTAGGAAGACACAGGCAAAAGGAGGGAAATGGGGATTGGCTGACAACAAGGGTGGAGCAACAAGACTAATACAGAACAGGTGTGAAGGGAGGACTCTGGGAACTGGGAAGGACTAACGAGACAGGTGTGACAGAAAACAGGTAGGAAAACACACAAAGACAGGAAGTAAAACCAGACACGACACATGAGGAGTGAATCTACGAAATAAAACAGGAAGAAAACCTGCCTCCTTAATGTGAACTGAAAAAGATAAGACAAAAGAAACTGTTGCCTGCTTATTAGCCACGAGTGGGCTGGAGAACGCTACGAACAATACAGTTGGGTTACAATATTTTGCCATCTGGCTATCCGAGGCTGGTACTGTGTGCACAGTGAAATCATGACAGGAAGAAGTCACTTTCTCTCAGTGATAATCGTAGTCTCCTTGAAGCTTATGACAAACTGCCAAATATGAGCCGATGACAATGCAACAGCAAAACTTGTTGTTCCTCACACTACCTTGTGTTGTGTTGTCTAATCAAACAATGAGAAACAGTCATAGCTGCTAGTGATGGAGACAGAGAACGAAAACACACAAGGTTGAAGCTGCCCTTGTCAACTGGATTGAAAATGCCCGGTTACATAATGCCACTCATTACTTTATATTCATGTAATAAATATGCAAATGCAAATGCGATAGATGAGAAAAAAAGTAAAATAAAAAATGGGTTATTTAGTTTAGTTTAGTTCGGTTTATTTTGGTCATTTTGGTCATTTTCCAACTTATAAAGCACAAATACACTGGTAGAAATATACTAAACATTAAGTTCATGTTTTCTTCTTTTTTCTTTAGCATAATAAATAATAAAAAAAAAAAACAAGACCAAAGCCTTATTATTACACTTATTACACCTACCCTTTTAACATCCATTGTTTTTGTCAGCTCCCTTTAAATTATAAACAAATTATACAGTTAAAATAATTATCAGCTAATGATTAACTTGACCCAGACAGGCACTATCATGACAAGAGACTTCCACTGTTGTAAAATTTCAGATTGAGATTTTGAGATTTTCTGCAGTTTACAGGGACTGGGAATCACAGAGCATCCTGGGAGCAATGCCGCCATCTTGGAAGGATAAACTTGTTTGTCATCTGTCAATTGTTCATTATCAGAAATCATAAGTAAGTGTCATAAACAAATTCCAATACAAAGAGAAACTCCTGACAGAAGCAAACAACAAAAATATCACAAATTTTAAGTTACTTTCCGGTACTGGTCAGGTTTTGATTACAATATTTGGACATGTATACAGCAAATTCCTAAGACGGGCCTCAAATGGGGCTTCTGTTGCAGTTGGCGTCACACAACCTCCCGCCTGTTTACGGTTCTGTGCATTGTCATGGAAACGTTGTACACAAACCAACTAGTCAACAATCAGCAAGGCCTCAAAAAAAACCTCAAAAAAGCCCATATTTCTGGTTGGAAGGAGAAGCACACCTACTTTTAAACTTTATTAAAGACTTGGTATAGTGGTTATTCCTGGTCCTATATGACCACCATGGTGGCTGAGTAAAGCACAACCAAAACAGGTTCACGATGTCCACAGAAAATTTTTCCAAAAAAATGAATCACTATTTATTGAAATAAAAAAATAATATAACACTCAGAAGGTGTAAATTGAAGTCTAAATAGCGATTCCAAAGATAAAGTAAGGACAGGCTTTACTTTCCTTCCTGCTGCAGCCACACCCTCCAGGCAGCCTCCCATTTGTGTTATCCTCAGCCATCCACAGCCAATACATGGGGTCAACTCAGGTTTTTGGATATGCACAAACATCACAACACCGACCAGAAGGTGGTTGAAGGAATGAAAGCGTGAGGCTGTGCTTGCACGGTCCAGCAAGTCAGCCAGTGGTAGGAGACTTTGAATAAATCCTATTTTGATGCAAAAGAGCAAAATGACAAGCAGCTCAGCTGTTATATATTTTGGCATGATAAACGACATGTTAGTGCACATTACTCAGAATATTCATGGCTTCATATAAAAGGGAATATTAGTGGTATATCTATTTTCATTAGACTTGTAAACAGCTTTGTAGGATTTTTGTCTTTTTCAGAATAAGGAATAAAACGCTGGTTAATGTTATACAAATTAAATGCTAACAAAACGTCGGTGGATCATGCGTGATCAATCTACCGGTACCTAGCAAAATAAGACACATTACATTAGCCTACCTTTATGTCTAACTACATAAATTATATACTAAATTGGTGTCCATCCATCCATCCATCCATCCATCCATCCATCCGTTTTCATCAGATTATCTGGGGCTGGGTCGCAGGGGCAGCAGGCCGAGCAAAGCACCCCAGACGTCCCTCTTCCCAGCAACACTTTCCAGCTCCTCTTGAGGGACCCCAAGGTGTTTCCAGGCCAGATGAGATATGTAATCCCTCCAGCATGTTCTGGGTCCACCCTCCTAGTGGGACGTGCCTGAAACACCTCTAACAGGAGGCACCCAGGAGGCATCCTGATCAGATGCCCGAACCACCTCAACTGACCCCTTTCGACACGAAGAAGCTTCCTAGAGATCTCCGAGCTCCATACCCTATCTCTAAGGCTGAGCCCAGCCACCCCACAGAGGAAACTCATTTCGCCCGCTTGTATCCGCTACCTCATTCTTTCGGTCACTAGCCAGAGCTCATAGGTGAGGGTTGGGATGTAGATGGACCAGTACATTTAAAACTTCTCCTTCTGGCTCAGCTCCCTCTCCACCCCGACGGTCCAGTGCAGATTTGGTGTTGTAAATGGTGTTGTGTTTTGTCTTAGTTCTTTACAGTAAATTGCCAGCACAAGACACTCTTCCCCTTATCCTTCAAAACTAGTAGGGATGCACCAAAATGAAAATTTGTGGCTGAAGCCGAAGCCGAATAATATTAAACGCTTGGCCGAATACCGAGTACCGAATATCATTGTTTAGTTTTTCATTAGTTTTTGCAGATGAACCCCCTCCAGATTGGTGTTGTCACGGTACCAAATTTGGATTCCACTGTACGATACCAATGAAAATATCATGGTTCTGAGTAGTATCACGATACCACAGCGAAAATGAGGCAGATGTGCCTTTCGTCATTTATAAAAAGATAAATCACTTTTCTATTATAGGCTACATCAATGATATTTCAATGGAATAAATTACTTATTGACTTATTCATACTTCAAAAACAGCATCAATAAGTGATGAACATAGGGGGGATCAAAATAAAGTAAAGTGAGGTTTGTGGGCCGTGAACGGCTCGTTTCTCCTCTGACACGTCACATACCTGTGTTCGGCTGGCTCGGCTGTTCAGGTACTTCTGGGCAGTCCACATGCCAAGAAGAGGATATTATTGGAGCCGACTTCTCCTCGCCGGTAAGCCGATGGCCACCGTATTTGACAAGAATACATTACTGTCTGTGTCTGTGACCCCCATTCAACCCACAATCGGTGGGATTTGCCTTTCGTTTCTGCTGCTGGTTGAAATCTGTAGGCTGCTCGCACAGCGTGCTGAATGATTTAAGCCTATTTTGTTCGCTCAAAACTATTTTTAGTCGCAAATGCGAGTGCGGTGACGGGCGGATCACCACACTGCCGACATTTTAATCCGCGCGTCACGGACGCTGTTTGATTGCATTATCAAAACACGCCGCTATTATTCGGCCTTGCTTTTAACTTATTCCACCGAATACCGAATGTGTGTTTTTTTGCAATATTCGGCCGAATATATTCGGTTACTGAATATTCGGTGCATCCCTAAAAACTAGAAACAATGATCAACACTTTTCATAAGTTTCTTACATTTCATAGACCAAACAACTAATCAATTAATTGAGAAAATAATCGACAGATTAATCGGCAATGAAAATAATCACTGGTTACCAATTCGACGACAAAATAAAGTTCCACTTCAACCAGTTACAACATTAAAGTACTCATTATATGTTAATGCATCAATAATACAACACTACAAAGGATATTCCACTGAGTTATTTTTAGCTCTCTTCATGATTTAAGTCCAACCTACACCAAGCTTTGAGTATTTATAGTAAAGTAATACAATGATAAAACACCTCCCCCAGGCTAACAATAACTAAGTGTTATGAAATACACAACAGATTCATCACTCTCACTATTTGGTAACGTGTTATGGTAATATGATTGTTGTGAGATACAAGTGGCTGCCAAACCAATCACAGCTGAGAGAGTGGGCATGGAAATGTGTGGGTGCTGCTTCCACTGTGGAGTAACTTACTTACTGCTTCACTCTGTGTGCTGGATTCATATTCATACATATTCATCATTCAGACACTGGAATTAAATATGCTGCCCGATGTGGGGGTGGGGGGACACATTTGAATATGAATGACAAGGCATCCAATTAGAAGTTTAAAATGTGTCAACATGAAAATTCAGATGCCAACAAACGTGAGTGGTTTCACACACACACACACACACACACACACGAACACACAGAGAGAAGAGCGTGTGCAGTCAGAGGACCACACCACAGGTTGAGCACCTGTCCGAGAGCCTCTTCCGACACAGTGACCTTTTATGAGTGTTTTGTTAACATGTTTGCCAGAAGGTCAGTCACCTACGGGGGACATAGTATTTCCATCAGGTTGTTGTCGTGCATGTCTGAAATACGTGTTGATACCTGGGGTGGCTCAGGGAAGCTGCACTGCACTACTGAATTGATTTGTAACTGATTTGTTTCACAGTTCTCAGCACATGCAGCGAGCTGGTCATAGATTCATGCACTGGAACAGATGTATTAGTCTTTAACTTAAATTGACATAATGGGAGGATAAAGCTGTACCATACAGCTGAGTGTATGTGAGCAGTATAAAACCTGCTGTGTGGTAGAAACGAGCCATTATTGGGGATTTGATTTTGGATTTACTGATTGTTCTGTACTAAGCTGAGTTAGTTTTGCAATCTAATTTGTTTTGGTGTGAGTTGCCGAGTGTTGGAGATATCGGCCGTAGAGATGTCTGCCTTCTCTCCAATATAATGGAACTAGATGGCACTCAGCTTGTGGTGCTCAAAGCGTCAAAAAACAAATGTGAAAAACAGCAATGTCTCTTTCCAGAAATCATGACCTGGTTACTCAAGATAATCCACAGACCTTGTTGTGAGCAGTTTCATGTAGGAACTATTTTCCTTCTACTGAACTACACCCACCAACTGAATCACCATGCAGGAAGAGTGTATCTACTGCTCGCTCACGTAACACCACTGAGCTAGCTAACATTACAGCTCAGCCAAGGAGGACACCATTAATGTTTACATCTCACACTGTCCTGAGCATGAGCCTCTCGTCCATGAGCAGATGCACTCTTCCTTCTTTGATATGGGTTGATATGGTTGTTGTACATCAATATTGCAGTCTATAATGTTCATTTAGTTGTGAGAGGCCAAAATTGTGATTCGATTAATATTTGAATCGTTGTGCGACCTTTCTTTGAGCACCACAAGATGAGTGTCATCTAGTTCCAATATATTTGACAGAGGTAGGGCTGCCCCCTAATAGTTGACCAGAGAGGTCATTAGTCAGCAAGATCAAGATTTCATTAGTCGCTTATACGCAGAAGAAACCAACCAACCAAACAAACAAACAAACAAACAAACAAACAAACAAAAAGTGAAACTCTATTAGGAGCTAAGGCTTGTCAAATTAAATCAAAACCTTTATGACTGGACCGTAATTAACAAGCGGCTCACTCAGTGTGTGATGTGCACTTGTAGATAAAATATAGGCCTATATTAATGAAGGTTCATTAGTACGGTTTTGTATTTCTCTGTAATGTAGCACAGTGTTAACAATGTTACTGATACTATTCTTTCTCACACCTTCAACTCAAACCACTGTGTTGCAAAAATATATAATTTCCTAATTAAATTCATATCGTAAACATGCAGGTGACAAGTCAACTAATGGCCCTAAATGATGACTATTGGTCAACGAGGGAAGACATCTCTACGGCCGATATCTCCAACACTTTGCAACTCACACCAAAACAATCTAGACTCTACAGGTCACAGGGAAAATGTAACTGTCCCTTTAACATGTCTATTTTAATGGTTTTGTCCTCGTACCACCTCACTGACAGTGTTGTGTGTTTTCAAAACAATTCTCAACACCATTTAAACTCAGTAAAAACGCTTCATTTTGAACCTTTTCACACATCTTCAAAAAACTGAACTCTAAAAACAGACCTGATGCTTTATGTTTGTTGCACAAAGAGCATCCGTGCATTCACTGAAACATCGCTCAAGGTTTTAGACACCATCATTGAGTTCTTACAGGCTGCATAACAAAGACTATCTGGCAAATAAAACTTTGACGTTAGGCATCTCGAGTCATTTTGGTGCAACCGGTCACACAACACCATGCCGTGGCCAGTGAGGGTGAGAACAGCTGGACCAAACACTGCACCAAAAATTGTAGCAAATAGACCTCACTGCCATAGAAACGGCGAGAAAGAGGAATTTAAGCAGCGCAGGTCTTCGATATAGTGCTTGAAAATCATTAATCCCCTACCTTATTTTGGTAGGTAGGACGACCTTGATGCTTACCTAACGTTCAATGCATTAATCTGGATGTTTATAAAGCACCGGGTGCCCTAAAGAGCCCTTTATAGAGAAATAACCTATCCATTTAACAATTAAGACCCATGCAGTGAAAGCATAAATCCCTGGCTGTGTTCATACAATGCTTTCAATTCATCCAGTGCGTAATCCTGTGTAGGGCTTGATTTGATGTTGAAGAAAAGACAAATGAAACCCGCTATTGCCATTTGACCTTTTGTTTCTCAGTGAGGAATTTCTAAAAATAGGTGAGAGTTGATTAAAAAACACCACATCTGATTTTTTGCCCTTATCTACCAGGCAGCGTGACTGGAAATACAATCTTGTTGAAGCAGTTCACACACACACACACTCACACACATAGTGTACCTATACGGTACGCACTTGAAAATAGAAACTTCCCACTGCAAGCCGCTACATTCAACATGGAGTTTTTGTGTCGTCCTCAATGGAAAGCTAATGTGTTTTTTCCTGCCTGCAAGTCAGACATTCTCAGCTGGTCTGGTTCCTTGTAGGAATAATGTGTTTACAGGAGCAGAAAGGAGCAGGCTATGCTGGGTTTGTTGAATAAGAGTTTAGCGCTCTTGGCTGTGCTGCAGTGAAAATGTGTTCTTGGCATTAGCTGTCCTTGCCCTTGATTCAGGCCTCAGTCATCCACAGCTAATCTCTTTGGTTTTAATCAGTCATCTCCTTGGCTGATGGTTTTTCTCTCTTCCTTTTTTCCTTACATGCCATCTTTCCTCTCCCTGTTGTCCTTCTGAACACTTTGTTTTATTCATAACTTCCCACTCTTTCTACTTATCTTTCTACCTTTCCGTTCTCCCATGCCGCTGCTCGCCATTTCAATGCTAATTTTATGGCTGTGTTCTGGGAATGTTGCACACAAGAACTTGGCTGACCCTCGCGTGTTCCCCATCTGCTGGCTGGTCCCACTGAAACAAACACAGGTTTCAGTCACTGTCAGTGGGAACGTGCAGCAGGGTCGGCCTTCAACAAGTGCAACAAAAGGATGATACCCTTGACCAAACCTCACAGGGCTGCATGAGAAGGCTATTGATGTAGCAATAACCTTCTTGTTTCTTACAGGGCCAGTGTGTAAGATTTAGAAGCATCTAGCACAGTGGTTCCCAACTGGTTCAGCCCTGGGGCCCAGACTTCTCCTTAGTCATTAATTCGAGGTCCATGCACTTAAATACATAAAGTGTCATACTTGTATTTGGCCATATCATCAGTCACTAAATCTACAGCAGGAAATGGCACTATAAAATAAAAGCTCTCTGCCAAAAATTCATTGCTCTTAAAAATAAGTGTGTTTTTTACAAACTTAACACATTTGCGAGTCACGTGCAACCCACTCTTGGACCGCGACCCACCAGTCGGAACCACTGATCTAGCAGTAAAGTTGCAACCAACTGAATACCAATCCACTGATCCCTTACTTTCCAAGTATGTTGAGTAGAGGTCTTCATAGATCCGAAATGACAGACCTGAACCCCAATGTATCTGGAAAATTTGTCCCAAGATCCAATTGGATCCGATCATTTTTGAAATATAGATTCCTGACTGTTATTTTGCTTCCAACAGCCCAACAACTATCAACTGGTAACTAATCTGTTATTTTTTAAGGAAAAAACGCAAAATCATGTGAAATACCAGAGGGCTTTCTTTTCACTCCGCACTACATTGACTTAGTGAGCGTTAGCGCTACATTTCGAAGTGCTATCCTTTTAGACGTGGGGAAATGTTGTGTTGTAAATGTCTTGCCGTCTATTTTATATTCTGTTGGCTTTGCTGACAGACAGGTGGCCAGCCATGTTAACATGCAGAAACATGGTGCCCTCTACCAACCCTCCAGTCTCCACTGGTTAGCTAGCCACTGTGCACTGTCAGGAGCTAGCTAGCTGTGCCAATCATTGTGCTTTAACCGCTGGTAATGCTGTCCTGAGCCATAGTGGCGGGATTGCAATGCTTCAGAAACATGGTGGTCACCCTCCAGCCTCCCCTCACGTTGCCCCATTAGGTAAGTGGCATAATTTTGAGCCACAAATCCAATTTAGCATTGTTAACTAAGGAAGCACCACTTGCCGCGTTGATGCCGTTAACAGTGCTAACAGAACTACGAGTGATAACATAGTTAACAATGCTAAAGGGCTTATGTGCCTTAAAATTAAGATACTTAGTTAACGGGGTGACCTTGGGGAAGAAAGGAGGCTTGGCACAATCTTTCCGCAGCAATACCGCCATGGTTCAGGGCAGCGTTACCAACAGTAATCACCAAAATGAGCTGCGCCACTAGCTAGCGTTGGTGCTCTAATGTCCAAGAGGAACGAAAACCTGTTTCAGGTCTATTTTATGGTCCAGACAATGCCAATAATTACATTCTCCTAAAAATGCTGTTCTGCGTTCTTCTGCTAAAAACTTGTATTATGTCATGATAGCCTACAACATACTGTCCTTACCTGTCTATCCTACTGTTTAATGATGTCCAATAATGTTTTATTTATTTCATTCTATTGTCAGTTATTTTGTTGTTGTGATGTACGCCTTAATTTCCTTGCCTTGGGGATCAAGTAAGTACCTGCGTTTACTGTAACCTCCTCTAATTCCCTGTCACACATCTTTCCTCTACTCCGCCACCAACTCACTTCTGCTGCTCAATGTTTTCTTCATCTTACTTTCACTCTTGTTATCTCATCCTTAGGGATGTAACGATACCAGAAACTCACGATACGATATTATCACGATAAAGAGTCCACGATACGATATACAGTACAGGCCAAAAGTTTGGACACACCTTCTCATTCAATGCGTTTTCTTTATTTTCATGACTATTTACATTGTAGATTCTCACTGAAGGCATCAAAACTATGAATGAACACATGTGGAGTTATGTACTTAACAAAAAAAGGTGAAATAACTGAAAACATGTTTTATATTCTAGTTTCTTCAAAATAGCCACCCTTTGCTCTGATTACTGCTTTGCACACTCTTGGCATTCTCTCGATGAGCTTCAAGAGGTAGTCACCTGAAATGGTTTCCACTTCACAGGTGTGCCTTATCAGGGTTAATTAGTGGAATTTCTTGCTTTATCAATGGGGTTGGGACCATCAGTTGTGTTGTGCAGAAGTCAGGTTAATACACAGCCGACAGCCCTATTGGACAACTGTTAAAATTCATATTATGGCAAGAACCAATCAGCTAACTAAAGAAAAACGAGTGGCCATCATTACTTTAAGAAATGAAGGTCAGTCAGTCCGGAAAATTGCAAAAACTTTAAATGTGTCCCCAAGTGGAGTCGCAAAAACCATCAAGCGCTACAACGAAACTGGCACACATGAGGACCGACCCAGGAAAGGAAGACCAAGAGTCACCTCTGCTTCTGAGGATAAGTTCATCCGAGTCACCAGCCTCAGAAATCGCAAGTTAACAGCAGCTCAGATCAGAGACCAGATGAATGCCACACAGAGTTCTAGCAGCAGACCCATCTCTAGAACAACTGTTAAGAGGAGACTGCGCGAATCAGGCCTTTATGGTCAAATAGCTGCTAGGAAACCACTGCTAAGAAGAGGCAACAAGCAGAAGAGATTTGTTTGGGCCAAGAAACACAAGGAATGGACATTAGACCAGTGGAAATCTGTGCTTTGGTCTGATGAGTCCAAATTTGAGATCTTTGGTTCCAACCGCCGTGTCTTTGTGAGACGCAGAAAAGGTGAACGGATGGATTCCACATGCCTGGTTCCCACTGTGAAGCATGGAGGAGGAGGTGTGATGGTGTGGGGGTGTTTTGCTGGTGACACTGTTGGGGATTTATTCAAAATTGAAGGCACACTGAACCAGCATGGCTACCACAGCATCCTGCAGCGACATGCCATCCCATCCGGTTTGCATTTAGTTGGACGATCATTTATTTTTCAACAGGACAATGACCCCAAACACACCTCCAGGCTGTGTAAGGGCTATTTGACCAAGAAGGAGAGTGATGGAGTGCTGCGGCAGATGACCTGGCCTCCACAGTCACCGGACCTGAACCCAATCGAGATGGTTTGGGGTGAGCTGGACTGCAGAGTGAAGGCAAAGGGGCCAACAAGTGCTAAACACCTCTGGGAACTCCTTCAAGACTGTTGGAAAACCATTTCAGGTGACTACCTCTTGAAGCTCATCGAGAGAATGCCAAGAGTGTGCAAAGCAGTAATCAGAGCAAAGGGTGGCTATTTTGAAGAAACTAGAATATAAAACATGTTTTCAGTTATTTCACCTTTTTTTTGTTAAGTACATAACTCCACATGTGTTCATTCATAGTTTTGATGCCTTCAGTGAGAATCTACAATGTAAATAGTCATGAAAATAAAGAAAACGCATTGAATGAGAAGGTGTGTCCAAACTTTTGGCCTGTACTGTATATCACGATATTTATACAAGGGGAAAAACAGTTGAACATGTGCTTTCATTTCCCCCCTATTACTGCTAGGCAGGCAGACATTAAAGTGCCATAACAAAGTCATGTCAATTAAAACTATAGTAACAGAATATGAAAATGGAAACATTCAGTATTTTTTAACCTACTCTGAACAAAAGTAGTGTAGTACTATTACTAGAAAGTCATCTGAATGACATCAAATTATGAGGATAGAGAAGTCTTAATATTCATCAAATATACAGAACTTAGAACAATCAGACCCTGCAACAACAACAAAATTAACAAATTAGAAATAATGTAAACTCAATAACACACAATCCCTCACTCACAGATACACAGAGAGACAGAGAGAGAGAGAGAGAGAGAGAGAGAGAGGTGGGTAAAGATGTGTGCAAAAGAAAACCAAAATAAATAAAGCCCAGCCATTTCCCTGGAAGTCATAGAAAAACTCAAAAACACACATTCACTCAGTTTGTTCACGCCAGGTTGACAATCTTGACATCAACACTATCTCACAACAGAGGAGATGGAAAGCTCTGCTCCTGCGCTTTCATGTGATATGCGTGGCATTTCTGTGCGACCTTGCATTCGCGAGTAATCCATCCAAAAGTAATGTGTGTGCAAAGCTGTATGAAAGTTTTGTTTTACATTATTTTAGTGTAAATTTATCATTTTTTTTCGCTGTGAAAACATTAGACTACCGACAAGAGAATGCGTGGCTTCTCGCTATGACGAACAGTCGCGGAGAAAATCCACAGAGAAGAACAATCAATCTCCTTACTTTTATTCGCTGTTTCCAGTTGCATGCAAAGGATTATGGGGAATGTAGTCGCACAGTCATATTACCGGCTCTGTAGGAGAACGCAGCTATATAACTACCGTGGCATTCCCATGACGGTAACGAGAATTTATTTTATCGCGACACCGCGAAATTCGATATATCGTTACATGCCTACTCATCCTACATCAGCCTAATCAAGATCATGATCCTGGGTTTTTGTTAATATTATGTTACCCTATGGACTTTGTTTTGGGGTTTTCTGTTTGTGTTCTTCCTTGTTTTGTTATTAATTTATGTTTAATCTGTTTTAACCTGTTTCATTTTGTAGATTCTCTCCTCATGTGTCGTGACTGGTTTTACTTCCTGTCTTTGTGTGTTTTCCCGCCTGTTTTATGTCACACCTGTCTCGTTAGTCCTTCCCTGTTCCCGTTTGTCCTTCCCTTCACAGCTGTTATTAGTCTGCTCCACCCTAGTGTTCCCCTCCACACTCTTGTTGTTAGTCAGTCCCCATTTCCCTCCTTTTGCCCGTGTCCTCTTACTCCAGCTGTGTCTCGTTCATGTGATTTGTTTTCTGTGTACCTGTGTGTTTCCCTTTGTCCTTTGTGAGTTCTCCTGTGTCAGTTCCTGTGCTCATCCCTGTATTCTTGGTCTCGTTCCCTGCCCCATTTCCTGCCTGGTGTCCTGTTGTTGTTTTTTTTGGTTCTTATGGCATTTAGACTTTCTGTTATCTGCCTGTTCTGGATGTTTTTATCAGCTTCATTAAAGCTCACTTTTTTACCCTCAAACTTGCCTGCTACTCTGCATTTGGATCCTGCACAATACTTACGTGTTTCTCTCATGATCAGCACTAATCATAGGTCTTTTCAGATCCACTCAGTGTTACACATAATGATTAACAAACCCAGGACCAATAGTACTAGAATGGGACCCAACCCAACCTTGTTTGACCATAATATACCGTGGACCTGAACTTGTATGGGTTTCTGGGTCAGGTTTTGGGTACCCGCCCTACTTAAAGCCAGTGTTAAGTTTGTTCGTTCAGAGCTGCGCCCTATGTAGCTATTAAAGGCTCATTCTAAGCTAAGGAAAACACAATGATTCTTAGTTTCAGGTGATTATACACTAATGAAAACAGAATTATAAACATAATATTCAATTTCTGCCAATAGATCCCTACACACTGGTCCCTTAAAGTAGCCTTGATGAAAAGCAACTATGCAGACTCGAGCAGTCAAGCTTGAGTAAATAATTAATCAACCAAATCCTCAGAATCTTGGCCCAGCGGCGGTAGATTACAGGACAGGTGGCAGGTGACAAGTGCATGTGTTAAAGTTTAACATCTCCAGTGTGGTTTGGGGGGGAAAAGTGAACAAAAAAAGGCTCCATATCAGCTACTGTCAAAGTCCTTTGAATGAGAACCATTTCCCAGAAGCAAATGCAACACGCTGGGGTCAGTTATCAAGGAGAGAAGTGGCTTGCAGCACTCAGACACATCTCGAATACAGTTGAGGCTCATTCGACATGACATCACCATTAGGCCATTTTTCTAATCAGCAGAGTGGCAACCTGTACTGCAATGGTGGACTGGGAAATAAGAAAGAGAAATAATAAAGGGAGGATGCCTACATTATGCATTATAGAACTTATTTGCAGCTGAATTACAGTTTATCCCCCTCAGCTGGATTGCTGCTGGTATGTTAAGCTTTGAGGAAATTCCCCATATTCACAGCTGATTTTCCTCCAGTGGGAATGTCAGCAACAGGTGATCCTATAAGGAGAACCAGAGTTGCTTTGGTGGCTTTATGAAGACGTAACCTAAGACGTATTATGACATAAGAACCCTGTGCGTGCTATACCAGTGAATGCTGCTGCTTTTGCTCCCATTAGATCCATGGCAGAAGATTTGCGGTAATCTCACTAGGTCCTGAGACGGCAAACTGCCAAAGCGTCTTATAGGAGAAACTGACTCAGCTCACATGATGCTGTCAAAGAGCACTGGTTGAAATGTATGTCGGCAGGGTCTTAATAATTGAAGACTAGGGAAGGAATGAGCAGCACCGGTAATGTGAACCTTTCCTGGATAGTTTGTTTCAGTACAGTAACAAATTACCATAAGAAAGTAATTAAATTAACATATCAGTACGAGTTGGTTCAACCCAGATAGTGTTCAGAAGTGACACATGGGAGTGCTTAAAAAAAACAAATAAAGGAATAAAGGGGGAAAGAAAGTAGTCCAAAGCCTGAGAGACTGCACGTTGGGCTGCAAACAGCAGATGTGTGAGAAATATTTGAGTGCCTAGTTGCTATTATTGATTTATTCGTTTAATTTTACATTCCAGCCCGAATCGAGCTCTCCAAGCAGATGCCCCATGAAATCTCAAAATCTTGTACTGGCAGAAAATGGTGATTTTGCACCTGGTTTACAATGAGATCTCCCTCTAGGGAGCCGTCAGTCATTCAGACGTGAACCTCTTTTAGACAGTCTATATGATGTTCCGAGTATATCTATGATTCAGAGATTGTCTACACACAGCTCTCAACATGGAGGTGTGCGGTGTCCATTTTAGGACAGCCTTGGGTGTCAGAGTTTGGTGTCAGACCTTAGATGAAAAAGCATCAGGTCTCAGGAAAACTTATGCTGGACTTCAGATGAAACGACCTCAGATGGAACGGCCTCAAAAAAAAAAAATCGGTCTCACAAAAAACAGCTTCAGAAGGGCAAACAATGACGTCATCATGTTGCGACTTCAACGATCCTGGCAGGCGCCTGGCAGCAAGCAAACACGATAGTAACTTTTAGACGTTCTTTTTCTTTTCTCTTTGTTACTCCTGCAACTCTCATGATATATTAATTCATGGTTAGATTTGTAACTGTAGATTATGATGAATTGTAGGACGAGAGCTAGCTTTATTCTATGTTTTTAAAAATTAAGTAGCTGATGTTTCCAGCATTATGTTACCAATGTTTTCTTGTCCTTAATTGATAACCATTTAGTTCAAATTACGAGTTCATCAAAGCATTTTAAAAGTGTCTCCACTGTGCTGTAAACTGTATTAAATTTAATTTTATTTTGGATTTTCGTTTGATATTCAACCAGTCGGTCTAAAACAGTCTATCTGTAACTTATAACTCACAAACTAGTCTGTGGGTGATATGCTTAGGTGAATGACGCCATCCTGATATCAGCAATAACAGCTGTAAGAGTGCAGTGCAGAACAGCGGCCATTAGCTAAACAATGTAGAGCTTTGATCTGGTCCAAAAAAATCAGGTCCAACCCTACATGAACCCACACAGTTTCTGTCCAAGCACAACCTGATCCCAAACCATGGCAGCAGTTTTGGGCCCGAGTCCAATTAAAAAACCTTAATTTCTACTGTAAAAAAAATAAATCACCATGTTCTACAGTAGCCCAGAATGGACAAACCAGTCACAGGCTCCAGATAGGGCCATTTGCATTTTCATGTCGGCAACCATAGTTAAAAGCCCAATTGCACAAGTAGCATTGGAAAAACACCAATTTGTAACTTTAAACTGCTTTATTCAGTGTTTTTACTGGTTTACATCAGCAAGGGTCTCATTTATAAAAATTGCGTATGCACGAAACAAGGCTTGAGAGAGGCGTTCGCCACTTCCCATGGAAAAGTGTTGTATAAAAACTAACTTGATGGAAGAAACTTTGACTTATGCTTACGAACATTTTGCGACGCAAATGGTGAGATGGAAGCCTGATTGCAGACATTGTTGAATATTTTTGGAGCACGCCATTTTTGCTTTTGTTTGTCCTTACATTTTCAGTATGGATCCTATGCACTGTTTTATAAATGAGACCCCTGGTCTGTTTGTTTAGGAAAGGAAAAGACCTCTGTGGATGATTCAGCCCCTGGTAAAAACCTCCTGAACGTCTGGATCAGATAAATGGTAAGCACTCATTAGCATGTGGTGGGCAAGCTGCCCATCTCCCAAGGACAGTCTCACTCCAAAGTCATCGAAATCCGGTGCTTGGGCAGAGACTTGCAGCGTCAGAAACCAACCAAAAAAGCCTTCCTTTAATGTCAGGATGATACGTGACAGGTTGCTGTTATAGTTTAATGGCGCCCGGCAGCGTCAGGAGGAAACGCAGCAGGACAAGGATGAAAGTTAAGGTGGCAAAAGTTCGAGTGAGGCAGGCAGGAGGGGTGGTGGATGGGTCCAACAAACACCGACTATCACCCGAGAGAGCAGTGTTGGAGTCCTGTAAGATTCTAAAGCCAATCCCTGTTCTTTTTTCCTAAACCTAACCAGGTTCTTTTGTTTTTGAAGGACAAAAAAACAGGAAATGTCTGGTTTACATCTCTCACTCCTGCCTGCTATGTCCACGAACATCGACAACCAACGCACCCAGGGAACCTTGCACGTCGTATGTGGAGGTGAATGTCCATGACCAAAACATCAATATGTGACGAGATCAGCGTTGATATGTTTCAACCGGCTTTAATCACCTAATCTGTGTGTTTTGGAGAGGAAGAGACCTCTTTGGGTAAGCTCCCGGTAAAAACCTCCTGAACAATGAATATTGAAGGAATTCTAACCAGGACAAGTTTCACCTTGTTGCAATCTGAAATCCTCACCACAAGCTGACCCCCTAAATCTCACACACCCGACCTTTAAAAGCAGCAGAAATCAATTGTTAGATCTAATGCATCATTTGGCTATAATTTGCTGGAGGAATTGTATCCTCACTGACCTTTATGGGCTGTCATTGCCAGACTAAGTGCTGGTCTGCATCCATACTGCACAGGCCAACATTATTCCTGTTCACACTGCACTATTTCACCAACATAATTTCTGTCTGACCATGTCAGCACGTTTCACCTGCTTTATCTATCTTTACATAATGCACTCACCACCTTCTTCTAATGCATGACTAACAAAGTGACCTTCTATATTTTGTTTCACAGATGTGAGTAGAGGCATTATTACTCAGGGACATAATCTGGCGCTTTATCCCTCACTTCCTCCTCCTCCTCTTCCTCCTCCACTCCTTTTGAAGGGCAGCGATGCCTCATCACTTTTAAGGGCTCCAAAAACTGTGGCTGCACAGCTCAGCTTAATCCCAGTGCTGTCCATACCCTGCTGCCCACAGAGTAATACCCAACATCAAAATACAGAGTTCTGCAAAGTCGTGCTAGACTGGTTACGTAACTGTCTGTCAGCGCCAAGGCCGGATGCTTCAGATGCTACAGAAGAGCGCGACACTCACTTTTGTGTACTTAGAAGTCAGGATCAAAGTTAGGAGCAAGCATGTTTGAGGTTTCTTTTACCAGTTTTCCAGGGTAACTTGAACGCAACACTCTAAAAGTGGCTCACGTTTTACGATTTTATATTTTAAGCTGCACAAAAATGACACAAATAAACTGAAACAGGTTTTATATGACCCGGGTTTGACCTCATTGTTGCACACACACACCACAACAACCGCTATCATCATTATATATGTAGGCACACACACAGTCTCTACACACCCTCGCGCTCACCATCTCCACCTGTCGCGGGTCCAACTGGGTGGGCACGGAGGAAGGCACGGAGAACTGGATCTTCCTCCTCGCATCCTTGTCCGCATCTCGCTCCATCACCTCCGTGTCCACGGGCAGCAGCGGGTCCATGGCAACCAGCCCGTCAGATGTCCCCCCAAAAAAATGTCCACTTCAGATAAAACTGTCTCCCAAAATGTCAAAACTGTCCCACCAGTCGTGTTTTGGACTCTTGAGTTGCGTCTGACAGCGTTGCCTGCGTCCTCCTCTCTCGCGCGCCTCTTTCTGTCTCCCTCCCTGTCCCTCCCTACATACACACATACACTCACACACACACTGTCTGTTTACGTCTCTCGCTCTCACCGTGTGTGTGCGAACCTGACTGTGTCGTGTGCTGAGGAGAGGAGAGGAGAGGAGAGAGGGCGCGTGCAGCAGAGCGTGCTCAAGCGTTATGATGCTTTCAGATGCCGTCGGAAAAAAAATCAAAAATGGCCCAGAAATCAGGTTCCCTGGAGACTGGCTGAAAATAAGACATTTCTAAAAACGGCAGGGATGCCTTCAGTGTCAAGTTCAAAACCTCTTGTTTCACAATTTATTTTAAAGTGAATGTTAAAAAATGTAAAACAAAGTCCACAAGGGTCTGCCATGTAAAATAAATAAACTAAATAATACTTAAAGTAAGTGCAACACTTTGTCACTCCGACTTCGTCACATTTTGACGTTTGTTCATGAACCCTGTACATCCAGATATGATGGGAAAAGTACGCTGGGTGCTTTGGTTGAAGTTCTGGGACATCGTGTCAAGTTCTGCCTGTTACTTGCATTTTCTTCTTTCAAAATATACTTCCGTTTTCACAGGAAATGTAACATTTACACACTGTCTCTTTCAAAATAAACGCACTAGGTCAGTACAAGAATGCAAATTAAGGTTTTTTGGTTCTTACACTAACTTTCCCATGTAATCAATCTACCATTTTTTCCCCAGTAATAAGTAGCTAGTTCCTAAAATGTTGAGTCAGAGTGTACTTGCTGTAGCTCTGGCTGAGGGTGAGAGGCTGTCAGTAAATAGTTTCTTTGGCACAGGGAAACAGAGATCTGTGTGGGCACATGAGACCCTAAAAAAGATGGTGGATCATGGGGAGTACCACCAGTTGGTCCAGGAGCTTCTCCTCCATGAAGGCTGTTTCCAGGCGTATTTTAGGATGACTCAGGGGCAGTTTGACAACCTGCTGTCTATCGTTGGGATGTATAGCTCTGGGTATGCAGCAACGGCTACCACCGGTTTCTCCTCCATTGTTTACCAACTGTAAACTTGTTGTAGTGACCATGACGACAACTGTTTTTTTTTTTTCAACTTGAGGGCAAAAATGCCAGGCGCCTAGAGTGTAGAAATGCCAGGTGTATCGCAACACAGAAACTGCGATCAAAAAGCTTCATTCTCATTAAAATCGATTACAAAAAGGTGTCTCCAGCTGCTAAAAAGCTTCCTGTGTGATCGGGGCCTTAACTTTCGTTCTTGTCCTGCTGCTTTTTCCCCTGACGCCGCCAAGCACCATTAAACTATAACCGGGACTGGCTGCGTATCATGTCGACATTTAAGTATGGCTTTTTTGTCAGTGTCGGACTCCACAAGTCACTGCCCAAGCACTGGATTTCAACGATTTTGGAGTGACACCGGGCTGAAAATAAGTGTTAGCAATAGCATTGACTTCATTCAGTTATATAAAAAAGGACTGCTACCATTGCTGTTCTTTACATGAGCGTAGTGTTGGTGCTCTCAAGGTATGCATCAGAAAATAACCTGCTCCATCCCCAAGGCTGTGTCACATAAAAACAAATACATTATCAAGTTTTCTGATGCTACAGTCATGCGCAGGATACTGACAAAAGATTCAGACCATGTGGGGCAAACAGAACTCCACCACTGACCCAAAATAACCTCATAAGACACCTTTAAAACACTCAAATTCATCGGATTTACTAACAAAAATCATGCAAACAAGACAATAAAATCCCAGGCTGAGTGGCAGCAGGAGCAGCAGTCCCCACAGCAGAAGTCTCTCACCCCTGCTGCTGGCTCAGATGCTCCTGAGCACCTCCTCCCCATGCCAGGTGCAATGCACCTCGTTAGGCAATGCAGCACACCTGAGTAGATCTACAGAGGGAAGAAGGACAACCGCACAGAACACTTACGGCCTAAACACATAGGGGTAGATTATAGGGGATGCAGGGGGCATGTTCAGTATTTGGAACTCGTACATTTGCCGCCTTAAATAATAAAAAACATGAGAATAGCAGACTTTTATGTTGACGAACTGCTAGAACATGACTCATAGAAACAACAATGCCTCCCTTAAAGTAGCTGATGGCAGTGTGCCACCTCAGAGGAGATGATTGCTATCTACCATGAGACAGAAAGAAGATGACACAACTATGCACAGTTGAAGCAGGAAGCAGACATTTCTACCATAGATTGATGCAGAAAACACATAAATCGGTGCATAAAAATTCACCAGAGCGCAGGAAATGAAGGGTTTGACGCTCAAAATTTCTTGGGAGACCCCCAGACCCCTTACGTAATATGTGTCCCTCCATGTGTTGAAACAAAATCTACACCTCTAGACATTGCTATGTATAAGTCAGAGACAGGAGTTGTGGGTAGTAGGGTGGTCAGCTGGCTGGCAGTTTTTCTCCAGTTTCCTTTCGCAGTCTAAAGACAAGCAGGTCAGGTGAACTGGGGACTATAAATTGTCCATAGATGTAAATGGGTATCTGATTGTCCGCCGACCTGTCAAGGGTGTACCCCACCTTTCACCAATGTCATTCAGGATAGGCTTTAGGCCCTGTGCAACTCTGAATAGAATAAGCGGTTACAAATCAAATGGATGAGAAGAAGTTGTGCAATGGTGTGAGGGGCCCAACCTAAAGTTAAACGTTCAAAAAACGAAATAAATGGTCATCAATCTGAGGTCTGTTGGTGACCCCAGCCTTGCAAGAATCAACAGGTATTAACTTTGATTTTCAGTGACAGTGGACGCACCAAGTGAAGTATGTATGCTCAATGTACAGTAGATGGAGTGGATGAAAACCATTATGTTATCGTTGTACAAGGCAACCACTGAATCTATTATTCCTTATGGCATCATAACATGTTGAGAGAAATCAAATTACAACTAGAAAACCTGATCAGAAGGGCTGGAGAAAATAGCTGACATGCTGCTTCCAACGTCTCTCCAGGAGACATGGATGAAGCAGGGCTTTAAAATCGCCTGTGATCATGTATCTCTTACAGATGGATAGAAATGTCACAGCTGAAATGGGTTTTGCCTGTTTTCGCTGTCTAGTCTTATGGACATGTATGGAGGATTATTAAGAAAAAAAAACGGACCAATAGGGTATGGCGACAAATAAGTGAGGAGGCTAGCCCGCCAGGTGTGTAGCCAGTTTTGTGAAATAATTTGTTAAAAGCCATATGAACCACTTTGCATGTACTCTATATGTTACACAGCTAGCATGCTACCAACGTTAGCTAAATATACCATCGAACTTTTCACTTCACTTAAAATGACAGAATGAACTGAATGACATAAAGTCTGTTTGCTTATTCATTTTTATTCATTTTTCTGACATTTAACTTCCTGTGGCACACAGTGCATACAGTCTGTTTGAAATTGTCTGCAAAAGTTCAAAATTGTCAGCATACTCGAGACAAATGCTGGACCAAAGAAAAAATCTTTAATAACTCTCTGTGTTAAACAGCTAGCATGCTACCAAACTTTCCATTGAGAAAAAATGTAGCCAAGATATAGAATTAGTTCAAAGAAATAGCCTGTTTGCTAATTTGTTTTTTATGCTAACTTCGCGTGGCACACAGTGCATACAGTCTGTTTGAAATCGTCTGCAAGAGTTTTCAACATATTCAAGGCAAATTCTGGAACAAAGAAAAAAAAAACACGGAAGGAGAAGTTTCGTAAACACATCAGAGATCACAGTGGTACGGAGCTATGTGGAAACAAAGCATTACGGTTAGGGTAAGTCTCCAGGGAAATGAGTGTAAGTCAATGTAGCGTCCTCTAAAGTGATAATGATACTTATCATGCTCAGGCCATAAGAGTTCTTTCACACCCTGCCATTCCCTCCTTGCATGCATGCTCACTCTTGTTCTCTAGCTGTCATTTTCTGGGTCTGTCAATTGAGTCATCAGCTGATTTTACAATCAACCAATAGCACAGCAACACACGTTCTGTCAGCCTATCATCTTACTGCTCCTCGTTTTAAATATGGTTCTTTCTCTGCTGTAGTTCTTTCTTGCTGCCATCATGCTCACCTTCCACCTCCCCACCACCACCTAGTCTTTACGAACTCATCAGCCCCATCTGCCTCAGCAGCCATCATCCTCAGAGTCATCAGCCACCACCACCAGTGTCTAAACTCCATGGGGGGATTTATCCTGCTGCAGCTCAGATGTCCTTCGGTCACAAAATATCTCCCCCTGGTTTCCAATCGCCAAAGACTTCTGTTAATCTGTACACACATATTCCATATTAAATATTATCTTGACTTCATTCTTCTGTCTCTCCTGATTGAAATATTCTTGGTGTGAATTTTCTGGTGTATATTGATGAGTGTGTGTGTTACTGAACATTAATTGTACATGTATACAGATATATTGTGTCTATATAAAGAGGCTGTGTGCTGTTATGTCACCTGTCTCTTAAGACAACTTTCTCCTAAGGGAGACAATAAAGGCTAATCTTATCTTATGTACTGTAAATATATAAGAGGCAGTCAGTTGGGAAATTCATTGCCATGGCAACAAGTTTCTCTTCACAGTGTTGGCAGTCAGTAAGCATAGTGTGCATGCATGTGTTGGTGTGTATGAGTGCTGAAGTTCGAGGAAAGGCAGCTGAGGTAAGAGTACGAATTCATATGCAAATTTACAACAAAAAGAGACAGAGGGAGAGATGATGTTTGCTGCGTGTAGGTTAGCAGTGATGTACTGCTCTGATAAAGGGTATCAAATGATATCTGCTTTTAGTTTAGTATCAGTATAACAGCAGATAATATGATGGAGGTGTCTGACCACATGTAGACACAAATAACTGCTTCATAGTGTTGTAAGGAAAGTGTTGCATGGAGAGAGGAGGAAGAGGTGGTGCGAGGATTGAGAGAGGAAAAGGAGGGGGAAAAACAGGCAAGTCCTCATGGCTTAGTAAACACTTTCTCTCAGCTCTCATGCGGTTCGATAAGAGAAGCAGCACACCCTTCTGTACCCAGTGGGTCCTGTGTTTTGAGCCGCCCACAGGTTCACCCTGTACTGAAGTGAACTTGAAAAAGGCTCTGGATGTCTGCCAGCTCCCGGGAGAGTTGCTACTGACAGCACACTCAGACCTGCTGTGGGAGGTCTTCGGATTAAAAGTAAAACTTCCACCGTGGAGAAATGAAAAAAACACACAGCGTGTCTGTGGCTCGGTTCACTTTCAGTTCACCTGTTGTCCTTGAAAAAAAAACATACGGACTGTTTATGAGCACTTGCAGCAGTATGTACCTCACCTGAAACAAGGTGCAACATGGGGGTTGAATGAGTGCACATAAATGCACAACATCCCATGTTACAATCAATCACTCAGACAGCATTACATAATCTATAGGATTACAGTATTATCATCACAAAAGATGACTGTAAAGTGTAATCCATCAGTAATGTGGTGAGCACTGCTGTCTTTTTTAACTCCACCACTAGGAGGCGACAACCTTTTCACAACAGTCCCTCATGACTGACTGCTGTATAAACAGTGTTGGAAGAACTATTCAGATATTTCATTTAAAGGGCACCACACCCATTTTCAAAAATTCAACCATGTGATTCCCATGGTCTAAGACAGTCCAAAAATATTAGTAAACATGAACAACTCTCTTCCAAATCCTAAAACTAGAGTGCTGAAACTCTCATTTGTGGTGTCATCAATAAAAGCCTGGAGCTGCTCCATAGACAATGAATGGTGAAAGATATTCTAAATGACACCAAGAGCACCCAGGCGAATGTTCTGTTCATTGAAAGGACTAGATGTTGCAATCCCTCTTGTAGCACCACTTCTAATTCATGGGAAGTTCTTGAAAGATGGCTGCTATGAGGCTTTACCGCCGGGACACATCGTCAGTTGTGTACCTCAGCATCGACGGGTGTTTCAGCCATTTAACACAAGACACCCTCCACTGAGGCAGGCCCACCACAGGTTGATCAAGCCTGGGTGTGTGTCCGGGGGTTAGCTGTTTGCCTTAGTGGCCCAGATGGTGTCGTTTCTCTTGGGTCCATGTCATTGGTTTGACAGCCCATTGGTTCGACATCCCATTAGTCCGACTGTCCGCGGTGCTGAACGGCTCCCGGCGGGCGTATGGTGCGCCGCGACCGGCTTGAGGCAGAGCAGGCTCACGGCTTATGTGTTTGTCACTTTCTTTTTCATTTTAACCCACACCATGATCTTTTCCTGACCCTAACCAAGTGGTTTTTGTGCTGTGGAACCAAGGGGCAGTTCCCGTTTCTCTTCAACCACAGCCAATGACTCGTCGTCTCAGCAGTATTGGCCAGCTCTTTAATGGCCTGTCTGTAAGCCTGTCCCCTGATTCCAACCTCCCTAAGGAGCTTTGCTGTTGTACTGGCTACAAAGCCCCTGCATCCCACCTCGCGCACCTTTACTTTCCAGCCTCTGTCCTCTGCCTCAGCTGCTAACATGGAGTACCGCAGCTTCTTGCGCTCATACGCTTCTTCCATGGCGTCCTCCCAGGGGACTGTCAGTTCAATGATGTAAACAAGCTGGGAGGAATTAGACCAAAGGACGAGGTCTGGTCGCAGGGTGGTCATCGCGATCTCTTATCCCCCCGGAGATCGCGACAACCACCCTGCGACCAGACCTCGTCCTTTACGGATACATTTTCTGTTTCATAACTGAGAACGCTACAATAGAATAAACCTGATTTAGCTTTATAAAAGAAAACAACCACTCTTTGGGTTCATAAACTCCGTCTCCCATTCATTGTCTATGGAGGAGCTCCGGACTGTATACTTGATGACATCACAAGTTTGAGACTTACTTCCCTGGTTTCTGGCTTTTAGAGAAAGAGTAGCTCATGTTCACAAATATTGCTTGAGCCTTCCTAAGCCATGGAAATAACATTTGCAATTCTTAATTTAGGTATAGTTGTAAAAATAGTAATACCACAGTGTAAAAATACTCAAGTACATTACAGTACAGGCATACATCTGTGTGTCTGGGCGTGGCTCTCATCAGTCCCGCTACTAATCAGCCAGCTCACGTGAAGGCCATCCACTAATCAACCCCAGCAGCACAAACACCTCTGCTCTGCAGTCCAGTCTCTGCCACATTGTTCACTCTACCTATACTATCTACAGCCTACTTGTTGCTTACTGCTCTTTTTCCTCTTGGTTTTTTTGCCTAAACCTTGTTTCTCTGTGCCTCAGATCCACACTCACTGGTCACTTGTTTTGCCTGCCAGACTCTCTCCAGCCCTGCTCAGTCTGCCAGCCCAGTTTCTCCAGAGAACCTTGGATCAACCCAAGACACCTCATCTTGCTTTATTGAAAATAAATCCAGTTTAAACTGAACAGCTGTCTGAGTTCTCTCTATACTATACAACACATTATACAGAGTGGCCCATTTGAAATTAATATATATTATATTATTGAACTATAATTAGGATTGCAATAACATGCACGTATCTTTAATGTTGCAGCAGGTAAAGGGGATATTTTTGATTAGATACTGTTGGGCAGCTTAATCCATATCAATACATTACAATTCATTAGTTGTTTTATATTTTGTGTAAATCTGCTAAGTAACTGGTAACCTAAGTTTTCAAATAAATGTCCCACAAAGTACAATATTTGCCTCCAAAATGTAAAGTAGAAATATGAAGTATCATTAAATTGAAATGCTCAAATAGTGTACTTGAGTAAGTAAGATAAAGATAAGATAAACTTTATTGTCACAAACGGGAAATTTGTTTTGGGTACATAGTGCGACATAGCTGCATAGCAGATATATAAATGTACTTAAATACTTTCCACATAATATTAAATAGTATTTAAAACCAAAAACAAAAGCAATGAAACAACAGGTATATAAACTCTGTAAAAGTTCATGATCAGAATATACAGAGGATGGACAAGTCTGAAAATTCTTGTGGATAATATATAATTAGACATGTTTCATTTTATTTTGTTGTATTTTTTAAATAATGTATTTGTTCCTGAGTAAAAACATGAACCATTCAGGTAGCTTACACTAGAAAACAACAACAACAACAACAACTAGGGAACCAAGTGTCACACAATTGAGGTAGGTCCAACATTTCAAATAATATTATATTACTGTCAAAGGTCTGTAGATAATCCATTGATAGATACAGGTGGTGGGCTGAAAACAATTTTGGAAGATGAACCAGCATATTGTTGTCACACACTCATTATTACTAGAAAATGTATCATAGACAAAACAATATCTACATCACCTTACTATACAAGAAGAAATACTGGGGAATACTGAGATAGTTTAACTACATTTTGTATATATTCATATTGCATAGTAATTCCAGTAGTTAGGTTATTTTTTGCCATTTTTTGTGTAGTTAGGGTCCGGGCAGCTAAGCTGCCAGGACACTATTGTAATCCTAGGTATTCTTCTTTCTTTTTTCTTCTTTCTTCTTCCGAGGAAATCATACTTCCCATGGGTGAAAAACTCACCAAACCTTGCACAAAGGTCCAGTCTCATGCCAGATATCCTCAGCTGTAAACTCAAGCCAATAGTCCTGATGGTGGCGCTACAACAAGCGTCTAAAGTTCTTAACTTTGAAAATTCATAACAAATCAACCATACGTGCTACAACTTCACAACTTTCATCAAACTATAGCCCTACTACTGAATGAACTTTTGTACATTTAAACCTATTAAAAATTATGAAGTTCATCGCTCTGTTTTTTTTAAAAAACTGTAAAACTTCTTAAACCTATCTCCTCCCACAATTTTTGCTCAATTGACACCAAACTTGCTACAGAGCATCTTCAGACTGTCCTACAAAAACTACGTTTCTCAGATTTTTGATTTATCAAAAATTGAGCCTACAGTGCATCAAAATGTTTGACTGTAAACGGTACTGTAAACATATACATGCAAATTCTTGCTAAATAAATCTTCAATGTTCATGAAAAAAATGACAAAATTCTAGAGTCATGGTAGATGATGTGTGGCAAATTTCAGAATTGTATCTCAAAAACTGAATTTTTGACAGCATTTTGAATTTTGCTCTAATGTGAACAATTGGAGTCAATGTAAAAATGGCAATTTTAAACATCAGTTTTTCACTTATGGAGCAAATCAATCATTGTTACAAACAAATTACCAACATCTCCATGCTGTCTAGATGCAATATGTGTATTTTCAGATTTTTGTCTTAATAACTGAATTTTTTACAGTGGTTTCAAATCTGCCCTTCCATGCACGGATGGCTGCTTTCCTACACAACAGTGAATGGCTCACTCAGTTTGTGAAGCCACTGTTGAGTTGCTACTTGCCAGTTAGCTCAGAGCAGTAGATGACCGTCTTAGGTTCTGGTTGCTCAGAATTGCCTAAAAATGCCCAGACCCGACCCATCGCTGCGCAGCAGCTATAATTAACTACTGAAACTACAAACAATTTTGGGCCATAAAGGGAAAGGAATGACTTTATTTTTTACTTTACCATTGCTTCTCTATTGTAAATGAAGCCCCTCTGACCAAAATTAGCCATAAATGTTGATTTTTGCTATTTATTAACAAATGTTCACAGAGGTTGTTATGTTTTTTTTTTTTTGATATACTTTATTAATCCCCCTGAGGGGAAATTCAGTGTTTTCACTCTTGCTGTCAATTACACACCGGTCCGAACACACACATGCACAAACAGGACGTTGCATGCACTAAGTGGAGAGATGTCAGACTGAGGGGGCTACCTTGGTCAGGCGCCCTGAGCGGTTGGATTTGGGGGGTTTGGTGCCTTGCTCAGGGTGTGCCCAGGAGGTGAACTGACAACTCTCCAGCTACCAGTCCACACTCCATATTTGGTCCGGACAGGGACTTCAACAGGTGACTGACCCCCCCCCAGCCCAAGTCCCTACGAACTGAGCTACTGCTGCCGC
This sequence comes from Epinephelus lanceolatus, assembly GCF_041903045.1. Classification (NCBI taxonomy): domain Eukaryota; kingdom Metazoa; phylum Chordata; class Actinopteri; order Perciformes; family Serranidae; genus Epinephelus; species Epinephelus lanceolatus. Next base: position 23,109,369 of record NC_135754.1, on the reverse strand, counting down.
TGTTAAAAGTCACTCAGTAATCCTGCTTTGGTGCAATACACCCACCTGGACTCTGTGTCTGACTGATGGACACTGTACACAAACCGAAGCTGACAATCCTTTCACTTTCTCATGAATAATGGGGTATTTTATTGTTTTGGTTTATATGTGACCTTTGAACAAGTGGGTACTTTTGCAATAAACTCAAATGAGTGGCATTTTTTGCTGACATGTGACTTTTTTTGGTCAATTTTTCTAAGTAGCTTTACTTAATTAAACTAGACTTCTCTCAAAGTTTAGCTGTAGCAGGGTCTGCAGGTCCTTAAAAAGTCTAAAAATGTCTTAAATTTTACAACAATAAGGCGTTAAAGTCATTAGGCTAAATAGTCTTAAACTTGAATTTGTGAGGTCTTAACTTCTACGAACATTTTATCTTTTTACATTTAACCATTTTTTATATTCTTTTTGTGAAAATGAGTGAAGCCTTTCTATGTAAAAGTCCACATTTCTAACGTCACAAATCCTTAACAGACTATAATACTGTCATTTTACTTCATACTTGTGCTTACACAATGTGGCACAATGTGGATCAACCTTACTCACTATAATAAACATATTCCTACGTAACACCTAACTCTGCACAAGACCACGTGATTTGTCCAAAAATCTGTCGTAAATTTGGTTAAAATTTGTCTTTAAAGGGTCTTAAAAAGCGTTAAATCTAACTGTCTGACACCTGTAGACACCCTGGTGTAGCTCACTCCATATCCACTTCAATACTGAGCAAAAGAGTGACATCACTCTCCATCATTTTTCCCCAAGACCCGCACTAACCTCTTATCACCACTAGATGTCACCCACACTTAGTTTGAGAAAGCCCATAAGCCAGAGCTCTGCTCCTGTGAGAGCTCAACCATACACCTCACTCACAATGTACAGGGCACATTATTATTATCTCAGTGTTACATATGGAATCAAAGACGAAGCAAGTATGACATACATTTTAAATTTCATACTTGATTTGCACCTTAAAACTCATCTTGACCTCAACATGCTTTGCTTTAAATTAAGCCAATCAAATCCAATCTGGGTAAAACAATACAACAAACCAGACTCTCATATAGGCCCTGGTTTTAATCTTAATTAATCTTTCATCAGTGGTTGGTATTAATAATACAGAATATACAACATGATAAAGAAAGCCTCAAAATGACAAAACTAAATCATTATATTCAAATCATTTTATTGGGGAACAGATTCACATCTTCAGCCCCTTATTTGACGGGTATATTTTTCAGTAATGACATACTGTATGAAATAAAGTGCCAGCTTTTCTGGTTAGTATTGTGTTTATATTATATTAGACTTAGAAATGAAGAAATGCCTCTGATAATATATGAATAAAGATGAATCTTTATCAAATCAGAATTTGTTTTGTTGAACAAATGAGCTGAATTAATCATATTTACTGTTCATTCTTTACATTTGTGTCCCTCAGGCTGATGACACATGAGCACCATGTTGGGCTCTGACCCTATAAGTCTCCACCTGGACAATCATGACCATAAATACATAGATCTATAATCAATCAAACAGTTTGGGTTGTTTCAATGAAAATGTATCAGGAGCCAATAAACATACTCCACCAACATCATGGTGATGATAAGCCTACCCCCTTTCTCCTTTTTCTCCATTCTTATTTCCTCCCTCTCTTGTCCTGCCCCATCTTCTGGCCCCTCTGCGCAATCTGTGCCTCTGCCACCTTTGGCACCAGCCCGCCCACCGGCACCTGTGCCAAGCCTGGCAACCCAAACCAAGACGCTCTGCTTGGCTCAGTTCAATTGACTCGTTTAGGCAATTGCACCCTGACTCTGATCTTTATGGCGGGTCCCTTATTTATCCCAGGCCTTTGTGTGAAGGCAGTTCTCTGGAAACTCTGCTTATGATATTTCTATAGGGATCTAATTGTTCTATTGGGGTGATTATTATAATTGTATCATTAAAATATTCAATACATTTCCCCACAGGGTTCATGCGGATTATTTGTAGCGTTTCCTTATCCAGCAAAATCATTAATAATCCTCCAACAATCCAATATTATTTAATGATATCAGTGTAAAATTGGTCATAATAGGATTGCTATAATTATTTCTCGTAAGGGGATTGTTTTCCTAAACCTCCTATATGAGATTAACCCCGTTTTCTCCCAAAGATGGAGGCTAACAGAAGCTGTTTGAATCCAGTGCGTTTTTTTGTGCCATTCACTCCTTATTCCATTTTCTCTTTCAGCTCAGTGACAGATGGCGAGTCCCTCTCCCCCAGGGGAAGCCAGTCTCTGTGAATGCGGCCGCATGTCAATCACCGGCTCTCATGTGATGGCTCTTGCCAATGACGTGCCAGCCATATGGGCCTGGCATCAGAGCTGGTATGTAACCCACCCAGTCCTGCCTCTGAGGTGCCACACGGATCCCTCCACGCGTTTGGGCTGGGGATAGCAGCAGCAGCAGCAGCAGCAGTGAGTAGCAGTGAGCAGTGAGCAGCAGCATCAGCAGCAGACAGAGAGACGGCAAGGAGAGAGGAGAGAGAGGTGTGAGAGCTGAACACAGCGCGTCGCCTGCACAAGCATCCGTGCAGGGCGTGTGGATGTGATGCCCACCCGGAGAGAGATGGTGTAAACAAACCCGCTTTGCCCCGTCACTGAGCTCCACCACGGAGGTAGGTTGCACATTTCTGAGCAGATATGAAGCCATCAGATATGGATAAAGATTTGTCTTTGTGTGTTAATGCATTGTGAGGGAGGAATTACAGTGGAAGAGTATTTATCCAAATATTTTCTCGCGTCTTTTTTTTACGCATGCGACGTGATCAGGCAGCTTTTAATCTCTTCCTCGGGCTCTTATCTCTGCTATTATCGAAGATTTTGCTCTAACTAGGTTTAATTTGATAGATTTTGTTTAAATAAATGTGCAAATTCACATTTATCCTAAAGCAATAAGCAACTTAGGCACCTTTGCTTTCATAATTTGCGTTATATTGCGTTAGAAAATGCGCACTGGAGAGTGTATTCTAATATATTTCATTAAAAAATCGTAGAATAGAAACCCTAACGCTGTGTGTGTGTGTGTGTGTGTGTGTGTGTGTGTGTGTGTGTGTGTTCGTTCCCGCACGACGCGCGTCAGAGCACTGTGGGGGTAGAATTCTCTATAGAGATGCACAGGCTAATTGACAAGGTATTGGTTGGCATTAATTACATTGTGCTTACAAGATTAGGAAAAAAATAACGTCCTTCGGCTCCACGCGCACAGCTGAGCTCAGAGTCCGTGAAGATTTGGGGATGTTGCAGCTTTTTATTAAATCATGCTTTAATAAATAACTTGTCTGTTTAGGCTGAATTATTGGTCAGTGTGAAACCATGGAAAATGTCTCCATAAAGTAAGAATTCAAACGGATTATGATGATCAGATATGACATTTAAAACAGCTTTGATTAATATGGAACTCGCTTTTTGAATTGCAGAAAAGAAAAGCGTCTGTGAAATAAAAAAGACAGTCTAGATTATTATCTAAATCTCATTACATCGCTTTTCTTCCAGGCATGACGGACCAAAATTACTAAAATGTCAGATACTGTTTTTTTATGTGGCCTCCTGTGCTGCCTCATGACCCTGCATAGTCTCAGCTCTTAAAGGCGCATTTAAATATCATTACTATAATTTAACTTTATGGAAAATCTCCGAATATTTACGCAGAATTGTGCGTATTTTTCAATCTCAGAAATCTTCTCATGTTGGTCTCTTTTTGGACCGGATTGTATAAAACCCTGTTAATTCACAGACATGACATTTTTGGGGACCCTGCGGTCCGGTGTGGCCCCTACTGTGCTGGAATTCCTCCAGGTTGGTAATTTATAGGATGGAGGAGGGACCCGCACCCTTAATGCGTCCCTGGGGTGCTGCTGGAGCAGGCCAGCACCGCTCCCTGTGCCGGGCTGCTGGAGGGCACAGACCGAGGCATGTGTGAAGGCCGAGGGGGCGGCCCACACTGTTGCTTTGTGCCACTAAAATCATAGGATGATATATATAAAAAATAAAGTGTCTCCATTAATTTGTGGGATATTGCTTAACAAAATAAAATCAGACAGATGATTGGTGTTTCAAGGCCCAGTTTTCCCAGCTAAGCCTCACAGGCTGTTAACTGGATTCATGTCAGAATAAACATGCAAACTGCATTTATAAAGCACACACCGTTTCATTTGTGTATGAAATATTCACGGAGTATTAATGGCAGTGTATTTAGCCCTGAGTGAGGGACGTATGCAGCCTACGGCCTTGTAGGGGCTCACTGAATCTGTGACAGCTCTGACAAGGTGCAAAGATCCAGGTAAAGTGTCCACTGTGTCTCCTGCAGGTTGTTTGCCACGATGTTGAGCCGCCTGTTCAGTGAGGTCCTGCCGGACGTCCAGAGGCTCGCGGCTGACTGGGTGGAGGACAACGAGAACGACGACTGCAAGGACAAGGCCGAAGAGCACGAGCCCTGTCACCTCGGGGACGACGACCTGGACGAGCCGCTGGAAGGCAGCAGCCGAGCTGAGTCCGAGATGGCCGGCGACGACGATGAGGATGATGAGGCCGAGGAGGAGGAGGGCGACGACGAGAACAGCGGAGACAAACCCAAGAAGCGCGGCCCAAAGAAGCGCAAGATGACGGCGGCGCGCATGGAGCGCTCCAAGGTGCGTCGGATGAAGGCGAACGCGCGGGAGCGCACGCGCATGCACGACTTGAATTCCGCGCTGGACAATCTGCGCAAAGTCGTGCCGTGCTACTCCAAAACCCAAAAACTCTCCAAGATAGAGACGCTGAGGCTGGCCAAGAATTACATACTGGCCCTTGGGGAGATTTTACGCAACGGGAAGCGGCCAGATGTGGTGACCTACGTGCAGATGTTGTGTAAAGGCCTGTCCCAGCCCACTACCAACCTGGTGGCAGGCTGCCTGCAGCTCAACACCAGGAACTTCCTGACTGAACCGTGCTCAGATGGAGCCCGCTTCCACATGCCCAGCTCTCCTTTCTCCGTCCATCCCTACTCCTACCGGTGTTCCCGCATCTCCAGCCCGCACTACCAGCCCGGCAGCGGGGCGCTTAACTTGCGGGGCCACTCCTACGGTTCTGGGTACGAAGCCGTGTACCAGCCGGGCGGGACGTCCCCTGACTATAGCAGCCCGGACTACGAGGCCGCGCACAGCCCGCCCGTCTGCCTGAACGGCGGACTGTCCGGGAGACAGCAGGAGTCCTCAGAGACAGACAGGAACTATCATTACTCTATGCATTACTCCGGACTGACCACGTCTCGGCCCGGCCACAGCATACCTTTTGGGCCCTCGGGAGCGCGCAGTGGCGGTGCGCACTCGGAAAACATTCCACCTTTCCACGACGTGCACTTGCACCACGACAGGGCGCCTCCATACGAGGACCTCAATGCTTTTTTCCACAACTGAGCCCTTACAATCAGTGACCCTTTAAAGACAATCCTATGATGTGTAATATTGTTTGGGAACCAAGAGAAGCTTCTGGAAGGATGCGGCAGAAAGAGTCCTCTGATTACCTTCTGTATTCTACTGATGTCATCCCTATACTGTTGTACATCCTATCGAAGTGTGTCCAGTAATATCCTGTATGCAGAATGAGTGCAATTGACATAAAAGATGTATAGGCCTAAACATGTTATGACACAAACAACAGAAATAAAAAAATGTTTTATAACTGTCTGACATGATCCAACAGCTCTTCTTCTCAGCATCAGGGGGTGTGTGGATGTGGAGGCCTGCAGCCGTGGCTCTGGCGTCTTCAATAAATAAACTTAGATTAAACAATATATACATATAAAAATAAAACCTGGGTTTAAAAAACGCGTCCACACAAATTTTAAAAACGTGACTGAAATAATGTGATTTGGATTTTTTTTTATAGGCATGTCAAAATAATCTTAAGATTTTCCTTTAAAAAAAACAACAACATTTAATCGTTTTCAAAGAGTTTAGCTTTTAAGGTTGTGCAGGCTTTAGTATTAATATGACATAAATGTATATAAAAGTGATTTTGCTGAGCTTGGTTTTCTGATAAAGATATTTAAATTAAATCTAAAATGTACCACATAGCATAAATGTGAAATCCTGACCTTAATTCTAGCACTGCAAATTAAACATTTATAGGCTTAAACTATATAAAATTAAAAGGTCACAGTCATGGATGCCAGGTGGAGGCACAATACACACAATATTATATCATTTTAAATTTATATTTGAGTGTAAATTAGCCTTTGGTATTTAAAATCTCTGAATAGTAGGACAAATAAACACTGATGGACAAAAATATGACAGTGTAGGCCTGCTGTGTCATCCAAAAACTGGAGTTATTAATTAAATAAATCAAGGAAACACCTGATATTGATACAGAAATCAATTAAATATGTTAAAGAAATTGACATACCTGGCAAAAAGGACACAAAAAATGAAATCAAAGCCTGTGATAAAAGAACCAGAGTGTATTTTTAGATGACGTTTTGTTTGCATCTCACTGAGGTGGACTTTATCATAACAAATGTGCAAAATATTTGTTTCCTCTGGCATCACTTTGGCGTGAAAGTACTGAAATAGTGAGATTTAGATGCAGATTATTCAACTGTTGGTCATGCACAGCAACATGGGAATACATACACATACTTTTTAATAAAGAACAAACTATGGTCATGTAAAGTATATTTGTAGATCTGTTTATGAGCGAGCTGCTACTAAGGAAGTGAAATATTTTATGTTTAGTTTTCTAGTTTAACAGAATGCATCAGAGCCACTCACACACTCAAGAAAACAACTGAATGTAGCAGCTGACCAGCTCATCACATGATTTCAAACTCTTAAAATCCAGTTAAGAGGTAGAAAGACATAAAAGCAATTAGACATTTTCCCCATTTGTTTCCTTTGACTCTCAGCTTTCAGTACATTCAGTAGAGTATTAGATGTGTTACGGGAGCAAAGGGCCTCAGCCACCAACATCACACACTTGACACACACAGGACATTTGTGTAGCTGCTCTGCACAGTGAGAGTGGACGCGGGCCTGTCACAGCAGCATCAAACCAGGCACCTGTCAGACTTCCCAGGTGAGTGTAAATAATACAGTTATCTTGTCAACAAGTCACATATTGATTTAATAAAATATCAGCAAATGAAGGACTGCTTTATAAATATTCTAGTTTCCTCCTGCTTAAATGTTTTAGTTTAAAAAAAGCTGTGTCTATATTTAATATTTTAGATACAAAAAAATCTATTTTAATTTCAATATTTGCCACCTTGAGTTTACACTGGTGAGGTCACATTACTGGTGATTTCTCAGATCACTAGTGGGAGCAGGCTCCATCTTTGGACCGCTGCCCTGGGTCCCATATGTTGCTGCGGACATCCAGGGGAAATCAGCACCGGGCACCGCGGGGTGGAAACTGTCCCATCCAGCACTGACCCCGGCACAAAACAGGAACAGAGGAGATGTAAGCAGATTCTGCTGCTTCTGCCACACTGATACAAATATCTATTTATTACACCTGTAATATTTTCATTTATTTATTCTTTAAACATTTTTAATTTGACTTCATTGTTGCCTAAAAGGCCCATCTGACTCACCACATCAGTAGAAGTGTTGGGCAGGTGCAAAATCAGGTGAGTCAATGGCCCGTTGGTTTGAAATGAAGAAGCCCAGGGATGGCATCATGCACACTCTCTCTCTCACACACGCACACACACACACACACACACACACACACATATACACACACACACCTCACAGTCCAAATGGTTATCAGCAAAAATAAATAAACAGACAAATAAACAAATTTGAAAGCCTGGTGTAATAATTGGAGAGGCTGTGAGTGTAGTGTTCGAGGGCACACAAGCAAAAAATATCTATTTTGATCTGATCTCAAAAATAATAGGTTTGCTTTCTCTAACATCAACAGGATGTCCTTCAACTGTTTAATATTGGAAGGGTAAATTAAATCAAAAGGTTTCAAGTGCAAAAATTAGCATCTTGACTATGCTAATTTAATTTTAACAATAATTTAGAGGGAATGAATAATTTATTTACACCACCAGTTTTTAAAAGGTGATTTTTTTCTAGTTATGGAGGCCACAGGTTGGTAAAATTAAAGTTTTGAAAATAAACTTAAGTTTACATTTCTTTCCTCAGATGGTGGGCATGCATTTACTTAAAAAAATGACATCATCCATTTACCAAAAACAGCATAACTCATAAAAAGCAAACGAAAAATCCACTTGTATGAGTGGCTGGTGCAGATATTGAATATTTAAACCTCTTGGTGCATTGTATAGATTAAAATGAGGTCCCTATATGATCTGTATCAATACAGCAGCTTCTCTTTTTTCCCAGCATCCACTCTGTTTCATGTTCAGTCCAGTATTTCCAGTGCTGTGTGAAGGGCAGGCCTCGGAGGACAAGGTGAGAGACACCTTTCTGATTGGACTTTCCGCTCTAAACCTCTCAGTTAGTTTTTTTTTTTTTTGTTGCTGGTGATGAGGAGGGGCGGCGGCTGGCAGAGGATTTGATGGCGGCGCGCGGTGCCAAGTCGCTAAATGTCTGAGCACCAGTAAAGCCAGAGACCAGTAAAGCCCACTATCACCAACCTCCGGTGCCAGCTGCGCCACGTGGCAGCCAGGCGGCCCCTGCCAAAGTGGCCCTTGTGGGAGGGACCCAGTATTTCTTTCCTAATTCACTCAGCATCTGTTCATTATTCTCCGCCGTTAAAGGAGGCTGAGTGTCCACGCGCGGCCCCGGACAAAAAGAGGAGGGCTTTTTTTTTCTTTTCTTTTTTTTTTCTGGTCACGCACTTTTGCACGAGACTGCAGAGAAACTAATGGCATACTTCCGCGTGTTAAACTCACCTGTGGGTCCAGACTCAGATAGAGAATCCAATTTAACCCAATTAATTATGCGTAAAAGTCACTATTGCTTTTAATATTATTATTATTACATGAATAAAAAACGCAAAAACATACATTAAAGTGAATTAACACTGCGTGAATCTCTGGCTTAACGAATTATTTTATTAATTTCTTACACAGCTCCCAAGTGGGCGCACAGCATCATAATATAGCCTAACGCTTATTCTAAATATCTATGGCAAATTGGGTTTAACTGACGTAACCAAAGCCCATAAAATCAATTAATTGGGATCCCATTCAAGCGTAATTGTCCGAGTGAGTGTTTATAAAATACCGTGCAATTACTGTAATTAAATAATCTCCGTTCAACTGCTTTAAAAAGCATCAACTGATCCGCTGAAATCGCAGCAGCAACACTGGAAACACACGACACACAAAGTAGGCCCAGGCCTCAGTGCACACAAATCTCCATCTGGAGAATTTGACTCCCATTTATCAGATTAGGTTAACATTTATCGGATTAATTATTTTGGGATTAATCTGGAGAAGAAGAAAAAATATTTCACGGGACTAATCAGAGTCATAATTATAACACAGGGGGGGGAGGAAGGAACCGGAAATAAAGCAGAATGAAAACAGCAATTTGGATATTAGAGGATGATGACACAGTCCTAGCAGGGTGTGTGTGTGGGTGTGTGTGGGTGTGTGCAGGCAAGGGTTGTAGGTTTCATTTCAACATTAGATATGAAGTAAAATTTTGAGCATGCAACACTTTATTTTCTGCATTCTGCTGAATTTTTATCCAATTTATAGATTAGATATCTTTAATTCTGTCAAAATAAAAGCCCTCTGCTACTTTAATACTTTGATTTGATGACACACATGCACCCGTTTTCAATATTGAAGTGTGTGTCCCCTGCACCCTCCCTTAAATCAGCACTTATGTGTGTGTGTGACAGGAGAAACCTCCATGATGTATATGCAACATGTTTTAGGTGTCACACACTCCCCCTGTTTCCCCCCACACACACACCAGTTGAAGAGAGGTCAGTAAAAACAAAAACCACCACTTAGACGAGCTTGTCCGGGGTGCACGGGAGGCTAAATTTGGGAGTCACCTCCACGGCAATGGACATCGGGTGCCACTGCATCATGCTCACCCACCCTCCCACCATCGCTGCCACCCTGCCAGCCTGAGCGCCACGCCCCGGCTCTGTGAGGAGAGATGGAGCTGGCATAGGGCGAAATTCCACTGCATCTGTGGAACAATGGTAGAGTGTGTGTGTGTGTGCGTGTACTCCCTCAATGCCCGTCCCTTCTTGTGGCTCTTTGTGTGTTACAAGGGGATAAAAAACACGCAGAAGGTGTGAAAGTATCAGACCTCACTGTGGGTTTTTGCACACACACACACACACACACACACACACACACACGCTGAAACACACTGAAACCACTCACAGACTTGCTGTCGAGTATAAAAGCACACATGAGCCCATGAGTGAGGATTTGTCATGTTTGATGTGTGTGTTTGCCCCAAGTGTGTGTGTGCAGTGTACAGTCTGTGTTGTGCATGGTAGGGTATAGAGGTTGTTGTCACTCTGCACAGATGGTGGGAGTGTTTTTTATTTATTTATTTTTTTGGGGAGGTGGGGGGAGAGAGTGTGAGGAAACGAGTAGGGGAGGGAGGTGGAGGAAAAGGGAAAGGAGAGGCGAGGCAAGGAGGAGGGTTGCGTCTCTGATGCTGCCATGCCACGGTCACGCGGGCAGCAGTAATTGGCCTCCATATTGAGGGGTTTTGCGGTGCTGCGGGGTGGGCAAACTCCCAGCTGGACCTGTCAGATGGTATTCAATCCAGCTCATTGCCCTCGCTCCTCTGCTCCTTTCTCCTCTTTTTCCCTCTGTCTCCTCTCCTTCTCTGGCATGTTCGCTTCTTTTTGTTCCCCTGCAACCCCCCCTTCATCCTTACACTCTCTGCTTCATCCCACACAGAAACTTACTCCCTCTTTCTTCCATCACACACACCCATCACTTATCTCTCTTCTCACACAGCACTTCTTCTTCTTCTTCTTCTTCTACTATTTTTTTTTTTTTTTTACAATCCCAGCATATCACTTTTTTTCCTCACCTTTCTCTTCTCTTTACTTTCTTCTCTCCAGTTTTTCTCACTCATGGCACATGGTCACTTTCTATCTAACACGTTCAACTTCTTAAAGTACATCACACCCTCGCCTGGCTCCGCCATCGCCGGTCACCCACATGCACACACATACACACACATACACATACACACTCTGTCTTCACATAAACACACCCCGGAGACACACAGAACATTCCCACCCCTGCAATTGTGTGTGTGTGTGTGTGTGTGTGTGTGTGTCTGCCATCTTAGAGTAAGTTTGACTGAAGTCACACTGCGGTCCAAGAACTGTTGTATAGCATAGTGTGGTAGAGATGTCTCGCCAGATGTGGATGCAGGTCAAGTTAGAGGTCAGGAGAAACAGCTGGATGGCTCGCCAATTTTTTTTTTTTTTGCATGTAAGTATTTCTAACATGCTATAACTGGCATATATGTTCATGTATGTCTCTGTGACGCTGCCATCACGCTTCTCTGGGATGTAACAGTGCGAAACGGTCGCCATATACTGTATTAGTCATGTACAGTCGATTCCCAGGCTCGCTGCCAAGTGTGGTGTTATCGGGACATATGGATGATAGTACGGACGGGCTGATTCTCAAAGGTGAAGCGCAGAGGTGGTAGCAGTAAGGTTAGAGAGGCGATTTTGTCACCGTGGGTTTAAATCTCCTCCCAGCTGAGAAAATGTGGGAAAGTGAAAGAGGAACATTTTCTCTGAATCCTTTAAAAGCATCAAAGTGCCCCAAAGCTTCTAGATTTGACCTCAGCTGCTCCTGCATTGAACACAGTGATGTCCAAGATATAAGAAAGAACTTTATTTATCCTGAGGGAAATTGTACGGTGCAAAAAATACAGCTAGCTAATGGTCCAGTGAATCTAACTTGCAGAAAATGCTATGGTTTCTATTGGTCCTAATACCCTCCTGTGTCATATATTAAAAGTATACCTTCATGGATTCGGTGGAACTTTCTTATTTCAAGGTCAAAACAAATCAACATTTTACAGTGACATGGTCTGAGCGAAATGATGTTAATATTGGAGGGTCTGTGTACACCTATCTAACATATTTGGTGTCTTTTCCAAATTTTTTGGGATCAATCTTTTCAATAAAACACATTCAAAGAGGATAATCTGATGTATTGTACCTGTATTTGAAGCACTACTACCCAACAACCATTTTTGTTTGGCCAAATTTTCCACTGACAGTTTGTGCCACACTGCTCCTATGGGTGTATCTGCATCTAAAGTGGGTATAAATTATTCTGTATGTCTTTCATATCTATTACGTCATCATTCATTGTAAGCTTGAGAGTGATGTGGGGGACTGTTGTGCAGAAGGGGTGAAGGGTCTGGTGGACGTGGAGATACAGAGTGTGTGTGAGCTGACTGGTTCTATCAGCAACTATTCTATTAGCATCTTTACTCTTATTGTCATCATCTTATTTTTTTTTAATTCACTTTAAACAATTTATTTAAATTTATGGAAATTGCAAAAGCAATATGGAATTCTGTGTGTCATGATGATGTACCAGAAAAAGATGTCCTGCACATCTTAGATGGGATGTAACAGGAAACACATATTTGTTACGGTCCAAAACATTATGGGAAATCAGTGGTGATTGTGTTTTACGGGTCCAGTCTGTGGTCCCAGGTCAGAACTTTAACTCTTGGTACCACCCAAGTGGCAAATTCTACTTTAGTATTATGAAAAAGTCTTTATCTCTAGGTGATATCTCAACATAATAACCCTTCCCAGTTAGCAGCTTAGTCAAAGATATCATCCTTCAGTGGCACCAACAGTCAGACCAAAGAATGACAAAGCTGAGGCATGTTCCAGGTTTGGTCTCATTTAAGGTCTCAGTCTGAGTGCTGAGTACAAACTTGTATGTGCAGAAAACTGAATGATAATATGCTTTATAACCTAATTTCACTGACGTTTCTGACTTTGTTTGGATTCAAAAAAGGTTATTTTGGGGTACAGGTACCCCCTAAGGTCATATCTGATGGTTGTGTGTGAAAGAACATCCTAAAAAACTAATGTTTAAACATACAGTAAATTAGATTAAAATGTCATGTTCAGAAGAAGAGATATGCACCTCTTTGTGTGATGCTGTGACATAATGGCATATGCAGTAAGCCATATATAATGGTATACCTTTAATATGTTATTTGGGTGTCACAAGAGATCACAAAAAGCCTTGAGTGATCACTATTGCAGTGTTCCCTGGGTCATTGGACTATTACAGACAGATGCAAATAAGGTGCAATACAATATATACAATATATATAATGTCAAAAACAGGTAACCAGTGTAGATGATAAATAAAGAGAGGGTGCTTATTAGTATTTTTTACAGTGTAAAAACTGAGGTAGTTGGTGTGAGAGGCTTCAAGTGTCAGTTGTATGGTTATATGTAGCAGCAGAGCTCACCAAGATTAGTCCAGACTGACGTGAAGCATTTGGAGACAAACCCCAAATAGTAATTTCAAATTTAATATCCACAATTTACAGTGAGACTAACAAAATTACTACTGGATGTTAGGCCTGGGCCATATGTTGAAAATAGAACATCGCAATATTTTGACCACAAACCTCAAAATTGCTATCACAACCATATTGTAAGGTTGGTGCTTTCACAAAATATTTACACAATGAGTTTTTTGATAATTATGGTAATAAATAATGTGGATATAATGACTAAGTGGGTAAAAGCAAATAAAAGATTAGCTAGAACTTGAAAGATTTTCTCCTACTGTCGTCCCTGGGCCAACGAGTTGAAATCATTATCTTATTTGAACAACTTTAAACATTTATTTTCCAGAACAGGTTAATCTGTGATATGCAGGAGATTATTAGAGAGATGTTTCGCATGTTTAGAGAAAAACAGTTTGTTGATATTTGGTATAAACCAAAACTACGAACTTATTGTCTCATTAGAAACAGCTACAGTGTGTAACCTTACGTGAAGTATAATCTAAACAAAAGACAAAGATCCCTGTGTGCACAGTGGCACTCAGGAATGTTACCATCAGCCTTAGAGACTGGAAGGTTTAACACCACCACAGAGAAGGACAGAGTATGAGGTTCGCTTCTTGTTTTACTGTCCTGTATATGAAAACATAAGGGATGTACTTCTCTGTAAAATGACCTCTTTTTACGTTGAACTGTTTTGGCTGGATGATCGTGAAAAAATTGAGTTTAGTTTCAGGAAGGGAAGTTGTAATATTGCCTCAAATGACCAAAAAGGCTTTCATTAATTTACACCATATATGACTTTTCTTTAAATTATCTCCACTGATTATGATGAAAGTCATGATCAATCTGCTGCTGTTAGCTGTGAACAAATACAGTTACTTTTTCACATGAAGGTAAAATGCCTTACACACACAGTAGGAGCACTGCGTTCACAGGTTTTGTGTCTTTATGCTCTGACTCCCAGATGAGTTTCCTCGCAGGAATTTGATGGAGGGGAGAAGTGAAGAGAAATGAAGACAGGATACAAGCTGTCTCTCAAATCGTGTTTCTTCAACTCTAATATTCCTCTGTTTGCTCTCACTTTGCACATGAACTCTTAAACGTTGTTACATGTTTTCTGGGTTGAACATTTCCATGCAATGAGACATTATAGTTACTTAATTTAATTTTTTTCACTCAATGTAGTTAAAGTAGAACATTTCAATGTATGGAAATATTTAAGCCCGACTACAAAAACACATCATCAGCCCCTACAGGGATGTGAATATATACAGTGCACTGGGGCCTGTGGGGACAGTGGGCCCTTGCAAATGATTCAGGAAATACACCTGCGTTCAAAGAGGAGCGATAAAAAAGAATGTAAGTAAGTTAAAAATGGTGCAGTTTGCAATATAACCTCAAAAAGGCAACCCAGTCTCCATCATGGTTTCCTTTATTTTATTTTTAGTTTATTTTACTTTTTAAAAATTTAATTTAATTCTATTTTTTAATTTAATGTAATTTAATTTAATTTAATTTTTTAAAATAGTCCATAGCAATCTGTAACAAAATTATCTGCTTATTCATAAAAACTTTAAACTCACTATTCAATAATATTTTCTTTCTTCCTTTGAAATAGTGTCAGAAATACAACAAGGATTGCTACGTAATGTGCATGTTGTTGTTTTCCAGTGTCGAGTCTTCATTTAATCATGTGATGAGATGATACGTGCATGACAGCGTGCACTAGGTCCGTCATAATAGCATACAGTGAGATACATTGCAACTACCCTACGCCACTGCTCAGGCCTGTACTGTAAGTACAGTACGACAGGTATGTGCCAGGTGTGAATATTTAATTTAAAGTTCAGTGGAATAGACCCACGCTGGTCACTGTCCATATGTTTCCATAATGTCCCACTCACACACAACAGACAGCCCCCAGATGCACACACTGCACAGCAGATACAACAGTGAATTTAACAGTATCAGGAGAAAAGGGACAGGAAAACCTCCAATTATTTTAATTCCCACTAGATTGCATACGATGACATTTTGTCTTCTTCATAATAATCTGTATAAGAATGAGAATCTGTAGCATAAAGACAAACAAAACAAATATAACTGCCAGGTTTTCCGCAGCGATGAAATGTGTCTTGTCCTTCCCGTGGAGTTCGTGCCATCGTCTCTTTCTGCTGGTGTCTGCTGCTTTGAGGAATCAGCAGTGTGGGGTTGTAATGGACTAATGAACAGCTGTCGCTGAATTTAAACACTCTCTCACACATACAGAGACTACCACGGTGTCCCTCACACAGATGCTCACAACACACACACACATACACACACATGCACACACACACATGCATCTCTTTAGTCGCTGGCCTTGACTTAGCAGCCACCCACAGGTTTCGACTTTGTGTGGGTCTGACCTCTAAATGTGCATTTGGCCGTGTGTTTATTTTGTGCATATGTGACATTTGTATAGTGTTTGATGTAAAAACTGGTGAAGACTAACAACTTCAAAATGATTCATTTCTATGTGGTTATAGATCTGTTTTTATCTCACTATTAATACGAGCTTTATATTTAACATTTAGAGGGAAATGACATCATGTACACTGAGTTCAAATGCAGAGGTCTGACAGTGACTTCACACATTCACATGTTTCTTCAGCACATTTACAGTAATATGTATTACAGCTATAATTTAATTGACCATTTTTTCCCATTGACATCAGTTTTTGGTATTTCTATTTTTGTTTTAGTTGTGACTGAGTCATATTACGTGATTTATACAGCTGATTTCTGAGAGCTTTAGCGAACGGTTTGGTCTATAGTTGTAGAGGAGCAAAAATGATAAAACAGACTGACTAATTATGCATGACAAAGGCTACGGTTACATGATAGCTTCTCATTCGGAATGAAATAAATCTGAATGAAATCATTTGGAATTAAAGTCTTTCCAGGTAGTTTACATGGGAAATATTCATTCCGAATGAGGGTTTACATGGGAGATCAGTTCAATCGCCTTTATTCAGGTCTGTGCAAGGTTTGGGGCAGGGAAGGTTTCTGATTGGATAGGGGGCGGGGCGGATGTTACGTGTTTACTTTACCGGAAGAAAGCACTATAGTCCTCACTCCAGATAACAAGATGTTTGACGACGCCGTTCTTAGTGCCTTTTTCAGGCTTGTTTTGCTTATATTCTTGAAGCAGCAGTACGACAACAACCTTGTTCTGCTAATGCTTCGTCTGTTGAGGAGGAGAAGGGAGGTAGAAGGTCGAAGAAGGGAGACAGAAGACCGTGCTGTGGCGAATGGAAACCGGTGAGTGCAACAAGTCCGACTGCTCTATCTCAGCTTGTTGCTATGCAGCCCGTTGCTATGCGCGCTATATACGTCATCGCACCAGAAGGGCAAGGAAACGAGCATGCGCAGAAAGACCGGAATGAATTTAAAGAGGAATGAGTGTATACATGCACACAAAATTCTTTCATTCGGAATGACAAGCGAAATAAACCACCCCCTTTAATCGGATTTAATTTTCAATCGGAATGACCGTTTTTCAATCGGAACGACCGTTTTTCAATTGGAATGACCGTTTTTCAATCGGAACGACCATTTACATGACCACTTTTAATCGGAATGGCCTTTCATTCCAATTAAAAGTGGAATTAAACTGTGCATGTAAACGTACTGAAAGAGCAGTTAAACCGAAGAAAATAATGGAAGTTAATAAAAATCTTTTGGTTATTTAAGCACCAAGCTCACCTGTCGAGAGAGACACACACATTTGTGTCTACTGGTGTCCATATGACAAAATTATGCACAGGTAATAGTCAGGCTCATTTTGTAAATTCAGCTTGAAATAATCTACTGTATCTTCTTGTTCTGCACTGACTTTAAAGGGACAGTGCACCCCAAAATCAAACATACATATTTTGCTTCGTACCTGTAGTGCTATTTATCAGCGTAGATTGTTTTGTTGTAAATTGCCCGAGATATCGACCGTGGAGATGTCTCCCTTCTCTCCAATATAATGGAACTAGATGGCAAAAAATACTTTTTACGCAACAGCATCTCCTGGTTACTAATGTAAGAACTATTTTCTTTCTACCGAACTACATCCACCAACCATTTTAACAGCAGAAGGAAGCGTGCATCAGAGTCCTGTGCTCGCTGATACCTGCAAGTATCTGGCAGGTGACCCACAAATAAGATGATTTGCTAGTGGTGTTTTGTCTTAATTTTATGTCCGGTTTAGATTCTGGGATAAAAACATTAACATGCAGGTTGCATCGCCGGTGTTGGATGACAAATATAAAATAAAATGAGAGGAATAATGATTTTATTTAATGTTTTTATCCTCTGATTGTTGACCGTTATTTTAATGTCTTCTTCTTATATACACATATGCCACCAGCCTGCCAAGGACTGCAGATGGATATGGCACATTTACGTGAGTTAAGTGATCAAGTAAATTAATGTGCACTGTCCCTTTCTAAATAAAATAAACATAAACACAAACTTTGTGTGTGGGCCTTGTCTTCTGGGCCAGCTGTGAGAGCTGCTTCAATCAGGTGCAGGCACGTTAACTGTGGAGATGTGCAGCTCAATATTATGAGAATAACCAAAAAATGTATCCATTTAAATTGTATTTCTTGAATTACCTTTGTTTTAAAA
Organism: Epinephelus lanceolatus; assembly: GCF_041903045.1. Lineage (NCBI taxonomy): Eukaryota > Metazoa > Chordata > Actinopteri > Perciformes > Serranidae > Epinephelus > Epinephelus lanceolatus. Next base: position 23,091,177 of record NC_135754.1, on the reverse strand, counting down.
TGTATTGTCAAAGTTTGACATGTATGAAATATCACTGTCTAACCACATTATTTGAACAGCTCATCCTTATGATAGGATTTGCAGTTTCGGGAAGGGCCGCAGATCTTTTGTCAGCAGGTGAGGTCGGGTTGCGGATGTAATTGGTCATATGGGAGGGAGAGGTGAGTTATCACACGTTGCAGTTCTGGTTTGCAAGCAGGAGTTAAAAATCAGATCTGTCCATCTACTGCTAGCTTACCTATCACCACTAAGCTAGCTAACGTTACAGCTCAGACGTGACATCTCTGTCTCTTCTCCATGAGTAGATGCACGCTTCCTTCTGCATGGTGATATGGTTGGTGGATGTAGCTCGGTAGAAGGAAAATATTTCCAACATGAAACTGTTCACAACAAGGTCTGTGGATTATCTTGAGTAACCAGGCCATTGTTTCTGGAAAGAGACATTAATGTTGAGTTTTTCAAATGTATATTTTGGCACTTTGAGCACCACAAGCTGAGTGCCATTTAGTTCCATTATACTGGAGAGGAGGCAGACACCTCTACAGCTGATGTCTCCAACACTCGGCAACTCACACCAAAACAATCAAGACTGATAACAGCGCTACAGGTAAAAGGAAAGATGTGTATTTTTGAATTGGGGGTGAACTGTCCCTTTAAAAAAAATCAAATCTATAGACATTGTAGTATCTACTCTAAAGTTGTCTGCAACAGATATACTTGAGACAGATATATTTGAGAGGTGTTGTATGTTTTGTACTGTATGTCTGAGCCTGAAACAAATGATAATCGTCTCTATCGTGGTTTTTGATTACATAATCCTGTGTACAGATATGGGGCATTGTGAGGTGATGGCTGTTAATAATCACTTTTATCCTGATTATGATGAGTTTGCCAAAGCTTGATAATTGGAGCTGTGCTGTATTATGTAAAGTAGCAACTGACAAACAACTGGCAATCATGTTCTGATAATTAGTTGGTATTAACATAACTCTCTCATGCCGTTTATCAGAAGTCAGATATATGTCACTGCCTTTCCCGTGGGTTAGTGCCCACTTTCTCTCCTACTCTTCTTTTTACATCTCTCTCTCTTCGCCTTTCTTCCTCTTCTTTTTTTTCTGTCTTGCCGATCCGTCTCCCTCGACCCCTCTTTGGATGCAGAGAAGAAGTAAACAAAATGGAGTGTGTGTCCCTGTGGCAGCCTTGAGACGAGGTATTGACATAGCAGCCCACGCCTGCTTTCTCAGATTAAAAGAGATTATGAGAAGAGGAATGAAGAGCAGAGCTCTCACTTCCCATCACCGCATGGGGGGAAGGAGAGGAAGGCAGGCGGGGGTTGGGGGGGGTCAACCACTGAATTGAAGAGAGACTTGAGGGTCGTATAGAGACATGTTGGTATGGAACACATGCTCATGCATATGCACAGATGAATGCATCGATGTGTATGCGGACATAAATACTAGCAGAGGACTGGTACCACTTCAGCTGCGAGTGAAGTATCAGATTCTCATGATCCAATGAAAATACACGTTTAACAATGTTCAATCTTGGAGCCCATCAGCTATCGGTCTGACGACTATAAGCCTCTGGGAGCAAGGGCCAATATTCCAGGCTGATCAGATGTAGCCAGCAGATATCCAAGCCAAAACATCCTCTTCCATGCGTCAGTCATTTTGGCTAATGTCCATAAGCAGATATCTGCATAAGAATGCAGATTAATTAAAAATAAATAAATAGATAAATAAAAATAAATCACTATATCATTGTCTGACAATAGTCAGTGGGTTCCAAGATTGCTTTATGGTCAGTGCATTCCACCTTTCCACATGGACTGTTTACCTGCTGCTCAAACGTGATGAGTCAGTACCTCTTGGGTTACAAATAGAAACCAGAACACTTTCAATACCAAAATCTTGTCCCGTTGCATACCAGTTCTGCATACATTTGCTGTTTATAGAGATGAATCTATGTCATGCAATAAGTAGTGATGAAACATAAGTGGATATAGGTCATTTCATAAGTCAACATTTTCTCACTCTCAACTCATCAAATACTAAAGCTTGGTCAGTGACCCTTAACTTCAAACTATGATGCTCTACATACCCCTCTAGTATCAGTTTTGTGTGTGTCAGTTTCCACAGTTTTACATGCATAGTGTCTTGAAAATAGACCTCAGTGTTCACAGGAAGTACTTGGTTAGGTTTAGGAAATGATTATGATTTAGGTGAAAATAAGGATGTCATGGTAAGTATGTCATGTAAGTTAAGTACATTATGTTAGCGAACTTAGATACGTAAGTTAAAATAGGTTAACGTTGACTTTTGGTTTCATACGGGGCATGAACCACGGTCTCTTAGGTGACAGTCATATGTTTGTTTTCACCCACCACAACCTCCTCCTTACGCAGACTTTGTTGCTCTTTACACTAAATCACCTGACTTCCTGCTTTGCTCCTGTCATTATTTCTACAGCTATTACTACAAATGTTACATAAACCAGAGTATATTGCAAATTTCTTGGTGGACTATTTGTAGCTACAGATTAATACACACTTGGTGCTCTAGTAAGTACTCATGGCAAAGGAGGAACAACTGTCCTGCTAATGGGGGGCGTCAGATCAAAAAATACTTGTATGCATTGTTCTAGAGGCCATGTACAAATTACGTACTTTGTCATTAAATCTGATGGACATTACCCACTTCAAATGTTATCAGCCCATTAAAAGGCTGTTATCAGTTGTCAATGGGAGCAGAGATTGACCAAACCAAAGGAGGAAGTCAGGTGACACAGTATAAAGTGCAACAAAGTCTGCATAGGAGGAAGTTAAATGGATCGATCAAACAAACCCAGGACTTTCACCCAGGAGAGCGCCGTTAGTGTCCCCTGTGAAAATAAAACTCTACATAATGTACCTAATTGATGTTACTTACATAACATAAGTTAACTTACACGCATAATTTAAGTTGCGTAACAAACATACTTACTAGTCCATGATCTTTTCCTAAACCTACCTGAGTTTTGGTGCCTAAACCTAACCTACTACAACTGTTTCACAATAACCATGTGTTGAAAACGTTTTGTTGGATATGAACCTTCTGGCCTACTGGTTGGTGCAGTTTGCCCCATCCGAAGGTCCAAACACATGAAACTGGCATCAAAAAACTAGTGGTGACGAAGGTGGACTATTATGTCGCCTCACGTCCCCCATGTCTCAGCCAAAATGTTGCACTTGAACACACTGCAAAGACTACAGCCAATGGCCAACTAGCATGTACGTTCTGTGCCTGTGTGAGAGGACATAACTCTCCATACCAGCTGGCAACGGTATTCGTCATTCAAAAAGGGAAACTGGAAGGCCAACAGCACTGATTCAAGATGCTAGTTAGCCAGTTAGCACATTAACAACACAACCTGATGTTGAAAGAACAAATGATATTCACCGTATGCTAGCTAACAATAACACAAACAGTTACAAATTGTTTCTGTCAAAGAGTTTAATGGCTAAGGCTATTGGTTAATCTTACCTAGTATAAAAAGGTTGTTTTGATATCAAGTCCTCTTGACTTATTCCATTTGTTTACTTTCCTCATTTCCGTTTCTCTTGTCATGTGCTGAGCTGGTGGTGGCAGTGGAATTTTTCTGACAGATGGGCTCATCAACTCCAATGCTGATTCAGCATGCTACTGCCAATGGTGCAGGACACACCACAAAAACTACGACGACAGACACTCACCGACAGTTGACAGGGAGTACGTTTACATACACAGTTAAGTCAAGCTACGGTTATAGTTTGACCAGGCCATTTAATTAGACTACTGTCTTTGTCCCAGTATACAAACGGGAATCGATTTATTGACCGAAGTATGTCTGACTCTGCTATGATAGGTGGTGATATGACCACTTTCAACTCATTAGTATCGGACCTGTTTCTGGTTGACCTATTATGCCACAGACTAAACAATCTACAAACAAGTTAGCTACAGTTAGCTAGCGGCAAACTAGTACTTTGGTGGACAACTTTACAGCTCTGTACATTTTGTCTGTCCAAAAATGCATGGCTGTGGATGTAGATTTCACCATGTTGTTACCGGCTTCTTCTTCTGTTACGCATTTAATAGTATTCAACTTCTGGGTCAAAGCCTGGGGCAGAAACTCTGGAGGGCACCCAGGCCGTTGGTAGTGTTAGTCTGACTTTCAGAAATTTAATTTAGTACGATTTCAGTTGGACTAACACAATAAATCGATTTCCTCTAATGATGTGTGTACTGTATGTACGGAGTGACCAACAGCTGACTATTGGTTTAGTGTGTCAGTCCTGACGCATTATAATGGTAGTGATAACAACTGATAACGTCCATTTAATGGGCTGATAACATTTGAAATGTGTGACGTGTTATAGCAGCAGGATGGTGTATGCCGGATTGACTCACTACTCACTACAATGCCAGTTTTCCTTGTGATGAAGAAACATGTCATCATCTAGTGCAATATTGTGGCTCATTTATGTGCTTTCAATCGTTTTTGGACGATAATGCTGCTTAATGGCAAGAAGGAATAACTTCTATCTGACATTTCATAATTCATTATTTGGTTGTATTTTTTCATGGGATTCAGTGATGATGAGAAAAAACAGAAAACATCACTAGACTTACCCTTTAACATACCCTGTGATGAAAATAGAGAAGCACAGCGGCAGCCCCAGCAGCAGCCACATTTCAACAGTGACACGGTTTGAAAAATGAAAACCAGTCAGCGAATGGGCAGCCATCACAGTCAAACATCAGAGCGAATGAGGAAGTGCATCAGCATCCACCAGGATGAATAAATCAACACTTTCCCCTGAATTAATCTCTCTCAAGTTGAAATTTTATTACAGATGAGCTTGGACATCTCCATGGTAACAGGAATTCCACCGCCATTCCCAGGTGGATTCACAACCAGCATGTATGGACTGACAGCGTGACACGCCGCATACACCGTACACCTGCGCAGACATACAGGAGGCACACACACATATTCTCATCTTCCACCTAAACACGCTGGACATTTTAGTCATTTTTAATGCTGCTGAATAAAATGTCAGATTCTCCTCTTCTTCTGTTCTTCACGAGGAACAGTCACACAGATTGACAGCTCAAGTTTTGCAGCGTTGTGCTTATTCAGGTGCACACACACACTTCCAGACACACAAAGAAACAGTCCACTTTGAGTCTGCTGTTTTCTTGGTCTTTCCAGTTGGCGGTGGCCAGACGCGGCAGAGTTGGCACAGCCAGAGTCGAAGTGCCAGGGGGAATGGAGCGCCACATGGCACGTTCATGGCAGGGCCAGCTGGGGGGGAGGGAGACAGTGAGGGTTTGTGTGTGTATGTGTGTGTGTGTGTGTGTGTGTGTGTGTATATGTGTGTGTGTATTGGATAGGGTGGTGGTGGAGGGGTGCTTTTGCATCTTAAATTCCACAACATCTGTTCAATAGGCAGCATCATATATACCACTGAAGCTGGTGTGTTTACAGGCAGCCACTGTAATTGGGGGTTGGTGTGTGTGTTAATGTGCATGTGTGTGAGCATGTGTGCCGTCTGTGCATGCATAGGTGTTGTCGAAAGAGCGGAGACAAGAGGAAGGGGGGGAGCAGTTCACCACAACAACTGGGTTACGAGCAATTTCAGAATCATCCTCATACAGACTCGTTGCCTGTGAACTAGCTGTGTACTGGTGCGTGGGGAGTCATCACTCTGTTCTCTCTTCTCTGGAAGTCCGCAGACAGACACTGAGTGGGCATGGAGCACCGGGGCAAAGGCTTCTCACCTCACTCGACGAGAAACTCAAGTCTGAATATGGCTCTTCCTTCACACATGGAGACGCAGGCACGCTCGTGCAAACACGCAAACACACACACTCATGCAGCCAGTCCCCCTCCTCGTCATCCCTGCTGGCACTTTGGGGAAAAGTACCCCCTCCCACCCCCATTTATCTGCCCCCACTCCACCCCCCCCCCCCCCCCCCACCCGTGGCAGCCGACGTCCCTCGCAGCGTGGCGTACCATCTGTTGCCCCCCCTCCCACCGCCCCACACCATTCCACCCTTCTCCCCCGAACCTCCTCCGCCTTCCTGCGCCATCCTTCCATCCTACACCTCTCTAGGCTGGCTCCACCAAACACGAGGATTTTAAGCCTCACTTTTAATGAAATTACACACACATATATACCACTTCAATACACTATATTTCGCAAACAGCTCACTCATGCTTCAGTACAGGAAATTACAGTAAAAATAAAATGCAAGTGCACCACTCGACGGCGTAAATCTACACGAACGTGACGCTACATGCAAAGCTCAGATGAAGTTGTACAGCAGGAGAGGACACATAGGGTCTGCTGATTGCTCTCATGAATGTTTAATCTGCGAGGCTCTAAAAAGGGATGAAGTCTGTAAAACCTCCTCCAACACCTCCAGGCTAAAAGTGAAGCCATGCCAAAAGCCTAATTAAATGTTTTTTAAACCTTCCCCCTTGGAGAGGACACAGAGTAGTTTCACCCCAAAGTGTGTGTGTGTGCCACTGAGAGGTTGGTTATTATGGACTGTGTGTATCCAGCCAGCTTCAGAGGGGCAGTTCATGATATTGTTGTGTACCTGGGTATGCTAAATGTGTTAATGCTCCCTTCACTACATGATCTTTATCAGCGATTTTTGAAGCAGGAGCAAAAATAAAGTGAGTATTTGATTTTCTTTGCTGGATGCAGAGCTCATTATTATTCACAACATAATTGTTTATGGGCTCTTTTGTGGTTGCTTTTTTTTAAGAGAACGTAGTAAACACAATATGTTAAATGCATGAACTTAAGCTTAACTTTTTAATGATTTCTTATATCGTGATATCCTTTCAAATCCACATAAAATGTCAAGCTGATTAAAAACTTTTCCAGGGTTTTAGCAGCTAATTCACCACAGTAGAACTCAAGCATCGATAAAGCCATGCCTGAATACTGAGTGCCGCCGCTTGGTTGTGATTTCCGAAGAGTCACGGCCTGAACAATATGCCAAAAAACACTGAAGTCTGCGGAAAGACGCTGGCAATCAGGCGCAGGGTCATTCCAGTTGATTCAACTGATTAAAGCGACAAATTAAAATTTATACGCCGCATTTGCCAAATTAAAAAAGTGGAGAGACTCCTGACCTTCGTGAACAGTCTTCCCTGTCTCTGACACATGGTTTGAAAAGAGCTGGAAATATGGACTGGGAGAGTTGACATTCAAATGTGCATGTTTGGGCGTCAAATTTAGACGGACATATTGATTTGACACTGAGCAGATACTGGCCTCTCATCAGTTATTGCCCAGTCTGTGCAATCTACCTGCATTATAATGCAGATTCCTCCTGTCATCACGGTTTAATAATAATAATAATGATGACAATTTGTACGACTTAATTCTACTTTTGAAGTCCTTATTTGTGTTTTTATTATTGAACGTACAGTCGGTTATCCCACTGCCAAGCTACATCTCATTGGTTTCCCATGTTGTAAATGATTTTTTTTTAAATCATTCCAGCAACAATACAAATCCTGGGAAACACTGAATCCTCGCCAGGTTTTTGGCATTAAATGGTCAAATCAAAAATACAGCTAATGCTGGCACAAAATGCTGGCGACTGGCAACTTGAGTCTAAAAATAACGGTATTAGTCTTCAAAAACTCATATCTGACGAGCCCCTTGTGTGTGTGTGGGCGGCGGATGAGTGTGGACAGCAGAATGTATCTAAACAGAGGAAGATGGATAGACAGCGAGAGGGCCACTGCTGTTTGTCCATTCATCTCAGGTGGACGTGGAAGAGCTCAACAATGACAGCTCATCCATCAGCCACAGGGGTACTACTGAGCCTCCTGGAACACTCCCAAAAACCATCTTTATCCATCATGCATCACTTCTCCTCTTCTCTTTGGTCTCATGTTTTTGTCTACACGTTTTGTAGAATATTTAATTTTTTGGAAAGGGGGGTTAGTTTTGGGTTTGCTTTTGTGTCTGTGTGTGTTGCTGACAAGTGGCCAAAGCTCAGCTCTAATGTGTGGAAGGGAAAAAAGATTGGATATAGACAGAGAGGAGAGGCCCAGGAAATGGTTAAAGTAGACGGAGAAACAAAAGTGAGAACCCAAGGGAGCAACAAAGACAAAAGTGAAGGGTCAAGGAGTGAATTGAGGAGGAGAATGACAATAAGAGTGTGTGAAGAACACGTGTGTGTGTGTGAGGGAAGGAAGGGAGCGAGCGAGAGCAAGGTAAGCAGCGACACAGCAGCTGTCGACCTAATTCCTTCTTAACGCAGTGCTTGTGCTCTGATTAAGAAAGCGATCTGGCCTTTAATTTCCTCCCGACACCGGCTAATGCTCTGTATCTCAATCGCCTTTCCTGGCCCTTCCTCTCAAGACTGCTACACAACAGCCTGCATCAGCCTGCGTTCAGCCAATCAGTGTAAGAGACACAAAAAAGGAAAAAGCAAAAATGTAAAATTATGATACACATATTTCCAAAACATAGAAAGACATAACATGGACGGAAGTCAAAACAGAAGTCCTCCGTTAAAGGGTGAAATATTGTTATGTAACGACAAATTTTAACCCTGATAACTAAAGGTGTCAAAGCCACAGCAGTGTGATAGCAAGACAGATAACATCTTAACTGTCTTCTGGAGGGAGAACCCATTGAGCCTGGTAATATCTGGTATTAACGTGTGTCTTGACACCATGTCAAGTTCTCTTCTTTCAAGATACACGTCCGTTTTCACAGGAAATTTACCGTTGACATACAGTCTCTTTCAAAATAAACACACTACATTGGTACAACACTGCAAATTTACGCCTTTTTTTCCTTCAACAAAAAAAACACGTGGTTAGGTTTAGGAAAGAAGAACAGGGTTTGGCTTTAAAATCTTACGGGACACGAATACTGATCTCTCAGGTGAAGGTCGGTGTCTGTTGGACCCATTCACCATCTCTCCTACCCACCCTACTCAGACTTTCGCTGCCTTAACTTTCGTCTTTGTCCTGCTGCGTTTCCCCCTAACGCCACCGGACGCTGTTATGCTATAACAGCAACCGGATGCGTATCATGCCGTCGTTAAAGGACGCCTTTTTTCGTTGGTTTCTGACGCCGCAAGTAACTGCCCAATTGCCGGATTTCGACGACTTCGGAGTGAGACCGTGCTCACTAAATACAAGCGTTAACGAGATCAAGATGCATTCGGATACGATCACTCAAACCACTTGCTGAGATGGTCTGGGACACATTTAACCACATGTTTTGTAGCGTAAATGCTAATGTGTTCTGATGTGTCACCCACAAGAACTATGTCATCAGAGCAGGATGTAGTGATTGTTTTGGTCACTATAACTCAGCCATTTTACAACAAGTTGAATGAAGTTTTTCATGACCTTTTGTCGTTTTGCTCTGTGAAAAATGGACATAATTACTGGGACCCTTCAGCCCTCAAGCTTAAGTGATGTTGGCAGTAACAAAATCTGAACACAAGTGGTCAGGGGAGATGCATGACAGACAATGGCGAGCCTGTTTATACCAGGTATAAACAGGCTCACACTCTCTTCCATGTAAACACAATCAGTGTCTCCAAAAGTGTAAGAGTTGAATCTTTTTCTTTGGCACGAGTAAAACTAAACAAAACTCAAGAAAGACCTTCGAATTTCAAAGTCATCACATGGTTATCAGTGTCAGACCATTAGCTGGTACCCTCTTGCACCAGTCGAGTTACACAGTCACATTAAATCATAGTGTGGGTGGGCGCAGAGAAAATTATTTAGTCCAGACTCATCTAGGACCTTTAGATTGTCAAATGCTTGCAAAAAGTAGTTACACAACATGCTTGCACCACAATTTACTCATACAACTATTCACCGACTAGATGACCTTATTTTGACCCCACATGTGTTGAATACTTGTGATTGGGTGGGCCTGATTTTTCAAGTTGGATTGCCCAACCTTCAACCTTAAGTTACACAGCAATGCATGAATCTGCAAGAACCAGTAACCAGTAACCTGGTCACTTTATAAGGTAGCTACTGTGCTTTTTATATTGTATTTTGTACTATGCAGTGTGTACATACCACCTCTATTATGCTAGGCACATTGATTTACTGTAGTCTGACATTGCACCTTGAATTTTATTCTTATTTATTGCGTCTACTTGTTATGTGTAGGACTACAGATGTAAGTGATTAATGTCATTGCACATTGTCCTCTTAACTAAACTAAACCTGCACAAATAAGACAAAAAGAAACTGTGTAATTCTCATAGCCTCTACCAAGGGTGAAATGCACCCATAACTGCGTTGCCAAGTACATAGCATCTCGGGGTGCCTGCGCTATTTACACGTATTTAATTAATATGTATACATTTGGCACAAAATTAGCCCCATTTTATGCAAATGAGTCTCACTGCAAAACCAGTGCAACTCACAAAGATCAGTGCTCACAGGCATTTATAGTGAAATTCTTAGTGTTTTCAGAGAGTTGGTGTTAACTGAGTAACTGGTAATCATGCCATCTTCTTTTATAGTCTGACGGTGTGCGTTTGAAAACACCAACAGCACTGACAGACTGGGATATGAAATCCCAAATACAGTTTTTCTGTTATGTCCTGAAATTTTGAAAAATGCTTCAGCAGCTCATCGGTCAGGATCTGTTGATCATTGTCTAAAACATTTTTTTTCTCTCTGTGTCATTGTTCTGCTGTAGTATATTGCTGAACTCCTCTGCCCCTACTCCAACTCTCGATCTCTTAGAGCCTCAGAACATTGTCATTTAACTGTCCCGCGATCAAGGCTGGTGGGTAAGGGAGATCACGCCCTTGCCGTAGCTGCTCCAATGGTTTGAAATAGTCTTCCACTCTCAATCAAATCCTCTCCCTCCACTGACACTTTTAAGACAAATCTTAAAACGTACATGTTCTCAATGGCCTTTGGTTGTGTAGAGTGGTTTAATATCTTAGTACTAATCATCTTTTTTACGTACAGTATATAATTGTTCTTACTGGTGCTATTTTGTTTTGTTTTAAATTTGTGTGCATTTTATATTGCTATATATTTGTTTGTCATTCTTGTATTTTGTGCAGCGCTTTGGTCAACTGCAGTTGTTTTTGAATGTGCTATATAAATAAACTTGATTTGATTTGATTGTTCGGTCTACTTTGTACTGTGTTCACAAAGACAACATCTGAACCTTGATACATGGAAAAGTGTAATCAGATGCAAAAAAAAAGGGGCAAATTGCACTCAGTTGCAAAATTTTATGAGCATGTTTGTGCTGTAATATCATTAGATTAATATATTTTACTAATCAGACCTTAACAGGTAGCGGTAGCAAGTGATGTGCAATTCATGGTCAGTCTTTGTGGTTTCATCCTATTTTGTATAAAGTAACCAACTCCTACAACACTCTGACTATGTGGCCAGCATGTGATATCAAATTTAAACAGACTTAAGACGCCACAGCTGAAGAAGAGACAGAGAGACATTCAGCTCGGTTAGCCAAAATCCAAAGAGGTGTTAAACTTGTGCTTCTCACCACTGGAACTGAAGAACATTGTTTGAAATACAAGAAAATCCATGCAGCACACACACATTCAGAGAGGAAATGTCTACACCTGAGTCATGGGTATGGTGAAAAGCAAGTTAGGGCAAGAAACATGTCGGCCTGTGTGTGTCACAGCACAATGAGTGAAAAATGACAGAAGAGTTTGCTCGATGAGACTCACATATCCATGCTACTCTATATAAAGAGAAAAAGTGTGGTTGAGTGGACAGCCCAAAGAGTGGAAAGATAGGGAGGGTTACTATTAAATACAACAAAACAAAGGGACACTTCCACCCTTCATGCAACACAACATTGTGTTGCCTAATCACAGACAGGGAGGTCTCACTCTGTTCAGACAGAGGAAGAAACTTGCAGCCCATCAAGCTAATCCCTAATGCCACAGAGCACTTTCTCAGTTTATGTTCCTGCACAGTTTTGCATCCTCACATGGATGCTAAGGACAAGAGACAGAAAAGATGCTTCAAAGTAAGAATCAGATCCTGACTTGGCCGGCAACGAAAAAATGGAAAGTCCACAAATTTACAAGAGAAACAGCGTATCATGTCCAATTCTACGCAGGGCCGCACATTAGGGGGCAAAAGGGGAAAGCTTTCAGGGACCCAGATGCAAGGAAGGGCCCATGGAGATTGGTCATAATCATGTTCATCCTAAAGATAAACAATGATAACTAAATTTTATTTTGATCCAAAATATTCACCACCACTTTTTAAGCAACAAAAATAAACATTGTATTTATTTGCATCTGTTTGTGGAAAAATGTAGGCAGAGAAATTTACTGTTAATCGGTAAACTAAGTGAATTTCCTTGCTATGCAAGGTCCTGCACATAAATCAGAATGCCAGAAAAAAAGATGGAGCTGGATAGATTGTCCAAAACTGTAAAACATTTTTAGAGAATATTAAAAATGAGATAACAGTCATTTTAGATGTTGATTTACCTATGAATCCACTGAATTATATGTTCACTATAGGGGTAATTTGTAAGGGTGCTATACTACTATTTTCAATTGCAAGGTAGATTATAACTAGTTCTCAGATGCAAAATCAACCTGTGGACACTGTGGACTAAGAGACTGAGACAGGTGTACGTAATGGAAAAAATGACTGCACAACTGCAAATGCAAAAGGACATTTTTGTACGGAGTTGGATGCCTGTAATTCGGTATCTGACTGAATCGAGGAATACATCTGCCTTTTTCAATTTCTGTTCTCTCCTTTTTGCTAGTGCTATTTTCTTGAAATCGTGTTTTTTTTCCCTCTTAAGAACTTTGAATTGAACATGTTGAATGAGCTTTGTTGCCAAGGAACATCTGAGATTGTATGTGATCAATGTCATCTCTTGGCACTACATAAAATAAGTTTAAAAAATAAAAAGAGGAAGCGGGAAGGGGCTTTAAAACTAAATAATAATGTAATGACCAACTTATGTCAGTCAGCTCAGAAAGCTGCCCACAGCCAGGCTAACGAGGTGAACGATAGCAAGGAGGCTAATGCTACAGCTAACGTTACTAGCAAAGAGGTAGCTAGCGTCACGTGTGTGTTTCGTAGGAGAGACAGAGTATGCACATTTATTGATATGAGTAGAGCAGAATTGGGGAGGGCCCATTCATTGGACAAGGTCCGGTAAATCCAGTCATTTCTGTGGGCAGGCCTGAGACTATAGCAGGGCTTGATCGTGAAATATGTTTAAGTTTTGAGGCATCAATGTATTACTGAACAGGGACCCAAAGTGTCAAGAGCCCCCTTCTGGCCTGCGAATTGTCACTTGAATTAACACATGCCAACCAGGACGAGACTCAAAATGACCACAAAGAGATGTGAAGGAACTGCAAAGAAACATTAAATAACTACAAAGACACACAAAACCACAAAAAAGAGGCAAAACCACCACAAAATCTGTGTCTTGCTACTCTACAGAAGAGGTGGTGGGGCCTTTTGCGTATCTGTGCACAGAGGCCCACTGTCTCATAATCTGCCCTTGTCTTGAGGTGCATGTTTCTTGTCATCTACATAAAAAGAGAGAGTAGCTATAACTTCTAGGTGATATAATAGAATCATTTCTCCTGTGTTAGCATGGAAAATCAGCTGCTTTAGATGCTTTGGACTGTCAGTCCTCCATGGAAATGTTCACAAATGTCTCTCTGATGAAGTAAGGAACATTGTGAACACCTTGCAAACATGTAGCCTACTTTCTGTGTGTATGAAGCATCGTCATCCCAATAAGTGACAGCTAAACTGTAAAACAGGATGGGAAAATTTTGGGACAAGACTTTTGAGACATTTTCGTACATGTGTAATAAAACTACAGACCCAGAGTTGCAGCTGGCAATATATGGTGTCTCTCCCGAGCCCAGATCCCTGCTTTCGCCTTTTTTTTTTAATCACTGCTAGCAAGACGTCTCTTTCTGTACAACTGGAGGTCTGACTTGCCCCCTCTGTTTGGATGCTGGGTCAATGATGTCATGGCTCACTTTAAGTTGGAAAAGCTCAGAATTACCACTCCAGGATCAGTCATTGAATTATATTCCTGGACTATTATAATGTCTATACTTCAGGAAATGTGATTTAATGCCTACGTGTGCCTATTCTAGTATTCTTCACTTGTTCGGGTCCATTCTGTTGCTGTTAATTCACTTGCAATACCTGATTATTATCATTAGACAATCTTGACTCTGTATATTTTGTATATTCATGTGAATTAAGTGTATTTAGCTGTGTTCATTTGGGTTTAGAGTATATATGCACCATGTTTCTTGTGTCTTGGTTGTTCTAAAAAAAACAATAAAAATAATTGAATAAAAATAATGAAATTGTAAAACAGCGAAAAAATGGGAGGATAATAATGAAAATGTGACAATTTTAGGAGCTTAAGCATAAAGGAAATGCAGAAAAGTCATTTGAAATGCACCTGTTTAATTCATAAAGCAATATTCCGAACAATAATAAGAGTAATAAAGGGGATAGAGTGAAATATAATTGCCTCTCTTAGCCTAGACATTATTTTGTTCTGCTTAACGCTCTGAGACCCACAGTAGACCCATTGTTGTCTTGTTTTTGGGGAGGACAGGTAATCTTTAGGGGGAGATAGCAGATCAACAGTGTCTGCCGTGTAGAAGTGATATACATCACCTGAGGGCCGGGAACCTGAAGATTCATTTGAGCTGCATTTCAAGTTTTTCTAGTACAGGGGCTTAGAACATTATGATGGAAGTATATGATGGCCGTTTCCATGTTTAATTATGTCTCACAAGTTGTTGCAGCAATTGACACCATTTGTTACACAGATCTGGTGTGAAGTTGAAGCGTTTCTGACCACTCGAGAGTTGATAAAAACTGTCAAAAATCCCTCCAAAACACCACATTAAAACAAGAGGTGTATTGTATTGAGACTCAAACTGGAACAGAGCGGTATCGAGAGCTTACACGGTTATTGAATTTGTCATTTTTCTTTTGTTTCCTCTCAAAGTGGCAGAATAAACATTCAGCTTATACGCTGTGGACCAAGGATTTATCTCAGCACAGACACAAATATAAGAGTGGCGATAAAGCTTTGGTAAACACGAGGTGTGTGTGTTCAGTACACACACACACACACACGCATGCACACGCGGCATTCGGCCGGCCATGTGGAGTGTATGTGAGAGAGGTGGCGTTGCTAGGAGCACCAGGTTGTGTGCAGACAGTGGTAACAGAGTAGAGACGGCAGCAGCAGCCTGGCAGTGGAGAAGAAAGGAGTGGAGCAATGCCAAGAAGATTCCCCCTGAGAGACTGTAGGACGGGGAGAAAGAGACAGACAGACAGAGAGGGAGAGAAACACGGAGAGGGCACGCTGATATGATCATCCACTGAGTGGTATAAGAACAATTTACCAAGGCAAACATCTGATGGGTGATATCCCTGCACTCTGACTTGGATATAACTCTAAAACGGTCATTAAAAAGCCAAAAAAAGCCCACTTATTATGGCATGGATGCGAGGAAATGGTGATGGCGGAACAGCAGGAGGGGGAAGATGGCTTACAAGGTTGACTGGAGGGATGAGAAAGAGAAAGAGAAAGAGAGAGATGGAGTCAATCTGTTGGGGCTCATGTTCGCCGTCCCTCCTCGTGTCACCCATCCGTCAGATAAACTGTTAGCCTATTTCCAACCATGCCCACGTCACTTCCTCACCTCTGTGTGTCACCCTGCTGCGCCTCTCCCTTGTTTTCTATTTGTTGTCTCCTTTTCCAATTTCTCTCTTCCCTCTTCCTCCTGTGCTCTTCCTTCCCTTATTTTGTCTTTAAATGGGGAGTCGTGTGAACAGGCTATGCAAATGAGATGGTTATTACCCCACTGCTCATCAAGCCGCGCAGAGGAGACATTAATAGGCTGATGAATATGCATGTGAATTTGTTAATTAAGTTAATTATTCTGCTGAAAATGCATTCGTCTTCCAAGGACATCTTCCCCAGGATTTCAACCTGCTCCACTCATTAGTCATGCGATATTTCATACACAGAGTGAGAAAGAGAGAGGGAGGCAGACAGTGGGAGGGAGAATGAAGGGGAGAGGAGACAATGCTGTTTTTGGAAAGTGGGTGCCATGAACAGTTGGGGTTGTAAAAGTATGGGGTAAAAATAATGTATCTTAATGTCATCGGTGCTCACAATGGGATGTGCAGTAACTACCCATAATAGCAAACCACATCCCGCTTTCCAGATATGGCACATTATTCCCAAACGCTGGAGTTTATACTTTCAGAGTTTTCAGCATCTTTTTTCGCGGCTGCTGCTACCTCACTGGTTACTTCTCCCTAATTGCTTATTAAAACCCTCTTAAATGAACTTTTTGTGCCAACTTTCCAACACATTAATTAATTGTTGTAGCCAATTAAGTGCCGTTGTGCAAATGAGCCTCATCACAAATGGTCCTATAGGGCCGACCCCTCCTTTCTCTCTCCCGCTCCCTCTGTCTCTTGCACTTCCCTCCCTCTACCACCCTCCCAGCTAGTCTTCCCAGCTGCCCTTGCACTTCAAGGCACTCGGTGCCAAAGAAGCAGAAACTGTGTCCTGATAATGCTTCACTGTTTTCTAGACCGTTTCCAGCCTTCAGGGCTCACTGATCTCCAAACTTGTATGATAGGTGAAAAGCAAAAAAGGCTCAGTGTATTCTTTCTGTTTGGCACGTTCACACAAGAATCAGCTCAGTAAAAAAACTGCTTGTAAACCCAAACCGGCAAACCATATCTGTTATTTTCATTGTCTGGTTAATTTATCTGCCATCCATGCATCATCCAGGAGGCAAGTATGCATCAAATAGCCTGTTTTTTTTTGTTTATTCACATCAGGTAAAATGTGAGTTCACCTAGAGAGATGGTGGAAAAAGGAGGGTAGTCGACTTCAAAGCGCTCAATAAGGTTGCCAAGCTGTTCACACGTCTCCATCCCCTGTGTTAAAACTGGAAACATGCAGAGGAAATCAAATACATGTGTTCATAGAGATGTTACACAGCCGTCTCCTTCAGCACCATACGATTTGACAATATAAGGAAGTCAGGAACAAAGGACGATCAGATCTGTTTGTCCATCTATGCACAATATGTAGGTGTATGTATATTCACCAGCACATATTGTTCACATGTAGGTGTATGTGTGCATGTATTAATTCACCATTTTACAGCCGGGTCTCTTGTGTTGTGGTATGATCAGCCATTTTTATCTGGAGTAAATTCACAATAGAAAACAATGTAAAAATGTGCTATATGTAAGAAAATGCGGTCATGTAAAGGCTCAAAGTAGCAATCAGCGTAATCACAGAATTCAGACAGCATATGGTGCAAAATGTGACGGACAGATCGGCCTAATTCTGTTGAATTATTTCCAAAGCTATAAACAAGAGAGCACTAAGAATGTCCAGGTGATAGAGTTGGAAAGACACCATGTTTGGTCAGTCAACATTCCTTAACTTCTTTTTTTTTTAATGAGAAGCTGTGGCGTTATTAATCCGTAGTTAGGTAATATTACAAAGCTGTAGCCATTGGAGTCAACACCCAACCCCACCTACTATATGATATTATTCATCAAAAGCATGCACAGCTATACAGTATATTATAAATTACTCATACGGCGCAACATAAATGACACTTTGCGCAGACTTCATGTCAGCTATCTGACAAATATCACGTAATAAAGGCATTAATGTTAGTTGAATACGCCTGTTCGCTGCATTTTTCTGGGGTACGACAACACCACTCTGACAGAATTGCAGCACACTGTAAAACCCCACCAGTGTTAATAATAATGGCAATTTGTTAAGTTTATTTATGATTATGATTACATTTGCTAATGATTATTTCTGACAGTGGTGCGTGGTGCCTGCTGCAGAACAGTTTCTTTTGTTTGTATGTTTTATCAATATCTTGGGAGGGTGTTTGAATATCTGGGGGGATTTGTCTCTACATATGTGTATATATATATATATATATATATATATATATATATATATATATATATATATATATATTATAATTACTACCTTGTGATGAGGGTTGCAGAAATTCATTGAAATATGATTCAAATATTACTCATATTCATATACAATCATATTCCAGGTGTAAGGGAACATGTTTATTTGGTGCAGACCCCAGCAAAAATCACATCATCATCATTTTTTCAGTGAAAATAAAAAGCAAATATTACAATTTTCCCCTAAAATTGCAGCTCATGTCAAAATATATGCTTAAGTAGTCCCAATATGATTTTTCTTTGCATATCGTGCAGCCCTACTTCACATTTCTACATCATGATGTTAACAACATGAAGTGACACCTCTCTCAGAATAGGGGCTGAACTTTCTTTTCTTTCCCCTCCATGTCTGGCTCTGCCCACTCCACTGCCATTCGGACGTGGCACTGATACACCCACCAGGAGGATTAGGGAAGGTTTAGCGATGGTGCCAGCCTCGCTCCCTGTGCCACCCCTTCCCTCGGCACAGAAGGGGGTCCCGCTTGGCATGGCAAGGTGAACTAGCCTCTGATTGATGGGCATGGTTTCAGCCCGCTACTGTGCTCCCCAAGGCCCGTGCCTCCCTTTCCTTTCTCCTACTGCTGTCTTGGCAGCGGTGCCCACCTCCTCTTCCATGCCAGGCAGCCAGCTAAAGCTCCTGGTGGGCACATCAATTACATAGCGGCACCTCCCCTCTTTTCTCATGTCTATCTGTGGGTCTGTCTACTGTCTCAGACGATGCCAATCTGGTCCCTCTCCATCTCCACTGCTGTCTATAGCTATCTCCTGTATGTGTGTGTGTGTGTGGTTTTATACCCATGTTCACAAATATATCTTTGCATATGCACAAATGCACATGTATTCATGCACACACTCGTGCTCTCTCTCTCAGGCAGGTCATAATGGTTGGTGGGAAAATCCTCCCCAGAGAGCACTCATTGCCACAGGCTCAGCTGTACAATAGGCTCAGGTGTGTGCATGTATGTGCATGTGTGTGTGGTTGCCTGTGCATGGCTGCTTCTTGCTGTTTGAAAATGTCTTTATCTGCTGCTTCATTATCTAATGCCTGTGATTTATAAATGAGGGTATCAAAAGTACAAATTGTAGAGGAAAAAGACAATCATCATGTTCAGACTCTGCTTTATTCTGATTCTGGAGTCGATTAGCATGAATATTTCAACCTTCCTTTGGATTTTGGCGGCTAGTTGCTCTTGGCATATCATGAATCATTTACTCGCGGCGATCGTACGCCATCTGGAGTCTTCATCAGATCATTGTATTTTATTTTAAGCAGTGAAGTCAAGGGATTTGATTTGGTTTTAAAGGCATAAAGGCAAAGGCATTTTTCTCTTTAAATTATATTGATTAATAATCAGAATTAATTGCAGAAACGCTGCAATTCGGCAAATAAAACCTGCATTATTATAATAATGTTCGGCTAAATTAGTATATTGATTAAATAAACATATATAGTGAAGATAAAGACACAGTTATTGACAAATTAGCTGGACTTTAGTGGAAACACATTAGCAAGAGAAACGCGTTTGTCACTCACCCGTTTAGGAGTATGGTACAGTACGGAAGCCCGGACGGGGAATCTGGGAATCCGAAGCGGGGAAACTGAAACAGCTAGCGGGGCACAATGGCGGCGGGGCCTGGTGTTTCTATGCAGAGCGGCAGCCCGGCGAGAGAGCTTTCTCTGTCGGTGCAGCAAGCAGGGAACCAGACTCATGGAGAGCGGGTCAAACCTGAAGATATAACAGGTAAGAGGGTGCTTTTATTTTGTTTGTCTGACTCATTTTAGTCGCAACAATCTAACTTGTTGGATTCGGCGACTTAAGCTAACGGTGGCTAACAGCTAACGTAGCCGAATCTTTAACGTTAACGTTTCCTGTTACGTGTGTTTTTGACATATAAATTAGGTGACTTTACATCACCCTGTAACTTATATATTGGAAACGCTGTATCAGTGAAACAAAAGACGACAGCTCTGGACAAGGTGTCATAATTTGGTAAAGTGGCAGCTAGCTTCTTGTAGTTAGCAAGTAGTTAGCAGCTTGCTAACATCAACTTTGCAAGACACTAACATTAGAAACCTAATAAAGGTCTCTTAAAGTAATTTATTGGCACCAAACACGTTTGCCGTACTTCAACTAGAGACTAGTTAGTGTTGAACTAAGAATACAAGTCGGCTAACCTACCCAATTTGAGCTAACAAAGCTGTAGCAATGTAAATTAGTAGCAGCTCACTATGACAGATCATGATAAACAAAACATTAGCCTCTGGTTTCTTAACACCTTTTGTAGTTTTAAGTGATGAATGGTAAGTGTTGCGGTTTCGGGATGTCACGTGACTTGATTGATACATTTATTTATGTTTAGTTTTGATTTTCGGGTTGTACTCATTGCGAGAAATGCTATTAATGCCCCCGATAATCACAGTTTACGGACACATAATTATGAACACACACATGTGTGAACTGTACTGAGAGAAACGGTGGTGCCTTTGTTTTGGTTTGTGGAGTAACCAGTCATGTTTAATTGCTGCTCATAGCCACCCTTCATTTACGTTACTTACTACCTAATAGTGTGTAGTTTGGATTCACTCAGCTGGGATTCCTGCACTCAGTTCAGTTGCTGTTTTAATCAAATTCTATAATCATAAATAAATAAAAAAAAAAACTAGAAACTGCATTTCCTGAGTTGATTGCCCATGTAGCACATTATACACTTAGTTCAGTTTATATGGTACACCTAGCTAAACTTCATGCAGTCTAGCAATCCTGCAATAAATCCAACTTTCACGAAGGTAGTAGTGTTTTTGACAGGTGGTGATTTAACTTGATGATCATTGTGGAAGGGATGTAGTTTGTGGTGTACCTATTAAACTAGCAACTGAGTGTATTTTGTCTACAGCTGATTAAAAATAAAAGTACTTCTTCATATACACATACTGTATAGGGTATATCTGTAATGAGATGGTTGGTTGCATCCTGTATACTTGGTTATGTTTGTTACAATAACGTCTTAGAAAAAAAGTGCTGTGGATGAAGAGTGGCTGTCAGTCTGTTACAGTTATGTTGTTATAGCATGATTAGATTTTCTGTAGAGATGTTTATAAGATGTTTGAAACTTGTGATCAACAATGATTAATAGTTCATTTGAAAAGCAAAGTGAAATTAACATTAAGGGAACCTGCATTTAGCTCTGAGCGTAGATCATCCCCCAATGTATTTAGTTTAAAAGGACTGAGATGGAGTGGTATTTTGGGGCTCGCTGTGAATATCCTTAAAATTTAGCACAATCAATGTGTCAACTTGGGTTTTTGTGTACCATGTATCTTGTGAATTGCATCTGCTTTCAGAGGCGGAGAGGCAGAGTCGCATGGCTGCTTTGCTGGAGAGGCTTCATGCCAAACACAACGCTTCACGACCATGGCAGGAGACCTGCAAGGTCG
Organism: Epinephelus lanceolatus; assembly: GCF_041903045.1. Classification (NCBI taxonomy): domain Eukaryota; kingdom Metazoa; phylum Chordata; class Actinopteri; order Perciformes; family Serranidae; genus Epinephelus; species Epinephelus lanceolatus. The sequence goes on along the minus strand of NC_135754.1, from coordinate 23,069,648 downwards.
TGCGTCAGGCCATGGTGAGACAGAAGCATCTTTCAGTGAGAGAATGATCTGTTTGAGTCACAAAGCTCGTCTTTAAGACTATGACATGTTTCAGTATTGAACATTGCCTTAGGATCTGTATGCTCCTCAGATGGTCAGACCTGAAATGACAATGTGAACTTTAACAAACAGCAAGCAGGGCGGGGAAAAAGGTCAGCAGGGTTGCAAGATCAAGCTGCTAAAGGTGGCTTGCTTCTTACATTCTTTCATCATGAAAAGGCAACAACCAAAACTTGATAAACAAGAAGTCTCCCCCACACATTCTCACTCCAATATTAGAAATCAGATTAGCTCTACATAAGGTGAAATGTACAGTATCTATTCACGGTAGTATAGAAATGCTGTGTCTCCCCTTCATTGAAATACATGGGGACTGATTCAACCTAAGTTTTATTGGGATCATAGTGGCAGGTACTACAGGTAGGTCACAAACTTAAAGAAAAAGGTTTTTGTCATTCCCTTGGGGGGGGGGGGCGCGCACTTTTCCTGCACCAAAAATAATAAATCACTTCTGTTTCTCCTTAGGTGAGTAAAAACATTCACACAAGCACTTTCTAAAGACCCTGAAAATGCCATGAACACACATATAATATCCATAATTAATCTTTAAAAGGTGTATTTGACAGTCCCTCATCAGTACCCATGAGAGACTCACCACCAACCTGTTCAATAGACATTAATATCAATTTATCACTTAAATTCACAAACAAGTTTTTACTTTAATAACTTAGGTGCTGGGCCTCTGAAACTAAAGTAATGACATTTAAATCCCTGAACTATAGTGCTGAGTAAGGCAGTGAACAAAACCTGAACATCATCTTGTTGATAAAGCACTTTTGTTTTGTCTCAGCTATTATCTTATGCCTCTGTTTTTCCTCATGGTGTCTCAGGAGAAGCGCGGTGCGATGAATGCTGCAGGTCACCAGCTCCTGCTCACCTGCTTGGAGACCCTGCAGAGAGCGCTGAAAGGTGAGGCTGTCAACTCAGAAACATAAAGGAGAGCAGGGCAACATTTTCCGTTAGAGTGTGTGTCTTTGCATCATTAGACAGGAAAACACAGCTGTATTGAGACTGAGATTAAGTGTTGAACATTGTCATCAAACTAACAATGTAAAAGTAATTTCTTATAACGAATTACTGTTAATTTAAAGCAGCACGTTGTGTTTGACTTTTGCTTCAAATGTTATGCATGCAGGCATGTCGTGTCTTTAGACAGAAGGAAAATAAGGCAACAATTTTATGACAGTCTTATTACATGTCTAGAAATTATCGTTCTTCTCTGCCTTCTTTTTCAGTCTCATCTCTGCCCTCCATGACAGATCGTCTAGAATCCATCGCCCGGCAAAACATGTGAGTTCTTTCACTTTTGATGATGTCTAGTCATCCTCTCCCCCTGTTCTCTTCTATGAAACGATAGCCCTTTTTATACAGCAATCATGCGATAGAGCTGCTGTGAAATCCCTTTTTTTACACTACCATTGCTTTTTTTTTTTTAAACACAGAATCAATCAATGGTGGCATCATGCCGCCCTAGTGTGTGATATAGATAGTGTGCCGGTGACACAACAGTGTCAGCCTCTACTGTGACATATAACATACGTGTTGGCAATGCGTTCTAATCATTAAAAATAGCATAACATAGCTATAATAATCATTTACCATCCCTGTTATATGGTGGTTAATCTCATCCTCTGCTCGAAGGGTAGGAGGAGCTCCTGGACCTTATTATCGCCCCAGTTTTCTGACATATTTTGCTGCTGTTCTTCGTCTTTAAGTTAATTGCTAACTGCTGTTTGCTGCACACACACATAACATGTCGTCACAACCTCACCCTCGTCCCATCCTGCTCTTTGTCCCTTTTACACAGATGTCGATTCGGCACTGTTACTACCTCCTCTGCCAGCTTAAAGGCGAGACAACTCTGTTCCCTATTCTGCGATCATTTCTTATATAAATAACAGTGAGGCAGAGTAACGGCGCCTTGAACACGCAGTGTAAAGGGGGCTTGTGACTGAGTCAGGCGGTAACCCTAAGTACAGGAAATAGAGGCAGATGGAGGATGGAAGGGTGTTTGAGTTCAGTTTTTTGTCGAAATTCAGATTAAAATAGAAATAAAACACCTTACTGAGGATCCTCATAAAACATTGTAGCTTGTTGATGTTGTCATTTGTACTATTGTCCTTGTAATTATCCATTTCGTGGACTCAGTCAGCAAGAGTAATTACTGGCATGTTAGATACAACAAAACCTACTCTATCTCTGTCGTTTTCTAATTTTTTTTTTTGTCTTGTGCGAACAGGCTTGGCTCTCACCTCAGTCCATCAGGAACAGAGTGTTACATCACATCAGACATGTTTTATGTGGAGGTGCAGCTGGACAACACTGGCCAGCTGGTGGACGTCAAGGTGGCTCATCAGGGAGAAAACCCGACGGTCAGTTTACTGTAAATTCCATATGGCTCTATGAACCTGAGAAGAAGTTATCAAATGTGTGTTACATTATTCTTTTCTTGATTTGTCGGTCACAGAGTTGTCCTGAGCTGATTCAGCATCTAAGGTGAGTAGAAATCACACACTTGACTTAACGCTCCCGCATGATAAACAACACAAACTGTAGTGTTTTGTGCAGTGATACAGGCCCCCATGGGAAATACTTAAATTTGTCTGAAAGCTGTCTAAACCACCTTCTCTCCTGGTTCTCATCAGGGAGAAAAACTTTGAAGAGTTTTCCAAACATCTGAAGGGACTGGTTGAACTATACAAGCTCCCCGGGGACAAGTAAGTGGACTTGTAGGTTGTAAGGATTTCTGATTGAAGCTAAACTAAATCCTGTTTAAAGACAGCTGTTTAGTAAGACACTGATGTCACATGTCTTTTTGATTATTAATGTTTTCATGTCGGTTGTGTTTGATGATTTTACTTAATTTCTGTGTTGCAGTAAGCTGAAAACAAAGATGTATATTGCACTGCAGTCTTTGGAGCTTGATCTCACCAAGATGATGCACATGTTTAGGTACGTTCACAAAATCAGTTTGTTGTTGTACATTATCCTTAGCATATTTGGGCTTCTAGTGTTAGGCATATCTATTACACGGGTTAAAGTTCTCCGGCACAGCGCCGGACTTCCAGCATGGCGAAGTTTCTGTCCGGCACGGGCAGAAGTGCTCTACTGTGCGAGCATTTCACTCACATTTGCCCCTAAAAATATATATATATGTGCAAACCGGGAAAATTATTTAGGCGCACAGTGTGCGAGTAAACACAACCTACTCTTTACCATAATCGGCATCAGACGTTTTTTCATCAGTAATCGATCAAATAAATTTATTTTAAAAGTCGCTCCTTTGGCTCTGATACAGCCGTCTCCCTACCTGCCTGCAGTCCCCACTGCACTGGGCTTTGTAACAATGTCCTGCCTACAGCCCCCCTCTGATTGGTTACACGGCACAAGTGATAGCCAATCAACACTGACGCTTGTGCATGCTTTCACATCATGTCACATTGAGACAAGGAGCACAGACGGAGTGGGAGAGGCTCCGGTAAGCCAGCGGTAATTTTGAAGGTAAGGTAACAGAAACCGGACAGAAACGAAAGTTGCAATAAAAATCCTCTATGCTGAAGTTTTAAAGTCACCACCACAGCATTATATGATCCATTTCAATGATGACATGCTTGCCCAGAGGTGAAATTTCGACGTAACTGCCTGTTTAATTCACATCAAGCGCGATACAATTTTGCAAATAGCCTAAATGATTTAGCTTCTAAAAATAAATAGCACCAAGGCAAAAAAGAGATGTAGGTGCTATAAGTCAAAAAGTCTGTTAACCACGGAAAGTTTTATCTTTATTTATAAACTCATTATGCTATAAAAGTGTAATCTGAAAAGTAACTACTAAAGCTATTAATGTAGTGACCAAGGTTCCTGCCACTCTCTTTATCTCTTAATCAGGCTGGATCAGATGCTTTTGGTTTATAGATAATTTAACGTATTTATTAAAGGCATTTCAAGTGAGATTTGTGTTGGAGTTTGTGTTGAGTTGAAGTATCAGTCAAAATAATCAACAATTAGATATTTATTCAAAATCATGCCACCCTAATTAAAATCCTACTACCAGCTAAATTTACTTAAGGTATTAAAAAAAGTACTTTTTTGTAGAAAATGGGGTGGTCACTGATATGTTAAATAACTCAGTACAAAGTACATTATTAATATTGGTAAGTCAGTGCACCAAGCCCCCTGCTCCGGAAAAGATTTCAGATTTCAGGCACAAATTTTTTTCTTGCTTTAACCCCTGTATTACATATATGTTTAATATTGTTAATGGGCATGATTGCTGATTTTGGAGTGTGTACTGTTAACAGAATCTAGGCTAACCAATGTAATACATTTTGGAGTGAAAAGCGTTTTTTTTTTAACATAATAACCTTTTGATTGATGTGTGTTTTCTAGGTTAGCAACCAATGCTAATGCAGTGGAGACTATTCTTCATGGCAGTGTGGGCTTGCTGACAGCCAGGAGTGGTGGCCATCTTGTTACTCTTCAGTGTTACGTGTCCCCATATGACATATTTGAGGAGGGACCAGGCACGCAGCTCAACTTACAAGATGGCAATAGTAAGTACATAGATAAGGTGGATTAATTCATAAATATACACGACACTAGCGATGTGATTGACTGAAGGATCCTTGTGTGACCTCTGTCACTTGTCTTTTTGTCTGGACTCAGTGTGAAGTGTAAAAAGAATGAGTTTCAGACCTGTATCAGGAAGTCAGAGCTAGTTAAAGGCTAAAGTGAATAGATACGTTTTTAGCTTTCTTTTAAATATATTTAGCGAGCTAGCTTCCCTGATATCTATAGGTAGTGTGTTCCATACCTTTGGGGCGTAGTTGACAAATGCTGCATCCCCAATCTTCTTCCGGCTGTTGCTGGAAACCTCCAATAAACTAGCAGCAGATGATTGCAGTGTTCTGGGTGGCAAATGGTCAACAAGGGAGTTAGCAATGTAGCATGGACATGGCATTGTATATAAAGAGGAGGGCTTTAAAATCAATTCTAAAAGTAACAGGAAGCCAGTGCAGAGCAGCTAAGACTGGCCTGATGTGCTCTCTCTTTGATTGTCCTTGCAGTTCCACGCTCTCTTGGTGTCAGTGTTTCTGTGACAATCGAGGGAACCTCCGCCGTCTACAAGCTCCCAATTGCTCCGCTCATCACCGGATCCCACCCAGTGGACAACAAGGGGTAAGACAGTGTATCTTTATTTATCAGGGAACTTATAAAATCCTGCAGTGAGCAACGTCTAAATCTGTGGAAGAACTATTGTTATGCAAGAGAAAATAGAGATTTATAAAACATACATAAATGCACCACTCTTTGACATAATGAGGTAATCATCTCATCATCTCGACAGTTTTAGTGTCCCAGTATAGATCTTGTACAGAACACAGTGAGACAGCTGATGAATTCATTGTGGTGTATTTCAGGACACCTTCCTTTTCCACTGTGACCAACTCCAACTGTGTGGACCTGCCAGCCTGTTTTTTCCTCAAGATGAACCGCCCCATGCCTTTCTCTCTGTCCTTTATTCAGAGGCTGGGAAATGCTACTTGTGCGTATTTTTAAGTTATCTATAGACAGTTAAAGGGCAGTGCTTGTTTCATTTGTGATAATGCTGACTTCAGTGTTTCTCCACTTCTTTCACAGCGATCCCAGTGTTTGAGAGCTCTCCCAGCCTCTCGCCTCTCTACCAGTTAATTGTCCAGAGTCAGCTCCAGCTCCTTGAGGAGGGCGGCTCCACGCCACCGCCCCCACACAACATGCACTTCTACTCTGTGAGCAGAAGCACACATTACTGCCACACACGTCATTAATATGATCTCTTTGTATTCATTTTTTACAACATCCACATTGTTGGACTAAGAGTCTCATCCTACTTTCCTTTCATGTATGTGTGAGCTCAGTCCTGTGTGTTCTTAAATGAAGCAATAGGAGAAGATATTCGGTCTCAGTCAATGCAGTTTTATTAAGCTGTAAAGGAATAAAATTTCAGAGCTCTGGGTCTTTCTGTCAGTCCCTGACAAGCAACAAGTGTGTCAGTTCACGAAGTCTGACTGACTATCTCTCCCTGACCCAACATGTTTACGCGTAACATGAGTCATTGTGCATGGAAGGCGTCGTCCTCTTCTCATTGGTTGTTCCATTTCCTTCTCTGCTGCACCACGCCCCCGCCTCGTGTTAATCTGACTCCTTCCTGATGACGGGTGGGGCGTGGTTCCTGTTTTGTGAGACAAGAGAACAACAGCACCTCCCTACACCTGCAGAACTCTACTATCTGTACATCGTTCTTTTTACTGTATATGGAGCTAATTATCTAAGTATTGCGATATGCACTCATCTGTCTCCGTGTCTCTTCCTCTCCTGTACTTCTCCACTTCTGCAAAGCAAGCACATTTTGATTAGCCGAACTCATCACAGTATTTAACATCAAGCCATTACCTAAAGTTCAAATAGCAAACACATTAAAATCATTATATTCCAACAACATCTTGGTTGCTCGTGATTATGGTGCCCTTTTGGAATTTAGGCCATCAAGTAAAAAAGCTAGACACAGCCAGAACACCACTTTATAGATTGTTAATTCACAAAAATCATTGTTTACTCAATAAAACTGCTGTCTTTATGCTTTTACAGGTGTTGCCAGATCAGCAGCATTGTTACTTCCTGAATGGTGACGCCCCAGTGCAAGACGGTCGTTCTCTTCAAGGAGCATTGGTGTCTAAGATTCCCTTTCGCCACCCAGCACAAGTTCCGCTGCTGTTGGATATCATCCGGCACCAGGCAGCCTGTAACAACTTGATTGGGAGCTGTGTGAGACGAACTACCATCAAAGAAGGTCAGTGTCTTTCCTCTGGTTTACTGTATTTGGTCAATCAACAGCATGGATTCTGTCATTACAGTAATTATTATATTTGCTGTTGTTCCCTCAGACACTGCAGGCTTGCTGCAGTTTGAAGTATGTCCTCTCACCGACTCAAGTTTCAGCGTCTCTTTCCAGCATCCCGTCAATGAGTCATTAGTCTGTGGTGAGCACTCACTTTTACTAAATCTCAGTTATCTATCATGTTGCTGTTACTTAAACTGTATCCTTGGATGATGGTGATATTACAATGTGTAAATTGTGGAATGTGTTGCAGTATCGATCTTTTGCTTGTCTGAGTCCTGTGTCCTATCTGACCTTTTTCCTTCAGTGGTAATGGAGGTGATTGACTCCAGACAGGTATCCTGCAAGCTCTATAAAGGACTGTCAGACGCTCTGATCTGCACTGATGAATTCATCACCAAAGTGGTCCAGAGGTGAGTTTGTTAATTCCTCCTCAATGCATAAATGTGGATAGTTTTTTTTTTCGTATTCAAATTTTCCAGGCCTGGAGAAGTCATAGAATTAGTAAAAATCATTAAAAGTTGTGGAAACCTCTCAAACATTTTGTTGTGTATAATGAAATTGATACAGTAATCCACCATGCATAACTTTCCACATAATGTAACGTAACACAAAATTTATTTCGTTAGCTGACAGGGTAATGTGGCTGTAATGTGCGTCAATGTGACAGCATTTTGTTAACCATCACATACATTTCCTCATTGTCTCCTCACATTTCGTGTCCCTCTTCATGTATGCCTGTTAGATAAAGTTATATTTAAATAGTTGGAATCTGATATGTTTGAAAAAACATTGAGTGAGTAGAACAAAAAAAAATTATTAGGGTCCTTGAAAAGTCATGGAAAAGTTATGAAATTTTGTCATTGGAAAATGTGTGGGAACCCTGTTTATAGTCATTGTTTTCTTTCCACCGTAGATGCATGTCCATTCCTGTAACAATGCGGGCCATTCGGAGGAAAGCAGAGACCATCCAGGCAGACACTCCAGCCCTCTCACTGATTGCACAGACAGTGGAGATCATGGTGAAGAATAACCTGCCGCCCTCTGGTAGTCCCTCCTACACCATGGCAGCAGGCGACGCAAGTAATCCTATGGGACTGCCTGGGCTTACAGGGGGCAACACACCTACTGGAGGAGGACCCCCTGGGGGGCCTAATTTTGCAGGTCCAATTACTTCTCTGTTTGGGGTTTCCCGAACAGAAAGGCAAGTCCAAGGAGGAGACTGTCTAACCCAAGGAGGGGTGGCTGGCCAGCAACAGTTGCAGCAACAGCAACAGGCCGGTCAAGGCCATTCAGATGACTACAACAAAGTCACCCAGAATCCCATACTGACTAGTCTGTTACAGATAACTGGAAGTGTGGGTTCTAGTCCCAGCTCCCAGAATGCCCCACCACCCCACCAAACTCCACCCCCGACATCCTCCCCTGCCAGCAACACCAAGAATCATCCTATGTTGATGAACTTGTTAAAAGACAACCCCACACAAGATTTTGCCACTCTTTATGGTTCTAGTCCATTAGAGAGGCAGAATTCTTCATCTGGCTCCCCACGGACTGAGAGCATGGGTGGAACCTGCCCTGGCGGTAGCACAAAAGGGAAGAAGAAGCGCCCACGGGGTACAGAAAAGGGTGCCGCGATGCCTGGAACCGCCGCAGGTGGTGGAGGTGGTGGTTTAGGCATGAAAGCACAACAGGGATCTTCCATACCGCAGCACCACCAGCACCATCAAGTCTCACATGAAGATGACTTCCATCGTGAGCTCCTCTCTATGGATGTGGACGCATCTCAAAATTCTATTTTCGATGTCAACCTGACTGGTGATGGCCTAGACACGCCCCATAGCATCACTCCGGCACCTAGCCAATGTGGAACACCACCCTCTGGCCCCGGCATGCCTTATTCACAGTCTCATGTCCAGTCTCAGCAACAGCAACCACCAGGTGCTGTACCTCCCCGTATGGTGCGCCTCTCTAGCTCTGATAGTATCGGACCGGATATCACAGAAATCTTGTCAGATTTACCCGAGCAGACAGGCAAAGGAAGCGGTGGAAGCCATGGGCAACACCCCATGGGTAGTGGCGGGGAGGATGGAGGCCCCCTTGGGACCCCCATCCGAGACTCCTCCAGCTCGGGTCAGGGCAGTGCAGTGTTTGACTCAGCAGACATTTTCAACACCAACAGCAATGAGAATCCTTTTACTGATGCTGCTGACCTGATAGCTGAGGCAGCTGCAACTGCCGCCACGCCCACCAGCGATTCTTCCTCCACCAACTTCTTCCCTGATGCTGCTGACTTCAACCCTGACCTCCTGACCTCAGGCCATGGCTTCTCCCAGAACTACTTTGATGATAGTTCTCCAAGTGCAGATGGAGACATGGATCTTGTCAAGGGTTTTGGGGGAAGTAGCCAGCAGAATACCCCGTCAGGAACACCTCAGAATCCCACTCCACATGGGCAGAGCACCCCGGAGCCCTCACTGAAGGACCCTTTTGATATGGGGATAGTTTTTGGAGGCAATAGCGGTGGTGGTAAGCCGCTTCTGGGGCAAGCTCCTGATCTGGGAGATACACATGGCGGAGGGTCCCAGAGCCCCCTCATAATGGGTCTCTCATCAGCGTGTGCTGACTTTAAAAGTGCAGAACCCAAAGTGAAACAGCAGCAGGGACTCATGCGACCAAAGGATGAAAATGGGGGTAGTGGAGGAAGCAGTTCTGGGATGGGGATGGGGAGCAGTTCAACAGAGGGCAAACAAGTGAAACGTAGTAGAACCCCATCCAGTGAGGGAAAGTCTAAAGAGAAGCCTCCCAAACGAAAAAAGTTGGACCCTGATGGGAAGTCCCCCTCTCACAGCTCAGGGGGACGGCCATACACACCTCCTAGCGGTGGCTCAGGCTCTGGGGGAAGCATAAGTGGAGGAGGCTCCAAGTCTCCTGGTAGTTCAGGACGCTCGCAAACTCCTCCCGGTGGTGCCACACCTCCAATTCTCAAAATCACAATTCAAATCCCAAAAGGGACCATAACTGGTGGAAAAACATCATCCCATAGTGGCTACACCTCCAGCAGCTCAGCCACAAGTAGCACAGGTGGAACAGGGGGAACCAGCAGCAGCAAAAGCCATCATTCTCACTCATCATCTTCTGGGAAGATCAAGTCCAAAGAAGGCTCCACAACACAAGGCAGTAGCTCCAAACCAGGGAGTGCAGGAATGGGGACTGGTGGTGGGCCATCTCAGTCTAAAGGCTCCTCCCAAGGAATGGGTGTTGGCAAACCGGGATCATCCCCAATTACCAAACATGGGCTGTCTGGGCCTGGAGGTAGTGGCAGTGGAATTGGAAGTGGTAATAAAATGAAGCCTCAGGGGGGCAAGCCCTCTGGGTCTCTTATGAATCCCAACATAAAGCCCAACATCTCCCCTTCTCACTCCCGCTCCAGTAGCTCTGGTGACAAATTGTCCTCCCCTATGAAAATGCAGCAGTCCCAGGTTCCAGGAACACCTCCTTCTTCAAAGGCAAAATCGCCAATGGGCTCTGGAGGTGGCAGCTCCGGAGGGTCCAAGTCTTCCTCTGGTGGAGGCATGAGCTCCCAGAAGCCAATGGGTGGAGGCTCCTCCTCTGGTTCCGCATCTTCCTCATCATCCTCCAGCTCCTCCTCGTCATCTGGCTCCATGACCTTCTCAGGAGGCTCTCAGTCTCAGTATGGGAGTGGAGGAGGTGGAAGTGGAGGGGGAGGAGGGGCAGGGGGTGGAAGTGGAGGCAGTGGTGGAGGGGGAGGAGGTGGAGGAAGTGGGGGTGGAGGTGGAGGCAGTGGAGGGGCTGGTCAGAACAATGCAAACAACCCCAATGCCAAAGGGAAGTCTCCCAGTCGGAACAAGAAACCCTCTCTTACAGCAGTTATAGATAAACTGAAAAGTGTCGGTGGAGGAGGAGTCGGGGAGGATGGTTGTGAGGTAGGGCCACCAGGAGGGGGAACTGGTTCGGGATCTGCTCCTGGTAGTGGTGGTCCTGGAAATGTTCCCAGCAGTGGACCTTCAAGTATGGGTTCTTCCAAGCATGCCCCAAGTGGGGAGTATAAGCGGGAAAAATCTGATAAAGAGGCAAAAGCAAAAGTATCTGTTTCAGGGGGAAACAGTGGGGATAAAAAGTTGATGGACCCAAAATCAGGAGGGGGGAGTGCAACTGGGCTGGCCAAAATTATCATTAGCAAACCTGATGGCGGGTCACCAAGCATCAAGGCCAAAGTGACCCTACAGAAAGCAGGGGAAGGGTCTGGTGACTCTATGCGTCCCCAGATTTCTAGCCTCAAAGCTTCCCCCCTCTTCAGTGGCTCTACTCCCAAGCATGACCGCTCCTCCCCGAGCCACAGCCGCTCGCCAGGATACACCCCGCTCAACCATGACAGCGAGAGCGAGTCGGGCAGCAGCTCAGTGGCCGAGAAGTCCCACCAGAACAGCCCCAGCTCGGACGACGACCAGGCCATTCGCCCGCATCCTCCCCAAGACTACATGAGCTCCATCCCTCTCAGCTCGGGAGAGAAGCACAAGAAACACAAGAAGGAAAAAAAGAAGCAGAAAGAGAGGGAGAGAGAGAGGGACAGAGACCGAGATCGGGACAGGGACAAAGAGAAAAAGAAGTCATCTATGTCCATGGGGCCATCCTCACATCCCATAAAAGCAGACAGCTGGTCCCGGTCCCCCATCTCAGCGTCAGATTCATCTTTGTCCATGCTGGGTTCAGAGCGTCCATCCCGGCCCAGTCCAATGTATATGAGAAATGAAGACGATGACCTCATGGACTCAGCCCTCACTGGCAACATTTAGTTTTATTTTTCTTACTCATGTTTTTAACTCATGCCTTTTAACATACAAAGTAAACCCTTATTTATTTAACTCAAGCCACAAATTGGAACTGGATACATGAATATTATGTCTCTCTGAGCGATCACTGTCTTGATCGACTTGTATTTTATTATCATATTTTACTGTTTCAGTATCAGTGTATAATATCTGGGCTTTGAGGTGACAGTGTTACATTAAAGTGGTTGCCACACTGTCATACAGATCTGCCCCCAGAATACCAACTCTCTTAAAGGTATTCAGATACTTTAAAGTGGGGCTGGGTGTAGAGTACTTACTATAGTCAGTGTATTTTACAGAAGATGTCATTTGGCACGCCCCTATTTTGGAGAAGCAGCAGGAGTGCTGACAGGGAAGCTAAGTAATGTACTGCTATGGATTGGGGACAGCAAACAAAATGTATTTTAGCCACCTAAAACAGTCTCACCTAAGAAAAATGATAGCAGTATAAGTGAAGTCTACCTTTAGAATGTTTTCACAGTTTTACCTTGACGCAGACAGCCTGTTCAGACGAGGAAGCTGGTAACAGCTTCAGTTCACCACGCCCTCATCAAAGCCAAAAGACTCCATTGACCAAAACGATAATTTTAGCCCCATTTCCACCAAACACTTTTGGTATGGTACCTTTGGAACCAAAAGTAACCCTTCAGACAATACCTAGACCCTAGGCCCATTTAGCGTTCCCACCACAGTAGTACCCTTACATATGGGCAGGATTGTTGTCACTCACTGCTCCCTCCAGCACTCACTGTATTTCCTCCTTTGTCAGTCTGCATTTAGTCCTTCTAAGGTAAGCTCAGGGGTTTATTGTTGCTAGAGCCCACAGTAACGGAGCTCGACAATTCTTTTTTTTCCTCTGAGGAATAAAGATTGCTTAAACGCTTTAAGATTCACTCATTACTAAAAGTCTATGTCATCCAAGAGAGACAATAAAGACTAAAGTAATGGTCGAAGTTGTCACATTGAAATTTAAGGTGTGGCTATGGATTCTCTTCATCAACTCACGCATGCCAGCAGTTGGCCCATGAATTAAGATATTTTTTCTTCGTCTATAGCTGCTGCAAGAGGCCCCAAAACATCATTTCATTTTATAGTTACAGTTTACTAATAAAACTCTCCACAGTATGAACACTGGTTACATGAGCCTCAAAACCAGCCACAACTCAGCCCTGAGCAGAGTGACCGTCTACTATTGACCAATCAACAGACTGCAGTGTTCACAGCTCCACCTTTTAGTACTAGCTCTGTGTGCTAGGTACCCCAACAGAGGGGGGACCAAAAATGGGGTCAGTACAGAACAGTTCTATTGGTACCATCCACAACTTTTCACAGTGGAAACGGAAAAAAAAGTGCACTGAACTGAACTGAACTGTACTGCTTTGTAGAAACAGGGCTTTTGGCTCGCTCAACATGAGAGCTGCTATTTTGCTGTCTCAGTCATGTTATTGTGTGGCGTTTGTGACTGAGCTAATCCTTTTAAATGCTAAAGTCACACAATACCACAAATAAAATAACTGATTGAGGCAGATGGAGATCAGCAGCTCCTGTGTTTAGCGATGTTAAATCACTGTTTTTGTCAATGGAGTCTCGCTGTACGGCTTCATTTCCCTGTTAGGAATCACTGTCTGACAGTAAGCTAAAGCAGTGAAAATATTCTGAATAAAACACACAATATATGCTTAACCGATGTTGATTTTTTTTTTTTTTTAAAGGTGGTACTTTTTTAGATGGCTAAAATTAGTTTTGTTGCTGCCCCCATCCACAACAGTACAGTGCTTAGCTTCCATGTCAGACTCCAGCCTGCTTCTCCAAACTGGGCGTGTGCCTATCAACATGTGCTTTATGTAACACACTGACTGTGGATAAGAACCTCATACAACCGCACATAAAATGATCTGAACTATCCCTTTAAGCTTCATTAAGAAAATGGCTTTAAATAGTATATTTTCAGACAGACATTATTTTTGTCTTTCCTGTGACGTCAGAAGGTCTTTTCTTTTCACATGTAATACATTCGCCGCTGTTCATATGTTATTGTTGTTAAAAACATACCAGATTGCCACTAAATAAATATGTCTGTTTTAAAAAAAGTATTGTAAAGCAAGAAGGGTACAGTGTTCAGTTGCCTTGTTTTTCAGATACAACTGGGAATTTTTAGATTTTGATATATTTTAAACAGTTGATGTGTAAATTAGTGTCTGTAAAGAAGACAGAAACTGATGAAGATGATAATGGAGGAAAAAAAAGACATGCTGGTAATTTTCTAACTGTAGAAGTTTTGGAAGGTTGAAATAAACATTTCACTTCTGGAAAAAAAATTACTGTCATGTTACTGTATTTTAAGTTTGTATCTCTTTTTGTGCATCTCATGTAGTAACCCATCTGTCTATGTTGATTTAATGTAACCGTTATCTGAATTTTGATCATTTCACTTCCTAAATGTTGAGTGAATGGGAAGATGTGTCAATTATGTATATGTTTTTGGTTGCTAATGACTCAACCACAAAGTGACACTAGATGGCAGCAGTGTATCAGGATGCTCTGTCACTGTTAACAATATCACATGGTGCTTTTGTGCTGAGTTGCACACTCCCAGAGGTAATGAACAGAGGTTAAGTGAATTTTCACGCCTTTGTTCACAGGTATTAGACAAGAAAATTTGTAAAATGGTGATGCAATAAGAGGGACAGAACAGAAGCAAACAGCTAGAGATGCACAAAACAAATCAGTTTGGATGGTCACAAGGAATGTTGTCATCAAATAAAATAAAAAACAAATGATTAAGTGATCTCACTGTATCATCCAGGAGACTTTACTGTGTGGGCAGACCAAGATACAACAGGGTAGTAGTCTAAAACAGCGATGACAAACTCATTTTAGTTCATGGGCCACATACAGCCCACCAATATTGGGCCGGACCAATAAAACCATTGCACAATAACCTTTAAGGAACATGAGCTCCAATATTTCTTCTTTTTGTGTGTAAAGAAGCTGCTCTTGATTGGTCAGAATTTCCATGCGGGAAAAATCCAGGAAGTAAACAAAACGTTGAAGAAGAGTACACTTGCAAGGTAAATGTGACACTTTCTAATGTCACAATGGAGGGACAACTACGCAGGTTGATTTTAGCGCTGCTCATCGTGGACTATATTGCTGTCATTGTTCATTTTAGTCAAACCATACAGTTTGAAAACGAGGCGCGGCTCCAACTAGAAAACAATGTTTTGATACATTGGATGTGCTGAATGTGCATATTAATAATCCTCCAGGACTGTAACATGCTCATGTTTAACCCAAACAATGTGTCATGTGACTGCAGTTGGTTCAGATCCAGGTCGGAACACGTTCTCACCACAAACGAACTGCACCAGAGTTCGTTTGTAACCAGACATAGACCATCTCTACAAGAAGGTCTCGATCCAGTTGTTTTGGTGTGCACCTGAGTGCAACTGCTGTGTTCACACCTGCCCAAACGAACCGCACTTAGGGGGCAAACGAACTTGAGTTCAATTGAACTGAACTAAATTGGGTAGATGTGAAAGCACCCATTGTCTTGTCATCTAGTGGACCAGATTGGACCTTTTGTGGCTGGTTCTGGCCCCCAGGCCACATGTTTGACGCCCCTGGTCTAGAAAATCATTAAAAACACATTTGTTGAGACAGCCCAATAAGGATATGGTGGTTGTATTGAGTGGCGTGCAACCTGATGTTACACAGCTTTGTAGTACAGTGGTGATTTGGTTGTGAAATTTAAAGTCCGTTTTTAAAGATACTTCATTTGCTCCTTGTAATGATGTAGACATAATAACCACACACATTATGCTTATGTCAGAAAACTGGTCACAAAACCTAACTCCTTACATAATGTCTGCTCAGGACTCGTCTTCACGTCTACCAGTTGTGTTTATCCACAGAGTTGCATCGATCATTTTCAGTGGTAAACATAGTCTGAAAAAATAAGCAAATATTGGAGGAAAGTCTGCTTTCATATTCTGTTAATAGCTTTCTTAACCTGCATGTTTAAATTAACTGGTTTAGATGGGAATGGTTGTTCCTTGTCGATACGTACAGTCAGAAGTGGAGATGAAATGCAAGCATTGCAGTGTAGTAGTAAATCAATAGAATATTGTCCTGCACAGGCAGAAAATTGACATTCTAACCTTTGTCCTTTGTCTCCCAAGTGAAACCATACGAAACCAAATGAGACTCCAAGGCTCCCAGTCAGCTGATCTCCTGACCCATCGCCTCTCTTTCCTCCAGCTCTGCTGACTGGGCTGTTTTCTCCCAGCGGCCCCGCTAAACTGCTTAGCTGGCACTAATGAAAGGAGTCTCTTCATATTAAAAATAATATTTTACTATGGAGTCTTCAGAGAAATGTGACATTCAGCTCAAGTGGCACAAGTGCATCATGAACCGTGTGCACTTTAATAGGTGGCAGCTCATTTGGGGCAGCTGCTTAGTAGTTGGTTGGATTCCCAGCAGATTCCCGAAGCTCCCAGCTGAAGGGCCCCCGAGGGAGGTCCTCTAACCCTTTGTACTGTATGTGTACAAACTCGCCCCAAGGATGGATGCTGAAAAGTGTCATATTCAGCTAAATACTATACAACAGCCCTGCAGGAGGTTGCTTGAATGTCACTGCCATTGTGGTTTAATGTGTCCTTGACAAAACACATCACACGTCTTCCTGCTATTGAGCTGCAGCACAGTCTGCTCCTCGACTGTCTCAGCTTTTAAATAACCTTTTACGTTTGTACCTTTTTACTTTACTTTAACTCGTCGCCAATTATGTTGTAGAATAAAGAGACTCAAAACACAGGATTGGACATTTGACACCTACAGCTTTCCAATGCAATTAAAAGGTGTTTCCTGTCACTTAAGTGACTGTTTTTCAATCACTTTCCTGTTATTCAGACAACCAGCTTCACCTCACATAACCAAATTTGGCCAGAATCAGATCATTCAGCTGAAGTCACATCAAGCAAGTTGCGAATAATATGTTTATGTCAGGTCATGTATACAGTATATTCACACAATAAGAGTTTATGCCAGGTCATCTACACTATAGCTTACACCTGTTTCTTGTGATTGGTATGAATTCAACTCTTGTGTTTTCTTCACATTGACTATACTTTGTCATTGTTTGGGGGGTCCACAAAAATTAAGCCAGGCTTTGGCAACCAGTTTTTGCTGCGAGATCAAGTGTGCGTTTTAAGGTGTGCGGTTGAGTTCATGCTAATTGGCTAAAAAAAAGAGGCGTGATAATGGGAGTGGCCTATCACAAAAAGGCACATAACTTCCAAATAGATTTACAGACTTGCACAAGATTTTGTGGCAACACATGGATGCATGAGCAGATGTGGCCTCAGGCTGGGTTTGCACATTTCATCAAGGTGGCAAATTACATTTTTAAAAAATGTTCATAGCTGTGTTATTGCACCAATTACGGAAACGGTGCTGAACCTAGCACATTCAGCGCCCTAGGAAAGCTTCCTTATAGGAAGATCCACTACTGTAAGGACATGTTTTATGTTTTATATGTTGCATGAGCTGTGCATGAACAATTATACGTTCCTTTAGCCCCGTTTCCACTGCACAAAAATCAAACAAACGCCTGGCTTTTTTATTTAATGGGAAAGGTTATGATTGACATTCACTCCCGTATCAAATGACTCTGCAGTAGTCACCGTTATTTATTGACTCCAGGTCTGATCGACTTCAATTGGCAGTGATAGAAATACAGCACCAGGGTGGATGCTGTAATTGTAGCCTCTTTGCTGGTGCTGCCAGAAAAGATGTCCGTTTACACTCAAGCAGCACCCAGACATTGTTCCAAATTAGTCAGCACCAAGTTTGAAAGAGAGACTGAATAAATAAGTGGTATAAAATTAGAAGAAGCAAACCTTGTATAATTTTCACTGGCCTGCATGCTGTAGACAGTAAAAAAACAACACAGAAATTCCTACTCATCGAAACAAAATTTGGCTCCATTCCAACTTACAAGGTTCACCAACAAAACAACTGTCTTATACTAAACAGGTTTTTCCAAACAAATACAACATGCTAATGTTATTAGCACAAGCCTATGGCATTTTACATTGTATAAATTAGCCTAGCGACAAGCAGAGATTTTCTCTACTCATATGAAGCCAGAATAAATTACACAAAAGACTTAAAATGTCATTTTGTGGAGGCTTAATTGTGAGTTTATGGTGAGTCTGCATTTCTACCACCTACCACCACATCCTCTGCTCCTCCTGACCTTAAACGTTAGAGGTTGCAATGAACAGCGAGCCCTCTACAGGGGACCACACAGTTCTAAAATGGTGCATGAAAATTATGCAACACAGCCTCTAAATTCCAAACTGAATCAATAATTCACATGAGGGTTTGACTTTGTCAGCTTCATTCAATCACATTAGTGGAATAATGTTAGCTGAAAAGGGCTTCAGGGGAAAGAAGTACACAAGACAGGTAGAGGTGATCCCAATATTTCTCAGTCCATTTGCTCTCAGTGCAAACGCTGGCGTACTGGAAAAAAAGACGGCAGAAGAAAGTAACATGGAAGCCCTTAAATATTCTTGATTTTTAAGTTAGTAGGCCTTTCTGACAGATGACATGCCACTGCAGGAAAAGAACAGGTGTTAATAAGATAACTGTTGGCTGAATTCCATTTAGCTGCTTCTGAAAGGCCTACGTTACCCTATGTTGTTCTTTTTGTAACACTCAGATACCACCAAGCACTTCATTACAATCAGTGTACTCATTCCTGCCAGGCCTTTCGAACCAATTTGCCAAATGCCAGGAAAATAAAAGAAAGCCTGAGACTGCAGGCTCCTCTCCTCGTCTCTCCCTTCTGTAGCTCCTTGACTCTATTCCCTGTCAACCTTTTCAAACTGCTGAGCCTCGCTTTTCTTCAGCACGGCTAATTTCTCTATTGTCGACCCTGCCACTCAAACTTTCTGCCTGGCTTTACGCTCAATCTTACTGCTTGGAAAATATCCATATTCCTTTTTTCCCCCCCTCTCACATCCTTTCATCCTGTGCGTACTCTTTCATCGTTTCTCAAACACAAGCCCGAGGCTGACTGCAGGTTTCTCTGATGTTACTGAGCAGTTTTAGATCTACTCGGCTGACATACATACCGCTTTTTAAAAATACTTTTTAATAATTTCCTCTATTTTAAGTCCTATGATTTTATATGGATCATCACTTCTTTGCTCTTGGCAAAAATTATTTTCGAAATGTCTCGACTGCTTATGTTTGTCTCGTTGTTTAATTCTTGCTGTTTAATTCCACTTTAGCATATTTTAGCCACGCTAGCAGCATGGTTCTAGGAATCCCCATGTTGGTCTATCCACCACTGTGGTCCTGGACTGAAATATCTCAACAACTCTTTGATTAATGGATTGCTGTGAAACTTTGAACAAACACTCATGGTCCTCAGAAGATAAACCCTGAAGAGTTTGGTGACCCCCCTGACTTTTTTTCTAGTGCCACCAGCAGCTTTACATTTTTGCTTCAGTATGAAATATCTCAACAATGATTGAATGGATTGCTGTGAAATCTGCTGCAGATACTCAGTGTCCCAAGAGGATACCTTGGAATGACTTTGGTGGTTTGTCTAGTTGTCAGAGACTTACCAATGTGCCTTAGCAGCCGTTTGTGTTGCATGCTAATTAGCAGTGTTCAGGGGTAACGCTTCACAAAAGTAAAGTGTTACAATAGTATATTAAGTTTTAGCAATGTGTTACCAGCAGGATTTCGGGTAACATTATTACATTTACAATGTCACGAAACATGTTACCATCCAAAATAACCAGTTTATTGTTTTCACTTATCCACACTGATCCATACTTCTCCACTTCCGTCAGTGCACTGCCAGAAAAAATATCATCCAAAGTTAGTTGTGTCTTGTCATTACTCTAAAGGTATTTTTTCAGGGGGGTTTTGCCTTCAGTTGATAGGACAGTTGTTAGTGTGAAGGCGGGGAGGGGACCAACAAGCAGCAAAGGGTTGTAGGAATTGAGCCTGCAGCAAAGACAGTGCCTTTGTGCATGGGGCATCTGCTCTGACAGGGGAGCTAATGGACACCCCTTGTCATGTCATTACAGACTACATTAAAGAAGGGTATCAGTGATCAGCACATCTGGGTTATGCTGTACTGTGCGTTATCATGTTCAGTGTGTTTTCATTAATATACCTGTAATGTCTACAATGGATCCCGTTCTGCTTTTGCATCCTAAGGCTGGTAGACAGTAGCTGGGATAAGGGGGTGGCATCTGGTTTGTGTTTTCTTTGTCCCAGTGATCAATTAATTCAATTTCAATTTTATTTATAAAGCCCAATATCATAAATCACAATTTGCCTCACAGGGCTTTACAGCATACAACATCCCTCTGTCCTTATGACCCTCGTAGCGGATAAGGAAAAACTCCCCCAAAAAAACCTTTAACGGGGGAAAAAAAACGGTAGAAACCTCAGGAAGAGCAACTGAGGAGGGATCCCTCTTCCAGGACGGACAGACGTGCAATAGATGTCGTACAGAACAGATCAACATGATAAATTAACAGTAATCCGTATGACACAATGAGACAGAGAGAGAGACAGAGAGAGATGCAAGACAGACGGTGATGACAGTAGCTTACAACAACATTAATGAAAGTAATAATTTTATAATTATAGTTCTGGCTACTGTGGTACAATATGTTGAAAGTATATATTAATATCTGGCAGTATACCTATGTGACAATAATCATAGGTGTATAATAACAGTAGAAGTATGATTAATGACTAATGATGGCAGCAGCAGCAGCAGGAGGCATCTGGCAGGACCACAGCAGCAGCACAACCACACACGTCATGCTGTCCAGGCACCGCTGCGATATGAGTTAATCTGAGAGACAGTGGAGCACAAAGGCTCCAGAGAAGAAGCCGAGTTAGTGACATCCAGAATGGCCGAGTTAGCAAGATGCAGTAATAGAATATGAGAGAGAGAGAGAGAAAGAGAGAAGGTGCCCGGTGTATTATAGGGGGGTCCTCCGGCAGACTAGGCCTAAGTCAGCCTACTAGGGGCTGGTACAGGGCAAGCCTGAGCCAGCCCTAACTATAAGCTTTATCAAAGAGGAAAGTCTTAAGTCTAGTCTTAAATGTGGAGACGGTGTCTGCCTCCCGGACCGTAACAGGAAGATGATTCCACAGGAGAGGAGCCTGATAGCTGAAGGCTCTGGCTCCTGATCTACTTTTGGAGACTTTAGGGACCACGAGTAACCCTACGTTCTCAGAGCGCAGTGTTCTGGTGGGATAATATGGCACTATGAGCTCTCTAAGATATGACGGAGCTTGACCATTTAGAGCTTTATAAGTTAACAGTAGGATTTTAAATTCAATTCTGGATTTTATAGGGAGCCAGTGCAGCGAAGATAAAACAGGAGAAGTATGATCACGTTTCTTAGTTCCTGTTAGTACACATGCTGCTGCATTCTGAATTAGCTGGAGAGTTTTTAAGGACTTACTAGAGCTACCTGATAATAGAGAGTTACAGTAATCCAGCCTAGAGGTAACAAAAGCATGGACCAATTTTTCTGCATCTTTCCGGGTCAGGATAGGCCTAATTTTCGCAATATTACGCAGATGGAAAAAATGCAGGAAAAAAATGCAGTCCATGAGGTAATCAGCACATCTGGGTGATGCTAGTATATGTTGGGTATGTTTCCATCCACATCCCCTACAACTGTAGAGCAACGCCGGCACACAGTCCGGTTCTTATGCATAACTCTCTCTCCAGTGTTGATGATGGCCTGACGGGCACACTGTGAACTGGCAAGTGGGTCTTCTAGCTCCGGTGTATTAATTTGCACTCGTCATAATCACAAATATTTTCTTGTTACTCTGTGTTACTCCGTATTAACCCAGATTAAAACCAGTCACAACCTCTAAAAGGTTATCTGTTAGGGTTTCCTGTTTCCCCTTCCTTGGCTCTCATTTTTGTTTTCAGTCTCACTCTGTATGTTTGCTGGACGTGGCCTTCCAGTTCCCTCCTCCTGCCAATCCTCCTGAGCGCCAGCAGCTGCTGAACCTGCACACCTGAACCTCATCTACAATCACTGCAGTATAACACCCCGGCTCAGATATCCAGACTCTGCCCGATCGTTCAGTCAGCTCTTTGGTAGAGACGCAAAGGTAGTCTTATTTTTGCCTTCTTCTTCTGCTATCTCAGCTAGATCTCAACTTTCTTCCTCCATTGGCAGCTTTAGTTTTGCCCCACAACTTACTTTAAGCTTTTTTTTTTGTCTTCATGGATCAATGGAGCTGAAGTTGGCTATTATGAGACACAGCCACGCTCATCATTTTCACTCGCCAGTGTGTTTTACAGTCTCACCACTTTCTTCTCCAGTCATACAGATTTATTACATTTCAGGCATGCGAGACACAAAAGATGCAGACAGTGAGTCAACTTTATGTGTCGACACATAAGGAAAGGCTGCAGCTCATGACTGTCGATGAGCCGTATAGCATGGAAATAACCTCCCAGCTTATCCTGTAGATAAGCAAGCAAGAGGAGGCAGTCATTTGCCAGTTAGTTAAGCTTTATAGCTGCACACAGTTAGCTTTGGGAGGCAATGGATGGAGAGGGGGGAGAGCAGGGGGGGTGAAAAGAAGGAGGAAGTAAGAATAAAAGCAAAGGAAGGAGGGAGGAGAAAAGAGTGTGGATGTATTTTCAGCCTGAGAGTGCTACATCCTTAACTAAGGATATTATTATAGCGAGGAACTCCAGCTACGCTCTCTGGAATAAGGCGGCAGCTTACAGCATGAAGGCAGCGCAATGTTTTATCTTTGCTTTCTGAGCACACCGAGTCTTCAATTTATTAACAACTACTGAACAATAATAGAAATTCAATGGTGTCACTGTGCCACTAATTTGTATATGCGTGTGCGTGTTCATGTAGATCGGCATCCAGCGCTGAATAATGATTGTTCTGACAAGTAACAGCAGCCACAGCTGAATGGACTGAGACTGAAATTTAATTTAACACACTTTTTGATTTACAACTTCCTGCAACTGAAGCATGAAAATTGCAGATTAATTTGTTGATGTTTAATGTATTCCTCAAAGGAAAATAATTGCTTTTGTAAGTTCATCGGCATTTTCATTTTCCTCTGATATTAGAGTATTAAAATAACTCTCGTTTGAACTGGAAGAAAAGTGGCATGTTTCCTTTGCGTGCTTTGTGGGAACGGTTTATGGTTTTGTGGCTTTGCAGATCTTTTTTAAAATGCTGTGCTGAGGCAGGTTTCCCTAACTGCATCAAGCTTTAGAGTTATGCTGAGGCAAACTGAAGTAAGTGGCTGTAAAACTGTATTGCTTGCGAAACATCAGCAAAAATGAAGGAAGTGAAGGTACACCTAAATTCATGGCTGTGAAGTGTCAACACTAAGCATTTCACTGTAGTTTCCTTTCAATATTTTGAAAGTAAAACCATTGCAACGCTTCTTAAAAATGAAAGATGTAGCCAGAACATGTGATATGAACACATATGCATGGCTGTTAATGTTACAATATTGTTAATGTAAAATGTGTGAATGTTTTAAGTTTTTTTGTACTTTGCAGGACTGAAAGTTTTCACACCCTTTACTAACATGAAAGCTTATTTCACCTTACACCAGTTCCTTCAGGATGTGGCAGGCTTATTTTGGGATTGTTACAGCCTGAAGTGTCTGATTCATGGCAACTTTTCCAAAAAACTGTGATACATGTGGAGGTTTTTTTCAGCCTTTTTGCAATTAATTTACAGGAGCAAAGTAGCTGTGATTTTTGATTTGTGATTTAAACACTAACAATATAACTTACCATGCTTATTCAGTGTAGGGGTGCTTTCACAGCTGCCCCATTTGGTTTGGTTCAATCAAATTCAAGTTCATTTGCCCCCTAAGTGTGGTTCGCAGGTGTGCGTACCAAAACAACCAGACCGAGACCTTCTTGAAGAGGTGGTCTTGGTCTGGTTACAAACGAACTCTGGTGCGGTTCATTTGTGGTGAGAACGTGTTCCGACCTGGATCTGAACCAACTGCAGTCACATGACACATTGTTTGGGTTAAACATGAGCATGTTACAGTCCTGGAGGATTATTAATGTGCACCTCCTCCTGTACTGCCTTAATATGCACATTCAGCACATCCAGTGCATCAAAACATTGTTTTCTAGTTGGAGCTGCGCCTCGTTTTCAAACTGTATGGTTTAACTAAAATGAACAATGACAGCAATATAGTCCAAGGAAGGAAATTCACTGTACTTAAAAATGACAGTCAATGCGAGTCACTTGTGGCCCATTCAGAATGGACCTGCGACCCACTTTTGGGCCCCAACCCACCAGTTGGGAACCACTGATCTAACTCACCTTGATTCTTTCATGATGTGTAATGGATCTGGTTGTGACAACCTCTGTCCTGGTGATTTATCTTGTCAGTTGTCCACATGTTCCAGCCATTGACTAAGAGTGTAAATCAATGTAACATCAATGTTGTTTGTGCTCCACCACAACATTGCGCACCATGCAAAACAGTTTGACCCCGTTTTCGTGCACAACATCAGGGAATTGTCTTGCACGGTCTTCAGCGGTAATTTTTATTGGTCAATTTTATTGTTCGCTGCCAGCACCTAGAACACCTGCAATGTTTATCTGCGCACACTGCGATGACACACAGCTGGTTGAATATCAGCAAAGTTTCTCTGCTTCCCTTCACTGGTTCCTGTACAGCAGGGTTGGTCTTTGTTTCACTGTTATAATCATTAAAAATCATTTCCTTGTACAAGATGTTAAGATTGAGGGTCCATAGCTCTTCTAATCATAAGGTCCACTCACTTGTTTTTTCCCAGGCTTTCGGCCACATCTCATGGCCTTCATCAGTTAAGAGAGGTTGCTCAAACTGATAAGCAAACTACATCTTCTCCATCTTGAAAATAAAAAACAGGCAAGTGGACCTGTGTTTTAGATGCTGTCAGGTGATTTTATTTACAGCTTATCATCTCCTAGAAGTGCCCCTGTGCATTATGAGAGGCCCTGACATAAATAGCACAAGGGCACGAGAAAATTCCATCATCCTTCACTTATTTTTATGCAGGAAATTATTTTCTTCACCTCTTCAGGGGCAAGCAAGCGATCACAACCTATATTGCAGTTACCTCATGTCCAAAGTAGGGATGGACTGTACCAAACTGTTTTTAAATTCTATATGATACTGATTATTTCTTAAATGACTATGTGATTTTTCAATAAATGGCCATTAAAAAAAGATCATAACCCTTTATCATTAACTCATTACAGGTACCTTTTTGTCCCAGTGCATCTTGCTCTATTTTTTATCTACAGGTGAAAAGTGGCACCACACGACGCCACCTTTCCTTCCTGCCATTCTCACATGTTGGATGTGGAGGAGTGCGACTGTGCATGGCTGCATGCTGACACAGGTTTCCACAGTCATGTGTCACAGGCCAGCTAATTATGCCAGGGCTATATCGGCACAAAAGTACCACCTACGTTTTGATATCTTTTAAAGGATTCGATACCAAATGAGATGCTTGTGGTTGCTGAGGTACCGATCCGCCCATCCCTAGTCCAAAATAAGATGTCAGAGCACAGGATATAGATCCCCTTAGCTGTAGAGATGTCTAAACCAAAAGTAATTGTGGGTAGTAATTTAAAGTAACTGGCTTTAGTATCTGTGGGTCATTTGGCCTGTGTCCTCCACTCGTTTCTCCTGTCAGTAGCTGTTTTCCCGCATGATGATATGTCTGTAAGGCTATCTGTAGCACTCATTAAAAAGAAATGGAGGTCTGTTGTCCCTATAATCCCCGTGGGGCCGGGGCGTGAGTCAGCAAATGGCAGAGCCAACCTCTTTTGGCATGTCCAACGCAAACCCCAATGTCATTCTGGCCACCTGCCCATCCTCTCTGCACCCCTCTCTCTTTCCATCTCGCACACAGAATCACCGCTGCTGATAATCCATCTTTTTCTGAAGTCTCTCTCTGGAAAAATATCACTGTATTACTCATGTCGACACTTACAGAGATGTACTGTGAGTGTGCTGCTTCGTCGTGGGTTTACAGAGACTTTATTGTTCTTTATGTCTCCTGAGGGTCTATTGTATTGCTCCTAAGAGGATTTTAGTTCTGCTGTAACATTTGTGTAATATCTTAAAATGTAGTATTATTATGCTAAAATTGACTTAAAGGTCATAGTGATGTCCCCCAAGTGTTCTTGAGATATAAGTGAGCTTTAGCGCCGCATTTCGAAGTGCTACCCATTTAGAAATTGAGAAATTTTATTGTCTTGTGGTGTAAATGTTTTGCCTTTTAGTTTATTTTTAATTGGCTTTGCTGACAGACAGCTGGCTAGCCGCGTCAAAATGCATAAACAGTGCCCACCTCCAGTCTCAATTGGTTAGCTAACGTTAGCCTTGGCTGCTCTGCTCTGCGCACCACCTAAGTCAGCTAGCGTAGCTCATTACTGCGCATAATGCTAACCCGGTGGTGGGCCAAAGTTGCTGTGGAAACATGGCGGCCACCCTCTG
Organism: Epinephelus lanceolatus; assembly: GCF_041903045.1. NCBI lineage: Eukaryota > Metazoa > Chordata > Actinopteri > Perciformes > Serranidae > Epinephelus > Epinephelus lanceolatus. The sequence continues at coordinate 23,043,251 of NC_135754.1, read as the reverse complement.
GTCTCCCTCCAGGTCACCCCACTGAGTAAGTTGCTTCATTTTGAGCCACAAACCCCTCTTAGCATTGTTAACTATTTTAGCACTAGCCCTGCTAACACTGCTAACAGTGCTAACAGAGCAGGGTCGGGATAGCATTACTAGCAGCAAATGAGCGCGCTGCTAGCTAGCTCCCACCAGACTTGACTGGTGCCCAATGCAGAGCGGAAACCAAAGCTAGCTAACCAGTCGAGAACGTGGGTGGGCAGTGGGCACTATGTTTCCACACATTAATGTGGCTGGCTGTCTGCCTCCCACCAGATCTGGGGGATGCGCAGTGCAGTAAACTGAAGAGTTGCACCACTAACCTAGACTATAATCTGACGTGTATATTCTCTGCAGTTAACTGTTGACATCCCTATTTACAATATGTTAAAGGGTTTTTACCCTATTAACTATAACACTAATGATGACTATTATAGTAACTATAGCTTGTGTATATTGTTCTTTTAAAACGAGGCTTAAGACTTTTCTGTTTACCATCACCTTTCATTCATTCATTTTCTGCATCTTCTGTAAGCCCAAGAAGCACGACTGTCAAAAAAGTGGGAGCTGTGGTCACTCTAGTCGCTCATCACATGAATCATTTGAACGCTCGATCGTGCTTGTCAATTTAAAGGAGCCACAAAGCGGACTACTGGCTTGAAAGCAGTGTAGTTGCTGTTTGCTGTTGTCCAGTCAAAAAGTCAAATAAAATGCTTTGCTTTGCAGTATGTTAACCCATTCAAACCAAGCAAGAAAGACTTGCATGCTACGTCGCAACATTAGCCTGCGATTCTCTCCTCTATTACTAACATTACACACTTTAAAACTCACCAGACCAACCAACTACCTCCGCGTCGCGGTCCCAAGCCCCATTCTTTTTATTTTGGTCTCTATAACTGAACAGCGACACATTATAAAGGACTGAGTGGGCGCTAACGCAAGCAATAAACTTCTTGATATCCACTGTTGGAACAAGTGTGCTGTAGGAACCAAAGTTACATGGCTTGTTTTTTGGGACCCGTTTCATCGAAGCATGTCAGCATGACGCGTGATGACCAGGTCGCCCAAGTCACCCAAGTTGGCGGGCTCTCATTGGAAATTAATGACTTCTGCCGTTTTGGAAACTCTGGTCGCTGTTGGTTTGAATGTACTGTTAGGGGTCGCTGGAGCCTATCCCAGCTGTCATTGGGTGAGAGGCGGGGTACATCCTGGACAGGTCACCAGACTATCACAGGGCTGACACATAGAGACAGACAACCATTCACACTCACATTCACACCTACGGCCAATTTAGAGTCACCAATTAACCTGCATGTCTTTGGACTGTGGGAGGAAGCCGGAGTACCTGGAGGAAACCCACGCTATGCTGAAGTGATAATTTTGTGGATGAAGTATTCCTTTAATGCCTTTCATACCTTATGTAAAGCAGTTTCGATTTCCCCTACTGTTGAAAGGTGATATACAAGTACGTTTGTCTATCCTGTACGATAAAAATTAGTCTCTAAATTGAGCTCCTTCTCTCCAGGCTGTCAGTGGTTTACATTCAGTCCAATACAATATGGAAATTATTAGATTGTAATCAGAATTTGTTATTGTGTTATCCAAAATGAGAGAGTGGCTGTAATTGCGAATATGGTCAGTGGTCACTTAGATTTGGCCTTGTTCCGTGTGAGTAGACACACACACACACACACACACACAGTTTCCTCAGTAAAAACATTAGTTTCACAACCTTGACCCTATAATGAGTTCCTGGTCCTCAGCTCTTAAAGCAGTAAGGACCAAACCAAACATCCTGCCAAAAAGACTGAGTTTCCAACTGGCTCTCAGAAGGAGAGAAAACAACAGTGCGTGTGTTCATTGGCATCCAGTAGTCTTAAGTTTAGCTCCCAGCATTTACCAAAATGATGACAAGCAGCCACACGCGTCGTCAGAGACCGACAGTCTGTGAAAAGACACCACTTGGCACAGCAGATCTGCCTCTGGAGCTAAATATAGCTGTCACATTTGCTGAGCAAATTATTCTGACTTTGGCTCCACAAGTGAATCAAGATATCTGTCTCATTTGTGTCAAAACTTGCAAATCTGTATCTGCAGTGGAAGAAAATCTGTCTCCCTCTGAAATGTAGCAGAGTAACACTCAATGAAAGAACTGTAACAGGACTTTTTTGTAGCCAGAAATACCTCAACAACGGTTTCCATGATATTCTGTACAAACATTCTCATATCCCAAAAGATGACTCTTAATTACTTTGGTGATCCTTGACTTTTCCTTTAGCACTCTCATTATGTTTGTTTTCAGTAAAATCTCAACAACCATTGGATGAAGTGTAGGTGAGGCAAAGTGGTTTAGGTGTGATAGTCATTACCAAGGTGTGTTGATCAAACACAGAGGAGGCAGAGCTTTCCTTTACCAGTTTATAGGCAGGCAGGTGAGTGTGTGGTCCGCAGGAAACAAGCACAAGATCCACAGAGAACAATCAGGTTACACCTTGTATGCAATCATAACCCTACAGACTTTAACTGACCATGAATTGGGCAAGCACTTGGAAAATGTGGTGAGTTAAGCCACCAGTTACTCTCCATCAAAATGAAGTTTCATGACATTAAAGCTATCTCCAGAGAAATGTAGCAAGCTATGCTACGAGAAAATGGCAAAGGTAGCTTGCTCCTCTAAAATAAGGGTTTTCTAAGTACTAAAAAAGTGCATCCAAAAGTGCTTCCCTCATCCCTCGTACCATAGAGAGCATGTTAGTGCACGTTCAACCCAGTCTCACTCTGAAATCCTCGAAATCCAGCGCTTGGGCAGTGACTGAAGAGAAAAGCTGCCCTTTAACGTCGGCATGATACGTAGCTGGTTGCCGTCATAGTGTCACACGGTGTCCCAGAACATCAACAACCAACACACCCAGGGTACCTTTCAGATTGTATCTGGACGTGGAAAGTCCATTACCAAACTTCGATATGTGACGAGGTCGGAGTGAGAATGTGTTGACATGTTAGTGCACGTCCTGTGAGGCTGTACTCATGCAGATTATGGAATCTACATTATAATAATGTTAAGTGTTACTGGCATTGCTAACCTGAAACAACACAGCAACACAAGGCCTCTCCGACTGATTTCTCCCATATATGTACAGTATAAACACATAACACATAAGGGGAGGTGTGTCTTGTATACAGAGGCCACATGTTCTCCTGGTTAACCACATTATATTCATCTTTGACTGCTCACTGAGCGTGTAATGATGCATGTTATTTAGTGTGAGAGGCAGCATGTAATATGTTTCCTTACTATAATCAGGTCAGAATCATTTGGATGTAATCAGGTTAAGGTCAGACGATTTCATTTGTTGTTGTTATTACGTTATAATCATTTTATTTTCTCATAATGAGGTTAAAGTGTGGGTGTGATCGCTTCACCTGCCACTGCGTCTCACTGTTTGCTTCAGCCCCAGAACACAGACACACAGGAGACTGGATCTTTTGATTTATCTCACCATCAGAGGCTAGCATCTGTTGTTCAAAGGTAACACTCACACCTTGTCTTTGATGTTCACAGCATTTTGTAAGTTTTTACTGCAGAGAAATGTGCTGATCTTACACTGCATAAATATTATTTAACATAGGCTACTGTTTTTAGGAATATGTGACTTTGCTTTCCATATATGGCTGTTTAACAAAACAAGAAGTATCTCCTTTGACTTTGGGGGTTTTGGCTGATTTTAAAAAGCAGATTAATTTGCAAACGTTAAAGGTCTGGCTCAAGGGCGTAGGTTTCATCTCAATATTGGTGGGGACACATGAAACAGGTGGTTTGGGGTCCTCTGGCAGAGAATTTTGAGCATCAAACCGGTGTTTTCCTGCGTTCTGGTGAATTTTCATGCACCAATTTGTGCCTTTTTTGCATCATTTTATGGTGCAAATGTCTAATCTTGTCAAAATATAAGTCCTCTGCTACTTTTATGTTTGTTTGTTTTTATTGGGGGAGACAAATACACGTGTCCTAACAGCCTGGTCTCACTCCCAAATCACCAAACACCGCTACTGTGTCACTGGCTACCAGTTAAGCGGGATTTATACTTGTGTGGCAGAGCCTACGCCTTAGCCTACACACGCCACTATGCCGTTGTGAGCATGTATACTTGGGCGGTGGTGTCTGTGTCACTCTGCAGTTCCACCTCCAAAACACTAGTCGGCGACAGAAGTTTCTGTGAAGTGCTGTAGATTCAAAACACACCCAAAACACACATTAAACATGGCTTAATAGAGACAATTTCAAACACAAGTACACAAATTAGCTTAACTATAAGTCGCAACATTCACAGACAAACACTTGTCTTTATCTGGACACATTTTCCCCACAAATACAACATGCTAACGTGATTAGCACGAGCCTATGACATTTTACATTGTATAAATTAGCCTAGCAGCTAGCGACCTTTTCCTCTTCTCATATAAAACCAGGAACAACAGCAACATTTAACAAAGGTAACGGTACATAATTTGGCTCCATTACAACTCACAAAGTTCACTGACAGAACAACAGTCTTATACTAAACATGTTTTCAAAACAAATACAACATGCTAATGTTATTAGCACAAGCCTAGGGCATTTTACATTGTATAAATTAGCCTAGCGGCCAGCAACCTTTTCCTCTTCTCATATAAAATAACAGCAACATTTAACAAAGGTAACGTTACAAAATTCGGCTCCATTACAACTCACAAGGTTCACTGACAAAACAAATGTCTAATACTAAACTTGTTATCCAAACAAATATGACATGCTAATGTCATTAGCACAAGCCTATGACAATTTATATCATATAATTTAGCCTAGCGACGAGCGGAGATTTCCTCTGCTCATATGAAACCAGGATAAATCCCCAAAGGATAAATCACGACTTAAAATGCTATTTTGTGGAGGCTTTATTGTCTTCACAATTTATTGTTTCTTATATGTGAAATTAAAGTAAATAAAAGCTTTGTTTCCACTGAGGGATAGTTCCATTTCTGGGGAGGTGCACACAAGAATGCGTTGGTTCTGAATATTGAGGGAGACGTGTCACCTTTGTTCCCCCAAAATATACACCTGTGGTCTGGCCCCATGGAAATCAGGATTTCTATCCCTCTCTTTCTTCCTCTGGTCTCTTTTGCACTAAACTCTCTCCTCATATTTTCCTGACACCCTGCAGGCCTTGCCTGTGCAGTTATTTCTGCGATATCTCACACCTTTGCATATTTCATAATTCACAGCTAACCTGGTAGAGAGGCTCTAACATTAGCTGTACAATGGAGACTCAGTTTGCACATTGTCATCAAATTCTGACACAGTGTAAAATGCCTCTGTCTTGCCATGAAAATACAGAAACACACAAATGTCTGAAAGTTTTTTTAAAAAGCAACATGGATCCACCACACAAACAGATCCATGCTGAGAAAAAGTGGGCCATGTATTCCACAAGGAGCGGGCTCACCGTGAAAAACTCTTCAAAGTAATAAATAAAAAACAAGGCGGCTTTCGCACATGAGCAAACGTTTGCTTGTTACATCATGAAAGAGATTTGTCTCCTATCAGGAATTAGTAGGTTAACGTTTGACCCAGATACAGCAGGGATCTGTGCATGTTCGTTACATCAAAGACTTTAAATTAAGCTTTCTCATTTAAATAGAAAAGGATCTTTAAAATAACACGCTTTTTTTTCACCTAGCGGGCTCACAGCTTCAAGCGAGGCTGAGTGACTTGAAGGTTTTTGTCGTCATGAGACAAGGATAAGTCGTTTCTCTTCTTTTCTCCTCTCATATTCAGATTCTCAGTAATCTTTAAATTCGTGTTGCCCTTGAAACCTACTGAGCCTGAGTGCCCAACATTGATATTTTATATCATTTTACATTGTGCAAAGACAAAAAGAGGAACATTATATCAGCATGTCAGGTGTACACCACACATTTAATGACTAGTCTTGTTTGCATTTCTATCAGAAACCAGCTACACCTACAAGATCACATACATCTGTCAAGATTCCAGTCAAAAGTTCACATCACAATGGCGCTGACAGCTCCGAGGCTCAGTCAGGAGGCAAAGGATTTGCATCCTAAACCCTGCTGCACACCACAAGATAACATGTGGCGACTGTCCGCAGTGACATGGCCGATTTTGCACAGGCCAGCTCACACTCTCCAAGATCTTGAAAATCTGTTGTTATGGCCAACTCAGGATTATAATCACAATCTGTATCATGCAGTGTGTGACATAAAGAAAATGTGGGTGCTGCTATGCGCGTCTGGCACACATGACCAAGACTGAGAGGAATCCATTGGAATGTAGCTGCTGAATCACATGCTTAGTTTGATCTTTGACAGGGCGCTCCATCAATTTAGGATTGCACTTCCATAACACTGTCGCACTCACGATGGATAGTTTTAGAAACATTAATGTAGCAGAACCAGAGATATTGTCTTTTATGTTCCCTGCATTCTGGTTCTGTGTCAAAACCTGCAGCCTACATGACCCATGAAGCCAACTGCCAGAATAAATGTTGGCATTGTATGTTCTGAAAACCATGGATACAATACACTTGTAAGGGATATATTGAAACCTCACCACAGTTTACATGTGCCTAGGTTTAGGCACAAAAAACACTTAGGAAAAGATTATGTTTTGGCTTTAAATACCCGGTTTTGGTGGTGCAATTCCAGCTGGAAACACAGCATGGTCTCAGTAGAAAACAATCCCCTTTCATGGCACTATCCCTGCAGGAAGCACAGGGATGTCTCAATAAAAAAACAGCTTTTTGTGGCCACTACTGGCAGGAAATGCCTTGGTAAAAAATGAGTGCCTTTCATGGCACTATCCCCGGTTTGAAACCCTGCGATGGGTTGCTAATAACCGCCTCATGTTTGGTGGCGAAAAAGCCGCTGAAAATGTAGCAAAGACTCACTAAACACTTGAACAGTGGTCTGCAGCTTGCCAAGTGTCTCCCCTGGGTGTTACACCATGTACCATCCCTTTCCAACCCAGTCTCACTACGAAGTCCTCGAAATTTGGTGCTTAGACAGTGACTTCCGGTGTCAGGCACCATCGAAAAAAGCCGGCCTTTAACGTCAACGTTACTGTTACAGTTTAACAGTGGCCAGCGGTTTCAGGGGCAAATATCGAGGGACAAGAACAAAAGTTAGGGTGGCGAAAGTCCGAGTAGGGTAGGCGGGAGGGGTCGTGGATGGGTCCAACAAACATCGACTTTTACCCAAAAGAGCGGTCTTTGTGTCCCGTAAGATTGTAAAGACAAACCCTGTTCTTTTTTCCTAAATCCAACCATGTGTGTTAGCTGTTGAAGGAAAAAAACGTCAATTTGTGCTATTGTACTGACATAGTGCATTTATTTTAAGAGACTGTATCTAAAAAATAAATTGCCTATGAAAACAGAAGTGTATTTTGAAAGAAGACAATGCATGTAACAAGCAGAACTTGACACGGTGTCCCAGAACATCAACAATCAACACACTCAGGGTACCTTGCACATTGTATCTGGACGTGAAAAGTCCATGACCAAACATCCATATGTGATGACTGGGAGGAGGTGAGAATGTATTGCCCCTCCACCTCCCAATAACAAAGTCAGAGCATATACTACGCTTTAGAAACGTTGATATGATACGGATGAAACATACAAATGTAACGTATCTGTGGTTTCGGAAACGTAGAACACCAACATTTTCTACTGGCGACTCAATGGGGTCAACAGCCAACAGTTTGGTTAGAGATTTGTGTAAATCATGCTTGTAGCAGTGAATGTAGCTTTGAGCTGCTAGCCTGAAGCTGAAATGAGGAGTGGACTACAGAGGTCTGGTTGACTTACTTCTTTCTAAATCTACAGCCCTAAATTATTTTAATTTTCAAACTTCAGTCACAACTGACTCAAGTGACATCACTTGAGGCAACTTATCATTTCACACAGCTCTCTCTGGAGCCACAAAAAAGCTTTATACAGCTTTTCTCATGTATCTCGTACTCCCCAAGACCTCTAAACAGACTTTAATGTTGAAGAGTGGTGATTTCTCTATAAACCACCAACTCCCCATGAAGACTGCGACTAGACAGAAAGTTACAGATAATAATCGCTTCTAATCATATTCTATTTGTTTAATTATTTTACATGGATTTGTTTGAGGGTTTAATCAATTGGTCTGTATCACATTTATATTAGATTATTCTGTTCAGTACAGCCTGAGGACATACCCAAAACCCAAGACTGTGGGTGCATTAAATGAATTAAATAACGAACATAATGATCAGATTTTTCTTTTACTAATTCGGTCATTGGTTTTGTCATGTAACATCCATGAGCCAAAGCTGCCCTCATCACTGTAGTTCTTTTTAGTCTCAGTATATGGAAATAAGCACATTATGAAAGACTTTGACTTAATTACTATTATTACCTTTACTTCCACAGTTACCTTTACATTTCACACTTTGTTGCATTTTAAGAAGTTGTTTTTTTTCTTCTGAGACCAATAACACATTTAGTTCGACAAGGTCAGCAGCTAACTGATGCATTTATCACAACTTAATGTTCCCCAGATGAAATCTGCGATGTACTTTTCTTTAATAAAAATCTGTTGGGCACCATGCAGAGAAGATCCCTGAGCCCTGGGTTAGATGTGTGCATACTTCATTTACTTTCCTGTACTTCCTTTAGAAGTTGGGGATAAGATGATAGCGAGATAACATTTGCATTAGCAAGGTCATTTCCCAGTATAATCTTCTAATTATGGCCAACGTGTCCCTTTCAGTGGAAATGAAGAAGGATAAAGCATTTGGATTGTGCTGCTGCAGCATGAGAACAAGCCACCAAAGTTACTCAGGGGATGTTTGGTTTATGTAATAGTTTTATGATTAGGCCTATCATAATGGTGGATAAAGTATCTGTATATGTATGCAGCTAAAGCACAGGTTTCACAAATCTAAGATAATCAGCATCACCAGCTCTTCCTCTATTATTATTGTGGAGAAGGATCTGTGCTGAATTGTGGCCAAGCAGCACCACATGGGAACCTGTCAGATTCCAGATAAACCAGGCAGAGCTGAAACCAAAGCCTCCCAAACTAAAATCTCTGGCCACCCTGCGCTGAGAAACAGCTGACGTCAGCTGTCTCCCTGGACCACCTGCTGCGATATGGCTCCTTTTCCTCTGGAAATAGATGAGAAACAAAGTTGGCATAGATGACGAGTGATAACAAGCGAAAACGAGTAGGGGAGTGTGCGGAGTGATGGATTTTAAAAATGACAGAGGAGAAGAGGATGGAGGATAGATAGAGTAGAGAGGGAGTAGTTGTTGACATGGGGGAAGCGTAGAGAGAATAGGCCTATTCTCTCTACGCTAGGGTTATGCTAATTTGAGCGGATGGGGAGATTAAATGGAGTCATATCAGGTCATGTGCCTTCCAGAAACAGGACCCTAATCCCCCTTGCTTGCTCCTTACAGCTCAACTTTACACACATACAGTAAACACACACACTCACTCTCACACAAATGCATGATCCTGTACTGTAGATTGTGTGCAGAGGATGGTGCAACATAGATTTCAGGTGACAGGTGTGTAAATGCAGCTGATTTTTGTTTGCAAATGTCTTCAGAATGAAACATTTCCTTGAGTACTGCTCTTCAAACAGAGTGGTATGAGTGTGTGTGTTATAAAAGAGACAGAGAGCGAGTGAGGGAGTGAGTGAGTGAGTGGATGGAGGGTAGCGTATCGCAACTAGAGCGAAAAAAGTTCCCCCGAGCAGTTAATAAAAGATGATGCTGCAAAATGGATACCAGCTAGTGCTCCGACATGACATGAGAGAAAAGGATACGACTGTTTTTCCTTCTTTTTTATCTGTCTTCCATGTGTTTTGTTGTGAAAGATTGATGCTGTTTTTGATGTTTTTCAGCGACCAGCAGTTATGAAACTTGCATGCATAATACACAAATGGCCACCGGGCATCAATATCTGAAAACACCCTACAGATAATCACTAAAACATTGTGTGGTATCTGCTCGAATGGAGGGATTTGCATAAGAGGAATGCAAGATGAGAGCAAATTAGATCAATAACAGGCAAAGAAAACTGCACCACTTTAAAGCATTACGACACAGTGTATAATACAGTATTTATATGTAGTATGTATATTTATGTATGTGCAGTAAGGTCACACCCTGACACTAGTTACACCGAGAAGCCCTTGACAAGTCCTCATCAGCTTTATCATGTATTTATGATATAATAATACAGCCTTTCATTTACATAATTACCTGTTGCACCACAACACGATATTGTTTCACTGATGGATAATGGCAGCAGCTTGTCAACCTGTTCAAGGCCAGCCATGATTGTTTCAGACAACCGCCACTAAAAAGAAACTGGGACATGATGTACAGAGCTGCCTCTGAGAGGAAAAACCGCGCTCAACAGAGGAAAGAAAGATGTGCTTGCATTTTGCTTGTGACACTCCCATGATGATATGCTAATTGCAGGTAGACTATATAGATTTCTGCTCATGCTTAAGGATGAAGTGGTATTTTGATATCCATTGCCCAAGGCTGAATTTTAATAGACGCTCGATTTCCACCGTCTGCCTTGTTACTTCTCAGGCCACAATTGTCCTGTTAAAGTCACATTATGTGCCTGGGTGAGAGGCAGGAAATAAAAATAGTAGTCAGCATCTTTGTTCTAAGTTGTTTCTATATTTAGCTCAGGGTGGTGGAAGACACATACTGCACACAGGCTGTTGATACACCAACAGAAACGGAGTGATTAAGAATAAACACAACATGCAGGGAAGGCTGATAAATAGTCTCTCACGCACACACAAAGGCAGGCAGGCAAGCAGAGAGGAGCTGTCCTTGGTGCTGAATCAGCCACCCGTGCTTGGCTGCTGGTGCTCTATGTAGACTGTTGTGTCTGTCTGGTCGCCTGTGGCTCTCGGCGATTGTGTTACACACCAACATTGTTGGTTTTTAATGTTTTACAGTGTGCTTTTAGCTACTGTTAGATTCATTTCAGCACCAAAAAGAGTAGTAACAGTTATATCCTTTGATTTACGCATAGGCTAAAGTGTCAGGGCCCCCACCTGGCCTTCACCTGCGAAATGTCACTCAAATTAACATGTACCATCCAGGAGGAGACTCAAAATGATCACAAAGAGATGGAAAAACACTGCAAAGAGATGCAAAGGAATTTCAAAGAGACAACTACGCAAATGGGCAAAACAACCACAGAGAGACTCAAAACAACAAAGAGACACACAATGACCACAAAGAGACACAAAACAATCACAAGGAGACACGAAATGAAAACAGAGACACAGAACAACCATGAGGAGACACACAATGACTGCAAAGAGACACAAAACAACCACAAGGAGACACAAAACAACCAAGGAGACATAAAACGACAACAAAGAGATACAAAATAACAAAAACAAGTCAAAAATGATCTTGCACAGACACAAAATTGCCTCAGTAAGTCACAAAATGACTACAAAGAGACACAAAACAACTATGAGGAGACACAAGATCACCCATTGGGCCCATTGTATCATAATCTGTCCATGAAGTTACTGTTAAGTGCCTACCAGATTTAGATAGTTCTTTCTTTTGCTAGTTGTTTGTTTTGTGAGAATTAAGTGGAACTGTTACTTCCGGTTGCAGCATTTATGAGTTCTTTGTACTATTGTTTGCTTGCTTGCCGAGGATGAATAAACCAAAAATAACAACAAGTAAAGACAATGGATGCATTTGCTTGTATGTAATTAATTCATTAATTCATCATAAGATAAGATAAGATAAGATAACACAAGATAACCCTATTGTTAGTCCCATGGCAGAGACATGTGCATCGTTACAAAGGCAAAGGGAATACTGCAAAACAAGAAGCATCATTAAAAAAACACAAAGCAAAATAATAAGTAAACATCAGTTTAAAAGCACAAACAAAATACAAACAGTAGAAAAAAAGCAAAATATAATAAATAGACAGGCTCACTGGCGAAATAAACATATGTACAACATAAATGTGAATCTTATTATTTATATACCTTAAATTAAAGATGTAAACATTTACAGAGCTGCATCACAAAAGTTACATACTGTACAAATCCATCTTCAATCTTGCACCGCCCACTTCTCCCTCTGGTGTATTTTGAGCCGTCTGGACCAATCAGAACGAGCCTCGCACTCCGTCACGGCGAAATCAAAGTTCTTGTAAGAGCGCGTGTGTGCCCCGGTGGATGAGAGAGGCTCGAGACATCGGAGAGAAGTGGACAAACCTAACGGCTGCGGGATACTGGATATTTCCTCCCGGTGAATTAGTCATTGTTACCCGTTTCTGCGTTGATTTAGAGTCTTAAATTAGAGTTAAGAAGCATTTTTTCCGACGGAATACCGTTTTACACCGATGAAAGATGACTTGACAGTTGAAACTAGCTCTACCTCCTCGGACTGTAGCGATGTTTAAACCTGTACGTGCGTAGTTTCCCACCACCGCCACCGCCACCATTCCTCTGTCACCGTGGACTTATCAGTTTGTTTCGCTTTTGCTGTTAAGGAACATTTTTTGAAACGAAATGACGGAAATCAGCGAGAAGGAGAATGAGCCACAAAACCGGGACCTTCACCGACCACAGGCTACCGTGCCCAGCCAACCTGAGTCAAAGGTAACAGCACACCTGTGTAATTACGGGATTTTTTTTATCCACTTTGAAACATACAGCACGGGTAATGGCAGTTGGAATTAAAGCAAGGGTGTCTCGGAAGTTGTGGTGCTCATTTTTAAGTAATGTTTTACACCAAGTTTGATCCTTATTTCTATTTTGGACTCCTTTAACCGTTTGTTAGAGTGTGTTTTCTGGCTTACAGGGCTAATAGTGGCTGCAGGTGTTGCATAACAACTCTAAGCCGCTTTAAGTCTCCTAACTAGCCTGACTTTAAAGTTAGCACAGGGCAGAGATTACACCAAGGTGTGCGTGCAGATTGTGTCTGATCTTTTTGTGGCATGTATGTGAATGCACGGAATTTGCAAGAAAGAAAAGATCATGTTTCTTGCAGGTTATTCAGTGAAAGTTAAATGAGATGCAGGTAGAGGCAGGCAAGAAGGGTGCTTTGAGACGGCGTTGCTGTTTGGCTTCAGCTTAAATTAAAGGCAGGCATCCAAAACAATAAATGCTAAGAGGTGCAGCGTCCAAGCAGAGGAGTTGTAGATCTGTTGATAAACCCAAGGCATCACAACACAAGGGGTGGCAAACATGGTAGAGGCATGGACAAATTAACCTGCTTTGAGGCTGCTGGTCACCTCTATTAACTTCACATTCCTCCCCTTCTCTATGCAATGTACATTTTTTCATGTGCTTTCTCTGCTGGAATATTATCTGCCCCCAGATCTGCTGCAGGGGTAGTTTAACCCCTTCAATTATGTTACACACCCATACTGTAATGGTGGATTTCTACTCTAAATGCACTCATAAATTATTTCCAGAAATAAAATTGATTAGGATACTTTATGAAATATTGTTGGAGCCATGATGTAGTTTTTGCTTGTTTTTTTCTATCCTCTAAACAAGGTAAATATAAGTGTACACATGCATTTATGAAACTGAACACAGGGTGAAGCATTATGTGAAGTGTATAGGTAAGCTTCCGGTAATGGGAATCAGTTGTGTGGAACGGGAAGCAAACAGTTTTTGACTGTGTTATGGAAGCATGTCAAAAAGCAGGAAGTTTTGGCATGTAGAACTGAATTTGCTGAATGTATGTAATGATTACATATGGACAATGCTTTCGCTCTTCTGTATTGTGGTGAGCATGTGTAAATTGTATTTAGAATAAATGGATGGCCAAACCCAAAGAGATAACGCACACTGGACATTGGGTTATTCTTAGTCCAGAACACGCGTCTGGAATAGGTTCACCCATTCGCCCCTCAATGGCTTGTTTTGGTAAAAGTCACTACATCTTATTTTATCTGTCCATTCTGATTAGAGTTGTAGTGATATACCAGTTTTGAGGTATACCGTGATATAAAAGTTGACGGTTATCATACCGTGTACATTTTCTTATCTACGATATTGAAAGAAATGCAACTGGATGGAGAACCTCCCCTTTTATTTTAGTTATTTTCAATGGAGAGACTCTTTACACACACTGCAATTAACAAAATGGTTTCAAGTTTCAATTATAGTAATAAAACGTTTGTTTAACCAACAGTAACCCACCATTTTCATTCCTTTAAGGGTCATTTTGATTGATAATAATATAAATTCTGTAATACTGTGATACCATGAAACTGCAATCTTTTTTGAGACGATTATATTGTGAAAATCTCATACTGTTGCAACCCAAATTCCAATGGAGGAAGACTGTTTACATAGAAAACGCATAATTGAAAAAATCACAATAAATAGTCTAAACAGATATTTTTTCAACAAAAGCATGAGTTTATTTATTATGAGTAGTTACCTTATATCAATTAAAACGTGATGCTTGTGAAAACACATTACATTTATATTATGTATGTAAAATATCCTCAGTTTCGGAAGTATCTCCAGAAAGCAGTATGTTAAAAACCTCCAGAGGTTGATATTCTGTGGACAGAATCGATTTAATGAGCTAATTTTATCATTAGGAAATTAAATCAAAACAGTATTTCCCCTAGATATGTTCCGGTGACACTGATCTGCCACTGACCTGCCGACCATTCCAATGGACAGATATTTTTGAAAAAATCCAGAGTTAAAGCTATAAATCTTTCATATGATTTTTTTGACAAATTATTTACTTTACAACAATATGATTAATAGACTGAAACTTTCAGGACTGTTGTAAATTCTTTGGTAAATTACTGCATTGTTAATTGTCACTGTCACTTAACTTACTGTTAGGCTTGTTTTAGCATTTTTACCTGTAAATATTGTTCTTTCTGTTTCTGTTTTCAACCTTTTTATGCTGCAGTCTTGGCCAGCCCCTCATGCAAAATAGACTGCAGCTAACATTCCTAACTCCATAAATACAGTGCAAAGCAGCTGTGATGAGCTAGAATATAGCAGAATATCACAACAGCGAGATTACTTGCAATAAATAAACAGATACTAAAGTGTACTCAGTTTGGCCGTTCTGCTGCTGTCAGTATACTGCTGAGAAACAACAAATTGCTTGATGAATTTTGAAAAAAGGAAATTATGTTTTTAATTGCCAACATTCTTTTTCAAACAAATTGAACATTGAACTGAACACAAAAGGCACCAGTGAAAAAAGAACGATCATTGCATGTTAAAGTGCACTTTTCGACTAATACTATCTTTCAACTAACTCCAGAAATCCTTGAGTGCAATATTGAGGTCCTTTGTGATGTGTTTAGTGCACAAGTTGAAATTGTGGTGATGCTGATGCTCAGAATGTTACATACATAATGTTTAAGGCATTTATCATGTCGTCACTGGTGCATTTTCCCAAACATATTTTCAATTCTACTGGCACAAATTAATATACAGTTTTTCTTAAAATCTCGGCAAGTCAGAGGAGTATAATAACCTCAGTCTAATCTCAAAGTATTTCTTAAAACAAGGTGGACTTGTTGTTGCTGTTTGATCTTTTTTGACGAAAAGTGGAGCTGAACTTCAAACGGAGACGATAAATTCTCACTTACTGACTTGACCTAAATCTCCTGCATCACATTTACTTTTTAACATTTTCCAAACACGCTTCAAGAGCAGCCTTAATTGCAGCAGCAGTCAAAACAGTAAATCACATTATGGCTGGCTTTTGTTGGTCATCACCACAGGGACCTGGAACAAGCCCGGCAAGATGGGCCTCTTGTTGTTTCTATTTGACTACAGACAAACACAATGGATGGTGGGTGTTGAGGTGCTGTGTGGATTTACGAGCCAATCAGCTAGCAGATGTTTGCTGTGTCTTGCTGGGGGCTGGGTCATAATTCACACAAATGGTCGGCCAGACAAAAAACAGAACTGGGAGGAAGCAATCCTCCAAGCTGCGTCAGCCTTGTAGCTTCTGTGTTTGCCAAGCCCCTGCTGGCAGCCGTGACCGCTCCACATCCCGCAGAAGAAGAATGAATAGGAAAGAAAGATTAAATGTACGTTACAACTGCGGGGTCTCTTTCAGAGTAGTCTGCTCGAGGGGATCTCTAGAGCTTCACGTCTCTCTGTCACTGTCTGTCTTCTCACTTCTGTATATTGCTGTATTCATTTCATTACAGTTTCCACTCTTTGTTTTCCCTCCTGCCTCCATGTCTGTCTCTTTCTCAGCTCCTCTTACCGCCCCTCTCTGCAGTCTTTCTCATCTCTTCATCAGCTTTTTCTCCTACATCTCTCACTCTCCATTCCCCCTCTGTCTCCCCACCGTCCCTCGGCTCTCTAAGTATTTATTACAGTGATAAGTGGGCCTACCAGCTTTTCTAGAGTGCTTCTAATAGATGCTGTGACAGAGCACGAATAGTTATTCCACCTCCAACACCTACGGGCAAGGTGATAGCTCCAAAACTATTATTATTCCTCGCTAATCACTTGGAGAGTATGCCACTCAAGTGTCTCGCATTAGTGAGGAACGGTAGAGGAGATGACGAGGAAAGTTAGGAGCAAAGAAAGACAAGCAAAGGTTAAAGGAGTAGTTACACATTTTGGGATACAAGCCTATTCACTTCCTTGCCAAGAGTTAGATGAGAGGATGATACCACTCCAATTACTGTACACTTAGAGGTACACTATGCCGGATTATCCGAAAACAACAATGTGTAGTATGAAACACAAGTAATCTCTCAGTCATCACTTATGGCCCACTAGAAGTGTGTGGCGGTGTACGAAAACTGGGGACACAGTGTGGAAGAAATGCAAATATAGTGGGAGGAACCACCAAGGGGACAAAGCATGTTCCAAAACGAGAGTGACTCTGGGGTTGGCTTTCACATTTACTCCTGCAGGTGAGCACTGAAGGAGAGAGTGGGGCTAAAGAGCGACATGGAGTAGGTCTGTTTTCCGTTGGACGGTTTGGTGCTGGCGGTCAGCGTAGTCAGTTTTGTGATCCTGCAATAGTACAGTAGCTTGCAGTGTACAAACAAGCAGTGTAGGAAGGGAGGGGCCAAGTTTGAATGCTGTGTTTAACAACAATTCCTGTGTAGTATACCTTCATTATGAAGTTACAGCCAGCAGCAGGTTAGCTTAGCTAAGCATAAAGATTAGAAACAGGGGGTAACAAAATCTGTCAACTGGGACCTTTAAAGGTCACTAATTAGTATCTTATTTGTTTAATTTATACCAAAAGCTAAGTTTGATACAACATGCCATTTTCTTGGGGGTATGTGCCAGACTGTTTCTTGGCAACCATTAGAGACGCCAAAAAATTTACTGGTCTAAGCCAAGAAACAATCTGGCACCTAATCTCAAAGATATGGCAAACTGTCATTTTTACATTTAAGTTTTTGTGTATGTGTTCATTTATGAGCTTTAAGCGCAGTTAAGACCAAAGATTTATGACGAGACGAGTTGAAACCTGCAGCTACTTGCAATACACCATTCTGCAACATCCTGAAAACCTAGCCTAGTCAGAACCATCATGATGACGCAAGCTTAACATTCTGTTTTGCTTGCTGTATCAGTCGGGCCCCGCTGCAGCCCCAAAAACTTTCAGTTGGTGGGAGTACTCAACTTGAGAAACTCCTTTAGCCAGTCAGTGTAACACAGGACTGGGAAACATTTTCAGGAAGGAAGGAACAACGAAAAACTTCTTTTCCTCAAAGAAACTATGTGAGTGCATACTTCTGTTCTTGTTTAATTAGTTCTATTTTTACTTTTTATCACTGTTCTGCAAGCTGCTGCCTGCATTTTACGTCATCAACGACAATGCAGTCCCTGACTGGTTGCTTACGTTGTCAGCTATGGTGTGCATCCCTGATTGGCCTCGATTGGATTATACACAGAGAGCAAAACACAATGTTGAGCTCACTTCATCAGGATGGTCTTACCAGGCCACAAAAACCTGCCAGTTTACACCAGTGCAACTACATAAGATGGTGTATCGTCTACATAGCAACGACTGTAAATACTTGTGTTCCAGGTTTATACGCTTATTTTTGTATAATTTGTAGCTTCTTAAAATATGAATGAGGAAAGTGATAGTGAGATAATTGTTACAGTTGCATTTCTAGTCGTGATGAAACAGCGAAAGCATAAACAAAATGATCTGTGCTTTAGATGGACTGTATTCATAATAAATATGCCACAATATTTTAAATAACCAGCGCCAATTACTTGTGTGATGCATGTGTGTATAATATGTGCACATACAGTGAGCAGCAGCAGCAGCCCACCGTCTAACCCGACACATTGTGTGGACGGAGACCAATGTACGTGTCATACATGACAAGAGCTGCAGGAATGTAAATGAGTTAGACTTGGGCTCAGTGGGGACAGAGTGCTGTTGTCAGAGGATGCCACAGCAAGCAAACGTGCCGTCTGCTGACAGTTTGTAAATGACTCGGTCAGCAGACTTTGCCACAAGCCAACTGGCTGTTAAAACAGGTAACATGCTTAATGTTATAAAGCCAGCCACTGGCGACTGGACAAGCTAAGTTGTACATGACACCATTAGCTGGCCTGAGTCGAGCTGAGACAGGCCAGTTCACACCTCTGCAACTTTCCCTGCAATGTTCTGGCTGTTTTCGCCTGTCACCAGTCTTTATGCAAAGCAGAGCTAACTGGCTGCTGGCTGTAGCTTCATATTTACCACACACACAAAATAGTGGTGTTGATCTCCTCATCTACTACTTGGGCATAAAAAACAAATATTTCACAAACTACTCCTTTAAACTCTACAGTGTTTATCAGTGGAGAAAATGAGCGCTCTGCTCAGAATCAGCCGCTACATAAAGTTTAATATTCACCAAAGACAGTGGGTGTAAATGCTGATAATGCAAGGTGGTGCTGTGCCCCGGTCCGCAGGGCCTCCACACAGCCCATCGCGTTCTCAGCCAACACAAAGACGTTTTTATGTGGTGAAATGATGGCAATGGTTTCTCTCCGACTTTGCCCTTGACACTCACTTTCTCAGCGTTCTCCTCCTTCTGCTGTTCTTCTCACTTACTTCCTTATCAGCCCTTTTTTCTCCTCTCTGCCTCTAATTAATTTCTTTCTGTCCATTTAGAGTATGTACTTCCCTGTTCTATTGACTGTAGCCCTTTTAAATGAAACCCAAAACCTTGTCTTTTTCCTCCCGCACTTCACTCCTCCTCATCTTTCTCTCTTTATGTTTCACATTCCTCCTTCATTGTCTTCTTTCTCTATAGCTCTGAGTGTCGGGCTGTTGATGGTTGCCTGAGTGCTTGAGAGGATAAGGATGATTTAAGAATAGGATAGCAAGCCATAGGTCCTGCAAGAAATTAGAGAAACAGAGAGAAAGAGGGGGAAAGTGAAGTACAAGTGTGAGAAGAGAATGCCAAACTAAGACAAGAGAGGAAGAGGCGAGTGACTTTGAACAGACACGTCTCTTCATTTGTCTGAGCATTACATAGGACTTGGGTGGCCAGTTCAGTCAATTAAAGCAAACTACAGTGCACACTCTTTTTTGATTAAGACCTCTCCACTTAAAATTACCTGTCATAAATGTGTCAATATGAAAATTTATTGTTACAGTTGATAAAAATGATACTGTTTTATTTAATTAGTTTTGGATGAGTTTTGACATTTAATTTCCTCGGTCAACTTCTGTATTCCTATGTCAGATGGTAGCTAAACTTCTTTAATGAGCTTTCTGATGTGTACCAGCACGCGTCTGTGCCATTCATATGATTATACCGTGTGTAGATGACATATCTGAACAAAGTGTGTTCTGCCTCCTTGTTTGTTTCATCCGTATCGCTTTTAGCAGGAGGATACATCAGTCACTTCTGACAGATCATGATATGTTTGTGTTTCTCCTGCCAGAATGATTGACTTGTACCACTGACCTTTGAAACAAACTATGGTCTGCACTGAAAACAGATGAAGGGTTACAGAGAGACAGACACACAATGAGGGAGACAGGTGGAGATGGATGTTCATACAGACAGAAACACACAAAGAATAAGACATCAGCACTGTCTTATCTGTACATAAATGCAAACCAGCTTTTCAGTGTCACTGTAGCGCTCATGTATCCAGTGTTGACCCAGCGCTGGTTTGATTAACGATGAAGTCATTAAATTACTGTCCTTGATTGAGTTCTCAAATGCTGCTGATCCAGCAGAGTCCCATGTGCAGTGTCAGGGTTGGAGTGGAGTCAGTTGGGAATAAGTACGGACGTTATTTAGTCCTTTGTATAGCACTGACCTTAGATTGCTGCTTCAGAGATGGTGGACTTCTGAGGTTACTTTGTTTCCCCAAAGGCAAAGCTGTCTGATGTAATGGAGTGGAAAAAATAAAGTTTTCTAATGATAGTTCTGATCTTTAGCTCTGAATGGCAGATTCACCTTGAAAAGAACTCAGGAAAAAGTACACATTTGACTGCATCGAATACTTAATGCATCAACAAAGGATTATTCATAAGGAGCTTGGGTTGCTTGGCAACTATGATGTAATCTTATTATTAACTCTTAAAGAGTGTACTGCTCATAAGTTACTGGCATTTAAAGAACTTTTGAATATTTAAGTTAAAAGAATGAGACGCTCTTCACTGCAGTTTATTAACTGAATAATTCATCCCTGTATTTTTCCCTCTACATTTGTCCCTCATTTATCTGAAATGAAGATTTCTGAACTGACCTTAAGTCCATAATGATGGTTATGCTTTGAATATGAATACAGCAATGTTGTCCTGCATCCTGCACATCTTACTGTTTCTCTCTGCCCTTTAATTTGAATTAGGAATGACAGTTTCTGTTAATTGTCTTTTGATAGCCCAGCCTCCATTAATCAGTAACAAACCAGTTAATTCTTAAGAAAAAAATGGCAATGACATGAAATATAAGAATCCTTTCCTTTTTGACTCAGTGAGCTTTAGCGCCACATTTCAAAATGCTATTCATTTAAATATTTTGTGCTGTAAATTTTTTGTCTTATTTTCTGTTGGCTTTACTGACAGACAGCCAGCTACTCACATAACATGCAGAAACATAGTGCCCGCCCTCTGGTCTCCACTTGTTAGCTCGCCTTAACTTTGACTGCTCTTCACTGTGCACCATCCAGGTGCAGTGGGAGTGGGCTGGTAGTGACATTCATTCAGTGATTACCGCTGGTGACACTGCCTTGGTGGTTAAACGGCATTGCTCCAGAAACATTGTGCCCACCTTCCGGTCTCCCCTCAGGTCACGCCACTGAATAAGCAGCTTCATTTTGAGCCTCAAGACCTGTTTTATCATTGTTAACAATGTTAGCACTACTAGCTATGCTGACACTGCTAACGGTGCAAACAGAGCTAACAGTGCTAACTTGGTTAACAATGCTAGAGGGGGTTCAACACTGAGCCACTTACCGTTGTGACCTGGAGGTAGACTGTAGTTTGGGATGGCGTTAGTGGTGGTAATTCCCAAATGAGTGGCACCACTAGCTGGCTCCAACACACGGTTGGTATGCAGTTAACTGAAAAGTGGTGAAGATAACCTATAGACCAGTGGCTCCCAACTGGTGCAGCCACGGGGTCCAGATTTCTCCGTAGTCATTAGTTCGAGGTCCCACAGTTTAATATGTTCACTGTCATACTTGTGTTTGAACATGTCGTTGAGCTAGTTTGCTGTCCGTCAGTCACTCACTTGCTGCGGAAAACAGCGCTTCAAAATAGAAGCTCTGTGCTGAAAATGTACTTAATATAAAGTGTGGGGGGTTTTTTTGTTTTTGTTTTTTTTTACAAACTTGACACATTGGTGAGTAGGGCTGAACGATATGGAGAAAATTTCATATCTCGATATTTATGCCAGATATCTCGATACCGATACGATATGATATGACTATGGGTTCAGTGAAAACTAAGCATTCTTTATAAAAAATTAAAAAAAAAAAAAAAAAAAAACGAGTCTGAACCATTTTCTGGAAGCCCTCTTTAGTGACTGAATACACGGGAATCATGTGTAGCAATATGGTACGTTATAGCATTTGTAATGTCTTTGTGCCTGCTGGATTAATGGCATTATGCTACTGAATGCATCGGCAATCCGACCTTGCTTGGGCTTGACACAGGAGGACCCAGATGTCCCTGCCGTATCTTTTAATGCAAGGCACTGTTCATACAGTCCTCGGTAGTGTTGTCACGGTACCAAAATTGGGACCCATGGGACCATACCAGTGAAAGTATCATGGTTCTGAGTAGTATCACGATATCACAGCCAAAATGAGGCAGATGTGCCTTTTGTCATTTATAAAAAGATAAATCACTTTTCTATAATACGTCAATGATATTTCAATGGAATAAATTACTTACTGACTTATTCATACTTCAAAAACAGCATCAATCAGTGATTAACATAGGGGGGATCAAAATAAAATAAAAAAATAAAATAAAAATCAACCAGCCACCCTCCTCCCCTGACAAGTAAAGAACAGTCCCTTCATAAGTAAAGAACAGTCCCTAAAGTGCGGTGAGGTTTGTGGAAATGTTAACGGTGTTGCACCGAAATCTGTGACCGTCGGACTCTGTGACCGCAGGGGGCGATGTTGCACATTGTCTGCGTGTGTGTGGCCATCAACAATGGCAATGGAAAGTAGATAGCCTTAAGGTAGATGTTGTAAATTACTTTTATTATAACAACGTTTTGTGTGATAATGTATGCACTGTTTAATAAATGAGTAAACATCGACACACGTGCTCTGTTATTGCCTCAATATTTGGACAGATGTATTTTCATTTCAAAGTTCAACTGTAAAGAGCTAGATGCACATCAGAATATGTGACCTCACTGAATCTGCATAATAATGAGTTTAAACCTCAAAATAACTGTTTTCAATCCTTCTGTCATCCTCTCACATTAATATGGACACATATATTTGTATTTGGGATCATCACAGAGATAGAAACACAGAGGTCACATATTCTGATGGCTGTACAGCCGTCACAGATTCCGACGGTCACAGATTTCGGTGCAACAACAGCTCGTTTCTCCTCTGACACGTCACATACCTGTGTGCCGCTATGGCTCAGCTGTTCCGGTACTACTGAGCAGTCATGACACCAACTTATTCACCTGGAGCCGGGCTTCTCGGTCGCCGATAGCCTCGCGTCACCAGGCTCTTCACGTACGGCGAAACGCCGGTAAACCACATTATCTTGCGGCGGCCATAGCGCTCCGCCGTATTCCCGTCTGTGACCCCCGTTCAACCCACAACCGGTAAGTTTCGCCTTTCGTTTCTGCTGCTGGTTGAAATCTGTACTCACACAGTGTGCTGACTGATTTAATTTGCTCGAACAAAACTATTTTTAGTCGCAAATGTGTTGTGTGTACTAGCAAGTTGCTAGCAGCAGCACGTCTCCCTCGCTCAAGGGGATGTTTGTGATTGGCTGGCTTTGTTGTCAATCCAAGGCAAGCAGGAAATGAGGTTTGTGATTGGCTGGCCGTAGCTGTACATTTAGGGCAAGCGTAAAAAGGATGTTTGTGATTGGCTGAGCTGTACATGCAGGTCAAGCTGGGGAAACTCATGGGGAAATTATATCGTCAATATCGTTGCCTTTTGGGATATTAATATCTTGCATGTTCATATCTCGGTATAGATACGATAACGATATATCGTTCAGCCCTATTGGTGAGTCAATTTTTGTCCATTCAGAATGGGCTCTTGACCCACTTTTGGACCGCGGCCCACCAGTTGGGAACCACTGCCAGCGACTGATATGTGTAAGGGGTCAAAATATTCTAGGCAGCTAATTATTTATAAGTTTACTGTTGACATCCCTAATTTGAATTGTCTTATAAAGACATACAAAGGCATTGACTTACAGTGAAACAAGTTACTTGACCTACAGTACTGATTCATTTAGATATAGCCTACACAAAAAACAGGATGATATCAGTCACTTGTCTTGCTGCATGGTGGTTGATGCAACCAGCCACCCTATCAGGGCTGATAGGGTGGCTAAAATCCAAATATCTCTTAGTAACCAATAGGCCTTCTTTACAATTACCAAGTATATAATCTAGAGGATCACAGTTTAATGTATTTAAATGTAAGACAATATAGCCGTAGTGGGCAATCAAAGGGTAACCGAACTGTTATGAACAACACAATGACTGTTTTTCTTTCACCACTGTGTGGAAATCAAAGAGCCATTGTGGCAGTTACCTAATGCTAACTGCAAAAGCTCCTTGTGCAGTTAAGCCTTTTAAACGGCTGGATTTGGAAATGCAAGCTTCTTTTGCTGCACACTCAGGCAGGCAGCTTGTGAGCTGGCGAAGACTTTGCTCGCAAGAGGCTCATGGAGCACTAAGAAACAGCCCTTCAATACAGCCAGATATTTGGGAGCCACACACAGAGCTGTGAATGTGACAATGAGAGGAGGATAGGAGAATATTTTTTCTTGATTTACACCTTTTTCTTTCACCTAAGGTATTTATATACAGTGTAATAGCTCATAGAGACACGTCTGGTTCTTAGCTTGTCCTTCAAGCTCTGAGTTTGTAATTGCCTCAATCTATAATCTCTTTAGTGATAAAGTTTTGACATGACAGTAATTTGGTAAGTAATACAGCGGTAATCAAGGGAGCCATATGTTTGATTAGGAGAATCTCTGAAGTGGCTGAAAAATGTTGGACAAAGTTAATGTGATTACATCTGAATGCTTTTACTAAGAGCTTCACCTCTCATAAGGACTCTTTTATAGCGAGTTCCCTCCTAAAATCTGTAATTAAACGATCAATTCTGCACCATTCTAGGAAGTTTTCAATTTGTTCCAAGCCCTGTGAAAGCAATGCAGCTTGTGCAGTGAGGCGTTAAAACTTTCCATTCGCACAAAAGGTCGTTTCAGTAGGTGCACTTTTACCTAACAGGGTGCAGTTGGAACAATGCCTAATGAGGTCTCCTTTAATTTAAAGCTCAGGTCACTGCAAGAGGAACGCCAAACTTAATCAGGTTCCTGTGTGTCCAGAGATGATTTTTAATATCATGAGCAGCCAGAGATGTCCAGAGAAAAACACTGCAGTGGGCATGTCATGTAGAAGAGCTGGTGGACATTAGGGAGTAAGTTGCTCAGCTCATAAACAGATGGAAACTGGTGCACTATATTTACACTGTCATCTAAACTGCTCAGTATGTCAGTATGTAATGAGATTAGGAAGCATTTTGAAATACGTGGGAATAACAGGGGTCTAAATCAAAAGTTTCAATGCAATGCGATATTATATTGATTCTTTGGACAATGATACAGTATTTGCTGATATCACAAAAAGTCTGCCACGATTAGATTCAGGGGTCTGCAATCAATATGAGATGACGTCAGTGCATATCCTCATTGTCTTTTTCTTGGCTGCTTGCTATTATCAGCCTGGCACTAGGTCACAAACAATGTTTAGGCAGGAGGTGAGCTTGGATGGAAATGATGACACAAACGTGCTGTGGGAACTTCAAAATAGAAGCATGTCTTAAAGATGACAGTTACACACATAGAAAATAACATGCACAAAACACTCTACATATTATATTGTAGGATTTAAAGTAATGAATTTTGGACCATACAGTGTATTTGATCAATGCATGTTTCATCAATTAATAGTCTGGTACAGCTTTCAGCATATAGTGGAGCACACTGCTGTGTAACGGCTGTGCACAAGGACACAGAGGCAGCTTTGGCACTGCCAAGGATGTCAGGTTTGGTGCCAGACCAAAGGTAAAACAAGCATTTCTTACCCAAGCCAGGCTTTTAAACCTAATGTAGTGAGTGCTTTTTTTATATTTCTATGACTTAAAGTGTTTTTATGAATTCTTGTAAATGCAAGATCAGACCACCAGACGAGATGTGCAAACTATTTGGCAGCTGAAACAACTGGCAGACGTGTAGTGACAGGACTGTTATTATTTTCTATTATTATTATTATTATTATTATTATTATTATTTCTGTAAAGAAACCTGTAATTTCAGTCTTACAATACACCATGAATGGTTTGAATCCATGTATAACTCCAACTGGCACAGTTCTATAGACTGAATTACTGTGATGTTGCACTAACAATAACAATCACCTCCAGGTAGAAAACTGGCAATTGATTACAACTATGGACATTTGTGGAATCAGCGAACTTCTTGGTTACCGTTGTTGTTTTCAGATGTGGTGTTTAAAGATTTGTAGTTGTGCTTATTTTATGTACCGTGCTGCTTTCCAACTGTCCGCCGTTTGAATATGATAATGTGCATAACATGAGGATTTTCTATTGTAAATAAACATTGTTTATCACATCATTTGGTCTGTAGCAGCTGCAGTTTCACTGACAATGTTACCTCCACTATTTTGTCAGATCTGTGACCATGCAATTGTTAACAAGCTTCTTTAATCTACTCCGCAAAATGCCCTTGTTGGAGCATTAGCTGTAGGTAGTCTTTTATTATTTGTTGTTTTTGGATTAATATTTATTAAATATATTTTTCCTGAAATCAGTTTATTGCTAACCAAGCTAGCCCAGGGTTTCCCACACATTCATTTATTTATGGAAGCCCGCCACAATAACATTATCTGCTGCCACATATTGATTTTTTATTTTTGGAGCTGGACAGTTCGTTATGATTGCTGTTGGTATGTATACAGATTAATTTTTTCATTTGCTCCACACCCTCGCAGTGCAGAGTGTACTCTGGGCACAGACAGAGCAGCAGATCGCCAGGTGCGGTAAAAGTGAAGCCTAACTGTACATTGCAGTGGGTCTAAAGGTTTGCATTCACTAGCGTCTGTAGCAGCTGCTCCTCTCATTCATCGATCTGATCTGATCAGCTGTGATCGGATCGACTGCTCATATCCACCCCGCAACTTAAAACTCCACAAACTGCTGCTGTGGACAAAAATAACTCATGAATAGTACCCTGCTGCGTTCACGGACCCGCAAAAAACTCGAATGATACAAAGACACTAAGACACTTTGCTAACGTCATTTGTTAAACATTCTTGTTCTGGAAGTCAGTCCCCAGCATCCCCTTCCTGATGACCTCATATGTCTGGTCGTAGACCAATGTGTAGTCTGTCATGTCTCCAAGTAATGTCAAGATTTAATGACTCTTTTTTGTTTAATCGGATACAGTGACCATTGTAACAGGCAAAAATATGGTGTAGTCTGAACCTGGCATTATACTCTTTGCACTCTTACTGGTGCGGACTCTGTATGTTTATTAGATTACTCACTGTCTTGTACTTTGGGAATATAATGTTGATTTTTCACTAGTGATATTGTGCTAATTATTTCTACAGTACCTTTAGTGTAACTATATAGTGTATTGTAATCTAAATTGTTGTCAGTGCTGTTTCTAGTTTAGATTACAATACACTATACAGTAATCTAAATTGTTGTCAGTGCTGTTTCTAGTTTCACAATTGCGCAGATTAAAAACTATTAACCTTTTACTGAAAGAGTTTTTAGCTCACTGCATACCTGTGCACCTGCACGCTCAGCGAGGGCAGGAGACCACGTTTACAGATTGATCCAAAGATGGAGGACACTGTGTTCAGGTTTAGAAGGTATAATCCTCTCTCAGCAAGATTGCAGTCAAGAGGTTAGGAGTGTTTGTTTATGTGTTTGACAACAGCAAACAAAACATTATTACTGCAGTATTAAACTTAAACATGTGTAAATATGTAGAACTGTTGGCTGGGAGAGTTTTCTCGGGAGATTTTTCCTTAGACGCCTCTCTTCATCACCTCTGTGCTGTAAAAACAGACAGTGTAGAAAAGCATGGGCGTTGGGACTGTATTGTAGTGGCAGCAGGATGACTTTTCGCCTTTCACAGGCATCTTGTGTGAACGCCCACCCCCCCACTTCTTAATCATTAATTTATCCAGGCATTCCTCACAACAGCCTATTTATAGAAACCTTCACCAAACATCTCTGCGCTCTGTGCTCATTTTCAAACGGCCAAAGAACAAGGCTGAGACGTCTGTTCTGTCTCCACTGTAACATTTGTCTGTCAGAGGGGTGATAGAAAAAGGCCCTGGTGCATTGGGCTTTCAGAGACGGAGGGGGGTTGATGGTGGTGGTGGTGGTGGTGTGGTATTTTCAGACTATCTGTTCTCTGTTTCACCTTTTTTTTCCTTCAATTTCTTTGACTGCCCTATTATTTTTTATTCTTTGCTTCATCTTCCTCCTCAAACACCAGTCTGCTCTAGTACAACACACTTGGACTGTGATGAGCTAATTGCCGTCAGTAGTTCAGAGTGTGATGGGTCTCCAGTTCTGTGATCCATAAATAGACTTTTCAAAACCTTACAGAGAGACACAAGAGTGCCATGGAGAAATGTAGAGATTTGCATTCATTAGAGCCCTGCCTTTGATTTCTGTTCTGTTTTCAGCAGAGGATGTTATGGCATATAAGAAAACCCACCAGCAGCTATACTTACACACTTGCAACATAAAGCCACACATATATAATTAGAGTACCATTAAGGATATGAGATGCTTAAGATAGTGGTGTATGTGATGCCCTGCAGCTCTCAAATTTAGAAAGCTGGGGCAGCTGCTGTTATATTGTCATTGTATGAGTACTTGTACTGTGCACTGATAACAAATTAGATTGAATTTGTTTAGTGCTTCTCTCAACAGACTTAACTGTGTTAAGACAACACCAGCTTCACCACTGGGAATGCGTCCACCAAACTCCTTTGGTAGTGATGTACATGCTGTATGATTATGACGCTGTTAATACAAACCACAGTGCAGTTATTGAGCCGGTTGGAAGACAGAACTTGTAAAGAGGAACTGACCTTGGTCCTGAATATGGAACCACTTGTGTGTATGGCCCAAAGTATGTGCAATTCAAGTATGTGGACACCTGAACTTTAGAACATGTTTTTATTATTGTTAAACAATTCCATTCAAAATCAAAGACATACCATCTGCTCCTCTAAGGAAGGCTTCCCATAAGATTTTGGAACCTGGCTGCAGGGATTTGTTCCCATTCAGCCACAAGAGCATCAGTAATGTTGACCATTAAGGCCAGCTCGTAGTCGGCATTTCACTTGTATGAGGTTGAGATCTGGCCAGCCAAGTGGGACCTCTCCGTGTGCATGAGGGCTTTGTCATCTGAAACAGGGAAAAGAGCCTTTTCCAAACTTTTTCCACAAAGTTAGAAGCACATATTTGTCTAAAATATCGTATACAGTAGCATAATATCTCCCTTAATTGGATGTAAGGGCTCACACTCGTGGAAAAAAACAATGCTAACTAGAACTATATAGGGGTCTTAGGCTCGTCCCCATCGGAGAACCCTTTTTGGTTACTTGTAGAACCTTTAGTTTCGTTTCCAAGAAGCGGTACGGTTCAGTTCAGTACGCTTTTTTTCTGTTTCCACTGTGAAAAGTTGTGGATGGTACCAATAGAACCGTTCCGTGCCGTCCCCATTTTTGGTCCCCCCTCTGTTGGGGTACCTAGCACACAGATCTGGTACTAAAAGATGCAGCTGTTAACACTGCAGTCTGTTGATTGGTCAATAGCAGACGGTCACTCTGCTCAGGGCTGAGTTGTGGCTGGTTTTGAGGCTCATGTAACCAGTGTTCATACTGTGGAGAGTTTTATTAGTAGACTGAATGAAATGGTTGTTTTGCTGCCTCTTGCAGCAGCTGTAGACTAAAACCTTAAAATACATTCCCAGACAAAAGTCATACAAATTGACAAAGATGTCCACATACCTCTGAGCAGTTAGTGTGCTTCAGCTTGGCCTCATGCCAAACTGTGAAAATGCCCAGAGTCGTTGCCAAGCTGCAAAAACCACATTGCATCTTTTGTACATTTTGGTCATAAAACACTTTTTCTGGATTATTTCTTTGACGGTGCTTTCGCTTAACCTTTATAGGACAGGGTAAATGGGATAGTGTAGATATAGAAACTGCTGAATAACAGATCCACTGATGAAGTGTTTAAAACCACACACTTAAATTTTATTCATTCAGCAGTTATTTATTGCTTTCATTAGTGCAGGTCAGTGGTGGACGATACAGATTTTAATGGAAGTTAAACTGAGTGTACACTGAAACACTGGAACATGTCAATATGAAAGTCCGATTTTCATTACTCAGCCCTGTACAACTACTGAAAACTTAGCTTTTATTCTTTTATCTTGTTTATTTCTGTGTTTCTTTAATCTTGTAAAAGTACCAGGAGGTATATTAAGCTATTGATTATCAGTCATGTGTTGCCTAGTTTGTGCCCGAAGGAAATTGTTCTTCTCCCCACGGAACTGGAGCAAAGAAAGGCGTTTACCACAGGGAAGATTAACAAAGTCAGACAAGTTAAAAATCTAATACAGAGGAACATCCATTACAGAATGGGCCACCAGTCGAGCCAAGAAAAGGCCATTAAGGAAAACATGGACTCAGCTCCCTGTAGAAAACATTTACGAGAGGCACTCGCTAATGGGTCAACAGAGAGGACGCTTTCATCACTCAAACTAATTGGCATCTGTGAATCTGTGGCTTAAGGAAGAAAAAGAGAAACCTGCTCAGTGTTATTGATGGGATTTGCTGCGAAGGAGTGCGATGGGCCATGCGGTGGCTTTCAAAGGTACAATAGATGTAATGAAGGTGCTTCTTTTCCACACATTTTCCACTTTTTCTAGACTCTTTGCTACATCTCTATAAGATAAAACATGTTTATACCACAAAATAAACAAAACAGTTAAGAAGTAAATAAACTCTGTAGAACTTAAAAGTTTAAGGCGGCACTCTGGTTATCGACCCAGTCGCTAACACAGACAGATAATGAGCTCTGTGTAAATTGAGGAGGTGCTCTTCAGTCTCGGGGACCTTCTTGTCCTCATTCTCCAGGCCATTCTCTTGATATATGAGTTCACATGGTTATTATTTCCATATATTGGATCCCATCACTCCTAAGTCCCCGTAATTGTTTGCCATTATCAGTTCCTCTTTATTGTAGCCAAAAGCACTCGGTGGCAAGCTAGTGGGAAATGGGGGCCGGCAGAGTAAAAGATAAACACCGTGTTTGCCGTGCATCACTGACTGCATCAAATGCGAAGGTGCAGGCCGCTCAATAAAACTAATCAAACGTGAATTTTAAGGGGTATTGACTCGCTTGGATTCACAAGGGATGGCAAATTTGTGAACTAAGGAAAAGGGGGGAAAAGCTAAAGACGGGAGATCAGAAGCCAGCCTGGCAGGGCAAGGACAGTCAGAGGGTAGAGCTAACAGTCTGTTTGTTAACAGACTGATTTCTCAAACACTGCATATCCCCTCCAGCTGGAGAGTTTTTGTCATTTCAGAGGCCACTTCTATTGTTCCTATTTGAAAATTTCACCCATGCCACAAATAAAAGAACGGGTTAGTCTTTTAGTTTTTCAAATGGTAATCAATCATCACTGTAGAACTTTTAACAGTGTTTCTGCAGGTACAGTACAGGCCAAAAGTTTGGACACACCTTCTCATTCAATGCGTTTTCTTTATTTTCATGACTATTTACATTGTAGATTCTCACTGAAGGCATCAAAACTATGAATGAACACATGTGGAGTTATGTACTTAACAAAAAAGGTGAAATAACTGAAAACATGTTTTATATTCTAGTTTCTTCAAAATAGCCACCCTTTGCTCTGATTACTGCTTTGCACACTCTTGGCATTCTCTCGATGAGCTTCAAGAGGTAGTCACCTGAAATGGTTTCCACTTCACAGGTGTGCCTTATCAGGGTTAATTAGTGGAATT
The DNA here is from genome assembly GCF_041903045.1 of Epinephelus lanceolatus. Classification (NCBI taxonomy): domain Eukaryota; kingdom Metazoa; phylum Chordata; class Actinopteri; order Perciformes; family Serranidae; genus Epinephelus; species Epinephelus lanceolatus. Next base: position 23,011,376 of record NC_135754.1, on the reverse strand, counting down.
TCTTGCTTTATCAATGGGGTTGGGACCATCAGTTGTGTTGTGCAGAAGTCATAATACACAGCCGACAGCCCTATTGGACAACTGTTAAAATTCATATTATGGCAAGAACCAATCAGCTAACTAAAGAAAAACGAGTGGCCATCATTACTTTAAGAAATGAAGGTCAGTCAGTCCGGAAAATTGCAAAAACTTTAAATGTGTCCCCAAGTGGAGTCGCAAAAACCATCAAGCACTACAACGAAACTGGCACACATGAGGACCGACCCAGGAAAGGAAGACCAAGAGTCACCTCTGCTTCTGAGGATAAGTTCATCCGAGTCACCAGCCTCAGAAATGGCAAGTTAACAGCAGCTCAGATCAGAGACCAGATGAATGCCACACAGAGTTCTAGCAGCAGACCCATCTCTAGAACAACTGTTAAGAGGAGACTGCGCCAATCAGGCCTTCATGGTCAAATAGCTGCTAGGAAACCACTGCTAAGGAGAGGCAACAAGCAGAAGAGATTTGTTTGGGCCAAGAAACACAAGGAATGGACATTAGACCAGTGGAAATCTGTGCTTTGGTCTGATGAGTCCAAATTTGAGATCTTTGGTTCCAACCGCCGTGTCTTTGTGAGACGCAGAAAAGGTGAACGGATGGATTCCACATGCCTGGTTCCCACTGTGAAGCATGGAGGAGGAGGTGTGATGGTGTGGGGGTGTTTTGCTGGTGACACTGTTGGGGATTTATTCAAAATTGAAGGCACACTGAACCAGCATGGCTACCACAGCATCCTGCAGCGACATGCCATCCCATCCGGTTTGCGTTTAGTTGGACCATCATTTATTTTTCAACAGGACAATGACCCCAAACACACCTCCAGGCTGTGTAAGGGCTATTTGACCAAGAAGGAGAGTGATGGAGTGCTGCGGCAGATGACCTGGCCTCCACAGTCACCGGACCTGAACCCAATCCAGATGGTTTGGGGTGAGCTGGACCGCAGAGTGAAGGCAAAGGGGCCAACAAGTGCTAAACACCTCTGGGAACTCCTTCAAGACTGTTGGAAAACCATTTCAGGTGACTACCTCTTGAAGCTCATCGAGAGAATGCCAAGAGTGTGCAAAGCAGTAATCAGAGCAAAGGGTGGCTATTTTGAAGAAACTAGAATATAAAACATGTTTTCAGTTATTTCACCTTTTTTTGTTAAGTACATAACTCCACATGTGTTCATTCATAGTTTTGATGCCTTCAGTGAGAATCTACAATGTAAATAGTCATGAAAATAAAGAAAACGCATTGAATGAGAAGGTGTGTCCAAACTTTTGGCCTGTACTGTACTTAAAAAGTCTTTTAATGTCTTAAATTCAAGTTTATAAATATTAGGCTTTAAAAGTGATTCAGGCTTCAGCGTGTAGGATTTAAGGGGGACACAGCAGCAAAAATGGGATATAACTGCTTTCTTTAGTGTATAATTACCTTTCGGCACAGATAAATCCACGAGATAGCACTAGAGGGAAGGGTCAAAAGCTTCAGACAACCACAAATGCGACGGTGGAGGAGGTCATTATATTGTGCCTTTTAACAGAGGCAGCACTGTAGACAGCAGTGGCCTGTGAGGCCATTAAATACACTGCGGTATGTGGATGGAGAATTCTTTTTGCTATATTACTGATATGTTCGTTCTGCCATTAGTTGAAATTTTTGTTCATTTCCTGCGGTCATCTCTCAAGGTCCAGGGGCCTCATTTATAAAGCTTGCTTACGCACAAAACGGGGCTTGGAAGTGGCGTACGCCACTTCCCACGCAAAGGTTGTGATTTATAAAAATAAACTTGGTGGGAGAATGTGCGCACCTGTAAGCAAACTCTGAGTCATACATGCGCACATTTTGGAGACACTGAGAAGTGGCGACACAGACGGCGAGGTGGAGAAGGGGAGTCAGATTTTTATTGATGTCTCACACAAATTTAATGTCACGCTATATCCACCTTAGATCCATGTTATCATTGAAATTAAATCCAGCAGCCTTATTTTGCGCTTGGAGTGAGGGATAATTGTTTCATAAAAACGTTGTAAAATCCAACTCAAATCCTGAACTGAAATTCTTTCTAAATACGTATTTAATCCGCACTGCCTCTAACGTCTCATTGTCCACTCTGTGAGCGCAGGAGGGGGAGAATATGGCGCGACTGCATGGAATATATTTATTTATTTAGCTAAATATTTCCAGTGCATTTATCATGTCTCGAAATACAGCCATTAAGCACAACTGTTACACTCATTTCATCAGCCCTACTTAGACATTTGCTGTTCATGACAAAACCGCCATGAAGAAACGTGTTCGCCTATTACACTTTCATCTTTGAATTGTATTTCAAATTACACGTTGTATTTTGGGACAGGAATACCACTGGTTCATGCTGTAATTCAGGCCGGGTGTCTGATCAGACTAATTGCCATAAACATATAAATACTGTGGTGACCCTCGTGCGTTTTTTTTCCTCTGTCACTGTCCATGCAGTCCCACAGACACAGCTGACAGCATCAGCAGCATTGATGTGTTGCCACTTTTTTTTTGCTTTCTTTTATTAGTGATCCCGCTGCTGTGGCCACCAAATAAAATCTTTCTTCAGTCCTCCACCTCCCATTAAAGGGTCTCTAGCTCAGTCTCCGTTTTTTGGTTCGTTTCTCACACCTGTCGCCGTGACTCACACAGTGAGAGAACACTCGCATGCCGGCTTATTTATATGCAGATTGCATTCATGAGGTGATTTGCATGACCATTTATGGTTGAACTAGGGCGTGTAGAGGGCGGAATATGAGGCGGATCTGTGTGCGCACAACTCCAGGAGGTCTGTGATTTATAAAGAGAACATTGCGTGCAAGTGTGCGTGCGCACGGTTTTATAAATCAGATTATTTTTTGGCGCACGCCATTTTCAGCTTTTGGGCGCATGTCAACTTTTAGTATGAATCCTAAGCACTCTTTTATAAATGAGGCCCCAGATGTGTAAGCTTTGAAAACGGGCACAAGTAAAGACGAATCAAAAGTACGGACAGAAGGCTCCATCTGTCTCCTTATACATATCTAACGTTGAGTATAAATGAGCCCTTAGAATAAGCCATTTATATCTACATAGGGAGCAGGTCCACTGAGTTGGCCATGTTGTACTACCATGTTTCTACAGTAGCCCAGGCCCCTAGACAGGGCCATTAGCATTTTCATGTCGACAGCCATAGTCAACAGTCCCTCCATTACGAGCTGAACAGTGTCGGAAAAATAGGGATTTTTAATGTGAAACTGCTTTATTCAGTGTTTTCAGCGGTTTAAATCAGCCGTTTGTTTTATAGAGGAGGAGACCTCTGTGGATAGTTTTGCTCCTGGTAACAATCTCATGAACAATGAACACTTAAAAGAGAGAAACACTGATTTGTAACATGAAACTGCCTCTTTGTTTTGGAGAGGAAGAGACCTCAGCAGATAATTTGGCTCACATTTAAAACCTCCTGAACCATGAGCACTGAAGCAATTCTAACTGGTAGTTCATGCTAACAACATGGGAGAAGTTTTATCTGGTTGTAATCTGCAACCCTCACTGCTTGATACCACTAAATCCTACACACTGCTCCTTTGAATAGTCTAAAATTAGAAAGTGTGAGGTCTTCAGTGTCACAAAAAATGTATCTAATTTTATTTATCCATCTTTTAATTTATTCTTGTCAAAATGAGTCCACCTCTTCCGTGTAATAGTCCGCATTTCTGATGTGACAAATATTTAAACCCCTGACCTAATACTGTCTTTTTCCTTTATACTTGCACTTACCTTGCACCCTAGGTGGATGTGTTTGCTGTTTTTAGTTAAACAGTAACCCATTATTACTGAAACTGGTTATAATTTCTTTTCCCCTTGTTTGTCTTTCAGTTACAGCGGTTGAAGCGCTCCCTGTCCTTCAAATCAGTCATGCGCAGCAAGAGCATGGACAACTTTTTCCAGCGTAGTAACGGCGAATCCCGCCACCCCTCGGCCCTTATCACCACACCTCCACCCCAGCTGTCTCCTTCCCCCATCCCTGAGTCCCCCCTGGCCTATGATCGCTCTCCGTCCCACTCCCCGTCCACCAGTCCCAACCCCTCATTGTCTTCACACTCACCTGCAGTCAGCCCCTCTCTGTCTGTGACCTCCAAAAGCCAGCAAAAGTCTCAGGCCCAGCCGCTCAAGACCCACTGTTTCCAGGAGCACGTCTTCCGTCGGCCTACCAGCTGCCAGCGATGCAAACACATGATCCAAGGTAGGTCAGTTTTGCCAGTTACTTCAACAGCATTTTTGTTACTTTCCTCACTCCCATGGAGGACATGAATGTGTTCAGAGGGGAAAACGTCAGTGGTTACAGCTGAATGCTTTAGGCAAGCATATTCATGCTTAACCAGGGTTTAGTCAATCTACTGTATCTAGCTGAAACAAGGTGCTCCTCATCAGTGTGCAAAGATATCAGTTAAAAATAGGCTTGGTGTAACATCAGCTTTAAAGGGAGCTGCAGATATTTTGAGTTTATTTGCTGAAGTGTTTCCACTAAGAATCCTGCCACTTTACCCCAAAATAATGAAGCAGTGTTTCTGGTTCTTAAAGGATGAAAAATCAATACTCAGGATCATCCACAAATCTTACTGTGAATCGTTTGCAGCGGGTCTATTTCTTCAGCAGAAAATTGTCTCAGGGAACATTATTGACAGCGAGCTTTGTGGTCCAATTCTGTTTCCATGCCTCCCCTGGGAGTTATATTCCCTTTTCTTACAATTAGCATGCTGACGTTTCTCGGCCATACCTTTCATATAAACCAAGTCAGTAGGACGGGTCAGCTGGTGTACCAGAATACTCAGCTACTGTTACAATTAGGATGGCCAGAGTGATTAAACAGAAGTCACATTTATTACAGTATATGCAACAAAGCCTTGGCCAGTCAAGAGCCAAACTTAGAATTATAATCATAGTGTGAACACGTCAACTCACAGCTTAGAAATATTTTTAAGAACCTGGTGTAGGATCTGGTGTAGCGTTCACATCAGCTGATTCAGTCCTCTGGCTGCCTGTTGATCAGGATCAGTTCAGGATTGTGATAATTGTGTACAGGGCAGCGACACATTTGTGAGCTCTAAATGCTTGATTATTGGCAAAACTGTTTGGCCTTTTGACCACTCTGGAAAGCACATTGACCGGCCAGGACCAGGATCTTAAGTGCTTTCATCGTTGTGGCTCATGCTTTACGGCTTAGACACACCCAACCGTCATGAACAAACTAGTGGCGACGAAGGCTGACTGTGTCTCGGACAGACGGTTTGCCTCGAGCACACTGCAAAAACTACAGCCAATGGCTAACTAGCATGTAGCTTTGCTTTTGCTTGCAGGTCTCCATACCAGCAGGCGACATTAGTCTGTATTCATCTTTAAAAAAGGGAAACGGAAGACCAACGGGATCGATTCAAGATGCTAGGTGGCCAGGTAGCACATGAATAACGCAACTCGATGTTGAAAGAACAAAGCATAAGCACCTTGCAATAGTGAGCAATGACACAAACAATTACAAACCATTTTTGCTAAAGAGCTCAACAGCAAAAAACATAATCTTACCTCACATTATGAGTTTGTTCTGATCTCACACCCTCTTGACTTAAAGGTGCCGTATGTAAGAATGTGGCCAAAACGGATACTGCGCTCAAATTCAAAATACTGACGCGGGTCGTGTCCGCCCCCCCCTCCCCTATAGATTCGAGGTTGCTGGACAGCGGCACGCTGGAGACTGATTTGTTTGCCCACGGGCGGCTGCCGTGGCAGGGCCGCATCGCCGTGTCCTTGATCTTTGGTTTTCCAGCGGACCGTTCGAGCAAGTCCGGCTTCTCTGCTGCTAATGCTGCTGCCAGGATACAGCTGAGGAGGAGCCGGCTGCTAATGCTATGTACCGGCACACTGCTAATGCTGCTGCCAGGATACAGCTGAGGAGGAGCCGGCTGCTAATGCTATGTACCAGGACACTGCTAATGCTGCTTGCCGTGCTGCTGTAGCTCAGTCATAACTGTAACTGATGCTGAGACTCTACTGACTGTGTGACTGGTAGACGGCGGTGGGTGGCGCAACAGGCCAAAACACAAATTCAAAACATAAACATGATTTGTGGACCGTAAAAATGTTTTTTAAATGCGAATATTCTGGCTGTACTATTGTTGTCAGTGTGTTCAGTATGTTATATGAACATTATTCCTTAGTCTCTGTGACATATTAGGCGGATTTTACGACTATTTGCTTTAGATTTCTTACATATAGCTCCTTTAAGCAGTTTGTTTGCTTTCCTTACTTCAGTTTCTCCTCCTGTGCTCGCAGCTCAACTGCCAATTAGAGTGATTTCATTCACAAACTTCTGCCTCCAGCGCTGATTTAAACTGCTGAATCGACCAACAAAAAGCTGACAATGGCTAACTAGTGCCAACACCCTGCAAAGGGCCCTTACATGAGTTTTCCTGTAGAAATTACCATAGTTACCAACGTGGACTGTTTTTAATTTATGCATAAAGGTAATCTCTCAGTGACAGTGTGTTAATTGTGTGTGAAGAATGTCTGTCTGTTTTTAATTTCCTTTATCAAGTAATGTAGCACTTTGGGACATTTGCTCAAGGAAGGAGCTGCACCAATACATTTAACATGCTGCACTTTACCGTTTGACATACATGCCACTTGACTGAGAACATTCTGCCTGCAGAGCATGAAGCGTGTGATTGTCAGAGCTGGTGTTTGACAGTTTATTTAAAACGTGGGCTGTGCGTTCAACATGTGAGGCACAAATCTGGTGCACCTAGTTTTTTGCTAAAATAAACTTGGAGCAATTCAGATTCAAAATTCAATCAAGAAGCATTTCTGAAGAGTCTTTTGAAATATTTGAAGCACCTACCATTGCACACCGTACAGCTCAAAGAAAGGAAAAGAGACACAAAGCTAGGGAATGTGGCTTGTGAATACTGTTCATGAAAAACTGGCAAAAATGCAGCCTTTCCAATAATCGGGTTATATTTTACTCATGAAGTATGCAAAAGATAAAACCACTCTCCACCACTTTTTTCCCCCATCTTTGTTGCCATTACCTCACCCTCAATACCCATTACCTGTTGGGTGATAACAGAAATATTGACACCTGTCTTCAGTCTACTCAGTAGTGTTTAAGTGAATTGTCTGGTGTCTATACAGGGAACTCCAAGCAGGGGCTGCGTTGTAAAGCCTGTAAGCTGGCGGCCCACCTCTGGTGCTCGTCGGAGCTCTCCCAGCAGCCCTGTAACGGCAAGGTAAGAATTCCTTAGACTGACCTTTCATTAAAGGGATACTTTGCTGATTTTCAACCAGCTTTGTGTCATAACAATGTGAGAAGTGTGTGTAAATGAACTGTGGTAAACTTCCCTCCATCATACCTGTATCCAGATCTCCCTGCTCATCTCTCTCTAGAGCTGTTGCTCAATCGACAGATTATACTTTAGCATTTTCATATGTCTGACACCACAGACACAAAGAGTATAGAAGCAGATCAAGAGAGACAGCTGCCCCTTTTTCTCCCTGAAATCAGATCAAACGGTAAAACTAAGCAGTACTGATCAAATATAAAACAAGATTCTGTCACTGTATTGCCTATTTCTAACCTAAAATGTCATCAGAAACATATTTTAGTGCACCGTTTGGTTGTAATATGAGAATATGAGAATTTGTGAACAGGAAGTGGGCGCCATACTGTGTTCTGTAATGTCAGAAAAGGAGGCTGAAAGTAATCAAATTGTAAAACTAGGCAGCACTGATCAAATATAAACCAAGACTCTGTTACTGTGTTGGCTATTTGTTACTTAAAATGTTTTCGGATACATATTTTAGTTGACTGTTTAACTGTAATTCGAGGTCATTTGTTACTAACTAGCTGACATATTATATCCTGTGTCAAAACAGTCTAGCTTGCATGTAATCACGCACCAATGGGAGCATTTATCAGTCTGGTGCAGTGCATTGCATTGTGGTAGTTGTAGGTTTTCTGCCCTTAAACTTTTTTGTCCACCTGCCCCTGTGTGCATATATTAGCAGCATTTGAGTGATAGCTTGTGCAAATTTCAAACCCTGTACCTCTTGAGCAAAAGTAAATGCCACAGCCTTTCTCCTCTGTTTTCTCTGGTCACCAATTTCAAGCATATTTGCATCTTTCTACTGTATGGACAGCTCAGTTTTATGAGGAAACTATTTTTTCAGTGGTGAAATACTTCTTTAACTGTAACTACCACACACTATGCACCTTTTATGAAGCAGTTACACCTTCCTGCTGCATTTGCTACCTGGGCAGTGAACCAGCAGAGAAATACTGTATGTGTAATCAACATTATTATTACTACATTGTTATATTTTCTGTTTTCTCATGATTTTGAAGCTCTTATTTGCCTTACTTAAAAAGGGACATTTTTAGAGTCATGTTATATTATTGTAGTTTCATTCTATTTTCTTGTTGTCCTGAAACCTGTCCCTGACTTGTGAAAGTGAACAATGCCACTCTTTAAGAGGCTCTCATTAGCACAGAATGCTTAATTGGTGGTCAGGGTCACTTTGTTTTAATTGATGACATTAAAGCTAATATACCCTTGTTGCTTTGCTCATTTGCTACAGTTATCTCTAGTGACAAAACAAGTATTACACTTTTTTGTATAGCGGTGCATTACCTAATTTAATTTCTCCCTCTAGAAAGTAATTTACAGTACTCCACAACATCGCCTGAGACGCATTGTAACGTAATTGCCAGTTAACAATAGTTTAATGTTAAACCTCACGTATGCCCACATATCCACAGTTGTATGACCTGCACTTGTATACTGCTTTTCTAGTCTTGCAACCACTCAAGTGCTTTTACACTACAAGTCACAGTAACCCATTCACACACACAGTCACACACTGGTGGCCAAGGCTTCCATACAGAGTGCCACCTGCTACTCAGTAACCATTCACACATACTTGCATACCGATGAAACAGCAAACAGGAGCAGGAGTTCAGTTTCTTGCCCAAGGATACATAGACATGCAGACTGGGGGAGAGGGGGATCGAACAGCTGATCTTCCAGTTAGTGGGTGACATGCTCAAAATGAAACTATGAAACTATAAAAGAGGATGGCCTCCTAATACTGCATAGTACAAATACTTATTGCCTCAAAAATATATTAACAGGCCTAAATAAAATAAGAGACGAGCCTTCCTAACATTATTAAATGATGACAGCCTTAAAAAGGAAACAATGAACTGCATTCAACAGGCCAGACACACTCACTGGAGTTGCTCACTCACCAAACCATGGCCTTATAACTGACTAGTCCAGCTTATTTGACGTATTTATAACCCAAGCAGTAGTTCCACCTCATGAGAAAGAGATGCTCAAATCGTTTTCAGACAACCTGCTCCTCCTCAGAGTCAGCACAGACCGCCCAGGCTGGAGAGTCTCTTCACACGAACACTTGACAGCTTCACTGTTGTCAGCAGGTTTATTATTTTCATCTGCCCGTTATAGAGATACTTAAAGAACTTATGTAACGTAGGTAATGACATAATTGTTTGATAAGTAATTGTAATGTGATTACTGACTTTGGAACAGTAATGCATTACGCTACTACATTACAGATGGATGAAATGGAATTAAAGCAACACAGGTTATCTCCCAGCAGCCCGGCTTACAATGGGCAAAAATGTTTCTTACACAGCTAATTACATTTTTATTTGTTGTTCGTAAAATGTACTGGAAATGCATGAGTTCTCTGTGGGCCAGAGACTTACCCAAAATGCATTGTGTCAGCAGAATTAAACAGCATCTGGATGCTGTAATTGTCTCTGTCAGTCAGTTGGCATAGCTGTTAGTCCTGGTAATGTGCTTAGCCTCTGAGCCCCCGTCTTGTTAAAAGAGGATAAAGCCCTTTTCAAACCAGCAGAGACAAAAAGGTAGAGATTATAAATGGAACGTGGATTGACCAGAGCTTTGCAAGGTAGACTGAGACACTTGGAAGTGTGCTAAAGGGTAGCAGTGGGATCAAATTATCTCCCAACTACAAATGCCATAGGAGGAGCAAACGCTGAGGAGGATGACACTGATAAAGTTTCAGTGGCCAGGTCCCAACATTTTTTCACTCAGCCTTTTTGTCCTTCCTCCTGCATGTGCTGCTCTTCTCACATAACGCCCTCTTCTCTTCCTCTCTCTTGTCTGGGTGCTACATTTCCTTCCTCCCCTCTCAACTCTGTTGGAAAATCAATATCTCCCTGTACCAGCTGGTCTGGCTAATTCAGTGTGAAATTCAGTGTGTTTGAGGCGCACACAATCCCTCGAGGATATGACACGGCAGGCTCTCGCCAAGCCTTCGGCGGTGTCCTTTTCGATCACTGCACACTCGTCAAAGCAAGGATTAGGCATTTTACTGAAAGTGGATGGAAATCGAGGCTCCTTCTCATACGTCTACGTAACGTAAGGTCCAGGGTTCACTGACTCTCAACCAAAGTGCGTCATCCAAATTTGCAAAAGGTTGCTTGTGAAATTTTACATGCTACTTGTTATTATATTTGAAGTGCTGTTATTGCTTAGGTGGTTTTTGGATTCTTTTATTTATGGGTTTGTCTTCCTCATACACATTTAATGAAATGGAAAAAATAGGTGTATTTACATGGACCATAATATTTCAGCATCAGAATAATAGCCCAATAAGGATAAAAATGTCTCACATAAACCTTTAATAATTTGTTCAGTAGGAAAAGATTAGCTCCTAATAACCATGCGAACACTTAATGTGATTGTTTCTCTCATGTTGGAATAAATACAAAATCTTTCTGCACATGTTTGCATGTTTGTAACATTAGGTGACAAAGTTGCTGGTACATGTGCTGCACACAACGTACTGCAACAGCTATTTCTACATGCCTCCATCTGCTGATTTTGGCAAAGAATCATTCATGAATTAAAAAAAATATTTAGTGCTCTACAAGTGCTACATTCTTATGTGAGTGCTGTGATCAATAAATGTACAAATTGAAAAACAGAGCCTTATGTAAAGTTATTGCTACAGGCTGAAATGTGGAGTCACTGGACATAACACTCGTCTGTCACTACCAGTAGCTGTCATCCACATATGAGACATTTAGGGAGCATCTGTAAATTGTTGCGTCTCCCTGTAGTCTGCATGTGAAGTGTTTAGGGAGCATCTGTAATTTGTAGCTACAGAAAATAACCTTGGTTACACATACATTACTTTCTGCTAAATTGTATTAACCACTTCTTCTTCTCCTATACTTTATGAATAAACAACAACATTAAGATAGAATAAATGTAAGTCTTGTGAATTGGTGGGGAAAACTTGAATGTGTGAGTAGACATGCCAGTTGGACTCTTGGGATGACTTGAGGCCAGGCATAGCAGTGATGTGGTTGCTGCGGGGAGTGGAGAGCAGAGAGTTCATTAAAGAGCAGGAGGAGCAGGAGGAGAGGACCATCTTAGTGTGACTAATCATGAATACAGTATATCAGTACAAGTACTGTATGAGTCATTCACAGGGGTGAAAGGTAATACTTATACCAGTACTATACACTTCTCAGGTGTTTGTGCAATATTAGTATATAAAGTAACACAAAATAGAAAAATGTGTAAAGCACTTTTAACTGTATCTTACCAACTCATTTATGTCTGTGTTTTTTTATTTTTAAAAAAGTGAAACAATCTTCCTCTATGATGACATGATCTGTTTTAATAGAAGTTACCAGGTGTGGTGAATTTTCCAGATTATGGTTTAATTTTGTTATTCTAAAGCAGCTTTCTCATCTGTCAAGATTAACAGATGAATTTCTAGAAAATTCTCTATAGAAGTTGAATTCTACAGTAAACAGGTTGACAGATTGTCTTTTTTTGAAGAAAAAAAGACACTTATAACTCCATAATTAATTCAAATGTTTTTGCAGAGCAAAACGTCACTGATCATTATATATAAAACAGTTAATATGAGCATCACCTTGATCAACGGCATCATTAAAATGCTGGTGAAACTGGTGAAATGCAAAGGTAATAATGAACTACTAACAGCAATGGTACTAAACAGTACCCAAAAGCAGGTCATTGGCTCAAAATCATACGGGAACCTGTTTTGGTGCTATATGGCACTCATCTTTTAAGGATGCCATACAGCACCTTTGCAAATAGTGCTGCATAGAACCATTAGAGGTGCTATATAACACTATACTGTTTTTAAATTTTGATCCTGGGGGCTCTTGAATGATGCCAGAAAATACCATGGATGAGCCAATATGCTTCTAAATAACACTTTTACTTAAAATAAGAATGATTATTAGTCATTTCTTACAAAATGTTGGCTTAAACGATTCAGATTCATTTGATAATTGCTCACTGAGAAACACAGTAGTTTACCTTTTGAAACCTGGAATACAGTGCCCTCCAAAAGTATTGGAACAGTGAGGCCAATTCCTTTATTTTTGTTGTAGACTGAAAATATTTGGGTTTGACATCAAAAGATGAATATGGGACAAGAGATCAACATTTCAGCTTTTATTTCCAGGTATTTACATCTGGATCTGATACACAACTTAGAAGATAGCACCTTTTGTTTGAACCCACCCATTTTTCATGAGAGCAAAAGTATTGGAACATGTGACTGACAGGTGTGTTTTGTTGCCCAGGTGTCTCCCAATTACATTGATTATTCAAACAATAAATAGCACTGAATGTCTGAGCTCAGTTTCAGATTGAGTATGGTAGGTTTTGCCTGTGCAGACTGCATTTAGAGGTGGAACCAACATGAAAACCAGAGAGCTGTCTATGGGTGAAAAAGAAGCAATTGTGAATCTGAGAGAAGATGGACAATCAATCAGAGCCATTGCACAAACATTGCCCATAGCCAGTACAACCATTTGGAATGTCCTGAAGAAGAAAGAAACCACTGGTGTACTAAGCAACAGACATCGAACAGGTAGACCAAGGAAAACATCAGCAGTTGATGACAGAAACATTGTGAGAGCTGTACAGAAAGACCCTAAAACAACTGTTAGTGACATCAGCAACAACCTCCAGAGGGCAGGAGTGAAGGTATCACAATCTACTGCTCGCAGAAGACTTCATGAACAAAAGTACAGAGGCTACACCAGAAGATGCAAACCACTCATTAGCAAGAAGAATAGGAAGGCCAGGCTGGAATTTGCCAAAAGGTACAGAGATGAGCCTCAAAAATTCTGGGAAAAAGTTTTATGGACTGATGAGACAAAGATTAACTTTGTCCAAAGTGATGGAAAGGCGAAAGTTTGGAGAAAGAAAGGATCTGCTCATGATCCCAAACATACAAGCTCATCTGTGAAACACGGTGGAGGGAATGTCATGGCTTGGGCTTGCATGGCTTCTTCTGGGACGGGCTCTTTCATCTTCATTGATGATGTAACACATGATGGCAGCAGCAAAATGAACTCAGAAGTCTACAGAAACATTTTGTCTGCTAATTTAAAGAAAGATGCAGCCAAACTGATTGGGAGATCCTTCATCATGCAGCCAACAACCCAAAACACACTGCCAAAACAACAAAGGAGTTCATCAGGGGCAAGAAGTGGAAGGTTTTAGACTGGCTAAGTCAGTCTCCAGGCTTAAACCCAATAGAGCATGCATTTTACCTGCTGAAGAGGAGACTGAAGGAAGTAACCCCCCGAAACAAACAACAACTGAAAGAGGCTACGGTGAAAGCCTGGGAAACCATCACAAAAGAAGAATGCAAAAGTTTGGTGATGTCAATGGGTCACAGGCTTGATGCAGTTATTGAAAGCAAAGGATTTGCAACTAAATATTAAGTCTCATTCACTTTAATCTATTTTAAGTTTATATGTTCCAATACTTTTGCTCACCTAAAAATTTTGTGTTCCATTACAAATAATGCTATCTTCTAAGTTGTGTATCAGATCCAGATGTAAATACCTGGAAATAAAAGCTGAAATGTTGATCTCTTGTCTCATATTCATCTTTTGATGTCAAACCCAAATGTTTTCAGTCTACAACAAAAGTAAACGAATTGGCCTCACTGTTCCAATACTTTTGGAGGGCACTGTACCTTTGTGCACATGGGGGTAAAAAGGTTGAGACCCACTGTTTGTAGGCTATTTGAATGTAGTATTTTTAAACTAAACTAAACTAAGCTGAAGAACCCCTAGAGAACCTCTAAACAACCATGCATGGAGTTAAAATGTTCTCTACTGGTTTTTGAGTATAGTACAGTATAGTACAGTGGAGTTCAATTTAGTTAGTTTACCAGGAAAAGCACCAGTATAAAACCTGTAAAGAACCATACAGGGGCTCAATATGTTCTCTACTGGTTCTTCAGCTGAGTTAAGTTTAGTTTACTGGGGAAAGAAGCCTGCAGAGAACCTCTAAACAACCATTCAGGGGCTTACAATGTTCTCTATTTGTTCTTGAGTTGAGTTCAATTTAGTTCAGTTGAGCTGAGTTTAATTTAGTTTAATTTATTTCACTGAGGAAAGAACCAGCAGAGAACCTCTAAACAACCACACAGGGGCTTGAAATGTTCTCCACTGGTTTTTGATTAGAGTACATGAGTACAGCAGAGTTCAATTTAATGTAGTTAAGTTCACTGGGAAAAGCACTAGTACAAAACCTGTAACAATCATACAGGGGCTTAAGGGTTCTCCTCTGGTTCTTCAGCTTAGTTTGGTTTAGTTTACTGGGGAAAGCAGTAGAGAACAGTAGACCAGTAGAGAACAATACATTGGCTTAAAAAATTCTTTGTGTGGCAGCAGTGCTATACAGCACCTCAGCACAACGCTAAAAGAAGGCTGAGGAACCAACATTTTTCTGTGTGTAATCCTATAAAATATCATTTAATATTTAAACACCAAGAATGGGACTATTCTGTTTAATGAGTACTTTTAACACTTACAGACTTTTACTTCAATAAAATTTTAATGCAGGACTTTTAGTGTAACAGAGGATTTGCACAGCCTAGTATTGTTCATTTTACTGAGTAAATGATCTAAGTACTTCTTCCACCACTTCTCATTCACAACCAACAATAAAAACACAAAGCTAAGCAGACCCACGTTGCCCAAGCTAGAGCTTATGTAAAGTGGTGTAATTAAAAATGAAGGAGGAATATCGATGGCTGCAGTTCCTCTGGCTCGCTCTCAGCCCATTTGCTGAGTGCACCCATATATGACCGATCGCTCTAAAATATCTCCAGAATCAAGCAGCTGAAAATTGCTTTGGAATCCAGTCAACATTTTGCTAATCAATGATAATTAAACTTAAAGATGTATTACCGTTTGATTTAAGAAATAGTGCCTGCTGAGCACGGCACAAAATAATTGGCTTCTGCAGGAAGGCTTTACACTCACACTCATCCTCATCCGACTTTGTGTGAGTCTCCTTCAGAGTCCAGTCTTTCTCTCTGTGGAGCACAACTGAACAAAGAGTGAAATTTCAGCTTATGTGCTGTCTTAAACCATCTAGTCATGGTCCACATTAGCTATTGCTGATATGCTGATGTGTAATTGTAGAGGTAGAGTTTGACAGCTGGGTGTGAAAGGGATGCTGCTCATGCTGAGGAAATGATTTGTGTACCTCCACCTCTGAGCACCTCTGTTTGTTTCTAACTGGAGCACTGGCGGAGGAGATGAGGCCAACTGCCACTCATTAATTAGCATAATTTAACAGTAAGTGATGAGTTTGCTCGAGGTCGTCCATTTTGTTTGTGCCTTGTGTTTCCTGTGAAGCACTTTGTGACAAATGGATTAATAGGAGGATGATGAAAACAATATTCAGAACAAAGGCATCACAGGCTCCAAGGCAACACGCCACAGCTGCATGTTCATACACTAGAGCTGTAACAGCATGTAGATAATCAGTTATTGGATAGACTGAAATATCATACTTTGGCAACTATTTTCATAATTATTTGATATTATATGATAGTAACTGCTGCCTTTCTTTTCTTCACATCATTGCAAATCAAATGTCTTTGGGTTTTGGACTTTTGGTTGGACAAACAAAGTAGTGTAATGGCATCAGGCCCCATTTAAACAATATTTAGGGTCTAAAGTGCATGATTTTGCTCGTTAAACAGCACATAATCTGGATGCCAAGGAAGGTGATAGGGGTAAAGGAGTTGTAATACAGTAAGTTCCTAAATTAATCTTGGGTGTGTTTTCAGTATAACATAAATTCAACTAATCAGTGTCATCTCTCATTCCCCTTGAAAGCCAGATGTACTTTTACATAGCAGATTTGGCAAATTGGAGAAGCAAGCTTTTTTTGGCTGATGGTAATCAAGGAGAGAAAATAGTATTTATTTGCACGTGCACAAAAGTATGAGACATGTGAAAACTCTTCGGCGATCAGACCCCATCGTGATGTCATCTTTTCCAGAAGGGTGGTAAAATGGTAGATTAGGGAACCTCTCTATAGAGACTAGATGGTGGTGGTAGTGGTGGTGATGAGATGAAGAGGGAGCTGAAGACCTGGAAGTGAAGAGGAGTTGGCTTTTGATGAGCTCATCCTGGGTGCTGGATAAGGTGACTGGAGATGAACAGGGTGGAGGAGGGCGCAACAATTACACCTGAAATAACAGCTGACACGAGTAGACAGGAGAACAGATTTAAAGTTTGGCAGCAGCAACATGAATGACTGAAGGAGATTGTGGCAAAGTGAGATTGGCTAACTTGGAGAGGGAACACCCATAGTCAGCTGATTGGTGTAAGTGGTGGGAGTGAGACAGAGAGAGAACTGTGAATGAATAATACAGCATAAAGAAAGTTCCTTATTGAACTATGCTGAGCTTCATTATTGTCACTGCAGTAAATATAGTGGGACATTGAAGCAACAAAACTAAAACTGTAGATATAAAGCCCTACTTACTCATGTGAGCACCTGTTGGCTTTTTGAATGTGTAAAAGTGCTAGATATCATAGTAACCTTTGAGTTTGTACGGGTGTCTGAAATAGTCAGTCTTGCATCATAGGTTAAAAATAGATTTATCTCTTATGAAATCACACTATTCAGTTGTGTTTTATCACAGAGTTTCGTGTAGCTATTTCAGTGTGGAGGTGACGTTTGTGCTCCGTGAGCAAAGAGATAAGGAAGAGATTCTGGGCAAATTCTTGTCTGTCAGTCCTGAGCAGCCATCACACTCCCTCCAAACCTTAAAGCAATGTCTCACTTTCGGGTGACTTCTGTACTTTTTCAGAACAAGACCTGTCAAATCGTCAACGCAGTCATTTTGATTTGTCTCCTTTGATATACATATATTCCCTCACTTTGACTTTCAGATACTTCTAGATACAAGTGCACAAAATGTTCAAAACTTTGCATGCTTCCTTTCTTCAAGTCATTGACAGTCAGTGGGGAAATTATTTTGATATTATGAAACTAACGAACTAGAGCTAATGAAAATATTTCTTGGATTAAAAGGAGCAAAATAAAACATGATCCTGTAAATGCTGTTTTATTTTGATATTATGAAGGCAGTTCACCCTCTGAATGTACACACAGGTCGGCAGTAAAATAACTCAAAGACAAAAGACGTTTTCCTGATGACATGTTATTCTCAGCATGTATCGCGCGCTGTAAAACAGATAAAACAAGATACAGAGATCAGACAAAGCTGAGATACTATCTTTATAAACAGTTTCTATTTGGAGAACACAGCAGATTCATCACAGCCTCTGTCAGAAACAAGACTTTGTAATGTTATCTCTTGGACTGATGAGTCATCTACTGTAGCTAAACATATTTCTCTCACTAAATAAAGAAGCGCAGTCAGATATCAAAGTCGTACAGTAGCCGATTCACAATTTCACAGAGACAGACCTTTGTGGCGCCTCAATACGCAGACCACATGGATAATTTAGCGTGAAGGCAGTCAGGAAAAAAGTTCAGTCACGCTCCATTAGGCATACAGCCGTGTTGGGGCACATCTCCTCAGATGCTCCCTGTTACTGTAAAACTAATGGTGAGTGTATTATTGCCACCTTCAGTGGGTGATAATGCAGTCATAGATCATATTAGCTGATCCACCCTGCAGGTGTCAGGATGATAAAAGTATGTCAAAGGTATTCATTTGGCCTCTTACAGTTTGTATGTATATCACATGATGAGAGGTTGTCTCGTTAATCAGGTTTATGTTTTCTGTCACACTGTTGTTATTAAGGGGAAGCATTATTGACCCACACCTGCTTATTCATCATGACTTATCTTCTTCTTCCTACAGTCCATAAACTGAGAGGCTCAGACAAAAAACTAAAACACAGCTTGGCATAAAAAGAGCAAAATGTTTTTATGTGTCAAACTTTTGTGTATTAGTGATTTACCGTCAATGCCAGGTGTGACCTTCAGTTACAGAAATACTTCACCTGCAATTGTATAACTTGTATAACAATTACTCACTGTGTTACCTTAAATTCATGAAGAAAACTTTGCTTTTTCAAGCAGGGTCTGCAATTAACAACAGCTAAACTATATCAAAACATTAATTTACAAACTCTAATGCGGTGTAATCCAACAATTAATATTCCTGTTATTACTACTCAAATGGTCATCGCTGTCAGCCGTCATTGCAGCTTCTGAGAGCTGTCAATCAGCGTTCAACAAGCTGTCATCTGTTAGTCAATGTGGCATATGGTCCACTGCACAGAGAATTGTGGGTCAGAACAGCCAGATAAGCATGCTGGTTTGCATACTGCAAAATATAACAGGATGTAGGAGAACATCCTGGTGTTTATGGCAAACTGCATTTGACATACTACGTATTGGGACATACTAAATCTTTTTCTGGATACTATAAAGTATGGTAGTATGGGGATTGAAACTCACAGCAGGTCTCATTTATCCAGTCATATGCTCAGTACTTCAATTGCAGCAGTAAATCGGTTTCACTTTCAATTATAGTAATAAAATATTTGCTCAACCAAAAATAACCCTCCCGTTTTCATTCCTTTAAGGGTCATTCTGACTGATAATACTATAAATTCTGTAATACCATGACAGCATGAAACCACAATATTTTCTGAGATGGTTCTCATACAATGACAATCTCCGTTGCAACCTTACTTGGTACTTCCCAAACACGTTTTTGCTTAAACACAGTTTGAACCATAATCATTCTCAAGCATGGCCGAGTAGCCTGCCTGGGCATACACATGCATTTGAACTCTGCTCAAGGAGTTCAGACTCCTGGGAGGACACAGGCACGCTCAGCACACGCTACTTGTGGGCAAAAGTGTGTAACACATTTGGAAAGCACAGAGTTTACGACTAGATAGATGAGACTTAGGGCTCTAGTTTCCTGGCGCAGCGCAGGGTGGATGCAGGGTGGCGAACCCCGCACAGAGCTAGTTTCGAGCAGCGCAACCCAAGGCGCGCTCAGTTTGGTAGTTTTGCAGACCGAGGTGCGCTGAGATGGGTGTGGTGGCGCAGCAGGGGGAGGTGTCGACAGATCCAGCTTGGCGCAGTGACAGTTTCATGCCAAAAGGCTTCGCCGAAGGTGCGCTAAAAGCTCACCAGCTGAAACCAGGTCTACTGTCAGCGCAGGCGGAGCGCAGCCGGTGTAAGACAAAGTTTGGCTGACCGGCGGACACTGCGCACACGTCACCAAAACCTCACAGGCAGGTTTCCAGAATATCAGGCACATTAACAATGCAATAAATATCAAAAAAAAAAACACTATTCAATGCAACTATCTGCAATCAGCACATAAATGTATCTCTATATCGACTGTCCCGTCATATCTGATGTCAGATCAAAGGAGATTGGCACCGTTTGGCACGTTTGGCACACGTAATGGAAACCCAACCTGATTTGATTAACACAGCTGCAAAATAATGAGTTCACATCTCTCTCAGCCAACCACAAGCAGCCACAGCATCAGATAGGGAGTATATATTCAGCATCTGTCATCTTAGAAAAGTCAAAAGAAAAGAAACAGAGTGAGACTGAGAGAGAGAAAGAGAGAGCGCGTGCGCACGAGAGAAACGCAACATTGATTTACAATTGTGGTGACCTCCTCCCAGGCTACCTTTGCATCATCAGCCCGTGGAGGTCTGCTCACAGTTCCGTATATTTGGACGCTGCGAGCTTGGACCTCCCAGACCAAAACATCAGTTTCCTCCTGGGAGAAGTTTGGCCGTCTGACGCTGCTGCTCTCTTCTGCCATGGCGAATTGAGTCAACTCTCATTACGCCTTCGCGCGGCGCATTTAAGGGCGAGGAGAGGGGCTCATTTGATTGGTGTGATGTGTGTAAAACCCACTCCACACCTTCTCTCCTCCCTCTTTCCGACTTGCGCAGGTAGGAGGGACGGAGGTGGGAAAGAGGAGTAATGTGCCAAACTTGCAAAATCCGCCTGGCCACACCCAGCTGGCGAAGCGCAGGTGCGCTGCGCCCCTGCCTTGCCCGGTCTGCGAAACTAGAGCCCTTAGATTATTGAGTAGAGAGTTTGTAAAAGGATGTTTTGATATAGTTTTGCTGTTGTTAATTGCGGACCCTGTTTACTTCAATTCATAAAGAATATACGCCTTTTTTGATTCTGTGTGGAGGTATGCGAAAAAAACACATTTCTCTTCACGAATTGAAGGTAACGTGGTGGGTAATTGGTAGGGATGCACTGAATATTCGGTAACCGAATATATTCGGCCGAATATTGCAAAAAAACACACATTCGGTATTCGGTGGAATAAGTTAAAAGCAAGGCCGAATAATAGTGGCGTGTTTTGATAACGCAATCAAACAGCGTGCCGTGACCGGCGGAGTAAAATGTCGGCAGTGTGGCGATCTGTCCATCACCGCACTTGCATTTGCAACTAAAAATAGTTTTGAGCGAGCAAAATAGGCTTAAATCATTCAGCACGCTGTGCGAGCAGCCTACAGATTTCAACCAGCAGCAGAAATGAAAGGCGAATCCCACTGATTGTGGGTTGAACGGGGGTCACAGACACAGACAGTAATGTATTCCTGTCAAATATGGCGGCCATAGGCTTACCGGCGACGGAGGAGTCGACTCCAATAATATCCTCTTCTTGGCGTGTGGACTGCCCAAAAGTACCTGAACAGCCGAGCCAGCCGAACAGAGGTATGTGACGTGTCAGAGGAGAAACGAGCCGTTCACGGCCCACAAACCTCACCGCACTTTAGGGACTGTTCGTTACTTATGACGGGACTGTCAGGGGAGGAGGGTGGCTGGTTGATTTTTATTTTATTCATTTATTTTATTTTATTTTGATCCCCCCTATGTTCATCACTCATTGATGCTGTTTTTGAAGTATGAATAAGTCAATAAGAAATTTATTCCATTGAAATATCAATGATGTATTATAGAAAAGTGATTTATCTTTTTATAAATGACAAAAGGCACATCTGCCTCATTTTCGCTGTGGTATCGTGATACTACTCAGAACCATGATATTTTCATTGGTATCGTACAATTTTGATACCGTGACAACACTAATCTGGAGGGGGTTCATCTGCAAAAACTAATGAAAAACTAAACAGCAATATTCGGTATTCTGTACTCGGTATTCGGCCAAGCGTTTAATATTATTCGGCTTCGGCCACAAATTTTCATTTCGGTGCATCCCCAGTAATTGGTATAAAAATGGTCAATTTGCAGGTGAAGTCCTCCTTCAAGAGCCGTAACACTTAAAGTCATGGAGGTGAAGATGGAAAATGGGCATGAGTGTTTGCCTTAAACAGATGTCCTGGTTTCACACCCTGTCTAATAGTCAGCTTTGACTTTTGTATATGTACTGTATATATGTGTTTGTAGTTATTTTGGATGGCATTTTATATCTTATTAGATAGCTGACAGTAGATAGATGATGGGAGGTGCACACCAAAATTCAGTCATCACCTCAGCTTTGAGTTACAATATTTTACAATTTTAATTTTTTAGATTCAAAATCTCTTTTGCAACATAGTCCTGGCCACGACAGCAGCATAAAAAGTTTCATATAAAAGAACAGACTAAAAGCACAACAGCAGATATTTAAATAATTATTATTTCAAGGGTAGATTTACAATAAATTGCAGACTGAGTTACTTTTACAGCTTATACTGTAATCCTCCAATGACTAACTAATACATCACAGCCTGTATAGGAACATGTAATCCTTCAAATCAAATTTAAAATCACCAGAGATAAAATAAATACTTGAGTAAAGTACAAGTGACACCAATTTGTACTTATGGACAGTACTTGAGTAAGTGTTCTTAGTAACATTAGTCTCTTATGCTGCAGATTTTTATTACCTTCAGATAAATAAAATAGAAACAAGGTGCCTTTACATTTTCCCCCAAAAGGCTTTTCTGTAATGCAGAATATCTGTATCAAAGTCATTTGAAGGAGGTTTCAGTTGATACGTGCACATGTTCAGATATTCAGCTTTTATCTCACATACTGTAGGCCCACCTCCCCCAGATAAAACCACACAGGTATTGTCTTTCAGCAGAATATTGCACATGCCCTTTGCCTTTTTTCTGCCTCAAGTAACGTTTCTCCTCCCCTTGTCCTCCCTCTCATGTCGCCCTGCGTCTCTGCCGGCTTGTCAGACGGGCGCTTTCAAGAGAAACTTCAGCTCTCCTCTGTTAACCACTGATACGCTGGGTGTGGTCAGAGAGGCTCCTGCTGCTCAGGGTGAGTGATGGGAACGCTGGCTGATTTCTCACAGCACCAAACAAATAAAATCTCAGGATGACAGATCACCATGTCTGTGGCCTTCGATCCTCGACGCCTGACAGGCCACTCTGTGTGCGTAGGGCCGTGTGTGTGTGTGTGTCAGTATAGTGTGAGCTATAAAACTGTGCATGTGTTGCTCTGTGTCTGTGTGTAGAGGCAGATAATGGCATTCTTGACCCTGTGTATGAGGCACTGCGCTATGGGACGTCGCTGGCTCAGATGAGTCGCTCCAGCTTCAGCAGTATCTCAGAGTCACCCTGTCATGAGGTAAAAAAAAACACACATAAAACCCCACAGTCATTCATATAAATTCATGTTGACATTAATCATACCAAGAATATGCTGACTCTGCTGGCTGCAACTCTTTCTTCATAATAGGAGGAAAAACTGCAAGACAAACTGGAAAACCAGCCAATAGCTGAAGAGGAGCACATCCCAGGAAGTAAGTCAAACTCCTCTGAATTTCTGGCTGATAATTGGCAGATTTTTAGATACATCCTGAAAAGGCTCAAGCCAGGTGCACTCTTGAGGATTTTCAAGTCAGATATGGTTTAAAAAAATGTGTGAGACCACAGACATAAAGACAGATTTAACCGATTTTTAATAGCTTAATTATCAGAATGCACACACCACATGATTCAGTCAAGACGCAGGACAACACAAACTTGGCGTTTATGCTGAACAATTTCAGAATTATGATTCCGGAGACTTTGGATCTTAAAGAAGTTGCATGATCAAATGTAACTTCAGAAAAAAGGTATTATTGTTAAGCCCCTTTCCCACTAGACGAATATCCTACTAACACCTGGCTTTTGTATTTAACGGGAAGGTTACAATCAGCATTCACTCCTGGGACAAATGTCTCTGCAGTAGTCATTGGTATTAATCAGCTCCTGCTCCCATCAGCTTCGTTCAGCGGTGACGGAAGTGCAACACGTGGGTGGACTTCCTAATTTTGCCCCTGATGCAAAGACACATCGAAACAAATTACCGTCGGTCTCCGTCCGAGCAGCACTCTAACATCTCTCAAAATTAGACTGCACTGAGTTTAAAACAGACACTGATTGAGTAAGAGATATAAAAAAGAAGTAACCACCGTAACATTTTCACTTGGCTCCATGCTGCTTTCTTCTGTTTACGAACTCATTTTTGGCACATTCATGAAGCTGAAGGCGACACATCAGTAAAATAATGAGAAAGGTGTCCATTGCTGATTTTAGTGGGTTTTCCCACATTTAAAACCCTGCATGTGTGTGCTAATTTTGTTGGGAAAAAGCTAACATTGGCAACATTCAGTTCGTGACTCTTCCTGATCAGCTCAGTCTCATTGGCTGTTGCAGGGTTCTACTTAATTCTCCATCGCTGTTCCTTTCATGCTACAGGATTTCATTTGTAAATATCAAACATATTTGAGATTTATGATTTGAAATTGAGGAGACTTTGATCCCGTCGATAACATCATGTAAATGTCTGTAACCCCCTGCAAATAATCTTTTCAGACCAGCCTTGACTTGGGACTCCTCCCTTTAGATTGTCGAAAGGGGAGAAATTGGACCCAAAATTTCCATCTTCAAATCCTGTCTGAAATCACACCTTTCAAGCTGGTATATTTGGTCTGATCTAACAGTGCCACACATTGAGATCTGCACTGATGACGACTTTATGATGATGATTTTATACCTAATTTTTATAATTATAATTTTTGTCCATTTATTTTATGACCTTATTACTGTATATTCTTGATTTCTTTGACTTACTGATCGGTGGATATACTGCCTTGTAAGGTGTCCTTGAGGCACCTATAAATAAAATGCATTATTATTATCATTATGAATGTAAAATCTGCCTAATATTTAGTATGGGACCAGCATTATGCTAATAATTAAACATTTTGGGAAATATGCATTTGCTCTGATATTAGAAGATATTGCTGTCATATTTTACAATGGTTGTGATCTTCTTATTAAAGTCACTGCAAGGAAGAAAATGTGGAACTGTTCCTTTTAAAATATCACTTTCTAAGCTGAAAATCTCTAAAATCCTGTGATGTAGATTTGGCAGAAAAAATGCATTTACACTACTAGAAACAAAGCAGTTCTCCTGTAAACATATCATTCATCAAATTCAAATTATTGTCAGTGTTTCATTCAAAAGATTACTTAACATTTTGATGCTGAAAAAAAAACGGTCTGTGTATCTGGAAATTTACAGAGATACATCTTACTTCTAAGGTATATAAAGTACGAATGTTGAGATTCTTTGTGACACGTTTGCAGATAAACGTCAGAATGAGATAAAGTACGCCATAGAGGTGACGTGTGTGTTCTCCCCACAGTGCTTTAACCTCTCTGTCTTTAGTCCCAGGAGAGGGGATCATCACTGTTTGTACTGCTGCCACTTTGCAGTAAATGACCTTGACTTCTGCCTTCCTTCTGTTTGCCGCAAAATGACAAGACCTCTCTGTCTATCCCTCCCCTTTTTTTCTTTCTTTCTCTCTGCATCCACACACTTTCCCTTTCTCTGTTTTTCTCTTTCTTTCTCACATATTGTCTTTCCTTCTCCTCCTCCTTTCCCTCTCTGTCTCTCCAGTGCTCACCCCTCCTGAAAGCGAGAAGGCTGATTCAGAAGACAGGGTCAGCCTGAAGGTGTGTAGTCAGCACTCCTCTCCTCTTTCAGCCTGTTTTTCTTGGCAAAAATGCACTCTGTCAACCCTCTTCAAACTCTTCATCCTTTTCTCTGGGTTTCACATGAGAAAACATGTAGATAACAATCTTCTTTCTTTCTATCTTCCTTTCATCAGACTCCTAAGAAAGTCGAGGTCCACTCCATCCACACCTACGTGGCTCTCTACAAGTTTCTGCCTCAAGAGAAGAATGACTTGGAGCTACAGTCAGTTTAATTTCTTTAAATACTGTACTACTGATTGTGTACATGAGTGTAATCTGATGTAAGAGGAGGAAGTGTGTACCTGGCCAAAATTTACTGACATTCACACACCATCTGCGTCCTCAGCGGGATGATTGTAGGGGGGTTGCAGGATTCAGATTGGGAGGAGGGAGCATGCTGGGAAGGACAAACAGCTGCGCTGAGTGTGTAACATTACGAAAAAGGTTCTTTGTATATTAGTAGTAGGTGTGGTACGACACCCACAACTAATCTGGAGGACACGTCTGTGCAACAAGACAGCATATGAGGTGTTTCGTCACATGGACACTCCAGTTTCCCCAGAAAAATAACTGTCATGGTGACATTTGCAGTATTACACATAAAACATGAAAAATAAGTTACAAAACAGCACTTTAGTGACATCAGTGCTGCCTGACTAATGTCGCCTATTTTCTGACCTATATGTGAGACTCAAATTTAAAACGTAACTGTAAAAAATGCTACTTAAAGGGTGCTCACTGTGACATTCATTAGATGTTTTAGGACCAAACCAACCAAAGAACTGTTCCTCCGTTTGCATTTGCATCACCAATAAAAACGCTGAAGTGACGTAAGTCCATAACGAGCAGTTGTTTGTGTTTTTAAAAATGTGAGTTGCCGGTGCTGCATTGGGTCATGTGTTTGACCAATGTACTTACGTCACTCAGGAATTCCTCTTGTGATGAGAGAGTACCTACTCTTAAACAGGTCCCCAGGAGGTGCACCAGGATTTGAAGCCAATTTTCTTAGTGGCCAAACAGTGTAATTACATCACCACATGAAATCCTGTAACCCATCATGAGGGTAATTTTATACACAGCTGTTGAGCTTTGTGCGCCACTGAGCAACTTTCATAGGAATGAATGGGGTCCTGCCTCCAACACTGTATCCAGTTCTCTTCGTATATTCACGCTCTGAAATGGGAGCTAAAAAGTCCCTCAAAACTGGGTTCTAAAAACTACAATCCTTCCTACTTCTTGTGGTGCTGACATAAAAATAAAGGGGATGCTTAGAACTATGAAAATGTTCCTCCAGTCAAAAAACACCAGTTGTCACACTTGCTGTAGTATGACTGTAACATTTTTCTGTTGATTGAATATTTTTTGGGAAATACTGTTCATCACCTTTGTGCCAAGAGTTAGTCAAGAAGATTGAAACTACGTTCATATTTGTACACTTGATAGGAAGCTAGAGCCAGCTTAGCTCAGCATCAAAGACTGGAAGCAGGGGGATATAGTTAGCCTGGCTCGAGCACCAAACTCCCAGAAATTGTAAGTTTTTTTCTTACAGATGAAACAAATAAGAGCCAGGCGTAGTGTTTTCCAAACCTGGTCTCACTCCGAAGTTGCTGAAATCCGGCACTTGAGCAGTGACGTCCAGCGTCAGACACAGACAAAAAAGGTCGTCCTTTAACATAGGCATGATAAGCTGCCGGTCGCAGTTATAGTTTAACAGCAGCCAGCAACGTCAGGGGGAAACACGGCGGGACAAGAGGAAAAGTTAAGGTGGCGAAAGTCTGAGTAGAGTGGATGGGAGGGGTGGTGGATGGGTCTAACAAACACCAACATTCACCCAAGAGAGCAGTGTTCGTGTCCCCTAAGACTCTAAAGCCAAACCCTGATATTGTGAGAATGTGTTGGTTTTACTCTGCTAACAGTCTTAATGCTAAGCTCACGT
The DNA here is from genome assembly GCF_041903045.1 of Epinephelus lanceolatus. NCBI lineage: Eukaryota > Metazoa > Chordata > Actinopteri > Perciformes > Serranidae > Epinephelus > Epinephelus lanceolatus. The sequence continues at coordinate 22,984,044 of NC_135754.1, read as the reverse complement.
TTGCTGGCTGTAGCTTCCTGTTTAGCACAGAGACATCCGACTCAGCAAGAAAGTGAATAAGCGCATTTCCCTAAATGTGGTTATATGTCTTCTCATTGAGCACTTTGTTTGACTGTGTTCTTCCTCCAGGCCTGGCGACAGAGTTCAAGTCACAGATGACTCCAACGAGGACTGGTGGAAGGTGGGTTGTGAAAAAAAAACTCTATTCAAATGCACTTATATGAATAAAATCTTATCACTACAAACCTCCAGATAGCCTTTAAATAGATACTACAGTCACATACGGACTCCAGTTAGACGCTCGTACAATCATTTGAAGTTCTTCCATTCAAAGCAGAGCTGTTCAGAGACGGTGAGAGCTGGTGGATGTGCTTGAAGGACTGCAGGTGTGGGTGTTAGCAGAGCTGGTTGTCATGAAGAGGGAAAGACGAAGAGGACAGATTGCAGTCAGTGTTTAATGAGGCAGCTGAAGATCTTAACCTTCGACTGCGGAAGGACAGGCAGGTCTTTACATAACCAAAACACAAGGGAAAAGTACCCAGATATCTACTTCAATAAAATGGTAGCATTGTGACCATATTTTTATAGCTTATATTACTAATGCAAAGAGCTTTACGTCAGAGAGATATAAATGGCTTGTTTCAAACATACATAAGAGTCAACTAGAAATGTCTTCGACATGAGTTACAATCTGATGACATAACAAAAAGAAACTTATGTTTTCTCAAACTTTAATCACTGGGATTTAAATGGGCTATAGTTTTAAATCACAATACATGTAAATATATGTTAAACAGCAGATTTTAAAGTACAGTTATACAAAAAAACTTTATGTATTGAGAGTAACTGCTGTTTAATAATCTTGGTGTGATCCTAGATTCGGTACTAAGCTTCAAATCCTACATTAATAACAAGGTCCCTTTTTCCACCCTAGAAACATAGCTTAAGTACAACCACTAATAAATCAAAAAGATGCTGAAAAAAAAATTGATTCATGTCGTCATTTCAAGATGACTCCATTACTGTAACATACTTTTTCCCTGGCCTCCCAAAAAACTAAGAGAATTCAGCTCGTTCAAAACGCTGCAGCTCAACTATTAACCAGAACCAAGAGGAGAGAGCACATCAGGCCAGTCTGAGCTGATCCGCACCGACTTCCTGTTACATTTAGAATTGATTTTAAGGTCCTCCTCCTTGTATATAAATCCCTAGCTTTAAACAAGCTGCATAGCTAGCGAGAAATTTAGGCATCACTTTTGATTCTTAATTGAACTTTGAGCCACATGTCAATAATCTCATTAAATCCTGCTACCTCCACCTATGAAATATTACCAAAATCAAATCAGCTGTGTCTTTTCCTGACCAAGAAAACCTTACTCATGCTTTTGTATTGTCATGCTTTGAGTACTGTAATGCACTGTTAACATGCCTCAGTAAATCTTCAGTAGCTTGGCTTCAACTAGTCCAGAATGCTGCAGCTCGTATTTTAACTGGGACGAATTGAAGGTCACATATCACCTCAATTCTCACCTCCCTCCATTGGTTGCCAGTTAACTTCAGAATTGACTTTAAGATTCTTTTATTTACTTTTAAAGCTCAACATGGTTTCGCCCTCAGTTATAAAGCTGAGCTTCTGGCTACTTATGCTTCAAGGCGTGACCTGAGATCCTCAAGTCTACCCTCACTAGTTGTTCTTAGATCAAGGCTGGGAACTAAAGGTGACCGGGCTTTTGTCTTTAGGGCCCTGAAGCTCTGGAATTCTCTGCCTGAGGAGATCACGCTGGCTAGCACATTACCCATTTTTAAATAATTGCTTAAAACATATGTTTATAGGAAAGCTTTCCCTTTTTTTCCTGAGTTGTACTTTTTGATTTCTAACTTTTGTGTTTTATTTCCTTTATATTCTATCTATCTTTTGCCTCTGTACACACTTTTGTTCTTGCTTATAAATTGTAATTTAATGTCCTTTTTATGTTGAATTGCCTCGTTGGCCTGTTTCATGTCCACTCTGTCTTTTCATGTGAAGCACTCAGTGCATTTAATTCCCTTATTGTTAATGCACTTAATGCTGCATTCTGCTTTGAGTATAAAAGGCACTATATACACATGTGTAATATAATATATACATACATACTATTCATGTAAACCCAACCCATTAGAGAAAACTGACACTTCAACCCCCCTCCTGCCACTTCACTGTAAACACGCCTCCTGCTAAATGTGGAGGAACCAACATCTGGACATGAGCAAAATAGCTAACTGTGCACCCAGGGGCTTTGTTCGCCTCTGTGCCAGAGTCTCTGAAGAGAATAGTGGGGGATTAGGGCTCTACACATATACATGCTTTTTGGTCCAGTACTGACGTGGCTGATTAGGGAACAAAAACATTCCCTTTATTTCTATTTTCCAGCTAATCGTGATGGTTTATTTAAATTCCAATGTGTTACTGTGATATAAGTGTGATGCATATTTAGGCAGCTGGCCAAGTAAACAGGAATGAAAACACAAAGAATCTAATTGCGTATGCTCAGCCAAGGACTGTCAAGGACTGGAGTGGGTGCTCGCCGTGTTGTATTTGGTGTTTGTGTTGAGACGTAAGCAGGAAGATGATTGAAATACAGTAGTATTACAGTAGTTTCTCTTTGTCAACAAGGCGGCACATTGTGGTTCATCACAGGGAGAGGTCAGCGTCAGATATTTGTACTACAAGCAATTAAGAACCTTTTTTTTCCCAATTTAGCTGCAACAGAACAGAAAATATCTATTTTTAACTCTGTGTGTGTGTGTGTGTGTGTGTGTGTCCATGTTTGCTTGTGTTTACCAGGGGAAAAGCAGAGACAAGGTGGGATTGTTCCCGGCCAACTTTGTGCAGCGGGTCCGCCCTGGCGAGCGGGTGTGGAAGGTCACCGGTGGTTTCCACGGCAACCGAGACAAAGGCCAGATGACTGTGAAAGAGGCCCAGGTGAGCACACAGTTTTCCTCTCTCTCTCTTACACACACAAACACACACACACACTCTGGATACATTTTTTAAACGTATGCAAATTCATGCAGAAAACTGCTGAGATTACAGAGGACAGAATGTTATGGCTTCCAATGCAGCTCACTCTTTGCCACAAACTCACTTCCTTCACTGAATGTCACTTGCTCCTCCTCCTCCTCCTCCTCCTGCTCCACGCTCCTCTCACCCCTCCCTCTGCAGATCTGTGTGGGGAAGAACGAGGAGGTTGACGGTTTCCTCCGGCTGAGCAGCGGGAAAAAGCGGGGCTTGGTCCCTGTGAAGTATCTGCTAGAAATATGATGGCAGCGCTCTCATCCTTGACCCTCAGTGTGACAGAGAAGTTCACTATGACGGAGGAATACTCAGGAGTGTTTACCCGACACCTCACTGACCGCCAACCACCCACCTCCACCACTCCAGAAAGTGGCAGTGAATTAGCAGCTTGAGTGGACCACAACCCACAACTTTGCTTTTTACTGCAGAGGCTTTCAAGACTAAAAGGAGGCGGCGGTGGTGGTGGGGGGGGCTCCTTCAGAGTTCTTTAGAGCTACTTTTCTTGTAGCACAACTTAACTCTGTGTGCTTTTAAACACACTCACAACCGAAATGTAGCATCATGTTGAAGAGGGGATCGTGTGCAGGAAGTCTGGCTACCTCACTAGCCGTTTCCATTGGTCATCCAAAAAATGGGAGAGCACTATGTCACTATGATGTCAAGGCGTGTCCGAGCCTTGTGAGTCTTCATTTAACTGTTTGTGTAGAAAAACAAGACGTAAGAGATCGTGAAAGATTGTAGTTGTTTGTTGTAGTAGCTTGTTTCAAACCTCCAAACAGATTTGGTTTAGTAGATTCAACGGAGGGTATGATGATCCAGTTTTGTATGTGCAGACTTTCAGCTCATAACATGCACGTCTGCTGTTTTGTTATGGATTCATAATGTGCATATGTGTCTCTCCTGCTCCAACTAGAAAATGATTCAGGTATTACATTGTGTGTAATTTAAAAAACAAATGCTGTCTCTCAAATCGGATACTACCAGTTGTACACTCACATGCTGTACACTGTGTACTATGTGCTTGTGTAGTGCGTGAATTTTGACAGGGTGGTGCTGTCTAAAACAAACAGCTGTTGCACATTTACCAGAAATGACGGTCAAAAGATCTGACAACTCTTCTGTACGTGGAACATTATCCCCAACATTTAATAAGTCACTCGCTAAAATATATGCTCGCTATATCTGCTTGTTTGCTTGCTTGTCTTCTTCTGTATTTATTTATTTATTATATTAGAAATAACGTGCGTTTTAAATGTCTGTGGCTGATACTGGCTGGCTCTATCACCAGCTGATCTCAGAGTCAATGACAGCCGCTGCAAAAATTTACAACCTGTCAAGCATTTGACCACAGATCTAATATTAAAAACTTTTACAATGAAGAGAACAGTTCAAATGTACAAACACCAAACTTCACTTACACTCAAATGCAGTCCCTCCAGGATGTTGTGATCTCAGCAATTAACTCAAAGTCAGCCAGTTCAATTTTGTCCATTTACCGTAACGTTACCACAGATTTGACAATTTAAAATGGGTAAAATCTTATTTAATTGTAGAGCTGCGTGCGGTGTATTGATTCACTCAGCTCCTCGCTTTCTCTGTCAATCATGAAACTATCTGCTGTGGAGCTGGAACTCTGTACCCGGGACAGAGTCACACACACACACACAGTGACACACCGAACTGTTAGTATTACATGGCAGGTTTAACAACAGAGATGCACTGTGTCAGTGTCAGGTGAGATCCACAGCTGGGTGTCGGATGTTAACTGCTGCTGTTGGGCTTCAGCCCAAGCAGCAAAATGTGATGAGTAAGAATGAGATCACGTTATACTCATTAATTGTATATAAAGATGGACGACGCATGTCCACACATGTCCCCCACTGCACAAAAATTAAACCAAAATATCCTGGGTACGACCGCTGCCATCTTGCACTGGTGATGTCATTTAGAGCCAGGGTCTGCGCAGTAGCGATCTCTGCGACATCGAGTTCCTGCCCAACCACCCGTCTGAACAATTGCGAGCAGTGCCGGAGCACTCCGAATGATGTTGAACCTAATTTTTATAGTATCAAATAAATATTTAAAACTAAACTAACCTGAAAAGTTAACACTTGAACATACAGAAATATGATAAGAACTACCTAAAATGACAGTAACCATCTTTGGTAAAAATTTACTTTGAGTTTTAAGCGTAGCTCATGTCCCATCCGCTAACAGGGAGGTGGTGCGCTTTATGACCAGTACTGCAACCAGCCACCAGGGGGCGATCGGGATATTTTGGCTTCACTTTTGAGGAGTTGTCATGTCATCTATCTTTTTTATACAGTCTATGGTTACGCTGTGTTAACTCATGCTAGCAGAGAAAGCAGGAGGAGAGTGCTTACCTGTTAGCTAGCTGGCAAGCTAATGATAGCATTCGCACTATTGTTTGCAGTACCAAATTATTGCAGAATTATCCTGATAATAAACTAATGGATTATACCCGACAACAGCGTAGCTGTAGTGAAATATACATATGTATATTTGTACATTGCTTTGCCGTTTGTTGGACATTTCACAAGTTTGATATGTGTTTGAGGGTGAGAAGTGTCCAGCCTTCCACACTCAACAACCTGACCATATTGAGTGCACTATCTGGGTACTCATAGTGCTCTGCATTTTGCTGGACTTCTCAGTGTAAATGCACCAATGCACTCACATTAGTAAGTACAGAAGTATCTGATTTGAGACACAGTAACCGTCTTTTCTGCTACATCCTGGTCAAATGAAAGTCATAACACACACACTGGGAATTTTTTTGTATTTCAAACTGCTCTCCAGTGATTAGATTACTGTACATTTGTGCTCTTCACAGCTCTGATGTGACAAATGCTTTGCGTGCACCTTTGGGAGCGTTTTTTTCCTCAGTATGCCCTTCAGTGACACTCTTGCTACACACACACTAACACACAGAGATTTTTGTAGTTTGTTCTGTCCCATGTAACTCTGACATCACCCCTCTTGAATCTGCTTCCTGTCATTATATCGTCAGCGTTGTTTATCTGTATGTAAAGTCCTGTAATATTCGCTGTCATATTCGGTCGTGTCAAAATTTCTGAGCAAAGACATACTGTAAGTCAGGCTGATGGATAAAAAACCAAACTCAGTGTTGTTTGTCAAAGAAAAGAACGTTCAGTCTCTCATGTTCCAAACGTCACCTGTCAAAGATGTGCTGAATTTTTGATGAACGTCTAATGTTTCTCTCAGCACACACGATTACTTTTAAGTAACTCTGAGGGACTGTTTCTGTGTTTTTTTTGAGGTGATAAAAGGCAAAATCAGTGCACACTATTTGATTCACTGCTCTGTCATAAACCAGAAGGCAGTGACAAACTGTCTTTGTTGCGGCAATAACTGTAAATAAAACTATGACAGTATTTGTAAATAGCCTTATGAAGATACTGTATATATTGGCTCTGCGTAGCGCTCTGACCGGGAGGTTTGCAGCTATCCGGGAGTCAACTAAGGGCATTAATCTCACAGTTATAAATTACAGGAGATCATTATTTATCGTCTCACTTACAGTACCAATGTATGCATCTCTTTGCTCAATTAACATCTAGCCCTGTCAGCACAAATCTCTTCAAATACTATGCACAACAGTTCTAGTCACTCACTTTATTTTGTACTCAGCTTATTTCCAGCGTAGCCACACACACACACACACACACACACACACACACACACACACACACACACACGTGTCTGTATAATATATCTGTGCTTTTGCAAAGATTGAAATTTGGACTCCAGCTTTTTACACAGTGTCCATCTCAGATCAATCTGCACCATGCTAATCTTAAACATTATCATCACTGGCTAGAACCAAGATTGGCTCAGGATCAGTATTACCCAGGTGAACTCTCTTTCTCACCGTAATGCACACTATCAGGCTAGTTCTCTGCATGGCTAGCTGCCCCTAGATCCTCACATCTCTCAATAAAGTCAGATGAACTGTCAAAGTGTCTGCTCTCTTATTTGAGAAATAATTCATACTTGATTCCTCAGCTCTGTTCAATGTGTCTCTGTCGAACCATGTTTTCACCTTTATAAATGCTGGAAAATAAATGATAAACGGTGGAAGAAGTACTCAATTACAATCACCGTGCTCCGTAAAAGTAGCAATACCACACTATAAAAAATACTCCATTACAAGTAAAAGCCCTGCATTCATTAGTGTTTGTTTGCCACAGAGCTCAGTTTCTGCAATAGTCGAAAATCCAATTGAAATTTTTTTTGACAACACCGAAACCGACTGTTTTTGCGATACTAACTTCTAAATCGGCAGACAGGAAAACGGGGTCCCTGGGGCACTCTATTGTTGGCTATTGTTTGTAAACACAACATTTAAATTTGGCCCCTTATTCCTACTCGTCTTGTAGTCCTACTGACAGAATGGTCTCACATTTAATCCGCCACAGGAGTTAGTAACAGCACCAAAACAAACGGGACAGTGTTTGGGATGGGATGGGATCATAAGCAGCACAGGTGATGTTTTGAAGACTGCAGGGTATTTCAAAAAGGAGCTGTTAGCAATTAGTGGCTAACTCAAAGAAGAAGAACATGTCTGCAAACTGGGAAAACAATGAGGTGTAGGAGCTGCTTACCTTCCAACAGAGGACCAGATCAGTTGCCATATAACAGAGATGGTAAATGATTGTTAATGACGTCAATGTCGTCGTTGTTTAGAAAGCACATATGTTATATGTCACACTAGAGGCTGACACTGATGTGTTACATGTTATGCCTGTCAAGCCTCTTGATTCCGCAAAGCCATGATGCAGTGTGTAATCACATGCATACAGCAGTCCTTTTTTTATGCCTCCTTTGCAATAAGTAGTTACTATAGCAATGAAATGTTGTGGAGTAAATGGTACAGTATGTCCCTCTGAAATTTTGTGGGAAGAAGTATAAAGTAGCAAAAGATGGAAATACCGACGTAAAGTCCACTGTATAAAACATAAATTTTGAAGATCACTCTGGCATGGGCTCATACAGGGATACTGGATGCTCACAGTGACCGTTTATCTGTGTCCCTCACCACTTACACATAATTTTTCACCCCAGTTAAGACCATATGAACTATGTTCTGTCCAGTCACTGGTCCATCCTTGATTGACACTAATCAGACGGTGACTCTGGCATTAATTAGTAATGCTGTCACCCACACTTCTTCATGACTTGATGTGATAAATGACAGGAAGATTGGGTGTCATATTTCACTGTATTTAATCAGTTTGTTGAAGACATGAACCCAAACAGTGACCTCACGGTGAAGGCCATGAGGATATTACCTCCGACTGAACAACTGACAAATGACCAATGCCACAACCAGATTATATTAATGAAACTATAGACTGTGCACATTTTTAACAAGAGTCTAAGACATGCCAGCAGCTCCGAGAGGCTGTGCATAGTCACAACGGTGCTTTAAGGGCCCTGACACACCAACCAACAGCTGGCTGTCAGTCATAGCCTGGTTCCAGACCATAGACCCCGCCCACTCAACTGAGTAGGCTTGCATCTCTGGTCTGGCATACTTCAATGAATTTGCGATTTATCTCGTCCAAACGCTGGACGGACCAATGAACGCCGGGGGTCTAGCGATTAGCCAATCAGCGCCACACTGATGTCCAGCTGTACGCCGGTGGGTAACTGGTGAGGATAGCAACAATGGCGACCGCTACAGATCCTACAGACCACATTGACGATGCTATCAAGGTATTTCGCCACTACTCGCGTTAATGGAGGACCAAATTAAGGAAGCTGCTAAACTGGATTTAACGGCGATGCAGCTGGGCGTGCACGACGACGGAGACATTTTAAACGGGCAATGCTCGCTTGTCTTCGGCACCCCCGAGGCATGGATACTAATGATGTCAGATTCTGGGTGAGTCATTGATCTCTACTGATTGGTTAGGGAAAAAATCAAATTCCCTCCCCCTTGTAAATCGCCTTCAATGGAAGCCATGTCAGACTGAAGGTTCTGGGAGCTTCAGTCTGACACTCAGGCTATGTCAGTCAGTGTCAGGCCATCAGTGAGTGTCTGTTGCCCTAGTTTTTGTGGTGTGTCTTGCCCTGTTGGCACTAGTTGGCCCTTGCAGGCTGTTTTTCGGCTGATTGAGCATGTCGAAGATGGTGGAGCACATCAGTAAATGAAATCACTATGATTTGCACACGAGCACAGGAACAGAAGTGAGGAAAGTAAACAAACCGCTGAAGTCAATAGGGCATGACATTGAAACAAACTATTGGTAAAAAATTTTTTTTAGCTCTGTAGCAGAAATGTTTCATAATTGTTTATGTAATTATTCGCTGGCACATGATAAATATCCTTTGTTCTTTCAACGTCAGGTAGTGGTTTTAATTTGCTAATTGGCTAAATAGCATCTTGAATCCTTCCTGTCAGTCTTCCAGTTTCCCTTTTTTAATGACGAATTCAGACTAGATACTAGTTGGCTGTTGGTTTTGCAATGTGTTCAGTGCAACACTGCTGACATTAGGCGACGCGTCAGCCTTTGTCGCCACTAGTTCTTTGAAGTCAGTTTGGTGTGTCTGGGCCTTTAAGCTTAATGCTAACAGCAGCATGCTAACACGCTGATTTTTAGCAAGTATAATGTTTACCATACTAGTTTATACATGTGATGTAGAGTTTAATAGATGGGTCCCTACTGTTCCTCCACTCTGACACTCAGCACAGGAGTCCCACAAGGCTGTGTGTTGAGTCCATTGCTTTACACTCAGTCCACTCATGACTGTGTTCCATCCCATAACACTCCCACCTTAGTTAAATTTGCAGACGACACAACCGTGGTGGGGCTGATCACCAAAGGCGATGAGTCTGTCTACAGAGAAGAGGTAGTGAGGCTGACAGAGTGTTGTACAAAAAAACCCCCTAATCACAATATAAAGGAAACAAAAGAACTTGATTTCAGGAAGAAGCAGGATCCATTCACGCACATCAACGGGGAGAGAGTGGAGAGGGTGACCAGCTTTAAATTCCTTGGCACACACATTTCAGAGGACCTCTTATGGACGACGAACACCATGGCCAAAGTCAAGAAGGCACGAAAGCAGCCATACTTCCTGAGGATGCTCAAGAACGTAAACCAGTCATAACAGCTTATGGTGTTGTTGTGCTGCTCCATTGAGAGTGTCCTCAGCTGCAGGTCTTACGCTACAGGTCCATCAAAACATGCACCACAAGGGGCATCGGTGGCTTAGTGGGTAGAGCAGGCGCCCCATGTACAAGGCTGTTCGAATCTAGCCTGTGGCCCTTTGCTGCATGTCATCCCCCCTCTCTCTCCTTACCTGTCCTGTCCATTAAAAAAAAAGGCAAAATGCCCTAAAAAAATCTTTAAAAAAAACCCACGCACCACAAGATTCATAAACAGTCTCTACCCCAAAGTCATGACCATACTGAACTCTGAACTGACGTGAACTCACTAAAACACATTACACTTTTTCTTAAGTGCAATAACTTATTTTATGTACAATAATATGCATGAGCACTTTTTTAGGTATGAGCCTGATCTTTGAGTGCACCTGAATTCCATTGTATGTTTGTACAATGACTTAGAAATCTGATCTGATTTGATCTTGGCATGTTAGCATGCTAACATTTGCTTATTAGCACAAAACACAAAACTAAGGCCGATAGAAACATCATTCATTGTCATTTTCATTTTGGGCAAAATTTTGACCTGATGGTAGAGATAGCCAAAGTTGCTAAAATACATGCCAAAGTAAAAACAGATGTTGGCGCCAAATTTTACGGCAGTCCATCCAGTAGTTGTTGCAATATTTAAACCAAAGTGGTGGACCAACAGTTTAACACTGCCATCCATAGAGCTGCTAGCATGGCTAAAACACTTTAAAGAAAAATATTAAATGGGCTTTTTTTCTCCATCCACCCATGTCTTTCTTCTATCCCCTGAAAAGCGCTAATTTAAAGCTGAAAGTCTGCACTTTAACCTCATATTCAATGTGTAATTTCACACCTAAAATCATAAGCTATTGAATCCAAACAGAAAATGTCTCCCTTCATGGCCACAGACTTACGCTGAGCTCTTTCATTTGACTTGACAGTGCAGCGCCCGAGTGGACTTCTTGTTCTTAATGACCATAAATAATATGATTAACTCCCAATAAAATTAATTGGCAGCGGAGGAGCTGCTGGCAGGCCATAGACTAAAGCTGGCAGAGAGAGTGTTGTGTGTCTGCGTGTGTGTGTTGTGTGTGTCCCTGCTGTGGTGTGAGGAACATTTCTCAAATCATGACCCAGTTCTGTTATCAAATTGGATCAAATGTGATTTTCGTCTCCGCAGAGAGGGAGAGAGGGAGACAGAAGTGTGTGCAACTGGCAGTACATCAAGCTTCACTTACATTTCATAAAACTGCTGACTTTGGTGCTCAAGATGGCAACATGCTCTCCACTTACTGTACCGCCAAGCTCTCCCTGCCTCTCCCTTTCATGACAATGAGCAGAGGTTGAAATCCTCCTCTCAAATTCTCTTTCTGCGGCTCAAACGACAGCGATAAGCAGAGCGTGTAAGGCTGAGTGTCTGTCTCTCCCTTAGCAAATCATTTTCACTCCTCTTTCATGCTACATCCATCAACATCATGATGAGACACTGGAGCGTTTAGTTTGGGGCAACAAATCCGAAGCGAGAGTATCAAAGAGGCTGGTCCTGAGCGTACCACACCCGCTCAAGAAAATGAAGTAAAATGGCTCATTAAATGTGTGATTTGTTACACAATCATCCCATAATGCTCACACTCACTTCTCTGCATCTCTTAAAAGTGAGCAGCAGCTGCTGGACAGCCTCGCAGTAGGGGTGATGATTGCAGCACAAGGGCGTTAACAAGCAACAGGGATATAGGTATAATGAAAATTCTGGAAGAAAATCCGGGCTCAAAATAGCTCTTGATTATATAGGCAGGATGAGGGGAGCACTGTATGAGGGGAATAACGCTGTCTGGTGTTTGGCAGATGCAAAGAAGAAAAAAAAAAAACACCTTACAGACCCCCTACATCAAACATAGGCAAATAAAAATAATCCCTCACTCCCTCTTACTGTCTGTTTAATTCAGTCCATGTGAGAGGATATTACACACAAGTCTATACAAGGCTTTAAATATGAAAATCTTAAGTTTATGTAATACAGACTGTTATATCATACTTTGTGGACGCCTCCTGGAACAGATTTATTATGTGAATACGTCCAGCGTCCGGGTTCTGAGTGTGTCACTCCCAAAACACACACCAAACTCAGGTCAGCTGAGATTAGTACTGGGGAGTGACTATATTAAATTTTTCTGTTAATTTTAAGGGTGCACGCAGGCAGCAAAAACAATCTGTAAAGGCAATTTTAAGGTACTATCACCAAGAGGCAACCTCCACAGTTGGAAAATGAAGGCAATGCCGAAGTGCCAAAAACTGCAGTTCATCAGATGGCCACTTGAGGCTGGCTCCAAATGGGTCAACCCCTATAGACCTTCATGTTAAAATGCATGTTAAAACATAGTTTCGGTCTCTAAAGCTAATTTCGACATCCATGACAACTGCACAGGGGGTGTTTACATTTTATTAAAGCTTAAAATTACACATTATTTAAGGGCGGGGCCACTTGAGTGACAGGGCGTCTATGAGGCATTGCTACAGTCTATGAGTCAGATCCACCCCTTGATCCTCTACAGTGCCAGCCTCTCGTCCAATATGGTCACTTCTCCTCCTCTACCGGAAGATTGTACATCCAACATGTACTCTCATCTTAGCTCTGGTCCGGTCTTCCCTATGATTTTTGAAGAAAATTTTTCTGAAAATAGCTTGCAGTTGTGCCCGAAAACTATATACTGATTTGAGCTGTGAGACTGAACAAAAACGGTGTCATATTCTGCCTCTCTGGTTATGTTCGAAATGGCATACTGATGTACTGCATACTACCAACTGCATATGAAATACTCACTCACCATGTGCTGCATACTGTGCACTAAATCACTGGCAGATTGTTCACACTTAATTATAATCAAGCAACACGTCTTCTCTGCATCACATGTCCCGAACACAGAGAATAAGAAAATACAGGCAGAGGATCTCTGCAGAAAAATACACCACCACACACTCCTAGTGGGTCATATGTGATGATTGAGAGGGAATTCTGTGAGTCTATGCAGTGTTTTAAGGAAAATCCTGCATAGTATATCCTTAAGGTAAACTAATATCATTAAGGACTTTGATGTTAAATATGTTTTCTTTGGAACATTGATTAATCAACGTAGTAGTATGTCTAGTATGTTAGTATGCAATTTCAAACAGAGCTCTGTCCCTCCCTCCAGCCACACTCCCACCTCCCCAAACCTTTTCCACCTACTCCAATCGCCTCACTCCTTCATCCACCTGCTCACCTGTTTCCACCCTCCCTCGTCTGCACTGCAGTAGTCCCCCTCTCCCTCCAGTCCCAGTCACCTGCCCTTCCCCCACCCACCTGCTCACCTGTTTCCACTCTCCCTCGTCAGCCCTGCACAATAAAACCAGCCCGTTTCCACTCATTCCCTGTCAGATCATCAAAGTTGCTTTCATGTCTTGTGTTTCTGCTTTCAAGCTTTTGTTACCTGAGCTCTCTCTGCCTGTGGGTCCAATCCTGCATTTCCTCAGTGGTGACAAACAGTGAAGTTGTAGCCTGTTAAACTGAAACAATGAGCTGGAAAAATGCAGCTGAAATGCTCTTTATAGAGCTGAGGGGAACTGTGGAGCTGAGTGATAATGCTCTGTTTCACATATGCACAGACCTTTGATTCATCACTGATAGTAAAATAGTGATTATAGCAGCTTCAAATGGAAAAGTTTGAGGTAAACTCAGACCAAGGCTGAAATAAAAGGGAAAGAATTCAGCTTCAGATGTAAAATAATCACCATCTGTTTTGTTCCCCTGGTTTTAAGTTGTCACTTTGAATCAGAAAAACTCTTATTCCTAAAAAAAAAAATGGATTTAACAAACTCACAGTTGAAAGTCATCTGCCAAACCAGAGGGACTATTAATATTTATTTAATCAGACGACTTGGCTGATTCAGAGACGATCAACACTTCGTGCTTCAGCTGCAGCCTTTGATGACCACGCCTGAATTCTGGTGTTATTTTTCCTCCTCCCCATCTTATGTTGTCACCATCCTCAGGTTCCAGTCATGTTTACATTCTCCCAGACCCCTGGCCAACTGGACCATTAAAAATGAAGGAGGTACATGGGGATGGCATGTTTAATGCATGGTCTCATCTCCTGCCTCTCAGGCGTACCTTCCGCTTTCTCAGGATGCCGCGTGCACAAACACGCTCTCATCGACAGGAACGAGCACCGAGTCCAGAGGTAAAAGACGGCACACTGAGTTCTAGGACTTGGTGTCTGAATAGTGAAAAGTCAGGGCACATCCTTTGAGTTGATCTTAGAGGTTGAGTAGGATGGAGAAAACAGGCCCAGGGGTTGACACATGAAAGCTGTCTTTGAAGCTCGCTACACTGGGAATGGTAGATTTAAGGAATGGCATATGCTCCTTTGCTTCTATAGGATAAGTATTTTAGGGGAGGCCTGGGGTGATTTACTGTTTATTCTCACACACAATAAAAAGAGATCAAGAGAGTTTTATTTATGAGGATGGATTAGCTTCAAACCATTGTCCTCTGAACAGTTTCCAAAACCATCTGTCTATCATATAAAAGCATTGTCTTATAGATAAAACATTTACGAAAACAAACTTAAGAGCTCTGCAGGATAAAACTTAAAGGAAGTTCTTTATTCTTCTTGGTTTTCAGCTCAAGTCAAGGTAATACCAGGGTAAAATAACGTGTATTTAGGAGTAAATGAAAAACAGATTTCAGTTAGTCAAAGTATTAAATGTGGCGGTATGGCTCTGTCCTGGGGCCTCTCTGCCTTTCCTCGGGCCTACGCAGAAAGCCTCTTCCACACGCCTACGTGGAAAGCCTAAGGCAGAGAGAGCACACCTCTCTGCCCTTATACGTGCAAACTAGGGAAGTCTGAGACAGAGAAAGCAAACCTTCCTGCCCTTCCATGCGCCTACATGGAAAGCCTAAGGCAGGGGGAGCATCAGCAAAGATGCCCCGGGAACAGAACAGAGTCAGCATCAATGACAAACAGAAATTACACTGATAAGTCCCGCAGCCTGTAACAACGATATTTTGGGGCAATGAAGACACACTGGTGCGTCTCGTGACACAAACACCAGTGTCTTGGGAGAAACACCTGCGTTTGATTGACCCATCCACCACACTTTTCGTGCGGCTAACAGTTGCAGATTGATCGAGGGGTAGATATTGTGATATTATTGGTTGAAAATGGTCAGCACTAGCTTACATAACCAAACATCATATTTTGTTTTACAAGAGGAAAAAAATATTGGATTTTGATATAAGAATATGCAGATTGTTTTTTCAAGTATATTTATTAATAGGTGCACAAAATGTCCAGAGATGGAGGTGGTTAGGTTTAGGAAAAAAGAGGCTTTAGAAGTTTAAAGGAAGCGAACACCACTCTCTCGGATGAAAGTCGGTGTTTGTTGGACCCATCCACCACCCCTCCTGCATGCCCCACTCGGACATTCGCTGCCACATTTCCCCCTGACACCACCAGGCGCTGTGAAACTATAACGGCAACCAGCCACGTATAAGGACAGCTTTTTTTTGTCAGTGTCTGATGCCGCAAGTCACTGCCCAAGCACTGGATTTCGACGACTTCGGAGTGAGTCCGGGCTCATGTAGCCAACAGAATGGGTTCCTACACTAAATTCAGCATTTCTGTAATTACTGGAAAAATCTGGGAATTTTGGACATTTAGGTATAAAACGTATCCAGTTGCAAAAATCGCCCTAATTTAAGAAATGATCCTTTTAATCATGTGATTGATTAACCTAACCTCAAACAACATATCATATCATATGAGATCAATGTTTGTATGATATCTAATGAATTAGCAAATTATGTACTTATATAAAGTTACATAGATTAGGTTTAGGAAAAGAAACATGGTCATGACACACCTTATTATAGGTTCACTTGGTTTCACTCGTGACACAAACACCAGTGTCTTGGGAGAAACACCTGCGTTTGATTGACCCATCCACCACGCTAGCCTACATCCTTACATGAACTTATGGTCTTATACTACTTCCTTCAGCACTCCACGTGACTCGTATTGGTCATATGATTGCAGCCTTTCCAATTACATTGGTTATATACGAAGTACTGCCTCATGATTACGTGGGTCATATATGAATTGTGGTGCATTACTTTTCGTAGGTATAAATACCAACAGTGCATGAGAGCAGCCTGGACTGATGGCGTTTTTGCTTTGTCATCTTACAAGGTCATCTTTGAAGTTGTTTTCCACCAGTGATTGGATCGATGTTATTTTGGTTTGATTGCTTCTGTGCAATCACAACAACAAGCACCTCATTTACTCACAAGTACAAAATTATAAGCTAACAGCATTTATGCCACAAATTAGAGTGTCCAATCAAACAGCCTGTAACCTTGAACTGACCCTTTCCAGCTCCTCAAAGAAGACCACTGTGTGGCATATGGATCGTGACACATTAGGTTACATCCTCAACACAAAAATGAGGACACACTGTAGTTGTTATTGTCAAATATATATGTTGGATTCAAAGTACTGCTATATTGGTTGGAATGTACTTTATCCTGAGAAACAGAGGTGAACGTCTGCACAGGAAGTTGGCCTGTATGCCAGATGGCTGTTTCATGGGTTATCACAGATGTTCCTCTCAATTAAGCCCATGACATCTTACGAAAACACAACACAAAGTTCCAGTCTTGCAGATCCAGCCCACCTCCACACCTGCTCTCAGTGCATCCACTCCACAACTCCTCACTGCAACAGGATTAAACTCTGCAATACTTCACCCAACATACCCTTTCATCAGTACTGACCACCTAAATGTTTTCCCTCTTCATGTTCAACCTCTTGCTGTTATGTAGCTCTGATGTTATTGTTGGCCTTTTGACTCCGCCGCAAAATGAAAATCAAGGAAGGTCAATTGCAGCACAATTAAGGGATGAGGTCATGACTCATGAGGAAAGTGGCTCTAGGCTGGAGGGGAGAGAGCTATCAACATACATGCGTTTCCCTGCTTGCTTTTATCCAGATCAAGAAGGTTTAGTTTGCTTTAGTGTCCGTGCTTGTTAATGACTGCAAGACCTCCGGTGATTTATCTCCACACTAAGCTGCTACTTTGCATTAGTAACACAGTCTAAAGAGTTTATATCTCCCTAATCACTGAGTAAACACTGTTTTTGTCACACAAGTGTCCTGGTTTCCTAGTTACTTAATGCTTTGTAGTTACACATTTACTCCATCTGTCACGCAGTACTGTACCACCCTCTGAGGACGATATATGTAGCGTATGGCCAACATACTTGTTACTGTGAGCTGACCTAAAGCAGAGAATATTAGAGAAACGGTAAAGTCAAGAAGAAAGAGGTTGAAGTTTCAAGGCTAGTTTGACAAACAGACCTTGACACCTGGATAATAATAACAAGATACTGGGGGTGGGGCTTATTCAGTCCAATGGAACTGCTCACCATGGATGTATTAGGAGACCTGGATACAGCATTGGTATCACAACCCCGTTCATTTCTATGAAAGTTGCTTAGTGGCACATAAAACCAGAAAAGCTCTATTTCCACAGTATGAAATTACCCAAATAATTGCTGCTGCTTCCGCATCATTGGGCCCAAATAGCAGGGGCACTAAAGACTTCCGCCGGCAAAGCTGGCTACTTCCTGTTTAGCGCTCTGCTAACTTGAATAGTAATAAAATGCTTCAAACTTGCAACTCTTCTAGACTTTCCAAATGTCATTGGACCAAATGGATTAGATCCTGATGGTGAAACGAGTGATTTTGCAGCCTTTGTGACGCTCAAAAAACATTTATCCACTGATTAATAGAGGTCTCTTTCCCAATATAAGTCTATGAGAAAAAGTCTTTTGGGCCCAATGGCAGACTCGGGAGTTGTAATTCCACTATTTGGCTGCTATGAAAATTGGCTTCCAAGCCCAGCACATTTCCTGGGGGCCTGGTGCATATGCCAAAAAAAAACTAGTATTTTTTTGCTCCCAGGTTTACCTCTGTGACATGCAGCCCACTGAATATGTGCAGTAGTGTTTCTCCCACTGGCCCCGAGTTCCCATTCAGCTCACAGACTTTAGATAGTGATAAGGTCAGAGATTTTTCATCAAGGAAAGTTTTACAATATAAAACCTCCATGAATCAAAAATGCAAAATAGAATGAGTCGTAATTATCTGCGTTTGCTGTGGGTCCATGTCAGTGGTCCGACAGCCCATTGGTTCGACATCCCATTAGTCCGACTGTCCGCGGTGCTGAACAGCTAGCGGCGGGCGTATGGTGCCCCGCGACCGGCTCTGGGTCAGCTGGGAAAGGCTTGAGGCGGAGCAGGCTCACAGCTTATGTGTTTGTCACTTTCTTTTTCATTTTAACCCACACCATGATCTTTTCCTGACCCTAACCAAGTGGTTTTTGTGCCTAAACCTAACCAGACCTTAACCACAGGGCATCATGATGATTTCGGAATGGACTTCGGAACAATGGGCTTAATATGGTCGGAACAATGGGATGTCGAACCAATGGGCTGTCGGACCATGGGCAGTTCCTGTTTGCTGTATGAGGTGTCCTGTCAACAGTTTCACAGATGTTTTTTTTTTTTTTTGTTACAGTGGTAGTTTTAGAGAAAAGTAAGCACATTATCTGTAGCTATGGCTAGCTGTGGCTATTTCCCCAGCTAGCTTTCACTTTGCTCTGTTAGCTTTCTTATCTGTTTGAGTTAATGAACCAATACATCAACAAATCATAACATGTAATTAGATATGTTTCAAAACAAACTAAACCACACCAAGTTACATTAAGTCCCCCAAAGCTGGCATGGCATCTACTGTGCTAAGCTAAGCTGGTTAGCTTAAAGCAGGACTAGCTTAGCTGGTATTACCTTTTCTGCTCCATCTTGTTTGAATTTAACAACCGCATAATTTATATATGTCCGTAACAAGTTGAAGAACTTATTGGAACAAAATAAATGTTTGACTTACAGAAAACAGTTAAGTAAGAGTAGGTTTTATCTTTCGCTAAAGCTAGCTGTGGCTATTTCATCCAGCTTTAACTTTGCTCTCTTAGTTTTCTTATCTGTTTGAATAAATGAACCTTAATGCACTAAAGCATGTAATTAAAAGCTACCTAAACCAAACCAAGTTACATTCATTCCCCCCAGGGGCCAAAGGTGACATAGCAATTACTGTTACTATGCTAAGCTAGCCTGGTTAGCTTGAAGCAGGACTAGCTTAGCTGATGTTACTTTTTTTGTCTTCATCTTTAGCTACTGCCTAATTTATGTGCTTAAGTTAGAGAACTTATCAGATAATCAAAATAAATGTTTGACTTACAGGTAGCAGTTATGAAAAAATAGGTACATTGATTCATAGCTAAAGCTAGCTGTAGCGATTTAATCAATTAGCTTTAACTCCACATAGCCTAGCTTCGGCTGTTTTTCTGTGGTTTACATGCTTTTTTCTCAGAAATTACACATTTTCCATGCAAGATAGTTATTTAGGTGATAAAACAAGGGTCAAAAAGTCAGATTCTGTCTTTGACCAAATAGGTACTTACTGTACTTTTGCTTTTTAGGGCAATACACTGAAGACAGTGAGATCTGAACAGAAGGTCTTTGCCATCAGATTCTTTTTACAGCTGTGTGTTCCCTCTCAGGCATACATGATTGAAGAGTGTGCTGCCACAGGTCCTTTTCATGCCTCACCTCCCCAACCTCAGCCCTTGCTGCCCTTAAATGGTTTCCCAATCCAGCATGCTCTAAAATCTTGAAAGCGAACTTCAAAATCCATTAAGTCGCTAAGAAAAGGATTGGAAATCCACCGAACAGGTTTTCTTTGCGCACTCTCTCCCCATGGCTCATATTATGGTGCATTTGTGGATCTGAAGATATTAATTTTTCAGCGTCTCTGCCTCAGCTCTTTTCTCTGCCTATATACAGTATAGGCCTGTCCAGAAAGGACACACTTACAGTTCCAGCAGTCTATTGTTTCCCTTATGATGGGCTCAATTCAGTCAAGCCCTTAGTCATATTCTCACAAAAAGACCCTCTAAAAAGCCCTGTCCTGGTGTGAAGAGGATAGGCTAAACTAAACTATTCAACTTGAAGTGTGTCACAGACTTTGAGGTTTCTGCCTTCAAGGCGCAGGGATTAGAGGATGGAGATTGGGGCTGTTATGTTTTGCTAAAGATGCTTTGCTTGCTATCAGCTGAAGCTACTTTTTCTCTACTCGCCGCCCAAGTCAACAACTCTGTTATGACAAATAGAAAGATGAAAAAGGCAGAATCAGCAAGACATTGAAGGAGTTGGTAATAAGTCTTGCCTTGCTTGGTATGTTTTTACAAAGGAAAGTGCAAGCTTTTGAGAAAGAGGGTAGAGGAGGACAGGAAGGAGAAAGATGAAGTGAAATACTGGGAAAACAATTTTCTATTCCCTTAGTTGTGATACTGATATGGAACACAGTGAGGAAACTGTCGGCAATGCATAGAGTGAAATAACAAAATGTGACTAGATTTACAGCATAAAGGAAACACACATTCTAACCTAAATTACTTTTCAAGCTTGTCATCTATTTCAAACAACACAAGTCCTGGAAATTGCAGCCATTTTATAGGCAATTATTACTTTTGTACCCTTGACCCTGCAGCCACCTCACCTTGATGATGATGAACAGTGTGTTGTCTTCCTCCTGTACTTTAGCTCTACTGAGCCTGGGCTTTTCTTTAACCCTCGCTCACACCTTCACTCTTGGAAATAAAGGTTCCAAACGGTTTGTAAGACTAGGGCTTCCATTAAGAACTTTTTTCATCCACAATACCCTTTTTCTAAGAAAGGGTTCTTCAAGCATTCTTTGTGAGACGAAGGATTCCATTAGGAACTCTTTTCATCTAAAGAACGCTTCTTGCAAGAAAGAGTTCTTGAAGGATTGTTGAAAGCATGGGTGTTAAAGATACTCACTCTCAAATATTCATGTTTACCCGTGTTTCAGTGGTATAAATGTAGATGCATCTGGAATCCCCTTAACCAGTTATTGCACTTTTGTTCTGCCATAGCTGATATCTTTACCATCATTTCATGCCATACAGTAGTTAATTACCTGTATTGAAGATACACTATGTCATCTGTTCCAGTAAAAGGTACATTATTACGACCTCCACTGTCACCGTGTTTTTTGTTTTCAGAGACTTTTAACTCATGGAAGTATGAGGGCTGTGACATGTACAACGTTTGAAACAATCAAATCTATTTATGTACATAAAGGGAGTGTAAGTGAGTCCTTTGAAGATGGAGAGATTCTGGATGGACCTATTACGCCGTAGAGGGTCCTCTAGTCTGTACAACCTCTCGGAGGGTGTTCTGGGTAAAACCTTTCACCGATGGTTCAAGGTATAACCCTTTTTGTTGGGTTCTAGATAGAACCCTCTGAAAGGGTACCAGGGGGAACATTTATAAGATGTTCTACTGGGAACCAAAAAGGGTTCCCTTATGGGGACAAGCCAAAAAACCTATATACTGTAGGTCCAGTTATTTATTTCTAAGAGTGTACTTCTTTCCTGTTCTTCTTTCCACCCTGTGAGGAGGGACGTATAGAGGAGTTATATGTCAGGAGTTGAGCGTTGATCATTGCCAGAGGAAAATAAAAATTTGCTGTAAACAATTCAATTCCTTCTGCATTTTTCAAGCAAACACTGAATATATTAATTAAATTTCACACACTTCTTGCTAAAAGTGAGAAAATGAATCATCATCTGATCGTGCAGCAGAAAACAGATTTATTTAGCATTTTAATCAGTTATTGATGAATGAGCATAGCTGACTCATTTAATATTAAATGAAGCTCTTAGTTTACTGCAGTATCTGCCACCGTCTATTGCGGTATTGATTCATTGTGCTTGGTTTGCTGGTAAGCTCTGTCTGCTCTCACTGTAAGCTGTGGCAGTGCTTTTCCAAATTATGACTGACAACTGTATTTTTACCACTTTAACATTTTTTCAGGAGTGATATTAAAATGTTAAATGAGATCCCTTAGCAGAGACAGAGGGTGGAGGGCGGCACAGCAAAGTCATGTCATCGTGAATGGGACAGCGATGTTGCATCCTACAGTAAATACACCTTGCGAACAAGAAGAGTGCTTTGAAGTATAACATCTGTCAATCAAATGTGGTTGAAGTTACAAGGGATCTGCTCTGGATCTCATTTAACTTGACTTGGCTTGTAACCATCAAAGAAAAGTCATTGTAGAACTGCTTGCTGAGTGATCCTCTTTTCAGTGTACAAACGGTACAAGAGTTCGTAAAAGCAACAAGGTTGAATGAAAGCCGCCCTTTTGATCAATAATGACATCATTCCCAGCTGGCAGCAGACATCAATATGACGTCAGAAAGACGTTGGAATCTTACACTCCATAGACGTTGAATTTTAGTTTGAATGAAAGTTGGATTGTCAATATTTTAAATGTCTAAAGACGTTAGAATTTCAGGTTGTGTGAGTGTTAACATTATGATATTTTGTAGATGCTGGGTTTTGTTCTCCGTACCTTATGACTAAATGTCGTTATCCTACATGAAGATGACGTTGGCATGAGTTGTTCGGAAGACATTGGATTTTGGTTACATAACAACACAATTTAAAACCAATAAAACATCAACACCATCTGTTGTTGGTGTTTTACGTCAGATTGACCTTGGCATTAGACGTTGTCCTGACATTCAATTTTGCCACCTGACAATACAACCTCGCCACCTTAACATGGTGGAGGGGTTTGTGTGTCCCTGGGGCAAATTAGTCTTGACAGGGTCTCCCAAGGCAAAGTGGTCCCAGGGGAGGGGCCAGGCAAAGGGTGATTCAAGAAGATCCTGGTGAGATGGTATATTCAGAGTATGTGAACCTCACCTAGTATGGGAAACGGGCCCCCCTAGAGCCAGACCTGATGGCGGGAGCTGGCCAGCGAGCATCTGGTGGCCAGGCCACAGGCCATGGGGCACTGTTGGACTCAGCCCAAATAAATTACAGGGAGCTGCTGCCCTGTGGGCCCGCCACCCATAGGGATAGGCATCGGGGTGGGTGCATTGTGTGCCGGAGCAGGGACCTGGATACACTGACCCATACTGAACACGCTGAAGGGTTTACATATCGCATCGGGCCAGGGAACGCCTCGGGATCCTCCAGGAGGAGCTGGAAAGTGTAGCTGAGGAGAGGGATGTCTGGAGTACCTTGCTCAGCCTGCTGCCCCCTAGACCCCGCCAAGGATAGGCAGATGAAAATGGATGGATGGGTGGCAGCTGCAACTCCACTGTTATTTCCTTCCATGTTTTGCCTCTCTTTACGCGTTAATGGTAAGAAGGGGAGGCAAGGCTACAGGCAAGGCTTCTGCTGCCACAACTCCACGAGGTTTTTCTCTTTGCTGGAATCCTACACATTTCTTTTAGCGTGTTTTGCCTCCACAACATGCTGCTATCCATCTGTTTGTTTGGGTTTAGCACCAGTGCGTCCTTTCATGTTGTATTCTATTGGTTGGTTAGTAGACATACCTCTTAACATCAGTTACACAGTGAGATGGTCATCCCAAATTGCGGACACTGTCAGAATTTTGTCCCAGGCTGTCTTTGAGCACTGTGACAACAGCCATCCGTGAACCTGTCTCACTGTGTGACGTAGGACCATTGTTATAGAGCCACAATGGTCATCTTTCCTCTGGGACAGCCTAAAATCACACAGTGTATACCAGGCTTAAGATATACTTTGATTTCCTTGATTGTAGATGTGTTCCATACTGGAGCAGCAGTGTCTGGTGTGATTAGTGTAAAAGCGTGAAACCACAGGACCTGGTTTTAAGATGACAGGGCTGAGGCGACTATCTGGACATAAGATCAGAACAGCGCTGCCTGTTCAATAGATCTGTGATCTGTATCACTGAGCTCTATTAATCCCTCTTTCAATCATGCCTTGAAAGAGACACACATGAGAGAGAATTAAACCGCCTGAAACCTTCTTGTGCTTTATGATGGTGTTATATGTGTCTATATATAAACCAGAGCAATTAGGTAATAGAGGTGAGGAAAGAGAAAATAAAAGTGGATGATTGTGTGTTGGATAAGAATGAGCGACAGAGCGGGATGAGGTTAATAATGCTGCTTTATAGGCTGGTGACCTTGTTGTCAGGTTGGGATTACAGCTGGATACCATGCACATTAAACTTGACATTTATCAATCCATCCTCCAAGACCCCAGTAAACCCCCCAGGTCTCACAGTACCTGATAGGACAACCGACAGTTGATTATAAAACCAAAGAAGAGAGACAGCTTAATGCAAAGGAGCTCATCAAACTGTCAAGTGCAGGGTAATGCTTTGAAATGTGAGATAACAGTTTTTAAATTTAAGAAATGATCTCCCTTTAATTACGTTCATCTCTTTATCTCAATTGTTATTGAGGATCTCTTGAACTCCTGAGCGGTCTCCAATTGTTTTGCCTGGGTTGAAGGCCAGCTGTAATAAAGAGCACTGCTTCGTTTCATCTCATATTCCTCTCCTTACCTAATCCCATCAAGGCTCACGCTTCAGGAAATAGGAGTGCCTCCTGGTAATGAAGAAATACATTAACCGAGCTACAAAATGGCCTCGCTGCACAAAGCCTGTTTTCTCCTTCAGCAATCCCTGCGACATCTCTCTGGAGAGCTCACATTTATCTAAATGGATGGCTCTGTCTTTATATATAATGTGTATATATATATATTGCAGATCCATTTAGTGATGATGGCAGACATGTAAACTACATTTTAGTGGAAGTATGTTGAGCTACGGTGTAATAATTGAATCAGGATGTCAAGGTAAGCAGATGCATTATGCTGTGTAAGCCTTCAGCTCCTCAAGGCCTTTGAAAGACAGATTTTAAACAAGAGAGTTCTTCACTGCCAGCCGCCTCTAAAGCCTGGGTGTCCTATTGTTTATGTATGACGGTGCCTGATCTACAGACAGAAGCTACCGCAAGACAGACTTTAAACAGGAAGGAGCATGTGCCGGTGAACTCTCTAGGGAAAACTGTGGAAAAAAACTAGAGTTCTTAGTCCGAAAGTCTAAAAAGCAGAGGTGGGACCAAGTCATTGTTTTGCAAGTTACAATAAAGCCCCGTTTCCACTGAGCAGTACAGTACAGTTCAGTTCGCTTTTTTTCTGCTTCCACTGTGAAAAGTTGTGGATGGTACCAATGGAACCGTTCCGTACCGTCCCCGTTTATGGTCCTCCCTCTGTTGGGGTACCTAGCACACAGATCTGGCACTAAAAGGTGGAGCTGTGGACACTGCAGTCTGTTGATTGGTCAATAGAGGACGGTCACTCTGCTCAGGGCTGAGTTGTGGCTGGTTTTGAGGCTCATGTAACCACTATTCATACTGTGGAACTAAAAAATGAAAGGATGTTTTGCTGCCTCTTGCAGCAGCCAGAATCGTGAAGACGTGAATCCATCAACACACCTTAAATTTTACTATGACAACTTTGACCATTACTTTAGTTCTTATATGACATACACTTTTAGTAATGAGTGGATCTTTGAGCGTTTATATATATTTATTTCGGCTGGATTATATGAACTGCATAAATTCTAATCCTCAGTTGGAGTGGAAAAAAAGTGTTGCGGAGCGTCGTTCCTGTGGGCTCCAGAACACTAAACAAGTTATAGCCACTAAATTCAAGTCTTAAATGATATTGTCAGTCGAGTCTAAACTCATCAGATTTGTGACTCAAGTCTGACTTGAGTCCACACTTCTGCTAAAAACTCATGTAAATTGTGCATCTCTACTCCCGACCATAGTATGTTACTAGAATACGCATCACGTGCAAACATTCATTTAAACATCAGTGCCGCTCACATATGATCTGAATTGCTGAGTATCATCTCTTTGAATCGACCCAAGGAGAATCCCCTTTACTCTCTTTCTCACAACCACAGACACACACTCAGACACAGCTGCCTGTCTGTCCTGCTTAGCGACAGCTGCATGTGCAAACACTTCAGTCACACCTTCTCCAGAGAGCACGCGAGAAGGAATCCTTCAAGGCCTTAGCAGGAAGTGAAAATGACTTGATGACTGGAGCATCAGCAGCTCGGTTTTAATGTGGCTCACAGTGCTTGTGAGCTGGAGACTGGCCAGCATTTGTACCAAGGTGTGATAGAGTTGTTTGTGGCTTTGTTACTTGCCTTCAGGAAAAGCAAAGCAGGGAAAATTATTCATGAGGAAAATAATTATTAATTAATAGCAGCATCATTTATTAAAGAAACTTGAGCAGTTTATCATAATTGTTTATCTGTGAAGAAGAAGAACTGAAGAAGAAGTTAACTATCCATACTCAGAAGTCAAAGTTTGATGTGCTCTTCACCTCTCTGAGGTTTTGCACCAGTGTCAACACAAGCTGAACTCACAGTGACTTCCAAATGACTGCTCACACAGTTAGTTGGTTATAAATCCATAAGTCATGGATGCAATGCATCAGCTGCACACACATTAAGACTGACAACCAAACACACACAGGCAGAGGGCCCCAGCTTTGCTTGACTCTGACTTTGAAGGCTGGATTTTGAATTAAAATAGTGGTTGATAGGTATGAAGTGCAGGTCCCAAAATAACATGAGTATAAATAAACTCTTTGCCTCAGTAAGAGAGTAACCATTGTATATATGGATGCTTTTGCTTCATAAAAAATGCATTTTGTTACAGAGTGGTAAAACTGTTGCCACTACTCCCTAGTAATGCACACAGAAGATAAATACAGAGCAAAAGAAACATCAACTTTTCTCGGAGCTGGTAAATGGTCAGTAGCCAGAATCAAATAATTAAGGAATGTAACTGTATGCAATGCAAGATAAGTGATTAAATAGTTCATTATTAATGACTTGTTTTGTTGCCCAGAAACTGCCCGTCTTGAGTCTGACAGCAGTCTGCTGGTGTGGTTAGAAAGCTAAAATGTGATTAAACACTGTTCTGAAGCTGCTGGGGCAAGTGGCAAAATAGTTTTGAGTAATTATAAAATCAGTGGATGTCTTTTAGTGTATTAAACATCTGGATGAATGACTGTGGACGGCTGATGGTACAGTAGAATGTGATACTGGAGCTCTGCTGCCACCTGTTGGACTGTTGTGAACACTACCACAAGACAGTTACAGTTTAGAGTCATACTATCCTTATAGACAAGATTACCATGCAACCTTTCTCTGATATTGACGTGCTGAAACGTATCATCACCTCCTTTAGTTCAGGTAGCCTAAAACTGAGATACTCAACGTGCTTTTCCCAAGGGCCACTTTTCTAATATGACAGGAGGCCCGGGGCCAGTTGACAAACAGTATCCATCAGTTTGCCTTTGTGTTTTAAACCTTTCAACATTTGCTGTCCTCGCTCACCTTTGCCAGAAGGCTAATCTAATCGCAGTAGCCTGGCTCAGATCAGCAGTACGCTGGGGTGTTTCTAGGATTTGAGAACATTTAGGGCTCAAGGGAATCTCCCAGACCCCTCAACAGAGGTCAATGAGTTTCTCTGTTGGCACTTTTTGATAAACACACTCTAGTTTGATATTTCTATGCGCAATAGCACTTAATTTACATTCAAATTATCAAAATGGTTCCCAGTGAGAGTCAGCTGACTTTTATTGTGAATTAAAAAAATGGTTGGCGGGCCACATGGCACCCTGTCGGGAATGTTGAGTATCATTGTTTTAACTATGACAATGTGGAGTCTCAAAAAATTAACTGGCATTTTTCTTAACAAAAGCTGGATTTCAAAACTTTCTGCTCTGTGGTGAGATCACTGCACTACACTACATGACTGACAGCCACATCAGCATTTCTGCACTGTACCTTTTGTCCCCTCACATGAATCATTTTAACACAAAGACACAATTAAAACCACCAAACAATGACGGACTCTTTTATCCAAATTTATTACCAAGAAAAAGGGCAACATGACAAGAAAAACTGTCAGTTCAGATTCACTTCTTGGAAGTTTCCTCTTCCTTTGCCAAGTTCTTCATCATCTCCTCTTTTTTGGCCAGGAGACGCTCTTCTCTGCGCTTGCGGGCCTCCTTTGTCTTTGAACGGCGAGCCTCAGCCTGGTCACTGTGTGGGGAGAGAGAGAGGGAGCGAGATGAAATTAATTTAATAGTAACACAGTCAACTAACCAGAAAAAGGTTATTGTACATGAACTCTTCCAGCAAAGTTTAAGAGAAGAAGAGCGACTTACGCGAGAAGCTTCTTGCGAGCCTTATCTGCCTTCAGCTTGTGGATGTGCTCCATCAGGATGCGCTTGTTCTTGAAGACATTACCCTTGGCTCTCAGATACAGACTGTGGTACCTGCAGAAAACAGAAAAAATATAAATATATGTATGTCAGATGCCTCTTCCTGAAATTGGAATAAAATTACACTGGCTTATCCACCAGAGCTGAGCACTGAAATTCACACTTACATGTGCCTGTCAATTTTCTTGGACTCCCTGTAGCGACGAAGAAGACGACGCAGGATTCTCATGCGCCGCATCCACGACAACTTTTCTGGCATACGAGCGTTGGCTGTACCCTTTCTCTTACCTGGGCGGGAGAAAAATAATTATAAATTACATGTTTAAAAATAAAAACAGTGTGAAGAAATGCTCATATCAAAACTAGTACAACTCTAATTTGCAGGAATCACACCAGTTACTGTAAAAGTAAATTAAAGTGATAGGTGTTTTGAGGAAATGAGAAAAAGGACATCACCCACCATAACCCATGTGACGTCCCTTGCGGCGTGCCAGCGTGTTCTTGCGGCAGCGAGCACGGGAATGAACCGTCACAGGTTTTCTGATGATCAATCCATCCTTCACCAGTTTTCGGATCTGCTGACCTGTAATACAAACACAGTGCAATAAAGAGATGCCGCTCCATGGGGTCCAAACCACACCAATGTACAGAGAGACAACTCTCCAATGCAAAGTGAACTCACGAGAGTTTGCGTTGGCAATCTCATTGGTCTCATTGGGATCCAACCACACCTTCTTCTTGCCACAGCGCAAGACGCTGGACGCCAAGCGCTTCTGGAGCCTGAGCATGCTGGCATATTAGTTTTGCAGGTTATGAGATACATACATTGCTACGGGGCTTTTAGGATTCTCCATTAGCTTTTTTTTTTTTTTTTTTTTAAAGAGTGCTTATTAAAGAAAGTAGGTGTTTGTAATCTTAATTGTTTTGACGATAACTTCTTGCACAAAATAGAATTATGATTGTCCAGGTTTCTACTTAAACTAAAATATGTGATAATTTTATAGGTAAATATTTCATTCAAGGCAATTCAAGGCTTCTTTAATAGGCACTTTACAAAATCTGAATAACAAACAAAAGTACATGTAATTAAGAATCAAATAGCAAACACATGCAAGAAGATTCAAACAAAAAGCACAAAGCATTCAATAAAATTTTTGTAGTGCAATTCAATAAAGTATTCAGTCTTTGCAAAGTGCTCAGACCGAACTGTATGTTCTTAATGTTCATGTACAGTTAGATAACCTGGGTCATTTTCTTTAAGTAACGTTACATGCTGGAAAGTCACTAGACTGAGCTAACAGGCTTAACTCAAGCTAAATCGGGGAGCTGCCAGTTAACGTTAGTGGCTCATCAGGTTTGATATCATGTGGCAGACTGATGGCTGCGACTCACAGGTGTGCAGTATTTATATGTGAGAGTGGGAGACAGTCCCAGGGTTTGGTTTGCCTTGAACTAACGTTAGCTTAACTAACATTACCTGAGAGTGCCTTACACAAAAATACTAGCCTAACTGGGGAGTGTCAGCACTTATAAGTTACACTGACGCGAGGAAATGAGCACCTAAGCTCACACAAATGTTTATACAATTAAAGCTAGTGCAATGACGTGACTTTATTTATCAGCTTGTTCGACTAACACTTGCAAACACGCTGAATAAATGCACTGTTGCCAGCTAATTAGCCGCTAAGGACCTGAGCTGCTTCAGTACATGTTGTGACATGTTACTTCAGCTAGGCTAACTCAGGTTAGCACACCAACACAGGCCCCGCGCTACACGCATTATGGTAGACATTAGCGACTTCATTCAGAGTCCAACAGAGCTCAAGTTGTCCCTCTTATCTTAAGTAACAACTTCAACAACACTACAAATGTTTCCTTAGGGTGAAAACATTGAATTAAATGTCAAACGTTCAGCTTACCTCATGGCTGCCGCTAGCTTGGTAGAAACGAAGGAAATAGGACGTCTCAGTCGCTACTATTTTAAATGTCGTCATGGGTTACTCAACTGTAGAAATATTTGTTAAAAATCGTAAAAAAAAACCTAAACATTTGGTGTATACAGTAAGTACTCAAATGCCATTTAAAGGATACATATTTCATATCATGTATATGGTTTACTATGCCTCAAAAGCAACGCTGGGTATATTTAATCGATTCCCCCCCATCGTAGCGCAGTGGTACGCTCCGATAAAATGTAATGTAAATATCCAACCACTAGAGGGCGCACCACATCCATGTTTCCAGAGCTGCAACTTTATAAACGTTTGTTCTTTGTGGTAATTTAATTTACAGTATAGGACCATGGGTTATTATTTTGTTTGAGGAATTGAAATAACAATCTTACATTCCTTTTTTGTCGCAAAACCAACATATAACAGGCCTTCAAAATAAAAGCGTGATCTTTTAAAAGCAGTATAAGTTATTGAGACACTGGCACACATATGCCTTGTTTGATAAAGACATAAAAGGTTGAATCCAACAGATCCAGACGGAAATTATTCCAGCGCCGCAGCTGATGTGGTGACTACTAAGAATATATGCTAAAATGAATATAACCAGGAATCACATACAAGCTGTATCTCTCCCCCGAAATAAGATTATTTTAGGCTTTGCTTTATGATGAAATTAAGTGGGAACAATCTTGTCTCCTTGGGGACCAATTCTGCCATAATAATGAAGTTAAGGAGGTTTCTTTTAAGAAATTTGCATCAAACATATCCAGCAAAAAAAGAGAGACTTGAGACTTGATAGCCTATTTAATATTTTTTCGCTCTCTGTGAATTAGCAGAAGAAACAATCTGTCATTTGTTTACTCACTGTATGTTAGTATAATATTGTGGGTGGATATTCAATTTTAAATAAGAAGAGAAATGAGCAAACAATTGAATTGCAAAGAAAAAACATATTTATGTGGTTTGAAAGTACTAAGGTGGGAAAAGATATAATTCTCTTTTTACAGTATTTTTTTATTATTGGGGAAATTCCACATTCAAAAGAAGAGGTGGGTGGACTCCAAACCGGATTCTGAACTTTTTTTTGTGATCATGAATAACAACAATATGGTACCATAATAATAAGGCTTAAGTATAAACATACAGATATTAATAAACAAATTAAATAAATAAAGTCTTTATGAGCTGATGACACATTATTTTCTCTCCTTTTTTTGTCAATTTTGATTTAGTGTTTTTTTTCTCTTTGCATATGTACCCCTGGGGCCCGTTGCACAAAAGTAGGATTCAGATATCCAGGATAAATGACTGAGCTGGGTTCAACGAATCCAAAACAAGAACGTCCAGGCTTAATTGGTTGCACAAAGACCAAGCCAGGATGAGCGGACACGGATTCATCAAGCCAGGTGAAACCAATCCTGGATCAGTGCGCGCACGCGGCTTCTTCAAATAGACCCCGCCATCGATCACAGATTTGCCGATTCACCATGGCAACGAGAGCAGCGTACTTTACCCCGTCGGAGGCAGAAATCCTCATGGAGGCTTACGAAGAGGTAAAGGATCAAATCATAAAGAAAGGCAACACCGCCACAGTAATTAAACAACGAGAGAAAGCGTGGCAAAATTGCAGACGGCCTGAATGCGTAAGTAGTGCACAAATACACACTCACTGCTCCGCTGAAACCATCACAATTACAATCCAAATAGTTAATTAACATCTCCGAAAACGTAGTTGTACTCTGATTATGAATCAGTTAGAATTGTAACTGAAAGTGACTGCAGATGTGAGTGAAATTGTGTAAATGTAACTCCATCAGACTGTATAACTCTTTGATAGATACATGAGCTCACTGACGTAATTGAATTTCCCTTTGGGATAAATAAAGTTCCTCTTATCTTATCTTACCTGATCTTATCTTATGTTTGCTCCTCATGCTCCATGTGTATGCTGATTGATCATAAGAGAATATATATGTATATATATATATATATATATATATATATATATATATATATATATAATCCCCCGATTTTGTGAATAGGAAATCCTTTCACAGCATTAATGTTCAGGTGAACATGACGTTTTGATATTGTGCATTGATTGGTTTAATAGTCTACATCTTATCATTTCAGATGGTCTGCGATGCTGACTATCTGATCAGCAATGTTGTGGCAAAGTGGCCTGGCCCGGTCCATGACTCCCGAGTCTTTCGGACCTCTGGAATCTATCAGTGCCTATCACAAGGTGAGTCACACAACCTCTGTTAATAACCGCTTTTTGTATCATGGCTGTGTCAAGAATGTCACTCTATTTATGAGGTTGTGATGATGAGATTTTGTATTGACAGGTGAATTCTCTGGTGTGTTGCTGGGGGACAGAGGGTATGCCTGCCAGCCTTTTCTCCTCACACCATACATAGACCTTCAGGAAGCACAGCAGGCCTATAATCATGCCCATGCCAGAACAAGGGCCAGGATCGAAATGACCTTTGGCCTCCTGAAGGCACGCTTTCACTGTCTTAACCACTTAAGGGTCAGCCCTTTAAGGGTATGTGACATCACTATGGCCTGTGCTGTCCTCCACAATGTGGCCTGCCTGAGGAAGGAGAGGGCCCCCAGAGTGCCATCACACATGGACTGGGACAATCCTGCCATCTTCCCTGGTGACGACAGTGGTCAGCTGGTCAGGGACCAATATGTGTTAAATTATTTTAGTTAACATGCATGCATTAAATTTAAGTTAAATATGTCCTGCATTGGCAGAGACGCATGCTGTGAATGTCAGTTAAATATGGCCTGCATTGGCAGAGGAATTTGTGTTTTTTTTTTATTCAATTTAAATTGATTTGGCCTCTTATGTTGTTTGTGCTGTATACTGTGTGTATACAAGCTTGCAGGGAGGCTACTGCATCCATTCATTTGTCTGTTCATTTGTTGTGTATGGATTTGTCCTGCATTTATTGCAGTGTGCAGACATGCGTGGTGTATCATATACAGACCTTTGAATGTGTATTTATTCTTGTGTTGTATAATATGCTTTGATTCCATGCTTTCTATCTTGTAGAGTCACTGTGTGACTTCAGTTTTGAAAGGAGCTCATGGTTTACTTGCTTTGATGTATCCTTATTCAATAAAGGAACATCATGTTACTCTTTGATGTGTATTTATATTTATATGGGATGTGTATTTTATATATAGTGGAAAACTGTAAATTATCTAATGATTGCAAAATCATCTAAAATCATCATTTATCTAAAATGATTGCAATTAATGATCACAAATGTTTAAATGATGACAGTGGGTCTGGTTGAATGTGATAACAATGTGCAGTGGGCAGTGGAATAACTATTGGCTTCCGTTTGTGGTGACTGCTGACTGAGATAAGGGATGAGATTAAATAGATCCTGGAACTTAGCCTGGTCTGGAGCAGGCTAGCTCCCCAGAATAAATCTCCATGGTAACTTATGTCATAACATATCCTGCTGTCCACTATCCCGCTTTTGTGCAACCGGATCACGGATAAGTTGAGCCAGAATAACCAAGATATCCCAGCTTAATCCCTTATCCTAGTTTTGTGCAATAGGCCCCTGGTATGGACAGACTATGTGTACATAATATTAATGTTGTGGTGTTTCTTCATTTTAAAAATGAGGGGTTGTGAATGAGTGGCTAAATAAATTAATAAATTGATAATAGAAAAATAAATATGTGTTTGATAAATTCCTTATGAACTGATGATACATTACTCTGGACTTACATTACTTTCTCTCTATTTTTCTTGATTTTTTTTTCCTTTTCTTTTTTATATTTAGTTTTTTCTGCCTGTATATGTACCTCTGTCTTTTTTATTTTGTGTATTTATTGATTGTGCATCTTTTTTTTTGTGTACTTTCTTTATTTTTTATTTTGTTCTTTCTCTGTGTATGGACAGTCTGTGTTTACATAATGGTAATTTTGTGGTGTTTCTTCATTTAAAAAAATAAATAAAAAAATAAATATGTGTTTGATAAATTCCTTATGGACTGATAATATATTATTCTGGACTTATATTACTTTCTCTCTATTTTTCTTAATTATTTTTTATTTGTCTTTTATTTTATTTATTTACTGATTGTGTGTCCCTTTTTTACTCTATATTACTTTCTCTCTATTTTGCTTATTTTTTTCTTTTTATTCATGTTTTATTTTGTTTTTTCTCTGTGTGTGGAAAGTCTGTGTGTACAAACTGTTGATGTTGGTTTTTTTTTTAAAGGGGGTGAGTAAGTTAATAAATAAATAAATAAATAAATAAATAAACAAACAAACAAACAAACAGTGGTCGTGTTGGTGCAGTGCTGCCCTCTCCCGGCTGCCGTCAGCACTGCACCTCTCGCACTCCGCCGCTGCTGTACCAAAACACCACTTGCCTTCTCCTGTGACACATTTCAGTGTCAGAGCCGGGCCGTCCGGTCTGAGGAGGAGAGAGGAGGTGCTGTAGGAAGGCACAAGGACACGGAGGAGCCCAACGACCGGCTGCGGTTCTGTCGACGACTTTATAATCTTCAGATATGACTCAGCTTCACACGACATCCAAGGTAAGGGGGAATTTTCGGTCTCGCGAGCCCCGGTGCTAGCGAGCTAATGCTAGCTACATGTCCAACGTTGAAGTGACTGTTACTGAAGCGGCGCGTGTATTGTCATGGAAACAATAACTGCTATGTAACGTTAGCTTACACCGCGTCGGTGACATTGTCACCGGTGGAGGCTAAAACATCTTTTAACGGCACTTTCAGCCGTTAGCCGGTAACTATACGTTGACATTGAGTTCACGAGGACCCTTGACAGCCTGGGGTTTTACGTTACATTCAACGTTAACCTCGGCTTGCGACATACATGTGTTTAACGTAAACCGTTTGCTCGTTAACGTGGCCAGCATCCGGCTAAATGGATTCCATTCTGGGCATCGCGAGCGCCTTAAGCCGAAACGTTAGGTTTGCCACATGAGGCTCGGCAGCGTGCCACACAGTGTGCCAGGGACACGGCGACAGGAAGCAGCACAGGGCACCAACTGAAGCCATTTAACCAGGTACATATGAACTGAGTCGTTAATGTGTGAATGAACCAGCGTTACCGTGTAGCCACACTAGACACCGGGCTGCCCGGTGTGTGCCATTGTTGTCTGCACGGCTAGTTATCTGCACACACCCCATCTGTCACACATAGACTTCTCCTGTTTGACCTGCTTATTGCAGACAGCTTGGAGCGTGTGAGACGGATTAACCCAGCCTCGTGTACAGTGTGTGTCTTTGTCAATAAAAATAAGTAAATAAAATAATGTGAACAGCTTTTGAAATTAATTAGAATCAGAAATGCTTAATTGGACCCCCGGGGTGGAGACTGCGGTTCATTACAGTCGCTCTGATGACAATAGGGAATTACAGAAAGTAGAGATAAGATGTAAAAATATTAAGCTAAGATATGGGCACTGTGCTTCAATCTTTGCCCTAGTATGTATAATATTTAAATATATAAAATATGTGTAAAATATTTTTTTTAAAACTGCCTTATGCTACACTATTATCCCTTTTTTGTGTGAAGAATTACATGTACAGTCTGTAGACGTCCATCATTTTACAAAACAGTTGAACAGCCTGTGTCTTAAGAAAAATAAGTGTAATTTAATTTAGTTTTCCCACATTCAGTCAGTCTACTCCTCACTGCCATTACATGTGCATTTATCCACACATTTCCTGATACAGATTCTTTTGAACTAAAGCTGCTAACTGGCAGTATTTTGCACAGTGTTCAATATCTTTAAACATGGTCACAATAAGTATTCATTGTTATATCAGAACTGTATCCTGGTCAGGGTGGAAGAGCCTCTGAAGCAGATTTTACGTTAAGTCTGCATTGTTTAACTTGCTCCTGAAACCTGGCATCTCTTAGTCTATTCATCTAGTGGGCTGGGTTGGCCCCTTTCACCCAATATGTGCAGTTAATGTTAAATATACATTCAAGAGTGGTGTTGCTGAGAATTAATTAAGATACTGATGGATATTGCAGAGTATTGCTGTAAGCAGTGCACCCGTTTTACTACAGTCAGGACAGTGTTATAAATAATTATTGTACCTTAAAGTCATTATTGCACAGTTGAAATGTAATAATACTTAACTGAAATATAAAAATGATCAATACTGTCCAGTAGAATTTGACAATTGGCATAATGTGGTATCACCATGTTTATCTTTTGATGTGTTCCTTGCTTCATGTTAACTTCATGTCAGATTCATATTTGCATGGTGACTCAAGTAATTAAATTACTTGTTTTGCCCCTTTTGTGTAGCTAACTACTGGAACTGTAAACAAATTTGGGGCATAAAACTAAAGGAATGATTTTTATTTTTATTTTACTGTTGCTTCTCTGCTGCAACTGAACCCCCTTTCACAATTAGTTAGAAATCTTGATTATTGCAGTTTATGAACTGATGTTCAGAGAAGTTGTTGCATGCTATTTTAGAGGTTATCTGGCTAACAGTAATCCTGCTTTGGTGTAATATCTCCACCTGCCTAATGGACATTGGTGACATTACTTGCACTTAGTTTCCAGTGAATTGTGGGATGTTTTATTTGTTTGGTTGATGACCTGTGAACAAATGGGAACTTTTTGCAAAAACCAAAACTGAGTGGCAGTGGTTAGCATTGTCACCCCGCAGCAAGAAGGTTCCTGGTTCGAACCCTGGGGCGGGGCGATTGCATGTTCTGTCAGTGTGGGTTTTCTCTGGGTACTCCGCTTCCTCCCACAGTCCAAAGACATGCAGGTTAACTGGTGACTCTAAATTGTCCGTAGGTGTGAATGGTTGTCTGTCTCTATGTGTTAACTTTGTGATAGTCTGGTGACCTGTCCAGGGTGTACCTTGCCTCTCACCCAGTGTCAGCTGGGATAGACTCCCCCTGCAACCCCTAACAGGATAAGCGGTTTCGGAAAACGAATAAATGAATTTATATGAGATGAATGAGATTTTACAAAGTAGGTTAAACTGCTTTTTCTAAGCAGCTTTAAACCAAACAAGTTTTATCCCTCAAGTAGCTTTGCTGTAGTTCAGCTTTTTCCAGTTTGAAGTAATTGGTAGCTTGCAAAGCTGTGTTTTCACTAGTTGTCACAATACTGGAATTTATAACTTTGATGATATATCTTGAAAAATACTGATATTCGATGCCATTTTTGATACCACAGGTAAAAAATATTGATATTAAGAGCATTCAATTTGATTTGAATACTTTATGATAGGATATGATTTGGATAAGATGGACATCAAAGTATTGATTATTTTCTTCATTGGAAGACTAGAAAAGCTCCAACATAGCCGCTGCCTCATTACTCCACATTAGCCAATATATTTACTTGCATGGAAACACTAATGTTTCATTATGGCTCCCTTCACCTGGTACCTAATCCCCACAGCTCCTCATTTTCAACTTCTTTGTTTGGCGTCCAACAAAGTCACCCCATCAACTGGAGCACTCTCGGTCGTTGACCCCATTGAAAGCCCAGTTTCCCTCATCAGTGTGCGTATCACCTACTACCACCACAACAACACTACAACAGGACAATAGCTTACAGGCATTCATCCGCTGCTTGACTGGTTAAATTCTTGCCAAGAGGCTTGAATGTCTGCCGTCTCTCTTAGATTTAGTATTCACAGGAAAAACCGATATACACTGCCCGTTAACTTGCACTCATTATCTGTAATGTTTTGTGCGAAGGAATTCATTCATAAAGTGACTCACTAGCCTATTTTCAAACAAAGCAGAGGCACTAGCCATGGCGTTTTCTGAAAATTATTGTGCTCTCTTTGTATTGGTGAAATGAACAATTTGGGAAAAACAAGCAGACTGGGACAATGGCAAAGTTTTCCATTGTCTTTGTAGGTGTTTGGGCCCCAGACGCTGCACACCCCCATTGTAGTAAAAGGTCAACAAGACAGTTACCAATATAATGTGGGACCCACATGTGTAATGTTTATGTGGTCATAAAAACTGTTGTGCAGTGAATACCAGTCAAATGAATCACTTCTACAACATCTAAAACAAAGTGTAAGAAAAACCGCTGTAGATAATACACAACAAATCCAAAGCTGTCTCGTAGAGAGACAACAACAATCCCTTTTAGACAAATTCTTCTTAAACTGCTTAAGAAATAGCTTTTCCTTATGTTATTCCTTATTTGAACACTTCGTTTAAGTAGCTAAAGCAGTAGAGTTCAATACTTATAATTGCCTTTCTTTGGCACGACTCCAAATCTTTTCCACTCCTGGATTGCCCAAAACAGTTAAGGTGACATTTGACAAATATTAAAAATGTCCCAGCCCTATTCTTAGTAAATGATTTGTTATAAACCTTCAAAAGCTATTTAAAGATGGTTTAATAGTAGGTATGCAGTGCACAGCAAAGATGTCTAATAAACCCATTGTGAGATCTGTAGATCATAAATCTCATGTAGGTAAATGTTTTATAAATAATGACCCAATAGTTAATCAAACTGCAACAGAGCTACAGTGAAAACAAAAGGGACTGATCCTCTTCCTCCTCTGTGTTGCAGGTTTCCTTAATATGATGTATTGTAGAGCTGTACAAGTTAATGGGTTATTGTTTGAATTTAGAGTACCCACTATAGCCCATCAGATGATGTGTTGTTTATGCAAAGGCTAACTGTCTGACTTGTGATAAACTGGTAATTTTTACTGTAAAGTAAACCTGTGCAGTTGGTGTAGATAAAAGATAGCAGTTGTGTTGCTTGCTTTGGTGGCAAAATAATTGAATGTTGTTGTTGTTGAATGTCTGCATAACCACTACTACAAAGCTGGTTATCAACCAGTTCAGTCAACTCTGGGTTTTCCTGTCCAGCCACCAGCGTGACATCATCAGAACCATGAATTAAGTGGGCTGCTTCAAATCATATGAGATGAAACAGTACAGAAAGTGTTTGCGACTGTTAGTTCAGTTCAACTGAACTATTCTCAAAGGTGGCTATATCCTCCAATTAGCATATAGGGAAGTAAGATGTTGTGATGTTTGAGGATGCTTGAGTGGCTCTTAAAATGAGGAAGTCTTTACCCTGCACATGTACTGTGGTTATTCACGATAGCTCAGTAGCAGTAGTGCAACATAAACAAGTAAACATAGACCTGAACATGTTTGCATGACTGAGGGGCAAAAAGTAAAACCAATGTAAGTAAATCCAGCCATTTTACATGATCAATAGACTTTCTTTCAGGTAGTGGCTGTCACCTGGTTGTTCCCAAAGGTCGTTCAGTCTCAGATCTTTGGGCGTGTAGCTGTGTAATGTACAATACTTTCTGCTGTGGGTTGTTATTTGAACCACAGGAGACCAGCCCATGAATTGTGTCCGGAGTGTCTGAGGATGAGTGAAACAATGTAACCCTGATATTACTCAGAAAATCTGTCCTAACTGGATCAAACAGGTGTTAAGTAATCCTAAATCATACCAGCAAGGTGATGCATCGTGTGGGAGAGGCCCAAATATTCTTTTAGCTATTGTATACATCCAGTTTCTCTGGCTTTGTCACTGAATGGAAGCTCAATTTAGTTTGTAATCTGCAATAATCTGCCTTTTGTGTGTCAGTGGTTTATTTTTAAGATGCCCATGTGGTCTGTTTGAAGTATGATCAGAGTTTTGTGGTGCCACAAAAAGTGAATTAGAATATTATCTTAAGTGCTTTGCTTAAAGAATGAAACTTGTATACTGCCAGCAGTGATGTCTGCATTGAAATCACTGAAAGCCTAACCTTGTGATATCCTTGTGTCTTAACAGCTTGCCAGCTAGTGGTGTGTGATCTGGAGGGAGAGGCAAGGACAGCAGGGAACATGGAGCTGTCAGATGGCTTGTTGCTGCAGGTCAACAATGGAGAGCAGTGGTGTAACCGCTGGAAACATCCCAACGATGACTCGGTAAGCCACAGACCCAGACCACAGTTCATCTTCATCATGTCATCATACAGCAGGATCAGCACTACACATCCTGTCGGATCGTCTATGTCTAATCTTGTCTCAGCATTAGTTGTCTTTGTTCCTCCATGACCTTTACCTGCAATGATTTTTTTTACGTGTGGATGTGTTTAAAGGACCGCAGCACCAGCCCCTCAGTCCTGCGCTGCGTTGCCAGCACGTGGAAGGAGGGCCTGCTGAACAGGAAGAGGCCCTTTGTGGGCCGCTGCTGTCACTCCTGTACACCACAGAGCTGGGTAATGTTACACCACAGATAATTAAGTCTAACATGAGTTCATTAGGGAGATTCTAGTCAGATCTCAGGTATTATTTGTTCTAATGTAAATGTGTGGAAACTATTGAGGAAAGGATCAATATGCAGCACACAGCATCTGCCAAAAACAATTTACTGTGGCTGTGAGGACTAAAGAGGTCCATTTGAGTCCAAGTCAGCATTAAAATCTATTGTTTTTACGTGAATCAACCATGGCATGTTAGTCAGTAAACTAAAGAAAAGTTGTTTAGGATTAATACATTTGCCAGTGTTTGG
Organism: Epinephelus lanceolatus; assembly: GCF_041903045.1. Lineage (NCBI taxonomy): Eukaryota > Metazoa > Chordata > Actinopteri > Perciformes > Serranidae > Epinephelus > Epinephelus lanceolatus. The sequence goes on along the minus strand of NC_135754.1, from coordinate 22,943,031 downwards.
TTGATCCCATTATATTCACACAACGCACAAAATTTAGTTATCTTACCTTTACTGTTTTATTTCTAAAAGCCTAACCAGGGACAGGGGTTGCAAATTAGCCGTGGCTAGACACCTGTATGCATTGCATCTACTTTGTATTTCACATAGGACGCAATGTCATATGCGTTTGTCCTTTACAAATGAACAAGTAAATAATAAATAAATGAAAATTGGCACCATTTACCAACCAAATGCTGATGAAATTTGCAAGTTGCTAGTAGATTTTATGAGGTCACCACCTAAAAAAAATGGTAATCTTTTGAGTGGCTGGTAAAAAAGATGCTGGAAACACTAAACATACACATAAGGGGCATCAGTAGCTCAGTCACTGGGGACTTGGCTTGGGAACTGGAGAGTTTTTGGTTCAAGTCCCCATATGGACCAAGTGTAGAGTGGGATTTGGCAGCTGGAGGGATGCCACTTCACCTCCTGCACACTGCTACGGCACCCTTGAGCGAGGCCCTGAACACCTAACTTCTACCCCAGCGGCACCATAATATAGCCGACCCTACACTACCCCCTTTAATTGCATTTGTGTTGTGTGTTAAAAAAGGATACCTGAAAGCTACATTCAGCTGCCAGTTTGCCTGTGGATTGTGTCATGGACAAATAAAGAACAAAATTATATAAAAAATGAAAATTTAATAGGTTAGTTGCCTCAGCTGTGGCATTTCTAACAGCTTAGGCAACAGGCATGTCTTACAAAGCAATGTTTAAAGCACTAGTCTAAGTACAGGGAGTATGTGACAAGCCAGCATGTAAATAACAGTCATGCAAAATCAGACCAGACTGACACTGTGTAATTGTTAGGCCGGTCTGACACGGTATATTATGCTGAGACATTTACGACTCCAGCTTGTTTAGCTCTGTAAAGATTGCTCATCTGGTTTCCAGTCTGCATTGCTTGCAAAAAAATGTCACCAAAAAATGTTATGTATTCCTCAAATGTACAAATCTGTCACTGTCTCTAAGGCTCTTTGCTGAAGTTATGTTGATGTCTTCTTCCTCATAATAATAATCAGTTTTGTTGTGGTTGCAGGAGAAACTGTTCAACCCCAGTATTCCAGCTCTGGGACTGCGCAACGTCATCTACATTAATGAGACCCACACCAGGTAAACAAAGAGGAACAACTTTTTAATACTACTGTTGAGCTGGTTGGCTTTCAAGAGCTGCTTTGGTATTTGATGACGCTTAACTTGTGCCTTGCACCTTGCGACAAAAAAGAGAGCTCAAACTCCTCTTGTATAGCATAGCCAAAACAGCGCAGACAGGTGCCGACCCTCCTAAAACCCTGTGTATAATACATGGCTTTAAGTCAAGAGGGCAGATCTGTGAAACAGTGGAAAGGGAACTAGATGAATAATTTAAAGTGTTTGTCAGTGGACACCTGACACATGCATCCAGTGACTGACCTGAGCAGGCAAAACTCAGTGAGACAGCTGAATACATCAGCCCCAAATGGAATAAACGTCAGCATAGTGTGAGTCTTTGCTTTTTCAAAATGCAAGGTGATCCTCTGGTTAGATGCTGTTTGTCATCATGATCAAAATTAGGGCTGCTTTCTTATTGCAAAATCCTAATCATGACAGTTTGGTCAACATTAAGACAGTGATTATTTAACACAATTACTCATTGACTTTAGAAAAATCATGCATTTATTATACTTAAAAAAACCTTGTCTTTTTTAACAGTGGGTTTTCTTGGAACTTTGAATATACTTCAACTGAACAAATTTAGTTAAAAAAAAAGAAAGAAATATAAACACAGCACAAGAGGAGAGGCAGACATCCCAAGCTGTTGACAGAAGAGCCTTGGACTAGGATTACTCTGAGCAGCATGCAATGGAATTAATTACAATATGATATATTTGAACATATGTCTCTCTTTTCTCTGGTAGCTAGTTGCTTTTAAGAAATTAAGTCACAAAAAGTGTCTCAGAAGTCTCTAAATTCATCAAGAAAGTTGCTAATTTGGCAACACTGAGCGCACTGCTTTTAATGAAAGGTGTGCGCTGGATTTATAACACAAGACAAAATGAGAGCATCATTGCAAATTTCATGTGGAACAATAATTTTTAAATCTTGATTGTCTTGTTTTCCTAATTGTTAGAAGCAATAATCATAATTGAAAATAAAATTTGGGGGCACCCAGTCACTCCGTGGTTGGAGCTGGCGGCCCATGTGCATGGGCATTGTCCTCTCTGCGCCGGCCGTGGTTTCGGCTCCAGCCTGTGGCGACAATACTGCATGTCATCCTCTCTTCCTCCCTCTTTCGCACTTAGGTCTGTCCTGTCTAATAAAAAGGCAGAAGCCCAAAAAGTAACCTTAAACAAAAAGAAAATTTGATTAACCCCCCAGCCCTACTCCAAACTCAAATAGCACAGGAATAACTGAAATTAGTTTGGGTCTAGTTTTTATTCTGCATCGTGTAAGCATGTAGGCTGAGATATGCTCAAGCCAAGATAGGCTGAATTCAGTATGGACAAAATTGTGTTGTTCCTCTGTCTAACACAATCAGTGTTGTGCATTAGATCAGCAAAGTGGAACAAAACTGACCTTAACACAGCAGCTATTGTCGTAAGAAAGCTGTGTGTAAGAGCCAAAGCTGATCTCTGGTTCCTAAAGGCGTTTTAATTTAATCTGTTTAACCAACAGAGTCCACGTTTTGAATTCATTAGTGTAGCTATTTGTACAGTATATATGAGAATATGTGTCTGTGTATACATTGGTGCACATATGTGTGTCTGTGTGTGTTCATGTAGGCAGCGGGGCTGGCTGGCTCGCAGGCTGAGTTATGTGCTGTTTGTCATGGAGAGAGATGTCAACAAGGACATGTTCACCAGGAACGTCGTGGACAACGTGCTCAACAACAGCAGGTAAAGGCCGATGTAACGAGAGAGACTGATTGAAACATGCTAGGGGTTTTGCGATTTTGATAATATTTCAATTAATTGTGTAGCCCTAAATCGAGCCATCCATGTGCAGCTGAGCGTCATGAGAGTATGTAGTGGCCTCTTTCGGGAATAAAACTCTAATGTGTGTGTTTCCATTAATCTTTGTACATGCTTTGAACCATTACAGGGTGGAGAGCGCTATTGTGAACGTAGCCACAGACCTGGACGCTGCAGCCAGCCAGCCTGGCCAGGATCACAAAGCAGTCAGTAAAGTGAAGCAGAAAGCCAGGGCCTTTCTTCAGGAGATGGTGGCCAACATTTCACCAGCCTTTATCAGGTACGTACTGTAAACCAGAAGTCTCACCTCATGTGCTTTTCAGTTAGTGATTAATGTTGCTGGGCTGTTTATTTATTTAATTTATTTGACAGTAATGAGTATGTAGTCCCTAAAATGGTCCAGGAGCTTTGCCTCCATGATGGCCGTCTCCAGGCATATTTTAGGATGACTTGGGGGCAGTTTGACAACCTGCTGTCTATCGTCGGGCCATATTGAAGTTTTTTCAACTCGAGGTGCTGGGAGTGCTCTGGCAAAACGCCAGAATGAGCCAAAAGCTTCATTCTCATTAAAATCAGTTACAAAAAGGAGCCTCCAACTGCTGAAACGCGTCCTGTGTGATCAGGGCCTTAGTGACTAATTGGCTATACACCTTACATTATGTCACCTTACACCAAAATGCCACCACTGAAGTTTTGGACTCTTGTTTCTGTTCCACATCTTTTCACACTCTTCTTGTTCCTTAGGCTGACAGGGTGGGTTCTCCTGAGGCTCTTTAATGGTTTCTTCTGGAGCATCCAGATCCACAAGGGCCAGCTGGAAATGGTCAAGAAAGCAGCTACAGAGGTCGGCACTACACATACAAAGAAATTTATTGTACTATCAGAAGAAACTCTGCTCCACAAAATGTGCAAGAAGGTGTTTATTGTTTAAACTAAATAGTGTTTGTTTAAAAAACCCTCTATGTTTCATCTTCACAGCAAAACGTGCCCATGGTCTTCCTCCCTGTGCACAAATCCCACATCGACTACCTGCTCATCACCTTGATCCTGTTCTGTCACAACATCAAAGCCCCACACATCGCTGCTGGAAACAACCTGAGCATCCCCATCCTCAGGTAAAAAGCCCACCAAGCTTCGTGTCAGGTTTGATCCTGCAGTAAGGTGTGTTTCTGCCCTCTGTAAGTGGAAACACAAAGATCAGTTTGATATCAGAAGAAAGAGAATTCCTTGGACAAAGATCAGAGAGGAATAAATGGTTTACTAAGGAGTGAGACTAAAGACTGACACTGATTTTACATTAAGGGAATATTGATAGCAGTCTGACAAAAGGTGGTGAACCTGTTTTATCATAACCTGCTTCAAACAGTAGTTAGTATTCACACCTGCAACCTCGTCACCTGTCTTTTTTAGTGTGTTTTAGTGTCAACCAATATTTCTAAAGCTAATCCAAAGTAGTACGTGGAGCACCAGAAGTACCAACTTGAACCATGTTTACTGAGAACAGGAACACACCTAGTGACCGGATACAGAGGAGGGAACAGAAAGGAAATGAAGAAGTGAAACATTATAGAGATTTATACAACTGATGGGTTCAACAAAAAAATGTGTAGAAATATGTGGAAATCTATAAGTAAGGCCAGGAATTGGATACAAATTGGTATATTTGCATCATACCAGCATTGAACCAGCTATGTTTAGTGGTCAGCAACACTTTGTCATTTAAATCACATTGAAAACTCCCAATATCCAAGAATCACTACAGTATAGGGATAGCTTTTAATCGCAGAGACATCATAATTCTAATTTTTGGCCTGTAGCAATTACACGACTGATAAAAGATAAGGACACACTGCTGCCAGTGTAGAAACATGATCAAACTTTCTTTCTTCTCAGCACCCTTATCCGTAAACTCGGAGGATTCTTCATACGACGGAAAATGGAGGAGACGGGGGATGGGAAGAAAGACATTTTGTACAGATCACTCTTACATGCAGTAAGTCCCATGAGTCTATTTATCTTCTATGGCAGGTTTGACATACCATTGCTAAATTCAGTTAATGTGCGTGTTAATGTGTGTGTGTGTGTCTACATGTGTGCGTGTTTCTTGGCATGGTTAATTACATAACTGCAGGCTGTCTTCGTGCTTTCCTGCTGTGAGTGCTCTTTTCATTGCTGACTGATGGACGGGGAGAGTTAAAAGGCTTTATTACATAATGTTAGCCCATGTTAGCTCTTTCTTTTTCAGTCTTTCTACTGTAGCTGTCACTTTTAGGTGCACAGTACAATCAGTTATTGCATTTCACCTTTTTAGATAAGACACTGCTGCTATTCTGTAGAAATGTCTAAGTAACTTGGCTGAGTTATGTTGCTTTTCTTCAGCGCACTGACCTAGATCCAGCTCGTATGCTCTGAGTTTCTCTCTGTTGGGGCCGTAGGGAGGTTTATACATTGTCATTCATGATATGTAAGGTATCACATGACGGGTGTGTAACCTGATGGTTTTATCTGCTTGAAGCTACAGAACAGAAACTTCAAGCTTTGACTCCTGCGGTTAGAGGACTCTGAGGATAAAGGATAATAATTTTAGTGACATATCATTTGGCGGTTAAAATGTCCCAAAAAATCAAACTTGCCTTGAGGCTCCAGGTATGATGTAAGCAGTTAGGCATGCTCATTTAAGAGTACTGTTTGGGGTGGAAACGCTCGGGTCTAGGTACCATGTGTGAAGAGTTACATTTGGTTCTAAATTTGGTGGAAACAGGGCTTTAGGTGCTGTCAAAAACTGTCTGTTACCGCTCCCCCTGGGGCCTGCCTGTGCTCTGACGCAGGAGTGGTAAAGGGAAAACATGGGTAAAAAAGGAGCAGCCCAGGCAAGGCTCCATAGTGGATTCAGAAATAAAATATAATAAACCCATTTACTAAACCCAAAGCGCAAAAAAAGTTAATAAACTGAATGTCTGAGGGCAATAACTACACAGTTTTCACTCTTCTGTAATGAGGAATTGGAATATATTGGATGTTGGAATATATTTCCACCCTAATGTGTGCATTTTGCATCTCAAGAAAGCCACTGATGCAGAAGCACTTTCAATAGACTGAATGAGAAATTAGGGCTGATTTAAAACCGGAGTCTGAACCTTTTGTTCAGCTCTAGTATTTGGATAATGTGGATCAGCGAGCTTTTGCTAATGAGAAAAGCTGAAGTAGAACTAACGTGAATGACTACTTATGTCAACATTAATGCTTCTTGTAGGACAAAGTCTCTAAATGTGCTTTCTACAAAATAGCTAGATTTAAATATTGTACCAGTCTGTCACGGTTGAGAATTGCTGTTAATTTGTTATGTTTGGAGTGTGTGGAAGAGAGTTGAGAGTAATGAAAGCAGCAAAGGCTGTGTATTGTGCCTCTAAGATAAGCGTGTATTGTGCCCCTAAGATAAGACGTATCAGCTAAAGACAACATGTCCTATTGTAAAGGATGGCCTGCATTTTATCCCTTTGTACCTTCAGTATTTTACAGCACATCCCAGCAAACAGAATATCCAAGGGGACTATGTAAAACTGTAATTTAATAGAAGATATAACTTTAATCTGGCACGTCTGTGTCGCTCACAGAAATGTAATTAACCAAACTCCTTTCACAGGCAGCACAGCCTGCTCTAATTTTGGTCGCTCCCGTGGACGTCTATCCTCTTCACAGCTCACTCTAAATGTCACCGAGTCCATTTCGAAACAAAGCTTCCCCTCGCAAAAGTGTCTACATAGCAAGAGACAGCTGTGCACTGTGCGCAGGTGGATACTGTTACACAACATGGCTGCCTTGGCATGTGCCCAGCCCCCTGCGGTGTGTTTGGGGGTCAAACTGTTGGTGACCACCACCCACTTTTCACTTTCAAGCCTGTGTGTTTAGGCTGCAAACACACAGCAGCTACACAGCGTTCACTTTACTTGACTTCCACCTAGGGCTGCAGCTAACGATTATTTCAATGTCGATTAGTCTAGTGATTTTTTTTCTTGATTAAATGAGTTGTTGTTTGGTCTAAAAATGTCCCATTATGACATCCTCAAATGTCTTGTTTGTCCACAACCCAAAGATATTCAGTTTACTGTCATAGAGGAGTAAATAAACCAAAAAATATTCACATTTAAAAGCTGGAATCAGAGGATTTTGACTTATTTTTCCTTCAAAAATTACTCACACCAATGAATCAATTATCAAATTTAGTTGGCGATTGATTTAATAGTTGAGAACTAATCAATAAATCATTGCATCAGTCCTTCCACCTCGTGATGGAGTCAATGTTATTCTTCAGAACTTCAAAGATGTTGCAACAAATTGCATTTCCATCAACAATATCATGACCTTTCCACACAGCGTATGCACATTTGTCTCACTTCTGACATCCAGTGCCACCATTTATCGTTCGTCTTCATCACACCGTTCTCACTCCAACATTTTCTCTGTTTCATCAATCTTCCCTCAGTATACAGAGGAGTTGTTGCGTCAGCAGCAGTTCTTGGAGGTCTACCTGGAGGGCACCCGCTCCCGCAGCGGTAAGCCATCCACAGCGCGTGCAGGCATGCTGTCCATCGTGGTAGACACAATGTGCACCGGGTCGATCGCAGACGTGCTGGTGGTGCCAGTTGGCATCTCTTACGATCGGATTATTGAGGGCAACTACAATAGCGAACAGCTGGTGAGTGCTTGGGTGATTTCTGTTGTCTGTGCTTTTGCCTTGGCAGCAGAGGTGTTTCCCTCAGTCATTCACAAAAACAGAAGGGATATTATAGTATTGTCTTTTGAGATTGTAGCTGTAGAAAAATGAGGGGACAAAAGGTTTTGTTTGTGGTGGGTGGGATAGGTCAGTGATTCTCAACCTTTTTCATGTGAAGGACCCCAAAATTAACCGCCATTTTGTAAGATGTCTCTTCAGGGACCTCAATCTGAAAAGATTTTGGTCATTGGATATGATTAACATCCCAGTACTTTAGTTGTCTTGCCTGATAACAGATGAAAGTATCACCTTGTTCTACCCTGTTTCCAGTCAACATGAACTTGGTAGAGTGGGTGGATTCAAAGGTCTGGACTCAGGCAAATAGTTGTCAACTATAGTTGAGGAGATAACCGTGGAGGAAGTGATACTTACGACAAGAATAGTCACTCTTACGACTCTCACTCACATTGGTCTCACTTCTATAGTGAATTAAATAGTGAAAATAAACTGTTCCTCGTTTTTCTGGGGACCCTGGAACTCCCTTAAAGACCCTTGGGGACCCCTGGTTGAGAACCACTGGGATAGATAACTAGAATATGTCTCTGTGATTATCAAGTCTACATCATAACCATGTGCACTCCTCAATCCCACCAGGGCAAACCTAAGAAGAACGAGAGTTTGTGGGGAATAGCGTGCGGAGTGTTCAGGATGCTGAGGAAGAACTACGGTTGCGTCCGAGTCGACTTCAACCAGCCCTTCTCCTTAAAGGTGACCGATCGCAGGTTTACATCAGCTTATATACAAAAACAACAACTACAGCTGTTGAGGCCACAAGTGGAGCTATAACTATAACAGATTTCAGCTATCACTCTCGGGCCTAGACACGGACACAGGTATTTTTGTAAACGTAGCGCTTTGGCCTTCCATACACACGTAAACTGTGTTTAAGGGCACTAAAACAAACCTTTTGTAGAACTTTTTCCAGGGTGAAGACTTGATATGTTCTTGACAGCACTTCAGTTGTGTTTCTGCATTTTCATATGGATGGAGATAGTTTTATAATGGTGTGGATGATATTTTCTTACAATGAAGGAGGGAATAACCCCGTTTACAAAAAGAAAAACATGTTCGTGTGGACTAGGCCTTGATTTTAGAGTGCTAAAAAGCACTAAGAAGCTTCAAAATGTAGGAATCTTACTATAAAAGATCATTGCTCTTAGTTTTTCAACATTTAATGAAAAAAAATTAAAAGCAAAAAAAACAATATATGTGGCTTATATGAAGTTTAAACTGGAAAAAAGTCTTAAAAAGTTTGTAGCTAGCACCCACCTGTCACTCTCTGTCTGCTTTGTATTTGTAATGAGCCCTTTGTGTGTCTAATATAGGAGTACCTGGACAGCCAGAGAAGCCGCCATATTCCACCAGCAGTGTCCCTGGAGCACACCCTGATGCCCATCATTATTTCTGCGCAGTAAGGGCACACACACACTCTGACAAACAATTATATCCTACTCCGACAACAGACCAGCAGTCCCACATTCCCACCTGTAATCTCCTGAACTCTCGTGTCCAAACTTGACTTCTCCCTCCTGCTGCTTCACTGCAGGGTCTGTTATCTGACATCTGAGCACTGCACTTGAGTGAGCATTGCCAGGGGTCACTTCAAGTCCGCGCTGTCCCTTCAAAATAAAACCGATACAGTCGTACAGTACACAAACAAGGACAGCAGCGCTCCATCCCAGCTGGTCTGGAGTCACAAGTTCAGAACTCGTGACAGCAGAGCCGAGTGAAAACACAAATAGCCAATAGTATTTCATAAAAAGTGCCCTGCAGCAGTGCTGGAAGAAGAATTCAGATCCTTTACATATGTGGGTATTTGTTTGTGTGGTGTAGTGAAGTAGAAGTAGATAGTTGCATAAAGAGAAATACTTAAGTAAAGTACTAGTACCTCAAATTTATACTTAAGTACAGTGCTTGAGTAAATGTACTTTGTTAGATTCCACCACTGCCGACAGCATGTGTAGTACCGCTCACATGCTAAATAGTACCTGTCCTGTCTTAATAATATATGGTGTGGTTGGCTGAGACATGTAATGACTGTGCCATTAGCTGGGAAATAGAAGGAGAACGTAAGAGTGAGCAGATAAAGCTGTAGTTTCTGGAGGGTAATTATAATTTAATGATAAAATTTGGTAAAAAAATATTAAGCTCACTTCAGTTCAGATTAGTGTTTGTTTAAAACATGAGAGGCAGTTTGTTTGCAGCATAAAGACTTTATGCCGAAAGTAGTACAGTAGCCTTTTTGTACCCGTCTACTTACAGTCATGTCTTGTTTATTTTTTGAGTCTGAACTATCATCTAAATGTTATTTTAGAACTTATATTGTGGGTTTCAATTATTTTGCATATGATAAACACATTTTTTGTTTTTTATTTGGTCCGAAATTGTCGCATGTCTAAAAATAAATACACCCTCACGTTGTGTCAATCATGTTTGCACACTGAGTCAAATCTGTCAGAAGCCTTTAGAGACGTTTGACCAAGAATCAGTGAAGAAAATGTGGCGGCAGGACACAGCCGTGACAAGACAGAGCTCACATTTAACAGGTCAGATAGAGATATATAGGTGTATGATGATGATGAAAAGGAACAGGATGTGGACTGCACACAAAATGTGGAGACAGAGAGGGAGGACAGCTCCGTCCCTTCATGCAGCTGTGGCGGACAGTGTGATGACAGTCAGATTGGTAACTCCAGTGGAGAGAGGCAAAGGAGGAAATTTGTCTTTTCAATTTGTCACGTGTTGTGATTTATCGCAACAAATTGAACAATAAAACGCATCAGAATCAGTGTGCAAAGGCCTTAACTGTGTACCAGAGGGAACTGAAACTCACTCAGAGAATTTTACTAAAAAGAAACTCATAAAGTATCTCATAGTAGATTTGGCTCTACCAGACGTTGCTCTGGGTCAACAGGATCTTGGTAGTTGGTCTCCTGCCTCCTTGCATGTGGTGCTAGCATGCCGAGGAACTGTCCCACTTACATCCTAAAGTAGGTCTGAAACCGGCCGTGGTAGAGCTTCAGCTCTTATATGAGGAGGTGGAACTCTTGTCTGTCTCAACCTTGTAACCCAAAATCTCCTGTTGTTTTGTCGGGTGAGGATGAGGAGGACAATTTCATTAAGCGAAATGCATTGATGGGAAATATTTGCGGGCTCTCCCAGTGTGTAAAGGCCTTTATTTGTGACGTGAACTGGTGTGTTATGTGTACCATATAGAAACCTTTATGTTGACATGTTGGGTTATTGTTGTTTCTCTTCCAGACCTGACGCTCAGCTGTTTGAGGGGCAGGAGGTGGAGCAGCTGAACAGAGAGCTGCCCGAGGAAATCTTAAGGCGACAAGTTATTAACAACCTGGCCAAGCACGTCCTCTTCAGTAAGACACTCACCACCCCACAGCCAGTGGAGTCACTGCACCCTAACTATAGTCCTGTAGCATCAAACATTCAGGGATCAGTATTAGCTTCACCAAGAATCTCCAGTTTAGTATCTAAAGCTGTTCACTCTAAAGTCACAGTGCAACTTATATCTTTTAATTTTTAGTTTGTTGTATAGAACAACTTCCAGCACATTCAGCTAAATTTCTTATGGAGCACATGTCTGCAACTTTATAAGTCATTCCTCCTTTATCGTCTTCTCCTGCTCATGAGGTCTCCTTTTCATCCTGTGCTCAAGATGCACCTGCTCTCTGGAGCTAAGGCGCGTCACATGAAATCCTATCCATCATACTGACTCCATTAATTGAAATCCAACACAGTATGGCATGAGCCCGTTCGCTTCACATCACTCTGGGCTGCTTTTTTTTGTGTGTGTGTGTGCCGTGGGGTTTGCACTACAGAAACCGGTTCTCCCCAGCTCATTCAGCTGCATTCTCCTACGCTAGGCCCATTTGTTTTTTGCTCTCGGCCAATCGCGGAGCCTCCAGCTGGATGGCATGTTGTTTTCAGCCAATAGGATGAAGGGGAGGATGGAGAGGCAGGAGAGGGGAGGAATGCAGTACCACTGCTCACACATGCTTTACACCCCTGAACTTGAGCTGAGCTCAGAATGACCACTAGTAACCCTTGTCCTAAGACACTCACACACACACACACACACACACATGTCTAATAGATTATTAATATGATATTGTTTTTAGTGTTGAATGAAAGCGTCATACCTTATTACCCAAAACACACCTGGTACATTGCATGCTTTTATATGATTGGGAATGTTATTTTAAGACCGTAAGATGCAAAGTGAATAAAATGTGCAAAATGTGGAACATTTAAAATATGTGTGACAGCAGTTAGTCATAGATTATCAACGAGCACCATCTCTACATACTTTTAGTAGATGTCATAACCTCTACCTATGTCCTTTGAGAAGAGACTTCAGGTTGGATGGTCAACAGCAGAGCACGTGTTTTTTTGTCTTGTAAATTAAAATTGTTATATATACTGTATTTATGTTTTTATATTGGTAATGTTTTCGGTGCGTTGTGTGTTGCTTATTGCATCCTCTTTATATCGTTCCTTACAGCGGCTAATAAGTCCTCAGCGATCATGTCCACCCACATCGTGGCCTGTCTGCTGCTGTATAGACACAGACAGGTAAGTCTGGCCGCCTTTCACGTTCTTTCTGTAATCTCCTCTCCTGGTGCTGTGCCTCTATATGCTGCACCATCTTCCTCCCTTCTTCACCTGTCTTTTCCTCAGGTTTCTCTTCCTCTTTTTCTCTCTTGTTCATTCACCTCTTGCCCATCATGCTCCCTCCCGCACGCCAAGGTGATCCAAATGTCACACACCTCTGCATGATAGTAATGAACGTCCCTTTGGGATCTGACTCTTCCTGCAGCCTCTCTGCTGTACATTAGTGGTGGGCCGCTGCCCTCTGCAGGCACGCTCATGTTAGTGGGGAACAGGGGAAAGCGATAATTGAAACTGTCTGTCTGTCCTGAGGAACTGGCCGGTGGTGCATATAACAAACTCAAGCCCAGTCTAACATTTTAATGTGCTTAATCCTGGCTTTGATTATTCTATGGAGTCACCAATTTCTGGAAATGGAAAGTTCTGAAAATTTTTCATATTTCATTTTTTCTGCACAGTTTAGTTTATTGAAATATTCAGGGCATACATGAATCAGTAGTTCAGTGTCCAAGTTTAGATGCCGAAGTAAATAAATATAGGTAAATACCTCTTTACATGGAGGGAGATGGAGAGATAGTAATAGTGAAATAAATTTTGTAAAAATTCCTTAAAAAAAGTTATTGTTTAAAAAAAAAAAAAAGTAATAATAAATAAATATTTTTAAAAAATACATAAGAAATAATATTATAAGTTAATTTAAAAAATAAGATATAGAGATAGTAATAGTGTTACAAAACATTTTAAGTAGAAATTAATTACTTAAAGGGCCAGTGTGTAAAATGGGTTGAAAACAGTGACATCAGTGGTCAAATTCTAGATTGCAGGCCTCACTCGCTCACCCCTCCTGTCGGGTGAATGACGGTGGCCTCGTAGGGACAAAAAGCCTTGCGCACAAGTTTTTCAGGAGTAGGTCTATCTAGCGATGAGGTGAATATTTATTTAGAAATCTAAACCGTGTTACGATATTGTAATGAATCCCTCACAAGCAGGAGACAAGAGGAGCGTTCGGGAAAAAGGCCCGTTTATTTGAGCACTCCAAAAACTCCGGTAACACTCCAGGGGGTAAAAGACTTCGTCCCAAACTCTGACTCTTCTAGCGTAACAGACACACTTCATACACACATACTCGTTTACAATACCGAGTGGGGACCCCCTCCCCTCTCTGCTCTGCCAACCTCCAGCCCGCACACTGACTGACAGCGTAGCCGGTAAACAGAGCTCAGCTGTTTATTTAGCCTAGCAATATCTCCGGACTATAGTAGCTGCAATGGACGACTTTGAACACGATTTTGAAGAGTTTCTTGTAGCGGACACAGACCCAGAGCCATACCTGTTTGAGCCGGAGCATACAGATGAGGAACTCCATGTGTTTGATGCTGAGCAGGCGAGAAGAGAGGCTGAATGCACAGAATGGGATTCGGTGCTACCATCGTTGGGGAGATATATCATCAGGAGGGAAAGCACCGCAGAGAGTGCATCACAAGGAATGAAGTTGCGTCTTCTTTTCCTCGCAGATGACGGTTCGGGTTCATGCTCTCCTTTTGCGTGTTAAGTGTGGTCCATTCGCAAACTTTATAACTAAAAAACTTTTCACTACTCTCTATCGATGAACTACTAACACTCTCTGCTGTTTCCTCCTCCTTCTTCCTTCCTTCCGCTGTCTTAGTTGGTTCATTTATACATGCGAAACGCGTTCTCTGGCTGGCTGGATTGTCCGCTCGGTCTGCCGTACATACATGGCGGCGCAAGATGGCGACCTCTCTAAAGCAAGGCCCTTGCTATATATATATATATATATATATTCAGATTCAGATTCAGATTGACAATAAACCATGCCAAATATGGCCCTTTAAAGTAACAATATTTCAATAGATACAAATAAATAGAAATAAAAGTAAATAAATAAAAATAAATAAAATAGAGAGATAGTAACAGTGTTACAAAACATGTTAAGTAGAAATTAATTACCTAAAGAATACAGTAAAAATACAATTCACAGTAAAAAAAAAGTAACAATATATAAATAAATAAAAATAAGTAGAAATAAAAGTAAATAAATAAGATATGAAAATAAATAAATAGATAGTAACAGTGTTACAAAACATTTTAAGTAGAAATTAATTAGTTATATGATACAGTAAAATACAATTCACAGTTAAAAAAAGTAACAATAAATAAATAGAAAATAAATATAAATAATAAATAAATAAATAATAAGATAAATATTAAATACAGTAAAGAGGTGATAATATTGATACAAAAATCTAAGTAAAAATTGATTTAAAAAATAATATAAAAGTGCAATTTACAGTAACATATTAACAATAAAGGATAAAAGAGAACATTAACAATACTGTACTTTTTATTTTTTCCCACATTTTCTGAGCTTGTTTTTTGCCTCCATATTCCCGTAGGGTGTGGTTCTGTCTAAGCTGGTGGAGGACTTCTTCAACATGAAGGAGGAGATCCTGTCACGGGACTTTGATCTGGGCTTTTCGGGGAACTCGGAGGACGTGGTCATGCGTGCCCTCCACCTGCTGGGAAACTGCGTCAACGTGACCAGCAGTGCGAATCGCAACGGAGAGTTCACCATCGCACCCAGCCAGACTGTTCCAGCACTTTTCGAGCTCAACTTCTACAGCAACGGCCTTTTCCATGTCTTCATCTCTGATGCAATCATCGGTGCGTCAAGCCAAGACGTTGTTGTTATGCTCACTCTGGTGTATCACTAATCTCTAATCGGTTTAGCAGTGTGTCGTAGACAAACGTTGCTGTTGACGTTATAAAGTCCATCAGTGACATGCTAGTTATCCCAGGAATAGATTTTTTTCCATTGAATGTCTTAACGCTTTGTCTCCAGCATGCAGCGTCCTGTCACTGCAGCGAGAGCTGGTGTTGGAGTCAGAGTCTGATCAGCCACCTGATGGTCTCAGCAGCCTCCCTCTCAGTCAGGAGAGACTCATCCGGAAGGCCGCCGGGCTCTCGCACTTCCTCATCAATGAGGTGGCAGTGGCACCAGTAAGTCCTGCACATTGTTAGTTTATTATTTTTAATATTTATTATTTATATTTATTTATATATGTTCCATCTTATGCTTTTGAGGATCTAAACAGATTTTAAATGCAACTCAGTGTTTCTCCTTCTCCTCCATCTTTGTCCCGCAGCCCTGTCAGACTATTTACCAGGTGTTTCATGATGCAGTGACCCGGCTGATCCAGTATGGAGTTCTCTACGTAGCAGAGGTCAGTTAACTGATACAAACCTCACTGCTGGTGGATAAAGAATAATAAAAGTACCTGTGTTGACTAAGGCTGAAAGTTGAGTCATGGTGAACATGTTGGGAAATGCTGTTAACTTTAATGGCTAACTGTGTGTGTGTAATAGTGTGGTGGGACTTTTCCAGGTGGGTTTTACTTTTGTGTTTTTATGTGTGTGTGTCAGGAGGACCAGGAGGAACTGAGTCCCAGCCCCACAGAGGAGCCTTGGCCCAAAAAGTTTCCCGAGCCCCTTTCATGGAGGAGCGACGAGGAGGACGAGGACAGCGACTTTGGAGAGGAGCAGAGAGATCGCTATCTGAAGGTCTACTTCAGTGATGTTTATCTAAACAGTTTGATTACAGCTGACAGAACCATTATCATGGCACCAACTTCTACATCAAGCAACATCCAGTCACTGACTTTATGTCCCTGCTTTCAATCAGGTGAGCGTTTCAGCAGAACATCAGGAGTTCTTTGTCTTCCTTCAGCGACTCGTCAGCCCGGTGCTGGAGGCCTACAGCGGGGCTGCCATCTTTGTCCACAGTCTGAGTCAGCCAATGACTGAGTCCGACTACACCCAGAGGCTCTTCAGATACCTGCTCACCCGCACAGAGAGAGGAGTGGCTGCTTATGGTAACACTGCAGTATTTCCACACGTTTTACACTGTAGGAAAGATTAAGATTGCTTATTAAAATACATCATCCAGACTGAGGTTCAGTTTGGAATAGGTCAAAGGTCAAGATTACTGTGACTTTGTCTCATTCTCGTGAAAGTGATGTCTCAGAATATCTTGAGGGAATTTCTTCAAATGTGGCACAAACATTCACTTGGACTTAAGGATGATCTGACTAGATTTTGGTGGTCAAGGATCAAAGGTCAAGGTTGCTGTGACCTTGCATCCATCTCATCCTTGTGAACACAATAGCTCAAGAACAGCTTGAGGGAATTTTTTCAAATTTGACACAAATGTCCACTTGGACTGAAAAATAAATTGATTAGAATTTTGTGCTCAAAGGTCAAAGTTACTGTGACCTTGTCTGTGTCATTCTCGTTAATGTGATATCTCAAGAACGCCTTGGAGGAATTTCTTCAAATGTGGCACAAACATTCACTTTGACTCGAGGATGAACTGACTAGATTTTGGTGGTCAAGGGTTAACGGATCAATGTACTGTAAGAGGTGCACTGAGGCATACAACTGCAGGGCTGTAACAAAAAAATCATTCTTCCACCAAGCGATGTAGTTCCTCAGGGACATTTAGCAGAAGTGTTGCCAAGCAACACAGACAGAGCGGAAAGTGCGGGCTGCTTTACAAATCTGTGGCAACATGGAGCTAAAGTTCACCACCATGGGCTCTAGCATACCTAAAGATACATCGTTAAATTTCCATAGACCATAGATGTAGTTTGTCCACTTTGGATTGAGATTAAAGGTGAATGGAGGAGCAGCAGCAGTGACAGGAGACAGTGGGTTCCCCCGCTGCTCAAGCATGAATTCCCACTTGTTTCTCTTTGCTTCTTTTACCGGTATCTTTGAGTTTTTGTGTATTCATTGAATAACAGTGTTGGGTACTTCTGACCGTTCTTGTCCTAGCCGACGATGGAAGATTCAGGTTTCACTTGGAGGTTACCCTCTTGATGTCTGCGTCACAAGTGCAGCTCCATAATGAACCATGTCAGGCCAGGTCATGAGCAGGTTTAATTAGTTGTTATCTCTTTTTTCCAGGTGAAAGTGCAACTCATTACCTGGTTAAGAACACAGTGAGGACATTCAAAGAGCTTGGGGTAAGACGCCATAAAATACAGTTTGGTGTAAAGACAGTAGGGTTTTGGTAGTGTTCATGTTGCTCCAGCTGGTGTTAAGATTTGCCTCCTGTGTTGTGAACAGGTCCTGAAGCAGAGAACAGAGAACCAGGTGACGACTCTGGAGCTGAGCAGCACCTTTCTACCTCAGGCCAATCGGAACAAACTCCTGCAGTACATCTTAGGTTTCACCCTGCTGTGACCGGCCGACACACCTTTCAGCCCAGCTCAGACCCCAGGCTCCTTCCAACAAAGGGCTTCTACTGGTTACTCCTAAACGATCCCAGGTGCTACTCTGTGGAAAGCTTTACCAGGAAGTGCCTTCACGTAACAGCCGCTAACTGTTCACTGTTAGCCGGAAGAGACTTGAAGCCAGTCTTCCCTTTTTTTGTTCCAGTCTACGGCTCCCAGTCTTAGAACTGTGCAGCTGATAAAACACAAGTATCGTCCTTCGATGAGGTACCTCTAGGAATCATCCTCTCTTTGTGAACTTTGCCAGCGAAGTCATGGGGTTTTAATACGGTCAGAGTTTTAAACGGTCCGAAAATATACTCAAGCAGGTTAGCGAATAAGAATCACTTTTACAGCAGTCCGAACAAAGCAAGCTGCCTTTCGTCTATACAATTGAACAAGCAAAATATGCATAGAAAATAATGGTGAACATAACCAACAACAGAAGCATTTTTGTGTTGACTTTGCTTGTTTGTAAATCTGCTACGTTCTGTTCAGTGCACTCTACTATCATACAGTAGATAATCATGTCCAAGTGTAGTTTGATGGAAGGCTAATTATGTATATAGGCCACAAGAATGATGTCTGACGTGTAGTGCATTTAAACACATGCACTGTGGTGTCATAATAACGTAGGAACATTAGATAGGAAGATTCGTCCCTGCAGAGTGCACACATATCCAAATTTTCATTCACAACACTAAATGTCAAAAACTAACCCTCCTTATAGACAGCTTCGGTCAGTTATACTGCACAGCTACAAGTTTAAGATATCAAAAATATACGCAGCAAGTCAGTTCAGTTGAGCGGAAATATCAACACAAAATGTACCTGTTGAGAGTCCGGCGCAGTTGAAGGCTGAAATCACACACGTCCACAGTCAAGTGCATTCAAACCACTGATATCTAAGTGCATTCAGTTCCACTTTTCATCATGTGTTTTTTGCGAAAAGTGACTTTGATCTCTGTTTGCGTAACACTCCTTTTCACCTGTCGATGAATGTTACATAGCACAGCACTGAAAATACTTAATACCAGCCATCACATCCACTTAGGTTTGAACACAGCGAGCTCAGAAACTCTTTGGTTATGCCTTTCAGGGAGAGTTTTGGGATCACCTCCATTTTTTTCTTGTATTATAAACTCACTGTATAAAAGCCGTTCTCAGCATCACTGCGAAGAGAGCAGTTAAGCTCCCAATGGTTTGATGTTCGCAAAACAGAGGAACTGCACAGTGTGGTAAAAACAAATGGTACATATCCACTGTGCAGTCCGTTTGAACAAAAGGTCAAGATAGTGTCTGTTATACTGTTGAAGGAAGGACAGGACGTCTTTCTCCTTTGTTTACTTTTAAATGCAGAAATAATAGTCCTCAGCTGTCAGGTTACCTTTTCTTTAATATTCTTGTTTCAGTGCTTCACTTGAAATGAAAATCTATTTAAATCAACCACTAAAGCCGAGTTTCCACCAAACACTTTCAGTGTATTACCCTCAGAACCATATGTAACCTGTACAGACGTGTACCTGAACTGAACTGTTATGCGTTTCCACCTAAAACAGTGCTCTTATTACGTAGGCGGGGTTGTTAACAGATGGTAATAGCTGCATCTCTCGCTGTGTTTCCTCTTCACCGTCGATCCAGAGGAACGTCTCCACCTCGCTGATTGTCCACAAAATGGGGTTGTGAGACAATTTCAGAACAAAAAAGAGCAGGCTGCAGTGTTTAGAGTGGAGCAGGGGTGTAGCACTGCTGGAGCACACAGGGACGACGCTAGGCAATTGTTTTTTTTCTCCAAGTGAGGAAGTAAAATATTCACAGTTCACATAATGTGGCTAAAATTCATAAACACTTTTTTAAGCACTTGAAGATCTAATCATGATGAAAGCATGTGTCATGCAAGAGGGCCTATAAAAAGAAATGGAATGGTCACAGTCATATTGAAAGGAGCAGTGTGTAAGATTTAGGGGGATTAAAATTTCTTTGGTGTTCATTGTTCAGGAGGTTTTTACCTGGAGCCAATTTATCCGCAGGTCTCCTCCTCTCCGAAATGAACAGATCAGCTGATTAAAACACGTTACAAACTAGTGGTTCTCCTACACTGTTTGGCACATTGCAGACGAGCCTGCAAGATGAAAATCATCCAAACATCCAGGGTTCCTGATTCGAACCCAGGGTGGGGAAGTCTGCATGTTCACCCTGTGTCAGCGTGGGTTTTCTCCGGGTACTCCGGCTTCCTCCCACAGTCCAAAGACATGCAGGTTAATTGGTGTTTTTTGTCAGCCTTTTTTGTCCAGGGTGTACTTCACCTCTCGCCCAATGTCAGCTGGGATAGGCTCCAGCCCCCCTGCGACCCCTAAGAGGATAAGCGGTTATGGAAATGAATGAGTCACTAATGTGTGTAAACTTGCCGCTGAAGGAACAGTGGTCACAGTCCACTGTAGTCTGAGTAACCAATCAATGGACTGCAGCGTTTCTAGCTCCGCCTTTTAGTGTCCGATCAGTGTGCTTGGTACCTCAACAGAGGGGTGACGAGAAGATGGTATGGATTGGAACAGTTCTGTTGGTACCATCCACGTGACAATTGAAAAATAAACATAATATGTTACAAACTGACCTGAGCCGGACTGCTTGGTGGAAACACGGCTTAAATAGATAAAAAGAAAGTTTTTGTTCCAAAATGCTCATGTCAAATAAAAAAGAGAATGGTGTGAGACAGGTTTGGAAGTCTTTGGTAACAGAACATGTCGATCATGAAAATCAAAAACAGATCAATACTACCAGAATGAAACATTGAATCAAAACCTGACTGTGAAGTCTCGCTGCACAGTTAATGTGCATCTAGCTGCAAAACATTTACATGTGTATTGTAAAATAACTCAACAAGACTCAATATTTATATTTAGGTTGTGTCTTATGCTTGTGGTTGTAACTCTGAGTGCGTTTTGTATTACATAAATGTACAGTAAGTTAATGTTGGTGTATAAAGAGGAGGAGGAGTGTGTTTGGAAAGGGCAGAGTAAGTTTTGTTGGATATTCTGGATTAATTGAGGCGATGCTGACAATATTCTCTCAAATTGATAATGTGAAGAATGTTAGAAATCGACATTCTTGATCTGATAGGGCAATAAAAAAGTAAATCGGATGTGTGCTGGTAAACATTTGAATATTTATACTGAAACAACATTGCTTGTTACAATTAATTTAAACACATTTTGCTTTATTTATGACTTTCAATACCTGCAGTTCTCATGCAGTTTTTTTTTTTTTCAACTCTGTGTACGAACTATCCCTGAAAACGTAAACCTGTGGAGGATCGGTGAACGGCACCCATAGCACGTTGAAGAACAGAAAAGTACGTCCTTTAAACGGGAATGTGATCAGAGCCATTTTATTTACATTCAAAGCATTTCTGAGCCCACAATCTGTACGAGTCCCCGCCCTGAGGGACACCGCCGCCAGGATAAAACCACTCTACGTACTGTACTGCATGTTTCCTCCGGTCGCCTTCAATCATCGACATTTAAATGTGAACTCTACTTAACCTGAGAATTGTATTTTACAGTCTAGTGTGTGAATCATGTCGCAGAGACGGATCGTCGTTTGTTTAGAGATGCAGTTAACTTTGTTACCTCTTGAATGTATCTCATCTGTCCCCACAAAGGTCAATGCGATATGGTAGAGTGCTCGACGGAGTCGGTACAGACATTTAAACATGAACATGGGGATTATTGTCAAGACTCGTCGCTACTGAAGCTGCATTAACGACATCCCTCTACGACTATGTAACTTTGTAGGATAAAAAAAATGCCTGTATCTGGGGAACAGGTGCCTTTTCGATGCACTGTAGTGTTCTTTGGTTGTGTTTTCTGTTCTGTTTTTGTGCATGTTAACAAAGATTATTTCGTGTGGGATTCCAAAAGAGCACTGTAGATTGTAAGTTAAACACACGAGCAGAGAACTTGTGGTTTCTATAAGAAGAATCACCAGCTACTAAAAACAAAAGTGTCACTGTTTTTTTTTTTTTTTTGTTCTTGCTTTCTCAGAGCAAAGCACAATTGGCATTATTAGATTTTGTTTTTAAATAAATTAATGATAGAT
Organism: Epinephelus lanceolatus; assembly: GCF_041903045.1. NCBI lineage: Eukaryota > Metazoa > Chordata > Actinopteri > Perciformes > Serranidae > Epinephelus > Epinephelus lanceolatus. The sequence continues at coordinate 22,921,252 of NC_135754.1, read as the reverse complement.
TAACAACGGTGTCTTGTCTGTCTTATGTGAAGGTATTTATCTTATAGTGTGGGGTGGCACAGTGAATGTTTGGGTGTCAGTGTCATTTCCTGGTTTCTGGTTTGAACCCAGGGTGGGGGAGCCCTTCTCTGTGGAGTCTGCATGTTGTCCCCGTGTCAGCGTGGGTTTTCTCTGGGTACTCCAGCTTCCTCCCACAGTCCAAAGGCATGCAGGTTAATTGGTGACTCTAAATTGTCCGTAGGTGTGAATGTAAGTATGACTGTTGTCTGTCTCTATGTGTCAGCCCTGTGATAGTCTGGTGACCTGTCCAGGGTGTACCCCACCTCTCACCCAATGTCAGCTGGGATAGGCTCCAGCCCCCCCGCGACCTACAACAGCATAAGTGGTTCCGGAAATGAATGAATTTTGAATTTGACCGAACATATCTCTCAATTTTACAGAGGCTGAGACCAGCTTTTTTTATACTATACTTATTTCGAAACCCTGAGTTAATTATGTTGTTGACTCAGAGTGCCATGTCTGCAAGCATAGATGGCACCTTGACAACTGTAGCAAGATGAAAATGTCAGATGGATAAGTACCCATAATTGACCCCCTTTTCACCTTGCATTAAAGTGATTTCTAGATACAACTTCACTTGATTACATTTACACTGGGTATTAATGTGTCGATGTGTAGATGGATGGGTCTGTCGATAGATAGATAGATAGATAGATAGATAGATAGATAGATAACCCTTTTCTACAGTCATGATTTGGCTTGGCTTGGTTTGGGCTGTCTGCCCAGCACAGCAGGAATTTGCATTTCCATTACAACAGGGCTACCTTCTTGAAGAAGATCATTGGAGGTTGGCTGTGGTCGTCGAGATGTCACCGCTACCCGCTTGAGAGCAGGCAGCCCGGCTTCTGGGCCTACTTTGAAGAGGGTCCATCTCCGGCGTGGCTTAGGGTGGCACAGTGCATCTAAACTGACAATGGAAACACAAATCGGCGCTGCATGGCTTTAGAGTGACAATGGAAGAAGAGTAATAGTGTGCACAACATGTTATTGTCTGCATTTTCAGACAGCATTAGCATAGAAATAAAACAAGTATTTAAAGCAATCTTCACTGGTCTGTAGAGCCAGTCAGGAAGATTTAGAAGGCAACAGCGAGGTTAACGAGGATGAAACAAGCGTATCTGAAGACAGTGACTGAGAGGAAGAATATACTGTAGATCAGGGAGACACGGCGGTGGTGTTAGCATCAGATGAGAGATCACTGTGCGACCTGCAGCTTCAGCGTCACGTGAGGAAAGCTGCTGCCTCAGTGGCTTGGAACAGTCACACACGATGACATATTTCCACCCATGTAGTTGAATGTGGATTAAAACGCAATTTCATTTACACCTGTGTTCATAGTGGTCATGATAGTGTGGCCAATCCATCCTCAATACATTTTGGGTGCATTTATACGAGTTGACGAAATAATGAAGTCGTGATTGTGAGATACTGGCTTAAAAAATAATAATTGCAAGTGCAGCTACTTAGTAACTGATTTTAAATCAGTTACTTTTAACATACCTAACAGATAATCATCGTTTGTCCACTATTTCTCTTACTAATGTCCAAATCTTAAAAGTTTTAAAGCAGCATCCAGCATGCTGCCAACAACGCCTCAGCTTTTACTTCACACATTCCTGTTTTCATTTTGTAACCATCGTGAGTAAATATCATACAGAAATTAATAAATCCCAAAGAGAAGAACACATCTCTGTAGTAAGAACCTGTGAAAAAGTCTTGTGCAATGTGAGGCTTTGATGCTTTTCTCTGTTTCATATCAACAAGAGTGTGAAGTCATTATGTGGCAGGTTAGGGAGGCTTGTTTGGTTGGCCCATGGGAGGACAGGAGGAGAATATATGGAGGTCTGAGAGCAGCTGAAGCTTCTGTGACCATGAGGACGACACAGAAGCGTCAAGTTTGTGTCCTTCTACCAACCAAGCAGCACTTGGACTGCACTGTTATGGTGAGTGGCCTCTATGTCCTGTTTGAGTCGTATTTATGTGGTTTTTAAGTCTTTTATTTTAATGCATTACTTGGAACTGAAGAAATTAACTCCAGATTTCATTTGACATTAACAGCTGTCATTGATGTGCCAGTGTTACACACATGATCAGTATGATATATATTGGATATATTGAGGGTAATTCAACTGGAAAAGCTTCTGAAACTACAATTTTGAAATACAACTAAACTCTGTATGAGGTCTGACAGGTTGCCTGATACCCAATAATTAACTAAATGCACTTACTGCAAATCCTTAATCCTGTATGAATGAGCCCAAAGCTCACGTGTACTCTTATTTTATTATTCTTATGTGTGTTAGGTGAGATCCAGAGGCCACGAGGTGTTGGACAGTGTGTTGAAGCAGCTCGGCGTCAGTGAGCTCCAAGTCTTGGGTCTGGCTGTCCTCAGAGGTCAGTTGCTGTCTGTGCGGGAGTCAAGAGAAAATGTTTTGACTTCATTTACTGAGAGATGCTGTAGTTTAGGGAGGCTGTGGGTAAATGAACGTACAGCAGCCCTGATCCTGTTTTCTCAGTGAATATTCACTGTGTGTATTTCTGTCCGCAGATAATGAATACCTCTTTCTTGATTTGGAGCAAAAGCTGAGCAAGTACTTTGGTAAAACTTGGAGCAGAGGATCCTTAATGGTGAGATTAAACCTTTTCCCTTAAGATTTACAGACAGTACTGCGTGTAGTGCTGCCCCAGTAAATTGCTGAACTTACAAACCATTATAATTGCTTTAAATCCAAAGAGATGTTCTGTACAAACTACTCTTTGTTCCATTAATGTTCAGGGAAATATGATGTCTGTTTGTTCCTTTAAATATTAACCAGACTGTCAAAGTGAGCAACATTTCTTTTTGACTCTGTTGAAATATTTATTCTACCTTTACATATATTCCCAGGTGCCATTCATCCTGTTTCTGAGAGTGCAGTATTATGTAGAGAGTGGGCGGCTGATATTGTAAGTTAACGTCATCTATGTATGGAAACTAATTTCTACCAATGTGATGAAAAACAAAGATCCTGTAAGTCATAATGAAACATTTCCTCAAAATAAGGACTTCGTATCTCAAAGTAATTAATAACTCTTTTTTTTCTCAGAATAATGGGTTTGTATGTTAATATAATATCTCGAAATAAGGCTTTACTTATCTCAAATTAATGACTTAATATCTTAAAATAATGACTTAGAATCAGGAAATAATGAGAGACCTCAAAATAATGACTTAGTGTCTCAAAAATAATGAGAAACCTTCTCAAAATGAGTTTGTATCTTAAAATAATGACTTAATATCTCGAAATGACTGAATATCTCAAAATAATGAGAAACTTTCTTAAAATAATGACTTAATAAATTAACATAATGAATTTGAATCAGAAAATAATGAGACTTTCTCAAAATGAGTTTGTATCTCAAAATAATAAGATTTTTTTTCTCAGAATAATGAGCTAGTATGACAAAATAATAAGTTTATATCATAATATAACGATTTAATATCTTGAAATGACAAAAAAATCTCAAAATAATGACTTGCTTATCTTAAATTAATGAGTTAGCATCTCAAAATAATGAGAAATTTTCTTAAAATAATGTCTTAGAATCAGGAAATAACAAGAGACCTCAAAATACTGACTTAGTTTCTCAAAATAATTAATGACTTTCTCAAAACAATGACTAAACATATTTAGATAATGACTTAATATCAGAAAATAATGATAAACTTCCTTTAAAATAACAAGTTTGTATCTTAATACAATGACTTCTCGAATCTCAAAATAATGACTTACTTATCTCATATTAAAGAGTTAGTATCTCAACGTGATGAATAAACCTCTCAAAATAATGACGTAATATCTTAAAATAATGACTTAGAATCAGAAAATAATGAGAAACTTTCTCAAAATGAGTTTGTATCTTGATATAATGACTTAATATCTCAAAAATAAAGACTTACTTATTTCAAATTGATGAGTTAGTTATCTCAAAATAATGACTTAGTGTCTCAGATTATTTCAGAAACAAAACAGAGTTATTATTATTTGAGAAAGTTTCTCATTTAAGACAGAAATTTGAGACTTCTTAAATATTTTCTATGGACACAGATCCTCTGTGATTTTCTGTCCTCTGGTTGTTTCAGCAGCAGCAGAGTGCAGCAGCTCTACTACGCTGAGCTGAGGCAGACGGTGCTGCGCTCACAGAGCCGCCATCAGGAAGCTTTGTTCTTCCAGCTGGCAGCTTCTGCTCTACAGGCTGAAGTCGGAGATCTGCAGCCAAGAGCAGAGGGGCATGATGAAGAGGAGGGAGAAGAGAGAGGACAGAGGAGAAAACACAGACATTACTTTCTCCCCGAGGATTACTTCCCCTCTTGGGTAGTGTGACCATTTGGAGCTGATCTTAACCTTACATTTATATGTGTGTGTTTATAACATGAGTTATGTCCTCAGCTGATAAAGCGTCGTGGGCGAGACTTCATGCTCCAGCACTGCCCGGTGTTACACACTGAGCTGAGAGGTGTGACGCGCAGTCAGGCTGTCCTACAGTTTATAAGAGAGGCCGTCAGCCTGCAGGATGGACCAGTCACCTTCTACAGGATGAGACAGGTCGGACTGCACAGACATAACCAAAGATAACCATCAGAATACTGTAACCATGGGGGTAGATTTCAGAGGGAGACACAGGGGACACCTCAATATTTAAAACGTGTGCATTTAAGCCTCATCCCCATAAAAACATGAAAGGCACAGAGGACGTTTTCTTGAAAAAATTAAATATATTTACACCATAAATCAATGCAGAAAATGTACAAATTGGTGCACAAATATTCACTATGATGCAAGAAATCAAGTGTTTGACAGGTACGTGGTGGAAGACCCCCTAACTCCCGTTTCATGTATCCCCTCATATCGAAATGAAACCTACATCCTTTACTGTCACTGTCATGGTGTGCACAGTCAGAAAATCTGAAAGTTGTGAGGCTGTTTAGAATATTAAACTGAGGAAGCATAACAACATCTGCTACCTGAGCTCATGTTTTATATTTCAAACTCTCCTTCTTCGTCTGTTATTTTATGAGCAGGAGAAAAGAGAGGTGAGAAGTTCAATCCTTCTGGGTGTGACGCTGAGAGGAGTCCATGTCTATCAGGTGGGTCCTCCACAGTGACAGATACATACAGTTTGGGAATTTATTTTTGCATATATACATTCATTCTTGAGAGATTTGGCCTTGAATGAATGAATGACTTGATTTTGAGAAAAAAACAAAACAAACCAAAGCAAACAAAACAAGGAGTAGGAAGAAGTGTATGCGTATATAATTGTACCCCCTTCTGAGTATTCATGTCTCATTTTAAAAGGAAATTGTTAACAACTATCCCAAACTTATCTACAACCATTAATATAGATAAATAAACAATGGTCTTAGATATTAACATATACAAAGCCCATCTCAATCAACCCATCAGCATCACCCCTCTTTGCCTGCATACCTCCTAAATAATCTGTCTGTACATCTTTTTAAAGTGCTCTATAGTTGTGCTTCCCTTTAACTCCTCATCTAACCTGTTACATAAATCCACCCCACACACTCAAATACACAGACTTATCGAGGTTGTATGAAGACAATGGTTTATTTAGACCTATTTCCTCTTGAATAATATCCCCCCTCCGTCACAAAACAATTTTTGAATATTGCTCAGAAGAAGATTATTTAACCAAGTCCCTGAATTCCAATGCATGTGACTTTAAAAACAATGTGTTTGTGTGCTCCCTATATCCAACATTATGTGTAATATACATAAATTCCCCAGACCTCCACACAGCAATTAAGATGCAGTAGATTATATAGTGATTTATGGTCCAGTATGTGTCTTGATTTTCCTGCTCCTTGCCAGCTTTGATTTAAAGTAACTTATTTGGGGTTTCCAGCTGATTTCATGATCAAGTATCACTCCCAGAAATCGATTTTCATACACTTTTTCTACATCAACTTAGGTATTACTTACTTACGTATCAATTTTTCCGATTTTCCAAATGACATCATTTTGGTCTTTTTCAAACCATCTTTTTAGTTTATTCATTTCTGTTGTGATCTCCATCAAAAGCAGCTGTACATACTCTCTGGAGCGTGAAATAGTGGTGTCATCCGCAAATAATACAAATTTTAATGTTTTTGAAACTCTACATAAGTCGTTATAATAGAAACAATTTAGGTCCCAATACTGACCCCTGGGGTACACCACAAGTAATGTTACGACATGATGATTTCTATTATTTCATTTTCATCTACAATCAGTTTACTCCTTTGCATGTATCAGAGGTCCAGTGTGTAAGATTTAGAAGGATATATTCGCAGAAATGGAATATAATAGAGGTTACTTCGTATGTTTTCTTTAGTGTAGTGGCTCTAGACAGCGCTATTTGCATTTTCGCATCTGCTACCATAGTTCGCAGCCTCTCCATAACATTTCAGCTTCAGAAAAACACCAGTTTAAATCACCTGGTCTGGGGGCGTCGGTGGCTTAGTGGTGGAGCAGCCGCCCCATGTACAAGGCTGTTGCCGCAGCGGCCCGGGTTTGACTCCAGCCTGTGGCTTTTGCTGCATGTCACTCCCTCTCTCTCTCCCCCTTTCACACTTGTCTGTCCTATCCATTAAAGGCTAAAAATGCCCAGAAAAATAACTTTAAATCACCTGGTCTGTTTGTTTTGGAGAGGAAGCGACCTCTGCAGACAATTAGGCTCCTACAAACCTCCTACACAAAGAACACTGAAAGTATTTTAAGACGTTTCAGCTGGTTGTAATCTGCAATCCTCACCACTAGATGGTACTATATCCCCTTAAATCTGACACATTAACCTATAAACAATGAAAACTTTTCTTAAGGAGGTGGAGGGGAAGCAGTGCCTGTTGTATGATTTTTCCTGGAGCGACATCGAGCGCCTCACCTTCCAGGTTGGTTCCAAAGACCACACACACCTAAGCATACATATATTCACATACGGTATTGGACTGTAAAGCACTGTATGTCTCTTTCTTCTCCAGGGCAGCAGGTTTGAAATCACCGCAGTGGGCTCTCTGTGCCTCTCTAAGCTGGTGTACTACACTCCGTCAGCCTTCCACGCCAAACACGTCCTGAGGCACCTCACTGACAGTCACCGGCTCCACATCAGCACCAGAGTTGCAGTCAGCTACATCCAACAGCTGGAGGACATGCAGGGTCAGACATCTGAAAAGAAATCCATTGTTTAATAATTTCACTTCAAAGTCATTACAACTGAGCCAAAGCATTTTGAAAACAGTATCATAAAAGACTAATATTATGGGATGTTTAAACCAGTTTCGTATGTAAAAACAGTCCTGATTGTCTCTCTTCAGCCAGTCACTCCTACAGAGAGGCCTACATCTGTGACACAACACGCCTAGCACACAGACTCTGGAGCAACAGCCTCACGTCCTCCATGTCTGACTGCAGTGTTGCAGTCGAAACAGCAGCAGCCTGGTCCAAAGAGGAGGAGGAGGAGGAGGAAGAGGAGGTCACAGGTCAGCTGAAAGGAACAAACATGTCCCAAGATGTTGCAGCTCTCCGTCAGCTGTCATTCTGTGCCTCCCATCTTTGATTTGATTAGACTGTTTGCCAGAAAAAAAACCTTAAAGTTGTCTTGCATCCCAGGACGTCAAGACAACACACTGAGCATCTCTGTGTTTATGTCACAGCAGAGTTTGAGCTTTGTGTGGACGAACCCGAAGAGTTATTTGTCGACGACCCAGCCGAGGTGTCGCGGCTGTCTGAGCTGTCTGTCGATGGACCTTTGATGTTACCCTCCTCTTACTGGGCAGGTTAGTCCAAAATAAAAGAGTACAAAATCATATCTAGAATGAGCTTCATCGTGTGTTTATCACTTTATAATTATCTGTGCTCTTTCGCTATCAGCTGTCGCCATGGAAATGAAACAGGTGAGCGAAGTGCAGATCTCTCTGATTGAACATTTCCAGTGTGGCCCTGACTTCAAAGGTGTCAGTGTGGTCTGTGATGTTTGTGCAGGTTCTGAGGAGGAGGGCTGATGAAGAGGTTTCTGTGGACTGATGTACAGCCAGAGGCGAGAGGGAGTCATCACAGGCTCAGGACATGAACCATAATGTTACAGCTTTCATACATCATAGACATGATAGATCATGTCCCTAAATTATGCTTATAATTACTGAACATCCAGTGCATCATGAGGTCAAACGTGCCTTTAACACAGTGTGTGTTACTAATAATAACATAATGATTATTTCAGCAGAGAAAATAATGAGCAATAAATGAATAAAATCTGGTAAGCAGTTTCTTTCTCTTTAGTTTATCCTGCACATTATTAGTTTAACTTTATCCTCATTAAGATGGACATTTGTTTAATCTGAAGTTCTAATTTTGTGTTTTCTTTCAGATTCAACCCATGTGTGTTTGCTCCCCTCTTTTTGTGTAACTACAAGTTTTTCAATTTGAAAATAAATTAAAGATTTTAAGGTGTTAATACTTATCTGCCTCTTTGATGTGTCTCTTATGTTTGCGTGTTGTTTAAAAACGAATTCAAAGACAGGAAAAAAATTGGCATTTATGACAAAATTTAACCTACTTATATGGAATTTGCCAAACAATGTAGAAAAGATTTATTATTTATTATAATTGATTACTTTTACCCTCAAAATTTTGGGGGTGTAAACTAAATGTGCTCTGAAAACAAAGGATCAATACAAAAAACAATGAATCTGGTGAAACCACAACTTGTGCAATATACAGTTACAGACCAAATATTTTCTGTTATTTATTTAATTTTTATTAAGCCTATTATTGCACCAGATCAACAAACAGACATTAATCAGTGGCTAGAAAGGTGCATTATTATGCACAAAAACATTATTGTAAATAACATATGTAAATAAGCAATAAAAAAATATATAGTACAATGTGTGCAATATTTACAGTTCCAGACCAAATATTTTCCTTATTTATTTATTAAGTTTTAGTAAGCCTATTATTGAACCTGATCAAGAAACATACAGACATTAATCAGCAGCTAGAAAGATGATTATTGTGCATAAAAACACCATTGAAAATTATATATGTAAAAGAGCAAATAGTTATCACAACTTGCACAATAAATACAGCTCCAGACAAAATATTTTCTGTTTGTTTATTTATTTATCTAGTTAGTTTAGTTTAGTTATTTAAGAAGGGGCACTGCAAACTAATAAATGTAAATTTAAAAAAAAAAAAAAATCATTTATTTATATTAAGCCTAATATTGAACCTGATCAACAAACATACAGTCATAAATAAGCGGCTATAGACAGGTGCATTACTGTGCATAAACACACTATTGTAAATTACATAATAGATGTAAATAAGCAATGAAAATAAAATATATTTAAAGCGTGAAAGTCCACTCTTAACATGGAAACAACAGTGTGGCCGTTTTCTCTCTTCCTTTTTTAATTTTTTTATTATTATTTATTATTATTTTTAAGAGTTTGAATATAGCTAAATATTTTTTAAAATTTTTTAATTTTGTTATTCTATTTTTTACATTTAATTTTATGTGTTTATGATTTGCCAAAAATTATAAAAAAGCTAAATCTGAGTCATCTTTCCTTTTATAAAAAAAAATTATGTTTGTGTGCTGATCATCAAACATCAGTCATACGTCATCCTGATGTCAGCCAATCAGCGCTTCAGGCTGCGACCCAAACACGGAAGCAGCTCAAACGCCTGCGAAAGCAAAAGTTCAGTCCTCTCTGATGTTGTCGCATAAATGCGGTTAAAACGTTATTATATATGCAAGCGGTTAAAAACACAGCACCGTTAGGTCACAGTGTTTTCTGAGGATGGCTTTCAGTTTGTTTCGCGTTGCCGTGCCGCTTTGTTTGGCGGTTTTATCAGTTGCCGTCGCCATCATTTGGCAAAATCAGGGTAAGTGTCCTCAGTGTGATGAAGGTGGGTGTGTGAAATGAAGAGAAGGGGTGCTGTAAGTGTAGTCTGATGGAGCAGCTGTGTGCAGTTGGCAGTAGCTGAGCCAGCTAACGGTGTAATGTTGGCTAACAGCGCCCCCACCTGGCTCATGGGCCTCTTATGTTCCTTGTGTAACACCGACTCCTCTCCACAGCGATGCCGCGTCCTCTGCCCGCCGCCCTCGGTGTGGTCTCTCTGGCCGGGATGGCGCTGCTCTGGAGGGACATGAGCTCCAAGATGAGAGGTGAGAAGCGGACCCTGAGCAGTCTGCTCAGTCAGTATCTGGCCGTGAAAGGTGTGGGCTGGCTGGGCAGGCGGCAGAGGAGGAAACTTGAAGCCGATACTCTGAATGTGAAGCAGGTCCAGGAGGAGACGCTGCTGAAGCGCCTGAGTAAAAACGCAAAAACATGTTATGGAAGACAGTACGACTTCAACTCCATTAAAGGTAAGGAAACAATAAGGTGGTATTAGTGAGAGGGGTTTGACGTGGTGTTCGTGAGTTTAAGCGTGAGTCAAACTCCTGCAGGACAACAAACTGCACGTGTTGTAATACCTCCTCTGTCCTCTGACTGCCTGTGATGTAATCTTATGTGTGTGTGTGTGTGTGTGTGTGTGTGTGTGTGTGTGTGTATAGATGGCCACAACCTATAGCAGGGATACTCAAGTTGCCTTGCCCTTTTGCAAAATCACAGGTGGCCAGGGGACAGTGGCAAAAGCCCTGCACAAGTCAGGTGTATGCAGGGGCTGTTTTAGGATTTTAGGACACTTGGGGCTCAGCCTGGACCTCTGTTTGGGGTCCGAGGGGGTCCTCCCCTTGATTAATCAAGCTCTATTTTGGTGCATTTTATGCACATTGGCACCTGATTTACATTAAAAGTGCAAAAAAAACCACATTGTAAATCATTTCATTGTGAATTTTGAAAATGGTTGGGGGGCCACCCAGCACCCTGTCACGGGTCAGATTTGGCCCACGGGCCGCTAGTTGAGAATCAGTGGCCTATAGGTTGCACAGTCAGTATGACAGCAGGGCCGTAACCAGGATTTAAACTTAAAATGTGAAAGCACAGCCTCACCCCTTTAGAACCTGAACATTATTGTATTTTCTTCCTCTTCACATTATCTATATTCATTTAACCCTTACATAACAGGCAAAAAGGTCGTTAAAGGGATAGTTCCGTTTTTTTGAAGTGGGGTTGTATAGCGTACCTAAATGTATACTGGATTTCTGACTCGCAAAGTCAGAGGAACCTCATCAACGCCAAATGCAAATTCTATGATGGCTCTCTCAATATGGGTATGATGTCATTCCCAGCTCTGACCTCTGACTTCCAAGGTAAATGAAACGTAGCATAATCTGTCGTCAGTGTATCACATACACAGTAGGTTTTGACACAGACAGATGGACCCCCAGTAGATTTTGACACAGACCGACGGACCCCCAGTAGATTTTGACACAGACGGACGGACCCACAGTAGGTTTCGACACAGACAGACGGACCCCCAGTAGGTTTCGACACAGACAGACGGACCCCCAGTAGGTTTCGACACAGACGGACGGACCCACAGTAGGTTTCGACACAGACAGACCCACAGTAGGTTTCAACACAGATGGACGGACCCCTAGTAGGTTTCGACACAGACGGACGGACCCCCAGTAGGTTTTGACACAGACAGACGGACCCACAGTAGGTTTCGACACAGACGGACGGACCCCCAGTAGGTTTCAACACAGACGGAAGGACCCACAGTAGGTTTCGACGCAGACGGACGGACCCACAGTAGGTTTCGACGCAGACGGACGGACCCCCAGTAGGTTTCGACACAGACGGACAGACCCCCAGTAGGTTTCGACACAGACGGACGGACCCCCAGTAGCTTTTGACACAGACGGATGGACCTCCAGTAGGTTTTGACACAGACACGGATACACATATGGATAGAAAAACAGTGGATAAGGGTAAAAAACACACTACAAAGACAGAGCTACATGAAAGGCTGCCACTTGCATTGGCGCCATCTTGTTAATTTATTAGAGGCATAAAGCGCAGGACAATCTGGAAAAGGGTACTGATAATAATTGATAATAATTAACCAATTATCAATGTAAATGGCGATTAATCTTCTGTCTGTCCAGATTTAAGTACCTCCGATAAATATAAAGTCCCTCTAAATTAATGTTCTTTGTTTGCTAAAAACAGTTAAATTTAAGACTAGTGACAACACTACTACCTTTAAAACATTCACCATGTGTATTTGATTCATAATTATAAAATAAGTGTAAACCTCTTAGATTGTTAAAGCTCCCAAATTTCCTGAGACAAAAACAAATCCATATCTCAGTGTCCTGAATGGTTGCTTTGGCTATGAATGACAGTATTACTGCAGAGAGGGATGAATCACTAAAATACTCTGAAGGGGGCTTTAGGGAACAGTTAGTGTAATTAAAAAATTAAATGACTTGTAAAAACAGATTTGACTGATGAACAGAAAACTTTAAAACTGGTTGTTATTTTTCAGACAGCGGCAGCTTCCGGGCGCGTCACCCCATCACCACATATGAGCACTATCGTGAGCTCATCAGTCGCATCGCGGCAGGAGAGGAAAAGGTGATCATTGCTGAGAAGCCGCTGATCCTGGCCATGACCTCTGGGACCTCAGGAACCAGCGCCATGCTGCTCAGCACCAAGGACACCAACACTGAGTTCTTCCTGCAGGTGAGGCTTCATGATGATGATGATGTTGATGATGATGTGTTGGCCCAGCTGCTGGCTCCACACAGTGTTACTGTTTCCACCAGGGAGTGACCGTGTGTTTGGATGCCATGGGAAGAGCATTTCCTGAGACCGACAGCCTCCAGCGCACCACTAAGTTCTTCTACTCGCCTACTTTTCGCCAGTCTGAGGCCGGGATTCCCATCGGACCAAACTCCTCCACACCAGCCTCCTCACGCCACATGCTCAACCTCTACACCACCCCAGCACCCGCCTTTGAGGTACACTTAAGAGTTTCACGTCTTAAATCTTGTTATTTCCGCCAAGGAGGTTATATTTTGTTTTTATTTTTCCCAGTGCAGTCTTTATTTAATTTCATTAAGAAATATTTCTACATTGAATTCTTTCTCTCATTTCACCTTGATATATTTAGTTGAATGTTAATCATTCATATTCAGTCCTTGATATAATGCCAAAATTATTCCTATGTAACTTTCCTGATATGCTTTAATTATGATTAAGATAACACAATTCACCTCCTTGGAAGAATCTGATTTGATTTCCCTTTTGTAGTAGTCCCTTAATTGAAAGTATCTATAAAATTCACGTGAAGGAGGTTATATCTTCAGTTCGTCTTTTTTTGTCAGCAGGATTACAGAAAGACTACTGGCCTGATTTCATAAAACTTGGTGAAAGGTTGAAGCATGTGTCAAGAAAGAACCCATTAAATTTTGAGTGGATCTATATTACAGGGTGGATACACAAATTATTTTTTAACATTTTGAGATAGGGCATTTGGTCTTGGTGGAGTTCTGTGCTCTTCCAGTGTCACTCTAGTTTTACTTTTTTTTGCTACATAAAGTGTAGATGGCATGAAATAAATAACTTTGATTAAAACTACTAACCATAAAACATATGGCTGTAATCTTTAAATTGACAAATGTGAAATTATAGATTTTTAACAGGACTAATCAATTGCTTAATGGTCTTACATTGAATTCTACGTTAAAATAAAATATACATTTTATTGCTAAATATAGAATTTGGGCAACGTTCTCCTTTTTTTGCAGTAAAACTTAACAAAACAAATTTAATGTAAAAACAAGTGAAAAAAACATAAAAAGCCATAGCAACGGTTGTCAAACACAAATAACAGTAAAAACCTTTAGTTATAACAGTGTTATTCATGCTCTTGAGTGTTAATTATATTGAATTCTATGTAAAACTAAACTAAAATAAAATACACATTTTATTGCTGATTGTTAAATTTGGGCAACTTTCTTATTTTTTTGCAGTAAAATTTTAAATTCAATGTAAAAACAAGTGTAAAAAATGGTCTTACATTGAATTCTACGTTAAAATAAAATACACATTTTATTGCTAAATATAGAATTTGTGCAACGTTCTCCTTTTTTTGCAGTAAAACTTAACAAAACAAATTTAATGTAAAAACAAGTGAAAAAAACATAAAAAGCCATAGCAACGGTTGCCAAACACAAATAACAGTAAAAACCTTTAGTTATAACAGTGTTATTCATGCTCTTGAGTGTTAATTGAATTGGATTCTATGTAAAAAATAAAATAAAATAAAATACACATTTTATTGCTGATTGTTAAATTTGGGCAACTATCTTATTTTTTTGCAGTAAAATTTTAAATTCAATGTAAAAACAAGTGTAAAAAAAAAGTTAAAAGTCACAGCAACAGTTGCCAAACACAAATGACAGTAAAAACCTTTAGTTAGTCTACAGATTATTTTGAAATTACAGATATTTATTGTAGTAATTCTGCATTTTTACTTTACAGCTGTTGTAGAATAAAAAAATCTCATTGTAAAACATCTCTAGAATATTAACAAATGTATAAATCTGCACTAAAAATGGAAATATAGCAGAAAAACCATAAAATAACCTATTGTATATGAAGACGTGTTATGTCTTTTGTATTTTTGATTTGAATTTCATGCAGAGTTTGTTTATTATTTTACATTTTAATGGATTGTACCGTTCTCTGTCCTTTCTGTCAGGTCCCTAGTGAGAAGGACACCCTCTACCTGCACCTGCTGTTTGCTCTCAAAGACCCCAGTGTGGGAACGCTGGAGTCCAACTTTGCGTCCACAGTTTTCTATGCTTTCAGTGCTTTACAGGTACAGCACGGCTCATGTCGTGATTTATTATACAAATAATGGTTGTGTGTCATGTAAATACACGCTCTGCATTTATTTTACTCCTTTAATGCATCATGCTCGTCTCTGTTTATGTCATTAGAGGAGCAGGAAAATCTGTCTTAATTCCAAGAAGTTGTCCGATATATTGAAGGGACAGAATTTCATCTAACAGTAGCACTGTATTTTTGATTTGATGGAAACGTTCTTTACTGCTGTATCCTCTCACGGACGCCTGGTTTGAGTCCCCCTGGAACATTTTCTCGTTAAGTGGGATGAAGTCTTGAGTCAGGTGTCAGGCTCCCAGCGACTGAAAGAAAAGCTCAGGTAATTTGTTAGATGGAGAAAGGATTAGAAAAGTAATTTCTTTCCAATCTCCTCTCCATCCCACAGGATCGCTGGCAGGAGCTCGTGGAGGACATTGAACAAGGGAAGGTCAGCAGCGCTCTGGCTCTGGAGCCCAAAGTGAGGTCCAGACTCGAGGCTCTGATTAAGCCGGACCCAGAGAGGGCCGCTCAGCTCCGGGCCCACTTCCAGGACGGCTTCCGTGGGATTGCCAAGCGTGTGTGGCCTCACCTTCACCTGGTGCTGGCAGTGGACTCAGGCTCCAATCAGATCTATGGGGAAATGTTGAGGGAGAACTACTGCCAGGGAGTGCCTTTCTATTCGCCTTTCTACGCTGCGACTGAAGGTAGGAACCTGACCACAGACACCTCTGTGGGAACATCTGCTCTCAAAGTTTTGGTGGGGAGTGGCCTGTTATGTTTCCAAGTAAGACACATATCTACGGTCAGTAGTGTAGTATAGAGTAGTGCAGGAATAAGTCCTTAAACGCAGAAATCAGTTAGCATTTTTGCGCTACAATTTTCTCACCTTAAAGTCAGTGGATTTTTATGAGATGCCTGTATTAAGGTTTCTGGTTAACACAAGCAAAAGACACCTTCATGTTTTGTTCCAAGAAATAAAATACATCAGTAAATATCCCACTTGTGAATTTTAAAGCTTTTATGTGTCTTTAAAAAAAGGCGGTTGCCAACAAGTGGCTACATGAGACTACAGAAAGTCATCACGCCAAATACAGCTCGACAGCCTCGTTCTGGTGGTGACAGCGAGGTCATGTTACCATGGTGTAGTTCCTTTTATGGGCTAACGTTAGCATTTTACTTCTGGCGACTGCATTTAGGCTGCACAACTCAAAAACTGATCATTGTGAAGATTATTGTGCTGAACAAACATGCAAGTATCAGAAATGTTTATTTGGCACAGAGCTTATTTTGTGCAACAAGCCAAAATCCAATGGAAAATTCCCATTGGATTTTTGACAAAGGAACCAGGGCAGCACTAACTTTTGGTTTGGCCTTCAAAAAAAAAACTGTTAACACTTTACTTTAAGGTATCTACATCAGGGTGACATGATACTGTCATAACTATGACATGACACTATCATGAACTTGTCATAAACATTATTTACATGTCATAAACGTTTATGACTGCTGTTATTAAGTGTCATTTGGTCTTTGTAATGACAAGTTGACACTGTTTGGGTTATCTTGATTAGGGTTGGTTCGGTACTCCGTCTTGGACCGGGTTTTTTTTTTTTTTTTTGAGACCAACCGGGCCGCATACTCGCCGCGGAGGTCCGCCTGGGAAGTGGATGTCCACAAGCCCTGTGCACGCAAAGCACGACCGTGCAGACTCTGCTCCGCACACCAGTGTCACACAAAAGACTGTTCGTCATGTATTTTTCACATCGCAGGGATTTTTCACAGACATTTTTACACGGAGTCCGCTCCACTTATAGTAAGCCCGAGTTTGTTTGGAGTTTGTTTAGTAGTGACAGGGAGTTGATAATGGCGGACAATTTAGTCTCGAGGAAATCAAAGAATGCACCACTATGGCAACACTTTGGCTTTGAGCCAGACGAAGGAGGCAACCCTTGTTTGCACTGATTGAGTAAGCTGCAAAATTTATTTGTAAGGAATAAAAGAAACAACTCATTACTGTCACTCTGTTGTCCTAAGATCATTTTTTATTTTAAATGAGTCAATTGCGCCCCCAAGTGGCGAAAAATCCGGTATTACCGACTTGATGGTTTTTTGTTTTTTTTTTTGGTTTTTTTTTTTTTTTTTTTTACAAAAACTGGACCTTTTTTTTTTTTTTCCCCTCATACCAACCCAACCCTAATCTTGATTATGACAACTTGACATTGATCAAAGTGACATTACCAGAAGTTGTCTTTGTCGTGACAAGTTGACATTAAATTTGTTTGGGATGTCCTGGGATGTCCTTATAATGACAAATTGACATAAAGACATCTTCTGGTAATGTCATCGTGGTTAATGTCAAGTTGTCATAATAAGGACATCCCAAACAAATGTAACGTCAACTTGTCATGACAAAGACAACTTCTGGTAATGTCACTTTGATTAATGTCAAGTTGTCATAATCAAGACAACCCAAACAATGTCAACTTGTCATTACAAAAACTGAATGACACTTAATAACAGCAATCATAAACGTTTATGACACATTCATAATGTTTATGGCAAGTTCATGATAGTGTCATGTCATAGTTATGACAGTATCATGTCACCCAGATGTAGATACCTTCAAATAAAGTGTTACCAAAAACTTCATCAAAGCAGCACTATATAGTTTTTGCATATCAGTGCGCTGCCCAGATGGAGGGCAGGCAACTGGAGGCAAACAATACCAACACAACAACAGAAACGCCTATGTTAAGTGTAAAAAGTTTCTTTTTTCCAGACAGTGAGTTTTTAAGGAGATGTAGTTAATCTATTTTAAGTAGACAAAATGAACCTAATTACACTAGAAACGCCTATGATTTGTGCTGGGTATGGCTGTTCCAATTAGGAATGGGTCACGATTTTCGAATTTCGAATTGTCATTTTATTTTTGAAAAATTGATTTTTTAATGCGACTATTACTGTTTGCCGTCTTATTTCCCCCCCTTTATTTGACATGCAATTCAGCTCCTAACCGCATGAGGACAGTCTAGGATTGCCGGTGTGAGATGGGCTACCAGCTAGTTTGATGCTCTTCTACAAACAGGAGAAACATGCAGAGACTACTACTCTGCGAGGAATGTCCGCAGTCATTCGGGCTTTCATAGTCAAGCGCACTTCCGCGTTGTAGTTTCCTGTAAAAATGTCCGTGTAAAATCCCCGCGATGTGAAAAATACATGCCGAGCAGTCACCGGTGTGCGCGCACAGGGCTTGCGGACGGACCTCTGCGGAGTCTGTTCCGCCCGAGTATGTTCAGGCCTTTAAAGATGAATGGATCTCTGTGTGCGATTATTTGAAAAATTGTCGAATAGTTGCCACGATTTTCGAATAGTGTTTTTGCATGTGTTACCCATCCCTAGTTCCAATTGAGCAGATAAGGTAAAAACAAGGCCAGTTTAAGTCCTAGGAATAGTAGAAGAAAAAAAAAATTACTGAGAAACAACGGCAAGATGTTGATCAAAAACCTTCGCCTTCAGTCTGGAGGAGCAGAGTCAACTAATGTCAAACATAAACGTTAAGGCTTCGTATTAAAAATGCCTCAAGTTGGATGCAGCTACAATGTGCTGTGACAACTTCTCTGGGTTTTTAGCCATGACAAAGATTTTTAATAGTGTTTTACCAGACCTCTGGGAATGGATGACATAAGTGGTAGAAGGTAGGCTAATACTTCAATGCTACCTAGTAACATCTAGCTGTGCATCCGGATACAGAGATGAAATATAAAAGACAGTTGCACATTCATTCTCCCGGCCAAAAACAAGATGGCAGTCGTTTCAGTCATGGACCAAACCACACACAAAATACCTCTAGACTCTTGTACGCTTTCATCTGCCCGCCGTGTAACATTAGTAACGTTAGGAGTATTGGAGGACGAGGTAATTTGTATTGACGATCGTGTCCACAGCGGTCAAGTCGCGGGAAAATCACATTTCCTCGTTTTGTATGGATCACATCCTACATGAGTTTCAATCTTCTGATGATGCCTGCTGCTTGCAGATTCATCCGAACCCTTTATGTAGTCACTTTCCTCTATTTCTAGTCACATTGCAAACAAGCTATTCACTCTAATGGTATGTATGCAGGTTTAATAGGGGTGAACCTTTGGCCCCAGGAGCCAAACAGACGCTATCTGCTGTGTCCTCGTTCGATGTTCTGCGAGTTCCTGCCGGAGAGCAGCCTGGAGGAGGAGACGCCTCAAACGGTGCTGATGGAGGAGGTGAAGGAGGGACAAAACTATGAGCTCGTTATCACAAACGCTTCAGGACTCTTCAGGTATGATGGCATATACAACAAAGATTGTTTTGCTCCTGCAGGATTTGCTGGTTGAATGTTTTCAGGGAGTAAATACCTGAAATACAGGCCAGTTTTAGGTCTATATTTTGTGGGTTCGATTAACTGCCCATTTGTAAAATTATAGGCTACAAAAGTGAGATATCATAGAAGAGTAATTGCTTTGTGTCGCTGGTGTTGTGATGTGGTTTCACTTGACTGCACTCTATTAGAATGGAATCTCAAGTCCAATGGTGCTTTGCAATACCAAGATCTGTGCTCAGACTCCTCGAAAGACAATCTGACGTGCAATTTAAAGATGCTCAGAACGGTACAATCTGCACAAGGTTTAATTCCAGGTATTTCACAAACATTATTGGGCTTGGACAGTTGCATGAATCACGCTGAATTTTGCTGTTACAGATATCGCATCGGAGACATTGTGAAAGTAGTTGGGTTCCACAACCAGTGTCCCATCGTTGAGTTTCAGTACAGGTACGTTTTGACACAGTGGTTCCATGCACGTTTGTTCACATATTGCATATCATGTAATGTCCTCTATGCCTGCCCATGTAGAGCTTTTGAAATGCACTCCTTGCTTCCCTGTGTCTTCTGTCAGACGGGGTCAGATGTTGAGCGTCCGAGGGGAGAAAGTGTCTGAGGCTTTGTTCCTCGCCGCTCTGAAGAAAGCTGTTGCTCAGTGGCCGGGAGCTCAGCTGGTCGACTACTGCTGCGCTGAGAGTGGTATCATGGGTAAGATGTCTGGCTTATACCATAGACTGTGTGAAAGAAATGGAGCCTTAAACCTGCATTCTCTCTAATGGCCAGCAGGGGGCGACTCCACTGGTGGTAAAAAGAAGTCTGGGAGAACATGACCCAACTCCTCACTTGATTTATCACCTCAGTAAACAATTTCCTTATGAGTTTATGAACTCAATCACTAGTTTCAAGTCCTCTTTAATACAAAATGATGTTTATTTTGTAAATTATCATCTTATTTAGAGTAAAATAGATGACATGGCTACCTTGTGATTGACGCCTCACAGGGACCTGTCAATCAGGACAGAGGAGTAGCAATCATAGACAGTATTAAAATGATGGAATAGCTACTGTGATGTCACCCACTGGTTTGTAAACACCCACTTTGAAGCCTCGAGTTTGGCGTTTTGGCCGTTGCCATCTTGGATTTTTGGAGCCAGAAGTGACCATATTTGGACATAAGGGTGGAGCTAACCTTAACACTAGCTGCTACCTTGGTAAGGACAGTGCTTTTACAACTAGGTTTGCAACGGTATGAGATTTTCAAGGTACGATAACCGTCTCTGGAAATATCGTGGTTTCACGGTTTTCTAGAGTTTAATTTATTATCAATCAGAATGACCCTTAAAGGAATTAAAACAGAAGGGTTATTTTTGGTTAAATTGAAGTTTAGTTAATATATTTGAAACTTGAAACCATTTTTCAATTGAAGTATGTGGAAAAAAGTCTCTCTTTTGATAACAACTAAAATAAAGTTGAGACTTTCTGTCCAGTTGCATTTTTTTTTCTTCAGTATCATAGATAAGCAGACAGTGCGATAACCGTCAATTTTGATATCACAGTATACCTTTACTGGGATCATGCTAATGCTAACTTTTCGCTAGCAAAAAACAGGCTTGAAACCATTAAAACAAATGTTACTTATTAGAAACACTGAACATCTGACTTCTTAGAGCAGTGATCCTTAACTTGGCCCGCGAGAAGGTGCTGGTTGGCTCACCGACCATTTTCTAATTCACAACGGAATTTTTTTTCTGTACTTTGAATGTAAGTAAGTAAGTAAGTGCCAGAGTGCTCAAAAAAGCACCAAAATAGAGCTTGTACCCTCCACAGCTCCACCCTCTCATTCAAATGTGGTCACGTCTGGCTCCAAATATCCAAGATAGCGATGTCAAAATGCCAAACTCAAGTCCATGGCTTATACCCCTCGGTCACAGCAAAATTTGGAAGTCTTTTCTGTGTGGTTAGTCAGGTTTGCATTACACTGAGTCTTACTTTACTTTGCCTTGCAGGAGACTCGATAGGCGGCTCTGATCCTCATTACCAGGTCTTCATAGAGCTGAAAGGTGTGAGAAACCTCACAGAGGAACAGCGATACAAGGTGAGACAACCCTAGCAACAGCATATTTTTTCTCTATCCTCAAATTGATCTTTATGTTCTTTCTCTGTGTGACATTTTCTCTCCTTCCTCCCAGCTGGACATTTGTCTCCAGCAGGACTCGGCTGTCTACAAGTCTTTTCGTATCAAAGGCAGCATCGGACCAATGAGGGTGCAGCTGGTGGCGGAGGGTGCGTTTGGAGAGCTCCGCAAGGACATGATGGCTTTCTCAAACACCTCACCCAACACCTTCAAAATGCACCGAGTGCTGCACAGGAAAGAGTATGCTGACTTCCTGTTGGGAAAAACCATCTCCTGAAATGTCTTGTTGTTGTGGAAACAAAGCTTGTGGACTGTGGTGAGCGCTGTCTGAGTGAATTGACTCCAGTTTTTTTTAACATTTGCTCATTAACGAGTTGATTTATTGTGTCTTTGGGAACTCATGAACACAAAAACACATCTTTTCATTTTTGACATTTAAAAATGTTAATTTGATTGATTAATTCCTTCAGCTGTATTTATAATTTTATTAAACTCTAAATATTGCTTAATGAAATGTTTTAAGCCTTGTCTGCCTTCCATGAAAACGGCTTCATAAATCTTTTTATCTTATCTTACCAATTTGTTGCCTTACCATTACTTGGGTGATATTCTACGGGAAAAAAAGGTTTACTTGCATATTAACAGCCATTTATGCAGCTGAAGAAAAGCAAAATATCCAGAAAATTCTCCTCACTAACAGTGCGTGAGCTTGTAAATGCTTGCATCGATGCACATTTTTAACAATATGATCCTTTCAATTGATACCATCTGGTGTTACTGAATGTTGTGGCAGCACCACATCCACATTGTCCCATAAGTGCAGTCACCTGTGAAGATTAAAGCAACATTTGGCAAGAGGTATACCTAAAAATAAATCGCTCCTGTATGCCTAAAACATGAGTGGGGCTGAGATGCAGCAGAGAGAAGCATCCTGCAGTAAACCTTCTGAATTATAAACTATAAGTTGTAATTGCACTATAAAATGGAGGATGTCATTTGCTGTAAGTGACAAATCAAAGTGACCTACACACATCATCAGCAGTTTGCGCTCCATTCAGCAAAATCTGGATACTAAAGCATAGATTGAAGGTAATGATGGCCTAACACCAAACCACTTTTAAGTGATTTACTTACTCATTCCTGCATCCACTTATCTGGAGCCTGGTTGCAGGGGCAGCAAGCCAAGCAAAGCACCCCAGACATCCCTCTCCTCAGCAACACTTTCCAGCTCCTCCTGGGGGACCCCAAGGTGTTTCCAGACCAGACGAGATACGTAATCCCTCCAGTGTGTTCGGGGTCTACCCCGGGGCCTCCTACCAGTGGGACTTGCCTGAAACACCTCCAACAGGAGGCGCCCAGGAGGCATCCTGATCAGATATGCCTGAACCACCTCAACTGACCCCTTTCAACATGAAGGAGCAGCGGCTCTACTCTGTGCTCCCTCTGGATGTCTAAGCTCCTTACCCTATCTCTAAGGCTGAGCCCAGCTATCCAATGGAGGAAGCTCATGTCGCCCGCTTGTATCCGCAATCTCATTCTTTCGGTCACTACCCAGAGCTCATGACCATAGGTGAGGGTTGGGACGTAGATGGACCAGTAAATCAAAAGCTTTGCCTTCTGGCTCAGCTCCCTCTTCACCACGATGGACCGGCATCACTGCAGAAGCTGCACCAAACCGCTGATCCATCTCATGCTCCATTCTACCCTCACTGGTGGACAAGACCCCGAGATACTTGAACTCCCTCGCTTGAGGCAATAAATCTCTCCAAACCTGGAGTGGGCAATTCACCAGTTTCCGGGAACCATGGCCTCAGATTTGGACTTGCTGACAAAGACAAATTTCCAGTGGCTGATTAAAATCATGAGAGTTTTACCTCAGTTCTTGGACACTCCCATGATCTTGATCATTTGATGTATGAGTATGTAGGTACATTTTCTTTTTCACAACAGAGAACGTTACAATAGAATAAAGTTCATTCGGGTTAAAAAAGAGCAAACATTCTGTGGGTCCACAAAGTCAAATAGATCAACTTCAGGCTTTATACTCTATGTCTAAGTCTCTAATTTGAGACTTACTCTTCCATTTTATGGCTTTGAGAGAGAGTAGCTCATGTTCACAAATATTGATTGAACTTTCCTAGGCCATGGAAATAACATAATGGAATTTTTAGTTTAGGTGGTCTCGTAGTCTTACAAATATTGACCCTGCAGGATGCTCAGTCTTTGCAAAATCTTTTAGCGTGACTAAAAACTCACATCGTCTTTAGATGTGAGAGGGTGTCGGTCTTTTCAAAGTCTTCTGGTGTCTTATCGGCATGAATATGCAAATTATAGCTTTAATTAATCACGATACATAATTTCTTGGTGCTGTCATTTTACAATTTTTTGCACTTCTGACATCTGTCTCTAGAAGTGTCGTTTAATTTCAGCCAGATCTCTTTACTAAATTACCATATTCAGATAGTAGCGTTGGCCTCCTGCAGTTTCTGCTCTCTTGGGGTCCAGTGGGCCTTTTTAGACCAGATGAGCTGATTGATGGTAAGATTCATTATAGTGTAGACTAATGATTTCCATGACGGCAGGCAGCAAACACAGGGTTAGGTTGTATTGCCTTCCTGCGTTCACACAACTTCTTTCCTCAGATTGTGCTTGATGCCAGGACTGTGTTGTCACCACTAGGGGGAGATATTCATATATGTAAGACTTGTACAGTGGCTGTTCATGCTGTTTACTACAGGTCTTACTGTGTTGTTGTAAATACAACAGTGGATTACTGCTCTGACTGTTTATCTGATTTACTGGCCTCTTATTATGAGTCAGAAAACATTAAACCACAGACTGTAGGAGTGTAACAGATTTCTTTAGTGTAAATGCAGCAGAAAGGTCATTTATACTGGCAGATCAGAGAGAGAGGAGACTTACAGTACACTTACAGGAGTAATTATATCCATCTTATTGCTAAATTTTATCAACATAATATGCTGAATACTAAACAAGCCCACGTCAGCGATGGCCCCCTTACTCTTGTGTGTTGTTGCATGGCACGCCTCGCTCCCGCAGGTCCCTCTCTGTTCACAAAGTGGGCTAATATTTATAGTAACGTCCCATTTCAGCAGAGATTTGACACTGCTCGCACTTTATTTTGGCTCCATACTGTGATCAGACCAAAACAGGCGTAAAATAAAAATAAGCCCCAGACCAAATGGCTAATTTTCATGAGATAGTGGCTCAAGGCTGAGATGATGTTTTCCTCTTTGTAGATTTAAACAGTTAAACAGTGACGTTAGGTAAAGATGTGAAAATCTGTCATCTTTACATGTTGGTACAAACAGCAGTCAATTAATAAAATCTCCCTCCAGCACCTCTAAAGCCCACTAAGTAACTCACTATATGTCCATTGTTAAATCAGTATAAAACAGAAGTGTAAAAATGATATGTTGTGGTTTTACCAGGTTGCCAGGCAACCAGTAGAAACTGCCCTTGGCCAAGATATTGTCCGGCACATAACCGCTCGTAAAATTGTGAATTGTTCTTTTTGCACAGTTTATTCATGGATCAAACAAACCATATATAACATGTTAAAGTGGTGTTGTGTTGACGCCGCTGTCTCAGTGACAACCACATCACTTTTCGTCAGAGCCTAGCAGCCACCACAGTTTCCACAATTACTTCAGTTGTTCTAAGGGGTGGGAATCACCAGAGGAACCACGATACTATCACGATATTATCATGATACTTAACTCACGATACAATATTACTGCAATTTTTAATGTTGTGATATGCTGAGTATTACGATATTACCTTTTTTTAAACTATTAATTATGTACCCAAAGGAAAACTTCTATTTTATCTAGTAAGATAAAGTTTTCAGTCTGTTCATTACAAGTCAGCCAAGCAGCAAAATGTATCTAATGGACCTAAACAGCAATTGAGTATAATATTCTAGTACGCTACCTAAAGTTTAATTTGTGTGTGTAGCTAATATTAATAATTTAAATTTTAAAAAAATTGATAGCTACAAACGAAAGCACTATCCTCTTCCTGTTTTGGTTGCGCTCAATCGCTAACGCACTTTCTCTGTGCCATAAATTGAGCCTTCATTTTCTAAATGCTGATGGTGTCATTATTCTACCGTCATTACATTTTGCAATCGTTTTTTACTTCATAATGATGAGTTGCAACAAAAAATGTTTCTGTTTGCACTTAAACTTGTGAGCTTTACAGGTGCTGGTAGGCAGAGTTTGTTACCTTTTGAAAAGAGCGAGGCTAGCTGTTTCCAGTCTTTATGCTGAGCTAAGCTAACTGGTTGTCGGCATATTTGTTTTTTTGCCTTCACACATGCGACAGCTGTGGCCAGAGGCATTGTGTATTCAGGTTGTCTGTCCATCCATCCAACTCTTTCTTCTGTGTGCGATATCTCAGGAAAGTCTCACAAGAATTTCTTCAAATTTGGCATAAACGTCCTCCTGGACTCAAGAATGAACTGATTAGATTTTGATGGTCATTGTGATCTTGCGTCTGTCTCATTGCTGTGGGCGCAATATCAGAGGGAATTTGGCACCAACATCCACACTGAATATGTGAAGCATTCAGGTTTTAGAATTTGTATCTGTACTTGAAGCGTGGTCAGTTGTCATGGCTACATATAAGTCCGTACAGACATGGATGTAAACTGTGGCCGCAACTTGACAGATTGGCGGACGCATCCAACAGCGAGGCGTTAGTTCTAGTTTAAGTTAGCTAAATGTTAGTTTGTGAATTTTCATGTTTTAATCTCAGTTCAAGAGTAACATTTTGACATAAAAGGTTACCCAGAATTTTTGCTTGCTGTTTATAAACATGCTAACCAGTGAAAATGAAAGTAAAAGTCATCCCCAGATTCACTCTCATTTTTCCTCACAATCTATATCGGAAGTACCACATCCCGGGGCAGGGGGGCTGGAGCCTATCCCAGCTGACATTGGGCGAGAGGCAGGGTACACCCTGGGCAGGTCACCAGACTATCACAGGGCTGACACATAGAGACAGACAACCATTCACACCTACGGCCAATTTAGAGTCACCAATTAACCTGCATGTCTTTGGACTGTGGGAGGAAGCTGGAGTACCTGGAGAAAACCCACACTGACACGGAGAGATCAGAAGTGTTTCCCCACCCTGGGTTTGAACCTGGAACCCTCTTGCTGTGAGGCGACATGCCA
Organism: Epinephelus lanceolatus; assembly: GCF_041903045.1. Classification (NCBI taxonomy): domain Eukaryota; kingdom Metazoa; phylum Chordata; class Actinopteri; order Perciformes; family Serranidae; genus Epinephelus; species Epinephelus lanceolatus. Next base: position 22,894,670 of record NC_135754.1, on the reverse strand, counting down.
TCTGTCCATGGTGGACAGCAAAGATATATTGGGTTCTATCCATGTTTGCATTTTTTCGGCACCATGTCTCTTGGATGCCTTCTGCTTAAGGTCCGGCATGTGGTCGCTACCTTTTTACAGTGCCCTGACCTCACCTGAACGCTGGGCCCATAAACATCCTGGACACAGAAAATAAGAATTAAATAATAAAATCCAGGCAGAGGGCAGAGTCTCTGCAGAAAAATATACCGCCACACACTTCTAGTGGGTCGTAAGTGATGATTGAAAGGGATTACTTCTGCATGAGTCTTTACATTTTTTATTAGGACAATCCTGCATAGTGTATCTTTAAATTGTGAAACATTTGATTTTACAAAAGCTGTCAAACACACGACATTCTGCCTTTTGTGATTTTTATATTCTATATTTTGATGTGTGCGATTCCAGAATACAATAACACAACAGCACGTTAGATAAATAAAGCATGACTCCAGTGCTTTATCTGTGCCTTCACCATGTTTTCATTTATTCATTACAGAGTGTGGTCTGTCTGTGGTCAGTGTTTAGTGAGATGATGTGTCTCTCATCCTCACGTGCATTGAGGATTTACACACACAACACACAGAGAGCTTCTGAGCACATCTGCTCAGTCATGATCTTGATTCAATGTAAACAGCCGAGATCTGAGAATGGCAGGCTGGATTTCTCAATGGGTTTGCTGAAGGAAGGAGGACGTGTTTAATTGAGAGGAGACGTTGCATGTTGAGTGAATGATGCCGGCTATAGAGCTTATCTGTCTTACAGTTTAAGTCTGGATTAGAGCTGTGGATTTTCACTGAGGTCTAAAATGGTAAATAAAAGCAAATATTTGCAAATGGTTGAATTTTCCCATTTTAAATAGAGTAAAATCATCCAAAAATAAATTCTGGGTAAGAGCCAGGAGAGCTGAGAACTGTGGGAAGTGTAGTTGGGATAATATTTCACCTTGCAGCCAGTGCGTCACTCTGTCGTATTAGACTAGTAGATAGTGGGCATGTTTAATGGATTAGCCTCTTTATTAGTGACAAGCAGAGATGGATGAACTACAAGACGTAAGGACAATGAGAGGCCATTAAAAATAGATAGCAGTGATGGGCTGCCAGGGCTTGAATAGGATCCGGGAGGGAGAACAATACTTTCTTACAGTCTGAGAGCCAGTCTTTTACTTTCACTGGCTGTGTTTTTCTCTCCCTTTTCTCCAAATGCAACTCACCTGTGTTGCCAGCTGGATGGGTTAATTGTGCATTTTCAATCACCTTTTCTCTCCAGCATTTCCTGACTGACAGTTGACGAGCTCAGAAAATTGTCTTCTCCCCTCATTCAGAGACAGAATTTATCAGAATCTTGCTGCTCTAGCTGCTGAAAACAAAACAGCATTAAACAATGGTCATTATCACCCACCACTTCCTTGGCCTGGTTATTCTCGGCTCAGAGATGTGCAAGTTGCTGCCGGCACTGTCAGTACAGATCAAAACCAAATTTATTTTTCCCCCTAAAGATTACAAACTTCATTTGTGGCTTGAGGAAACGCCCACACAGATGCTGAATCTGCTCAACTTCTCCCAGATTACAGACGCCCCCACAAGAAACTTGTGTATTTCTATTTCGTTTTCTCATCCCTTTCTGTTTACTTGACTCCCAATTTGCATAAAGCTACACTTGGTGCATGGTCTCGGAGATATATTGTGAAGATTTTTTTTTAATAGGCATCGAAAGACTAAAAATATCCAAGCTTCAAACCCATCATTTTACAGGTAGGTTACTTCATATCTTCCCACAACACAACACCACTTAAAACAATTAGTCTTGACTGCCATGCTAATTTGGAGTTGAGGGTGCTGAGAGGTACAAAAAACAAAAAAAAGCTTCAAAATGATATATTGTTGTTGGTAGGGATTCCAGCTCCTGGGTAAATCTATATAACCTGAGTGCCATAGTTGGATCTATCCTCGAGCTCCACATAAATCACAGTGACAAAAAAAAGAACAATTTCACCTCATAATTCAGTAAAACTCAGACCCTTGTTCCTCTTGGTAAAACAACTCCTGTTTACTTTAAAATAAACAGAATCAACTAAAAGCACAAGCATAAAGCTGTGGGTGTTTTATAACAGACAAATTATTTTAATACATTACATAAAGACCATATTCAGCAGTGATGGATCTTCCTGTAGGCCAGGGTTCTTCAACGTTTTTCAGGCCGAGGATCCCTTAGGTCAAAGAGAGATAGAGCAGGGACTCCCTACACACATAGTTGCACTTGAGATAATTCTCTGAATATTTTTGGGTCTTCGCTCATTTGCCCATGCCTGTAGCTGCTAAGCTAGCACTAGTTGTAGCAAGGCTAAGTACGTTAGCCTCACCCTCTGCACTGTCATTGGTGATTTTCTTCCTCATAAAGTTACATAATGATCCATTGTGGCTCACAAGAATGTCGTAGACTTGAAATAATAATGCAGCCAATTGGCTAATATTTATTTATTTATTTAATTTATTTAACAGGGACAGTACACAGCTACTTAGCTGCGTCAGAGTTAGCTATAAGCTAATTTTCTTCTGTAGTCCCTGGGCAGGAAACAGAGAATAATTTATCTTCTAAAAGACACAATTATATAAAAAAATACAGTGACAAAATAGAACATATTCATGGCACAACGGCTTCAGTTTCAGTAGTATGTAAATGTTAGCTAACTAGTTTACCTTGCCCTTATGGACAAGTGCCACACACGGATTCAGCGTTAGCTAGCTCACATGATTGCTCAAGGATTAATGGCTAACAGTTAGCTTATCATTAATGTTATGTACTGTCAAAATAAATATGTTTTCTTATGAACAGGCTGATTTATCTTTGCTAATAATGTTTTGAATTCATGTCAATGTGTATTTCCAGACATATTTTAATTATTGGGGGGGAAAAATAAAACTTAGATTTATAATTAAGCTGCTAAGTTAGCAGCAATTGTAGCAAGGCTAAGTATGCTAGCCTCACCCTCTGCACTTTCATAGGTGGTTTCTATGGGGAACGATGTTTCAAAACAATCCACTGTGGCTCACAAGAATGTCTACACTTGGAATAATAATGCAGCCAATATGTTTCAGTAGTATGTAAATGTTAGCTAACGATTTCACCTTGCCCTTATGGACAGGTGCCGCACAGGAATTTATTGTTAGCTAGCTCATGTGATTGCGCAAGGATTTATGGGTAACAGCTTATCATTAATGTGGTGTACTGTGTTAATTAAATGGGTTTTCTTATGAATAGGTTGATTTATCTTTGCTAATATTGTGTTGAATTCATGTTAATGTGTATTTTCATACACATTTTAATTATTGGGGGGAAAAAATAATTTAATTTAAATTTAAACATAAATAAAAATGACTGTAGCTGCTAAATTAGCAGCAGTTGTAGCAAGGCTAGGTGTGTTAGCCTCACCCTCGGTGCATTCAGTGGTGATTTCTGAGGTGGACGCTGTGTCAGAGTCTCTTGCTGTTTAAGATGCAAAACCTTTGATTGTAGCTTACAAGGATGTCGTACACTTGGAATAATAATGCAGCCAGTGTCTCAGTGGTATGTAAATGTTAGGCCGAATTATCTTTGTTGACAATATGTTGAATTCATTCATTCATTAGTTTTACATAGCCGCTTATCCTGTTAGGTGTTGCGGAGGGGCTGGAGCCTATCCCAGCTGACACTGGGCGAGAGGTGGGTTCAGCCTGGACGGGTCGCCAGACCACAACAGGGCTGACACATAGAGATAGTCTTTGAACTGTGGGAGGAAGCCGGAGTACCTGGAGAAAACCCATGCTGACATGGGAAGAACATGCAAACTCCGCATAGAGGGGCTCCCCCACCCCAGAATTCAAATTCCCCGCCCAGGGTTCAAACCAGAAACCCTATTGCTGTGAGGCCACAACGCTAACCACTGCACTATGCAGCCATGTTGAATTCATGTAAATGTGTCTTTTCTGACATATTTTAATAATTGCAAAAAAAATTAAATAAAACTTAAATTCAAATTTATCGGCGACATAAATGGCCACCTTGGGCACCACCAAGCAGCCAAAAACTGCAGTTCCTATAATGGCCACTTGAGGCTGGCTCCAGAAGTGAGTCAATCCCCATAGACCCCCATGTTAAAATGCCTAACAGAAGTTTACAGCCTGGTATAAAAAAAACAAAACAGTTTTGGTCTCTATAGCTAAGATGATGACGGCTGAAATGCTGAACTTGAGGCTTCAAAACAGGAGGTGATGTCACGCCACCCAGAAAAAGATGGTGCAGCGACAAAATCCCTATCACCCCAAGAGACTTGTTTTGACTTTTAATCAACAACAACAACAAAAAAATATAGAATTTTGAAAAACTGAACATAGGGCGCAGTACAAAAAAGCAGGAAGACAAAATTTGCAAATTGGTACATAAGGTATTCTTTTGTTTATTTATCATTATTTTTTTGTTTGTTTGTGTTTGTTTGTGTGTCTCATTAGCTTGTCTGAAATAAATATACTTATCATTATTAAAATTTTTAGGGGGATGGGGGGCTTGTCTAGGGCACCAAATGTGCTTGGTCCAGCATTGATACTTCCTGATTCAAATAATAGGACATCTCAAAAACCCCCCACTACTTATCAGGTTTCTTAATATAGTTTCCAATAATTAATATTTAATGACTGTTACATCGATTAAATTAATAGTCAGATCATCTTTCCCCCGATTACTGTAAATTCTAATGAGATTACTGTTGACAGAACTCATTAACAATGTACATGATATGATAAGCAGTTGTCCCCGTTACTTGACGATCCGGAGGTATTTCCCTATCGGCTAAGCCGTGTTGTTTGCTTGGGTCAAAGTGAGTTAAGACATGACTTAACTTTGGTGTGTTTAGCATCAAGTCCTCATGAAAAACATCTCCAGGCTTATCCTTTTAATCCGCTCTTAGCGGCTTTTATCCCGGAGCCTTAATTCTCTCATGAGGATACTGTAGGGGCTGGGAGGGCAACAGTGACCAGCTCCATCCAGCAGAGACAAGTTTGAAACAACAATACTCTAGGAACAGTATTTTTAGGGCTACAGTCTGTCCTCATGCGGCTCCTTCACTTCACAAAGTAGAATCTCAATTTCTTCCCGCTACACACACACACACAAACACACACACCTTCACAACGTCCCTTGAGACAGACTCCCATGACAAAACACAATAGCAAACACAGTCCAAGTGAATACAATAGGCGGCATTGACCGGCACGCAGGTAATCCATCTTTCCTTGATTTGCAGACATGCACACAAAAGCCATGCGTTGATAGTGGCACTATGGGGTGTAATGGTGCTGTCAGCTGCTCCGAAAGCATCCTCCACCCCCCCCCCCTCCTCCGCTCTCACTCCCTCTCCCTCCCTATACCCCCACCACAGATGAAAACAGGTCCCCACAGAGGATGCCAGCATCTCATTGGCTGGGATATCACAGGAGTGGATGGGGAGCAGGAGCGAGGGAGAGACAGAGAGAGAGCTCAAGAAGATGCAACTACTCTGGCTCAGCATCCTGACAGAGCACTGAGCTGAGGGATGCAAGAGGTGTAGACACATGTCATTTTTGTCTTACAGATTCTCAGTCGTCCTATAGATGGGAAGCGCTGTGGACTTGCAGGATAACTTCCTCCACGCTGCTGCTGCTGCTGGAATGATCTCTCCGGCTGAAAGACAAGCAACAGCTGGGCTGACTGATCTGAAGCTCTTTGGATCTCAGCGTCACCTGGACTTGATCCCTCCTTGTTGACCGAGCAGCTTCTGGTGATCGCTGCTCTTCATTTTTACATATTTTGGTGTCACACACCTGAATCTCTGCACTGTTGGCGTGAGCTATTTTAGTCTGCCCAGACTGCACTGAGGCGTCGCTTGGAGAAGGGTGGACAATTTTACTGTAAATGTGTGTCCCTGCGACCGGCGCCGGACTGTCACCCTCAAAGTCTCCCACACCTGCTGAGAGCCCCTGGAAGCCACCTGCTGTGCCTCTGGGATGGTGTGACGTCCAACCAGCTGTTGGCCGTCCCACATCTGGGTCAAGATGCCAGTGATGAAGGGCCTCCTGGCCCCGCAGAACACCTTTCTGGACACCATCGCTACACGCTTTGATGGCACCCGTAAGTACAATAGAAAAACTCTGAGGACGAGCTGCTTTGGCACTTGTAGTTTGACTTTTCAAAATGAGTTAAAATCGGGTGGCCTAGTGGTTTAAGTTGCTGTACATGTAACTGCAACATCCCAGGTTTGAGTCCTGCTACTCCGCTGTGTCCCCTCATTTCCTGTGAGTTCTCTGTATCCTAGAAAATAAGTAAAAACAAAATGATTAAAGGTCTTTAGGCAGTGAAAGGATGGCTGTCATCACAGGGAATAAGACTTGCAGGTTGAAGCTGAGTGTTTTCTCAGTGAGAAAGCAGCTGGCAAAAAAAAAGGTTCCCATGGTCATGACATTCCTGGAAAAGTTATGAAATTTGTGTTTTCCAAGCCTGGAAATGGTTTTAATATGTATTGTTTGGGTATAAAAACATGTCTAAGGTGTGACCATTGAAAACTGACTTGAATCACGTGAAACATTTTTGTCATATGCAGCTAGTTAGCAGACGCTAGCAGCTTGCTAGTATTCAAATGCCTGAGAAGTGCGTGTTTAATAATGTATGGCTATCAAACGACAAATATAATACATGACTTGAGAGGCAGAACCCAGTCACGCTGGATGTGAACTCTTCACCAAAGTGTTGGTAACATGGTGGAAGCAGCTCTGGCGAGTTATGCGAAAAGGAAAAAGCATCAAGATAGCCAAAAGGCTGCTCAACAGGCTGCCAGCGTCAGCGCAAATGTCATGCCTGCCGTAGCCAGGCCAGGTGACATTACGTCTTTGTGGCTTATGTGTAGACACAAAGGCATTTTATTTCGTATTTAATGCTACATTTGTGCTTCACACTGGAATAAGAGCCTCATTTTTGCACACTATGATATCCTAACTATTTTAAACTACTTGAATAAAGTCAAGGAAAAGGGTTAAATATGAAAAAGTTGTGAATGAATTTCCAGCTTGAGCCTGAATCCGAGCATCTGTTCTGTGGTCAGTCCCTGGTGCTCTGTATCTGAACACCGACCACCACCAACTGCCTGCCTGAAGCCACATCTGCTGCCAGCTGCAGTGGGATGTACAAAAAGATTTTGTTTGCACTTTTACAGTAAAGCACAAGCACAAAAATCGACCTTCAGAAATCATGTTGTCTTTTCACATTTGTTTCACACAGTTAGCTCCCAACTAGCCACTGCAGCCATTAGGCAGCGCTGCCATTTCTGCTTGACTTGTGTCTCTTATTTTGTACCTTGTGCCACCTCAGGGGAGGTCGTGGCTCATTGTAAACAAATACCATGGGGATGTCTGTGTTTTGTTCGCTCGTCGATTCAACCTGCCCTCTCCCTGCTAATCGTGGCGGCCTGAACGAATCCCTGGCTCGCAGTTATTCTCTCCGAGCTGGTTTCGACTTGGGGAAATAAACACAGTGAAATTGGTGACATTACTGTGTAATTGATGTGTAGGGTATGCAATTATAGCTTTGAATTGTGAGTCAGGCATTCTAATGAGGTGTTAGAGGAGCTCTCAGGAGCTTAAAACACACCGACACGTTGCTCATCAGGAGCTGTTCTCATATCTCAGCAGTGGCTGGAGTTTAAAACAGATGAAAAGACATTGAATCTAGAGATGACGTGGGTAGTGCACAGTTCAGCTGGAGGAGCAGGGGTCATGCCCTCATGTTGCATCAGCCCTGCTGAAGAGTCCTTGAGCTAAACATGGACTCCCTGTCGACTCCACAGGGCTGCTCTCTGGCTGAACCTCATGTCTGACCTCCGAGAGTGAGGGAGCATGAGGGAAGAGAACACTTCACTTTAGGGCTCACTGGGCTGCAGGCAGCGAAGTTCTCCTAAATTTCTCTTGTAGTCTCTCCTAATTTTCTGATAGGAGAAAAAATTAGAAAAGTCCAGATGCACCAAACAATTTTAACCACCCAAACCTGCTCTTACCCAGGTGTTCTAAATGATGAATCCTGCTTGATCATAACTAAATTATTACCACAGGTAACGCCCCCTAAATTTTATTTAAGAGCAGGTGTTGTTCTGCAGTAGTGAAATGAATATATTGTTAAATAAACTTAAAGGTCCAGTGTGCAGGATTTAAGGGGATTTAGTGCCAGAAATTGAATATAATATTATATAATAAGCATGTTTTCTTTAGTGCATAATCACAGATTATATCTACATAGGGAGCAGGTCCTTATCCACATAGTCCGCCATATTGCACTGCTGTATTTCTACAGTAGCCCAGAATGGACAAACCAAACACTGTAGTTAGCAACCCCTCTGCAATGAGCCGAGCATTGTTGGAAAAACACTGATTTTTAAAGTAAATATGTGCTAACGAGTGTTTTTATCAGTTTAAATCAACGGGTCCATTTGTTGTGGAGAGGAGGAGACCTCTGTAAAAAACCTCTTGAACAATGAACACTGAGGGAATTCTAGCTGGGAGAAGTTTCAGCTGGTTACAATCTGCAGTCCTCACTGCTAGATGCCACTAAACCCCCATAAATCTTACATCTCATCCCCCCTAAATCTTGATTTCAGAGCCTCAGCACTTTTGTAACAGAAGCATTAAAACCCAACAATGGCAAAACATTTGTGATGCTGTAAATGGTGGAGTGGTGTAGGAAGCATTCAGACCCTTTAGTAAAAGTCCTGCAAAATGTTACTTAATACAAGTATGCAGATACAATCAGTATAAAAAGGAAAGGTGCTCAATGCAGAAGAAATTGAAACAGTTTAAAAAATCGAAATATTTAAAATGAAAAAGCAGCAAGTCCTCACATTTGAGACGCTGGAAGCATAAATACGACAATCATGAAAATGATTATCAAAATAGTTGACAGCCAATTCATTTTCTAATCAATCAACTAATACTTTGGCAACCTGAAACAGCTCAGCAGCCATTCACCTGACTCATCAGACCGTTTTGTGGGATCTCTAAAAACACATTCTCTGTGTACTGTAAGGCCTGGATGGCCAAAGCATCTAAAAACAATATGTAAGCCATTCAGAAGCTGAATGCACACAGTATCATCCAAGGGCGTTTATAGTCTTAATTGAGATCATTGTATTTCTGTAGCCCACCAATTTAATAATCCAATCAGTATATAGGCTATATATACACTCTAAAACATATAATAATCTAATTTTGATTACATTTTCTTATTATTATTTTTTATATAATGTTCCTTAAATTTAAAACTTGTTTCTTTGTATTGGACAAACAAATGTTTTTTCTCTTATCTTGGTAAACTTAACTAAGAGAAGACAGGGTGTAGGTCCTTAAAAAGTCCTAAGATGTCCTTTTTTTAATATTAGGCCATAAACAAGTAATTCAATTGTCTTAAATTTGAATTTCTGAGGTCTTAATTGCCACAAACATTTTATCTAATTTCATTTATCCATCTTTTAATTTCTTTTTGTCCAAATGAGTGAATCTCTTCTGCGTGAAAGTCCACATTTCTGATACTTACCTGCAATGCTTGACTACGAAAAAGATGATTTGTCTAAATATCACTCTTAAATTTGGTTAAAAGTAACTTAAAAAGGTCTTAAACTGCATTAAATTTAAGAGTCTGATACCTGCAGACACCCTAGAAGAGCAAAAATCAGAAAACCCTGGTGAAATCCAGAAATTAATGGGAACTAACAAATTAAGCACAAACCATGGATACAAACAAAAATAAGAGAAAATTTGTTCCTATATCTCTTACTGTGTGAGGCCTAATGTCTTTTCTAATGTGTAACATTAGAGGTGTCACAGGACTCTTCCTCTGCCACGTGTGGTTGTATTTCAGCCCTCACCATCAACAGTCCTGCAGCACTGTCGTAGCTCTGGACAGCTGAGCCCACATCCACCACTTTTACAAATTTTACACTGCTACAAACTTTCATATTTTCAATATTCACAGCGACCACTTGATATCTGCTCTACCTCAGAGGAGCAGAGTGTTTCTTCTTTCTCCTGCCTGCTTTTGGATAAGTAACCAAGTAACTGCTGAGATGAAAATGTGTCAGGAGCAGCAGGATACATCTCCGTGCTCCTACACTTCCAAGCCAAAGGCTACCATAAGGCTGTGGCGCCTAGAGGAGTGGCCATGACTCAAAATAGCTTCCTTCCTGTTGCCGGGGCGACAGGGTCCCGCTACTTGACATGAATGATGCTTGAACACTTTGGTCTTTGAGAAAAAGATGGTCCACTAAAGAGAAAACACTTGAACTTGCTTACCAATCAAGGACTTTGAGAGTCCAGCTGGTCTCTTGTTTCGGAAAGGCGCATCTGAAAACAAGTGGCATTGTGGGTCGTGCAGCTGCGATCGCTTGTTAGTGTCACCTCAAACTGCCTTTAACCTGCTGGTTTTTGACTTTCCTTAAAAACAACTTGGCTCTGTACACAGTCCTAAAACTTCAATAAGATGCAGTATTTGTTAAATGTCCCTTTAGTCAGAAATGTGTTTTGTGTTTTGTGTCTTGTTCTTCTTCTTCTTCGATGTTTGAGCCTCACTGTGCAGAACACGACACAAGCAGATTGTGTTTACGTTCATGATCTGTGACACACACAAACTAATTTGGAATTCAATCATGCTTCAGTATACAACAAACATAACTGTTGTGTTTTATTAAAAAACAATATGAAACTAATAATTCCTCAGAGTATTCTTAAATGCAGTGGTGGAATGTAACTTAAGACATTTACTCAAGTACTGCCTTAAGTACAGTTTCATGTACTTGTACTTGTGTATTTCAATTTTATACATGCTTTTTAATTTCTACATTATATTTTTGAGGTAAATGTTGAACTTTCTACTCCAATACATTTATTTATGAGCTTTAGTTACTTTGCAGATTTAAATTATTTATACAAAATATAAAATAAAGTGTTAATATAATAGGTTGAGCCACCCAGCAGTATATAAAGTAATTAAAATGAGCTCCATCTTAACCAGCTACAACATTAAAGTGAAGATATCAGCGCCTCAATGATCATAATCCAGTAATCTCTGAAATTGGCCCATCTGCACAATACTTTTGGTACTTCAATCAAAATTACATATTTTTTCTGATACTGTGATGTTGTTTGTCAGACTGCATTTGTTTTGGTGTGACTTATAGCTATCAGCCGTACAGATGTCTGCCTTCTCTCCAATATAATGGAACTAGATGGCACTCAGCTTGTGGTGCTCAAAGCGCCAAAAATATACATTAGAAAACTCAACAGCAATGTCTCTTTCCAGAAATCATGAACTGATTACTCCACAGACCTTGTTGTGAGCAGTTTCATGTAGGAACTATTTTCTTCCTACCAAACTACACCCACCACACAGAAGGAAGCGTGCATCCACTCGTGCTCGTGACAGCACAAGATAAACACAATAATGGCATCTTTCTCGGCTGAGCTGTAACTTTAGCTAGCTCAGTGTTGCGTGTGTTTGCATATTTTTGCGCGTGTGAGTGTGTGAATCTGTCTGTCTACAGCTAATCTTGTAAACTACTGGACCAATCAGCCTAATATTTTGTGTCCACATTAATGACTGTATCTTCAAAATCCTCTAGTAGTTGATTTTCCAGAAACCAAGCCTTACCGTCTGTTGCAGGACACATTTTGGCCTTCATTGTGACTCTGAGTGTCTGTATCTGTCTGTCCGCAGCAAATCTTGCAAACTATTGGACTAATCAGCCTAATATTTTGTGTGCAAGTCTATGATTGTACGCTCAAGGATGTCTCATGGTTGCGATGATTCACAATTGTTGAGAAACCTGTTTTATTGACTGTTCTATACTGTCATTAATAGCTGACTCCTCACTCCTCTTAGTCGGCTGCAGGTTTTCTGGAAAGCGGCTAAAAACAACTAGCCTTACCGTCTGTTGCAGGCCACATTTGACCTTCCTCATGACTCAAAAACTGACATGCACAGAAAAGTTTGGTCTCATTTTGAACCGGAACACCTGCATATTAATACCATACCTGATATGTTAAGATCCACCAAAGTTAAGCACGTTATGAGATGATTAAGTCAGTTGTTTTTTTCTAATCGTCGCTGCCATCTTGACTGTAAGGGAGCTGGGAGGGACATTTCCACTGGCTGCATTTTCGGCACTCCAGCTGCCATAGCTGTGACTCTGATTTGTCCCGTCTGCCACACAGCATTTTTTTTTTGGCCTATTTTAATTGTTTTTATTGTTGTTATTCACGACTTTGTTGTGCTGTAGCCTACAGACAAAGTTAATACTGTTAAAAGTCCAGTTATGAATTAATTAAAAGATCAAATGGATCACGTGAATTGAGTCCACTTTTCTAGTTGTATACTGACGGTCTGTCACTTATTAATGGAAAATAACCTTTTTTTTCTCATACCAAATCCCCTAACACATCAAAGCACAATGTACAGATAATAAAATACCTTCACAGACATGACATAACAAACCTTACACAGCCTTGGAGTACGTAAAACATGATGCCTGTCTCCTATTTTCAGTCACATCAGTTAAAAAATGTTTTTAGATCAGCAAAACGACAGAAAGCAACACTGCTGACGGAGCAGCCACACATCTCATCTAATGTGTCACTCAAACATTTGCCTCATCTGCTGTTTACAATAAGCACAATTTATATCAGACAATTATTTGTGTAAACATCATTATCCTGTTGCATTTTATTTTACAGCATGTCCATATAATTACTCAGATTGCTTCCTCTATGCAAAACAAGACCACCCCCTGCCTTTATGCATAAATATAACTACTGTCTGGGACGAATAATAGAGCATTTTGGTTTTAAAAGCTCTCTGGGCCATTATCTATTGTGCAGCTTATATGCCACATTTTCATACCATCAGGAGGTTTCAGTGTAATTTCTCCAGTTTGTGGCTCTGAGTGAGAGTTGCTCACAAATATTGATTGGACTCCGCTCCACCTTAGGAATAACATTTATAAAACCGAAAGCAATTTTAAGCTGATTTTAATGTAACAGTTCCTGGACTGAGAAAACTGCTGGTGTGTGGCATTACGTACAGACTCCCCCTCACTATAAGCTAAATGTCAGAACAGGTTAAGTCAGTAACCTTTGGTACTGCAGAGCTCAGTATTTGGCTCGTGGCAATGTCAGCGTTCCTGTTCCCTAAGGATCTGTGTGCACGTGTGTGTGTGTGTGTGTGTGTGTGTGTGTGTGTGTGTGTGTATTTGAGTGCCTGCTCTCAGGGCTTTGCGTCTGTACTATATGTTGATTCTATATGATGTTTCCATATGTTTGTGATTGTATATTGATCCCTGAAGTGGAGTTCTCTGAGGGCAGCACAGATGTTGGTTGTCACGCAAGCGAAAAACTCGACCTTACGGTTTCCCACTTGAACCACCACTCGTGTGCCTGTCATGTATGTGTGTCCATTACAGCATACATGCCTGTCCTTTACACCCATCCCCACCTCCCCCAGCTCCTTTACACGACCTCCCCGGCGGTGTTTTCGCATTGACAGCAGCACTCGCCCTGTGGGGCAGCGTAACCACAGGGCAGCTGCAGGCAGAGATAAGAAGTGGGTTTATTTTTCCCCCAAACACTTTTCTGTTAAAAGACGAAAGAAGAACCAAAGAGGAGACAGGGAGGACTGTCAGATTGAACCTTATGGAGCTCATTGTTACACAGCTGATGAGCGGGTCTTTAAAGGCCACAACACTGCAGACAGAAAACCAGCGGATAGCTGAAGCTTTTGTGTGGCTGCATCCTTTGCTTCTTCTTTTGAAGCTCCTTGTGTGTTTTACAGGTTTGATGTAGGCATTAATTTGGTGACGTCAGAGTCTTTAAAGGGGACTTATTATTCTCATTTTACTTTTTTGTTACTTTTTTGTTGTTTTTGGTTTTTAATTGGAACAATTAATGCTGTAACCCTTAAATGTTATTTTACGCTTACGCCTTTTAAATAAAAGGTATTATTATCCATGATTCTTAATGCCCACACTAAGAAAAAAGCAATATAGATTTTTTTTTTTTTTTTTGCATTTTTTTGCATTTTTTACTTCCTTTGGGCAGTAATAACAAAAAATTTGGGTTTTTTCTAACAGACCCCATAGTTTTTAAAATATTAAATGGTTGAGAAGTCACTTTTTGGTAATTGTAAGACAGAAAAGAAGAAACAAAAATTAAAAACCATGTGCTGTTATAATGCCAGTTATATATTAGTATACCAACATATATTAATTTGTTACCATGGAATTAGTAGTATTACCAGTACTCGTATAATGTCCACAGATTTATTGTAGATATTTACCATTACAGTACTTAAAAAACATCTCAAAAATGGTGAAAAATTATGCTGATTTTATTTTGTTTCATCAAGTATATAATGGAATAGCATTACATATTTGGTATCAACAACAGTGAATATTCATCTTTTAAAAAAAAAAAAAAAAAAAAAATTGTTAATTTATTATCTTAGCATCACTACCTTTACCGTAAAGGGTAAATCGGACCATTCTGACCAGTGATTTGATCCATACGACCCTGTGCCAATCAAATGTACACACTAACCATTGTAAAACCTGTCGCAACCAATTACTTGAGCTAAAAGCGAGTCATCAATAGAGTGTTCCAGGATAAAGTCCTAAAATGTGAAAATGAGTTGGCATTTTACCACTCCTGGTTGCCTCGTCTCGAAATCAATGGTGTCTTTAAAGGATTTTTGGTTAGATGCCTGAAGTAAGGTCTAAGGTTTATATACAGTTTCTATCAAAATAAATGCACTACATCGGTACAACGCTGTGAATTGATGTTGTTTTTCTTCAACAACAAACACACATGGTTGGGTTTAGGCAACAGAAACATATGGTTAGGTTTCAGAAAAAAGAACAGGGTTTGGCTTTGTAATCTTACGGGGCGGAAACACCACACTCTCGGATTAAGGTCAGTGTTTGTTGGACCCACCTGCCTCACTCGGACATTCACTGCCTTAACTTTCGTCCTTGTTCCGCGGCGTTTCCCCCTGACACTGCCGGGTCGGCCGTGAATCATGCCGACCTTAAAGGACGCCTTGTTTTTTTTGTTGCTGCGAGTCACTGCCTAAGCGCCAGATTACGTCAATTTCGAAGTGAGACTGGACTCTAATGAGAGACTCATCGTTGATATCATAAATGCATTTTTACTATTTCAAGCCAAGTTTCCAGTGGCTTAAAAAAGCCACAAAAATGTTTGTGTATGTTTTCAATTATAGTTCTTAGAAAGGAAATTGGAATCAGCCAAAATCTGAATCAGCAGGTCAGACTGTAGCGATCAATACCCCAAAAAGTTGGAAATCAGAATTGGCCAAGAAAACTGTGACGGAAAGTAGCAAAAGTAAACAAAACAGAAGTAAACAAAACGAAACAAAGCAAACAAAAACATTCACCTCATTATTTTAAACTTTGGCCGCATTTAAGACAAAAAGACGTACATGTTTTCAATGGCCTCTGGTTGTTTGTAGAGGTTTCCTTCTTTTATTTTGTACAGCACTTTGGTCAACTGTGGTTGTTTTTAAATGTGCTATAGTCAAAAACTTGATTTGATTTAATGCGAAGATCCAAAGAAAGAAAAAGAAGAAAAAGCGTAACAGGTCCCCATGTTGAGATCATTCAGTAATTACAGGATCTATGGTTTGGTACCTGGCTCCTCCTAAATATATGTTTTTGAGTGAGACACTGAAATCTAAATCTGCTCCTGATGTGCAGGTCTGCACCTTATGTGGGATGCTCCGCCTCCATCAGCGTGTGAATGTAGGTGTGAGTGGGTGTGAGGCTTTGTGAAGCACTTTGCTCCGTTCTCAGAATAAAGGCGCCACATAAATTCAGTCTTTTAGGCATTTTGGGATTCAGATCACTGAGCATAGATCCTTTTGTCCAACAAGCTCTGAATAATCAGTATTTGGTTAAAATGGTCTGATTGATCACTTTTCATTTCAAAATAAACACAAAGCGATTGATGATTTCCTCATGCCTCTTTACCACACCGGTGACCTTTTCCCCTGAGAGCCCACCTCTCCATGCACTCTCACCCATCTGCCCCAATAAGTAATTACATGCTGCTGGCTGGTAATTAGCTGGTGAGGCAGTGACTGAGCCTCATGGGCTTCATCTGTCTTTTATACGCTGAGGAACTTGTGCGACATGGACACGATGCAGGCTGCTTGCTGTCAGCAGTAGCATGTAGCGTCATCATGTCAGATTACAGTAGTACCAAGTCAGCACAGATGTGTAATTAAGGAAGCTGGCGCAGCGGAGCAGCCACTCAAAGCAATATCCCTGAGAGGATTACGGCCCTCAGAATTGAGGCATTGTCACAATCACACACACAAGCACGCACGCACACACACACACACACACACACACACACACACAAAGTGTTTATCAAGTGGGGTTCATGTGGGAGCTGGATTGCTTGCTTATAAAGTTACCAGAGAAGTAATAAGTATATGTATGTAGAAGTGAAAGTGAAAGCTGTAAGTGGGGTTTTAAAGGGACAGTTCACCCCAAAATCGAAAATACATATGTTTCCTCTTACCTGTAGGTTGTTTTGATGTGAGTGGTGGAGTGGTGGAGATATCGAACATAGAGATATCTGCCTTCTCTTGAATATTATGGAACTAGACTGCATTCGGCTTGTGTTTAAAAAATTCAGCAGCAATGTCTCTCTCCAGAATCATAACTGTATTACTGCGCAGAAGTTGTAATGTTAGCTAGCTCAATGGTGCTTCGTGACCTAGCAGTAGATGCATGCTACCTTTTGCGCGGTGATACGCTTGGCAGGTGTATTTCGACAGAAAGAGAATAGTTCCTACATTAATCTAATCACAAGAAAGTCTGTGGACTATCTTGAGTAACCGCAACCCAGTCTCACTTCGAAATCCGGTGCTTGGGCAGTGACTTGCAGGGTCAGACACCAAAGAAAAAGATGCACTTTAACGTCTGCATGATTTGCGGCCAGTTGCCATTATAGTTTTGAGAACAAAAAGAATGAAAGTTGAGGCAGCGAAAGTCCGAGTGGGGTAGGTGGGAGTGGTGGTGGATGGGTCCAACAAACACCGACCTTCACCTGGGAGAGCAATGTTCATGTCCCGTAAGATTATAAAGCCAAACCCTGCTCTTTTTTCCTAAACCTAACCATGTGCTGTTGTTGTTGAAGGGAAAAAAATGTCAATTTGCAGAGTTGTACCAACGCAGTGCATTTATTTTTAAAGAGACTGCATGTCAATGTGAAAGAATCTTCTCATCTTGAAAGAAGACAATGCATGTAACAGGCAGGCTATCCTAACTTTAGTGGATCATAACATATCAGATATGGAATTAACCTGCCGATGCCGTGGTTCAAAATGAAACCAAACCTTTCTATGGATGTCAGTTTTTGAGCCATGACAAAGGCCAAAATGTGTGAAACAAATATAAAGAATGCACATCCTCCGAATTAATTTATTCCAATCGGTGCTGACATCAAAGGAAAAACTTAAGAAATCAGGATTTGTCGCACACGATGTATTGCTGCTCCCGTGCTTTATTCCCACAACAAACAAATAAGCAAAAATGTGGCCTGCAATGGATGGTAAGGCTTGTTGATTTCAGCCGAGACGCTTTCCAGAAACTTGTGGCCTCCACCGATGGATTAAGAGTGAGGAGTCAGCAGTCAGTGACAATTTAAACCACATTTTTCAACAATTTGTATCACTGCAACCATGAGCAGTCCTTGAGCATACAATAATAAATGTGCACACAAAATATTAGGCTGATTGGTCCAATAGTTTGCAAGATTCACTGCGGACAGACAGATACACACACTCATGCATACATGACCAAAGGCATGATTCCCACCAGGCTTATGCCAGGCAGAGATAATAAGCTTGGGTGGTTACTGTTTCCGCCTCTGTCCAGCCAAGTCTCAAACTAAAAAACTGACCCCACTCGATTTAAATCATTTGAAAAAAAAACTCAGTTTCTCAACTTGAATGAAACGACTGAATCATGCAGATAACACCAGTGACTCATCTAATCCACAGTGTAAAGCAGCACAGTTTGCATTCCTCCAAACGCAGCACAAAAGTTTTTTTCCCCTTTGTGGCTCGTTGGTTTTAATACATTTTTTAAACGTGATTTACGACTACACCTGCCCTTGACCTATTTGAAGGACCGATTTAGGGATGCTGAGTAGAGATGTACCTATTCTTAGGTAAACATTACATAAACCAGAGATGAATGCAGTTGCTCTCTGACACTTGCTGGCTCACTGAGTTTGGGTGTTAGAAATTTATAGAACATGAAAAAGAGGGCATGTTTTTTTTTGTTTTGTTTTTTTTTCCAGCATAGGCTATCATGTCATGTTCAGCCATTGTTTCTAGGGCGATCTTTTTTTTTAGATGTGAAAAGGCAGAGACAGAGTACCAGAGCAGTTTGTTCACAGCTGTGACTGTATTTGCTAAGACTCTTATTAAAAAGCAACAGTTATCCGTCTCTCTACATGACACAAAGATGTGCAGCAGACATATAGAACAGAAACATCTCCATTTTGAAGTGTGGGTAACAGCTATAGTAGCAAAACATAGCATAGGCATAAAACCTCCTCTGCTTGTTGATGGATCCGACTAATGCCTGTCTCTTTCAATAATTCCACAGTGACAGTTTAGTTACTGCTCACTGCACACCCAAGAAAGGTTGTCACCGCTCAGAAAAGACATCCCCCATGGACTGCTTTCTGCTCAGTCTGGCCAATTAAAGTGCTAGATTGTGGAAAACGCTGTAACAGCTGCTTAATACTTCTCCTTCTTAGGCTCGCTCTCTGTGGAATCGGGAGAATTCAGACTGTATGCGCGCTGCCTCTCCGCTTGGCATTCGGAAAATCTGGAGTCTGATGTCTTCAGTTAAGCAGCAGAAAGAATTAATTTGCTGCGGAGCCGAGTTTGATGCTTCAGTGCTGACTTCTCCAAAGAGATAGCGAACAAATATGCATACATGTTTCCTTAAATATGTAGTTGCACCTAATCACTACATATATAAGTGGGTGGGGGGCCAACCAGGGGTACCTGTACCCTATTCTGTCTGGTATAAGACAATTCTTGATGGTAACTTTGGGGTAAAGATCTCTTCTGGAACTGTTAGCAGTGCAGGGAACTGCTTAAAAAAAAAGCATAAAATTGAGATTATGACATTAACATGCCAACATGCCCAAAGCTACAGGGTGACCTGCTGTATGACTGACAAGCTCATTATAGGCTGAGGCACGGCCAGTTCAAAGTACTTTACTCTTTGAGCTAGCGCGAAGGTAGTGGGATCATAAGACAACCTAAGGTATGATTTAAGGCCAGTTGGAGGTGGCTTTGTCTCATATCTTGCCTTATATCACCAGAAGGGGCGTCAAAATTACCGTGCCCCCCCCCCCCAAAAAAAAATTGTTTTGTCAGTGAACCTTGTGAGTTATAATGGAGGCGAATTTTGTAACGTTACCTTTGTTAAATGCTGTTTTTGGCTTCATATGTGGAGGAAAAGACCACTAGCGGCTAGGCTAATTTATACTATGTAAATGTTGTAGAATAAAGACACTCAAAACACACAGGATTGGACATTTGAGGGTATTACTTGCGAGAAAACCAAAGAATTAGTACATCATGACAATTTATAGTGTCTGACAAAGCTTTCCAATATACATTTAAAGGTGTTTCCTGTCACTTAAGCTACTGTTTATTGTGTTATTCAGACAACCAGCTCCGAGAACAATTGCTTCTCCTCACATAACCAAATTTGGCCAAAATCATGCCAGATCATTTAGCTCAAGTCACATCACGATAATAAATAAGTTTCTGTCAGGTCATACACTATATAAAATCACGAAAGTTTATGCTAGTAACGTTAGCATGTTGTATTTTTGGGGAAAACAATGTTAGTTTTGCCTTTGAACCTTGTGAGTTATAATAGAGCCATAATTTGTACTTTTATTTAATATTTTAGCTATTAATCTATGCTTTATGTGTGTTTAAGGTGTGTTTTGAATAATTTAAACTTTACTGCACTTCACAGACACTCAACACTGGAATGGAAACTCCACCGATATCTAGCATTTTGAAGGTGTATTTGCAGAGCAACAAATAGACAGCACTGCACAAGTGATGATTACAATGATTACAAAAGCAGAGGCCACTTGCTTAAGCTACGGTGTAGGCTCTACGTACAGCCTATAGACAACTATAATTCAGCTATAATAAGTGACGCTGCAGTTACAAACAATAAACTTTATTTATTTAGCACCATTCATACAAGAAATGCAGCATACAGTGCTTTACAATAAAGACATTAAAAGCACTGAGTGCTTCACATGAATAATGGACATTAAACAGACAAAGAAGGCAATTCAATATTAAAGGACATTTAAAAATAATTCAAAACATGGATTAACTGATTCTACAATTTTCATTTAAAAGTGGTGGTGATTTGAGATCCTATTAATCAAAATCTCATATAGCATTTCTTCTTGTGTCACCTTTTAGACCTTCAGACGTCTTTAACAATCAGAGCCTATAATTCTGAACGGGCAAAGACTCAGTCTTCTCTAGAGTTAATCTCACTGCAGGTATTGTCTGTGCCGGGAACAGCCCACACCTGCCCCAAAATCTATTACCGCCCAGTTGCAGTCTGTCAAATCCATCCTTTGTTGGCTAAAAGTGATGGATAGTCACTATAGGTGATAGCATGAATGCACACTTGACCAAACTGACTAATACAAAAAGAAAAAAAATGAGTCTGAACACTGACAATTCCAGAAACACCATTTCTTGTATAGACTCACATGTGAAGCCATGGATCCACCTCAGCCGCAGTTTCTCTGTGCTGAAATACTTTTCCACAACCAATAAGTCAAAGGGGTGCAGTGAAGGAGTACTCAAGCACATTAAGGACTGTGGGAGTATGTCAGACGTATCTGTATAATGGGATCCATGCGGAATCTATAGAGAATGGATTAAATAACATGTACATAATAAGGGCAATGTAATGCTATCTAAATATGTTTTTGTTGAGAGTTGTTGGTTCAGCTATGGTTATCTGGCAGCTGCAGGCTATTATATATATATATAGAAAGGGGCCGTGAATTATATTAATGTTACCATTTAATATACTGTTACAGAGTTAAAGCTGAAAATAATCTGCAGGTCACAATTAAAATGTCTGCAAAGTGACAGAACAGCTTTAAAGAATTTAGACAGCTTGTGTCTGTCATTCATAAAATACAGAAAAATTTATAAAGTGGAGGTCAGTGGAAGTCCCTGAATTTTAATCTTGTTTTTGGCACCACTGAGTACGCTGCTGCTGTGTGTTCTGTTTTGAAATGTATTTCAAAGCTCCTTCCACTGGTAGCCTTTCTGATAGATCTCTTCTAACAAAGACGCCACACTGCAGCAAGAACCTGCTTCAGCTTGTGAAGGTCACATGAGTCTGGAAACCGAGGGAAAGTGTGACGTCAAACCCTACCTATCCCCAGGATTGGTATATTTGTAGGTATGCAGAACAAATGTACTGCAGCCCAAAGTTCCTGGAACAAGATAACAGAGCAGGAACACAGCACATGGTGCAGGCCTGTCGCTGCTGGAGAGCTGTCCGTGGTGCTGAGAGCATGGCGAGAAATAATAAGGAGGCAAAGCAAAGATGCTTTGGTACTGAAGGAACAGAACAAGTGGAGAGCAATATCATATAATCTACATCAGATTTAATATTCCACTGCCTTAATTTGACATTTAAATATGTAGATCTGGTGGATTTCTGTCATGTCTTGGTGGCACATTGCACTTTCCAATCTAATATCAGTGCCCTGAGGTGAACATGCATTGAACAGGTGAAGGAACATAAGAGCAGGGGGCGCTGACAATACTCCAGTGTGTTATTGGATTTGGGAATTAGGGTCAGTCCATCATGAGACCTGAATAAAGATTTTACATAAAGCTGTTTTAATAAGCTGTACAGTCACATGTCATTTATAATCAGATATATATTTTTGTAGTTATATTGATTTATGTAAATGTGTGTGAAATCTGAAAGACAAGTAGTGAAAGTTGATTTTAGTTAAAGGTCCAAAGTGGAGGATTTGAGGGGATATGTTCACAAAAATGGAGCATAACATAATAGCTATGTTTTCATTAGTTCATAATCACCCTGAAAATAAGAATCATCGTGGTTTTGTTGCCTCAGAATGGGACATTTGTATCTACATAGGGTGAGGGTCCACGCTGTCTGCCATGTTGCACTCCCAGTTTCTACAGTAGCCCAGAATGGACAAACCAAATACTGGCTCTTGAGCAAGCCATTCATGTTTTTGCATTGGCCACTGTTGTTCCCCTCCATGATGATTGAAACAGCATTGAGAAAACACAGATTTTTAACATGAGACTGATTTATTCAGTGTTTTTACCAAATTATATCACTAGGTCCATTTGTTTTGTAGAGGAAGAGACCTCTGCAGATAATTCGGCTCCCTGTAAAAACCTCCTGAATGTCTCGATTTAAAGCTATAAGAGAAAAAATATGAGCACACACAAGCAGGTGCTGAGCTAGCAGGCCATCTGCGACAGTGTTGGGGTAGCACTAACTTGTAACGTAAAAGTGCCTTGTTTAGTGTTTTTACCTGTTTTAATCACCTAATACATTTGTTTTGGAGAAAGAGACCTCTGCGGATGATTCGGCTCCTGGTAAAGAATCCTTACTGGGAGTTTACACTCAGCACATGGGAGAAGTTTCAGTGGTTGCGATCTGCAACCCACACTGCTAGATGCCACTAAATCCTACACACTGCTCCGTTAAATGCACAAAATAGTACCTTAAAAGTGTATTAATAATATTAGCTACTAGATGTCCCACTCCTCCTACCCCCTTCCATTGCTTTCATGTCACAACACCATAGCACAAGTGGTTGCCAGTACATTGCACAACCTGCATGCGTCATGGTCTAGTGGACTGAGATTTAACCAGACTTAGTCATGTTCCATGCAGAATCTTTCGTGGTAGAGTAATGAATTAATTTAGTATTTAGCTGTAGATTTACCTTACATAGTTTGGTAGTATTTCAAGAGTTCTTCCCTTATTGGTTTAATATGTCTTCGTATCTGGGAGGGAGAGGTGCAGGAGTGTGAGCTCCACACCAGGGACAGGAGTCCGCCTGCACAAACAATGGGCTAATACCTAATGGTTATTAAGGGGTTAAACAACAGAGTTGAGTCGTTTCAGTGTCAGTGTGAGTTTGTTGGGACTGTTACTGGCTTAGTCAGATGTTGTCGATGTTAGCTCGTGCTAACCAGGCTACTGAAGGCATGACCTGTCCTACCCTCCCTTCTGATTGTCTAGTACTCGTTAGCTTCATTGGTTGGATTGGTTAGGTTGGGACAAGAGGATTGACATTGGTTAGGGTTTAGGTAAGAGTGTCAGGGTACACAAGTCAGAGGCAGAGTAAGGTACAGTCAAGTGGGTCATGTCTTTGTTATAGGAAACGCAAATTCTCAAACCGGGGGACATTGGACTGGCTGTTTGCCCCAAGTGGTAACTACAAAGACACGGATACCATGTGATACCAACATTGTTATATTATGATTCACAAGCCTTGTTAGAAGCAACAACCAAACATCAGACATTTTACACAGAGGTAAAGAAAACATTCATTTTATTTCACACCTTTTAAAAGTTCTGTGGTTGGAGTATTTAAAAAAACCCAAGGGTAATTCAAGCAATTTACTTTAAAATTAATTAATTAATAATGTTACACTCATATTTCTGTCATGACAGTTGAGTAAAGTGCAAACGGGATCTTGTGACTACACATGAGACTGCTACAGGTGTATTAAATCTTTTGCCTCTTCTCATTTTATAATATCGATTCACATTTCTATTTATGATCCCTCGACAATGTTCTGCTTTCATGCTGTCCTTTATTATGCAACCATTTTCAAAATCTGCGGTCTGGTCCTTTATGAGTTCAGACATCAACCAATCAGTTAAGCCAATCTCTAACCTTTGTGCTCTTTTTAAGCACCAGTCAGCTGTTTTTATATCTTGCAGCACAAGACGCCATTTCCTCCAGCCATTCACATCAGTAGTCCTGAAATCACACGATGGTGGCTCAGGGGAAATTAATTTAGCCTCAAATTGAGTCCACGCCAAAGTCTGATTCATGTTTACTTGAACTTTAAACCTGCAAAGCTTTGACCTATGTTCAAAGAGCTAAACGGACTTTGATTATAGTGCAGAGAACAAATTTGCACCAAACTTCAGACTAAGACATGATGATGTTCATTTTTTGTAACAGATCTGGAAAAAATAAATCTCAAAAATGTCTCACTCTGGCCTTGAACTTCATCTAATAAGGTTTTTTTTTCCTGCCTCCATGATGTCCAGCTTTGTCTCACACATGCTCATGTCTTTCTCACAGACAGTAATTTCCTGTTGGGTAACGCCCAGGGCCACCGCGGCTATCCCATCGTCTACTGCTCAGACGGCTTCTGCGAACTGACCGGCTTCACAAGGACTGAGGTGATGCAGAAGAACTGCAGCTGCCGCTTCCTGCACGGGGCCGACACCAGCGAGCACGTGGCCCAGCAGATGGAGAAGGCGCTGGAGGGCCGTGAGGAGTACCAGGCTGAGGTCCACTTCTACAAGAAGAATGGTGGGTGCACGGCAAAGAGGATAGGGAAGAGAGAGCCTAGATGCGTTTACATAGTAGCTTTAATTTAGAAGTGAAATGGTTATGTGGCAATTAACATACCTTTCATCTTGTGTTCAGTTGATCAAATTCTTCTATTAAAGGTTCTGTATACGTTTCACCAGTGGGGGTTTTTTAATTGCCAATGGATGAGAAAGTTGTAGCCTAACGTCTCTTAAAAGACCTTCCCCAACTTCCTCGGTTGCATCGAGCAGTTTGTGGACTGACTTCTATGTAAAAGACTCAGGCCAAATTTTCTAGAATAATCTGGAAAATGACATTGTGCATGTTCCTGAGTGCCTTGCTCCCTTCAGCTCCGCCTCAGTGCTTACAGTGTGCAACAGTAGCTAACGTTACGTTAGCTAAGAAATGGAGTCCATTAACGTCAGCGAACGACCAGCACCCACCACAACTCAGAGTCCACACATGCTGTGTATCAGTTATATTTTGAAGCAGCAGCCCAGCAGAGAATGACCTTCACTTTGCGCCTTGTAGCAACTCGAATTCAGTCAAAGCAAGACTGAGCACCTGAGTGCTGGGGATCTGATCCTGGACCACCCTAAGTTCTTGCCCGATCAGCACACTTCTGTTGCTGCTGTTAAACAGATCAGACCCTGCACTGCTGCTGGCCACCGCCCTGTTACAAACTCAGCAGCTAAGGTTTGAGCTGCCATCCGCTCTTGTTTCAGGAAGTAGTGTCCTAGCGGTGGGAAGTGAGGCAGAGGGTTCGTGAGCTGTGCTAGCTAGCAAATTATTGTCTCATTTGTGGTCTGATAAAAAGTAAACCCATCAAATTCAGTGCCCCATATCACAATTTCAGTGTCCCCACGGTTACTTTCCATTAGCTCACTTGCTAACGCAAAGGGATTGCAAGCTAGCTAACGTAACAAAATACTGTCTTGAGTGATTCATGTCATTCAAGTCATTCAGACTTCAGGGCTGATCTGGCTGGTAAACTGGTTATTTTGCTGTTTGCAAATTACTTTATCAGCTAACGTGATACTTTATCAGCTAACGTTACGAGGCAACAGACAGCAAATCACTACGTAGCTTAGTTACAGCTAGCTGGCTACCTTAGCTTGCTTGCTCACTAACATTATTGCTAGCAAAATTCTATCTGAGTGGATATGCCAGTTGGCTAGCTTACCAGATGATTCTCTAGCTAATGATACTAATTTGTGTTTTATAACAAACAAGCCAACAATTAAAGATGTAACGGTAGGCCTACGAGGCGCTTTTTACTAGCCAAGAGCGATGCAGTTGCGGCCTAATCATACCCTGAGCTGATGTTAGCCAGCTAGCTGTAACTTAGCTATGCTACATAGTTACTTGTAAAGTAAGCCGATAATGTAATTTGTAAATGGTTATCTTTAGAATCATGGAGCCAACAGTCCTAATGAGATACAGGGACATTGCGGATAGTAATGTTACTCTAAATAAGATTGCAATTTATTTCCAGCCTATCAACGTAATAACAATCAGTCTTGTGTTTGTCTGTTTTGGCGGATGCCCAGGTGCTCATTCACAGCTATGGAGCGCGAACACCAAAGCACGAAGATGCTGACTGCATTCACTTAACGGCCTCAGAGAGAGGTGTCACTAATTATTTTCTCAAAATTACGTACAGAACCTTTAACTGGGGAAATGACAAAACTTCGTCTTGACTCAAATTCCGGTTTGATCTTAAGTTGAGTTATTGGGGGTGACAATTAGCCTAAATTGTGCAATTTGTTTTTGTTTCCAACATTATGGGGAACACATTTCTTTTTAGCTGAGAGTTGAACATTTGTGGCTGAATTATGAATCTTCACAGTGATCCCCAAGTTTAAATACAGCAGGTCAGCAGTGCAATACATGCTTTTTTGCAAAGTTAGCGCTCATTATTATTAATACAAACCCATCAGAGTGAGTGGAAAATCTGCAGTCGGTTCATTTTTGTGATCCGTTCAACATGAGTGCAAAGGGTGCTAGAAGGAGTGAACTTGTGTGGTGGTATAACAAGCTCAAAGTCAGTCATGAATACACATCTCCAATCATACTTTCGTCATGTAGCGAATGCAGAGGACAAAGTACTGTACGCACAGTGTTTATTACTGTAGCTTAAATCCATTCCCTGCTGACTGCTAGCTAATCCCTCTGATGAAGTCTCGGGCTCAAAGTACGATGTCATGCATGAAAAGAGAACATACAACCCTGTTTAAGCCTCTCTGATCGGAGACCCAAACCTGCACTCTCCAAGTGTGTGAACTGCTAATAACATTGATGGGTTACCAAATCTGCTCTGCGGTTGAAAAAAGTCTTGTCATCTTTGTGTTTTTTACAATACAGTAAGGAAGTAACAGTAACACAGTGCCAGTGCCAACTAACAAAAGAAAAGACATGATAATTTTGTTAAGTAATATGGTGCCGTTTCAGACACAAGAGTGACAGAAAAGGAACAGAGAACAAAGACAGTGAAAATGAAAGAGAGGGAATTAAATTTTAAAGCTATAATCCAAATGGCAGATATTCATGACTGGTACTGTATTAGCAGGATTTTCATGATAAAGGCAGACACTTAAGGAATTCAGTAGACAGTAGACACACACACACAGTAGACAGTAGACACACACACACACACACACACACACTGTCCACTTTGAAAGAAGGATTTAGATCCTTTACTTATACAAATGTACTAATACCACACTGTGAAAATGCTCTGTTACATATATTAAAACTAAAAGTACTCAATGCAGAAAAATGTCCTATGTGACTTTTATACTGTCATATAGCAATATCACTGATGTAGGATAAAGGAAAGGAAGGAAAAATGCCACAGCATTTGTTCTACTTTCAAATTATTAGATCACATGGAAAATCACACATGGATTTTCACTCAAACTTTATTATTTAAAAACTGAAAATCAACTATAATCTCTTCAACGTCAGACTCTAATACTGAGGTTTTTTAGCAAAAGTGCATCGAGTTGTGTGAGGATTTCTAAATGGATGCTTTGATCCTGTTTTCTGTTGTTTAACGTGGTTCCCAATCAATCAGTATATCAGTATGTTCACTGTTTCTCATGGAGGCATGCAGGAAATGTTTTCTACACAAATTCAATGTAACATGGCATGACTAATTGATTTAAATGGTCATTTTGTAGGGGAAAAACTTATTTAATTTATAATAAAACATATCATTTATAAGCTCTGTATGTTATTAATGTAAAAATTTAACTTGTAAAGTAACTAGTAATTAAAGCTGTCAAACAATTGCACAAACTACAATTATTTCTCTCTGAGATGTGGTGGAGTATATAAAGGAAAATAGTGTCATTAAAAGAAATGACTCAAGTTAAGTAAAAAAAAAAAAAACACCCCAAATTTGTACCTAAAGGTCTGGTGTGTAGGATTTAGTGACATATGGTGGCTAAAGAGAAACCAAAGATTTGCAAGGAGACAAAACCGTTTTAGAATGTTGCAGAGAAAAGTTGCAGTGGTGTGAACTGGCTGTCTGAATCAAGCCGGCTGATGGTGTCACCTGAAACTCCGCTGGTCAAATCGCATGCGGCTGGTTTTAGATCATAAAGCTCATCAACTGTTTCTACAGATGGTGTGTTCGCGTGTTTCTGTCCTCACCTGTGCCGGTGTCAGACAGTGGGTCACTGCTGCTGCTCGTTGTATGTGCTTATGCCCCCCACACACACATTCTCAATGACTAACTATGCTAATGCTAATGCTCGTTTTATGTTTTTCACCGATTCATCACTGCTACAAATGCACCTGTAGCCAGTATCTCACTATCACTATCCTCATTCATATTTTCAGAAGCTACAAATTATATTCAGCCACAAAATAAGCCTGAAAAGCTGGAAATCAGAACGGAAGTACAGAGAGTTGTTGCATGGAGATGATACACCATCTCATCTAGTTGCATTGGTGTGAACCGGCAGGTTTTTAGAACGTTGCAGAACGGCGCTTTGCAAGTAGTTGCCTGTTTCAACTCATTTAGTTGTGAATCTTTGGTCTGAATTGGGCTTAAGGTTTCAGGCTGCGACCAAGTGAGACTTCTCCCATGTGCCAAGTGTGTAGGAGAAGTACAGTGGCAGATGCAAAAATGCAAATGGCCCTATCTGGCGCCAGTGTTTGGTTTGTCCATTCTGGGCTACAGAAGAAACATGCTGATCTCTTATTTTCAGATAACAAAAACAAACAAAAAAAAATTTCAGGTTATTATAAACTAATGTAAACATACTTATTATATGATATTCCATTCTGCCAATATAGCCCCCCAAATCCTAGACACTTGACCTTTAAGTACAGTACTTGAGTAAATATACCTAGTTACATCCCATCATTGGCGCCTGCTGCTGCTTACAAGCACAAAACATACATAAATATCTCATGTTGTATATTTACACCCACAGCTTTGTGGCTAAACACCACCAAGACTGTTTTCTTCCTGTGTCTTACACACACACACACATACACACACTGGGGACACTATAAGCGATGTGAAACATCTGTTTTGTGGCAGAGCACAGTTTCTGCAGAGTTGCTAATGAGTGTACTGGGTTATGGCATGGTCTTGGATCTATGGTGCTCCCTCCCTGCCTGACTTGTTATAACCACCCCCCGACTTGATCTTTCTCTTTGTGCACAATCCTCCCGAACATGATCCATATCTAATTGGGGGGTTTATTTTTAGAAAGGCTATGTCATACTTGACAAGTATCAACAGACTCGGCAGACATGGTGAGAGCCGACATGACATGAGAAATCCCAGGCCCTGGCATCCAGAGCTGAAGTCATTAAGGAGATGCATAACATTTACACTGGATGTGTCTGTTTACTAAATGAAGATTTCTGATTTCGTTCCAGGTGTGGCCTTCTGGTGTCTGCTTGACATCGTGCCCATAAAGAACGAGAAGGGAGAGATGGTCCTCTTCCTGTTTTCATTCAAGGACATCACTGACACCTATGGAAGGGGCCACCACAACAGCAAGAAGGAGGGTAGGCTACATGCCCTGCTTACAAAATAAAACTCCTTTTATTTGCTCACTTTGAGGATTGATTTACGAGCGGGTCATCCTCTGGCCCCCAGCTTTCATTTTCTCTGTGCACTCTTGTTCATCACTGTCACATTCTGCCCTGCAGTTTTTGTTTGGGCTGGCATTCGTTCACTGAACTCAGACAATGTTTTTGCAATGGGGAGTTTGATTTGGGTAGCGGTGTGTTTTCAAGTGGAACCTGGACACAGTCTGTCGCAAATACCAAACAGCATGCCAGGGGAAATCATCATGTTAAAATGCAATCAAAAGAAAGTCAAGTAGAAATCAGCGGTTCTGGGAAAGATTATTCGGCTTAAAAACCTGACACAGTATTCTCCTCACCTTCTCTTCCTCCTGAACTGATTGACATGTGCTGATCTGAGCAACTGTGTGACAGTTTCAGACGACAAGAGGCGCAGGAGGAAGAGCAGCTCTCACTTCAGCGAGGCCAGGAAGCGTGGACGCACCATGTTGTACCAGCTTACCAGCCAGTTCTCGAGGGGAGGCAAAAGAGAAGTCAACTTGGGTGGTGTGAGTACTTTTCCCACTCTTGCATACTTCCTTTTCGGTTTTGATGGTATTTTTATGTGTGCCCTGACCTCTACGAAAATAAACAGGAGTTACTCAGACATGCAGCACCCTCAATCTTGAGCTTGAATTATTAATGTTAATATCTAAAAGATGAGTTTTTAGGAAGACAATATATGAGGGAAGTCTTGACCCAGATTTCCAGAGTGTGGCTTATCTCTGGAAAATTCATCAGATGGGTTTACTATTTTAAGTCTCCTGGGTGATTTTAATCTTGCTTCTGTTGCTTTTATTTGCATGGAGGCTATTGTTTGGTCGCTTTATGTGGACAAATAGCAAGGTCACTGTGGCAGCAGAGGCTACAGGGAGGCACACAGTGGTTGTCACTGATGGTGAGGTGTTATTGGTCAGAGGGGAAGCTGGGTGTATCATCATCATCACTTTTGTTTGGGACTGTCTGGACATGCCAACACCTTGCCATGGAGCTCTGTCATATAGGTCATTATGTCAACAGTATGCTCTCTTAAAGGGATAGCTCCGATTTGTTTGGGGTGGGGTTGTGCCATAGTTTGTGTTAACTGCACTAGCTGGCGGTTGGCAGGATAACCACCATGGAAGCGAAGCAATGTTCTGCTGTGGACGGGAGCAGCAGCAAAATGTATTTTAGACAGGTAAAAAATCAATATCAGTTTAAGCGTACACTATATTAAGAATATTTTCACCACTTTGTCTGAGCATCAGACGACCTGACGGGTAACTGAAGTTATCCCTAAGCCACCAGACTCCACTGACAAAACAGTGGTTTTACCCTGCAGAACACGGTGTTGCTGGTCTGGTTGTGAGACTTTGGTGTTTCAAAAGGTCAGTTCAGATTCACCAACCCTGTTCCCTAGAAATTACGTTTGTACATTACTAAATGTCTTTCATAATTACGTTGTTGTTGTAATGAGACATTACATTCATGTACTGCGTAGGTGTCACAAGGCAACACATTCTCACGCCGACCTCGTCACATATTGACGTTTGGTTATGGACTTTCCACGCTCACATACGACGTGAAAGTTACCCTGGGTGCGTTTGTTGTTGACGTTCTGGGAAGCTGTGTCAAGTTCTGCCTGTTACATGCATTAGGCCCTTTTCCACTGCAGGAACTTCGGGGTAATTTTATGGGGCCGTTGGTGCATGTCTCCACCACAGGAACCGCCCCCGAAGGACAGAGTTCCGGGACTTTTACAGGGGCTAAACAAGTCCCTGCCTCGGAGTAGGTACTTAGAACGGCCCTGAAAAACTCCTGGGTGGGGCTTGGGGTTTACTTGATGCTGATTGGATATACTCAAGGCGGGATGTGACATCAACAGAAAGCGACAAAATAGCCAGCATTTTTAAAATTCAGCAGACGAGGAGTCGCATTTTTAAAAGGAGTCATAAGAAGACTCCACCCTCTTAGTGGAGACATGGCGGTTGAGAGGGCCGAGCAAGAGGACGTTCCTGTAAAGTTCCTGCCCCCCAAATAGTACCAGGAACTTCTTCAGTGGAAACGGGCCTATCGTCTTCTTTCAAAATACAGGTGGCTGTTGATGATTGCAGATCCATGAAGTGCAGCACCTTGACACTAGAACCCCAGGGTCGTGTCCGGACTCGTGTCTTAGGTTCAGGCAAATAAAGCACTTTGGTTAAGTTTAGGGAAAGATCCTGATTTTGGTTGAATGTTAATAAAAAAATAATAATTCAAAAAATCATGCTTTAATCACTACAAGTGTGCACTGTATTGCAAGGTTGCCTACTCTGGGACAAATCAACTTAAATTCATTTCTGAATGTTTTGCTGATACGTTCAGTATCAACACTTTTGCAACATGCTAGATGCGTTAATTAGCAACATATCCTCATCATATTAATAGAAAACGTTATTTGCTCAGAATTACATTTCCCTCAAAACCTATTTGCTGTTTCAAATTAGTTGTGTATGAACATAATTTCTAGGAGACAGAGCTGAAGTTAATAACACAAAAGACCTAACCAACTAAGGCAGCTGCTGTGTTCAGCACAACCTAGTCTCACTCCGAAGTCATCGAAATGCAGCACTTGGGCAGTGACTTGCGGCATCAGACACTGAGAAAATAGCTGTCCTCTAATGTCGACATGATATGTGGCTGGATGTAGATATAGTTTAACAGCACCCAGTGGCATCAGTGGGAAACACGGCAGGCCAAGAACGAAAGTTAAGACAGCAAAAGTCCAAGTAGGACGGGTGGTGGACGGATCCCACAAACACAAAGTGGCACTCAGGAAAGCGATGTTTGCATCCCGTAAGATTATAAAGCCAAACCCTGTTCTTTTTTCCTAAACCTAACCACGTGTTTTTTTAATCGTTAAAGGAAAAAAAACAGCAATTCGTAGAGACTGTATGTAAACGTTAAATTTCCTGTGAAAACAGAAGTGTATCTTGAAAGAAGACAACGCATGTAACAGGCGGAAGTTGACAGCATCTGAGAACATCAACAACCAGCGCACCCAGGATACCTTGCACGTCGTATCTGGACGTGGAAAGTCCATGACCAAACATCAATATATGACGAGGTTAGAGTGAGAGGTAAAATTACTATTTTTGTCAAGGAAATGGTGCCTCTGAAGAGATGGATGGATATATATAGATAGATAGATACAGATGGATGCAATGGCTTTGGGTTGCCTGTCGGAAGGGGCTGTCTGACGGCAAGGTAAAGCTGTAAAAATACTCTAAATATAGTGTACACTTAAACTGATATTGATTTTTTTAGCTGTCTAAACTACGTTTCGCTGCTTCCCCAAACTGGGGGTGTGCTGACCGCCATCTACTCAGGGTAATACTCTCACTATGAATAAGTACATCCATTAACCCCACTACAAAAAATCTGACCATCCCTTTAAATGACCTTTAGGATTAGGTCAAGAGAGGCTGTTCTGTCTTCATGCTTCAACACATTATCATTTATATGTACAACCTGTTGGGTAATGTATGGGTGTGGGATAAAACAGGCTCACTCCATATGGATTTCAAATGTTTTTCAGATAAGTGTGTCATTTTGCCCATGCAGTTGCTTGCCTTTCAAGTGTGTTTCAAGGACCTTAAGAGGCCATTTGTTGTGGTGAAATAGACCCTAGCCATGATCTGTTTCATCGCCACTTGTCTTACACAACAAAGGCCTTCGTAGGCTTTGAATAATAAAGTCGCGCTACACTCCGAGCAAATGTTATTCATGAGAACAAGCTCCTGTTTTGCTCTCAGATACCAAACGGGAGCAGTTTTTTTAGCGGAGCACCATTTTGAGATAATCCCGCTCCCTCCCTGCAGAGGCTCAGTTACCAACTGGGTCTGTACTCAAACCTGTCCTTCACAATGTGGCGTTTCATCCCAGGGGGCTAAAAGCAATTCAGAGCGTTTCAGGGGTAAATTAAAATGTAAAAAAAGTTGAAAACCTGTGAGACATGTGTGATTCAAGTGGCTAATATTAGCATTTCAAAATGGAAAAACATGGGACAAAAGGCTGTTGTGTACTTTTTGGAGAGGTGCATTTAGCACTTTAACTTTTAATGGCAATGGTAATGGTGTGCCCTTTACTTGACACCAAATTTTGAGCTGCTCTTCCTTAGTGCTGGTACATTGCTAAAACCTGCAAAAACAGGATGAGAATCTGATATGAAATTTGCCATTTGGACAATGAAACATGTTCTAATTTTTCAATGTTTGGCCAAATTTGTCAAATCCCGATCATAACATAAAGAAAAAATTGTGAAAGTCAGACACAGTTTTTCCAGAATGAAGAAAAGAAAGCATTTTATTTCTAATTTAATCCCATTTATATTAGAAACTATATGTTTAACAGTTGTTATAGGGGCCCAAAGGACACGACATTTACTTTATAATGCAGATGTTGGAATTTTTAGTGTTGACATGATCCATTGATTAATTGATTGACAGAAATGAATTGTTTAAATAATTTATTAAAAAAGTATTTCACTGCTGGACAGATGGTCATTTAATAAAATCAGGCTGTCTTTGCAGCAGAAAGATGCAAATACTTTTGAAGTGAGTGCTATATGACCAGATAAAGCAGAGGAAAAGGACTGTGGCGTTCGCTTTTGCTCAAGAGGTAGAAAACCTACACCTACTAGAATACACTGTGCGGCACCAGACCAATACGTGCTCCCGCTGCTGGGTGACATTATGCGAGCTTATCTGTTTTGAGACTGGAAACAATATGGCAGCTGGCTGGTCACAAACGATCTTATACTACAGTTTAACAGTAAGAGTGAGAAGTAGGCAACACAGTAACGGAATCTTGGTTTATATTTGATCAGCACTGCCAAGATTTACAGTTTGATTGTAGTTTGAGAGAGTGGGGCAGCTCTCTGAATCTGCTTCTATACTCTTTGTGTCAGTGTTGGCGGGCAAACAAAATAGTGAGAGTACAATTTGTAGTTTGAGCAGCAGCCGTAGGACCATGGATGTGTAAAGAGAACTGGATCAGATTTTTGAAAGCTTGCACCCAACCATGCCCGTAAGCCTCAGTTCCAGAACCGACCAGTTACCTGTCATTATGTCTAAGTCAAACCTGTACCTAGGCTGACCAAACGTCCTCTTTTGCCCGGACATGTCCATTTTTGACGTCCTGTCCGGGGCGTCCGGGGGGTGTTTATAAATTGATGATAATGTCCGGTTTTCTTTGTGTGTGTGTGTGTGTGTGTGTGTGTGTGTGTGTGAATGGGTTAGAGTGCGGCACGGGCTGCATATTTCTGTCCGAACCCGAACCGAGCCCGACATTATTTAATGACTAAAGCACTGAGTTTGTGTCACACAGTTGTTATGGTTACAAGCTATTTAACAGACCGGGCGTGCGCCGTGGGTGCTCCGCGGAGAGGGAGACCTCCATGTTTGAGACGGGAGCGGGAGGCGGGAGGTCCGAGGCTTCCAGCGAGAGGAGAGGGAGAAATGTTACAAAATAAGATAAAATAGGAAAAACCTGTCTCCCTCTTTTATTTAATTTTCAGCGTTTAATCAAGGCGGAGGCGGGCGGCGGGAGGTCCGAGACTTCCAGCAAGGGGAGAGGTAGAAACAAACAGCCAATGTGTGTGTGTGTGTGTTATGTTCAGGTGTTGTCACGTAAATAACAGTGCCCAAGCAATAAACAGGACAGACAATAGGATTTTATTTATTTTTACACTACATTTTCACTGAAATCTGACCGAATCCGACCCAAGCCCGAATACAATTTATACATTTTTGACCGAACCCAGCCCGACGGGACCTGTCGGGACCCGTCAGGCTCGGATCGGGTAGCCACACTCTAGTGTGTGTATGTGTCCCCTATCTATAGGGGCCTATCTGAATTTCTGTCTTTGAGAGATATTATTTTGTAATATAACTGAATTTTCTATCCATACATGTAAACTTTAAATATATTAGAATTATAAGGCATCTTTGAGTAAACTGCGAGTATCATTTAAGTAGGCTATCTTGTGGCCGGGCTGAGTATCCTCTTTTTTGTAAATCAAAATATGGTCACCCTACTTGTACCCGCCTGCAATCGTTAATAAAAGTTCCACAACCCAACCCACACCCATGATTAAACACACATGCTACGGTAGGGTGACCATATTTTGATTTCCAAAAAAAGAGGACACTCGGCCGGCCACGACATAGCCTACTTAAATGATACTCGCAGTTTACTCAAAGATGCCTTATCATTTTAATATATTTAAGATTTATATGTATGGATAGAAAATTCAGTTATATTACAAAATAATATCTCTCAAAGACAGAAATTCAGATAGGCCCCAATAGGGGACACATACACACACTAGAGTGTGGCGATCCGAGCCCGACGGTACCCGATGGGTCGGGCCAGGTTTGGTCAGAAATGTAGCTATAAATTGTATTCGGGCTCAGGTCGGATCCGGTCAGCTTTCAGTGAAAATGTAGTGTAAAAATAAATAAAATCCTATTGTCTGTCCTGTTTACTGCGTGGGCACTGTTATTTACGTGACAACACCTGAACATAACACACACAGACACACATTGGCTGTTTGTTTCTCTTCTCTCCTCGCTGGAAGTCTCGGACCTCCAAATAAAAGAGGGAGACAGGTTTTTCCTATTTTATCTTATTTTGCTTTATGTCTCCCTCTCTTCTCACTAGAAGCGTCGGACCTCCCACCTCCCGCTCCCGTCTCAAACACAGAAGTCTCCCTCTCCGCAGCTGAGCACCCACGGCGCACGCCCGGCCTGTTAAATAGCCTGTAACCACTGTGTGACACAAAGTCAGTGCTTTGGTAATTAAATAATGTCGGGCGCGGTTCGTGTTCGGACAGAAATATGCTGCCCGTGTCGCACTCTAACACACACACACAAACACACGGAAAACCGGACATTATCATCAGTTTATAAAAAACCCCCGGACGCCCCGGACGGGACGTGAAAAGCGGACATGTCCGGGCAAAAGAGGACGTTTGGTCAGCCTATGCTACGGTCACTCACATTAAGCTAGGTTCTCCGTTCTTGAATTACAAATCCAGCGGAGGAAAAGTCTCTTTCACTGACTGTGCTCCAGGATGGCGAAAACAATCCACGCAATCACTGCCAGGTTAGGAAACATTTAAGCCTGCTCCTTCCACCACCATAAAACCTCAAAAGGATCCTTCTTGGGTATCTTGAACTCGATGTAAGCTGCAACCTCATCCTAAGGCTACAAAGTTTCACCACTGGAGTCCACCATCTTGACAAATGTGACAAGGGGGTCAAAGGTTCGACTTGTGTTGTTAACTTTCAAAATAAAATTAATTGCGGCTTGATAATAGTGATTTAGATGTCAAAGTATTACACGTATATTTTTGTTCTCACCTGCTGCTCGCCCACGTGTGGTTCATTTTTACCCGTGCCCCTGACTTTATATTATATACAGCACAGCTTTTTGTGGTTACCCAGCAGGTACCAGACATGGTGCAAGACCCTGATCAGGATACAGCGTTGGAAGCAGGACCCTGTTCATTCATATGAAAGCTGCTCAGTGGGGCATTAGGCCAAAAACATTCAACTGTCATGTGTAAAATTACCCAGATGATCAGCTCTGCTTCCCCAACATTGGGCCCATAGAGCAAGCGCACTAGAGACTTCTGCCGGCTTCTAGTTTAGCACTTTGCTACCTTTAATGAGCATAAAATGATTTAAATGTGGATTTTCTAGACTTTCCCAATGTCATCGGACCAAATGGATTACATCCCTATAGTGAAATGAGTAATTTCGTGGAGGTTGTGACTCTCACAAAAATGTTTCCACTAAGTTACAGACATTTCTTTCACAATTTAAGTCTATGGGAAAAGTCTTTTTGGGCCCAAAGGCATCATGTGACAGACTTTGAAGTTTTAATTTCAGTGTTTACCCCCACGAAAACTGGCTTCAAAGCCCAGCACACTTCCTGGGGGCCTGCCTAGAGCCAGGGAAGCTTTGAGCTGAGAGGGAGATCTGAGCACTGGTAAGATGGAGGGAAGTTTACCAGTGCTCATTTACACATACTACCCACATTGTTACGATACAAAGCTGGTTGAACTTGGGCAAAGTATCCCTTTAAGCAGTGGTGTAGTGGTAGTTGATGAGGTGGATGTATTCCTAGGTAGATGGTTAGGTTACAGAGAGGGAAGTATATTCTCCTCTATATTTCAATGGCTTTTTGGCTGATTGGTGTGTATACTATCAAATGTAAGGATTTGCTGCTTTTCTCATATCATTTATATCATTGTTACATAAAGAACTTTGGGTTTTTGAATATTGGTCAGACAAATCAAGCAATTTGAAAAGGTCACCTTTGGCTTTGGGAAATTTTGACTAACATTTTTTTTAGTTTTGTGACATTTTTAGACTGAATGATTAATGGTTTAACCCAAAAAATAAGCAGGTCAGATTAAAAAAAAAAAATACACACCCAAGTTGCAGTGATAAATACCCTGACATGGACCTGACCTGCTTCCTGTTTACACCTCCAAAAACAAAAGCTCTGCTACTGCTGTCAGGCCTGACTTGCATGCGTCTTTATGGGAATCAATGTGTTACACCTCCCCTCTGTTTGCCAAACCTCCTGCTGCCTTTTTTCCATCCCCCCTACTTACAGATGGCACTGTTCACTGACACCATACACACACCTGTTCTAATAGTGCACACACATGAACCTCCCCAAAAAAACATTCACACATATACACCACACAGTGACTGATGGCTTCAGATGAACATATGGTAAAACATCAACACATTCAGGATCACATGCACAATATTTATCATTCAGATTTTGTTCCAGCGCTCTCGGCAGGAGCCGGTGTTTTCACACTGACATGGTTTCTCTTTCTCTCTTGCACATCTAGATGTACAAAATGTAGGAGTAAGAAACTCAACAATCAGAGTTAATGTGTTCACAGCCTGCTCGCTGTGTCTCATTCCCTCTGCTTTTGGCACAGGCACACACCCTCCACTGTTCTCCCATGCTACCTCTACCACAAGGCTAATTACCATTGAAAAGTGTTTATTTATTCTCACTGAGATCATATTTGTGTCCTCACAAGAGGACCAAAAATTCACGAACTCATGATCTGAAAGAAATATCACACTGTACATAAGAGAAACTTCAAAGTAGCACAGTAAACACAGTATAATCAAGATCCTGCATCTTAGATCTAATAAACTTTTTCACCTTTCGAGTCACTTTTCACTGACTCCACGCAAAAGAAAAAGCTGGCACATTTGCCTAATTTATTTGCAACCTTAGGAACCGGTAATGGCGTGCAGTACGACTGTAAACAGTAGGCGCACATTCAGAACAAACTTGTGTTGATGTCGCATATTAAAAATGTAGGCAACCTGTGTGTTCTCTGATGCAAAACAAAAACATGTAGCAGTTAGAATACAAATCAGATCTGTGTCTGTAAGGGACTGTTTTGTTTTG
The DNA here is from genome assembly GCF_041903045.1 of Epinephelus lanceolatus. Classification (NCBI taxonomy): domain Eukaryota; kingdom Metazoa; phylum Chordata; class Actinopteri; order Perciformes; family Serranidae; genus Epinephelus; species Epinephelus lanceolatus. The sequence goes on along the minus strand of NC_135754.1, from coordinate 22,855,338 downwards.
CCTGGGTCTTTCTGACAGCTCACTGGACTGTGTCTTGTGATTCCATCAGTGACTTTGGAAAACCTTTTATCTCGCAGGCCTGCCACCAGTGTTAAACAGATACAATGCAGTTTGCATGAGAATGAGATCCAAAGCATGCACACTCGAGATTAAATGTGTCAGAGTTTATTTGTTTGCTTGCATGGGCTTTTCCTCACGCCTCACTGTCTGGATTGTGTCTTACAGACTGTATATCTGTGCATGTTGCATCATGATAATATGGTCTCACATACACCAGTCAGCTTTCCTTAAACAGCCATTTTCCAAAAGTCTAGGCATCAGCCTTTATGACACACAGTTTCCCTGGACTGTCCTGAGACGGTACATTTCATTTCATAAAATTGCCTCCTCATATAACACAATGATATCATAATATCAATTCTGAGTGAAGCTACTGCTGCTGATAGTAACATTATACCAAAGAGGAAAATGATTGGAAGGCAGAGACGCCCCCAAAACGGTTGTCTTTTTTGTTTTGGCACCAGTTGCTTTATATTAAATTCATCATCACAACAGGGATGAATAATAGAGATGGAGTGTACAATAATATCTGAAAAGGTAAGAGGAAGATGAAGAGAAAAAGACAAGTAAAGACAAGAGTAAAGCAGTTTGACATATATTCAAATGTTTGAGCCTATGCAGTAATTAAGATATATGTATTTTTTGGGGGACACATTGCCCCCCACATTTTTCAAATATGCTCAAAATGTCTCCCCAGTTACGATCACTTACTACAGGTTCTAATATTATGGTGTACTGCAGTTCTGTGTGTGGTTTGTGCCAGTGGCATTGCCGTACCCCAGCAGAAGCTTGACTGCTGTAGGTACAGTCAACGTCAAACACTGTACTGTCTCTGTTTTTCATTATAGAAATAGAATGTAATGTGAGTGTTACGTAGGCTTTATCACCATCAACTGTTATAGTTTTTGTTAAGTGTTACAATGTCATAAAAATGCAATAATAAAGGTCACAAAAAGTCATAGTATATTATGTTATAAAAAAAAAGTCATAGTGTAGTATGTTATTAAAAAAGTCATAGTATAGTATGTCATAAAAAAGTCATAGTATAGTGTGTCATAAAAAAGTCATGTATAGTATTTTTTTTTAAAAAAAACATCATAGTGTAGTATGTTATTAAAAAAGTCATAGTATAGTATGTCATAAAAAAGTCATGGTATAGTGTCATAGATATATATACGTAGATGCCGCATTCAACGGTACTCCTCATTGGAGCGATACGTCAACGCGGCCGCCATCTTGCCCAGGTGGAGCCGCGCTGCCTAATGCATGTATGTCTATTGAGGCAGGAGATTATTTATGATTAAAATCATCATTACTCGCTGAATTCTCAGCCGATTTTCATGCGGTTTGGTTTGTTACAATTGTCAGACATGTAGTTATGATACAGGATACTTGGTTAAATAAAAAATGCAGTTGTTCATACCAAAATATTTGATCTTATCTAGATAAAGTAACAGTAATAGTTCAACAACACATTTAAACTAAACTTTCCCCATGTAATAAATATTCTTTTTCTTACTAGATGTACAATGCCCACCATGATGTCATTTAATTATTAATTTTGACTATAAATGTTTATTCACATTTCACACAATGTGCAAAAAATAGTGTATCAGCAGGGTTGTGCCGAGCTGCAGTGTAGATTCTGATTAACAAATGTTGGTTTTGTACAAGTGAAAATAAATGACTTAGAGATGCATGTTTACACAAAATTTTGCTTTAATCTCATATGTATAACACCACAGTGCTCATGGGAGCCTGGACACAGAACTGTTTACATTATTAGGTCATATTTACAAAAAATACAGTGTACAGTAGCTAGTATTATTTTTAGGAGTCTGCCCAGTCCTGTTGAAGTCCTCAGGTCTGAAGTGACAGCTGCAGATGACTGAGGAGTCACTCGGGACAAAGTCCTTTCTCCTCACTGCTGCTACCCATGCCCGTCTCCTATCTGTGTTTTTTGGGAAACTACACACAAAATAAGTGTGTCAGAAAAACGCAGTTCCACATCATTTGTAGTTACAATTCAGGCCACAAGTTAACTACTAACGTTATACTGCGTTATGTCACGTTGGTGCCATGAAACAGATAGCTGACAATTTGGAATAACACATACACCGACATAGCTGTTTGACAAAGCATCATAATTTTATAAGTAATATTATATAAATGTTAACCTTTTTTCTTTAAGTTGTGTGACATAGCGTTAGCTTAATTTGGCATTAGGACCAGATCAGGACAGTTACTTTACTTCATTAGCTTAAAAGAAGGATCACTTTTTGAGATATATATCTCATTAAACATGTTCATAACAGTAAAATATTGTAAAACAACTTCTTACCTGTGGAATGTTAGTCCCTTCTGCTTGGTTTTAACACTTCTTTCGTTTGTACACCCAAATGCAGAGCAAAAATGTGGCATTTTTGCCGAGTCTGACACGGGTCTGAACCGGTCAGAGCACCTAGGCAAGACGGCGGTGGTATTGACGCATCCCACAAGCCAGGGTGTGGCATCTATGTATATATATATATCTATGGTATAGTGTGTCATAAAAAAGTCATGTATAGTATTTTAAAAAAAAAAAAAAAAAAAATGTCATAGTGTAGTATGTTATACAAAAGTCATAGTATGTCATAAAAAAGTCATAGTAGGCTATAGTATATCATAATAAAGTCATAGTATGTCAAAATCTCATGGTACAATATGTCATAAAAAGTCATAGTATATTATGTAATTTAAAAAAAAAGTTATGGTATAGTATATAAAAAAGTCATGATATCGTGGGGTAATTCCCCCCAGACCCTGCTCATGAGTTAGGTCGCAGAAGGTGTGGATTTAAAATGGTGCCCCCAATGTGAAATAGGTGATTACAGCCCTGTTTTCGCACGTTCCTAATTGCCAACGTTATATTAAACTGCAGGTAACCATAGTAACAGCTCCTTATCTGAATGTCAGTTAGCTAGTTTAGCTAACTTTCGATTGTTAAAAAATAACCTTGCTTAAAAAATAAGGCTAAAGTAAACTCTTTACTAAAGCAAATAGCAATTGGAAACAAAAATGCCCTTTTGTGAAGAGTGCATTAAGGTAAGTAACACAATATAATACTGTGTAGGGAACTGCCCTGTGGGATTTATATGTAACGTTAGCTAACGAGTGTTAACTGCCATCTCTGGAAAATTAGCCAAGTCATTAGCCTTCACAAAGCAGCTATTTATTAATGGAAATGAAAAGAATAACGTTATGCGTCTGGAGAGTCTTTAAAGTCCGGGTAAAGCAAAAAAACTGTATGTTATGAGTTTGTCACACCACAGAAAATGTAATAAATAACCCACTGCACAGTGAGAGCACCTCCTTAGCAGCTAACGTTAGCACTAAGCAAACTATGGCAGCAGTGCAGCAACTGCTAAGGCGAATAGACTGGACGGTATGTTCATAACAGCTATTTTGCATGGGTTTATATGATTGTGGCAACTAACTGAGCTAAGAGAGCTTGTTGACAGCATGGACGGATTGTGACACTAAGCCTCAGGACACAGACATGTAAAAGACCCCACCACACACCTGTTGGTGATCGTCATTCTGAGGCTCTTTTTGGTCATTTTGAGTTATTGTGTAGTGGTTTTAAGTGTCATTGCGGCCATTTAGTGTCTATAGTGTTTTTGTCTCTTGCTAGTTTTTCTGAATCTTTTTGTGGTTGTTTTACATCTCTTTTTAATTTGTTTGGACTCTTATTGTGCTCATTTTGGGTATATTTGTGGACATTTTGTCTCCTTGTAATATTTTTAAAACTGTTTTTTTTTTTACATCTCCTTGTAATTGTTTTGAGTCTCTTTGTGGTCATTTTGTGTCTCTAGTATGTTTGTCTCTTAGCTAGTCTTTCTGGGTCTCTTTGTGGTTGTTTAACATCTCTTTGTAGTTGTTTTGTGTCTCTTTGTAGTCTTTCTGAATCTATGTTGTTGGTTGATGTCTCTATGTATTTGTTTGGACTCTCTTTTTGGTCTTTTTGTGTCTCTTTGTGGTCATTTTATCTCTTTGTAGTCTTTTTGAATCTCTTTGTGGTTGTTTTACGTCTCTTTGTAGTTGTTTTGAGTCTCTTTGCGATCATTCTGAGTCTCTTTTTGGTCATTTTGCATTTCTTTTTAGTTTGGAGTCTCTTTGTGGTCATTTTGTGTCTCTCTGAAGTCATTTTGTCTCTTTTCATAGTCTCCTGGTTGTTTTACATGTCTTTGTAGTAGTTTGAGTCTCTTTGTGGTCATTTTGGGTTTCTCATCGGTCATTTTACATCTCTTTGTAGCTATTTGTGCATCTCTTTTGTATCTCTTTATGTTTTTTGGATTGACTTTCCAACAAAAATGTTAAAAAAAACACCATTCCAGGGCTCCTAGGTTTGGAGTCTCTGTGATCATTTTGTGTCTCTTTGCAGACTTTCTGAATCCCTTTGTGGCTGTTTAACGTCTCTTTGTAGTTGTTTTTGAGTCTCTTTGTGGTCATTATGCATTTCTTTGTAGCAATTTGTGAGTCTCTTTGTTGCTGTTTGTGTCACCTTTGCATCTCTCTGTGGTCTGTGATTGGCTCTCCAACAAAAACATGTTTAAAAAAAACAACAACAAAAAAACACTTCAGACAGAGGCTCTGGTCCAGGGGCCCCCTGACCCCTTGGTCCTTGATAGGTGCACTTAGTAATCCATCCCGGGTTGAACGTAACTCAACAATGAGTGTTACAATGTGTTCACAGCCTGTTCTCTGTCTCTTATTTCCTCTCCTTTTCACACTTGCACACATCCTCAAATGTCCCCTTGTGCTACCTCTACCACCAGGCGAATTACCTTTGTAAAGTGTAGTTGTTATGAGTCTCTTTGAGGTCATTTTGCATCTCTTAGCAGCCATTGTGAGTCTCTTTGTAGCCATTTGTGTCTCTCTCGCATCTCTTTGTTCTTTGATTGACTCTCCAACGAAAAATGTTAAAAAAAAACAAAAAAACACTTCAAACAGAGGCTCTGGTCCAGGGCCCTTCTGACCCCTTGGGCCTGATAAGTGCACTTAATAATCCATCACTGGTTGAATGTAGTGAACTTGCCACTCACACAGGGGATGAGACAACTTTTAGGGGGCAGAAACATTGACAAACTGGTCAACTGTCTAACCCTACCATGCAGTAGTGTATAGTTACCAGTCTTTTAACATGTATTTTCTTATGTTTTGGAAGAAACCTCTGATTTTACTTAACCAGGACTATACACCTTCTATTCTCATGCTGATTTATACATTTTCTCTCCCTCTCCATCTGTCACTTTCACCTCTGTTTGGCTTCATCCCTCTGGATCCCTCTGTCTTTCCATGTATTGTGTGTCTGTCACTCTGTGGTGCCCCCAATTTTCTTCTGCTTTTGAATAATCTCTCCTGTTCCCCTTGTCTTTCCTACTGCGGTGCAAATATTGAAGCCCTCCATCCACTCCAATCTTGAATACTTAATGTTTCACAAGTGCAGTTTTAAAGCACTCGTACTCAACTTTTCTGTACGTTAATACTTCACTACAATCCAGAGGAGAATGCTGTCCTTCATGTTACATATATAATCCATTATCAGGTTAAAATATAAGATTAAGTAACCCACAAATATATAAAGAAGTTAGGATTATCTCCACCTCAGTCAGCTACAATTTAAAGATGATGATTACACAATAATTCGTCAGTAATGAAAATAAATTGTGATAATATAACACTGAAAATGGCTATTTTTCTGCCTAATGAGAACCTTTAATTTTGATATTTGGGGTTTTTGCTGATGATACTGCTTAGATTTTAACTTCAACTTGTAATAGTATTTTGTAAGAGTATTTTCACATCGTGGTTTGCTATTCTTTAAGTTAAGTAATGGATCAAAAATACTTCTTCCGCCACTGCCATCCTCCCACTCCGACTATATTTTTCCCATTCTGTTTTCATTCTTTTTGTCTGTCTCCCCCTCCATCTTTCTCTCACTTTGTCTCTCTGTCTGTTTCTTTCTTTCTGTCGGTCTCTCAGTAGCAGTTAGCTAACAATGTCTTCCTCTGCCTCCACACCACAGCCAGCCAGATCTTCTCTGACTAGCTCTCTATTTGTAGCCCATCAGCCTGCCAGGCAAAGAAAGAAAAGGGGGAAGCTATACTTTTACTTGACATATATCTTTAGATAAGAGCCCAGTCATAAAACAGAGAGATACAGAAGTGGGGAGGAATTGATTTTTAAGTACATAGATATAATTTACAAGTGGAAATCTGTTAACTGATTTCATAAGCGCACCTTGTGCACCTTCCTTTAGGGCCGCAGAGGTTGCATATTTTTTAAATGGTTTACCACACACTACATCGCCTCCTCAAAAACAGGTTGAGCTTGAGTTTTTCTTTGCCTGAAGGCTCCTTACCAAAACACAAACACTCTGAGTTGTTGTTTTGTCTGTTCTGGCAGATTTGATGCTGTCAGCCCATGAGTGTATCAGCTACTGTATAACTAGGCACGCTGACAAGTAGCTCAGTCGGCTTGATTTTAAGCATTTTCCCAGAGGAGAGCCACTATTGCCTCTTTTCACTTTAATGCAGGGGCTATGAATCTGGAGGCATTTTTCAAGTTATGATTCAAATACTCTTTTGGCTGACTGTGAAACACAAAGCTCGTAGTTTGTGTTCATGACCTGCGCGCTCACATCTTACTTACCCTCAGTTTATCATGTTTTCTATTTCTTATTTTTGCCCTCTGCACACTCACACACAAACACTTTGAGACAGCGAATGTTTATCTGTAGTCTCTCGCTGTAACACAATTTGAAAGAGAAATTGTTGAAACTGGATATTGCCAAGTGTTGTAGGTGTACAGTAGTGATCCTACAATCATATAAAAAGTACAGAGCAAAGCAGAGTCATTTGAGTCATATTTGCTTACTTGTGGACCTGTGGTAATTTTACAGTTTTATTGTGCACTCCTGCTGCATTGTTGGAAAAAGGGTGAAGCATTTTGGGTGTAAATTAAAGCCTGAGATGCCTCTGTAATGGATTCTGTGCTTGAGGCAGTGCTTGAGTCACATGCTGTGTGCATCCTCTTTCCCACCAAGGACAGGCTTTTATGCCCAAAGCATCCTGGGAGATGTAGTTGAAACAGTAAGCTCTGAGCTACAGCGTGAGTTAATGAAGTGCGAAGACCAGCTGTAGCTGTGTGACATGCTTGTCCCATGTGTCCCCGCAGTGCTGGGCTTTTCTTTTCTAATCACTGGGATGTGCTCGGCTGACCGCCTCGAGTGCCAAAGGTCGGGTGAGCGCACTGACCTCTGTGTCGTAAGGCAAATTAAAAAGAAAAAAAAGCAGTCCAGCTTTTGCTGACATTGCTTGAATGATCTTTACAGTGGTTACAGCTGTTGATGACAGTCAGCAAGGTCTCTCTGCTAGATTTTCCACTGGTGTTACAACTGACTTACGGAAAGATACAGTGTGTATTTATGGGAACGCCCGCAAAACGTCATGTCCTTCTCCGACAAGGGGGTAAAACCATGCTAAAGAGTTGCTGTGTGGCTCTCTGTATGTCAAATAAACTGAAACATCTAAAGTTAAGGAGTATTTTTTTTTACCTGTTCCCAATTCTCCTATGTTTTTGTGTCTAAGAGATTATTAGGAACAACCTTTTTTGAAACCGGTCCAGTATTGAGTGAAAGCAACGGGCAGGCTGCAGTGTAAACACTCCAGACATGTCCGCTCGGTCAATTTGCGTCCACTTAAAGGGCTTGTTTTTGACATTACAAAAAAAAAAAAGTTGTACAAAAGACACGCACATCCCAACGTCCAATGGAGTGGGTGCTGGACCAAAGAAACATCTGGCAAAGTGAAAAACAAAAACAAATAAGTCTGCACACCAAGAAGCTCCCATTTAAAAAGATTTTATTGACAAAAAAACAATATTTTTAATGCATGGAAATCCTTCTAAACGGGAGCTACTTGGTGTGTGGACTTTTTTGTTTTTTACTTGTTTCTAACACTGACAGGCTCAGATTGCTATTATAAGTGTCTGACAAGATTATTGAAAGGATCCCTACAGAGAAAAGCCTTTTTTATCAAAGAATAATGTTTTTGTTAACCAGAAACAGCCCCAAAATGGCTATCATCAAACTCACCAGACTCCATTTAAATATACAGTCATTCCTTCATTCGTACAGTAGCGTGTCCTTGTTCTTTGATACTTCTCTCATTTTTAAATACAAGAAAAGGTTGTCCATTGCCTCCGAACAAAATGTTAGTCTGTTCCCTTCAAATGAGCCTCAGAGCCCCTACAAGGAAATCTCCAGCTAAGACTTAATTTACCAGCCTCCTTGTTGCTTGTCTCACCTGTTTGTGAAGTGGCCACATTGTTCTTGGATGAATTACTGCTCATTTATCTCTCCTTTCTGTTTCCCTCTCACCACTGTCAAGCAGGTAATATCTTCTCCTCCCGTCTCCTAAACCTGGTTAAGGCTATTATGTGCCAAGTGCACGGCCACATTTGGAGAGCCGCACTCTTATTATGTGCCAAATGGGTTCCCCAACTCATCAGTAATAGCAATTTATGCTCTCTGAGATTGGATTTTCTCAATAAAAAAATTAAATGAGTGGAATGAATAAGCGTTGCTCTCTGAAGTAACAGCAGCTGATGGCCACTGTACTGTGACACCTGAGACTTAAAACACTAATGGCATTTGGAGGGAGGAAGTCAAGCCAAGGCCAAGTCATGTATGAGATTAACAGGCGTCATTGTAAGTAATACGTTTCCCCCTCACTGACCACAATCCGCTCTCTATGACTTTGTGTTATTACTGCATGGCCATTTAAAAGGTTTATCACTGTCAATAAGGAGGCTGTCAAGAACAGATAACCAGCAGCATTACCATATCTGTTTCACTTGAGTTGCCTAGCGTACTGAATCATCAGCGGTCAGAGCACAAGAGTGACTGCTGACATTTATATTGTCTGTTTCTGCAAAATCTTGGCACGGCAGTGTCCATCTGATTACCATTTATTTTCACAGCACTCCACCTCATGACCATCTGGTTATCACGTTATTCATTTATGCAGCTTCTTCGATGTGCTTTGTTTGTTGTGTATATTTATCAACATATGCTTGAAATTCAAGAGGTTATTGAGGGTGAGTGTGTGTTTATGTATCCATATGCATATGGCTGTGTGTGTTATCTTCCCGAGATAATTTTGCACGTCTGCCTGTTCTCTTACAGGGCATTATTGACAAGCCTTCGATACCAGAGTACAAGGTGGCAGCAGTCCAGAAGTCGCGCTTCATTCTGCTCCACTACAGCGTGTCCAAAGCCCTGTGGGACTGGCTCATTCTGCTGGCCACCTTCTATGTGGCTGTCACCGTGCCCTACAATGTCAGCTTTACGCCGTATGATGACCACGTCACAGCTGCGCGCTCCACCATCGTCAGTGACATCGTGGTGGAAATGCTCTTCATTATAGGTGAGAGCTGAAAAGAAGAGTGTACAGATTCTTACCTGAAGTTCTTGTGCTGTGGCTCAACTAAGCACTAGGTTCAAAAGAATATTCTCTCTCAGAACTCTCAACATCTGAATCATGGTAATATTTTAGCGCTTTGAAATTATTTTGAATCATGCAGCAAAGTGACATTTTTATCCAGTATCTGACCATTTTCTCGCCATGAATGGCAACAGGGCAGCAAGAGCCACCGAGTCATCTTTTCCCTTGAAAATACTTCCAGTTCCAGGGAACCTGGGTATGGACTTCTCCCAGTTGGTAACGCATGGTTAACCTCCAAAGGAAGGCACCCATGTCAAGAAAGAGGGGTTGTCCTCCAATAGAAACTCTTTTTCCACCAACATAGAACAGGTTTCATTCTGGTTTGCGCACCTAGTTTCCTTCGGTTTAAGCATTTCAACCAGAAATAAATTGGTTTTGAGCCCAAAAAGTTGGTTTCCAGCCAAAAAATAGGAGGTTTTCCATGACCTGAATTGAGAACTGTGATAACATCAGTGGCTGTGCCATATTCTGAAGATTGGAAAGAAAGGATGGAGTCTTTCACATAAAATTCCTCTGTGTCTTCTCATCATTAATAGTTGGTCCATGCTTGTTTTTTGGATAAAAAGCTCACGTGAAATCAATGGGATCCGCCGTCTTGCCACTACTGTTCACTTGGGTTGTGCATTGTGCAGCGCCCTCCATTGATAGCACATCCTCAATTACAATGGTACTGCTCAAAACTGGTGGAAATGCTGGCTGGTTCATTAGATAGCACCAAGGTTCTGTGAATCCTGGACAGAACCGATTTAAAAAAAACAGCTATTATGGTGCAAAGGGGGTATTACTGTAAATTAACCGTGATTACATTTGGATTTCATGACTGAATCGCTCAGTTTGGCACAAAGAGGGGGTCACCATCTATGCTTGGGGGAAACTATTTTACTTGGTCACTACCCAGACTTTGTTTGTTTATTGTAAAGTCGTGTAATTGAAAGATAGCAAGTTAGAAAAATGAAAACTGCTTCATACAGCACTCTAAATAAGGCATGCAAGCCAAAATCATTCAGGGAATAAAGCATATTGGGCAGGAGGTTTCCAGTGTCTTTAACTTTGATGATTTTTGGCCTGCACATTGCTGTGTGTGCTGTCAAAAAATAATCGAAAATCTTTATTTAATTTTGCCAAAAATCATTCCCAGCATCTTACCTTCTTTTAGCTTCTCATATCCGAAATTTGTATTGAGTGATGAGCCAACATCTCTGCAAATATCGACAGCTTGGATGACAGATGAGGTTTTCTACATCAGACCACACACCCAGAGGTCTGCCTGTTATGTGCTTGCTACATTTCTGATGCTAAGATGAAGATGATCCGCCTGGCAAACTCGCTGATCCATATGGACGCCTTAAAACAATGACACATTCCAGCTGTTTCACTTTTTCATACATGGTCCATTTCTTTTCATTTATACAGTTATCATTTGAGATTTCCATGGCTAAAATTGGTACACTACCAAATCCATATTGAGAAGTGTGAATAACAAACATGGCGTGGTCTAAAGTATCACATACATGTAAACTACTGGGATTGAATCTGAGCTTGTGACCTTTCACACTTTACTTTTTCCTCATTATCTGTTCTCAGGTTTATTTTGTGGCTGAATATAATTTGTAGCTTCTTAAAGTATGAATGAGGATAGTGATAGTGAGATATTAATCCACACCCCTGCAATTGTGTGACATCTTCCAGTTTGAATAATATGAATATGACTATACGTCTACTCTATGGGGGTAAAATTCACTGTCAACCTTTGTATTTTCAGACATTATCCTGAATTTCCGCACTACCTATGTGAGCCAGTCAGGGCAGGTGGTGTATGAGGCGCGCTCCATTTGCATTCATTACGCCACCACCTGGTTCTTTGTGGACTTGGTGGCTGCCCTGCCCTTCGACCTGCTGTATGCCTTCAACATCACAGTGGTGAGTACAACTGGAAAATAATATATTCAGCCTTCTCTTTTTCACTGCCCTCTGTGACTGCTGACACAAGCAGCAAATGGATTACTTCTAATTATTTCCCCCCTGAAATGTTTAGCCTTTGGAAGTAGACTACCTTGCATTCCACACGGCTGCTGTTGTTACTTCCTGCCCACCCGCCTGTGTGACGAGTTCTCCCTAAATAGAGAATTTTGCACAGGATAAGCACATTTGTTTGAGCAAAGAAGTCGCTGCTTGTCCAAGCTGTTATAGTCAGCTGTGTATATGCAGTAAATGTATTTCCAGATATTTCCAGGAAGAGGGATTCACTTGCTTTCTTCTTTTCTCTGTCACTGTGCCCCCCCCACCCCCCTTACTTTTCAATGCTCTTCAGACCTCTTTGGTCCATCTGCTGAAAACGGTACGCCTGCTGCGCCTCCTTCGTCTGCTTCAGAAGCTGGACCGCTACTCCCAGTATAGCGCCATGGTGCTGACCTTACTGATGTCTGTGTTTGCCCTGCTGGCACACTGGATGGCCTGCATCTGGTACATGATTGGGCGCAAAGAGATAGAGACCAATGAGGCCTGGGACATTGGTGAGTCTGACTGAGGCCTTGCTGAAGAGGAAGTGTGATGGTCAGGTTTGTTGTTTGATTCCATAAGGGTAAAGGATAAATGAAGTACCATGTGCCATCATTTATTCACTGCCCTCTGATATTTTATTGAAGTGCTCATTTCACAACTTAAGCACAATGCTGACTATGCAGACTTGCCTCAGCCCCTGTCTACACTTACACAGATATTTTTGAAAATGGATATTTTCCCTATGTTTTGTCCTCTTATCCACACACAGACAGAGTTTTAGGTCGCTTTCTGAGATGCAGTTTTTCAAAATGTAAAATGGAGCATTTGGGAAAAGATGAAGTCATCTCCTCAATTGGTGCATACCCGTTGCTGCTTTGTGTAATGAGCATATGCCGGAAACAATTACAACAATGGTCGGCTTCCGCTCTGCCAACATTTTGTTAGCACTGTCTGCTCTAATGACGACTTTACAGCTAAACTTAGTATTGCTGCACCATTTCATGGACAAACAGAGGCATCTGCTGCACCCAGTGTTTTTGTTCCACTTCAGCGTCTGCAGTTTTAAGTCCAGCAGAAACAACAGTTTTAGATCAGGCCTGGTTGAATCAGAAGATGGTGGGACACTTTCCAAAGTTGGGCTGTTGTCGATGAGGAGTGGAAGGAAAACTTTCAAATGTCCAGATCACTCTTATGTTCTAGAGATTTCCTTCATCCTTGAATTAAATGTAACTCAGAAAAGTGATGTGACCTCCAGTAGGTGTTTTAAAAAAGGTCAATTTAGGTCATGTTTACATGAAAACCATCTGCTGAAAATGGAATTGTTTCTCATTTTTATTTTGAAAAAAGTTCTGCATTCAGAAGACAACGTTTTGATAACAATCGCTGTGCACACGGATCCACAAAAATGACCAAAAACGCTGTAATATACATGCCAGGCCAGTAGTTGGCGGTGTGACTTTGTAATGAAACAACACGGCGGTGATGTATAAACAAACAAAATGGCAACCACATGAACATTTGTCTGGACGGACGATGAGGTGGAGTTGCTACAGTGAATCTACACTTTGCTGGAGAAGTGTTGATAAATTCAGTAGGGTAAGCAGCACAAACAGAACTCGGGAGTCCACCATTGTTGTTGTGATGGTCGACTTTCTGATCAAGTGACTGGAACCACAATGCGCATGCGCGAAAACTCTCTGTTTTCAGAGGAACTGGAACTGAGGACTGGTTTTCAAAACGTTGCGTTTTCAGGCACCCAGAATGCCGCTGTCGTGTAAACGATCAGCCAAAACTCAACGAAAGTTTACTTGTCGTACGAGCAGGGCCTTAGTCTGCATACTTTACAGTAGACTGCCAAAAAACAGCTAACGTCAGCAAGCATTTAGGGTCTTTTTTGCATTGTAGTTTGGAAAGAATTCATTTGTAAAACGGAAAATATCCATATAGGTGTAGACAGGGCCTCAGATACCATAGGTGCTGTGTAAGTCAGTTGTTTTCTTGTTGAAATAGGCAGAAATTCCATCACATAAGACCAAAGACTGGATTTTGCTTGTGTTGTGTCCCCACTCAGCTATAAATAGTCATGGCTCACCTATTGGGATGTCTAGCTCTGCTCAGTGGTGAGCTGGTGGCAAACACCATACTCTGGCACTCTAATGAGGACTGTCTGAAACCAGATCAAAAGCTGATATAAAAAATTGCTGGTGGGAAGCAGGGCTGTAGTGTCTTGTTTGTGTCACTGTTTGAAAATGGCTCAACATGGAGACCAGAGAAAGACCATAATAAAAAACTGACGGGCTTTTCTAGTCTAAAAATTAATCTGAGAAATATTGGAGAGCTTGTCTTATTATTTATCCAATGCCTGCGTCAGATCAGAGAGTGTGATCATGCGTAGGGTTTTATTACAAACAAAATGTCTACAAGCTCGTTCAGTCCTGCAGCTTTGCCACTAAACATGTTTTAACCACAATCAGCAACACTTGTACTGTGGCATACAGCAGAAAAATCAAACCCAGTCAGCCACGTGTGTTTCTATTTGTGTGTATGTCTAATTGTGCACACATTTGTGTCAGTATATTCTGTCCATAGGGAGGTTAGGTCATACCTGCTAATTAACACTTGGCCTTATTTATCCCTGGAGGAGCAAATCTAATTCTGTCCTGTCCCGCATCGACACGCCTGCCTCCTGGCACTGCTGAAAATCTCTGACACACACCACATGCACCTCTGTCTCTCTTAGACCAGGTATTGCAACACCGTTCCTGCCACTCCCGTCCATCTCAGAGCTGACAGAGGACACACACACACACAACGTTACCATAACCTGTGGACGTTGTTCGCTCATGCTCTACCTCTTCATTCAAGGGTGGCTTCATGAGCTGGGCAAACGTCTGGAGACACCCTACATCAACAGCACGGTGGGCGGCCCGACAGTGCGCAGCTCCTACATCGCTGCCCTTTACTTTACCCTCAGCAGCCTGACCAGTGTGGGCTTCGGCAATGTCTGTGCCAACACCGATGCTGAGAAGATCTTCTCCATCTGCACCATGCTCGTCGGCGGTATGTCTGACACCAGGGTCCTTTCTCCCTCTGGCGTCCTGGCATAACAGTGCCTCTGTTTGGCACACCAGTGCAAGAGATTCAGCAGGAAGTGGGTTGGATGGTTTGGCTAACCTTTTAAACGCAGCTTGTTGCCATTTTTATATACCAAAGAACAGATTATTTTAGCTGAGGTGGCAATTGTTGGTACAACAACCCAATTATTTTAATATTTGGATTTTTTTTTTGTTTTTGCCCAACTGCTTGCTGTAAATTACCATGCCCCCTGTGTGGATCAATAAGGAAGTATACAGTAACAAGAGTAGATGATTGGATACTGGCCAGTATAGGGTTATATCTTTATTTATAAGTGTTTGAAAGGAGTCAAAAGTAAAAGCCATCTCCAGATTCATATTTGGTGTTTCGCCTCACTATATTTGTGTTTCTTTTCGGTACTGTGTCTCCTCCTCCTACACGCCCATAAATGTCCCAAACACAGAAATTCAGAAAATACAGGCAGAGGTCTGAATCTCTGAAGATAAATACACCGCCACACACTTCTAGTGGGTCATAACTGATGACTAGGGATTACTTCTTGTTTTTTAGGAAAATCTCACATAGTGTGTCTTTAATCCTTTTCAAATTGTGATAGGCTAAAAGAAAAACCCAAGAATAAAATGTCACATGGTATTATTTTTACCTAGAAATACAAATATTCAGCCTTTATATTACCATTTACTGTCTTTAATGCTGTTTGCTTCCATCACACAGCGCTGATGCACGCCCTGGTCTTCGGTAACGTGACGGCCATCATCCAGCGTATGTACTCGCGACGTTCCCTCTACCACACACGCATGAAGGACCTGAAGGACTTCATCCGTGTCCACCGTCTGCCCCAGCAGATCAAACAGCGCATGCTGGAGTACTTCCAGACCACGTGGTCTGTCAACAACGGTATAGATGCCAACGAGGTAGGATTCCCTTTCATTGTTGTTGTCACCTAATACTTTTGTACACGGCGCTGTCTGCCCTCGAGAAACTTCAGGGCGAGGTTTAGATTTGCACTGAAACCTGTTCAGTCATAACCCTTTGCAGCTGTAATTTTTTATGATCTCTCACAACACATGGCCGCCTGTACACCATCAATTGACATCCTATTGAAATTCAAAAGAGGGTAACTGGTGGCAACACAGTCCGTTCCCTAATTACCAATGAGTGTCACACCTCATTACATCTGTCACACATCCCCAGCTCCTGCACGACTTCCCTGATGAGCTGCGGGCCGACATCGCCATGCATCTGAATAAGGACATCCTCCAGCTGCCGGTCTTTAAGGGGGCCAGCCGTGGCTGCCTGCGCTCACTATCCCTCCATATTAAAACCTCATTCTGTGTCCCTGGGGAGTACCTCATCCGTCAGGGGGATGCACTGCATGCCAACTACTTTGTCTGCTCCGGGTCCCTTGAGGTGCTGAAAGACAGCATGGTGCTGGCGATATTAGGTTTGCATTGTGGTTGGGACTTTTTTATACTATGCAGAAGATGCTCATGTAGCGAAACAAGATTGTGAATATTTACTGTTTTGATTTTAGGAAAAGGGGACCTGATTGGATCTGACCTGCCTGGAACTGACCAGGTGATCAAGACCAATGCTGATGTGAAGGCGCTGACCTACTGTGACCTCCAGTATATCAATGTGCGTGGCCTAAGGGAGGTGCTGGAGCTCTACCCTGAGTACGCCAGCGTGTTCGCCTCCGACATCCACAACAACCTCACCTACAACCTGCGTGAGGGCAGCCAGGACGAGGTACTAAATACACAATCGCACACAGTCATTCAACATGTTGGTCTTGTCAACTGAGGCACTCTGCTTTTCACAATGGATTTCAACCTGAGTAATTGTTAAACTTTGGTGAAAAGGAGTCACAAATTAGGCCTTTACTCTTTGATTCTAGAGGGCTGACACCAGTACTTCATGTATACTGTGTCAAGGCCCAAACACACTGAAAGCTAGAATTGACGTTCATTAGTTGATGTTCCTATGGTGCGCTGCAGGCCTCAGATTTAAAACGCCAGCACCACAGAACCAGCAGTACATTGGGAAAAGGTCGCCATTTATATGTAGGCAGGCACAAGTTTGAAAGAGACTAGCCATCATATTTCATCTCTTTTCTTCTAGTAAAAGTCACAAAATGCTCAGCTAATTTTAACACAAGTTTTTCGCTAAGCTAATGGAACTAACCTCGGCTGTTGTGTACTCTCTCTGCACGTCCACCTCTCTGTCTGTCCGTCTCTGATTCCCTGATTTAGGTCCACATTTGGTGCTCTAAGATTGAAACAAGGTCGGAGTAGGGGCATCAAAGCATCTCACAAGGCTTTTGGTGCCTGTTTGGCCATTTAAAACAATAGGTGTTCTTCAAAATGTGTGCGTCAGATGCTTGGTGGGATTGTGAGACAAGGGGCCCTTAGGCATATTGATGCAAAAGGCTCCCTCCTACATAGGATCAAGACACACATGCTCTGTGCTATTTTTAATTTATGTTTTTTTGTTTGTTTTGTGTCTCTTTGTAGTTGTTATGCATCTTTTTGTGGGTTTGTTTTTTTACGTGGTAATTTTGTGTGCCCTTTTGGTTGTTTTGCATCTCTTTGTAGTTGGTAGACGTGTTTTTACAGGTTTTGTTTTTCTTTGTGGTAATTTTGTGGGCTCTTGTGGTTGTTTTGTGTCTCTTTGAGGTATATTTGTGTCTTTGTGGGATGCTTTGTGACTCTCAGTTTTTCCTTTGCATCTCTTCATGGAGTTTTTTGCTCTTTGAGGTCATTTTGTCTCTCTTAAAGGTAATTTTTTGTCTCTTTTGGGGTGTATTTAGTGTCTTTTCAGTCATTTTGTGTCCCTTTGAACTTTGCCTATTCAGTAATCCATCCATGGTCAGATGCTTTCAGGGGGTTTGGGTCTTCAGATGGCTTTCTAATGTTCTCCTATTACGCATTTATCTGGTGATCCTGTATTCTTGCAAAAGAAATGGACACAGACATCAACCTCGCTCCGCCTTTACCCCTTCATTTGACCATGGTATAGAGCATACAGCACACCAGACAACACATTTGTTCCCCCCTAAGGTGCCTTTGTCACTCTCCTTGAAACTTGTTCTACCACCGCGACCAAAGGGCTGTTGGTGGCTTGATTGTCACACCAATTACCATGCGTGGGTGCCACTGTCAGGCAGCCGTATCGCTTCCCTGTTGCTATCCCAAAGCACAGCAGGATGACATTACACCCAGACACTGACCTCCTCTCAGGGCTGCCTGTTACCCCTCACAGTTATTTAAGAAAGCATTATGTAAGGCAAGATAATCCTCCATCTGTGGAGGAAAAGCACCTGTTGATGTTACACAGTTTTCGGGCATTGTTATATAATCGGTGTAAAGATGCATCTTGAAATGCCCAAAATGTAATAGTTTGGTTAATGACAGAAACAGTGCAACAAAGTTTAGTGACTGTTGTGCATGGCATTTTGCTGAACCGTACGATCAAAACAAATTAATGCCACGATGTCTTTGATGTGTGACTGACAAAGCTGACAAAGCTCCCCAAAGACATTTCCAATCTCATCCTTATTGTCAGTCTCAAACATCTTGTACTTGCTTTAAGCATTCCTCTTGGCTCCCTCAGGCCTCTCCCATTGTTTGATGGTTTTGTTGCTCATTAGTTTTTCATTTCATTTTTTAAAATCTGTTTGGTTTGGAATGTGGAGAACAGGACATCTGTGCTGGCCGTGTTAATTACTGGATGTCTTTTTGTCAGTCGGGCTGAGTGAATCAGCTTCAACTGTATTAATGAGAGCTTCAAAAACAGAGCGATTATTTCTGTTCTGTGTGTAAGTTTTATAAAGAGATATCACAGATGAAATATGACTTGCTGGAGAAAAGTTATAGTGAGATCTCTGCAATGCCGTATATACATTATTAGAATTTTTACAGTCCTTGATTTGTGATTCAGGCAGGCTTCTCTGTGGCGTGGCTGATCACGAGAACGAGCTCTCTGTCTCACACCATCTGCTCAGAGTTTATGCTCAAGCACAAAGCCAGGGCACCGCCACCCCCCTGACAGGATGAAGGAGTGCTCAGCTACCTGGCTGAGCTGCCAGGTCCCATAGACTCCTGACACAGGCACACACAAACATATACAGCCGTACTGGTCACACACACGTCCTCACAGCGGGTGGTTTGAGGTGAGACTTGTTGTAGGATGGGAGATCCTTTTACATTCGGGAGATACTTGACACTTGTGTGCTGACTGTACAGTAATCAGTCAATTGTGGTGAAATACTGCCAAAGAAACAGATTGTGGGAATGCCTATTACAGTATAACGTATCCAAAAGGGACTACTTTATCTTATCAAAAAGGGAAAAAAAACACAGACTGCCAGATGGAAAATGAGGGGTTTTTTGTCAACTCTGTAATTTAATTTAAACTTTTACTGCAGTGGTGTCAATTAACTTCTTTCAGTGTGTTTTGGTAGAGAAAATAAAAGCTGTATGGCTTTTTTACTCAGCAAACTGCAAACAGAGAGAAAATGTTCGCTTTTTGTTTGTTTGTTCTACATTCTAGTATCAGAAAAACCCTTTGTGCTTCTTTCATGTTGACTTTGTTGAGATTGCATTTCATAATTGTAGGGATTATCTTATTTGAAGCAACTCAAACCTTCACAAGTCAATTAATTTGAAATTGTTTGGTCACCAACTTTCTGATTCCTCAAAAAAAAAAAAAAAATTATAAATGGGTCTCATTTTTCAAAGCAGCAATAACCATGGATCAAATGACAGAAAGGTCTCTCATAGTGGTGAAGATTCAGAGAATTATCACCTGAATCTTCAGCTCCCTCAGCTCTACAGAGAATTATGGAGTGTCAGCTCATTGTAAGCTGTCTGGCTGCAACTTCAGTGGCTAAATGAGGTTTTGTTTATATATTTTACCACCAGGTGGCACTGCAGGGGGCTATTGATGATTTTTATGTTTGCAAGTTGGCGGTTAAAGCAAACAGATGGAGAATGCACATTTGGATTTTGTTTTCTTCCAAATTGTTTCCTTTTTTGGATTTGGAATCCATCGCTAGCCAAGCTAGGGAGACTCTAGACTACTGTTGACACTGCTATGGGCTGAAGATGATTGAAGCATATTTTAGTTGCTGATATTGTTAAAACTTTTTTTTTAATTTGGTGTATAGGCTGCACATTTTTCCAATTGGAGAATGTCAGAATCACTTTAGGCCTACAGTATTAATACATGAAGATTAGAATGTTAAAAAAAAAAACAACTGTTAATATTTTTATTTTTTTGTCAAAGCCAAAGGGGGTCACTGGAGAGGGGCTAAAGAGGCTCCAGAGCTGCAGGTTGCCTACCCCTGACCTAAGGCATCCATTGGTACCAATCATGTCGGCATAGCTTGTTAGTAAGAGGGCAAAATATCACCACAAATTTAGGCTAAATTTTGGAAAGTGAACAACTGGCATGGCCATTTTCAAAGGAAGTCTTGCCTTGAGATAGCTGAATAAAAATGGGTTCTATGGGTAACCACAAGTCTCCCCTAAACTTGAGAAAGCTTGTTCCCAGTAAATGTTTTGTACATATAAATGAAGAATAATGAATCATCTAACACACGCTAATACATGACACATTAAATCAGGATTGCTGTGGCACTCAAAATGTTAACTGTTCCGGTATTTATTCTGTGCACAGAAGATAATTAGTAATATTAAAGGTGAAATAAGAAACCAGAGTTTATTAGTATGAGATTCTGTAACTCTCAAATTGACTTGTTTTCAACTAGCCTTTATACTTCAACACCACAATCAAATTCCTGAAATTCAGTTACAGTATGGCTTTTGGTTTTGGTGTGTCACGCCAAGATTTTCAGTGGCTCCATCTAGCCACCTCTATGAAAAACTTTTTTAGGTGCCAATAAGCAACTTTACTGTTTTGTTTCACTCTTATCGCTGTTATCTCACAGTATTATTTTTGGCTGCAGCAGGCAGCTGTTTCCAGTGAAACAACACTAAAAACCACTGCACACTATACCTGTGCAACATCATTAGATAGACAGACATGGTTAGCTGCTAGCAATTTAAAAAGTAATAATATGTCAACATCGTGTTCACAACTGGTTTTCGTTTCCCCCAAGTTGCCAAAAAAAATCAGTTAATGCAGGTTTAAGGTCAGGTTGGATGATTTGGTCTCCAAAGACTGAGAAGCAAGGCTTGTTTCTTAAGGGAGGTGAATTTTGAGAGATAAGGGGTGACTGTGCTGTCCTGGGCAGAGTGGGAAGGTCACTCCACCACCAGGGAGCCAGCACTGAGTCCAAATTTGTGGGACTATAATGATCATGTCGCCATGGGGAGAGTTAAGTAGTCAGTAGTCATGGAGTGTGAAGAACAAGCTAGCTGGTCAGGAGTTATAGGGATGCAACCCCCTCTGGAGCCTCACATGACAACAACAAAGTTGCCAGTGGTGGGAGTGATAGAAGTGCTCCTGAAGGCTGGAGACATGTTTATGACATGCTAGATGTGACAAAAATACCAACTGAGAGTGGGCTGACGGAGTACAGAGAGGAGATGACAAAAAAAATGTCACAACAGCTATCCTAGGTGACAGTGTCATTTAAAGTACCCGTTCAGTACAATAGATCATAGACAGCTCTCTCTCTGAGAAATGCCGGGATGAACTCTTCCTACACTTGACTGGATGTTTTTACATTCAGTCAGCTGTCACTGGGGTGTGCTAAAGTTTTTTTTTATTTTATCTAGAACCATCAATATCAGTTTGTAACTAAATGTGTAAAAAAGTGCTCTATCGTCCTTTATTTTACACCTGTAACACCGGGTTTAAGATGATTTACCCTCTTGTGTTCTCGGTTGACTGTCACTGTCAGTGCTTTCTAGACCAGTGGTTCCCAAACAGGGGTACCTGTACCCAAGGGGGTGCTTCTGTAGTAGGGTGTACATGGTAATATTGTGGTGTAGCTCAACTAATTTGGAAAAAATGCTATGAGAATTTGATTAGAAAGTGAAAAATACAAATATCCATACAGGGTTCAATGTTGATGTTGACATGCCCAGTTGGGAAAGTGGCTCAAAAGTGGCTACTTGCCCTACGTCAGTTTTGACTTGACTTGTTTATCAGTGGTGATGACGTAAAAACAAAGACAAGTTAAATGTCTTCAAAAATAACCCGGTTGTATCCGCTTTGCTTTTAAACTTGTGGTATACTGCGCCATACATAGTTTGAATTTAGCCGAAATCCTCTAGCACAACCCAACTAAACTGTCATTTCCAGGATAATTGAAACGCGCGCTTGCGCTACATCAACTTTGCTTTGCTGTTTTTTCCAAGCGCCCAGTCCATCCTCAAGAGAGATGAGAATGAAGTGAGATGGCTTACTCGTTAGCTACTTTGATCATCACTTCTATAGGAAAAATTATGTTATTTAATTTAATTTAATTTAATTTAATTTGATTTGATTTGATTTGATCTGATCCAACTCAATTTAATTTAATTTAATTTAATTCAATTCAATTCAATTTAATTTAGTTTAATTTATTTATTTTTTTCATTTTATTTGTATTTAATTTTTAATTTTATTTTTTATATTTTTTTTAGCCCAACAGGCCTTTTACCTGCCCTGGGCAACCAGATAAACTCTGATGTTGAGCCCTACAGTACCATATATTGAGCCAGCTGTAACTTAAACGCAATGTGTTGCAATTGAGAGCGTGTTAAAAGTAGTTTGCAAGTGAGCAGAAAGTCTAAACCGTTAACTAAAGTTAATGTGTAAATGCGTAAATAGTAGGTAAAGATCAGTATAATACACTTCAAATAGTAACCAAAAATAACTATCACACATGCATGAATAAAAGTAAAGGAAAAATGGCTGAAAGAGTTAACTAAAAGTATTGAATATGCAGTAGTATATAGTATAGTATATAGTAGTAGTAAGTACTTGTAGTACAAATGCCAACTCGACAAAACTAACCCAAACTTTGACAGTTTAATTGCATGAAAAAATAAGATAACAATATGGTAGAATATTGTAATTCAAATGAACACATATGGAAAGTGATGGGTGGTGCTGATGAAGGGACACCAGACTTCATCTGATAGGAGTGTGAGGGTACATCTAATAGAAAAGGCTGGTGTTCTCCACTCTCCAGACTCTCGTAGCAAAAACTGAACTCATGAGGCCAGTTGCGTATCACATAAAGCCCTGACATACTCTTGTGTGCACATGTATACCGTTCTGTAAGTAGGTCTGTTCATTTCATGTGCAAACACGAGATAGTCCTTCACTTATGTCCTTGCAAACCCACTTTGATATGTGGGACACTTATAGCATCTGTGCCCCATTAATTGATACTGATGTTCAATTACTGTCATTTGGTCCTAATAACTCTGGCTGGGTAGTTAATCATTTGCCCCAGGGTTAGTCTTCCTTATGAGCATAATACGTCCCTGCCTTGAATAGACCCACACATTTGTCCCCTCTGCCTCTGTAGTAGCACGAGCTCTGAGGAGATGCAGCAGGAGATGAAGTTTCACAGCTGGGGTTATATTTTTGCTTTAATTGCCTTTTAGTGGTGCTGATTTTTAAACACAGTATTGTGCTTCAGTGAAGGACTAAATTTAATGCGTTTCCACGGTGAGGTGGCTTCCTGCATCAGAGAGCATTACTGGCACTGTACCAGTGGAGCGATAGACTGTGGCTTGTGTTGTCACATTAAGCCAT
The DNA here is from genome assembly GCF_041903045.1 of Epinephelus lanceolatus. NCBI lineage: Eukaryota > Metazoa > Chordata > Actinopteri > Perciformes > Serranidae > Epinephelus > Epinephelus lanceolatus. The sequence continues at coordinate 22,831,915 of NC_135754.1, read as the reverse complement.
GTTGTCAGAAGCACATTTTTCACACACGAGGGAAGACTTCACACTACCACAGTTTCATTTGCCATCCAGCTGGTGATTATGCTAAATTGCTAGCAACTTCTCCACACGGCAGCAGAAAGACAAACTTGCGCTGGATTCCCACTGCAGTCGGGGGGAAAGGATCAGTTATGTGTTGCAGCTTGTGTGGCTTCATCACTGGCCAAGATCATTTACATAGCTCCAGTGGATAAATCATAAATAACAAGTTTGAATTCTACACATTTTTATAAATGTAAAGGCATCACCAAAATACGTTAAAGGTTCCCTGTGGAGATTTTGACCTCTTAGTTGCAACTTGGAGCTGCCAGTGTCACATATTCCACTGATCAACAGGTGGTGGTAACATGCCAAGATATGCTGGATTCAGAGTGCTTAAAAATCAGCTCTGCAAAAGTTTTAGCAACGCTGGTGACGCAGCTTTCCAGTGCAGACGTGTGACATATAGAGGTCAATCATTTTGAGCTCCAGACAGTTTATCTTGGCGTCTGTCCACAGTCTGTTGTTCTTCATGTTGTCCTCGTTAGCGCTCTGCTAGTAGCAGCATGGATCTGCTCAGCACCTCCGTCACTCTTGTATACGACATCACCATTGTGAATTCAATTTGAGCAGCCAGAGCATTCGGACAGAGACGCATTTCATGGGGTTAAGACTTCCTAAAAATGAATCTGAATACAATCTGGATATGCCAAAAAATACAAAACTACTGGGGCTGGCAGTCTGAACGAGGCCCAGACATCAAGGATACGCACTTTATGTTTTAACAAGTAATACTGAATGTAGACATGACTTTTGTTTGCTTATGAGAAATCTCCACAGGGCACTCTAAATTTCCAAGTGTGTCGTTCCGAGGGTTCATTATAATTTTTCAAGGTTTAACAAAGAGGATATAAGGTTGAATAAATCAGTATTTTTGCCTGAGGATGTGCCTTTTGTAATCCCTGTTGCTTTCTTTTTGTGACTGCAGGGCCTCAGCAGGTTTTCAAGGTCACCCAGACTTCCCCACGTGAGTTCTTGTTTTGACTTCTATCAGAGTAGGCAGGACCACCACGCAATTATAGTCAAAGGTGCATTTGTGTCGTGCATATCAATTACAGGTTTTTAGTGGGTGTTTTTTAGGGTTAAACCCTCGTTTTTTTCTGGGACATACTGTATCGCTGGTGAGTGCTGTGTAAGGGCTTGTGAGAGGACTTCCCCTACAGGTTGAAACTCATTTGGAGCAGAGAGAGCAGCTCAGTCCTTGCAGTTAGCTCGCTAACTGGGTCAGTAGCTCTACTAATGGGAAACCTTGTGAGTTACTTTCCACACCACAGTACGTACTGTATGTTTATCTCCCTGCATTACTTCATCTCATTAGAATTCTGTTTATCTCTGCCATTAAAAGTTGCCAGTGGTTTTTACTCACAGGCACTCAGGCAGCCATGGTCTGAATGTAACAGATCTGTAGCTGGATTAGAATAATGTGATTGAAACATCATCAGCTGTATCTCATTAAAATCCAAATAACACAATAATTGCTCCCCATCAGCAGCTTAAAAGGGTTATTATGTGCCAGATTACTCATGAAATTATTTATGTATTGTGAGTGGCATTTTGAATTTGTCAAGTTGTCACACTAAAAAGGGTTACTATGTAGTTTTGTCAGTTACTGTGTGAAAACACAGAAAAGTCAACCTCAGATTCACTTCTTTGGCGTTTTGCTTTATTATTTGTGTATTTTTTCTGCACTTTGAATGCCTGCTAATCACAGTCTGGCATCTGGTTTCTACCTTTTATAAAGCCCCAACCTCACCTGAGCACTGCTGGGGTACACGGCCGTGAAAATCCCAAAAATACAGGCAGAGGGTAGAGTCTTTGCAGATAAATACGCCGCCACACACTCCTAGTGGGTCCTAAGTGATGGTTAAGAGGGTATGAGTTTATACTTCAAACATAAATCAGGCACTTTTATGATTAATGCACCCCTTGATAGTGAGAAATGTATTTATTACAAAGCATACAGTTGATAATGCTGCGTATTGTATTGCTGTTTTGCAGGAATCCAGGCTCCCCTCCATCGTGGAAACAAAGGGTGATGACACCGACGACACCTTCCACCTCTCTCCGGCCACCCGCTCCCGTCGCAACCTCCTGCTGCCCAACTTCAGCAGCCCCGTTCGCCGCACCTCCCTGGGGAACCTCCTGGGGGATGAGCTGCGCCAGTTCAACGCCCTGCGACGCTGCCGTTCACCAAACCTCAGCCGCGGCATCCACGGGCAGAGCTCGTCCCCGCAGCCACCGTCGAAAAAAGAGCACAGCTCCGCTACAGCCAACCCAGCCTCAACCTCAGCCCAGGGAGAGTCGGGGGCCGAGCAGAAGCCTTCAAAGCTGCTTATCCCAACTGTCACATGCTTTGGCCCCCCAGATCTTAGTCCCAGGTACGACGATCGCTCTCATCAAAAACTTCTTAGAGTCTAAATTACATCATTATCTTTGAATGTTGGTAGCTGGTTGGCCGAAATGTGTTGGTACAGTAGTTTGAGGTGATGCTATATTGCAAAGTGTTTCTAATAATTTTACCTACTGTATACTAGCTATATGATAGAGGAGACAGTGCACCTTTCTAAAGCCCCAATCAGACAATGTGCTTTAGCAGCCTGGTTTTCAATGAGACTGAAGCGTTTTGCTTGCTGCTTTTGCGTTGCTGAGTGCCTCGCATTTTGGAGTGCCCTGAACACCTCAAGATGAAAAAGCTTCAACTCAGAGCAGAAGAAGTGCTCGATTTCATTGCCGTTTTTTCCCATTGTCTGATAAATTGAGAGGTGGGCCTTCTGTGGTGGCGATGACAACAATCGGTAGCGTACATGGTTTGTGTGAAGCTAATGTGAGCTCACTTTCATGGCCTCCCCAGGCAACCTGCAAGACATATCTTAAGAAACTGTAGCCTCAGCTGCTTTCTAACGTTTTCCAACCGCAATTAGGCCTGACGATTGACAGCAGATTGTCAAACTGTCCCCGACCATCATCCAGGCGAAGCTCCTGAATCAGCAGGAGGTACTTCCTGTGATTTCTCCTCTTTCCAAAGGTCTCATGGACCCATACATGTCTTCGTTTCCCTCTAAGTTTACTTCACAGCAAAGTAGCGCCAAAGCTAAGGACAGGCGATTGAGTGGTTGCCTAGCAACAATGAAAAAGGACGCAGCACGCTGCAAAAAGAGCTCTGTCTGATCAAGGCAGGCTTCAACAAAAAAGACAATGTGGTGCACTTCGACCTTGATGCCTCTTGTTGTGTGTTTGTTTTGGTTTAAACTGACTGTGTGAAACACAGCATCTTACTAGATTCTGTACCACGTTATGTTTTATTATTCACCCTAGTTGTGGCCGCATTAGAGTGTCTGAGATGATTTAAGTAAGGTGCCGCAGTAAAGGACACATAAAGTCATGCCACAGAAACCTGCATGATCCACTTAATGTAAATGGAGTGTATTTGCATTGCATATTTCAGCAGATGTTACTGCATTTCATTACTAATGCACCCTATCCTCCTGCCCCAACCATCTGTATTCATAATGTATCCCTAAGTCATCCAGTAAGTCCTAGATATGGGTAAGTGCTGGTTCAGAGAGCTCAGGTGTCCGCCCCTCCAGACTGGGCTCTCCTCCTCATGTTCAAACCCACATGGGCGTCTGCCAGCAGCAGCTCTCATGGCACATTCCTGGGTCGTCTGCTGGCTCCAGTGATAATTGAAAAAGCTCTACTGTTACATTAACTTCAGCTTCCCTCCTCTTCACCCCTCCCCGCCAGGGTTGTAGACGGCATCGAAGACAACGGACACACGTTCCACTTCAACGTGGAGCACAGTGGGCCGAAAGCCAGCGCAGGAGGCAGCACCCAAGGTAAACCGAACCACCCCCAGCTACGAGGGTCACCTGGGTGCCAGATGGCTGGAGGTAAACTCAAGAGTTCAAACAGTGGATACAACAAAGCTGCCCTGCCTCCTTCTGGGGGGAAATATGAGAGCACAGAGGAATGAAATGACAGCCAGCTGTCCAAAGAGTCAGAAAACATGTTCAAGGACAACTGAGGTCAAAGCAGCGCACAGATCCTCTGACCTGAGCTTTTCACTGATCACTATCACCCCGGGATGAATATCACATTCAGTTCAGTTTAAGTCCAACTAATTTACTCTAGTGTAACGAGTGCTTTGGCAGCAGTGATGTAGAACACTACACAGTAACAACCTATGTGTAATACAGCTTTCTAAATACTGAAAGTGTTTTTAAAAACTGTGGTATGGGATGAAGTGCCTGATTTGTTTTTAGTTGTTCTGGCCATCCTACAGCGCCTCCCGGAGGATTGCCTGCATGTAGTTTTGCTTGTTTCTAGTTTGTGTGTCATTGAGTCTTCATAGTTTTAATGCTGTGGTCTGTCTGCTGTCACACTGGTCTTTGCAAGCCTCCTTCTTGTAGATCCAACATACTGCAGCAGCATCATACAATCAAGACACTTTCTACAAAGTGTTTGTAAGCCAGACATAATATCTAACACCTTCCACTGCAGTAGCTCTACGGCATTATGTTTGGGCAGTAATTTTCAGTGATTTAAAGTAATATTCGGGTGTACGTACATGCACATATGCATCCATATACACTAATCAGTCACAACATTAAATCCACTGACAGTTGAAGTGAATAATAATGATAATCTCGTTACAGTGGATACCACTTGTCACGCAGCACCCACACAAACACCATTACAGACAAAGTACATCCCCTCATGGCAGCGGCACACCCTAATGGAAATGCAATGCAGCCTCGCAACCCACAGCACTCAAAGGATACGCTGTGGTCTGCAGTGGTGTTTGAGTGGGTGGAGTGTGTCAAGTGGCATCCACATGAATGCCAGGACTCAAGGTTTCTCAGCAGAACATTGCATTGTAATGAGATGATCAATGCTATCACTTCACCTGTCAGTGGTTTTAATGTTGTGGATGATTGGTGTAAACACGTGCAGTATTTAAACATCCTGTTTATGTAATTAGGTGTCCTCTGGAGTCACACATCCCAATTTTGTTTCACATTAATAAGGATGAATCGTCTTGGTGGTTGTGTGCTACTGAGTCAGCTTTTTATTGTATTCTCCTCCTCATTTCTCAGACTCCACACAGGCTAATGCCACCCTGCTGCTGGAGACAGAGGAGGTCAGACAGAGCATCAGTCAACTCAACCAAAAGGTAAGGCACAGTAAATAACATTGAATTAAAATTGATTGCACCAAAAGTAATTTAGCTTCACAGATCTGAATCAACTCTGCTTTGTATCCGTCTCATCACTCCGTCTGTCGTCTGTCTGTTAAGTATTTTGGAGACGCTGAATGTGAAGTACAGGAAGCACTGATGAATTTTTGATTAGAAAATATAACCAGTGCGCTAGTTCGACATTAAAATATGAGTTCCGCAGACCATGAAAACAAGCAGAGACTCATCACACTAGATAGATTTCTGTCGTCTCCTTCAGTGTCAGCCATGGAGGTACATTTACCTTAAGTAGACTCAGTTCCTGTCTTGTATCTCAGTCTGCCCCTGCACTCTTTATTTGAATGTAAATAAAAGCGAAAGCAGGTGCAGCGAGAGGATCCAGATGGGCCCAGGTAGGTGCTGTCTGAAGTCGATATTAATTAATCAGCAGGGCACTTCTGCAATGCAGAGGATAGCCTGGAATGCTGACTCGGCAATCTGAAGAAAAAAAACACACGAGATGACAACCCTGCTCTACTTGTGGCCTTTCTCTGGCCCCTTTTCCCTCTTGTTTCACTCCCTTATTCCCAGTTTTCTTTCTGCTTTCTTCCCTATTTGCGTCAGTTCCCTCAGTCTGCGTCCTGCTGGATTTCACTGCCACATAAGAAACCATTTCTTAGAGTCATAGTGGAGATTAAAAGTGGTTTGTTTCTCTTTTAAGAGGTCATCAGATAATTATATCTGGAAAGAATCGAATACGAAACCTCAAAGATAGAAGCTGATTAATTTGTCACCGTGCTGGAGACTTAATTGGGCATTTTTTTTGTACTTTGAAGCTGCACACGTTTGCTTGGTGTAATAATAGAATGTGCAAGGTAGGACAGATTATCAAGTCAAGCCAAGTTGTATTTATATAGCACCAAATCATAAAAGTTTTCTCAGGACACTTTTCATATAGAGCAGGTCCAGAAATACACTTTTACGTCACAGAGACCGAACAAGTCAGACCAATTCCCACCAAGAGCGAGCACAATATACAACACTGACAAGGAAAAACCTAATTGCTGAGGCAGAAACCTCGAGCAGAACCAGGACTGTGATGGGTGGCCATCTGCCTCTGCTGTTTGGGTTGTGAGAGACAGAGATGCACTGCAACGATAACATTAAACACAGTATTAGTAATAGATAGTTAGTCGACTAGTTGCCTGTATGTTTACGATAAAAAATTCTATATTGTGGGCGGGGCAACACAATGGTTTGAGTTGAAGGTGTGAGAAAGAATAGTATCAGTAACATTGTTAACACTGTGCTAAATTACAGAGAAATACAAAACCGTACTAATGAACCTTCATTAATATAGGCCTATATAGATTTGTCTTTTAATTCTCATTTAAAACAAACCTCACGGACTGCATTTTTTCATCTGCGTAATATTGCGAAAATTAGGCCTATCCTGACCCGAAAAGATGCAGAAAAATTGGTCCACGCTTTTGTTACCTCTAGGCTGGATTACTGTAACTCTCTATTATCAGGTAGCTCTAGTAAGTCCTTAAAAACTCTCCAGCTAATTCAGAATGCAGCAGCACGTGTACTAACAGGAACTAAGAAACAAGATCATATTTCTCCTGTTTTAGCTTCTCTGCACTGGCTCCCTGTAAAATCCAGAATTGAATTTAAAATCCTACTGTTAACTTATAAAGCTCTAAATGGTCAAGCTCCGTCATATCTTAGAGAGCTCATAGTGCCATATTATCCCACCAGAACACTGCGCTCTGAGAACGTAGGGTTACTCGTGGTCCCTAAAGTCTCCAAAAGTAGATCAGGAGCCAGAGCCTTCAGCTATCAGGCTCCTCTCCTGTGGAATCATCTTCCTGTTACGGTCCGGGAGGCAGACACTGTCTCCACATTTAAGACTAGACTTAAGACTTTCCTCTTTGATAAAGCTTATAGTTAGGGCTGGCTCAGGCTTGCCCTGTACCAGCCCCTGGTTAGGCTGACTTAGGCCTAGTCTGCCGGAGGACCCCCCTATAATACACTGGGCACCTTCTCTCCTTCTCTCTCTCTCTCTCGTATTCTGGTACTGCATCTTGCTAACTCGGCCATTCTGGATGTCACTAACTCGGCTTCTTCTCCGGAGCCTTTGTGCTCCACTGTCTCTCAGATTAACTCATATCGCAGCGGTGCCTGGACAGCGTGACGTGTGTGGTTGTGCTGCTGCCGTGGTCCTGCCAGATGCCTCCGGCTGCTACTGCCATCATTAGTCATTAGTCATACTTCTACTGTTATTATACACATATGACTATTGTCACATAGGTATACTGCCAGATATTAATACATACTTTCAACATATTGTACCACAGTAGCCAGAACTGTAACTATAATATTATTACTTTCAATAATGTTGTTGTAACCTACTGTCATTACCTGCATCTCTCTCTCTCTGTCTCTCTCTCTGTCTCTCTCTCTGTCTCATTGTGTCATGCGGATTACTGTTAATTTATTATGCTGATCTGTTCTGTACGACATCTATTGCACGTCTGTCCGTCCTGGAAGAGGGATCCCTCCTCAGTTGCTCTTCCTGAGGTTTCTACCGTTTTTTTTTCCCCGTTCAAGGGTTTTTTTTGGGGGAGTTTTTCCTTATCCGCTGCGAGGGTCATAAGGACAGAGGGATGTTGTATGCTGTAAAGCCCTGTGAGGCAAATTGTGATTTGTGATATTGGGCTTTATAAATAAAATTGATTGATTGATTGATATCTTATCTACAAGTGCACGTCACACACACGTCAGATGATACGTCATGTTTGTAGTCGACCAATGAAGATGAGTTTACGTATCACCTTGGGTTCGTCCTTCACCTTCTCAAAATGATCCCACACTTTGGATTTCCTGCCCAACATGTTATTAACTAGCCTGTGGAATAACCGCAGGTACCAGCTCTGGAAATTATAGGCCGCACACACTGTGATGACACACAGCTGGTTCAATATCAGCAAAGTTTAGACTGTAGACCCCTCTGTCTGCTTCTCTCTGGAATCACTGTTTCATTTTTCCAAAAATATTATAATATGTCTTCAGGGAGTGCAGTTAGTTACAGTGTGGGCTCCATGCTTACTGCGACAGCTTGATATAGATTAGATTATCTGACAGTTAAATACAGAACCTTTAATAATAGAAATAGCAGCAGTAATAATACAGAAATATGACTGATGATAATAACAGTGGCAGTGACTGTAATAGAATGATATTAATAGTAACATTAATGGCAGTAATGATACTGGAAGTATGATTAATAATAATAACAGTAGCAGTGGTATGCTGCTGTTATTATATGCTGCTAGTCTTTTAAATGTCATGACTAAACTGTGTGCACTCTGTCTACACAGATGGGCACATTAAACCAGGAAGTATCTGAGCTCGCCAAGGGCCTGCACCACATGATGCATCTCCTTCAGGCCCACATGTCTGTGCATCACTACAGAACCTCTCTCCCCTCATACCCATATGGCATCCAAATAGTGTCCAGCCCTCCCACAGCCCCCAACACGGGCATGCCCTTCAACCAAGTTTCAGCCTACCACCTCCACACCGATTCAGCGAGCCACGAAGGCCACCAAAGTGTCCCACCTGCTGGACACTGGAGTTACAGTGGAGCTGCTGAATCCCAAACAGAGAGCCACCATCAGCCTAAATCCTCTAGTCCACCGGCCAACTCCTGTCCGTCCCTCTCTGTAAACTCTGAACCCAGGTTAGGCCCATGTCACAGCTCTGAGAGCATTACCACGCATCTGTGGACCAGCCCGTCTCTTCTTAGCGTCAGGCCAGGCTTCCACCCTGGTCTCACATCTCATGCTGGGCATGAAGACTCTGACAACAGACCTCTCAGTGCTAGCCCAACCAACATCAGCCAGTCCCAGCCCACTTTGTGCCTGCAGCCTCCCGGTGATAGTGATGAATACTCTTGCCTTTTGTCTGGTGCCCCCACAGGTACATCAGCACACAGCCTGTTGGACTCCTCACCCACTTCTCACCCCCATCTCTGCCTGTCACAAGCCTCACATGAGGAAATTTGTGTTCTGATGTCTGCCCCACCATCCCATAATCTCATCCAGGACACCTCCATCTTCCAAATTGAGGACTCAAACCCCTCAATTCGCTCTGCGTCCACCTCTCTGCCCACATTGACAGGCCAAGCTCTTGGATCCTCCCTAGATTCAGGATCACCGCAATTGGATGCTCTGGAGGCCCACCTTCCACTGGGCGACCCATCTGCCATAGAACACACCAGTCTGGAGTGCCTACTGGGGAACGGGGGCTCTACGGAGAGCAGGGACAGTGAGAGTGCATCATCGCGACGGTCTAGCATTGGCTTCCAGACTCAGAGCACAGAGCAGTCGTGGTGTCTGGACCTCACAGATTAAACTGTTTCAGGGGCAGACTCACTGTCACTTCCACTGGATTATAAAAATACTGACATGCAACTTCTTACAGTGTTCAAAGAGACTCTGCTGGAGATTGTCAGTGTGTGCTGTATTTCCCCCGTCCTACTTCCTGGACTCTCATTTGTCAACCTCCACGCAATTTCCACCATTTTCTATGCAAAAGCATGTCATTTGTGCATTATCTTGGATTTACTGAAGTGTGTCTTTAAAAAAAAAAAGTTCCAGTATATACTGTATATTTTTTCCAACATCCTCAGAGCAATTTGCAGTTGATAATACCTGTTACCTCCTTGCATGGTAAAGTTGTTTATTCTTTTTCCTAAGGAAAAGGTTTCCAAATCAATGTGTAAGCATTCTACATGACAACCTGTTGATTGTGTACACGGATACTGTATTTGTAAGGCAGACGGGTCAGAGCAGTCGGATGTTTTAATATACAGAGGAACAAAAACAACACGTGCTTCACCTCGCATATAGAGAATAGAGTATGTTCATCACACAGCATAGATTGTTTATTGTTTTACATTGAATGTTTTTCTCAGTTCAGAATTTTTTTATTTGTGAGTTCTTGGACTATGAATATCAAAAACGTCACTAAGCAGTACACAGTTCATAATTTATGATTATAATTATGATCTCACTGAACATCTCCAGTTTTATACTCTCCTGAAGATCCTTCATAAGTTTTGAATACATGTCCTATTTTTTCCTCACCAAGGCATTAAATATAGCGCTGTGAAATAGGTTTCATTTCTCTTTCCACAAAAAAAAGATTGAAAATTTCTTTCTTAAGGATCTACAGTTCTATGAACACAACATAGCTGCAGATAAATTAAACATAAATAAATATACATACTTAGCTGAAAAAGTGGGTCCCATGAAATATTTAGTACTGTCGATAATTAACAAAATATGAATGCCTCCTGGGAAAATAACATGAACTCACGATACTCATACAATATTCAGAGTATTCAGGAACTTTGTTCTTTTTGAATGATTTCTCCTTGACAAAATAAAGTATGCAGAAATGTGATCAAGTGTCCTTTACTGCGCTCTCACACTTAACACACACGTACACCTGTTCAACTGCACACTAACACAAATAGCTAATCAGCCAATCACGTGGCAGCAACTCAATGCATTTAGGCATGTAGACATGGTCAAGACGACCTGCTGAAGTTCAAACTGAGCATCAGAATGAGGAAGAAAGGTGATTTAAGTGACTTTGAACGTGGCGTGGTTGTTGGTACCAGATGGGCTGGTCTGTCAGAAACTGCTGATCTACTGGGATTTTCACACACAACCATCTCTAGGATTTACAGAGGATGGTCCCACAAAGAGAAAATATCCAGTGAGCAGCAGTTCTCTGGGTGAAAATGCCTTGTTGATGCCAGAGGTCAGAGAAGAATGGCCAGACTGGTTCAAGATGATAGAAAGGCAACAGTAACTCAAATAACCACTGGTTACAACCAAGGTCTGCAGAAGACCATCTCTGAACCAACAACACGTCCAACCTTGAAGCAGATGGGCTACAGCAGCAGAAGACCACACCAGGTGCCACTCCTGTCAGCTAACAACAGGAAACTGAGGCTACAATTCAGCAAAGTTGGACAATAGAAGATTGGAAAAACGTTGCCTGGTCTGATGAGTCTGGATTTCTGCTGCCACATTCAGATGGTAGGGTCAGCATTTAGTGTAAACAATATGAAAGCATGGATCCATCCTGCCTTGTATCAACAGTTCAGGCTGGTGGTGGCGTAATGGTGTGGGGGATATTTTCTTGGCACACTTTGGGCCCCTTAGTACCACCTGAGCATGGTTTAAACACCACAGCCTACCTGAGTATTGTTGCTGACTGTGTCCATCCCTTTATGACCACAGTGTACCCATCTTCTGATGGCTACTTCCAGCAGGATAACGCACCATGTCACAAAGCTCAAATCATCTCAAACTGGTTTCTTGAACATGACAATGAGTTCACTGTACTCCAATGGCCTCCACAGTCACCAGATCTCCATCCAATAGAGCACCTTTGGGATGTGGTGGAACGGGAGATTCACATCATGGTTGTGCAGCCGACAAATCTGCAGCAACTGTGTGATGTCATCATGTCAATATGGACCAAAATCTCTGAGGAATGTTTCCAGCACCTTGTTGAAGCTATGCCACCAAAACTCAAAAATACACACACAGTGTATTCTTTGAATTAAATCACCATATACAGCCAGTATGATTTACAGAAAATACAGTACTATCCAGAAGAAATGGTCCACAAGTTGAATAAAATCTCTGGTAAGAACAGAGAAACACATGAGGACCTTAGTCGGCTTTCTCTTAAAAAGAAAAAAAAGAGGATTCGCAGCTGGTGTTTCTCTCATTAGTTAACTCAATGAGTTTCGGTGAATGGTGGTTTATCCTTTTTTTTTTTTGCGCTGATCTGTCCTGACTCTCAATCTGATTATGTAAGAGAATGTACAGTAGCTGTCATGTGTTTGTTGAGAGGGAATCTGCAGTATCATTCCGGATCATGGTTAGAAACAGTTATTCAGGAACACTTTTTCATTCAGGGTTACGGTGTACACACACACACACACACACACACACACACACACACACAGGTACACTCCAAAAAAACATTCATGCTTAATTTGAGTTAGTTTCATGTCCGCTGGCTTAGTAGTTAACAGTATTGGGGACAGTATTACAGTGTTATCTGTGGTTTAATGATCTACCGTGCCATACGGGGCATTTCCTGTAAGCCAGTGGTGTAAGAGCGTGTTTTCCTGGTATGCATTTCATGGTCTTGATAAGTGGCTGGGAGAAAAACCCAGATGCTACACTGGAAATACCCTGCGGCTGTATACCTCTGCACACTTGTCAAGTTTCTCTTACAGTTTACATGCAAGTGTGTGAAAACATGGGTGCTTCACACACATCTTCCCCCCAGCACCACAGAGGATCTGTCCAGTCAGCACAGTTTCAAGATTAGTGTCACCAGTTCAGTATCTGACCAAATGTCTCCCCTTCTGTTCCTGAAATATGATGTTGAGTAACAGCCAGGAAAGTGTTTTATGCAGAATATTATGATGTCACAGTGAAGATGACCTTTGACCTTTTGGATAAAAATGTCATCACTTCCTCATCATATCCTTTTAGACATTTGTGTTAAGTTGTGTTTTAAGTTGCATGTGAATTATTGAGTTATGGCCAAAGGCATGTTTTGTGAGGTTACAGTGACCTTGACCTTTGATCACCAGACTCTAATGTTTATTCCTCAGTCCAACTGGACGTTAGAGCCAAATTTGAAGAAATTCCCTCCAGGTGTTCTTGAGATATCACGCTCATGAGAATGAGACAGACAAAGTCACACTGACCTTGACCTTTGACCACCAAAATCTAATCAGTTCATCATTCAGTCCAAGTAGATGCTGTTGCAAAATAAGCAGAAATTCTCTCTGGGTGTTTGTGAGAAAGCGGGTTCATGAGAATGAGATGGATGCAAAGTATTATTGACCTTGACCTTTGACCTTTGACCACCAAAAATCTAAACAGTTGATCCTTGATTCCAAGGGGACGTTTGTGCCAAATTTGAAAAAGGTCTTATAGGTCTTGCAAAGGTCTTAACTGTGATCCTGCTGTATCAGGCTCAGCTTTAAAGCTACAGTGATGGCACAGGTATCATATTAAACTAGAGCACCCAAGGCATCCACTGGTAACCATGTTATGCTATTTTTCTGGAAAGGGGGCAAATAATACTCCCAAGTTACACTAAATTTTGGCGAGGGAAGAAGGAATACCATTTTTCAATAGGTGTATTTTAGTATTTCTGCATACTGGGGTCCCTAAACAGTCATAAATTGAGTATGACTTGAAAACTGAGAGGTGACGTCCTTATACTCTTTTGACTATTTCAGTAAAGTAGCCCTCAAGATTGAAAAAATACATGAAGGAAAATATGTGTTTACTCTATGATTTAATACCTTGGAGTAATTTCTTCAGTCAATGATTTTACTTTTCTCTCATCATTCATTGAAGGTCCATTTCTCAGTTCAGATTAATTTTTTTTCAGCCCAGGACACACATTATTATAGTATTTGCTTTGTCTGTAGGCCACAGCACAACAATGTAGTAGCTAAATAACAACAATAAACACATTTAAAACAGTAAAAAAAAAAAAAACATATACAGCCTGCTTAGTAATTCATGGCAGAAGCATAAATATCAAGGAATAATGACTTAATCGACAAAATCTGGCAACCAAAATGCTCCGCTTCTGGGACGTGTTGACAGAGAAAAAACATAGACATATATACATAGACGCCGCATTGACTGCCTGAGCGCGTCCTCGCCGGCCGCCATCTTGGATGGGTCTCGCTTCGCCTCCACAATGCATTCACTTCTATTGAGGAAGGATCTGTATGCACAAGTAAAATAGAATAACTCACTGAATTTTCAACTGATTTTCACGCGGTTTGGTTTGTTACAAACGGCACACATGTAGTTATGATACAGGATGCTTTCGTACATTAAAAATGCGGGATTTCATGCTTTAATACTTTGTGCAGATAGCAACAGCATGTTATTTAGGTCACAACACAGTTATTTTATTCACCTCAACCCCAGAGTGGGATGGATATCTATCTATCTATCTATCTATCTATATATATATATATATATATATATATACATATAGATATACACACACATATATATACTGTATAAACACAATATACACAATACAAAACATAGCATATTAATAAATTTATTAATATATTTTAATAAAGAAAAAGCTTGATTGAGTTTATTTCTCACACACACTCACTCTCTTTTATACCCACAGCCATCAGACTTAATAATTCTTTGTTAAATAGATGATCTTACAGACTTCTTTGAAATTTTCTTTTCGGGGATTAATAAAGTTCTTCTTATTCTTATTACACTGACTGCTGTGATCCCTCAAAAGTAGTAAAAAAAAACATTTTCAATATTTACATAAACACTGAAATTAATTTTGGTATTGGTATTATAACTATGAAAATGGGACTGTGGTCAAGATAATCTGAAAAAAGATACAGAAGGATGAGCAGCAGGGGATATTTGCAGCACAGCTGGTGGAAAAGTGAAAATGTGCACAAAGGTGTGCTATACATAATATGCTGTAATGTGTTTTGTATTGTGTATATGGTGTTTATACAGTATATAAATACTGTATATATATATATATATATATATATATATATATATATATAGATAGATAGATAGATAGATATCCATCCCACTCTGGGGTTGAGGTGAAAAAAATAACTGTGTTGTGACCTAAATAACATGCTGTTGCTATCTGCAGAAAGTATTAAAGCATGAAATCCCGCATTTTTAATGTACGAAAGCATCCTGTATCATAACTACATGTGTGCCGTTTGTAACAAACCAAACCTCGTGAAAATCAGTTGAAAATTCAGTGAGTTATTCTATTTTACTTGTGCATACAGATCCTTCCTCAATAGAAGTGAATGCACTGTGGAGGCGAAGCGAGACCCATCCAAGATGGCGGCCGGCGAGGACATCGGCTCTGATAGGCAGCGGCAGTCAATGCGGCGTCTATGTATATATGTCTATGGAGAAAAAAGAGCAGTTGGGCTCGGTTGAATTGTCCCTCCCGGCTTCCGTACAATCAAGATGGCAGAGGAAATAGTAAAAACGGCGGTTTATTCATCTCGTATCGTGCTCAGCTGTGGTGGGCCTTAACTAATTGGTAATGGAAATAATCTGCAGGTGTTCCGGTTCAAAATGAGACCAAACTTTCCCATGGATGTCAGTTTTTGTCACGTTTTTAACGATTATTAATTATTGCAACGCTAGCGCATACAGTCAGACGTGTGCACGAAAAATATTACGCTGATTGGTCCAGTGGTTTGCGACACACACGACCACACGCGTGATCCCCTCCAGGCTTACCCCCAACAGGATTGTAATATTAAAAGTACAACAAAGTAAAAATGGGTCAAACTAAAATGTGCAATATTATTTTATTTATTTATTTTATTATATTTCATTTGTATTTATTTATTTTTTCATCTTTATTTTATTCTATTTTAATTTATTTTTACTTTTTCTTTTCACACACATAAAACTGCATAAAATCCAAACAGTAAAATAAATAAATAAAATAAAATAAAGAAATGTGTCAGAAAAGGTCAAGAAGCCACAGGCTTATACAAACAAACCTCCCCTCAATTTAAGGAGAAAGACAGATAACGACCACAGAAAAAGGGGGAAAGTAGACAAAAGAACTAAACTAATATTATACAGAAAAATACAACAAGAGATAAATGACAACAGAAAGCACACTGAGCAATCAGTGAAAAGTAATCCAATAAAATCAGCGTCACACATCATGGTTGAATGTTGAATGATGTTTTGATTATGGAAGATGAATTGATGTTGATTTTGCAGTGTTGTTTTATAAACTTTAAACATTGTTTCAAAATTGTTTCAACGTTGACACAGATCTTTATGAAATTTCAATGTTGATTTATGAGAATTTGTTACAACCATTAGAATTAAACATTGTTTAAATGTTGTTTTAATGTTGAAACAACTGACATCATTTCAACCACATTTCAACCAAATTTCAAGGTTGATGGTCGGTCATGTGCCAGCTGGGAAGGGGAGGGAAGTTGATCTTCAGTTTACACAAATCATATTTCATCTGATATTTAAATAGCCAACACAAGCTAAGGTATTTTAAATTCAGGATTTTGCTGATGCAGAACAACCACTGCTCCACCCAGCGTGGTCTTGGCAAGGTGCTGGAAACATCAGTAAGTCCAAACTGGTAGAAAAAGATTCCCGCACACTAACATATATGCAGTGTTTTGTACATTGAGGATTTTGGGAAACAACAGCCTCTCTGATTTTGGAAAAAAAAATCTTATCACAAGGTCCACTTACGGGAAATTTTCAGGAGCTCTTGGCCACACCTCTTGGGAAGTTTCCAGTAAGTAAACTTTGTGCTAAATAAAGGTCAGTATGACTCTTAGAGTTCAACTATTATGATATTTAATGATGTATTCTTATTTTTTGTCAGATGTTGTTATTATAATGAAATAATGATGCTGTTTTCACATTGCACATTGCCCTCTGAATGAGAGTCTGAAACATTTCACTTGTTGGGAAACAGTTTCTTGGTCTAAGTGCCGATTGTGCTTTACAAATGTGTCCATGCAGCTTTATAACTCAGGCTATCTAAAGCTAACACTAACACTGATTCAGTTCTTTTTTGATTATGATTATGACAATTAAAAGCATTTGTATTTCCTCTGGTGAATCAGTGGGATCATAGTGTGTTTCGCAGCATCCACACGTGTCCTTCACAAGTCACTCTGCGTGTGAATAAAACCCAGATGACAATTTCAGAGTTAATAATTACCTGGATTTCCATCGATGACACAATATAAAGGAAGCAGGCGACCTGCAGAGCACATCTAAGGGATCATAACTCCAGTGGAACAATTTACCAGGTGGGATATCTTTAAGCTTTTTAATATGTGCATGATTAAAGTGCTCACAGCTGAATATTGCATTTGATTTCTGACACATTTCCACCTTTGCTTTATTCACACAGAGATCAGTGAACAGACACGTGAGAACATGAAGACTGTGATTCTTGCTCTTGTGGTGTTGCTGGTTGTCAGCCAGGGTGAGTTCATGTACAGGAAACACTACAAACCTGCAGCTGATTAATAACACCTGGAAATTAATATCATGTTTCCAGTGCATCTGTTCTGAGCAGATTTTAGAGCTAAACACATCTGAACATAATGGGGTTTTTTTCCAGGTGAAGCCTTGAGGTGCTACTGTGGAGGTCGTACACACTGTTCAAGCCGTGTACAGACCTGCTCTGGTTCAAATAAAGTCTGTGCCAGAATCACCTTTACGCATGGTGAGTACAGGCTGTTCCACAACAAGGACAAACATCCATCACATGGACCAATTATTTGAAAACTTTTCTCGTAATCCATTCTTTTTCCATGTTTCTACAGATTACAGCTACTTCCAGAGTTGCTATGATGCAAGAGCCTGCAGGGGACTGGTTAATTCAAGTGGATACTCCGGCAGATGCTGCTCGTCTGATCTGTGCAACTGATAAATGAACGTCATGCAACACATCTGTCAGTAATAATGATCATCTACAGTCATGTGTTGTGTACTTTAGTGTTGTCATAATAAAGATCAATCAAGTTACAACTTATTCTAATCTAAAATATCTGACTTTTGTTTTGGCTGCTAAAAGTCAAGTTTTAGCATCATTATTCAAATTCTTGCAGAATCGCAACTTCATACCAGAGGCCACTCTGTGCGTCTATGCTTTTTTAATCTAAATTACACTTCAAAATGTAGAACTTTATCATGCTGTTTTATTACACAAGTAGCTCATATTTCTAAGAGTGTCCAAAAACCCCACAACAACCTAATCCCAAATCATCAAAGGCCCTGTACGCCCATGTTACCCCCACACAGATGTAATCATTTGGCTGATCAGACCTTCATTCAGGACTGTGTGGGCGTGAACGGACTCTCCCTGACTCTCCTGTTAGGGCGGGACAAATGTTTGTTATAGTTTTGGTAAATTTGCCTTCATTAGACAGAGTCACAGGGGAGACTGAGACAGAAATACTTCCACCTGCTCTGGAAAAGATTGTGAGGATCTCAGGGCTGCTGATCACACACAGGCTCTGCTGAGTTTTCTCTTTCTCTGTCACATTGCACCACCTTGTGGTGGATGAGAGGCTGAAAAAGAGTGTTGGGAAAGTGTGGATTTTACCAGTGTTGGGGAGGAACTTGTTACATTTATTTAAATTACACAATATATTTGATTATAATCAGTAAACATTACTAAAAAAAAAATACAATTAAAGTACGTTAGTAATTGAAAATATGGGTGGTTATAAAACGTTTATATGTTCTTTTGCTTTGCATCTTTTTCTTTGCAGTGTGTTTTCTATTTCCAGACATTTTAATATCATTTTGATGAAGTTATTAAAATAGTAACATTATTACATTTTTAACAGGGTAACTAGTAATCTGTGACCTTTTACAATTCAGAAGTAACCTTCCCAACATTGTTTCACTGTGTTGGTTCAGGAGACTTCACTTTTTGTGCTCAGATTAATTATACACAAGAACTAATGCAACAAATGGGTCGCCTTGATGTGATTGCGGGTTGCTAAGAGAAGGTCTCTGACTGTTGTTTGTGCGTACGCACTGAGCAGCAGTTCGTAGTACCCGGCCTTCTTGGAGTCTCAGGACAGTGTTTTGGAAGGGATGCCAGCTGGGGACTCCATAGTTCTTCTGGGAGACTTCAACGCGTACTTGCGCAATTACCGAGAAACCTGGAGGGGGGTGACTGGGAGGAACAGCCTGCCTGACCTGAACCAGATTTGTGTTTTGTTAGTGGACTTCTGTGCGAGTCATGGATTGGCCATAACAAATACCATGTTCAAGCACAGGGAGGTTCATAAGTGTACCAGGTACCAGAACACTCTAGGCCAAAGATCAATGATAGACTTTGTGGTTGTATCATCAGATCCGCAGCTGTGTGTCTTGGACACTCAGGTGAAAAGAGGAGCAGGTAGTGGTGAGTTGGATGAGATTGCGGGCAGGCTGCTGGACAGACCTGGTAAATCCAAACGTGTTGTGAAGGTGAACTGGGAACGTCTGGCTGAGGCCCCTGTCCATGGGGTCTTCAACTCCCAGCTCTTGAAGAATTTCTCCAGGGGAGGTTGGGGACATGGAATCTGAGGGGTCCATGTTCAAAGCCTCCACTGAGGAGGCAGCTGCCGGGAGCTGCGGTCAGAAGGTTGTCAGTGCCTGACTTGACGGCAACCTAACAACCCGTTAGTGGACACCGGTGGTGAGGGGGGCCGTCAGGCTGAAGAAGGAGGACTTCCGGGCTGGAAAGCAATGGATGGATGGATCAAAAATGCACAGATGTGATGACTGGCCTTTTTTAAGTTTTTCAATTTAACGTGAACATCACAACCAATCCCCTTTCCAAAAAAAATGGGAAACAAAATCAATATAGAGACACATCTCACTAAAACAGTGAGCCAAAAAGTTAGGCTATTTATTTTGTGACTCTCTTGTTACTAAGATACCTCAACCATCGTACCTGAACGTTAGCTTACAATGGAGCCAGTTCAAAGATTAGTGTGTCCAAGGTTGATAAATGTAATGTTTCTATATATTCAATGAAAGGCTGCCAAATCTTTAAAAAGGCATCATATCTGTTTTTCAGGACATAGGTGATCTTCTCTAGAGGCATACAAATAATCATTTCTGATGTCCATTTTGGTATAGAGAGAGGGGAATCCAGGTTAATGCAGTACACTTCCTGGAAACAGTCAGAGGTGTGTCGATAAATTTCCTGGAGCTTTGAATTAGTTTCAAATTTGTAACATTTCCTAGGAGAGAAGAAATGTCCTGCATCTAATGGAATTGGTGTGTCCATAATTTTAGGAGCGTGTCACACATATCAATCCAAAATGTTGTAACTTTGGTGCAGTGCCATGTGCAGGATTACCATGTAACTTTCAAGGGGTTAGGAACAGCTGATGGAGAAAATTGTAGCTGACCAATCTAAATCTGGCATTCAAGGTGGTGAACAAACTCTTCTGACAATAGTCAGACCATAAATGATCTAAAGTAACACCAAGGTCAGATTCACACCTCTCTCTTCATCTCTCTTCATTATGTTTTGGGCATTCTTTAATCATCATTACATAAACCCTACTATTGAATTGCCTTGAACCTTTGTGACTGTAGAACAGTTCGTCCACCTTTGTCAGGTCAGGTAGGGTCATTTGTTCCCCCAGACTTTTTTTAATAAAGGCTCTAAGTTGCAGATAAGAGAGGAAGTGTTTGTTGCTTTTAGCTGTTCAAAGGACATGAAAATATTATTACTGTAACATTGCTCAATGTGTCTTTTCCTCTGTCACACCAAATCTCAAAAATGTTATTATCAGAGATCATTGGTATGAGTTTGTTTTTCCACAAAGGTGTTTTGGGTGACAAATAATTCCTCACACCAATGATTCTATGGACCTCATACCATGATCTGACCAGGTGGATAGTTAATGGGTTCTTGGTCTTACTCGTCTTTGGATCCCATTTGCAAATGAAATTGTTTCCCTCTTCTTCATCAAGGTCATGTAGTTCCATTTGTGTCACAAGGGGGCAGTGCCTTGTTCAAAAGAAGCTAGGACAAAGCTCATTTGTGCTGCTCAGTGATGACTGGCCTCTGATATGAAGTTGTGATTCTGCAGGAATTGTAATAATGTCGCTGTCTGACCCTAAGACTTGACTTTACCAAACAAAACAAAAGTCTGTTATTTTCCAGAATAAAAGATTTCAGATTTATGTTGTTTTGGAATACCATTGGATAAAGACATAAGAAGTTGCAACTTGATTGATCTTTATTATGACAACACTAAAGTACACAAGACATGGCTGAAGATGATCATTATTACTGACAGATGTGTCACATGATGTTCATTTATCAGTTGCACAGATCAGTCAAGCAGCATCTGCCGGAGTATCCACTTGAATTAACCAGTCCCCTGCAGGCTCTTGCATCATAGCAACTCTGGAAGTAGCTGTAATCTGTAGAAACATGGACAAAGAACATGGATTATTAGACAACATGTACAAGTTTTCAAAGGACGGGTCCATGTGATGGATGTTTGTCCTTGGTCCAGAGATGTTCCTGGCGACTAATTTCCTTGATGACTAGACTAGTCGACTAGTCTAAATAAAGGTCTCAGCACAGTGTATTCAGGCTCAACATATTCCATTAACTTCCTGAAGCTTTTACCTTCAACGACGTCAAGTGGAAGCATATCTTGCGAGGTCATTGTCGTGATGAGCTGGGTTATCTTCTCAGACCGGGTGGGATCACAGCGTCTCCAGGTGAACAGTGTCAAATTGGTCTGAGTGTGGCTACCTTGTTTTCATTTTCTAGGTCAAAATCCTTCCAAATTGCACTGGTTTTGTGAGAGAAAATCTCTCCAATTTCCCACCGTGCTGTTTTAAAACTCCTGTCTTCCTGAGCATTACCCTGGGGAGGGGACTACTGTCTGATGGCTCTGTAGCACCCACTAGTGCCAGGCAGCTGCATGACAGTTGAGCGGCCTTGAACATGAATAAAACACTAATTGGTTTACAGATTAATATTTGTGGTGCCGAGTGCTGACTAGCGAGGGGCGGACGTTTAATCGTTTAGACGACTAATCACGCACATCTCTAGTACACAGAAGGAACAGCCTGTACTCACCATGCGTAAAGGTGATTCTGGCACAGACTTTATTTGAACCAGAGCAGGTCTGTACACGGCTTGAACAGTGTGTACGACCTCCACAGTAGCACCTCAAGGCTTCACCTGGAAAAGAAAAAATAAAATGATGTTCAGATGTGTTTAGCTCTAAAATCTGCTCAGAACAGACGCACTGGAAACATGATATTAATTTCCAGGTGTTATTAATCAGCTGCAGGTTTGTAGTGTTTCCTGTACATGAACTCACCCTGGCTGACAACCAGCAACACCACAAGAGCACACTGATCTCTGTGTGAATAAAGCAAAGGTGGAAATGTGTCAGAAATCAAATGCAACATTCAGCTGTGACTTTGTGAGCTCTGTTATCAGACACATACAGAAAGGTACTTGAGGTAAAAGAGAAAAGATATTCCACCTGGTAAACTGTCCCACTGCTGTGCTGATTCCTCAGATGTGCTCTGCAGGTCGTGAGCTCCCTTTTTGTAGTGCCTTGTTGAGCAATCGATGGAAATCCAGTGTGCCATTAACTTGGAAATTCTCATCTGGGATTCACTCATAAGCACAGTCACTCATCAAGGACAGACATCAACATTATGACAGTAATGAGAAAGTGAGGCAACACCACAGAAATAGATTTTAATCTGTTTACTTATTTACGCAGTCAGAACAGTGTGATCTGTATTAGTATTTGTCACAGTTTACCTGTAACACACAAGCAATATGTTGTTAAATTGGAGTGGAAGAGTCAAACGGCCCTCAACACTGCTATCTAGCACACTTGTTCCTAACCTGGGGGTCCTGACCCCTACCAAGGGTCGCCAAAGCTTCACAGGGGTTGTGAGGCCTTTCAGGGTATACGACAACCTTTTAACCTTTTGGTTCCTGTGAAGAAAACAAAATTAAGTTGTCATTTTTAAAGTCTGAATTATTATTCAAGACAATTTTGTTTTTTTTTAGTCTCACAGACCTGAACACAAGCTGTAATCACAGAGGCTTCACTCTCTGCAAAATAGCCATGTCACAGCATATTAATATATATAATAATATAAATAACACAGTAACTTAAGTCATAAAAATATAATGTGCACAGTAATTATGATTACATTTTCTTCTCCCTGGTGTTTTGCTATTGTTCTAAATTAAGCACAAAAATAAGTACATTTGTGTTTGGTAGATTATTTCTTTGTTGTAACAATGCTTCTTGGCAATACATCTTATACCGTTGGAAAGCCTGTTTGTTTCCCTTTTAAATGGTGCTCACATCTGTAAGGAACATGCATTTGTGGGATGAGCAGCAGAGCTGAGTATGTGGGTTACACCCATGAAAAATTTGCCAAATCTTCTCTGCCAATGCCAAACAGCTTATTTTGCTGTTGACTCTTGTTTGGTGTTGTTTGGTGGATTGGATGATTGAAGTCTGAAGAAACAAGACATATTGGCAATTTGACAATTTATTAATTTAACAAACAAGAGCCTCAGTAGCATGTGGAAGAACCATACACAGCCACAACAGCCTGGCACCTCCTCCTCATGCTGGTCACCAGCCTGGTCACACACTGCTGTGGGATGGCATCCCATTCTTCAACCAGAATTTGTCGCAAGTCAGCCAACGTGGTTGTGTTGGTCACTCTGGCACGAACAGCAGGCCCAAGCTGATCCCACAAGTGTTCAGTGGGGTTGAGGTCAGGACTGTTGGCAGGCCATTCCTTCCTCTCCACTCCCAAATTCTGGAGGTAGTGTCTGATAAACCTTGCTCTGTGGGGGCGAACATTGTCATCTTGGAGGATAGAGTTCGGTAGTTTGGTCCCAGACTGTGGAGAAATGGGATTGTCACTGGTTTCAGAATTTCATCTCCATATCTCTCTGCATTGAGATTGCCTCCAAAGATGACAAGCCTCGTTTTTACAGTGGAGAGATGGTGTGGAGATGCCACCCCACACCATCACACTGCCTCCACCAAAAAAGTTACTCTGTAGGTGCAGCAATCAGCAAAGCATTCTCCACATCTTCTCCACACTTTGACCCTAAGATCCAACTGCCGTAGGCAGAATCTGGACTCATCACTGAACATAACGTTCCTCCACATGTTCAGGTTAATACTAGGCTTGGGAATCTCTCTGTGATAGACGATTCGATACGTATTTAGATACACGGGTTACGATACGATTCAAAAACGATATATTTTTAATACAGAACGATTCGATACAGTGTAGGAATGATACGATTCAATACGATTCTATGGTTAACATTTGTTGATGTAGACTTTAATCATACATTATAAAATAAAGAAGCCAATTCTATAAAAGTGACATTCTTCTTGCTTCCGGGTTGGACACCGACAAGATGGCAGCTTAGTTTAGGAGCTCCCGACTGCACCCTCTAGAAAGTCATTGAACTTCCCCCAAGAAAGCGAAATTTCAACTTTATAGACTTTGTTAAAACGGGGGTAACGATGGATACCAGGCAGAAGGGCAAGAAGGGGACTCAGCAGCCAGAAATAAATGACGACGAAAGACCACGAGGTGACACGCAGACCACCGCTAGCAAACAAGCTAATATAATGCCAGGTGAAGAGAAGGCTGATCTGGACTTGATCCTTCAGGAACTGAGGGGTTTTCGCCAGGACAACAAGCAACAGTTGGAGGACATTAAGGGGGAAATTTTAAAGACTAACGTAAGACTAGACGAGGCAGAAGAGCGAATAATGAAAGTCGAGGAACGAGTCCAAAACACTGAGGATATTTTAGCAGAAATGCTAAAGCTACACAACTCGCTAGATGCTAAAATAACCGACCAGGAGAGCCGTTCTAGACGTGAAAACATACGGATCTACGGGGTCGCCGAGGGAGCCGAAAAGCAGTCTCAATCCATGACTTCATTTGTGGAAAAGTTACTCCGCGAAAATCTCGACATACCCGACGAGACGCCTTTGCAGCTGGAGAGAGCGCACCGCGCTCTCGGTCCACAGCCACCTGAGGACGCAGCTCCAAGATCCATCCTGGTGAGATTCCTCAGCTTCAAAACAAAGGAAAATGTTCTCCGCGCAGCTTGGCAGAAAAGGGGCTTTACCTGGCAAGGGAGGCGAATAAACCTGGATAACGACTACGCACCGCGTATTCTTCAGAAAAGAAGGGCATATACAGAAATACGCAAGATCCTGAAGGATCGCCAGATCCCTTTCCAAACCCTGTACCCAGCGCGGCTTAAAGTTAAATATAACGATGAAACCCGGATCTACGAGAGCGCCGAGGAAGCGGCAATTGACATGTCAAACAGAGGATACCCGGTGGAGATCATCAAACCTCCAGAGACTCTGATGGACAAGTTGCAGCAGCTGACGTGGGAGAGGAGCAGCCAGCGAAGGGGGAGACGCGCATCCCACCCCAGACGAGAGTCTAACTTCAAGGAGAGACTGCAGTCTTTCAGGTGGACCTCACCTCCAACAACTTAAGCTAAGATTGGTCATTTTTGTCTGGTAGATGAGCCCCCCTTTTTGATGTTTTTCCCCCCAATGTCTGATGGATCGGGTAGGTGCATTTACAAATATAAAAACCTAAATTTAAATGGGGAAAAGGCTATATTACCTGGTTATTCTGGTTAATAATGTTATTTACAAAATGTAAGAATCACAGGGGGCAATAAGGGACTCTGATGCAGCTAACCTGAGTAAGGGCCCCCTCTTCTGGACACGGGGAGGGGCTTTCCCTAGAGACTTGAACAGGGTCACAACAAAGACCTCTGAAGTGGAAGCCATACACAGCTTTGTTATATTACATGTTTATCTGTTTTACATTTTTGGTTCAATGTTGTTTTTCTATGTTCACTCCCTGTCAGTTCCTTCAGGGAAGGGGGGCTTTCCTAGGAAGTATATGGAGGCTGATTTTTGTTCACATACATGCAAGGTAAAACTTTAAAAGTAGCTTCTTTTAATGTTAATGGTTTACACAGTCCAATCAAAAGAGGGAAAATTTTATCCAAATTAAAAAAAGAAAAAATTCAAATCGCTTTCCTACAGGAAACGCATTTAAGTGATTTAGAGCATAATAAGCTAAACAGAATGGGTTTCAAATACATATACTCATCTTCTCACAAATCAGGACGGCGCAGAGGAGTGGCTGTATTGATATCTGGTCAAGTTAAATATGAACACGTGTCAGAAATTAGGGACAAAGAAGGAAGATTTGTTTTGGTTACTGGGAGAATCAACGGAGCCATAATGAGCCTCCTAAATGTCTATGTCCCTCCCGGAAGTGATTGGCTATTTTACAAGAAAATATTTGAAATAATGACTACAAAAAGCCAGGGCATCTTAATCAGTGGAGGAGACTTTAATATTCGTTTGAATTCTCGATTAGACTCCTCCAATAGAAAGTCAGACTCAAATGCAATCAGCAAGAAAGTGAATGCTTTGATGAAAGAAGTGGGAATTATCGACGTTTGGAGAGAATTGTACCCGTCCGGCCGAGATTTTACCCACTTCTCCTCACCCCACGCAGTCTACTCCAGAATAGATTATTTTTTCACCTTTAGTAAGGATTTTCACAAAATAAAGCAATGTGATATTGGTCCGATTGCCTTATCTGACTATAGCCCTATATACATGTCAATAAATTTAGACAATAAACCAAGATCTTTACCTTGGCGCCTGAATTCAAACCTTCTAAACAACCCACAGATTAAAGAAAAAATTAGGAAAGAAATTAAAACATATCTGGAGCTAAATGATAATGGGGAGGTGACGCCATCTGTGCTCTGGGATGCACTGAAAGCGGTACTCCAAGGGAAAATAATAGCTATCTCGTCGTATGAAAAGAAACTCAGAAAAGAAAGGCTCATTAATTTGGAAGAGAAATTAAAAGAATTACAAAGAGACCATGTAGAGACTCTAAATAAGGAAACCAGATTAAAAATGAACAAAATAAAAAAGGAAATAGATGAAATCAATACTTCAGAAATCCAGAAAATGCTGTTATTTACAAAACAACGTTACTATGAAGCTGGTGGAAAATCTCTCAAACTCCTATCTTACAGATTACGCAAACAACAAGCAGACAATTCAATACATAAAATAAGAAATCCTTACTCTGGGAACATTGAGACACATACAGAGAGAATTCAGCAAAGTTTTGAAATGTTCTATAAATCGTTGTACTCCCAACCAAAAATGAATAATGACCTTCAGATTGAATCATTTTTAGCCACTCTTAACTTACCTACCGTTACCAACGAACAAAATGACAAACTATTGTCTGAAATAGGAATAGGAGAATTAAATACAGCAATAAGTAAATTGAAAACAGGGAAGTCGCCGGGCGCAGATGGCTTCACCTCTGAATGGTACAGGACTATGAAAGAATCACTGGCTCCAGTACTATTGAGAACTTTTAATTGGGTGTTGAAGAAGAAAGAAATTCCGGCCTCCTGGAGATATGCCATTATTTCTGTGTTACCAAAAGATGGAAAAGACAAGTTGGAGTGCAGCAATTACCGGCCAATTAGTGTATTGAATATTGACTATAAATTATTTACAATTATACTGTCCAAGAGAATTGATAATATATTACCAGATCTGATCTACTTCGACCAAACTGGTTTTGTGAGACAAAGACAAACACAGGATAATACTAGGAGAACTTTGCATATTATAGATCAGATTATTGAACAAGGAATAGAATCAGCCATTATTAGCCTAGATGCCGAAAAGGCTTTTGATTCGGTCAGGTGGTCTTTTTTGTATAAAATTTTAGAAAGATTCGGCTTTCATAAATCTATTATTGAAGTATTTGAAGCCTTATATGACAAACCGTCTGCAAAAATAAAAATTAATGGTGACTTATCTAATCCATTCATCCTTGAAAGAGGAACCAGACAAGGCTGCTGTGCCTCACCTCTCCTCTTCTCTCTATTTATTGAGCCCTTGGCTCAATGGATCAGACAAAATACAGACATTAAAGGAATAAATATGCCATCAGGAGAAAATAAATTGGCCTTATTTGCGGATGATGTATTGATATATTTATCACAACCCACTCAGTCACTTCCAAAGCTTATGAACCTGCTAGAACAGTATGGGATGTACTCAGAATATAAACTTAATATACAAAAAACACAGGTAATCACCTTTAATTATTACCCACCTAATCACATCAGAAGCAAATACAAAATGAAATGGGATGCAGAATCAATCAGATACTTAGGGGTAAACTTAACAAAGGATATTACAAAATTATTTGATTTGAATTATAACCCCTTAAATTCCCAGTTGAAATCCGATATTTCACGTTGGAAGGTTATCCCTTTTTTGAGCTTAAGCTCCAGGGTGGAGTCCATTAAAATGAACATTCTGCCAAGATTGCTCTATCTTTTCCAAAATCTTCCAGTGCCAATACCAACCAAACAATTCATAGAATGGGATATGATGATATCCAGGTATTTATGGCAGGAGAAAAAACCCAGGATCAGGTTTGAGACCTTACAACTGAGTAAAGAGAGGGGGGGTATGGGTCTCCCCTCCTTAAGAGAATATTACTTGGCAGCACAGCTGAGGCCATTGATCTGCTTATGTACCCCAGATTATTCTGCATGTTGGAAAGAAGTTGAAAATGCCTTACTAGAAGGGATACCTATTGAAGCTACTATTGCAGATAATGAACTTTTAAATAAACAATTGAACATAAGCAACCCTTGGTTAAATATATTATTGAAAACCTGGCAGGAAATTGTAAAAACTTGTAATTTAAATGACTCAATTAAACTACTGCGATGGTGTGCTTATGACACTGACTTTATTCCAAACAGATCTGATGGCAGATTTAAAAAATGGGCTGCTAAAGGCCTAACAAACTATTACTCATTTACTAAGGAGGGGACATTCCATAGTTTTGAATTCTTAAAGAAGAGATACAATCTTGAGCAAAAGGATTTCTATAGATATCTCCAAGTTAGAAACTATTTTAACCAGAATCTGAGACCAAATGTAGGTAAAGTAGAAACAGGAATTCTGAAAATTCTTTTGTCAGTATCAGAATCTCCGTGTACTAAGATTATCTCTAAACTATATAAAGATGTACTCCATCCCAAATCAGGAAATACGTGGTATATAAAAGAAAAGTGGGAAAAAGAAGGCAATTTGATTATAACAGAGGATGCTTGGAAAAGAATATGTCTCATACAATGGACTTCAACTTGCTCCACTAATTGGCGTGAATTCTGTTGGAAAAACGTTGCTAGGTTTTTTATTACACCTTTACAAAAGAGACATGGGGGAGGGGGTTCCAGCTGCTGGAGACAATGTGGGATGGACGACGCCAATCATTATCATGTTTTCTGGAACTGCCCAGTCATTGTTCCTTATTGGCAGGAAATCCACAAACACATTAACAATATATTTGGAGTCAATATTCCTTTTATTATGGATACAGTTTATATGGGAGATATTCAATTTGACGGATGGAGAAATAACGATAAAAAGTTGGTTCTAATTCTCCTGGCTGGAAGCAAAAAAGTTATTACGAGAAATTGGCTCAAACCCCACTTACCCACTATAGATGAATGGATAGACATTATTTATGAAATTTACATAATGGAGCGGCTGTCATATTCCCTTCAAGTCCAGAAAGATAGATTTTACAAAATTTGGAGCAAATGGACTGAGTATGTTAAACCTATAAGACCAGACTTTTCTTAAATTATTGGAAAAGGTCAGGCAAACAGTGTTGTATTGACCCAGGTAATTTTTTGTGACCTTTAACCTGAACTTTTTATTTTGTTATATGGATGTACTGATATTCTGTTTCTATACCTCTCCAATGTGAAGGCCTCCCGTGTTCTTGTAAATAATTCACACTTAATGTT
The DNA here is from genome assembly GCF_041903045.1 of Epinephelus lanceolatus. Taxonomy (NCBI): domain Eukaryota; kingdom Metazoa; phylum Chordata; class Actinopteri; order Perciformes; family Serranidae; genus Epinephelus; species Epinephelus lanceolatus. The sequence continues at coordinate 22,802,040 of NC_135754.1, read as the reverse complement.
TACATAAAGGCTCAAAAACATCTGAAAGAGCTATATGGAGATATACTCAGATGATCTGTGACTACTTATTTGATAATGTCATTGTATACATATGTTTTATGCTGATTATTTTACCTGATTATGACATTGCCACTTGTAAGTGCTCTTTCTAAATAAAAAATTTAAAAAAAAAAGAAAAAAAAAGTGACATTCTTACAGTATTTTCAAATTTGTAAAAGACCACATCCCCAAGCATTGTTGCTGTATGGCACTGGCAAAATTAAAATAAAAAGACAAACAACAAGAAAATCACATGTCAAATGTATATATTTTTAGACATGGACCAAAAAAAGACTTGCTGAATGAACATCATTTTGTTGGATGGGATCAATATAAAAACCTGCTTGTTGCGTTGTTTTTATGGTATTGTCTGTGTTTTTGTATGTATCTTATATGGACTTGAGTCTGGAATAAAGTTTATTATAACGTTGTACAATATAAACATAAAGCAGAATAAAATAATAACATGCAATGTAGGGGCAGAATTTGACATCTCCTGTTATTAGTTGATATCATGGACTGTGATGACTAGCAGCTTATCACTGACAGCATGTCAGACTATTTCTCTGTGTTTGCTACACTCTGTTTGTCATTTATAAAAAGATAAATCACTTTTCTATAATACATCAATGATATTTCAATGGAATAAATTACTTACTGACTTATTCATACTTCAAAAACAGCATCAATAAGTGATGAACATAGGGGGGATCAAAATAAAATAAAAAAATAAAATAAAAATCAACCAGCCACCCTCCTCCCCTGACAAGTAAAGAACAGTCCCTAAAGTGCGCTGAGGTTTGTGGAAATGTGAACTGCTCGTTTCTCCTCCGACACGTCACATACCTGTGTGCTGCCAGGGCTTGGCTGGTATTTCTGGGCGGTCGCTGGCCGGTAAACCGTTATCATGCGCCGCCGTATTTGACAGGAATACGTATTTCTGTCTGTGTCTGTGACCCCGCGTTCAACCCACAACCGGCAGGATTTGCCTTTAGTTTCTGCTGCGGCTTGGCTGCTCCCTGGTTTATCCAACCAGCTTTAGCTTCTGTTCCTCATCTCCACCGGTTAAGCTGGCGCTGATGTTTACATCCATCATCGTTGTTAGTAATGCCTGCTACGGAGCATGCCGCCGCCGGCTCTCGCGTTGTTTTCGAGATGCAAACTGTTAAAGCCAGTCAACCGATTGCTAGTCTCGCGATACCCGAATCCATGACTCTACAATCGATTCATCTAAGGATTCATGGCTAATTCGTATTGAGGCTGCAACCGACGTAGCCGTATCTCTTGCTTGTCAAACCGGATATCCAGTCGTTTCAGTTAATCGTTCCCAACCCTAGTTAATACACATGTTGCCGACAACAGTGCAAACGGGCCTGACGGTGAAGGGCAGTCATGGCAGGCCTCCTGGCAGCTCAATGAGACCGGAGATTGGGTGCATGCAGTCTGTTCCGGATTATCTGGGCAGGAAGCTGTCGGCCATATCGTCCTGAAACTGCCTACCCTTCCTAAGTGCTGACAGGACGAGGAAACGGTCTTCTTGGGACACCCACCTTTCTCTGACATCCCCTGTTATATGGAACTTGGCCTTCAGTTTGCATATGGTACTAGGGCTCACTGCAAATAATGCCGCAACTTGGTTTTGCGGATCACCAGGTTGAAGTTGTCCTATGGCACAGGCCCGATCCAGATCAGTCAAACATGTCATGGCGAATCTTGGAGCAGACACCAACTGACCACTGTAGCAGGGCCCAGGTGCTGACAATCAGGTGCTAATCAGGCACCTGATTGTCAGCACCTGGGGGTACCAGAAGCTCAAAACAAAAGTCAAAAGCAACAGCAAAAAAAAAGCTGCACTGCTGCTCATCCCACAAATGCATGTTCCTTACAAATGTGGCACCAAGGGGAAATAAACAGGCTTTCCAGTGGTATAAGATTTATTACCAAGAAGCATTGTTACAACAAAGGAATAATCTACCAAACACAAATTTCCTTATTTTTGTGCTTAGTTTAAAACTATAGCAAAACACCAGGGAGAAGAAAATGTAACCATAATTACTGCACACATTAGATTTTTATGACTTAAGTTAGTTATGTAATGTTCTCATTAAGCAATCTGCTCAGAATGTATCCATAACACTCTTCTTACCCAAACTTCCTGCAGTTATTGCGTCCACTGTTTGGGTTAATTCTACAGTTTATGGCAACACCAATCAGCTCCCCTGGTAGAGCAGGCATCCCATGTACAAACGCTTGCACTCGTAGAGGAACTGGAAAGTGGAACCAGTTAGGTTTGGAAACCAGTGTGCCTGTTGGCAGTGTTGTAATCTTAAGCAGTTTGACTCTTTCACTCTAACTCGTGTTTTAGCCAAACCAAAATTAGAAGTGCAATAAAGTAACGCAGGATTTATACTTCTGTGTCCAATCGACACCGTACCCTATGCCGTAGCCTGGGCCCTATTTCAGAAAGCAGGATAAGTGCAAACTCTGAGTATGTTGAGCCTAAGATCGGGGAAACTCTGAGTTTTGCGTTTCACAAAGCCAGTTCAGAAAATAATGCCGCAACTTGGCTCACAGGTTTGCTTCATCAGTTTATCCAGAGGCTGTTGCATAAGGAGAAGGTGATTAGACCCTGTTTGCATGTCTCCCCTGGGGAGTGCCTGTATGAAAGATACAATTTCACCTCACACTCTATCATTTATCTAACAACCTGTTCCACTGTATACTACACATCGTGGATTTGCATTATCATCGGAGCTAATTTCATGCATTGCCCTTTGATTCTTCAGCAGCGGCAGCTTTCTTTATAATACGAGAGACACTGAACACATCAGTGAGGCAACGGTTTGTCGGCCGTAAGAAAAGTGTCTCTGGGTCTGAAAAGACTTTTGCCCCTTTTAGTGGTTTTCCCTTAACATAAATCAGAAAGGATTATCAAGTACATATCATATGGATCATCAGTGGCCTAGTGGATGGAGCAGGCGCCCCGTGTACAGTGGCTTAGTCCTGGTCGCAGCGGCAGTGGGTTCCATTCCAGCCTGCAGCCCTTTGCTGCGTATCGATCCCTCTCTCCCCCCTTAACATGATACTGTCCTGCCATTAGAGGCAACAAAAGCCCAAAAAATAATCTTTAAAAAGAAAAAGAGGATTTCCATAGAACTGCAGGTTTGTCAGTGTTAATAAGAAAATAATCTACGTGGATATGATTCATGAATACTTTTCATATAGTCAAAGATTCCTTGGTTTAATAGGCTGCATTTATGGGACTCAACATCTCATCATAGCTCCATCTGAGAATAAAGTAGATTACGTGAATAGGAAGTCATTTCACAGCAATTCAATTAACCTCATCTTAATTTTGACAGAATTAAGAAAGTATAAGCACAACTTTTACCAGTCTGTACAATATTTTGTGTTTGATTTTGAGTTGCTGCCAAGTGCGTTTGGGCCCCATCAGATTACGGCTGAATAAAATGATACAGCAAATTATATTAAAATATATGAACACTGTTAAGATATAAAAATGTTTCTATATTTTCTGTATATTAGACATTCATTATATACGTCATTAACGTATCACCTTACGCAACATCACTTCACAGATTAATGGTTGGGTTTTTTTTTTCATGTCTTCATTCACGATTATTAAAATCTCAGATTCAACTGGGATGAAATAAGTGGCTCTGCTTTTAACTTGCTTTCTGCCACTGAGAATCACGTTATCTGCGCTCCACTGATGATGTTTTTCAGTGCTCGCCGTGAACACACTTCCCTCAGGCTGAACATACTCAGAGCTGATTGAGCTAATTATGATTAGCTGTTCTGGAACCGAGTTTCTCAGCTCAAGCTCAGTCAACTCAGAGATCGGAATTAGGCTCAGAGTTTGTTGAGCCTGCTTTCTGAAATAGGGCCCTGACGTGCACCTCCCCAGAAATGTAACAACACGATGCAGACCCCCTGTTGTATTTTTGTAAGCTGAAACCATTTCCCTCAGTGCAAACGAAGCTTTTATTTACTTTAATTTCACAGATAAGAAACAATAAATTGTGAAGACAATAAAATCTTCACAAAAATAGCATTTTAAGTCTTGTGTGTGATTTATCCTGGCTTCATATGAGCAAAGGAAATCTCTACTCATCGCTAGGCTAATTTATACAATGCAAAATGCCATAGACTTGTGCTAATAACATTAGCATGTTATATTTTTTTGGAAAACGTGTTTAGTATAAGACAGTTGTTTTGTTGGTGAATCTTGTGAGTTGTAATGGAGCCAAATTTGTACTGTTACCTTTGTTAAATGTTGCTGTTGTCCCTGGCTTCATATGAGAAGAGGAAAAGTCCACTAGCTGCTAGGCTAATTTATACAATGTAAAATGCCGTATGCTTGTGCTAAAAACATTAGCATGTTTATGTGGGGAAAATGTGTCCAGATAAAGTGCTTTGTCTGTGAATGCTGCGAGTTATAGTGAAGCTGATTTGTGTAATTGTGTTTAAAAAGATTTCTATTAAGTGAAGAATTTAACATTTAATTCATACTGATTTCAGTTAGGCTACATCACTTTCACCCCTCTGTTGTCTATTGTTTTGCTTCACTTTCTCATTTCCATCATAATTTTGAGGAGCTAGTGTTTTCTTCTTTTTTAAGATCTGTCTGTCCTTGTTGAGTCAATAGGGACTTTAAGCAGTGGCGGATTTTGCCATGGCTACGGCTCCCGGAAATAAATCTCTCCTGGCGCTGGTACCGTAGCCGTCAAATCCACAGTTGTCATTACGCAGGTTGCTGCAGTAGCTGTCAGGTCTGAACAGCTGATCGATCACCACATGACAGGGGTGAGGGTAAAAACAGAGCTCAAGTGAGCTATCTCAGTTCGGACAAAATGTCTTTCAAAAGGGCCAGAGAGGAGTTGCTCTATGCATTAGATGACAAGTTAATATCAGAGGAAGAGTTTTTGTTATTATATGACGTGAACAAATCTAAGAACTTTGATTTACCATATCAACACTATATGTGCGTTTTCACCTGGATGAAATGGAGGAGGATGAATGTCTGGCGGAGTTCAGAGTGAGAAAGTGCGACCTTCCAGTGTTGGCAGATGTGCTCGGGATTCCAGACAAGTTCATCTGTGATCAGAGAAGTGTCGTGGGAGGGATGGAGGGCTTATGTATGCTCCTCAAGAGGCTGGCATGAAGGAATGGAATAAAGACTAATGTACATAGTATATGGGGTATACTGAGAAATTATATACCGTATGCAATGCAAGGATGGGGGGAGAATATAGCCTACAGCAGAAAATATTTCACTATGGTTTTTATACAGTGAAATATACATAGTATCCTGCGTCTGTGGGAAAGGATCGCTGAAACGTAATATATAGTGTGTCACTATCAATTGTAGAACACGTTTCATTTCAGAAATATAATGAATTTTGAAATTTTGAAAAACCAAACGGCATTGTATAAGCGTTAACTACCATGACACAATAACAATAGTATTACACTCTATGACAACCTGGCAGCTAGCTCTGATGGAGACATATGAGCTCTAAGAACAAACTCACAATTATGGACGCACACTAAAGGAAATATCGCCATGGTCCGAGAGAGGTGACGTCATGCTGATATCTCTGTCTCTACTAGGCTACTTAATTTTTTTTTTTTTTTTTTTTGATGTATATCCTTAGCGGATTAGACTGTGGTCTGTCATGACAAGTGGCACCGTGGAGACCTCGCTTCCTCGCCCTCCTCCCCCTCTCTCCTCTTCTTTCTTCTTTTCTCTTCTAATATGGCTCAGGACAGCAAGTGGGAGGTGGCTGCTTGAAGAGTCTGGTGACGCGAGGCTAGTCTCTACAGGTACGCAGTGAGCGAGTTAGATCGTCACTTTTTAAACATGACAGGCTTAGTCATAGTGTGCAGTGTTGTGCAGACTGTAATGTGGCACTGAATATGTTTGTAGACTCGTGGAAAAAGAACAAGAAACATTATATGTTTCTTGTTCTTTTTCCACGAGAAACATTATATGTGTGGGTATTTTCAAGGCAAGCCGAGGGTAACCAGTTGTCTCAGGTCAGCCCAAATCCAAATGTTACCTGGATGCTGACGTAATTTACTAATACCTGAGGAAAGCCGTGCACTCTGTGAGTCTCAGTGGCTCACACAGGTAGACGTGTTGTTGGTGTTATATTGTCTTTTGTTGACGTGAAATCGAGTCCAGCTTGACACAAATTTGTGTATATCATATTTTTTTTCCTTTCTTTTTTTTTAATGTGGCTGGTACGTAGTGCTCACTTACAGAAGCATATTCGCTGTGGTAGATGTGGGCTGCGACTTTAAGATCGCCAGTAATATGTTGTGTATGTTTGTGAATTTGTGACAAATCTGCTGACGGAGGCGCAGCACATCTGCAGCTGTTCGGTAAGGAAACCAGTTAAATTGGAAACCAGTAGGGACATAACACCGGGAGCCGTAGACGTGGCAAAATCCGCCCTGCTTAAAGTCCCTACTGTGTTTGTGACACCCAGATGAGAATTTCGAAGTTATTGGCACACTTGATTTGCATCGATTGCTCAACAAGTTTTAATAAAAAGGGAGCTCATGACCTGCAGAGCACATCTGAGGACTCAGCACTGCAGTGGCAGAGTTTACCAGGTGAGACACTTGTGTCTTTTATCTTAAGGGTTTTTCTGTATGTGTCTGATTACAGAGCTCACATAGTCACTGCTGGATGTCTCATTTGATTTCTGACACATTTCCACCTTTGCTTTATTCACACAGAGATCAGTGAACAGACACGTGAGAACATGAAGACTGTGATTCTTGCTCTTGTGGTGTTGCTGGTTGTCAGCCAGGGTGAGTTCATGTACAGGAAACACTACAAACCTGCAGCTGATTAATAACACCTGGAAATTAATATCATGTTTCCAGTGTGTCTGCTGTGAGCAGATTTTAGAGCGAAACACAGCTGAACATCATTTTCTTTTTTCTTTTCCAGGTGAAGCCTTGAGGTGCTACTGTGGAGGTCTTACGCTCTGCTCAAGCCGTGTACAGACCTGCTCTGGTTCAAATAAAGTCTGTGCCAGAATCACCTTTACGCATGGTGAGTACAGGCTGTTCCTTTTGTTTACTGTTCACAACAAGGACAAACATCCATCACATGGACCAGTTTTTGAAAACTTGTACAAGTTCCTTTTCTATGTTTCTACAGATAACAGCTACTTCCAGAGTTGCTATGATGCAAGAGCCTGCAGGCTGCTGGTTAATTCAAGTGGATACTCCGGCAGATGCTGCGGGACTAATCTGTGCAACTGAAAAATGAACATCATGTGACACATCTGTCAGTAATAATGATCATCTACAGTCATGTGTCATGTATGTTAGTGTTGTCATAATAAAGATCAATCAAGTTGCAGCTTTTTCTGTCTTTATTCAATGGTATTCCAAAACAACATGAATCAGCTACATTTTATTTAAAAAATCATTTATTCTGGGAATCACAGACTTTTGTTTTGGCTGCTAAAAGTCAAGTTTTAGCATTATTATTCCAATTCTTGCAGAATGACAACTTCATACCAAAGGTCAGTCATCACATCTGTGCGTTTTTTATCTAAATTACACTTCAAAATGTAGAACTTTATCATGCTGTTTTATTACACAAGTAGCTTATATTTTTAAGAGCGTTAAAAAAACAACACAACAACCTAATCCCAAATCATCAAAGGCCCTGTACGTCCATGTTACCCCCACACAGATGTAATCATTTGGCTGATCAGACCTTCATTCAGGACTGTGTGGGCGTGAACAGACTCTCCCTGACTCTCCTGTTAGGGCGGGACAAATGTTTGTTATAGTTTTGGTAAATTTGCCTTCATTAGACAGAGTCACAGGGGAGACTGAGACAGAAATACCTCCACCTGCTCTGGAAAAGATTGTGAGGATCTCAGGGCTGCTGATCACACACAGGCTCTGCTGAGTTTTCTCTTTCTCTGTCACATTGCACCACCTTGTGGTGGATGAGAGGCTGAAAAAGAGTATTGAGAAAGTGTGGATTTTACCAGTGTTGGGGATCTACACTGCTCAAAACATTGAGGGAACGCTGAGGTCCCGCCCTACCACCTCCGGTTGTGTAGCAGTTTTCAACATGTCCTTTACTAACTTTTGCGGTGTTTGATCTTGCGGGGATGTAGCCATTTTTCTGCCATGGTTCGCGTCCTGTAGGCGATATTTTTGTGGGCGTGTTACACCAAAACCTGTTTCCCCTCGGCAATATTTTTGCAAGTGCACCGTTGCTGTGGCACCGCCCAGAACGATTGTGATTGATTGAAAGAAATACAAGCAGCCGGGGCATTTTTTTCTCCAATCTTAAAGTGAGAGTTGGCCCAGCCAGACCTTTCTTTTCTTGAGAAAGGTCTGGTGAGCGAGACTAACATTGCATAACTAGTTAAGAACAAAATGACATAACAACGGTCAATGGAAACCAAAATCATCAACTCATTAGGGGCTAGATCCAAAATCAATAAAAACTGCATGGCTGTATGCACTCCCAACATCTGGGAGGGTGTCCTGGGGGATCTCCTCCCAGACCTGGATCAGGGCATCCAACACATTCTCATGAGACCCGTTTCCACTGAAGAAGTTCCTGGTACTATTTGGGGGGCAGGAACTACTACAGGAAGGTCCTCTCGTTCGGCCCTCTCAACCGCCGTGTCTCCACTGAGAGAGCGGAGTACGAGGAAGGTTCCTGTAAAGTTACGGGCTCTGGATGTGACGTAATTGTTGCGCGACCATTTACCAGGGCGACGTAGGGACGCCGTTAGCTGATAGCCCTTAGCGGTGTCTGTAATAACTCTCTAAATGTCCCGTGAAAAAAAATATTTTTTCCAGCGGATGTCTTAGTTACAACATGATTGAGCTAACTGGAGTAGTTTCATGTCGTATCGACAACGGGAGGCTTTTAACAGATGACGTCCTGATATTAGCCTGCTGTTAGCTGTCCCTGTCAGCTGCAGCCACTGATGCTTTCTAGACATCGTGATTTCCCAGAACTGAATAAATACCACACATAGCAACACAAAACTGCTTTGCTAGCTCAATCAAGTTGTAACTAAGATATCCGCTGGAAAGAATATTTTTTTCACGGGCCATTTAGTGAGTTTTTTTTTACATGGCGGAGGAAGCTATATGAACGAGCTAATCCTCGTCTGCTGAGTTTTAAAAATGCCGGCTATTTTGTTGCTTTCTGTTGTCATCACATCCCTCCTTGAGTATATCCAATCAGCACCAAGTAATCCCCAAGCCCCAGCCGGGAGTCTTTCGGGGCCGTTCTGAGTACCTACCCCGAGGCAGGGACTTGTTTAGCCTCCGTAAAAGTTCCGGAACTCTGTCCTTCGGGGGTGGTTCCTGCGGTGGAGACACGCACCAACGGCCCCGGCCCCGTAAAATTACCCCAAAGTTCCTGCGGTGGAAACGGGCCTATTCCGACCTCATCACATATCGATGTTTGGTCATGGACTTTCCACGTCCTGATATGACCTGAAAGGTACCCTGGGTGCGTTGGTTGTTGACGTTCTGGGACACTGTGTCAAGTTCTGCCCGCTACATGTATTGTCTTCTTTCAAGATACACTTCTGTTTTAACAGGAAATTTAACATTTACATACAGTATCTTTCAAAATAAACGCAGTATGTCAGTACAGCCAATTGATGTTTTTTTCTTACAACTAACGCACATGGTTGGGTTTAGGAAAAAAGAACAGGGTTTGGCTGTCCAATCTTACCGTACGTGAACACCATTCTCCTGGGTCAAAGCCAGTGGTTGTTGAACCTGCCCATCCAACCCAGACTTTCACCACCATAACTTTAGTTCTTGTCCTGCCATGTTTCCCCTGATGCTGCCGAGTGTTGTTGAAGGTGGCAGTGCTGTTTGGGCTAAGAAAGCCATGTGTAATGTAAGGTAAAGGAGGTTGTTGGGTCGGTGCGGGGAGCAGTGAGACCTGGCATTAGGGGAGTGTCTCTGGGACGCCAGAGATCACTGTCTAGCCTCCTGGAGGTGTCGTGGGACCAACTAGATGAAACACTGGTGAAAGGAGGCTCCCACCTGATGACCCCAAAGATGTGTTAGTTATCACTGCTCACTGGTCTGTATAGTTAAGCCTTGTCATAATAGCTTATCATAGGGCTTAGGAGGTTATTCACTGAGCGCTGATCCTTTATTTAGAGCACAAATTTCTTGTGTTTATTTTAACTCAGAACAGCAACCGGACATGCATCATGCCGACGTAACAGAACGGCCTTTTTCGTCAGTGTCTGACATCACAAGTCACTGCTCAAGCGCCAGTGAGCACCTGGACAGTCTGTGGAGGTACTTGGGAGTGTCTGATGCACCGATACATAACGTCCCATAGGTGCTCAGTTGGATTTAGGTCAGGGGAACGAGAGGGCAAGTCAATGACATCAATGCCTTCATCATCTAGAAACTGCCTACACACTCTGGCCACATGAGGCCGGGCATTGACCTGCACCAGGAGGAGCCCAGGGCCCACTGCACCAGCGTTAGGTCTGACAATTGCTCATTCTGGTACCTAACAGCAGTCAGGGTACTGTCAGCTATGACATGGAGGTCTGTCTGCCAAATAGGTCATGCTGGATGATGTGACAGGCAGCATAACGTTCACCACGGTGTCTCCACACTCTTTCACGCCTGTCACATGTGCTCAGTGTGAACCTGCTCTCACCTGTGAAGAGAATGGGGTGCAAATGGCGGACCTGCCAATTCTGGTGTTCTTTGGCAAATGCCAATCGGGCTGCATGGTGCTGGGCTGTGAGCACAGGTCTCACTAGAGGACGTCAGGCCCTCATGCCACTCTCATGGAGTCTGTTTCTGACAGTTTGGTCAGAAACATGCACACCAGTAGCCTGATGGAAGTCATTTTAGGGCTCTGGCAGTGCTCCTCCTGTTCCTCCTCACACAAAGGAGCAGATACTGGTCCTGCTGCTGGGTTGATGCCCTTCCACGGCCCTGTCCAGCTCTCCTCGTGTTACGGCCACATACATGAAGAGTTTAACATTTTATAGACACTGATTTGAATGACATCAATGTCACCCCTCTGTTTTCTATTGTTTTATTTCACTTTCTCATTTCCATCATAATTTTGATAAGCTGGAGTTTTCTTCTTTTTTTTCTGGGTTGCAAAACAGCTTCTCTGGTTTTGGCAAAAACAGTCACAGAAAATATTGATATGTTCTCTTGTCCAGTGTGGCCATTGTGTGTTTTTCAAAATCAGTGTCTGTCCTTGATGAGTCACTGTGTTTATGAGTGAAATCCACATGTAGATGTCTGAGTTATGGCACACGATATTTTCCCTGATTGCTCAACAAGTCACAATAAAAAGGAAGCTCACAGAGCACATCTGAGGACTCAGCACTGCAGTGGGACAGTTTACCAGGTGGGATATCTTTTCTCTTCTAAGTTTTTTTTCTGTATGTGTCTGATTACAGAGCTCACATAGTCACACAGCTGGATGTCTCATTAGATTTCTGACTCTTTTCCACCTTTGCTTTATTCACACAGAGATCAGTGAACAGACTCGTGAGAACATGAAGACTGTGATTCTTGCTCTTGTGGTGTTGCTGGTTGTCAGCCAGAGTGAGTTCATGTACACCCCGCAGCTTCACTAATGGCACGTTATTAAGTATGGAGGGGAGTTATTTTAAATGTTTAAGTGTATGGCGCTGTGTTCTCGTGTCACAGACCGATCAGCTGACACCAGGCGATGTTAAAGTGAAACTAAACTAGTTACACTGAGTCCAAACGTTTTCTGTCACTAACACACAGTTGCTTCTCTTCTTCATTCATCAATTTGATCAGCTGTGATCGGATCGACTGATCACTGATCCACCCCACGACTCAAACTGCACACTGCTGGCGAGGAAAAATGGAGCTCATGAAGGGTTTCGCGCTGCGTTCAGGGACCCGCAGAAACCTCCGAATTTTGAGAGAGTTTTATTTATTTATTTTTTATTTAAATCAATTTAAATCATGGATTACCTGATTCATAAAATCATAGAGTTGTAAGACTATAAATCATAAAATCACGTAAGATTTTGAAAGAGTTTCAGCAGCAAGAAGCGTAAACAGAAAGTAAAAGCGTAAAGAGTTTCAGAGCTGTATCGGGAAAGTCAGAGCGAGTTGAAGGCTAAAGTGATTGACAGTCTCTTGTACTTAGGAGACCTGGCCAAGACAGCTACATACAAAAAAAGTTACAGCCAAATAACCACACAATAAAAAACATAAAGGATAAATGGTAACATGTAGAAATATTAGTACACCTACATGCAATGGCAAGACCCAAAGGACTCATTCCTGCTTGTGCTTATGGGAGCTTTAAAATCAGGCAGAGAGACCAAGTCACGAAGTTTCGACTCTCTTTGAAGGTTAGTCCAAGTGAGAGGAGCAGAACCATAAAAGCTGACTTTCCCAGCTCAGTGTGAACAGACTGTAGCCACAGTCAGATATCTGTTCAATCAAAGTACAAATATACAAAGGGAGTTAACTCAGTATGGCGCCGCCAGGGATTTTGGAGCCTATCCCAGCTGGCATTGGGTGAGAGGCAGGGTACACCCTGGACAGGTCACCAGACTATCACAGGGCTGACACATAGAGACAGACACCCATTCATGCTTACATTCACACCTAGGGGAGCCTAGTCTCACTCCGAAGTCGTCAAAATCTGGCGCTTTGGCAGTGACTTGCAGTGTCAGAAACGACGAAAAAGACGTCCTTTGATGTCGGCATGATACACGGCTAGTTGCAGTTACAGTGTAATGTGCCCAGTAGCGTCAAGGGGGAACGTGGAGAGACAAGGTCGAAAGTTAAGGTGGCAAAAATCAAGCGTAGCGTTAGTTCTGGCAGGTCATGACGTCAAGCTCTAAATTAGCTGTCAATGGCAAGCAAGCAATCCTCAATCAGCTGATGGCTCAGCTGACTGCCTGTTTGCTCCTATTGGAAAATTGCATTCAGAGCGCGCTATTTAAACAGCTCTAGCCTGGCCCCTTTTGCTGCTGCACTCCCTACTATAGCCGTTCATGATGGCTGATGAAGGGCAGGAAGGTGTGCTCTTCCTGCCTCAGGCTTTCCATGCAAGCGCGTGGAAAAGCAGGGGGTCCCAGAACAGAACCATACCGCCAAATGTAATATAACTTGTGCAAGTAAATAAAGATTGTTTTTGACAAAGTGGCCCTGACTGAAGTCAGATTGGGGCGGGTGGGAGGTGTGGTGTTGGGTCCAACAAACACTGACTTTCACCTGGGAGAGCTATGTTCGCGTTTTCGTTGCCGAAACCCAACCATGTGTGTTTATTTTGAAAGAGACTGTATGTAAATGTTACATTTCCTGTGAGAACAAAAGTGTATTTTGAAAGAAGACAACGCATGTAACAGGCAGAACTTGACATGGTGTCCTAGAGCGTCAACAACCAACGCACCCAGGGTACCTTTCACGTCAAATGCGGATGTGGAAAGTCTGTGACCAAAAACGTCAATATGTGACGTAGTCGGAGTGAGAATGTGTTGCCTAGGGCCAATTTAGACTCACCAATTAGCCCAGCGAGGGTAGAATGGAGCGTGAGACGGATTGGCGGTTTGGCTGAAACCAGTGACCAATCATCCGTGGCAGTGACAATGCAGCACTAGTTTGTAGACAGTGACTGAACATAAATGTCTTTTACTTTTTCCAGGTGAAGCCCTGACGTGTTGGTGTGGAGGTATAAGGTCATGTTCAGGCCGTACAGAGACCTGCTCCATTTCAGAGGACGTCTGTGCCAGTGTGTCCTTTCATCAGTTCCGTAAGTATCAACAGTGCAACTTCTGCAGTGCATCGGAGCCTAAAACTGTCAAGGGCCTGTAGGAAGGCAATTTCTTTTGCTGCTATGGGAGGTCGGGCTGTGGTGGTTTGAGTCCGGGGCAGGCTGTTAGAGTAGAGTTGATCATGTTGGTGCTTTGGCTGCTGTCTGTGGTTCTGATCAAAGCCTGGTCTGTAGGATGGGAGGCAGGGATGCCTTTCAGTTCAGTAATAGTTGTGGATGTTTTGACCAGCCTCTAAAGAAGTGTGCCAAGCTCTGAATTTTAACAGTAGCCAAACAGTAGAGCTACGAATTCTGAGCCTGATGTCATGGGGCCAAAAAAGACTTGTTGCCATTGACATACATTGTGAAAGACACTCCTGTAAATAAAGGGATCGATTCAAAGTCATCACTTAAATTGAAAACCTGTAGAAGTTGTCTAACGATACATCCTGTCTTCTTCTTGTTTTCACAGCAAGGAACAACTTCCATGGTTGTTACAGCGAAGATGCCTGCAGGCGGCTGAATCATCCTGGTGTAGTATCTTGCAGATACTGCAAGACCGACATGTGTCAGTGATTAATGAACGTCATGCAACAGATATTCCAGTCATAATAATAATGATGTGTTGTGTATTTTTGCATGATCATAATAAAGATCAGTCAGTTGCAACTTTTGTCCTTTCTCACTTTTTATATATCAGTTTTTCAAATGTTTTCTGGTGGTGAATCTTATTGTCATATAGAAAACTTTTATTTTTAAAAAATTGAGATATTTCAGCCGGTAAAAGTCAAGTTTTAATAACAGCAACATTCCAATTTCTTCAGAGTCGCAGCTTCATATTAAAGACACATATGTGTGTGTTATAATATGTTTTTAATTGCTTTTTGTGTTTTTCAACTAAATTACACTTGTTTTTTTTTTGTGCAAATAGAGTAATTATTTTTCTTCACATTTTTCTCTTTTATATACAGCAATTTTGTCTTTATTGATTCTTAACAACTCTTTATATATGGTTAAAATAGCATCGTAACGAAGCTCAAACTTACCAAATCTACAGTCACAATCTACTGTTTAGTGTCCTGTTTCTGATTGGAAAAAGTTTATTTGTGCAGTCGAACATCTCAAACAGTGTCTCAGTGACAGCCTAATTTCTATATAAGTAATATTCATACTGGTTCAAATAAACAATTTGATCGTATTTCCCATGTCTGCTGAACAACAGTTTTTGTGTTAAAGGAATTAAAGACCAACCCAGTCTCACTCTAAATTCAGCACTTGGGCAGTGACTTCCAGCATCAGAGACTGATGAAAAAAGACATTATTTAATTTCGGCATGATACACAGCTGGTCGTCAAATTGTGTTGCTGTACTGACATAATGCCTTTATTCTGAAAGCGACTGTATGTAAACTTTCAATTTCTTGTGAAAACGGAAGTGTATTTTGAAAGAAGACAATGCATGTAACAGGCAGAACTTGACATGGTGTACCAGAACGTCAACAACCAACTCACCCAGGGTACCTTTCATGCTGTATCTGGACATATCAAACGTTGATGTGTGACGAGGTTGGAGTGAGAATTCGATATAAAGGCATGTCCCAAATATAAGCCTGTTAAGTTCAGTGATTTAAGCAAATAAAAGCCTAATAGCCTCTAACCGCTTATCCTCTTGAGAGTCGCAGGGGGACTGGAGCCTATCCCAGCTGACATTGGGTGAGAGGAAGGGTACACCATGGACAGGTCACCAGGCTATCACAGAGTCACCAATTAACCTGCATGTCTTTGGACTGTGGGAGGAAGCCAGAGTACCTGGAGAGAACCCACGCTGACACGGGGAGAACATGCAAACTCTGCAAAGAAGGGCTCCCATACCCGTGATTGAACTGTGAGGCCACAGTGCTAACCACCACACCACCGTGCTGCCCATTACTGAAATATGAAATACAGATTTTTGGGAGCTCTTGGGCAAACCTCTTGGGCAAAATCCAGTAATTAGACTCGTGCCAAACCATGATTTCCAAGGTCAATAATGAACCTTCAAGTTAAACTTAATTTATATTTTTCTGTGATCTGTTGTCATTGTAATAGAATAATAGTGATGCCCTCTAAATGACAGTGGTGTTTGTAGGTGTTCATACAGAAAAATAAAGCTAATGTTAATGTGTCCGCAGTATTTTTGTAACAATAGAAAATGTGTGTATTTTCTCACGGTGAATCGTTGGGATCAGAGAGTGTTTCCCAGCATCCACGTCTGGCCTTGATAAGTCACTCTGAGTGTGAGTAAAACCCAGATGACAATTTTTAGAGTTAATAATTACCTGGATTTCCATCCATTGCTCAACAAGTCCCAATAAAAATGAAGCTGGCAGCCTGCAGAACACATCTGAGGAATCAAAACTCCAGTGGAACAATTTACCAGGTGGGATATGATTAAGTGTTTTTCATATGTGCATGATTGAATTTTTCTCACATTCTTCCACCGTTGCTTTATTCACACAGAGATCAGTGGACAGACACGTGAGAACATGAAGACTGTGATTCTTGCTCTTGTGGTGTTGCTGGTTGTCAGCCAGGGTGAGTTCATGTACAGGAAACACTACAAATCTGCAGCTGATTAATAACACCTGGAAATTAATATCATGTTTCCAGTGTGTCTGTTCTGAGCAGACAGTGGCTGACTTTTTTGCGGAATTTGTCTTTTTCCAGGTGAAGCCTTGGAGTGTTGGTGTGGAGGTAAACAGCCATGTTCAGGCCGCACTGAGGTCTGTCGCAGTTCAACCGAAGTTTGTGCCAGTGTCGTCTTTCATCAATTCCGTAAGTAGCAACAGTCCAGGGCCCCATTTGAGGGAACATTTATTTTCTGTTTGGAGAAATCAGGCTGATGTTGTTTGAGTCCAGAGCAGGCTGTTTGGTTAGATTCAGATTCAGTTTCAGTTTCAGATTCAGAATACTTTATTAGTCCCAAAAGGGCAATTGGAGTTGTTCCTTCAGGGTGCTCAGCTAAAAAGCTCTTAGGAAAAATCTATTACCTGAACCAGTTCCACATCAATACTTTACTGAAAACTTGTAGAAAGTATTTGAGAATAAATCCTGTCTTTTTCCATGTTTCCACAGCCAGCAACAACTTCCATGGTTGCTATGAGGAATATGACTGCAGGACGCTGAATAGTCCTGGTTATATATCTTGCACATACTGCAGGACTGACCTGTGCTAGTGATGGATGGACGTCATGCAACACATCTGCCAGTAATAATAATAATCTACCCCATGTGTTGGGTACTTTTGCATGATTATAATAAAGATCAATCCCTTGCAAACTTTTGTCCTTTTTCACTGTTTATATATGTTTTTTTCTAATGGTTTTCCAAAAGAATATGAATCTAGCTGCTGTGTGTTGTTACTGACAATTATTGTGACATATAGAGAACTTTTATTCTGGTTGAAAACAGGCTGGAGATACTTCAGCTGGTAAAAGACAGGTTTTAGTAACAGCGATATTCAAATTCCCACAGTCACAGTTGTTGTATCAATATTTTTAATTGCCTTTTTTGGGTGTTTTCCAACAAAAATTACGATAACTAATACATTTTTCTCATGTACAAATCACCTGTCTTGTCCCATCTGTTTTTAGTCTTTATAACTCCTTATAAATGGTTAAAATGGCATCATTATAAAGCTCAAACTGACCAAATCTCCCATCACAACCTGCTGTTTAGTGTTTGCCATGTCTTGTTTTTGAGAGGAAAAAACAAGTATGGTTTATTTGTTCAGTCGAACATCTCATACAGTGTCTCAGTGACTTTACAAGCCAATAACAACAGTTCTTAATACATCACAAAAAGCTAAAGACATTAGGAAAGAATTTTATTCACCTTACAGCGCTCTGAATGGTAATGTGCCAAATTTCACGTGCTGGGAAATTATTTTTGGGTATAAGTTGGTCACACTGGGTTTTGCAGCAGCCACGTCTGGCCTTGATATGTCACTCTGAGTGTGAGAAAACCCAGATGACAGTTTTAGAGTTAATGATACACTGAATTTGAATCGATTGCACAACAAGTTCCAATAAAAATGAAGCTGGCGACCTGCAGAGCACATCTGAGGAATCAAAACTCCAGTGGGACAATTCACCAGGTGGGATGTCTTTAAGTTTCTTCTGTACATGCATTATCAAAGTGTGTGAGTCACAGCTGAATGTTGCATTTGATTGTTCACACTTTTCCACCTTTGCTTTATTCTCACAGAGATCAGTGAACAGACACGTGAGGACATGAAGACTGTGATTCTTGCTCTTGTGGTGTTGCTGGTTGTCAGCCAGGGTGAGTTCATGTACAGGAAACAAAACAAACCTTCAAACATCAAAAATCTGCAGCTGATTAATAATATCTGTAAATTAATTTCCAGGTGAAGCCTTGGAGTGTTGGTGTGGAGGTATAAGGCAATGCTCAGGCCGTACAGAGACCTGCCGTGGCTCAGACGACGTCTGTGCCAGTGTCCACTTTCTTGGTGGACACCGTAAGTATAGACCATTCCTACAGTGTGCTGTTAAGCTACAAAAAACAATAAGGAAAAAAACAGTTTAGACTCACCCACTTTCAGTGAAAACTTGTGTCTTTTTTCATATTTTCTCAGCTAGCAACAACTTCCATGGTTGCTATAAGGAAAGTACTTGCAGGCAGCTGAACCGTCCTGGTGTAGCATACTGCGGATGCTGCAAGACCGACCGGTGCCAGGCAGTGATGTTTGAATGTAAATGAATGACTGAATGTCATGCAGCACATCTTTCAGTGACTAAATAATCTGAATTATGTGTTGTGTATTTTTGCATATCACAATAAAAGTCAATCAGTTGCAACAAATTTTGTACATTTTCATTTTGTATATATCAGTTTTTCTAAAGTTTACTAATGAATGAATCTAGTTATTGATGTGATGTTACTAACAATTATTTTTATATAGAGAAAACTTCAATTTTGGAATCAAACACAAGTCAGGTTTAAGTAACAGTGACAGTCACAACTTAGAATTAAAGGCACAAAACAAGTATATTCATATTTTTAATTGCCTTTATTTAATGTTTTTCAAGTTACTTTTCAAAATGTAGACCTTTTCCATGTTGTTTTCACAGACAAATCACCTATAATTTAAGAAGTGTCCAGCCACCCTCCCAAAAAAACAAACATTAATGGTGTTTCTCAAAGTCAAGGATCCTTCCTAGGAAGGATGGGTCTTCCCAAGGAAGGATCCTACAGAGGTAAGGCAAGAGTCCTTCCCAGCATTCGGTGAACACACATTGGAACAGGCTAACAAGTGTCCCCAGTTGTGCCTCATTAACTCTCAGCAGACTGAGGGGGTTTCAGATTACTGTGATAATTTTGGCAGTCTCCGCCGGCGCAGATTTCATTGAGGAGGCCTTGTGCGCAAAGAACTGTGGGTACTTTATACCTGCTGAGGGTACACACATGCATCCTTGAAATGTCTCTGAAGGTAGGACTCTGTCCTTGGTAGAATTTCAGGGATTCTTGACACTGGAACAGTCCTTAGGCGGGATTCGATGACGTAGAATCCTTGAAATTCAGCCATTTCCTTGACTACACCCTATAGGTCCTGCATATCCCTGATACACCCACACACGTGCTTCTAATTCTTTGGACGTGAACAGACTCTCCCTGACTCTCCTGTTAGCTCTACTGCACCCATTCAGGCGAGACAAATGACACCTTTATCCTCCTTTTTTATGCTTTTGGAGACCTCCATCTGCAAATAGTTGAGCTTCTTTCAGTTTGTCACTGATAAATCTCAGTACTGCTGATCACACTTTGCTGAGGTTTCTCTTTCTCTATCACATTGCACCACCTTGTGGTGGATGAGATGCTGACATGAGTGTTAGAAAAAGAAACCCATAGTGTGTATTTCATTATGTTGTTTCAATAGATCTCACTTTATCATTTAGTGATAATGACAATCCAGGGAAAGGGATTTCCATTTATTTAAGTATTTTTAAACTAACAGATCTCAGAAATTGACATTTATTTCAAACTAAATCTTTCTCGAATAAACAAGAAATAATCAGAGCTTGAAATACAGTGACCCCCCAGAACATTAAAACAACTGGCTAAGTAGTAAATAACATTGATCATTTCTTATAATGCAATGTTCTACTGGGAAACCTCAGATCCTAACATTCATGTGGATGTCACCTGACACCAGTGGCGTAATTTACGGTCTTTACCACAGGCCCCAGTGCACGCTATTGTAACAGGCCCTAGTGCATGTTGGTTACTAGTTATAAGGTGCACACACACCACTAGAAGCTCAAGGCAGTGGCAATGCTCAGTTGGTACTAAGGGGCCCAAAGTGTGCCAAGAAAATATCCCCCACACCATTACACCACCACCACCAGCCTGAACCGTTGATACAAGGCAGGATGGATCCATGCTTTCATGTTGTTTACACCAAATTCTGACCCTGCCATCTGAATGTGGCAGCAGAAATCCAGACTCATCAGACCAGGCAATGTTTTCCAATCTATTGTCCAGTTTTGGTGAGTCTGTGTGAACTGTAGCCTCAGTTTCCTGTTGTTAGCTGACAGGAGTGGCACCTGGTGTGGTCTTCTGCTGCTGTAGCCCATCTGCTTCAAGGTTGGACGTGTTGTTGGTTCAGAGATGGTCTCCTGCAGACCTTGGTTGTAACCAGTAGTTATCTGAGTTACCGTTGCTTTTCTATCATCTTGAACCAGTCTGGCCATTTTCCTCTGACCTCTGGCATCAGCAAGGCATTTTCACCCAGAGAACTGCTGCTCACTGGATATGTTCTCTTTGTGGGACCATCCTCTGTAAACCCTAGAGATGGTTGTGTGTGAAAATCCCAGTAGATCAGCAGTTTCTGAAATACTAGCTCCAACAACCATGCCACGTTCAAAGTCACTTAAATCACCTTTCTTCCTCATTCTGATGCTCGGTTTGAACTTCAGCAGGTCGTCTTGACCATGTCTACATGCCTAAATGCATTGAGTTGCTGCCACGTGATTGGCTGATTAGCTAATTGCGTTAACGAGCAGTTGCACAGGTGTACCTAATAAGGTGGCCAGTGTATGTAGTTCATGGAAACCTGAGGGCAGCAACAAAATGCAAACTGAGGTAGGAGCAGGACATAGAAAGATGTCTCCCCCTCCTCCACCCTTCTGTTTTTGGCTGTTGTGCTTCACTATCTCATTTTTATCAAAGTTCAAGTTTGCTTTTGTTGCAAAAGAGCTTGTCTTCTCACAAGGTCCACGAACTGGAAATGTCCAGGAGCTCTCAGTCACACCTCTTGGAACAATTTCAGTATTTAGACTTTGTGCTAAAAACCTGCCCTCAAACTACAATTCTCAATTCAAAATGAGACCATTTTTCATTTTTGTTTGATCTCTATCATAATAACATGATGGTGCTTTTTCAAATTTGTTACTCAGACAATTTAAAGTTAATATTAATATTGATTCAGTTTTTGTTTACAGTTTAAAATATTTGCAGTTCTCTGTGTGGTCACGGCAGGTTTTGCAGGATCAATGTCTGTCCTTGACAAATCACTCTGTTTGCAAGTGAAAGCCAGATAAAGATTTCAGGGTTAATGATACACTGGATTTGATTTAGATTACACAACAATCGCAATAAAACCAAAGCAGGCGACCCACAGAGCACATCTGAGGAATCCAAACTCCAGTGGGACAATTTACCAGGTGGGCTATGTTTAAGTTTTTTGACATGTGCATGATTACAGTGTTCACCACTAAATGTCTCATTTGATTTCTGACTCTTTTCCACCTTTGCTTTATTCACACAGAGATCAGTGGACAGACACGTGAGAACATGAAGACTGTGATTCTTGCTCTTGTGGTGTTGCTGGTTGTCAGCCAGGGTGAGTTCATGTACAGGAAACACTACAAACCTGCAGCTGATTAATAACACCTGTACATTCATTTTCTGTTTCCTGTGTTTTTTGTGAGCAGATTTTAGAGCTAAAGGACAATCATGTGGCTGTGAAAATGCAGCACTAGCTTGTATACAACTGCTGAACATGAATTTTATTTTCTTTGTCCAGGTGAAGCCTTGGAGTGTTGGTGTGGAGGTGCAAAGTTATGTTCAGGGCGTACAGAGACCTGCCGCGGTTCAAACGATGTCTGTGCCAGTGTCCGCTATGAAAACTATCGTAAGTATTAGCTGTCTGTGGTTCTGATCAGAGGCTGGTCTGCAGGATGGGTGGGAGGGACAACCTTCAGTCCAGCAGTAGGGGCAACAGTATTTTTGCTTTACTTCACCAGGAGGTGAGTGGGCAGCAGCTCACAGGCTGCAGCTGTAGTAACTTGAATTTAGCAGGCACAAACCCCAGAGGCTCCGTTTCAAGACCGCCGTCGGATCAGCAAACATTCTGTTGCTGCTGTTACACAGGTTGGACTCAGTGCTGCCCCGGCCCACGTTAGCTCCTGGTTGTGTGTGTCCGTGCATGTGTTTGCGCACAGGCTTACCTTCATTTTTATTCTATTTTATTCATTTATTTCCTCAGTCTTCATTCTATGGAGTTTTAGTCATCTTTATTGTTAGTTGTTCTGTTTTGGTTGGTTTTCTTTTTTAACATTTCATTGTTTTGTGTCGGTGTCATTACAGTTTTGCCATGTGAAGCACTTTGGGCTGCATGTTTGTATGAAAGGTGCTCTATAAATAAAGTTGAGTTGAGTTAATACATCCCGTCCTCTTCCATGTTTTTTTTTTTTTTGCAGCTCGCAACAACTTCCATGGTTGCTATCAGAGAGACAATTGCCAGAAGCTGAATCGTCAGGGTTTAGTATCTTGTGGATGCTGCAATACTGACCGATGCCAGGCAGCGCTATCTAGTTGTTAAATGAAGTGAATGACTGAATGTCATACAATGTGTGTTGTTGCATTGTCATAATAAAGATCAGTCAGTTGCAACTTTTGTCCATCTTCACTTTTTATTTATCAGTTTTTCAAAACAACATGAATCTAATAGCTGGTGTGCTGTTTCTTACAATTTTTGCATTGAATCGAAAACTTTCATTAAAAAAATTTTTTAATATTTTTTGTGTGTTTTTCAACTAATTTACAGTGTAAAATGTAGACCTTTACCATGTTGGTTTTACAAACAAATGGCCTACATTGTAAAAAGTGTCCAAACAGTAAAGGTGCTGCATATCCCTGATACACCCACACACAGGTGCTTCTAATCATTTGGCTAATTAGACCTTATTCAGGGCTCTGTGGACGTGAACAGACT
Source organism: Epinephelus lanceolatus (assembly GCF_041903045.1). Taxonomy (NCBI): domain Eukaryota; kingdom Metazoa; phylum Chordata; class Actinopteri; order Perciformes; family Serranidae; genus Epinephelus; species Epinephelus lanceolatus. The sequence goes on along the minus strand of NC_135754.1, from coordinate 22,778,897 downwards.
CTCCCTGACTCTGCTGTTAGCTCTGTTACACCTGTTAGCGCGGACAAATCATGCCTTCATCATCCTTTTTTAATTTTTCTATAAACATTTTCACCTGTTCAACAACAATAAAACAATTCCATGTTTCCACTGCTCCCAGCTACTTCAAGGGCTGCATGAAATCAACCGACTGCATGCATGAATGCAGATGAGTTTATTTGTCTTACATCTAATTTTTCCTCTTCTATATTCAGTGATTTTGTGTACAGCTCAAACTGACCAAATACAGAATAAATGTTGAGCTAAATATTACATAATTAACATGGCACCAATTTTAAACAGTGACTTAATCAGTCAGTCAGATGGAGCTAATACATGATGCAGTGTTCTAACACTGACAGAAGTTTATTCTAAGACAAGACAACATGACGTTTTTAAGGCTGACTGTGTTTAATACACAGATCTGAGAAATGTAAAATACAGCAACACTAAACTCCAACAATAGGAATATAAAAGGTGGATTAGTCAAGCTAATATTAAAAGTGTAATTAAGTGTAGTGAGTTCAGTTAAAAAGTGCATGAATAAGTGCAATTACACATTGTTCTATGTTGTGCTCCCAAGACAGGGGAGGGAGAGGGAAGTTGATCTTTAGCTGACACAAATCTCTGGCAAAGAGCTCTCTGATTTTGACAACAACAGAAAATCTTATCACAAGGTCCACTTACTGGAAATGTTCAGGAGCTCTTGGCCACACCTCCTGGGAACTTTCCAGTGAGTAAACTTTGTGTTGCTAAAAAAAAAAGGCAGTCAATCTGTGGATCTGGGACCACATGTGTCTCTGTAGCCCCTCTCCAATGCCTCCCTGTGGCTTTGACCAAAAATTGTGCCACAGGGAGATGAATCACGATTATTTTTTAACATTTTAATTTTCATTTATTATTGTTGTAGGCCTAAAGTGATCCTTACATTATCTAATTGACCCTTCAGACGCAGACTGGCCAATCACATCGTAGCACCAGACCAGCTCAGATCAGGTCCGACAACAACACAGCTGTGCTCCATTGACTCTAATGCAGTCGTTTCAGATTTCCTTCATGTTCAAGCTGGTTTTGTGGATTTGGAGGTAAATGTTGTGCCTGGGGCACGTTGTGTGTTAATGATACTCGTTACCTGGAGAGGTTGGAAAAAGATATCCGTTTCTTCCCTGTTCCAAAACCAAAATCAAACCCTGAAAAGTGTAGGGTTAGCTAGCTAGCTACTGAAGATATAGCCTACTGAATGTATACACATGCTGCTTTTGCTTTTTAATGGTTATAACAGTGAAAAAAAAAACGACCCTGTTGTACAGGAACCAGTGAAGGGAAGCAGGGAAACACTGTTCATGTGCACACACTGCAATGCCACACAGCTGGTTCAATATCAGCAAAGTTTCCCTTTCTATTCATTGTCTTCTGTGGCAATCAGCAGTGATGTGGTGGTTCACGTTTACACTGTGATCTGTAGCCTATAGTTCGGCTTTAGCTTCTAACTTTGTCTTTTTAACCTGTTGTTGCTGCTGAGTCAGACATCCTGGATATATCCTTCAAACACAGACTGTAGACCCCTCTGTCTGCTTCTCTCTGGAATCACTGCTTCATTTATCCAAAAATATTATCATATTTCTTCAGGGAGTGCAGTTAGTTACAGTCTCCTTAGTGAAGCTAGCCGTGGATTCCAAATCCAGACAGAAAATATCTTGGAGGAAAATATTAAATTTAATAGTGCACAGACAGATTTGCTTACTTTTAATGCAAGGCACCAAATATTCATAAATACCTTACTGCAGAGTGGCCACCTAATGGTAAAACATGTTACTATTAGACCTGTTGGAAATGCTGATAAGCTCATTTAGACTTAATAAGGCTATGTTACCTTTATTAAATACATTTTGTGGCTCTAGACAGATTTAATTAATTTTTTTAGACCAAAAAGGTTGCTGACCCCTAGTCTATTTGAACCCTCAAACTACACTTTTATATTTGAAGAGTGTGTGTGTGTGTGTGTGTGTGTGTGTGTGTGTGATCTCGTGTTGATGGTGCTGTTTCAACATTGTACTCTGCCCTCCAAAATCAGAGCCGACCAGTTTCACTTGTTGGAAAACAAATTCTCAGTTTACGCTGTGCTTTACAACAGTCCTCATGCAGGAATGAGGTATTTTGCAGCATAATTACACAGAATATTTCAATCTAACATCGACAGTGATTCAGTTCTCTCTTTCTTTCAAATAGTACAGTTAAAAACATTTGTGTTTCCTCTGGTGAATCAGTGGGATCATGGTGGGTTGTGCAGCATCCACGTGTCCTTGACAAGTCACTCCTGAGACCCCCTCAGTCCCCAGAGGGTAAACCAATCTGTGAATAGGAATATAAGACACTATAATGTTAGTGATTAAAGTAGGTTAGTGGAGACAGAAAAGGTAAATTAAAGCTATGCCGACATGTGGCCGCAGCAGCGCTTATACTTTATGCTGTCTTTTACAATACGACAACTGACATTATTTTTATTTTCTCCCAGGGAATTGGTGGGGTCAAAGTGGGTTTTGCAAGATCAGTGTAGCATTGATAAGTTGATGTTTGTGCATAAGCCCTGATGACAGTTTAGGAGTAAATGATTACCTGGATGTGCATCAACTGTTCAATAAGTCCAAATAAAAACGAAGCAAGTAACCTGCAGAACACATCAAAACTCCAGTGGAACAATTTACCAGGTGGGATATCTTTAAGCTTTTTAGCATGTAAATGATTAAAGTGCTCACAGCTGAATGTAGCATTTGATTTCTGACTCTTTTCCACCTGTGCTTTATTCACACAGAGATCAGTGAACAGACTCGTGAGAACATGAAGACTGTGATTCTTGCTCTTGTGGTGTTGCTGGTTGTCAGCCAGGGTGAGTTCATGTACAGGAAACACTACAAACCTGCAGCTGATTAATAACACCTGTAAATTAATATCATGTTTCCAGTGTGTCTGTTGTGAGCAGATTTTAGAGCTAGAGGACAGTCATCTGTGGCAGTGAAAATGCAGCACTAGTGGCTAAACAAATTCTTTTTCTTCTCCAGGTGAAGCCTTGAAGTGTTTGTGTGGAGGTCGTACACGATGTCCAGGGCGTCATCAGACCTGCACTGGTCCAAATCAAGTCTGTGCTTACTTTGCCTATCATTTTGGTAAGCACAGGCTGTTCCTTCAGTTTACTGTTCAGTTGAGAAACAATAAGGAAAAACATACATTACATGAACCAGTTCAGAGTCATTACTTTTTATAATAATTGATCCTGTCTTTTTGTATGTTTTCACAGATTACGGCTTCATCCAGCGCTGCAATGATGCAGATGATTGCAGGGAAGCGCTTTATTACGGACAAGCAACTGTCAAATGCTGCAAGACTAATCTGTGCAACTCAGGGCCGGAACTGGACACCTGGGGGCCCTAAGCAGGATACGTTTCGGGGGCCCTACTTTGCCATAAATAGACAGTTAAGGATACACATAACCAGATACCGTATGCAATTATAAACCTTATGCATTAAATTTTTACCTCTATCAACATGATGGTCCATCATTTACTGCTAACTGAGCACACTCACTGAAACACTTAAAGCTAACAAACTGTATTTGCCTTTTTTACCTTTACTATCTGTCTGAATGCTGCTTAGTGTTGGAAATTTAAATCTGCTTGACCACTCGACAACTCCAAACCTAAAGTATTATATAGAATAACTAATGCACATCTAACGGGAGAAAAATAAATGCAACATAAGATTATAGTAAGATTTTACATTTATTCTCTAAATTAGAACAAGCCATGTAAGGTGGAAAACAATAATCACCCATTCTGCTAAGTGACAAACGTTGCTTAAAGCCTAGTTCACATAACTCGATTTTCACCCTGATTTTGCATTGCAGAGACTATCATAATCTTTTGTGTTTATACCTGGTGACGTGTGTTTCTGTCAGCGGGAGTCTCGCCCTGTGTGTGCACACCACAAGATTTCTCCACCGAGCCCTCGCCGACAGAGCCCCAGATAACGCGGTGACGTCACCAAACTTGGAGACGACACATTGTGAAGGCATGGATATTCTTCCCAGTGTTGAATCAGATCTGCCTCCAGGGCCTGGGTCTAAACACAACGCGCTCCCCGTGATCCTGTGGACGCCGCCATTGTTGTTGTTGCTTGCCGGCTTGTCAGTGTTGCCAGATCTTGGGAGAAACAAGGGCTATGGAAACAAGCCCAAAAGAAGCAACTATCATGCATTTAAATAACTTATTAAACGGATATATGTAGAGGAAGGTGATGTTTAGAGAGCAAGCCCAAAGTCGCGGCTAATAAGCGGACCTGGCAAGTGGCAACCCTGCGGCTTGTCCTCCTCACATTTCTTACCTTCTCCTGCAAGCTGACGTGGGATGTATCCTGCCTCTCATTGGCTGATGCTCTTTGTCAGTCGTGTCAGACTTGTCCAGTTTTCTAGCATGCCAGATATCCAGTCCTAGTCACAGACAAGGGGGCGACTTGCTCGTAGGCTTGTTCACACATGAGGACTTGTTGCGGCAGACTATCTGCCGACTCACCTCCGACCTAAGGTGGCTCTCAAGATCCTCTGCGACGTCAAAATCGCGGTGAAAATCGTGTAATGTGAACTAGGCTTTGTTTGACTTTACCTTGAGCTTGTTTGTTTGCCTCTTCTACCTTTTTTTCTTCTTGGTCTCCACTCCTGAGGGATATGCCCGCTTCGACATCTTCGTAGACAGCACTGCGCATGCCCCGTTCAGTGAACGGCATCTGCCCCCTAGTCCGTAGGGTGCCCGCCCTGCTACAGGTCATGTTATGTATGTTGACCATTGATGTTGACTCAGTAGACATCGTTGCAAACAAACAAACTTTTTAAACAAACATGAAGATCCTCACATGCTGCCCAATGAACAAGTAGGCTGCAGTTCATTGAAAATAATAGGGTTGCCAGGTCTGCGCAGAGGTGGGACAGTCAAGCCCTTTTTAGATAGGAATTGTGCAAATTTGCAAGAAAGCCCAATCAGTCTCTTTCAGCATTGGCAGTATAAAAACAAAATCGGGGAGTGCGGCAAAATGCCACCTACCTACTTTTGTTTATACAGAATGCGCCTTTTTCGGGGCAATGGGGGGCGTGAGCAAGTAACAAAATGTGTAGCTCAGCATGTGACGTAAACAGTGACGTGGGAGGGAAGCCATGGCTGGTCAGTCCTCCGGCGATTCTCTCATAAGTCGGCCTGTTCTTCACCGCTTCCCGTCAACCTGTGGTTAATGGCCTCTTTGTTTTCAAGGGCAAGGAGGGCACGCAATTCCTTGTCTCCCCAGTTGCTCATCTTTACAGTGTCTGTCAGGTTTGTGTTTCCCTCTTGCTACTAGCTGCTCGCTAATTCCTGCTATCAGCGGTTTCCTGTTTATCCACCGCCAGTGGCTCACACATGCGGCGTCATCAACAGCTCCTCCCACAAGTTTTCAACAGCCCCTCCCGTTGCGGAAGGGCACCTCGGTCTTTTTAAACCAAAAAGGTTTCGCCAATATGACTACCCTACGAGGCAGAAAATTGGGAACCTTGGATCAACTCACCAGTCCAGCTCTGTGTGTCTAAACACTCGCAGCTTGCCGGCAAAACAGCCCAACATTCGCGGAAAATCTGGCAGTGTATAAGGGGCTTCAGTCAATTCAGTTTACCGTGCATCCATCTGGGGGCCCCCTAGTGGCTGCAGGGCCCTAAGCAGCCGCTTAATTCGCTTATAGGGAGGGCCGGCTATGGTGCAACTGATACTGTTTGGCATTGGCAGAGAAGATTTACCAAATTTTTCATGGGTGCAACCCACATACTCAGCTCTGCTGCTCATCCCACAAAGGCATGTTCCTTACAAATGTTGCACCATATAAAAGGGGAAAAAAACAGGTTTTCCAACAGTATAAGATTTATTGCCAAGAAGCATTGTTACAACAAAGAAGTAATCTACCAAACACAAACTTCTTTACTTTTTGTGCTTAGTTTATAATAATCTTCTTAAGTGTTCTGTACTTTCGCATTGGCATAATAAAGATGAATCAGTTGCAACTATTCTCCTCTTTCACTTTTTCTGTTTTTTTCTGATGGTTTTCAAAACTACATAAATATAAATGTCGCATTGTTATTTACAATTATTGCATTTCATAGAGAACTTTCACTCTGGGGAAAAACAGACTATTGTTCTGGCTGGTAAATGTCAGGTTTTGGTGATGGTCATAATTCCAATTCCCACAAATTCACAACTTTATATTAAAAGTAAATCATCGCATCACCTTTTGTGGGTTTTGTGGGTGAACTACAATTCAAGATGCAGACCTTTATCATGTTGTTTTTGTATAGAAATAAATAGCATTTTTTAACCCTCCTGTTAACTCTATTGCACCTGTTAGGTGGGACAAATGAAACCCGATTTTGTAATTGACATTTCTGTCTTAGTGTCACAGGGGAGATTTAGACACTAATAATGGAAGAGATCAAGATGGTATGACGTGGAACATAGTTGTCTAGTCAGAACTCAGGACCCACCACAATAATTTACAACCTGGGCCAGATTGTTCAAAAGGTGTAATCTATATATATAAAAATGATCCAGTATTGGTAATGCTTTTTTTTTCTTCCACTGATCACGTAATCCAGCTCACATTTGTCCTGGTTGTTCAAAAAAGAACTGGATAGGATCACTCTGATCCAGGTGCACACTTTTACGGATTACCAAATCGGGGGCGCCAAAATTCACACAAAATAAAAGATCCTTAACTCCACTGGGCCTGAATTGTAACTGAGAACGAAACTAAACACTGACCAGCAGATGGCAGCAAACATTAAGAACATATGCATAGATATATACGTTTTTGATTATTTAATTTTTATCGACTGGGATAACCTTGAACATTCTTAATTCATATCCTTTTTTTAGATTATTGCCCTGACTTTACCACTCAGCTCACAGTTTATCGTATATTTCATTTCATTATGATTTTAATGAATAAAAAACTAAAGTCCTAAATATATACACACCGATCAGCCAAAACATTAAAACCAGTGGTGGGTGAAGTGAGTAACATTGATCATTTTGTTACAATGCAGTGTTCTGCTGGGAGACCTTTGGTCATGGTATTCATGTGGATGCCACTTGACGCCCTCCACCCACCCAAACACTGCTGTGGGCTACGTAACCCCCCCTCACAGCAACAGTACTCCCTGATAGCAGTGGCCCCCCCAGCAGAAAAATGAGCCATGCCACACCACAGAAACTGCTCAGGAATGACCTGAGGAACGTGATGAAAAGCTCAAGGTATCAACCTGGCATCCAAATCTCCCACACCCCAATCTGACTGAGCATCTTGGGAAGTGCTGGTACCCCACCTCACAACTGACAGGTCTCAAATGATCCAAAGCCATGTGTCCATGCCTTGACATGTCAGAGACAAGTCCAATCCAGGGAGGCCCCACCATTGATTAGGGGTACCTCTGAGATCAGATTTGGACCCAGGGACTTTGGAGGCCAGGTTGTATAATCCGTATCATATTCAAGTGTTTTAAACAACACAAACTGGAGTTTTGATCCGGATGAAAAACAGGATTGGATTACCTGATCTTATCCGATCACGTAATCCTGTTTTTTCCTTTGAACAACCGCACTGGGTTTTGCAGCCTGGCCTTGATATGTCTCTGAGTGTGAGTAAAACCCAGATGACAATTTTAGAGTTAATGTTACACTCTACTTGCATCGATTGCGTAACAAGTGCTAATAAAAATGAAGCTGGCGACCTGCAGAACACATCTGAGGAATCAGATCTCGGGATAATTCACCAGGTGGGATGTAAAGTTTTTATCATATGTCCAAGGTAATATGCAATTTGATTTCACACACTTTTCCACCTTTGCTTTATTCACACAGAGATCAGTGAACAGACACGTGAGAACATGAAGACTGTGATTCTTGCTCTTGTGGTGTTGCTGGTTGTCAGCCAGGGTGAGTTCATGTACAGGAAACACTACAAACCTGCAAACATCAAGACTCTGCAGTTCATTGATAATACCTGTAAATGCATATTATGTTTCCAGTGTGTCTGTTGTGAGCAGATTTTAGAGCTAAAGGTGGTTTTAAAGGCTGCGTCACAGTAAAGTGATGTCATTTTCTGAACTTATCAGACTGTTCTAGCTGTTTTATTAATCACCTTTGCCCATTTAATCATCATATGCACATTACTGATGATTATTAGCAAATGTTTAATTGTGTAAATATTGCTAAAGCACCACTAGTCAACCCACAGTATTGTTGCAATATCCATGTCAAGGTATTTGGTCACACATTTTTTTCCTTATGGCCCAGCACTAGTTTGTAAACAATGGTTAAAGATGATTTTTCTTTGTCCAGGTGAAGCCTTGACGTGTTACTGTGGAGGCAGGAAACAGTGTTCAGAAAGTACAGAGACCTGCACTGGGTCAAATGAAGTCTGTGCCATCATCGTCTCTCAACATGGTGAGTACAGACTGCTCCTTCTGTGTGCTGTTCAGCTAAATAACAGGTTCAGAGTTCTTGTTTCTTTTTAAATCTTGTAAAAAACCGTCTTATAATCCATCCTGTCTTTTTGTCACAGATTACAGCTACTTCCAGAGCTGCTTAGATGGCAGTGACTGCAGGCGGCTCATTCAGTCATCAGATGCATTTGGCGTGTGCTGCGTGACCGATCTGTGTAACTGATACATGAATGTGCAAAATTGAAAAAGAAATCAGGCAACACATCTTTCTGTAATCATAATAATCTGCTGTCATGTGTTGTGTGCTTCTGCTTTTCATAATAAAGATCAATCAGTTGCAACCGTTCATTCACTTTTCCCATTAATAGAAAACCTTTATTCTAAGACAAATACAGACCTTTGAAGCGGAACAAATGACATCTTTATCATCTTTTTTTATACGTTATTTTCTAAGGAGGCATTTTTGCCTTACTTAGACAGTGTCACAGGGAGACTTGAGGAGACAGGAGAGATAAAGATGTTGCAACAAAGGTGTCTGAACTTTGGATCCAGCACAATAATTTAAAACACGTGTGGGTGCAAGGGGTCTTAATTGTTTTCAAAAAGTTACAGTGGAGGGCTGCCCTGTAATTGAACTGCAGGTTGTGCTGTTAACAATTTTATATTAAGTATTATGCTTTTCTACTAACTACAACAGTCAGGTTATCTATTTATCTATTATTTTTTCCAAATCTTATTAAAAAAACACACTAGTATTTTCTCCTGGTGAATCAGTGGGGTCATGGTGGGTTTTGCAGCCTGGCCTTGATATGTCACTCCGAGTGTGAGTAAAACCCAGATGACAATTTTAGAGTTAATGTTACACTCTACTTGCATCGATTGCGTAACAATTGCCAATAAAAATGAAGCTGGCGACCTGCAGAACACATCTGAGGAATCAGATCTCCAGTGGGACAATTCACCAGGTGGGATATCTTTAAGATTTAAGATTTAATATTATGTGCATGATTTAAGTGCTCCCAAGAACACTACACTTTTCCACCTTTATTCTCACAGAGATCAGTGAACAGACACGTGAGAACATGAAGACTGTGATTCTTGCTCTTGTGGTGTTACTGGTTGTCAGCCAGGGTGAGTTCATGTACAGGAAACACAGACCTCACTATTATGTTGTTGTCTTTTCCTGTTCTTGTAGCATTACAGTGAAGTGGTTTACTTTTCTGAACTCACCAGACTGTTCTAGCTGTTTTATTATTCACCTTTACCCATTTAATTATTATATCCACATTACTGATGATTATTAGCAAACTTTTAATTGTGTAAATATTGTGAAAGCACCAGTGGTCAACCCTGCAATATGGTCTCAATATGGATATTGAAGTATCTGGTCAAATATCGCCCAGCACTAGTTCCATTTGAAGATGATTTTTCTTTCATTTGTCCAGGTGAAGCCTGGTTACAGTGTTACTGTGGAGGTCTCACACCATGTTTTGACAGTATAGAGAGCTGCAGTTCACATGAAGTCTGTGCCATCATCGTCTCTCGTGACAGTGAGTACAGGCTGTTCCTTCAGTGTGCTGTTCAGCTGAAGAACAATAAGAGAAAACATACATGGATCAGAACTGTTATTTCTTTGATAACTTGTATAAGTTGTCTAATAATCCATCCTGTCTTTTTGTCACAGATCACAGCTACTTCAGGAGCTGCTTAGATGCGTATGAGTGCAGCCGGCTCATTCAGTCTCCAGATAAGTTTGGCGTGTGCTGCAGGACTGATCTGTGCAACGACCTGCAAATTTAAAAGAGAAACCAGGCAACACATCTTTCAGTAATAATAATGATCTGCTCTCATGTGTTGTTTATTATTGCTTTGTAATAATAAAGATCAATCAGTTGCAACGGTTCCTTCACTTTTTCTATATTTTTTTAATGGTATTCAAAAACAACATGAATCTAAATGTTGGTGTCTTATTACTTACAATTAATACAGTAAATATAAACCTTTTATTCTGGGAAAACACAGCCTATCCCAGCTGACATTGGGTGAGAGGCAGGGTACACCCTGGACAGGTCACCAGAATATCACAGGGCTGACACATAGAGACAGACAACCATTCACACTCACATTCACACCTACGGCCAATTTAGAGTCACCAGTTAACCTGCATGTCTTTGGACTGTGGGAGGAAGCTGGAGTACCCACAGAAGACCCACGCTGACACAGGGAGAACATGCAAACTCTTGCTGTGGGGCAACAGTGCTAACCACTACACCACCGGGCCGCCTCATGGCACTTGGGACTTAACCACAGTAATTTAAAACACCTGTGTGGGTGCACAGGGGCTTTAATAATTTGGATTTTTATAGTTGTCTCGTGTAAGTTAATGTATTAAAAAACTTGCTGCTCAGTCAAGACAGTTTGTGTTGGCAGCCCCTCCACCAAAGTTATGGTGGAGGGGCTGCAGCTTGTGCTGTTAACACTTATATTTTAGTATTATGCTTTACTTCTGATTGCTACATTAGTCAGTTATCCATTTATTTACAAATTTGTTTTTAAAAAAAAATTGTATTTTCTCCTGGTGAATCAGTGGGGTCATGGTGGGTTTTGCAGCCTGGCCTTGATATGTCACTCTGAGTGTGAGTAAAACCCAGATGACAATTTTAGAGTTAATATTACACTCTACTTGCATCGATTGCGTAACAAGTGCTAATAAAAATGAAGCTGGCGACCTGCAGAACACATCTGAGGAATCAGATCTCCAGTGGGACAATTCACCAGGTGGGATATCTTTAAGATTTTTTAATATTATGTGCATGATTTAAGTGCTCCCAAGAATACTTCAAAATGTACAGCATTTGATTTCTGACTCTTTTCCACCTTTGCTTTATTCTCACAGAGATCAGTGAACAGACACGTGAGAACATGAAGACTGTGATTCTTGCTCTTGTGGTGTTACTGGTTGTCAGCCAGGGTGAGTTCATGTACAGGAAACACTACAAACCTCACTATTATGTTGTTGTCTTTTCCTGTTCTTGTAGCATTACAGTGAAGTGGTTTACTTTTCTGAACTCACCAGACTGTTCTAGCTGTTTTATTATTCACCTTTACCCATTTAATTATTATATCCACATTACTGATGATTATTAGCAAATGTTTAATCATGTAAATATTTGTTTAAGCACCACTAGTCAACCCACAATATCTTCTCTCACTTTTTAGTCAAAATATTGTGATATAATATTTCCTACATATCACCCAGCACTAGTTGCATTTGAAAAATAATTTTTCTTTTCTTTATTCAGGTGAAGCCTTGAGGTGTTACTGTGGAGGTCGTACACAGTGTTCAGACCGTATACAGACCTGCTCTGGTTCAAATCAAGTCTGTGCCTACATCATCTTTCATCATGGTGAGCACACACTGCTCAGCTAAAAACAATAATAGAAAACATATGTTACATGCATCAATTCAGAGTCATGCTGTATTTAAAAACTTGTCTTTATCCATTATTTCACAGATTACAGCTACTTCCAGAGCTGCTACAATGAAGATGACTGCAGGCTGCTCAGTCAGTCACCAGTAACATCTGGCAGCTGCTGCAGCACTGATCTGTGCAACTGATAAATGGACCTGCAAAATTAAAAGAGAATTCAGGCAACACATCTTTTAGTAATAATAATAATCTGCTCTCATGTGTTGTTAACTTTTGCTTTGTGATAATAAAGATCAATCAGTTGCAACTATTTTTCTCGTTCGCATTTTCTGTTTTTTGACACCTTTATCGTCCTTTGTTATGTTATTTTTGGGGCGAGGCAACACAGCAGCACTCTATACTGTAGGTCTACAAAGAGAGGGTGACAGAGGCAAATTTTTATTTGTGGTACAAGGCAATGCAAATAAAACTGACTTGAGGAATTGACATTGACACGCCATCTGTATCATAAATATGTTGATGCATGTTACTGTGCTGGATTAGAGTTCTGGTATAATTTCCATCTGCAGTGGGGGGAGTGTTATAAGAAGCAGTGTGTGTGCATGGAGTGAGCGGTTGAGCAGGGGATACAAATGATGGTGGAGACAGCAGAGCTGAGCAGGAAAACAGGTCTACATCTAGCGGTAAAGTGGTCAGATTAACAGTAAATGTGCAGTGTAAGTGACAGTTTTTCTGTTAATAAAGTCTGCCGCTTCTCAAGGCCAAGTGGAGCTCCCATGTGTTGCTTTCCAGCTGCTGGTAAAGTGAAGGCAGTTAACCTTGAAGTTACTTCGGCCCTGGGGGTAAACAAATCTTCCCTGTGCTTTAGGACCATGGTCTGAGAGCTGAAGCAGGAACGGTTAAGAGCATATTCCCAATATCTGCCTCCAAGCCTTCTTTTAGCATAGATGTATAATATTTAGGGCTATCAGCATAAATGCAATTATAGATGTGATTAAGGTCTGCACATAAAGTGTTATTTAAGACCTGAAGAAAAGTAGACTGTTGATTTTCATAACATATTTTGCAAAAAAATGTATACTTCTCTTATGGAAAAGTGAATCTTTGCCAACCTTCGACATGTTTTTGAACTCCATATCTCAACTCCTTCCTTTAGAAAAAATAACACTGGAGAGATACAACCGAGGTCACTTATTTAATGACCTTTGGCAACCATTATATGCTCAACTGGAAAAATCTGATTCATGAATTCATTTAATCTGTCACTGCTCATGTATTAGCACTAACATTTTTTTATTTTTATTTTTTATTGTTTTTTATTGTTTTATTTTTATTTTACTTATTATTATTTCATAATGTGTTATTTAATCGCATGCTGCTATTTTGAGTGTAAGCTGCCATCTATGAGCTGAGCACACAGGTGTAGCTAATCAGACTGATGTCAGCAGGCAACCGCATCGCCAAATACGGCAAAGCACTATTTTCAAATCACCACAGACCCAATGATTCTCCAGAGACCCTGTGTCCTCATATGAGGACATCACATTTTGGGTTTACTTGACCTTATAGTTCATTCTATTTAACTCAGACCTGTTGTCCTCATTCGTGGACACTTTCTTGTGCCATCTAGTGGCAGTAAGAGCACAATACCCTCTCTCCATGTAAAAACAAGATGGTAGCCAACCATGTCGTCCGAAACCATGAAAAAAAGCCATAGTATAGCATGTCGTCCGAAATCATGAAAAAACATCATAGTATAGCATGTGGTCTGAAATCGTCAAAAAATGTCATAGTTTAGCATGTCGTCCAAAATCATGACAAAACATCATAATATAGCATGTCGTCCGAAACCATGACAAAACGTCATGCCATCCAAATTCATGAAAAAAACCATCATAGTATAGCATGTCTTCCAAAATCATCAAAAAACATCAAAGTATAGCATGTCGGCCAAAACCATGAAAAAAAGCCATAGTATAGCATGTCGTCCGAAATCATGAAAAAACATCATAGTATAGCATGTGGTCTGAAATCGTCAAAAAATGTCATAGTATAAAATGTCATAGAATAGCATATCGTCCAAAACCGTGAAAAAAAGCCATAGTATAGTATGTCATCCAAAATCATCAGAAAAAGTCATAGTATAGTATGTCCGTCTGCAGCTGACCCCAACACAAAAGCGGACAAGGTCCAAAACCTGATCACATTTTATGGTTGAAGCTTGTTTATTTATGATTAATGGTGTTTGTAATTTGATATGCAATACAAGTTTGACCAATTTTACCAACACTAACAAGCTAAGACACTGTTAATTTGAAAGTACTCGTATGAAGACACTGGGACTTTACTATCGTCTTGTTTGAGGGCATTGGGACTTAATAATCATAGACAATGTTTAGTTTTTTATACCTATTGGCTCCTACTGATCCCAAATAGCTAGGAGAAATTAAAAATGTATACCAAACAAAAGTCGGGGTCTCAGGAGGATATCAAAGAAGTTAACTACAGTGCTGCTAAATGGGTGGAAACTCACTCCAGACCTGCATTTTAAATCCTGTGTGTGATTAATCCTGACTTCATATGGATAGAGAAAAACTCCGCTAGCTGCTAGGCTAATTTATGCAATGTAAAATATCATAGGCTTGTGCTAATATTGTTAGTATGTTGTATTTGTGGGAAAAAACACGTCTAATATAAGTGAAACTTGTGAACTGTAATTGAACCTAACTTTGTTACATAACCTTTGTTAAATGTTGTTGTTCCTGGCTTCATATGAGTAGAGAAAAAGTTTGCTAGCTGCTAGGATAACGTATACAATGTAAAATGCCATATGTTTTTGTTAATAATGTTAGCATGTTGTATTTGTGGGGAAAATGTCAAGCAAAAGACAAGTATTTTGTCTGTGAATGTTGTGAGTTATATTGGAGCTGATTTGCGTACTTGTGTTTGAAATTGTCGCTTTTAAGCCATGTTTAATGTGTGTTTTATGTGTGTTTTGAATCAGTCGAACTTCATAGCACCTCATAGACACTCCACCCCAACTGGATGAGCTGAGCAAAAAGAGCAGTTTATTCTATATCATTCATAAATATCTTGAGATTTCTTTTTCAGGGAAAAACCTCTCTAAATGTATTTGTTACAAAATATTTATGGGACAATGACCAAACTGATGTTGAGGTTGACTGATGTTGTGTTGCAGTTTCCCTCTGTGACAACTGGAGGGCAGTAAAGATTCAGTTCAGCTGAAGGTCTGACCCACACTCGTCTCTGTCAGCCTTTCACTGTCACAAAGCACAACTCATATCAAACTGGTTTCTTGAACATGACAATGAGTTCACTGTACTCCAATGGCCTCCACAGTCACCAACCACCATTTTAATAACTCGGCATCAGAGCTAACAGGATGTGAGTACTTCTGTGACTTCCTCTACAGACTAAAGGCTGCAAAAACCTGTTGGGGAACTGTGTCCGACTTCACCGTGGCTCTGTCACCTCCTCCTGCAGCCGCCTGATCTCATCCACTTCCCAGGCGAGCCCAGTGAGTTGGCTTCTTGGCTCAGCCTCTGACGTCCCACTCTCCGGCCATCTGATTGGCTGTCACACTGCATCACATGACGGACGAATCCAGGAAGTATTTTGGTTACACAAGGCGGAAGCGTATATTTTACTGAACCTGAAAGTGTTTTAGGAGAAAACGTTGCGAAAGAGGACCAATACGGTTATAACTTACTATCCACAGGGCGGAGTGGATATTGTTTGCCGTTCTTGGTAAGAACACCAGCGTGTTTATTGTTTCATTACGGTGGTTTTGCTTGTTAGCCGAGGTTAGCATTGCTAGCGAGCGTTAGCCTCGCAGCTAATTCACAGCTTGGTTTGTTTTTATCTGGTTATTCGGTCAAAGTTAACGCCGGCAGGTGTTGTGGTGTAATCAGTTCAACTGGAGGTTGGTAATGTCATCTTTTAAACTTAAAGAAATATATATTTGCTGGACTCATTTCATTAGAGTGTGATATTGACTCCAAAATATGTCGATGTAATATAATAAAAACAGTTTCCAGTCAGTTATGATAAACCTTTAAACCCATTTAAGTAACTGATCTTTCATAAACTAGTTATTCCCGTTTTCTATCTGTGCACAGTCAGCGTTGTGTGGGGACTTGACCATCTAACTCGTAGCTGTTAACGTTTTAAAACATTTTTACTAATAGGCAGTGGTGAAAAGTATATTTATCTAAGTACTTAAGTGCTTTTACTTGACTTGAGTATTTCTATTTTCTGCTGCTTTATACTTAGACTTCACTACATTTCAGAGGAAAATTCCACCACATGTATCTGACAGCTTTAGTTACTGCAAAGCAAAATATAATAAGACAATAAATTCTTACATTTATCTGATAAATTATGATTCAAGACTTTTACTTGTGAGTATTTTAACACTATGCTACTGCTACTTTTACTTAAGAAAACGGATATTATCCACCACTGCTTGTAGGGTTAGGTATTACGATATGTGACTGACGACAGCTTTCATGAAAAGTGACATTTAAATTTCAACAAGGAAATAAAAATAAACAGGGCTGCAGACAACTAATATCTTATTTAAGTTCAGTTCAATTTTATTTATAAAGCATAATATCACAAATCACATTTTGCCTCAGACAGCATCCCTCTGTGCTTCGACCCTCACAGCGGATAAGGAAAAACTCCCCAAAAAAGCCTCTTTAACAGGAAAAAAAGGGGTAGAAACCTCAGGAAGAGCAACTGAGGAGGGATCCCTCTTCCAGGACAGACAGACGTGCAATAGATGTCGTACAGAACAGATCAACATGATAAATTAACAGTAATCCATATGACACAATGAGACCGAAAGAGAGAGAGAGAGAGATGCAGGACAGACAGTAATGACAATAGCTACAATAACATTGATTGTAGTAACAGTATTATAGTAATTGTATTTTGGTAGCATATATGTGATAAGTAAACATTAGTATATGACAGTATATGTATATGTGATAATAATAATTATATGTGTACAATAATAGTAGCTGTATGGCAATAATAACAGCAGTAGTAGTCGACATCAGGCAGGACCACGACAGCAGTGTAACCGCGACCCACAATTAGAGGGAACCTGCGAGACAGTGGAGCACAAAGGCTCTGGAGAAGAAGTCGAGTTAGAGAGATGCAGTAACGACATGAATGTTAGCAAATGAAGAAGAACCAACTTTTCAGATTCTGAGGGAGAGAGAAGGAGAGAAGGGGCTCAGTGTGTCATAGGAGGTCTCCCCGGCAGACTAGGCCTATATCAGCCTAACGAGGGGCTGGTCCAAGACAAGCCTGCGCCAGCCCTAACTATAAGCTTTATCAAAAAGGAAAGTCTTATGTCTCCTTTTAAATGTGGAGATGATGTCTGCCTCCTGGACCGAATGTGAGTATTGTGACTGGGAGGAGTGGATTCATTTAGACTAACATAGTCATCGTGACACAGCTAGGTTTCAGTGACACAGAATAAATCAATGGGATTATCTGATATCAATTTGTTTACTAAGACTGCTTTAGATGATACAGACCTGATATTTAAAAGTCCACATCTAATTATCCTGATTTGTTGTTTTTTTTTCACAGAAGAGGTGTTAATTTTTATTTGGTTTATATGTACAACTAGCTTCTTAAGTGTGAATATTTTCAGGTGTCTTTACTCTTCTATGGCAGTTAACTGGATATTTTTGGGTTTGTGGACAAAACAAGACATTTGAGGACGTCATCTCGGGCTGATGTTTTTTACCATTTTTATAAACCAAACAGTTAGTCAGTTAATCGAGAAAATAACTGTTCTTTCCCAAATTTTGTTCTCTTTCAATGTTCTCATAAATAGATCCACTGATTTTCTATGCTTTTATTTTTCAAGATAGACCTGGTCACTCCACTGCTGCCCACCTGATCCGGTTCTTCCCACCGGGAGTTTGGCTTCTGACCTCGCTCACCATCAGTGCCTCTGTGTCCAGACTCAGCTTCTGTCTTTACACCCCTTTAACTTGTAGTTTCAGCACATCTCATCCGTAACAGCCTCCGTCTGTGTCAATGGCTGGGCGCGGTGGAGGATCGACCAGGCCAAATGGTGCCGCAGCAGCAAACAAAATCTGCCAATTCAAACTAGTGCTGCTGGGGGAGTCAGCAGTGGGCAAGTCCAGCTTAGTGCTGCGCTTTGTCAAAGGCCAGTTTCATGAGTTCCAGGAGAGCACCATTGGAGGTAAGAGACAAATATATGTTTGTAGAGTTCTGGAGGAGTGGATTGAGAGGTAGATTGTGATGTTGTTTGTATGTAAGTAATGAATATTGTTTGAAATTAATCAATAATTGGCCAATACAATACCTAATAAAGGTTAACGTATTATAAAGATGTTTTCATTTACTGAAATAGGCCAAAGTTCTTAAAATTTAACACAAGCAGCTGTTCGAGAACTTCGTTTAAATACAGAGCTGTCTCGTAGAATTTATGTTTATGTACAACTAATTGAAACATGAAATACATTTTGAGGTAAAACATAATGCCAGAATAAGGTTTTCTGTGAACCTAATATGGAAATGTTGTTAATTAACATACCTGGTAAGTCAAAAAAATGTTGATGTTGAGCGTATTTTTAGTTGTTTTCCACCTTGCAATTAGGGCTCCCCCCTAATAGTTGACCAAATGTGAGTCGACCAGAAAGGTCATTAGTCAGCAAGATTTCATTGGTCGCTTAGTCCATGTCGGAATTTAATGTGAAAGAACAGACAGGAAGTGGCCATGGTCAGAGAGGCGTGAGGTTAATTCCCAGGGCTGGTACCTGCAGTTATTCCACAGGCTAGTTAATAACATGTCGGGCAGGAAATCCAAAGTGTGGGATCATTTTGAGAAGGTGAAGGACGAACCCAAGGTGATATGTAAACTCACCTTCATTGGTCGACTACAAACATGACGTATCATCTGAAACATGGAAGTAGCTACATGCCCATTAGTCACTTAGCACAATCATTACTGCTTTGCCGACAGCGTCGTTTAATGATTAAATTAATATCGTAAACATGTGAGCGACTAGTCGACTAATGGCCCTAAATGACGTTGTCTAGGAATATTCTTAGTTGTGGGCAGCCCTACTTGCAGCACAGTGTCCACTTGTAGTAACAACAGCATTATTTCTCTCTTTATCTGTCCCTTACCTTAACCAAAGTGCTTTTGTTGCCTAAACTTAAGACAGGAGTCTGGACGCAAACCCGAAGTTCTGGTGTCAAAGTTCAGCACTTTTTATGCCCCCAGTCTCCCCAACCACCTCCTTGAGAAGTCTATGTGATGCATTAATGTAGTTTTTCGTTACCTGAAAGAAACTTTGTCTCTTAACATAATCCGGGCAGCAATTATGTTTCACTGAATGAGCCAAAATCCACACTAATTCTTTGGTGGTATTAGTGTGTGGGAGCCTTTGAGCATTCTTTGCTGCTGATATAAACAGGATCTATCAGTAGGATGGGCAGGTACATGGTCCTTAAACATTATCATCCCACTGATCTGTGTTTGTCCTCTTCCCCTCAGCCGCCTTCCTCACTCAGACTGTCTGTCTTGACGACACCACTGTGAAGTTTGAGATCTGGGACACAGCAGGTCAGGAGCGTTACCACAGCCTGGCTCCGATGTACTACAGAGGCGCCCAGGCGGCCATCGTGGTCTATGACATTACCAACACAGTAGGTTTCACCTGCAGGGCAGCATCAACTTACCAGTCAGTAGCAACATGATGAACTCTTGCTTTTGATGTTACAGTCAAATACATCAGTTTAAAGCTAAACTATGTTCATAATCAGAGGTAATTGTGATATTTAGAATATGTTATGGAGGTGTGTTGGATTTGTTTGGAGGCAGTTTTACAGAGTAGAGCAATACTGCAAGACAAGACACACTCCAATTTTAGGTCATTTCAGTCTAAAGTTAGACCTGTGGGTGTTTTGACGTCACACAGAAGTATACACACTGTAAGTGGCAATGTTCCACCTCGGTGAAAGCTATAGTTGGTAAAAATATGTCTATGCTATATTTGATGACACTCTCTAATCCTAACAGGAGTACATAAGACAGGTAATCTGTCTGTCTGCCACTTCCCAGTGCAGAGGTCAGCAATTTTTACTGTTTAAAGAGCCAATTTTTGAGCATGAAAAACACGTCTTTGTTGAGCCGCAAAACATATTTAAGCCTTATGATGAAGGAAACACAGCCTACTAAGTCTAGATTATCTTATCAGTGTTACCAATAGGTCTAAATGAGCTTTCATTTATATGTTCAATGACAAGGTGGCCACTCTGCAGTGAGCTGTTTATGATTATTTGGTGCTTTGCAGCATTGGTGGTAAAAGCAAACAAATCTGACATATGGCAGAAAATATTTGGTTAACGTGACCTCTGTTACGACGTTTCAGCAAATATAACAAAAAGTACATTTTTTTAAAAGTTACCAGCTGTAACTTTAAATATAGTTGATGTGTGAATAAACTACTACTAATAAAGTGTGTTGCTCGATCAGGATACTTTTGCACGAGCGAAGAACTGGGTGAAGGAGCTGCAGAGACAAGCCAGCCCCAACATAGTGATCGCTCTGGCTGGAAACAAGGCAGACATCGCAAACAAGAGAGCTGTGGACATGCAGGTACGAAGATCAAATTGATTTCAGATATTTAAAGCCTCATCCTGAGTCATATCAGTGCAGTTAATGTCTAATATTATCCTCAATGTCTAAATTACGTTCTCAGGAGGCACAAACATACGCTGATGACAACAGTCTGCTCTTCATGGAGACCTCAGCCAAGACTGCCATGAACGTCAATGAGATTTTCATGGCTATTGGTAAGTACATCATTCAGCTGAGCCAAATGTTCCTTCCCACTGCTCTCACAGATGTATATATCAGGGAACACTTTAGTTCTTTTGTGCAGCAAAGTTGAGTTACATATATATTTCAGAACTGACACAACACAGCTGATCTTACCTGAACTGAGTTAAGTGGTCGGTGTTATTGACAGCAATATCAAGCCTATTGTTGGAGGTGGTTGTGTGTCATTGCATCTCACCAGTAAATGGGCTAAAATTAGTGCGTTCACCCAGGTGTTGTGTTTCCATCAATGCTGATCAGAGCCAGAGCTGATAAATACCTGTGACTTCTCCTGTGAATGCCGATTGTAACTTTTCAGATTACATTAAAAAGACAGATGTTAACAGGTGTTGGCAGTTTTTTTGCTGTAAAAGAAGGGGCAGTAGAAAACTGTTTTTCACCAGTGTCAAAATTTTCAAGTAATGTTTAAATCTGCTATATTCAAACCTGTGTGATCCTGTCCCTGCAGCAAAGAAGCTACCGAAGAGCGATCCTCAGGGCGGAGCTGGACAAGGGGGGCGGACCAGGACAGGAGTGGATCTACAAGAAGCTGCTCCCCCGAGCCGTAGCAGCCAGTGCTGCGGCGGCGGCAATTAGCAAGTACAACACAACGAACTTAGTGAGCGAGCCTTGAACATCGATGTAAGGACAGCACGTAGCTTAAAAAACCCAGAGAGGCAGGAGAGGGCAGAGCCACTCGCCAGCCCTGCACTTAAACTGAGATTACAAATGAGATTATCTGGATCCTCTTTGATTAAAGGAACATTTTTTAAAGAATCATAAGCTAGAGGGAATTACCAAGATCCCTCACTCTTTCTCTGTCTCTCCCCTGTGTCTCTATCTACCTCCCTGCTCATCTTCAGCCTGTCTCAGTTGATTGAATTCTGTCTTAAATGATTTTTTTGAAGGGTGATGTTGAGGTTGTTTGCCATTTTCCCTTTCTGTTTGAGCGTGTGTGTCCATGTTATGTATGTGTATGTATACAGTACATACACATACATGTACCATTGGCAGTTTTCTACTCTTGTCATTTCCCTCTACATTGATCATCATTATGAAAGAAACAAACACACAACTACTAATGCTGGAATTGCAAAACGACAGAGCAATTAATCCTAAAGGTTTTTGTCTAGTTGCAATTTAGACCACAGCAGTTTGTTCTTGTTAGGGACCCGGACATGACCAGTTGTGAGGAAAGCTCTGTGCTTATTGAAGCAGGTCGTGATTTGATAGGCTACACATCTGAAGATGTTTCCGAACTGTGCAACAAATGCAGTTGTTTGCATTCATTGTGTATTGATACCTGTAACACCACAGAGTTGTTAGCCTTTTTTAAAAAGAAATGTGAAAATAACTTGTAAATCTAAAAAAAGTAATAAATAACATGCAAGATTCATTTTTGTTGGGAGTTGTTTTGCAGTGGGATGGTGTATGGAGGAGGATGAGTATTTGCATGTATGTTTTTAAGTCTGTTCGCAGTGCAGGAGGGAAGAAGAAGCAGTGCGGCCTCCCGAAACAGGGTGTTTAGATTCATAACAGTGTTGGCCCAAATACAAGACATTATTATTCCTGTGACTTTAATGTAAAAAAAGGGACTATGAGATTATACGCTCAGCAGTCTTTTTCTGTCTCTTAATACTTCATGTTAATTACCTTTTGGATTATAAATTGCAATTAGAAACATCACCAATGTAGATGTATTTTTAATGGCTTTCTTACTATACAGCTTAAAAATGAAAAGAAATCATTTAAAATATGTCAGCTGTGAGTATACTGTATAGCATGCATGTTTCCCATTGGTTTGTGGACTCCTGTTTTAAAGCCTCGAGTTTGGCATTTCAGCTGCTGCCTTTTTTTTTTTTTTTTTTTTGTTTTTTGTTTTTTTTGGAGCCAGAAGTGACCGTATTTGGGTGAGAGGTTGGAGCTCTGGGAGAGTGAGGGGTTGATCGGACTGAGGGTGCTTTCAGACCTAGGACGCATTCACACAGGCGCTATTTGGTCCGCTTTAAACGAACCCTGGGCCGCTTCCACAGATAGTTCGATTCGTTTGGAGTGGTGTGAACGCTCATTTGAACCCTGGTAAGCTTAAAAATTGGGGGTCTCTGTTCACTTGCAAGTGAACCCTGGTGCGGTTTGCTTACAGTGGGAAATGCAAATGGACTATCCAGTGATCCAGAGATGAAGTGACGTTGAGCCCACTGCATTTTGTTGTTTGCTATTTTTGTGGTGAAAAAGCCGGCTGAATCAGATGGATTTCCGTTTTCGGTCCTGGCCAATCGATGAGCCGGGTTTTTCTTCTTCCTCATGCTTTTTTTCTTCCTGGTCATTGGTCGTTTCTGGCAATACCGCCCCCAAACAAGCAGCTGTTGTAACTGCGTGACTTTGTCCAGGCGGTTTGGTACGCTTCAAAAAGTGCAGTGTGAAAGTGAACCAAACCAAATGAAGGTTAGAAATTTCTCAGCATTCCCTGCCAATCGAACCGAGTCCTCTGGACGATCCTGGTGTGAACGCACCCCTAGAGTCTGCTTGCTTTGATCCAAATCAGGGACTTATTTTGTTACAAAGTTGCATAATTGCCTAGAGTTGGTTCGTGTTCTCACGGCAGCATTTACAAGTGAACCAGATCAAATCCCTTGTGTGAGAAAGCTGCTCTTGATTGGTCAGAATTTCCATGCGGGAAAAATCCAGGAAGTAAACCAAACGTTGAAGAAGAGTACACTTATAAGATAAATGTGACACTTTCTAATGTCACAATGGAGGGACAACTACGCAGGTTGATTTTAGCGCTGCTCATCGTGGACTATATTGCTGTCATTGTTCATTTTAGTCAAACCATACAGTTTGAAAACGAGGCGCAGCTCCAACTAGAAAACAATGTTTTGATGCATTGGATGTGCTGAATGTGCATATTAAGGCAGTACAGGAGGAGGTGCACATTAATAATCCTCCAGGACTGTAACATGCTCATGTTTAACCCAAACAATGTGTCATGTGACTGCAGTTGTTCGAATCGAGGTCGGAACCCGTTCTCACCACAAACGAACTGCACCAGAGTTCGTTTGTAACCGGACCACCTCTTCAAGAAGGTCTCGGTCCAAAGCACCCTTAGGGAATTTCTTCTGGCATCCTCTTCTTCTTAAATCTGGCACAAACATCAACTTGGACTCAGTGATGAACTGACTAGGATTTGGTGGTGGAAGGCCAAAGGTCAAGGTCACTGTGACCTCACAAAACATGCTTCTGACCATAACTAAAGAATTCATACACATATACAAAACTTAACACAAATGTCTAACAGGATAAAATAATGAAGTGATGACATTTTATATCCCAAAGGCCAAAGTCACTGTGACATCATAATGTTTTGCAGAAATACTTTTCCTGCCATTACTCATCGTCATATCACAGGAACAGAAGGGGAGACATTTGGTCAGATACTGAATTGGTGACACTTATCTTGAAACTGTGCTCATTGTATAGATCATGTGCTGTCAAGGGATGATGTGTGTGAAGCATACATGTTTTTACCAACATGGATATAAACTGTAAGTTAACTTGACTGGTTCAAGGAGGCATACAACCATGAGGCAGTAATTCAAGTTTCCACAGATTATCGGTCTCATTAGTGCTGTGTGAATATAGTGACAGTTTCAGCAAATGTGACAAAAGTTATTTTTAATGCAGCAGTAATATTAATCCCAAAAACCAATAAAAAATTACTTTTTTAGTACTTTTAATACTTCAAGTTCATTTTCCGGATAACACTAACATACTTTTACTGAAATAAAAATTTGAATTCAGGAATTCTACATGCAGTGGAGTATTTTGACATATTCGTATTAGTACATTTACTTGAGTAAGGGATCTGAATTCTTCTGCCACTGACTCACTTTTTCTGAACTCCCAGAAGATAACATGGCTTTAGCAGTCCTAGATACATCAGCTTCAAGACTGAATGCCCTGATCCCGATAAAAGAAATTTCTGTCCCTTGTTTTAAATGTTATTTTCTAAATTTTATTTTATTTAATCCATATTTAACCAGGTAAGTCCTGCTGAGATCAACAGTCTCTTTTACAAGGGAGACCTGGACAAGACAGCAGCACACAAAATTACAGCCAAACAAGTACTCAATAAAAAACATAAAGGATATACAGTAGACCCAACCGACTCATTCATCCTTGTACTTATGAGACCTTTAAAGTCAGGTAGAGAGACCAGTTCACGTAATTTCAAATCTTTTTGAAGGTTATTCCAAATAAGAGGAGCAGAACACATATAAGCTTTATTTCCCAGCTCAGTCTATGCATGATTTGCAAAGCAAAAATGGTTTTAAAAATGAGTTGAAGTCTAAAATTTACATTTCTAAGCACCAGTAAACATTTTCAACCACTAGATGGCAGCATCACACTTTCTAGAGTCACTTGTCACAAATGGTTCCCTATTAAATGCATCAGTAGCCTGTAATTTAAACATGGTGCGTATTTCCAAAAAATAAAAAATGGAAGTAAAAGACACTAAATAGATATAGAATTACTGGGCAACTATTTTGACAATGGATTCAACGTCAAAGTCATTTTTTAAAGCCAAAATGTGAAATGTGCATGTGTGTGTGTTTGTGGTAAATCTGTTAAACTACTGTCATGTTTAAGTGAAGGAAAGTACAAACTCTTACCCGCAGTTTAATAGCTTCAAGAAATGAAGCACACAGTCAGTTTTTGCATCTGTATTCATAGGCGTTCGTGCGTATGTGTGTGAAAGAGGACAGTATGTAGATCGACCATGCAAAAAGCCATTACAGGCAAAGTGAAAATGAAAAACGCTGTCTTGCAGAGGACTGGCAGAGTAGTGGTGTGCTTCATTTGTGCTCACCTGATTATTCTGCAGCTCATTTTATAGCAGGGACTCTCTGGGTTAATGCAGCAGTTCACTTTGTTGTGATGAACGCTGCCCTTTTAATAGAGGTCCCCGAAGCTCTTTGAGGTTTTAAGTCTATTAGCTAAAGAAACTGTAGCATACATTAAATGGCATTCATGCAAATGAGGTGTTCTGAGTCTGTAAAGGTTTTAGAAATGTCTTTGTTGCAGAGGTCTGAACATTTGAGAATGCAGGGTACAGCTTGGAATAGTGGAAATTCACTGTCAGTGTATTCAGCTGAAACTAGTCTAGTGCATAATGCAACCAATCCTCCCTGTATGAGCGAATGTTCAGTTATTGTTCAACTGTTTAAGAGATGTGTTAACTTAAATAAGTATTTCGGGCTTTTAAAAAACTCAGCTCTTCATGCAGTACAAAGATGCAAATACTTGGTGCTACATGACCAGAGAAAACAGAGAAAAACAGCTGTGGCATTTGCTTTCCCTCAAGAGGTAGAAAACCTACAACTTCCAGAATGCACTGTGCCACACTGGACTTATAAACAATCCCGCTGGTAGGTGACGAAAGCGAGAAATAGGCAACACTAACAGAATCTTGGTTCATATTTGATCCGCTGCTTAGTTTTATTGTTTGATCTTTCCAGTCTCCTTTTTAACAATACAGGAAACAGTATAGTGGCCACTTCCTGTTCACAGTTCTCATATTACAGCCAAACAGTCCACTAAAATATGTTTCTGACTACATATTAGGTGAGAAATAGGCAATGCAGTAGCAGAATCTTGGTTTGTATTTGATCAGCACTGCCCCATCTTACAGTTTGCCTTGAGTTTAGTCTGAGTTTAAGTGTAACCAGTGGACTCTGGTGTTGTCTGCGTTGTGTTGACATGAAGAGGCCCAGAACGTGGATATCTTTTAAGGCAATCTCTGTTTATTCCTGACAACTCTGACATCAAGAAGTATGACAAAATCCTCCATCAATTATGACCACATAACTCGAGCCACTACTCAAATTAAGTGACACAGGAATATGTTAGCATATTATACAATTGGTTTAGGCTGTAAACATAGCTTAACAGCGCTTAAAACACAATTTACACAAATTACTACGAGAGCAATGTTGCTTACCTCTCCCATGGAGTACAACAACAAGGCGGGAGACACCCCTTTATGGGTAGGGTGCCCCCAAAAGTGAACGCAGGGGTACAGAAACTGAGTATCAAAAGTTACACATATTGACCATGGCTTTATTACATATGTCACTGCTGTATAATTGACCCCGTTACACACATACTACCAACATTGTTGTCAGCTGCCATTAAAGGCGCTGTATGTAAGAATGTGGCCAAAATGGTTACTGCACTCAAATTCAAAATACTGCTGCGAGTCATGTCCGCCCCCCCTCCCCTACAGATTCGAGGTTGCTGGACAGCGGCACGCTGGAGACTGATTTGTTTGTTTGATGGGCGGCTGCCGTGGCAGCGCCGCGTCGCCGCGTCCGTGATCTTCGGTTTTCCAGCGGACCATTCGAGCAAGTCCGGCTTCTCTGCTGCTGACGCTGCTGCCGGGATACAGCTGAGGAGGCGCTAATGCCATGTACGGGCACACTGCTAACGCTGCTGCCGGGATACAGCTGAGGAGACTGCTAATGCCATGTACCGGGACACTGCTAATGCTGCTTGCCGTGCTGCTGTAGCTCAGTCGTAACTGTAACTGATGCTGAGACTCTACTGACTGCGTGACTGGTAGACGGCGGTGGGTGGCGCAACAGGCCAAAACACAAATTCAAAACATAAACATGATTTGCGGACCGTAAAATACTTTTTTAAATGCGAATATTCTGGCTGTACTATTGCTGTTGGTGAGATTAGTATGTTATATGAACATTATTCCTTAGTCTCTGTGACATATTAGGATGATTTTACGACTATTTGCTTTAGATTTCTTACATATAGCTTCTTTAAATCATGGTACAATAAGAGCACCAGTCAAACCTCAAATATATGTCGTATTTATTTGAGGAACATTAATCTCCTCAGGACTCCACACAGATCTCATGTTTTCATCAGCTGCCATTTGATGTCTCCATGTTTAAGTCACATGACCTCATGATGTATCGCTATGTTGGTTTCAAGGGATGCACCCTAATAGTCGACCAAATGTTAGTGGAGCAGAGAGGTCATTCGTCGGCAAGATTTCAATGGTCGCATAGTTGCGGAAAAACAAACAAACGGGAAACTCTATCAGGAGCTGGAGTCATGTTAATTTCCAGGGCTGGTACCTGCGGTTATTCCACAGGCTAGTTAATAACATGTCGGCCAGGAAATCCAAAGTGTGGGATCATTTTGAGAAGGTGAAGGACGAACCCAAGGTGATATGTAAACTCATCTTCATTGGTCGACTACAAACATGACGTATCATCTGAAACATGTCAGTAGCTACATGCCCATTAGCCACTTAGCACAATCATTACTGCTTTGCCGACAGCGTCATTAACAGGCGGCTCGCTCAGTGTGTGACGTGCGCTTGTAGATAAAATATAGGCCTATATTAATGAAGGTTCATTAGTACGGTTTTGAAAAAGTTTTGAAATTTTGTCCATTAAAATATGTGGGAACCCTGAACCTCATTTGCCTAAACCTAAGTAACAGACATTAAGTGCGTAACTTTACTTTACGTAACTAGGCCATTCAAGGGACATAGTTCATTAGATATCATACAAACTGTTTTATGTGCATTTTTGTAAGATATATGTATGAACTGATGTATGAGGATATGTTGTGCTCTGTAACTGACATCAGTGAGTGTGTCCACTGACTTGGTAAAACTGTATTTTTAGCATTTAATCTTGTAATTGTCCCTTGTAGACACAGTGGTTCCTGTTCAGCGAAAGTTACTTAGTGGACACATTTATGTTTTTCTCAGACACAGAAGATATTAATGGAGGAAAATGTTTGCTATGAAAAATTTTAAAGGTGCAGCAGATTAAAGTCCACTCAATTGTTCTGACCCTCCATGTGAATGTGTAAAAAAACATAAAAATTACAACCATGTAAAGATTTTTACACCAGGAAATTGTGTAAACTGTCTTTTAGGCTGACAGCCCTGCTATTGTGGTTTTGATGCCTCAAACCTAACATTAAATCCACTTTTAAAGCCATTTGAGCACACACACACGCACACACACACACACACACACACACACACAGAGGCACAAACTCGCCTCAGAGACAGGCCCCGTCTCTGCCAAAAAGCAGGCAGCCGCTCTGTTCACAGTAAATGATTTCTCATTTGTTGAGCTGTCAATCAAGATGTGTTCTGTCAGAAAAGAAACTCATTTCATACTTGGCCTCTGTGAATCATAATGGTGTGAAAGCTGGACTGAAATTGACTGCGTTTAGAGGACGAGATTTGCAGAATAAAGGAAATGTGCCCTGAAAATAAATGCAACCTTTCAGGCGTTCACATGATTTGTTGTTTGTTTTTTTTATTTATGCAAGAAATGAAACAGGTAAAAAGGCCAAAACATAGTTTTAGCATGTTGTAATAACAAAAGAAAACAGTCAAACATGTCCAAATGCTCGCTCTGAAGGACTTCCTCTATCTTCCTGGACAGAAAGAAATGTCATTAAATACCAAGGGCACAGGGACACGGTATCTCGATTGCATTCTGTGGTTTGAGATTTCTGCTGATAGCGATCGTATGTGTGATGTGGTACAATAATTGTCTCTTATCTAAAATTAAACATCTAACTGGGTTGCCACCAGATAGGATGCCGGTGAGGAGGGAACCAGAATAAAGCTCAATAAACAGCTGTTGAATTGACAGTAATTTAAAAAACATATGTTGCATTGTATCTGCCTGCGCTCTGTTTTACATTATATTCACACTGTATTGTAATATTTTTTAATAACTCTGCAGTTGAAGTGGTTTATTCAGTGGTGCAGTGAAGATAGGGCGTGTTTTCTTGGTTCCTGATACAAAAGAGTCAAATATTAAAGGAATAGTTCAACATGTTCGCATGTCGCCTATGCCGTTGTGAGCATTTATACTTGTGCGGTGCCTGTGTCACTCTGCAGTTACACCTCCAAAACACTAGTTGGCAGCAGAGTTTTCTGTGAAGTGCTGTAAAGTTTGATGCAAAACACACATTAAACACACATTAAACATGTCTTAATAGAGACAGTTTTAAACACAAGTACACAAATCAGCTTCACTATAACTCGCAGCATTCACAAACAAACACTTGTCTTTATCTGGACACATTTCCCCCACAAATACAACATGCTAATGTTATTAGCACAAGCCTATGGCATTTTACATTGTATAAATTAGCCTAGCAACTAACGATCTTTTCGTCTACTCATGTAAAACCAGGAACAACAGCAACATTTAACAAAGGTTACTTTACAAAATTTGGCTCCGTTACAACTCACAAGATTCACTGACAAAACAACTGTCTTATACTAAACACGTTTTCCAAACGAATATAACATGCTAATGTTATTAGCATAAGCCTATGGCATTTTACATTGTATAAATTAGCCTAGCGACGAGCAGAATTTTCCTCTGCTCATACGAAACCTGGATAAATCCCGAAGTATAAATCCCTAAAGGATAGATTACACACAAGACATAAAATGCTATTTTTGTGAAGGCTTTATTGTCTTCACAATTTGTTGTTTCTTATCTGTGAAATACATGTAAATAAAAGCTTTGTTTGCTCTGAGGGAAATAGTTTTCGGATTACAAAAATAGACAGGAGGTCTGCATCGCCGCAACGTGTAGTTACCTTCTGGGGAGGTGTACATCAGGCTACGGCATATTTACAGTGTACTTTATTGTGCTCTTACTACCACTAGATGACACAAACGGTGTCCACCAACATGGACAACATATCTACGTTAAATAGAATGAAGTATAAGGTCCATGTGAGCCATACTGCCAAACATAAAACTGCAAATGGCGATTAAGTTTTCTTTGACTAGAGCTTTCCTGACTGAAATGTATTAATCAGAGAACTTATGTTACATTCATTTAGCTGACACTTTTCTTCAAAGTGACTTAATGCCTTTACACACCAAGTCCACATTTTTCGTCTGAAATTGTCGCACATTTAGAAATGAATAAGACCTCACTTTGTCTCAGTCTTGTTTACACTCTGACTCTGAAACTTTCATCCACCAATGAAGTTCTGTTAACCTATGGGACACATCTGCAACAAGAGAGAGGATCTCAGATAGGATACTTTCAGCAGGTCAGATTGTAATATTCAAGTCAAGTCAACTTTATTTGTGTAGCACTTTAAACACAAAATTGTTACTGTTATTATTGCGCCTATAGCAAAAGAAAAATCAACTACAGTATCCTTGTTGTTTTTATACTGTCACCACATTATGACAGTAACAGCAGCAAAGACAATCACATGATGCATAATTAAGGGCCAGTGAGTAAAAGTGTGTTTTAAGATGACTTCAAAATCTCAGTGGTGGGGGAGAATCAGATGGAGGGAGGATGAGAATTCCAGAGTTTCAGGGCAGCGATAGAGAAAGCCCCGTCCCTGTAACACTTAGTCCTGGATCTCGGGACAGACAGAGGTCTTTGGTCAGACGATCCCAGTTCTCTCACAGTGAGATATGGGGAGAGGAGCTCTATGATGTAAGAGTGGGTGAGGTCAGTGTGGTGACAGAGAGCGAGGACAGCTCAGCCCCTTCAGGTAGCTGCGTACCAAATGCCAGGGCAGAGAGAGGTGACAGATAGGGATGTAGGATCGGTGGAGAAAAGCAAGGGAGCAAATGTGTCCCTCTATTTTGCCTTGGCTTGTGAATTTCCGCAACAAATAGAACAAACGCCTTGGATTCTATCTATCTATACGTGTACATACATATGAGGATGGTATGACTCCTCTCATCTCACGCTCAGCAGCTGTTTCCTTTTGTTTGCAGGCTTAATGCTACACAAACGTATCCTGTATCCTACATCTACAGAACAAAACAGTACAGCTGACTGGGAGGAGACTCTTTGCAGCCTTACACCCTTCTTAGGATCAAGAGGATTATACAATATATATATACATGTATGTACATATGTGTGTATAAATGTCTAGACGAGTATGTGTGTATGGAATTTAGAAATCTATTGATTTCCTGTGATCTTACACTTTGCTCACACTGCAAGATTTTCAGTATTTTTATTTTGTCATAGATGTCTATTCATGATTTTTTTTTTTTTTCATAACAAGGCCTTCAAATCTGTGAAGATCCAGAGGAAAAAAAACAAATCTAAAATGTTACAAGGACTCTCCTGGAGTTTGAAAAGCATTCAGCCTTCATAATAGTGACTCACACACCCAAAAAAAATCTGAATGACTCCAGTTGGTGAAATTCAATAGCAGTGTTTCAGATTCTGTTGTCTTCTCTTTGGTGCTTTCTCTTCAAGGAATCATCTCGAGCATTGTTCTATTACTGAGAAAACTCAAGTGGACTTCAAGGACAGAGGGGGGCGATAGAAAAATGATACACACTCAGGGAGCACATCCTACCCAGGATGCATTGTGATCTTTGATCACTTTCATTAGTCACCTTCTCAAGAAGCTTGTCGTCATTCTTTCTTGGTTGGTAATTGTGAGAGACTAAAGAGTGACTGTGTTGTTCAGGTAGTCCGTCACACTTTTTTTTCACTCTGAAAATGTCCATACATGATGTAGGTTCCTGTTGTTCAGCGTCCAAGAGCAGTGATGATGAGCTTTGGGACAAGTTGCCTGTCAAAGTAACAGAGAAGGTCAGGCAAAGTCATGTCAATAAACAATCTATGGTTTAGATAATGTGAATAAATTAATCATATAAATACAGATATTATTTGTAACAATGATCAAACCCCTCTTCTAAAATGACTGACTGGAATTTACCCAATAAATGTACAAAAACAATAAGATATTTGCTGATTAATCACTTACATGATCTCATCACAGGTTATCAGAGGTCATGGAAATTAAAACTCACATCTTATTTGGTAATTTTCTTTAATATTTTACCCACAATTCATACCATACATGTTCTATTTTCACATCAAAATTTTCTTTTCATACATTTTCATTAGAAAGCTTTTTGTGTATGAATCATTAACATTAAACTTCAGACAGAAAATGTTCTTAAATTATCATTTTATTGTTAATTTTCACTGACTTGAGTAATGATGAGAAAAACAAACCATTAGTAGCTTAGAGGAAAAAAGCAAAGAGAATTAAAAAAATAAAATTAAAAAATAAAAGCAAAAATAGAGAAAAAAAATCAAAAAAGAAATTAAAGTTTAAAAAAAATATCCAAAATACCCCAAACCACTTCAATTAAATACAAAAAAAGAAAAGTCAAAAGCAAAGATTAAAACACCTCATAAATCCATTCAGAAGACTTTTGACTTTGGAGAAAGGACAGGACGATTTAGAAATGTCCATTTCATTATGTGTCATTTGTCATATTGAGCAGAAAGGATCCATTTTTCTTTCTTACCTTTAATTTATAGACTGCTGAAGAGTCCATTATGTAATTTAAATTCAATTAAGACCAAAAATGTCTTCTGAGAAATAAGTGATGCCACATGCTACAGCCGCCGTAGTGAACCAATAACTAGATCTACTTTATGTTAAATTGAGTGAGGAGTTTATTATTGTAGTCACGCTCAGATACTCTTTACTGCAGAGGGTTACGATGTTCGAAGCTGTGAACTGCAGTCATTATCTGGCCCTGGCTCTTACAATGGTGCTATTCTTCTCCTCCTCGTTCTCGCTCCATCTTTATTTCTTTCAAAGTGCCATCTCAATCAAACTTTGAAGTCAGAAAACGTTGCCATAGTGACCGTGTTAAATGTGCGGCCGGGTTTCCTGATAATTTGGGGACCAGAGGAATAAAACTGCCCTTTAATGAAAGCACTCAAGATAATGATAGAGCCGAGCGTTGGTATTATCTTTGATGCTTGATTGGACTTCACGGATGTGGAGCAGCCAAATACACCTTATAGATCCAACCATAAAGGAATGCTTCAACCCCCAAATGACAGTTTGTGTATCAGTCACTCAGCTGGTTTCACACTGATTTTAGGAAGAAAACTGTTTCTAGCATACCTTAGTGATAAACAAAGAACAGTCTCGATGAACTGAAGTCATAGTTGTCCGCAGTAAACAACAGCAAAACTGCTTATCCAAACATCCTTTATCTCAGTGAAGCAAACATCATAGTCATCAAGTTTTTTGCAGTGTGCATCCAGGGACTAGTTTATGGGTGAGCGCAGCACAGGTGTTCTTCAACTCAGACTGAAGTGCAGAGGTAGGAATATGCAGGTACGGGAGGTATACTCACCCCTTTTTCTGGCCATTTACATTTACATCACTCACTCTCCAGGACCACGAGTGTTACTTGAATAAGTAAACACTGACCAATGGGACCAGACTGGCCAATCCGTATGCTCTCACTCAGTGGATGGATGATTTGACAGGATTGCTGAGGGTGGGACTGGTTGATTACAATGCCAATCTTACAAAGGAGGGGGACACTTGAACGGTTCGGAACTAACGTTAGCTAATGTGCGAAAAAGTTAGCATTATGTAGAAATCCAATATTCCTCTTAAGACCTCCCCAGTTTCTGATGAGGTGGACATGATAACCCTTAATACACATAACATTAATCATCCCTACAACAGGAAATACTTTTTCCCTAACCTGATATGAAGTGTGCGCTGCACATGTGAGCATTTTTGATGATCGCCATCGTCCAGTCCTTTCATCGTCTTGCTTGTATTCACAGTTGTCTTTGTTTTTGTTGATGGGCAGTGGCATTTAGTTTCAAATTATGTTTTGAACCATGACTCCTTCTATTCTGGCTCCCAATAACACAACAAGACCACATTTCAAGACTCCTATGTAGCCTACAGCCCTGTGGTGGAGAGTCGTGTTTTGCCTCCAGCTAACAAACTGATGTCATTGTGACGCTGGCCCTAAAAGGGTCTATGTCCACCTATCGGCCAAAAAGCCATTGGAATATATAGGAGAGTACACCCATTTCCTCCTCGGTAATCTACCCATCTGCCTTGTAGTAGACCCACCTCATCAGCTACCACTACACCACTGATGGAAAAGGAAACTTTGACCCAGATATCCACTTGCTATATCGGATCTCCTGAAATATTGGCCGTTGCCCCCCGAGGCTTATCACTGTCTGACCGATAGCTGATGAGTTCCAAGATTGCTGAGCATATGACTTGATAAATAAGACCTAAATTATAATGCACGAGCTGTGTGAGAGTTAGATGAGATCCCCTATGACTTCAATTCATTACGATTTTTTGCACAGGGTGAGTAATTGATATAGAAAGGATCATTTAGTGGGTGAACTTTCAACAATAGGAAGCTGACTCCACTATTGTGGGAGCCTCCGGTCTGAGCTATCTTTGTGTGTTGCCTTCTTTTGTGTCCACACACACTAGCAGACGATTGACTTGATGAGCTGTGATATCTTACACCCTTGTCTCTGCTTGTATGAGCACACAAGCACATGTGCACCTTTATTTTTAGGGTGTCTGCTTGTGGCGGGGGTCAAGCAGGGTGCCAAAGGACTTCCATGAGAAGGACATAGCTCAAACTCCAAGTATGTTTCCACCAAGCATCCATCATTGTCCGGCTGACAGCTGACCCAGGCGCACACTACCACAGCAAATTCAGGCATGTGCCAGTGTCACTGTACTCCTAAGTTCATCTGCAGGCATCTGCTTTTGAACATAGCCCAACAATGTTAATGAGGGGCTCTATAGGGGGCGGGAGTGGGAACTGATGGCTGCTGATAGACCCGCCCAAGCAAACAAACATGACCCAACAGTGGAGAGGATTTGACATGTCAGAGCAAGACAACATTTTCCTTTGACCCCTCCACCAATTCATCTCACTCCAGGTGGCTCTTATGTGCTAGTAAGTTTTTAATAGACTTTGGGGATATACATTAGCATTGTTACAAGGCCGTAAAAATGCCAGTAGGTGTTTTACAAGGATTTAAAGTGAGGTCATGTAAAAATTTACTTTCGCTAGACGGAATAAGCAAACCATAAGACAGCTAGATGTTTTCTTTACACCGCAATAAACCTTTAGGACAACAAAGGCAGGCAAATTTTGAAGGGATGTTCCACCAATTTTACGCACAAAGACCAGTTTCGTTGTCATGGGGAAGCAGGCCACTACTCAACCTGTTGTTGTCCTCTGTGACTCTGGAGTGGGGGAGAAAATAACCCTGATAATGGCCTTGGAGACTATGAATTCATACCACATTATCGGGAAGGCAAGATCTAAATAAAACACTATCAACTTACATTATGGGAT
Source organism: Epinephelus lanceolatus (assembly GCF_041903045.1). NCBI lineage: Eukaryota > Metazoa > Chordata > Actinopteri > Perciformes > Serranidae > Epinephelus > Epinephelus lanceolatus. The sequence goes on along the minus strand of NC_135754.1, from coordinate 22,742,811 downwards.
GTGTAGGACCAAATGCTTTAGGAGTCTGTCCCATAATGGGGACTTCAAAGTCAGGATATCTTGGCCCCTGCTGCTTCAGTTTTGACCCCTTTTTTTCTTGAAAATATAAGGCCATAGACACAGAAATTAGACAAAGACGTTAATGTTAGTTGAAAACACTCGTGAGCCGTGTTTTTCTGGGGTATGGCAACAACGCAGAACTGCAGTACACAGTAAAACTAGAACCAGATGAAATAATAATGGTAATTAGTGAAGTTTATTGATGATTCGGATTACATTTGCTAATGATTGTTTTGAACAGCAGTGTTCCTCCCGTTATATATTATGATTACTGCCTTCTATCTGTGTCTTCCAAGTGGACAACTTGTTGTGGGAGTGCTGTAATAAATCACTGAAATACCCCTTTAATATCAGCTCTGTTTTTACAGCATCAAGTAAGCTAGAGATTGGCTGGTAGCTTATTATTATTATTATACTTGGTTTGTTCATACAGTAAGAGAGCACAACAATTTAATGTCCCACTCAGTACATATTGTAGTCACAATGCTTATGTTGTGTGGTCATTGTTATTGAATTAATGGTCAATATCCAGTATGTCCGGCTCTACTCCTGGAAGCCTGCAATGTCTTATTATGTTACCTGAGTGGCCATGTTAAAGAAACATTCATTCATCCATTCATTTTCCCTAACTGCCTGTCCTGTTAGGGGTCGTGGAGAACTGGAGCCTATCCCAACTAACATTGGGCAAGGGGTGCGGTACACCCTGGACAGGTCGCCAGACTATCACAGGGCTGACACATAGAGACAGACAACCATTCACACTCACATTCATACCTACGGACAATTTAGGCCGCATTCACACCAGGATAGTCCGGGGGACTCAATTCAATTGGGCGGGGAATGCCAAAAAATTTCACACCTTCATTTGGTTCGGTTCACTTTCACACTGCACTTTTTAAAGCGGACCAAACCGCCTGGACAACGTCACACAGTTACAACAGCTGCTCGTTTGGGGCGGTATTGCCCAAAACGACCACTGACCAGGAACAAAGAAAGCACGAGGAAGAAGAAAAGGCGGTTCATTGATTGGCCACAAGCAACTGTGATATATATATATATATATATATATATATATATATAGCTTGCCAAGGGCACTGAATGTGCAAGATCCGGCACTGCATTCACCTCTCCTCCATGGATTTTGCCTTGTCTATACTACATCCTTTGCTTTGAATACCTAATAATGACATACAGGGGTTTACACTGAAGTTTGTTGGAAGCCCAGTGCGTCTCATACAGGCACTAAAGGGTGCACTTTGCATTGTTATCTATCTTATCTTATTTATCTGATGCTGAGGGCCGATGACCAAGCAGCGTTTTTTGATTAAGTAGCCTCCATACAGGTCTGACATAAACCCTCATACTTACATTGATGAGATGAGCCCTGCTAATTTCCTGAGCACTCCGAAGTCATCGAAATCCAGTGCTTGGGAGGTGACTTGTGGCATCAGAAACCAACAAAAAAAGGTGTCCTTTCACATCGTAGCCGGTTGCCGTTATAGTTTAACCGCATCCGGCGGCGTCAAGGGGAAACACAGCCGGACAAGGACAAAAGTAAGGCTGTGAAAGTCCAAGTGGGGCAGACGGGAGGGGTGGTGAATGGGTCAACCTTCACCCGAGAGAGCGGTGTTCGCTTCCCGTAAGATTCTAAAGCCAAACCCTGTTCTTTTTTCCTAAACCTAACCACGTGTGTTAGTTGTTGAAGGGGAAAAAAACTCAATTCGCGTTGTTTTACCCACGTAGTGTGTCTTGAAAGAAGACAATGCATGTAACAAGCAGAACTTAACATGGTGTCCCAGAACATCAACAACCAACGCACCCAGGGTACCTTTTACGTCATATCTGGACATGGAAGGTCCATGAACAGACGTCAATATGTGACGAGGTCGGAGTGACAATGTGTTGGTTTCCCACATGAACAGATTTGAAGTGGGCCATCAGGATAATTTGGAGGTGGAGGCTGTGATTTCAGAGGTGCATGCTGGGTGGTTTGTCAGTCAAAGCAACCACTGACTGACTGAGTGTACAGACAACTAAAATGTAACTGGAGGAGCTGAACAGTTAGGCCATGGTGATGCACTAGTACATCTTAAGTATTTTAAATATATCATATACATTAACACACAAATATAAGGTCTAATGTATTTTGTTATACATTACATTTTTTCTGTCCAAAACATAAAAACAAAATACTCAAAAGTGATTAAATAAATTAAATTAAAACACTGCCCATGTCTGAGTTTAAACAAATAGTCTTTTCTTATTTCGCAGGGTGCTACCTTTGCTTCAGCTCTGCTTCCTACACCGACTGATTTCATTTGTCCTCTCTCCCTCTCTCATCCTCACGCGCAACGATTTGGTATCTCGGTCGCGCAGGCGGCAGCAGTGGCACAGTCAGCGCGCGCACATTATCCGCGTGGTTTATCTCTTCTTGACTTGCTCGCGGGACTGAAACGCCTGCAGCTGAGCTCGCGCTGTAATCTGTGACAACTGGCAATGGACAGCAGCACCGGAGGAGCCGTGAAACCGTCTTACACAGGTAGGAAAACCGTTTTAATTCGCACATGTCGGAGCTGTTTCTGTTTGTCAGTGGCTTTAGAAACGTGCCGGCTGCTCTCGTGTGTCTACTTAATGTTTTAACAAATGTTTCTTCAGTGTGTGTCTCTCTGTCAGGGGGTCAAAATGCAGGTGTTTTGGCTAAAAGCTGTCACAAACCGGCAAACAGGCTGTTAGCTGTGTTTGTAACGCTACACAAGGGACAACAGTGTGTGTGCAGGTGTCTTATCTGTCTTATCTTCACTTTAATTGCCAACATTTACTAAAGTAGTAAGTGTTTCAGTTGTGTTTTATTGACAGCTGACGTGTTCCTATTGATGAAGGTAATGTGTTCCTATGTACATTTTTGCGCGCGCGTGTGTGCGTGTGTGTGTGTGTGTGTGTGCGCGCGCTTATCTGTGTCAACTACCTGAAGTGTCTGCAAGAAGTTAGAGATGAGAGGGGGAGACAGAGATAATTAAAATAAGAGGCAATTTTACATGTGGGCCCTAAAAAAGAAAATTCATTATTTTTCACAGAGTATTTCCCTGTCTTTTATTTTTTTAATTCAGTTATTTAACATTTATTTAACCAGAAAAACCTCTTGAGATTAGGGACAGGATAAAAATGTAAAGCTCTAAAACAAGCAATATAAAATACAAAGTAAAAATACTGCAAAGAAAAGCCAAAATGTATGTCAGTACTAGTAATGAATCATAAAAACGCAGTAAACGGCAACTACACACGATTACAAAGACCAGCTAAGATGCTCTGTGACATTGGCATATAGAAGATTGTGTGAAAAAATCCTGGAACAGTGCTTTTAAAAAAAAAAACAAGAAAAACTTTTTATTAAAGGTTCAGTGTGTAAGATTTAGGGGGATTTAGTGGTGTTTAGCAGTGAGCATTGCAGATTGCAACCAGCTGAAACTTCTCCAGGTTTGATTTCCTTCAGCGCTCATTGTTCAGGAGGTTTTTACCAGGAGTTGAAGTATCCACAGAGGTCTCTTCCTCTTCAAATCAAACAAACTAGGTGATTAAAACCGGAAAACACCGAATAAAGCAGTTTCATGTTACAAATCATTGCTTCTCTTAAGCTGTTTGGCACGTCACAGACGAGCTGTATGAGCTGCATTAGTAGCTACCTACTAATGTGTTGTCACTGTATTTCTGATCCAGATGTTCAGGAGGTTTTTACCGTGAGCTGAATTACACACAGAGGTCTCCTCCTCTTAAGAATATACGGTCTTGGTGAAATAAACCAGTAAAAACACTGAATAAAGCAGATTCACATTGCAAATCACTGTTTCTCCGATGCCGTTTGGCATGTCGGAGATGGGCTGCTAGCCCATTACCTACTAATGTGTGCTCCCCTTTTTTCTCTGATGACTTAAGATCCAGACGTTCAGGAGGTTTTTACTGTGAGCCGAATTATATGCAGAGGTCTCCTCCTTTCCAAAACAAATGGACGTTGTGTTTTCATCTGGTAGAAATGCTGAATAAAGCAGTTTCATGTTAAAAAAAATTAGTGTTTTTTAGATGCTTTTGTTACGTAGGGGCTGCTAACTATCATGGCCGACGTGAAACCCTGAATGGCCCAATCTAGAATTGGTGTTTGCTTTGTCCATTCTGAGATCTCCTCCTCTCCAAAACTAATGGACCCGGTGATTGAAACTGGTAAAAACACTGAATATGTTTCAAATCAGTATTTCGTCAACGGTGTTTGGTATGTCAGAAGCAGGCAGCTAACCCAGCACCTGCCAGTGTGTACGTTTTTTTTCTCTTATAACTTAAGAGCTAGACATTCAGGAGGTTTTTACCAGGAGCCTAATGACCCACAGAGGTCACTTTCTCTTCAAAACAAATGGACCCAATGATTTAAATCGGTAAAAACACTGAATAAAGCAAACACCTTTCTGGAGAGTGCTTGGTTTGTCCAGCCTGGGCTACGAGGTACAATTATGGTGGTATGTAGATATAAACGGCGCATTCTAAGGTAACGTAAACACAATGATGCTTATTTTCAGGTGTTTATAAACTAAAGAAAATGTACTAATTATATTAAATTCCATTTCTGCCAATATATCCTGGTAAATCCTACACACTGGATCTTTATAAAAACAGCAAATATTCACTTATCAGAGAGGATATTTGACATTGCTTATTGAAGTATTTACTGATTAATTTTCTAATGGACTTAAAGGCTCAACTAGACTTTGTTTAATATGCTGAAACACCTTATGAGTCAACCTCACTGGTCATATTTCAGTCCAGTTGTGTTCCTTCCTGTGTGTCTCACACTGTCATTACCGTGAGTGTTGCCATGGCATACTCTGCTGCTACTCAACTCGAGCAGAGTAGACCCACTTAAACACCCAGTGCTGGCCACATCATCTTCTGCATCCTCTTTAAATGACCTTGCTGTCCTCCGTCCCCCTCTGCGTCAGCTTCAAACCTAAATGGCTCCAAATGACGCCCGCCTGCCTGCCTGCCAAGCACTGCCGCATCGCCGAAGAGATGTTCTCTCCAACTGCATGCAAGCAGTCATTTTCGCTGTGAACAAAAGGTCCTTGATTCATCAAATCCCGCACCTCCTACTGCCCACTCTCTAGAGAGATGCTGTAATTTTCACTAGCACTCCTCCTGTGTGAGGCTGGGAGAGTTCGTAGTGTTTTTGTCGCACCTTGTGTGAATCTGTTGGGCTTTTAGGTGTGTACACAGCTGGGCCAGGCTCACACTCTCCAGACAGTATGAAGACTCAAATTCACAAAACCAGCTTCCTAACAAAAGCCAACTTGCATGAGATCAACTCACTGTGCCTCATTATGTTAAATACAAACGCTGCATTTAAAACGTTCAGAAAGCAGACTGATAACAGCTGCAGTAAAACTGAAAAGCAGTTAATTGTTTTGAGGCTGCGTTTGAAAGAAGTGACAGTCTAAGCACATCTTAAGTTCTCAAAAAGGCAATTTCAGTGACTAGTTGCATAAAGAAGTCAGTTTCACAGGACCAGGGCCAAATTACCTGAAAGGATCTGGTTCTGAAATTGTGGTGCAAGGCCACCAGTGCTTTGTGGACAGGAAAGTATTCTTAAAAGGTATTACAGGGAGCACTGGAGGACAAGAGCTGCCTAGAAATAAGCCCACCTCACCTGTCTTATCTGTTCCCTGCTCAGAGCTTAATATTTACTGTGGGGCTTCACTGCAGCCCTACTCGCATGCCCTTTGATTAGTGAATTGTGTCAAAATTAGTGAGAAGAAATTATCTCATGTTGAGAGATCACTTCCACCCTTTAACCGGTGTTGGGACAAACATGATTTTAAGCAAGTTTCTTTTGGTCTGCGTTGGCTGTTAAAGAACGAGGCTTCACGTTTGTTATAGTCACCAAACCCATAAAAAGACCAAACCAGCAATATTAGTCCCTCACTTGCCTCTTTGCTCCTCCTAAAGAAATAAATCTTTAAAGACCTGCCACAAATAGGGATGTAAGGTTTAGGGTTAATTTTACTTACTTGCTAGCCGGACACCCATCAACCAGTGACCAACCGGTTAACTTTTGAGGGAAAAAAAAAGAAGAAGCAAAATGACGTAAAGTACAAGAGGCTTTTCTTTAAAATTTGACCCTCCATTTACACAGTGAGCTTTAGCGCCACATTGCAGCGCACTATCTATTCAGAGGTGGTGAAATTTTAATATTTTGTGATGAAAATAATTTTATTTTTGTTGGCTTTGTTGACAGACATCCAGCTAGCTGTGTTAACATGCAAAAACATAGTACCCATGGTCCATCCTCTGGTCTCCACTAATAAGCTAACGTTAGCCTTCGCTGCTCTGCACTGCGCACTACACAGGGTCGAAGAGAGTTAGCTAGTGGTGTGGCTTGTCCGGTGATTACTGCTAGTAACGCACGTTTGCTGTGGAAACATGGTTGCCATCCTCCAGTCTCTGGTGAATAAGTGGCTAAATTTTGAGCCGCAAAACCCCTTTGGCGGGCAGCACAGTGAGGCAGGGGCTAGCCTTGTCGCCTCACAGCAAGAAGGTTCTTGGTTCAAACTCAGGGTGGGGGAGCCCTTCTGTGTGCAGTTTGCATGTTCTACCCATGTCAGCGTGGGTTTTCTCCAGGTACTCCAGCTTCCTTCCACAATCCAAAAACTTGTAGGTTAGGTTAATTGGCCCTGCGATAGTCTGATGACCTGTCCAGGGTGTACGAGGCCTCTCGCCCAGTGTCAGCTGGGATAGGCTCCAGCCCCTCTGCGACCCCCAACAGGATAAGCGGTTACGGAACATGAATGAATGAATGAATGAAAGAAAACTCCTTTAGCATTGTTAACTTCCGTAAAACTTCAATTAAAAGCCTAGTCCCAATTAAAAGCCCAGTCCCTTTTACTAGCCTGGTGTGGCTACACATTTGACAAATAAAGGCCTGTCTCAATTAGAGACCTCGTCTGGTTGCCAAGCAGTTCTTTTTATAGAATTTATTGGCTAGCTCAAATTATGTGGGGTCCTCAGAACAGTGTTTTTCTGCAGCCACGCTATTGGGTTGGGATGGTGTCATTAGCGGTAATCGCAGAATTAGCTGCGTGGTAGCTAGCTAGCAGTGCAGTAAACTGAAGGGTTGCAAAAATAGCCTATAGGCTGACATAACCAATCTAAAATATTCTTGGTGGTTAACTGATTAACAGTTAACCGTTGACATTCCTTGTCACTAAACCTATAAAAAGGTCCAAACCAGCAATGTTAGTCAATCACTCCTGCCTGTGCAGTCGCCTCTTTGCTCCACCTGAAGGAGTAGATCTTAAAAGACTCATCACAAATATACAGTTTATGTATCTGTTGTTTTCAGCTGCAGATTTGGTGCTTTAGTTTGCACAGTGCTAAATTCATCGTAATCTCTGATGTGATGGAAGGATCACTCGAGCTATCTCCAGGAACCTCTCTGAAATTAAAAATCAAGATAAAAAACAGCTTTATTTGCATTATGAATTAGTGGCTTTACCCTTGTTTCTACCTGCAGGGCCAACATTTACCTTCACCTAAAGCCAGGCTTGTACTGTAAGATCGGAGATCTAGCAGCACCCTGCATGCCTCACCATCCTGCACCTGGCAAAAGGTCACGATCACATATAACTTCTATCCCAAACACTGGTGATGAAGTTGAGTGACCAGCCTATCTTTATTTCTCCCTGTCTAACTTTCTCTCCCACCTCAGAGCGTTCTGCTCTGTACTTTGGCATTTGGCCGCCGCCGTCTGTCTCAGTAAAAACCATCGGCTGTGAAATTGAGAATAATCATGTGGAACGAGATTGGGATGGGAGCAGCTTGAGCTCCAGCCCTTTGCTGTCAATGGACTCATGGCTCCTGCTGATAAAGTCCAGCAGGGATTGAACAATAACCCACTTTTTTCTTTTTCTATTTGACGTGTGAGGAATATTACTTTTTGTCTTTGGCATGACGCAGTGAAGATTCTTCTCGACTCATCGCTGAAAGGCCTTTAGTTAATTACCCAGAGCTGTGTTTTCTGTGTTTTAAACGGACACTAGGAGACTCCCCATTGGTACTCCCAAATACTACTGCTAATTTTGTCTTTATCTGAAGAGCCTCTGGATAGTTGGCAAGATAAAATGCAATTAAACATGGACAATACACCACCATAAAAACATTGTTCTGAAACCATATGAGAAAAATACTAATATATGGAAACAATAGGATAAAGTGTGGTAATCCCATTATCTGTGCTGTACTTGGTCACAGAGAAACATTAAACACTAACTTAAAACATTTCCATTTCTTGTAATTATAAATTACACAAAGGAGTTTATTAGATAGGAGTTTATGTGTTGAATACAAACATGTCACCAAATTCCCTGTAAGAATTACATGTTTGGAATATACAAGGCTTGAAACAAAAGAATAATTCAATGCTGTGCTCAGAATTAAAACTGTCCTAAATGCAGCCTCTTATTTTGTCTCTGTAATAACCTATTCTTTACATCCTGAATAATGCAAGCCAAATTACAGAGAGCAGACTACAGGAGATCACAGGTCTGAACAAAATTATAGTTTTAACACGGTTTCATTGTCACACATCTGTGCTGCCTGCTAAATACAGAAAATACCGTTATTGAGTAGGAGATCTTTTTATTTTATTTGGTAACGTCCCCCTAAGTCACTCCCAATAAACCAGATTTAACCTGTGTGATGTCTGCTTGATTACAAGTCAAATAGCATAACATTAAGTTAAGATTTACAGTTAAGATTGATCGTTTATATGGCTGGTCTAAAAACTCCCCTTATTATTTTAAACTAAACCCATCGTTTTAGAGTAACCGTTTTTACACAAAGATCATGCTATAAAGCTGCTACAAAGTCCCGTCTTTATGCTGCATGAGACTTGATCTGCTGTTTCGGTTCTCTCGTGCTCTCCTATGGCTCCCTTCCTTTTACACACACACACACACACACACACACACACACACACACACACACACACTGATACATAACACACACTCCCATCCAGATCACTTTCTCCGGAGCCATAGTGTGTGAGCAGGCAGGGCTCCAGATTGCTATTACTTAGTCACATTTTGCGACCATGGAGCACCACTGTGACTTGCAAATATTAATATTATACGGACTAGAGAGCTGTTACTTTGTTCCCAGCTTACAGTGAATAAAGCATCATGTTTAATGCCACCGTGCTAACAGTTTTAGTTATATAACAATAGTGTTATCAGATGGAGCATGTGTTTTTGTACCTAGATGGCTCCAGACTGGGACTATTTAGTCACATTTTGCAACAACAGAGCACCATTGTGACTTGAAAAAAACAATAATATATGAACTGGAGAGCATTAAGTGTGTTTCCAGCTAACAGTGAATAAACCCTCTTGTTTAAAGGCACGGTCTTCTTTTGAGCTTAGTGCTTCAAAGTGATGATAATGATAACGATGTATTTAATTATAGCAATCCTTTATTTAACTTTTATTGTAACTGTAGTTCTTCTAATAAATTTGTATTTTAGTAGTCTACTGTAGTACTTTAGAACAGTGGTTCCCAACTGGTGGGTCACGTTCTGAAAAGGTAACAGGTCCATTCTGAATGGACCGCAAGTAACTCACAAACATGTCAAATTTGTAAAAACACGCTTTATTTTGAAGTACAATCAATTTCTAGCACAGAGCTTTTATTTTGAAGTGCTGTTTCCTGCTGCAGGGTGAGTGAAAAACAGACAGCTATTTAACTAGCTGTCTAGTAGACAGCAAACTAGCTTGATGACATTGGCAAACGCAAGTATGACTGTGAATATAATAACCTGAGTGGACCTTCTCTTCCCAGTCCCTGTTAACATGACGACTGATCTGGTCCTCCTGGGAGGGTAAGGAGCTCCCAAGCCTCCTTGTCTTGAGTAGGTATGGTTGCGGCTGGAGCACCTACCTGACCTGCCCACTAGCTATGTCAGTCCACAATCAGCAACCTTCGCCCCGTGACCTTCGGGTTAGGGTTAGGGCGGCAGTAACTCAGTCCATAGGGACTCGGGCTGGGAACTGGAGGGTCGCCTGTTCAAGTCCCGTCCAGACCAAAATATGGAGTGTGGACTGGTAGCTGGAGGGGTGCCAGTTCACCTCCTGGGCACTGCCGAAGTGCCCTTGAGCAAGGCACCAAACCCACCAAACCTGTTTGTGCATGTGTGTGTGTTCGGACCTGTGTGTAATTGACAACAAGTGAAAAAATTGAATTTCCCCTTGGGGATTAATAAAGTATATAAATTAAAAAACAAAAATTACATATTTTCATTGTCTCCTCAACTTGCTGACAATTTCGTCAACTTTTTTTTCTTCTTTGGGTCACCTGCTAACTGCTTCTAGCTGCTTTTTAAATCCCCTGGCGGTGGGTCACACATATAACATGTCTTCAAAAGGTCACACCCATCCAAATCCTGCCAACTGTCTCTTTAACAGACATGTCAATTTGGCTCTTTTACTACCTTCATTGCTGGCTTAAAGGTGAAACAACTCTGTCCCCCAATTCCGCAATCATACTATTTATACAGAGTGGCAAGGCGATAACGGCGCAACATTCCTGCCTTGAACAGGCAGTGTAAAAGGGGCTAGTGAAAACAGCTGTCAGCTCTTGCTCTGTTCACAAATGTTTTTATTGCTCACAAACTAGAGACCTTAGTTCTAAAACCTGTCACTGAAAACAACACAGCCTGTTCAACACTGTTCCTGGAATAACTCAGAATATTGTGAATTTGATCAGTTTCTAACAAATACTGCAACAATTACATAATACTTCAATACAAATACTTAATCAGGCTTTAAACAAAATGTGAAATCATCTTGCTGTTGCGAGACACTTCCCCCAGTCGTACATGACACCCTGTGAGATTACAGCTGCTCGTTTCTTTCAGAAAAAAATATGTGACATTAAAACAAGCTCAGTTTTGGTTAGGATAATTTACAAAGGTGTTTTCCACTGTAGATGTGTGACTGTTTGGTTTCCCAGAGGATGTGATATACTTCATCATTCTGAAGTATTTACCTCCTGCGCAGTAAATTGCTTTTCTACAGATATTTCTTTTAGCAGGTTTCTAGCCTCTTAAAGCTGCAGATGGAGTGTACCACCTGCTCTGTGGCATCTCGGACCACAGGTCCTAAATCAGTCGGGGCGGTCCACCAATAGGGTCCTCTCACCATGGTAACCTCAGTCTGTTGGATGTATCACAGGTTTCATTTCCCTAATTTCTCATTATATCTTAATTAATACTCATTTAAAGTCTGAGTAAAGCAATCAGTGATCTCTTTATGAACACATTGCACGTGTTAGAAAATACTTGTGAAAACTATGTAGTTATGCATTGTGGAGTTAGATGGTTAAACAGTTTTTCACCATTTCTGTTTCCAGAATTTTTTGGGTGGGTCTGAAATCAACGGTGTACAGTTACAAGAGGGATTTAAATCAAGTCCTTGCATTTGATTTTATTACTAAAAATGAGTTTAGGGCGAAACAGAGCTAGAGCGGAGTCTGCTGTTGAGCATACTGTCGGTGCCACACATACCTCCCTCACTCTTACATCAGGAGGAGGATGAGGGAGAGATTAATGAATTATTCCACTATTATTCTGAAAGTGACAATATTCTGAATTTGATACAGGTCATGTAAACAGCATATAGCATTTGGATTTTTCCGAATTAGGCCGATTTTGAATTTGGAATTTTCCAATTAAGACGTGGAATATGGTGAAGTTATTTGGGTTTTAATAGCATTCTTTGGACACCTAAACAAAATATGCATCTCAACTGGGGTTTCAACTGCAGTTTGCAACACACAGCCTTTTCTCTTTTGACGGACATATTGTACGCAAACCAACTCGGCAACAGTTTGCAAGGCTTTGGGGTAGAGATGCATGCCCAAAAGAAAAGCCCACATTTCTGGTTAGGAGGAGAATCACACCTACTTTTGAACATCATGAAAGACTTGGATAGTAACAGGATTTTGGATATGTGCAAATATTGTAATGCCGACCTTTTCAAGAAGGAGATTTGACGGAATGAGCGGGGGAGTCCACCACCAGTGGAATATTGATGCAAAGAGGCAATATGGCACAAGCAGCTCCAGCGGTTACACTTTTCCCTATATTTACGTGATAAATGACATATTAGGGCACGTGAATAGGAGTTTTCATGGCTTCATGTAAACTGTTATTTTCATTTGCCAAATAAACAGCTCAGTAGGAATATTGTCTTTTTGGAATAAGGGCAAAAACTGGAATATTTTGAGCATATTATTCTGTCAGCTTCTACAGTCCACAAATGGTGAAGTGCAGTTTTATATGGCCAGTGTTGCCAGCTAGTCCAAAGTCTCATTTGATTAGATGAAATTTGGTAAATGCCCACGGGTGCAGGATGAGTCATCAAACTGTTTAACAGGAAGAGAAAAGACAGGGATTTTCATATAAAATACTCTAATACTGATTTTTTTTAAAAAACATTATTTAGCATAAAACAAGACATAAATGTTTAATTAACACAGGGACACGGGATTAAAACTGGGAAAATGTAATTTCCCTTAAAAGCATGATGGTAAATTAATTGATTAGGTAATTATATTATATATATATAAATCTTTGGAATTGTATTTTTTTTCCAACCAATATCCAAGGATATTCAATTTAAAATAATATACAACAGAGAAAAACAGAAAATTCACCCTTTTCAGAAGCTGAAACCATAAAATGTCTTCATCAATTTTATAAATCGACTAATTGTTTTAGCACTACTGAACAGACCTTTTTGAATTTCATATGATATTTCAAGAGGACAGAGATTGAAAATAGAGGCGAGACAAAAACGGTGCACATGAATGGCACATTTAAATCCAGAGTCCTGTGGCTTCACATTCACCAGAGCGCTCCACAGCAGCCATTTTCTGCCCAGGATTTTATTTTCGCATCCCCTGCCTGTGTTGTCGGCACACATTTCCTCTGCAGATGTCCGATAGTAACACATAAAAAATACACAATTAAGACAACAAATGTTTGGAAAAAACATCACGTCTTCATTCTGCGAGGCTAATCTGGAAAAAAAAAATCTCTATCCCGCATCAATAATAATTTGAAATGGACTGTCGGTGAAATTACGAACCACGGTCACCCTCAGAGGAAGCAGTAAATGTGCAGCCTTATCACAACAGACCCAAAGCAGATTGCTCTTCCCAACCCCCCAGCCTCACCTCAGACACACTGAAATGGATTTCAGCTTACGTCTCCCATCAAAGATGTAATGGCTCTCGGGTTGTGTCATTACAAGTCAGATGACGGTCTCCTTCACACAGTGGCAGCTTAAACCTGCCTCTGGACTGATAACTGTGATCTTTATTTGGCTGCTCAGAAGTGAAGACAGGGCCAAGCTACCTCCCCGACTCTCCGCTGACCTCCCCCCTAACAAATGTCTGTCAAGGGTGGAAAAACAATCCTTCAGGTTGCTGCAAGAATATCAAAATGCCCACAGAAGATCAATAGAAGACACATAATGACAACACAGGTGGGGCAATACTGGACTGGAAAAACTGAAAACTGAAGAGAGAAAGGCTTTCTGTCAGTAAGTTAAATGTTAGATCACACCTACTGTAAGTAGTTTTCACAGCTCGTATATCACTACATGAATCATCGTCGCTGAGGTCGCATCATCGGCTCCCTTGTTTGGAGAAACATAAAAGTGTTTTTGAAGGTGCTGGACTGTTGATCCTGACGCGGCACAAACTTCGCACTCACAGACACCGTCTCTCTTCTTTCTCTCACGCAAACAACAAGCTCCTCTGTGTTAAAAAAAAAGGGCCGTCTCCTGTCATCGTGTCATGTTATATAAAAGCAGAAGGTGCTAAAGTACACAGTTGTATAGGGCTCCTTCCTCAATGTCAAAGATTCACATCATCAGTCGGAGACCCCTCAGTTGACTGAGATTCCTCGAACAGTCTTTTTTTTTGTTGTTTTTTTGTCAGTCATTGCAGTGCACTTCTGAGGATGTTTCAATCCCCAGATTTAGCTGCAGAGTGAGCGCTCCTAGCTATCACTCTGCTCTCCAGTACAGGCAGCCGCAGACCCAGACCCAGGGTGACGCCTTGTTTCCACACAGCTCTGTGTACGTTAGCGAGTCATCTGGAAGACCATTGATTTCTGTAAGAACCTCTGTGATCTCTGGTGTTTTAGTGAAACAACTTATTTTCTTCTGTCTGGAATTGGCCTTGAGTACATTGAAAAAAGGTTGCGACAGGAAGTTAGCATAAAAACGAATTAAGTAATAGACTGATGAATGTAATGCAGCTCTGTTTATATATTTCTTTTAAGTAACAATTTCGACAGCATGTTTATCTATAGCTAACATTATTAGCATGCTAGTTGTGTAACATACAGAGTGCATGCAAAGTGGATCATTCTTTTAACAAAATATTTCACAAAACTTAAGTTGTCTTGCCTTTAAGCTGGCAGTGGAGGTGGTAACAACGCTAAAACGACGTCTGTATAAAATGGACAGCCAGCAGGACAGGTCCATGGGCAGGAGGGGTGTGATGTTTTGCAACACACTGCGGGGGTATTAAAAAGCAGCTAGCAGCAGTTAGCAGCTAACTCAAAGAAGAACAACAGCAACCGAAAATGTCCGCAAATTGGGAAAACAATGGGATCCGAAAGCACCTTACCCTCTGAGCAGAGGACGAGATCAGCCGCCATATAACACGGATGGTAAATGATTGTTATTTACACCATTGTTATGGTTTCTAAAGCGGTGCTGACGTGTCTGTTATATGTCACATGCCCGTCTTAACTCTTGTTTCTGGGATGCTGGTATGCTGTCAAAAATCACACACTGGAGCGGCATGATGCTGCCGTTGTTTGGTTCTGTGTAAAAATGCAAAGGCAGTGTAATGAAGGGACTTTCTGTGATTTAATAATTTGTAAAAAGATGCATTTCCTAGCATTGAACATTAGGGATGTACTCTGTATACTACACAGACATGTGGACAAAAAAAAACTGTGGAAATGAGGTGTGAGTCTGAGTGTGATGGCAGCAGCTGCCCAGAGGAAAGGAGGCTTTGTCCAGTCACATGCTTTGATTGTCACTGTCATTCTGAGCGTCCTGCTGAACCCTGCTCGAATTCTCAAACTCTGTATAATAAAAACAGGACGAACGGTTGAATATTCATATTGTACAGCCAAATCTGATTTGACTGACATAATTGTGAGTCTGGTACTGCCCTAAACTAGAGTACTTTCCCAAGATGCTGGCTGGTAGGTTAGCAACACCCAAACATGTTGTTTTTTGCATGTCATATTTTACCTGAATTTACTGCATAAATACCTCTAAAAAATAAGGTGTATGTTGGCTTATATGTGGGCGCCCACTCTGGCTCATTGATGTCTGTATGAACCAGAACAGCTCTGATGGATAGTTGCTCTTTGAGTCCCCGTCATATGGACACAGGGATGGGCAGACACCTTGAGGGCTGTGTGGGAAGTTGAATTTCCTACGGTCCATTACCTCTCTGTTCCCCTGTGGCTGCATTGCAGGTACAGATTCAGCACAGCAGGTAGCAGTTTGAGAATTTCGCTCTTTGTGTGTGTGTGTGTGTGTGTGTGTGTATATAGATGTGTACACCCACAAATGTGTGTGTTTGTCATCTGTGTGTGCAGCAGTGATGATTCATGACTTTGGCATGGCCACAGAGAAAATGTCCTCTATAAGGTACATGCATAGAATACCTCAGAAAGAGTACTGGATGTTTAAATGACTTTGCTCCTTTTTATCTCCAAGAACAACTTTGACACGATCACAAGAAAAGATTTATCAGAATATGAATGACTTACCTCTTCTACTGAATTTCCTGGGGCAAATTCTGTAAACTTTCCACTCTGGAAACATCTTCACAACAGCCCTGTATATTTGTGTGCAGCACCATCTACACTTGATATATTAGTGGTACAGACGCTACTAATATCCACAGCCATATGTATTGACATATGTTCTAGCACCTCGCTGATGGGACGCAGTTGGTGAAACTGCTCCTCGTCTTTGCCATATTTCTTATCGACAAGTGTAATGAGTAGCAGAGCAGACACAAGTATCGATATGCAAACATACATTTTATGGTGTTTCTACATTTATTTATGGCAGATTGTGAAGTGGAAATGAGGCTCATGCACATGCTCCCTGTTCCACAATGACTGAGATTTATAAAACAGAAACATGCATATGTGCAGTTTTATAAATCTGATGAAAAGAATGCATATTCACATTTTTGCCCTTGTGTATAACCTTTATAAAGCCCCTGACTAAGAATTTTCTTAGTCGACCAATAGTCATCATTTAGGGCCATTAGTCGACTAGTTACCTGCATGTCTGTGATATTAATGTAATTATTAAATGATATATTTTGGGCAGGGCACCACAATGGTTTCAGTTGAAGGTGTGAGAAAGAACAGTATCAGTAACATTGTTAACACTGTGCTACATTACAGAGAAATACAAAACCGTACTAATGAACCTTCATTAATATAGGTCTATATTTTATCTACAAGTGCACGTCACACACTGAGCGAGCCGCCTGTTAATGACGCTGTTGGCAAAGCAGTAATGGTTGTGCTAAGTGGCTAATGGGCATGTAGCTACTGACACGTTTCAGATGATACGTCATGTTTGTAGTCGACCAATGAAGGTGAGTTTACATATCACCTTGGGTTCGTCCTTCACCTTCTCAAAATGATCCCACACTTTGGATTTCCTGCCCGACATGTTATTAACTAGCCTGTGGAATAACCGCAGGTACCAGCCCTGGAAATTAGGGGCCGTACACATGCCTCGCTTTTAACCGCCTGGAAAACGTGAGGTCAGGAGCTGGATGCTACTCTTGTTCCTTTTCTGTGCCAGCTTTCAAGAGCACAGCGGCAGGTTACTTCTGAGGTTGCTAAGCAACCTTAACAAGCATGGTATAGCCTATTTACCTGAAATCCTGAGTGCAGAGCTGATCTTCTTCCAGGAGCTGTTTGTAAGTGTGTAGGTCTATCGTCTGGGGGACAGATGTAAAGCTCTGGGTAGCCCTGCACTAACATGATCAACTTTTCCGTATTCATCAGACTGAAAATTTACAGAAGAAGGGAAAGATATCTGTTGGCTGTGATTGGTTTGTAACGTGACTCCTGTCTGACTGCTGAGCGTGGCCTCTTCCTGTGTCTGTCCTTTCAAATTAAATTCCTACATGGTCCAGTCATATAGGGTTTGATTTATTTTGAAGGCGCATCTCCTCATAGAGTTTTACATTTTCTTTGTTTTTAAGCAGCAGTGAAATCTTGCCGACTAATCACCTTTCTGGTTGACTAACGTTTGGTTGACTATTAGTGGGCAGCCCTAGTTTTAGCCCTACAGTCCTTAAAATAAAACCCCGGACGCTACTACTACTAAAAAAATCAACCTCATACAGAAATATATTAAGAAGGGGCCACTTTGATGGTATTTTGCAGCAGATGAATTTTTTTTCTTCCTGTGAATATTTCTCGCCTACAGTGTGCCATCATGTCCAGAAGGGACAATATTTAAACAGGTGTGTGTGTGTGTGTAATCACCAAGACATGAGTAGACATCATCCAGCAAAACAAAACAAATGAAAAACGTTTATAGATTTCATATAGAAATGCTTAAGACACCCTCATCCATCTATCCATCCACTTGTCATGCCTGAACCTACAGAAGAACCCACACAGTAAAACTATGCACGTCACACAGCTGCATCATTGGAGGTCAGATTTTTTAAAAGGAAAAGCACCACCCCGACCATTTTGAAACCATTTCTGTCCTCCTCAGTTTTCCCTGGCTCAAATAGCTTTGCTCTGCACCTGATTTGTCATGCAGGCTCTTGTTCTAAAATTATTTTGCTATTTGTTCCTCCATTAAATGGTTTGTTATATTCTCTCTAATGGTCATTACTACTGAGCACAAAAGACCAGTCAAGCACGCCAAATTAAATGGTCATTAATTGAAGGAGCCATTATAGCACGGCCCAGCTGCTCGTCTAGTGCCGTCTGTTTGAGCCATTACTGAATCACAGGGAGCTGAGGGTGAAGCCTCTGGACTGTTATGTCCACTAACAAGTTACGATCATTGGTCATCTGGCTGAAATGACTCACGTTCATTATGACCACTCTCTGTTCTATACCCTATTGCATGACAAAGTCTGATCGTGATTGAATTTTTTTTACATTTTCTTTCTACTCGTGTTTGAAGGCGTCCTTCAGTACCACATCGTTGTTCTTCTCAGACTTCCGATCCAGCAACTACTGATCGTACAGCAACTGAAACACTGATCTTTAATCCTCCTAAACTGAAATACACACTGCAGGAAATGTAGGACCTTGCTGCTCAATGGCAGGTTGTTCCCTTCAACAAGGTTCAAACTTGATGTCAGAAATAAAAATCTGCTTCTTACATAAAAGAACTGAAACAGTGAGGATTGTAACGGTCAAAAGAAAGAACTGGACTCCATCGGGAAACTCCAGGGTTTGTAGCGCTCATTTCATTATCGTTAATTTTAGCAAGTTTTTTGGAAAATGAAAATGATAAGACAGACACAGCACATGTAAGCTCCTCTCCTTCTCTGTAGACTGTTTGACAATATATGGTTGTTAGCTTCAAAAAGCTTACTTACCTGCACTCAACTCATCTAAAGCTGATAGTGTTTTAGTAAGCTAACGTGACTTGCATGCGTCATTAGATTGATATGACATAACCTGAAACAGGGTTTCCACGGTCGTGAAATTCCTGAAAAAGTTATGAAATTAGGGAAAAAAAAGTTTTCCAGGCCTGGAAATGGTTTTGGAAAACTTTTGAATAAACATTATTTTGGCTAATGTTTAATATCAGTTAATAAAAATCCCAAAACAAGACTAACGTTACGCAAAATACATTACTTGTGTCATAATTTAACATCTATTGCTGCACTGTGTGACTGTTGAAATGTTACTCGTATCAAGTGATACACGTTGCTGTGTGCAGCAGCGGGAATGTCTAATGAGTAAATTTAGCAAGCACTAACAGTCACAATACATGATTCAAGAGAGGTGGATGTAGGCTCTGCACCAAAACATTTGACGTAGGCCGCTCAACAGAATGCCAGCGTCCGCATATCATGCCTGCCATAGCCAGGCCAGATAATGTTTCCACTTCTACCAGCACTGTATATCTGTATAGCTGTGAGACAACTTCGACTGATGGTCAACCAATCTGTTGGTTCATCTGATGGTCTGTTATCGACAATGTCGACACTGAAGACAATGAACTGGCATTATTCATATAGCCAATGGGCTAACACAGGTGAGCTTTTCAGAGCTATGATTTCCGACAGTGGAATAGTGGCCAATAGTTATGGGGAAACGAATTGTGTGTACCTCTCCCAGTGTGTCTGTGTGGTAGTAGCCAACTGGGGGTGTCTAGCTCCAAAAATAGAAGATCTGTTTGTGGGAAATGTTTTGATTGCCACGAACAAATAAATATGTGGAAATGTGCCCTACCTAAAATTCCTGGAGCATGGGGTAAAATATAATGGAAGTTTTGGAATTTCAGTGGTAAATATTTGTGTGAACGCTGATGAATAAATGCAACTCAACGTAATGTGAATACAATTTTTAATACATTTCCTTATTCCTGAATCACATCAGATATTGTTAAACTTTCTTCAGCAAAGGATAAATAATCCCACACTACTATGCAACGTCTTTAAAGTCCGTCTTTTGTTATTGCTGTGATTGAGAAACAACAGAAATTAGACTGTGCGATTAAATCTTGTCCAGAAAACAGTGACCACAGTTGAGACCCTGTTTGTCCATTTATTATTTTGACATTGTCAGCGTAAACATTTACAAAATGTTTTGAACTGTCTGTACGAAGAGTTTGACCTCCTCCTGTCCTTTGTTTGTTTATTGATTTATTTATTGACATTATTTTGATTGTAATTGTTTTGAGTGCACCACAGATTTGTAAAAAGTTCTGCTGTTTGGCAAATGTTTATGTTCTGACAATGAATAATAGTTTAAAACACAATTAACCATCAAACATCAGCCTTTAAACTTGAAAGAAATTATGATTTGACATTTATCGTGATTGATTTTGACTGGTATGAATGATGATGATGATATATGATAACATTTTTGACCCACCCAGCCCCGTTCACAGTTGTGGACACAATGCTGGAAAAAGGCCAGTTATTTCCTGACTTCTTTATCGAACGGCAGTAGTTTGTGTCGCTGCCACCAGGACTCTGTGACCTGTAATATTAAATCACATTTGCTGTTCCCATCGGTAATCATCAGTAATCAACCAGGACTGAAATCTTCAACATTGCCTCTTTAAAAAATAGGGAATGCTGGTAATGTGTTAGAGGCTGATACAGATTTGATCCAAACTGACTGAACTGGCACTCACACTGCTTCATTTGTTGAAAAAGCCATCCAGTGTCTCTCCCTGCCCAACCACCTTAAGGAGCCAGTGAGATAATTCAGGCAATTAAACCCATTTTACCTGGGGAGTGCACCTAATTAAAAGTCAATCCAATTTAGCCTGTCAGGTTTCCAATACGAGTCAGCACAGATAAGAACTTGGAGGATGGATGATTAGGGGAATGGGAGCAGTGATCTTATCTGCAGTCATCTGTCAACGTTGGGATGATTTGCTGCAGAAATAAAACACCATTGAGTTTCTTCACCATGTGATTAGATACCTCAGCAATTCTCACTGAAGTGAAAAGTAATTTAATCAAAGTCTGGGTGCATAATTACTAATGCACGTAACTAAGAATCAACAAAATAACACTTGGATCTGCAGCATTACTACTGATGTCTCCTGCCACTGGGTTTGATTGGCACTGGGACTTTAAGTTCACTTTTTGTAGGTTAGTGAACACAACTTTTGCAGCAATGGTTTTTATTTACAACAGGAGACAAACTACGGTAGTTGTGTACCAGTTCCTGTCTTTAAACCTGCATTAGCTGATTCCTGAATCCAACTCCTCTTGAATTTTGGTAACAGTTGTCTTGTTATTATGTTACTTATGAAATTGATGTGACCTACCAAGAATCTGCCACCTGAATGTTTAGTACTCTGCTCTTTGTTAATGATAATTAGTGTGGTAGCTCTGTGCATTCTGTAAAGCTGCAGTGTCTAAACTCAGAGTCACTCACTGGTCCACCCAAGTAATTTTTCACATTCACAGACTAAGCACAAGCACACAAGCAGGCTGAAGTGGACATAACAAAACACAGAGTAAAGCAAGAAGCTACATATTATTGGCTTTATTTTAGCCAATACAGATCCATTAAAATATGGCTGGATCAGCCCTGATACTGTCGGGATGATATAGTGGCATTACGTCTATATATCCAGATGTTTCTGCCACCACTGGGAGAAACAGTGAATGTGATCCCTTTTGTGAATGACTATACCTTTAAAGTATTACTTATTCTTTGCTCACTTGATGCAATCTATCTATTCTAATTATAAGAAATATAAATATATTAATAAATTGGACCAAATTATTACATGGATAGTCAGTTGTGTCTATAATTTCCATTCCTGGATATTAAATTATTATTAATTATTATGACCTGGTTAAGCTGTTTCAGACTTAGGGCATGATCCCAAATACTGATACACTGAATGTCTTGTAAAACAATTTGGTTCTGCTGGAAAAAAATATTATTTACAAAAATGTGGATCTCCTCTTGCTTTTGAAGCATTTGAAATAATTAAACAATGATTGCATTTTAAATAATTACCTCTTACACACTTACAAGGCACTTTTATAAGGGGCTGTACACTTGCCATGTCTTTAACTGCCTGGAAAACACGAGGTCGGGCACTGGGCGCAGGACAGTTTAAAAGCTCTGGGCAGCCCCGCATTAAAATGATCAACTTCTCCTCCATATTTACCACCGACTGATGTCAGAGATATTGGATAAAGCGAGATACCCCACTCAGCTCACTTCCTGATCCAGTGACGTCAGTGCCACGCCCCTGTAGGAGAATTGCGGCAGCTCTGAGTGTATTGTCATCAATGAGGAAAATGAATGTGATCACAATTTATGGTCAATTCTTTCGCCTTATAGTCACTAAAGTAAATATTGGGTTCATTTTCCACAAGCCACACATCTTAGCAACATTCTGACACTAAAGCTGCATTTTTCATCCGCACAGATCAAGAGAAAGTTAACTTTGTTTGAGCACTGTCCATCTCAGAAAACAAGTTCTCGCGAGCTCTCGTGATCTTGATAAACAGGCGGTAAAATCACAGTTAGCTTACAAACAGTTATTTACCGCTAGTAATAAATAAAAAATGCTCAAGCTTTGTGCAACAATAGGCTGCAATAATAGGAAGAATGTATTTTCATTCCACCTGCTTCTCGATCCGCATACACAGACATCCACAGAGCCTCTGTTCAACACGAGGTGGTGGGGAGGGGGGGGGTTGAGGTTGAACAGGCTCTGATTGGAGGGAGAGCTAACCACGCCCACTTAGGTGACAGGAAGAGTAACCGTTTTCTTAACATTGGATAAGCCTACGGTGGGGTATCTCCTTTATCCAATATCTCTGCTGATGTTCACGGAAGAAGTGACAGGTATCTGCTGGCTGCGATTGGTTGTTCCCTGTCACATGACATGCAGTGTGTGCTACTTTATTTCAAAAGTTGAACTCTGACGCAGCTGTCGTGCCCTGAAAAATAGTCACTCTGGTGTCTACAGTGAAAACTAAATTTGAGGGTGCAAAAAACATGGCATGTACACAACCTCTAAGACAGCCTATCCTTTTTTATATAATTTATTTTGATTATTTTACTATTTTTTATTAGTATTATTATTATTTGTTATGAACTAACATCCTGTTTTACAGATGTCTGAACTTTTCTGCTTGGTAAAGTGGGAAAAACGGTTGATTAAAAAACTACTTTGTGTCCTTATATTTCATGCAAAACCACGGATACGTCACATTTGCCATTATTGTAGTGGACATGTTGAAATTTTACGTTTGAATAGTGCTGTAGTTGACATGTTTAGGTTTAGGTACAAAATCCACTTTGCTATGGTTTAGGACAAGATCATGTTCTGGCTTAAAATACCCCATTTAGACGACACAATTCCAGCAGGAAAAGCAGCTTTGTCTCTGTAAAAAAAAAGAAAAAAAAGAAGCTTTTTATGGCACTATCCCCACAGACGAGTCACAACAAACACCCACATTTGGTGCCTTAAAAGCTGATGGAAACACAGCAGTGACTCACTAAAGTACAACCGATTTGGCTGGTTGTTGGTATCGAACAGTGGTCTGCAGCTTGCAGTGGTCTCAGCAGGGAAAGGGAGTTTTGTTTTCTTCAGGAATGTTTTTGTTGTGGTGGCAAAGGCAGCAGAAACACTGTGGCACACCAGGCTGGTCTCTGCATCGCTGCGGTCCAAAACAGATGGCTCTTTTCTTCCTCTTTGGTAGTTTTGGCAGTGCCTTTCCTGGGACACTTTGCTGGTTAAGATAGCACCACCACATCGGTGTAATACGCCACTGCAGTTACAAAAGACAGAAATCCACCAATGCTTGTTAGAAAATAGTGTTTTCCATTAAACAGCCATCAGAGTTTTGTTGAGAGCTGGAGGCGGGTCGAAATTTGACGGAGGCAGCCGCCTTGTAATTCTCTTCCCTGCAGTAGTTACACAGGGATCTCACTACCAGCTCCACACAAAGTATATTTATCAGCTGATAAAGCGAGACATGGGCTAGACAAATGACATGGAAAACCACCCTGGACACATCTCTTAGTCATCCTCATTAGTCATCCCTGCCTCCGTGCCTCCCTACTCCCACCTCCTGCTATCACTCCACATGGAAATCATACGTTTCCCCTCCAAATGGAAGGATTTTCTACTCGGCATGCCATCAGTTTACATAAACATATTTAGCATTTCACTGAAGTTCTAGAAACAGTGAGAATGTGACTTGGTGCCGCAGCTGAAAAAGCACTTAAAGACAGCGGCAGGGAGGCAGATTGAGATATGGTGCATGTCTCTGTGATGGAGATGTCACAGAAGCCCCTGCTCCAGCCTGTGTTATCAGTGTCATGCAGTGACTGATCCGAGAGCTGTCAGGAGCACGAAGCCCACAGGGAGAACAGGCAGGAAGTGGCTTAACAGTGCTCCGCCCTGGGGTCCTCTCCAAATGTAAACACGTGTTCACACCCGTGTGGCGGTGACAAGGGAATTGAATAGTCTTCAGTTGAAATGTCTCAAATGACTACAGTTGTAATCAAAGTTATTTTCAGAATTTGAACTATTGAGTGTAATAATGGACCCAATGACCCCATTACCATGACAGTTCAAAACAGACATTGGTTATAAGCTGTAAATTAATGGCAGAACATCCAATTATAAATAAGCTGCACTAACAGCGCATGTGAGGACAACTGTTTGTCAGAAACTGAAACATTTGACTAATGAATTTTTCTCTATAATTGGCACTCAACCCTGTTTTCACATTGTTCCAGTAGATACTTGTGAAAGTCATCGAGATGTAGAGCTCCTCCAAAACACAGGTGATAGCTAAGAAGGTTAATACTGTGCACATCCAACTGTGAGCTCAGGTATATGACAAAAATAACAAAGGTAAGGGAGAGCTGGTCCGCCCATTGACCATTGCAAGCTCCCAAATTTCATCATAAACAATATACTTTGTATGTAAAAACACATCATTGTCCTAAAATAGACTCTACATGATATTTAGCCTATTTCACATTTTTACAGTAGAAATTGTTGCACATATAGAGTCAGAGAACAAAGTGTACCAGCCAAGTCGCAATGATACAATGTTGGCATTTTACATATCTGCAAACCACAGATATGTCACATGCACATCATATGAACATTTCTAAAGTTGCGTAGTTCAGATTACAGATGTACTGTATAAACTGAGTTTCTTATCGGGGGAGGAGGGGATGTGGATGGCGTGACAGCTAGATGGCTGCCCTGCAACAGACAGAAGCAGACCAATGTTTGAAACAAACAAAAAACGAAAGTGGGTATTTTTATGAGATGTCGGGACATTTCCAGCAGTGTGTGTGGCAACAAAACCAGGTATTTCCCAACAAAATGTTGGGTCACTTTTAGCCATGTTTGTGGCAACCAAACAAGGTATTATTTCATGAGACATTGGACATTTCCAGCCGTGTTTGTGGCAACAAAACTGGGTATTTTTGAACGGGACGCTGGGTCAATTTCAGCCATGTTTCTGGTGACCCATTGTGTTTGTGGTGACAAAACCATATTTTTCAATGACACATTGGGACATCTTCAGCTGTGTTTGTGGCAAGGAAACCAGGTATTATTTCATAAGACATTGGAGCATTTCCAGTGTTGTTTGGGTCAATTTCAGCAATTTTGTGGTGACCAAACCAGGTATTTTTCAATGAGATGTTGAGTCATTTCCAGCTGTATTTGTAGTGACAAAACTGGGACATGATATTTTCCTGATCCTGACCAATTGACAATTAGGCGAGACAGCTGCCAAGCAGCAGACAGCAGCAGGCCAGTGTCCAAGACTTATTAAAAACAAAAGCGGATATTTTTAATAAGATGTCAAGACATTTCCAACCCTGTTTGTGGCAACAGAACTGGATATTTGTCAACAAGCCGATGAGTAAATTTCAGCCATGTTTGTGGCGACCAGGCCAGGTATATTTAAATGAGATAAGACATTTCCAGCTGTGATTGTGGTGACAAAACTGGGTACCTATATTTCAACTACACGGTGGGTCAGTTTCAGCCATGTTTGTGGTGACCAAGCCATGTTTTTCAATGAGACACTGGGACACCAGGATATGATGTTTTCCTGATACTAATTGACAGCAAGGTAAGATGGCTGCTAAGCAGCAGACAGCAGCAGGCCACTGTCCAAAAAGCAATTGACAACTAAAGCAGGTATTTTTAATGAATGTTGATATTTTTTAACAAGATGCTGAGACATTTCCAGCTGTATTTGTGGCAACCAAATTTGATATTTTAAGCCAAAACATGATATTTTCTAACCCTAACCAAGTGTTTTTGTGCTTAAACCTAATCACACATTAACTAGTCGCAACTTAAAATTGAAAAATAAAACAAACACAAGCTGTCAACATATCTGCTACATATAAAACGTACAAATTTAAAATATGAAACCTACCAATTTGATATCTGTGGTTTACCGAAACGTGCTATGCCAACATTATTCTAGAAATTGGGTTAAGTGTGGAACGTTGAAATTTGGCTAAATGTATAATGTTTATGTACACAGTAAATCATTTGGGATAATTGCTTATTTTATATTATGTGATCTTCTAGGTCTAGATGACATTTTTCTTTTTGCCTGTTAAACTGCTTTTCTTTGTTGTTAAGCTTGCTATGTTCAGTGTGCGGTCTACCTCTTTTCCCTGTGTATACAAACCCTGTCCCTCACAGTTTGTATCGGTCTGTTTCTTAACAGGACTCAACTGTAGAGAACGCACCACAGGAGAAATTTAAGACTTTAACACCTTTCTTTGCTGAAGTCAACAGAAACAAGAAAAGCAAGAAAACTAACTGAACTGGCCTCAAACGTTGTAAACTGAATTTAACTAAATACTGAGGCCAAACTGAACTAACAGGAGCAGAGGTAGCTAGGTGTTGTTAGAAACCTAGGGTCTGAAACAACAAGGTAAACTGTATATAGTGATACTTATCAAACACAGTCTGTATTCTGAAAATCATCAGTTAGAGAAACATTAGAGAATTGGATTCACTTGTTCAATCAATCAACTACACTCTTTACCTTCAGCGTGCGTGTTTTCACAGTAAAAGAAATGAACTGTTCTTGGCTGAACTGCTGAGTGAGTCAAGAAAATATGATGTAGAATAAATCACAGTGAGGTTTCCACTCCACTATCGTCCTTCAGAAACTTTTGTAGCCAGCTTTTGATATAATCTTTTACAGATATTAAAGAATGAGCTGAATTCTCCAAACAGCCAGTGTGTTAATGTCCTTGAAGTTAGCAGGGTGGATATCATGGGAAACATAACAGCTTGATATTACGATTTCACACTTTTTTGGGGCAGTACTTAGCCATGCTAAGTCTCGCAATAAACCCCCTTTGTTAAATGAATCTAAAACTATTAAAGAGAATTTAGGTCAAGTCTTGAGCGTGGAAGGAAGGAAGAGGAGGATTACAGCTGACTTCAACAGCCCACATCTCCCTGTCACAGGAGAAACAGCACAGTTGTCTCAACTAATCCATCTCATTATAATCAGCACTCCCTCGCCACATTTTTATGTCCCTCAACCTGCCGGAGAGATCTGTGAAACTAGCCATATTTAGTCCATTTAAAGCATATGCTGACATGCAGTGTGTGGAGGCTCACAGAGGTGATCTGTCAAGGTTGTTTTTTCAAAAGCCTATTTATGTAGCAACAAAAGACTTTGAATCCCTATCTATGTAGTTTTTTTATTTATCTTTTTATCACATCATATTCTTGTCAGTCGTACGGTGTTTGTGAGGATGTTAAGAGTCTCAAAATATAAGGTCTGATTTAATACTTTATTGTGTCCTGAGTGTGTACAGATTCAATACAGTAAAAACTAGAAAAGTGCCCTCAGCAGAGTGCGGATCTCCGCCAGGTGGCCGCTGCCCAAGTGGATCGTAGCCATTCGAGACAATTCCTGTGATTTCAGCAGACGCATCACAGCTTGTTTCAGAAGCGCCCCAACAGCTAATAAAAATATACGCCTTGTCTATTTTTAACAGTCATGGCGAGTTGCACAGAGCAGAGTTTTTCTTCACTATGTGAAATATAGCTACAATATAATTATGAGGACAAATTGAGCATATAGCATTAGATCAGGCAGGACACAGTGTCAAGCTCAGCTCACATCCCAGCTACATCAGCTGATCTCAAACAGCCCAATAAACTGATGGAGCAGCTGATTGATGGAAGGGAGTCAGCTGATAGATCACATGATTCCTTTCTATGCAACCAATTGGCGAATCTCATTCAGGGCACCCTATTTAAACTGCTCTGGCCTGCCTACTGTTGCCGCTTCCTCTGCAAGCCGCTTTGCAACCCGCCTCCACCCCAGCTCCTCCTTTTTATGCTATGTCTGACTTATGAATGTCATTTCTGTTTGTCATTGATGCTGTTCTGTTCTGTTCTGTTCTGTTCTGTTCCCGGGGGGTCTTTGTAGCTGCTTTCCATGTAGGCGCATGGAAGGGCAGGAGATTTGCCTCACACAGCCACCAATCTTTGATCCATGTTGTTCATAACTGGACTTTTAACAGTATTTATTTTGTTTTACCCTACTTACTTTTACGGTAGAGCCACAGATATTAAGGAAAAATGCTCCCGCTGTGGTATGACGCTGTGCAGCAGACAAAACTGGGTTGCAGCTGCGTCCGGCAGAATTGTCCTTCCCAGCTCCCTTATAGTCAAGATGGTAGCAAAGGGGGCGTCGGTGGCTTAGTGGATAGAGCAGGCACCCCATGTACAAGGCTGTTGCCGCAGCGGCCCGAGTTCGACTACAGCCTGTGACCCTTTGCTGCATGTCACTCCCTCTCTCTCTCCCCCTTTCACACTTGTCTGTCCTGTCAATTAAAGGCTAAAATGCCCCAAAAAATATCTCTAAAAATAAAAGATGGTAGCAAAGATAACAAAAATGGGGACTAATTCATCCTGTAACGTGCCTAACTTTAGTGGATCATAACATATTGGGAATGATCCCCACCAGGTCACGGACTTTGCAGGTGCGTTCCGGGGAAGTCTAGGAGTGATGAAGGCTGTCTAAAATCACAATTCAACCAGTCCAGAAGGGGCCTCAAGTGGACTTCCAGAGAGTCCGCTTGGGATGCAGACTTTACCAGACTTGAGTGATTTAATAAACCACAATTCATTGCAATATAAATTCAACGTAGTGTTTTTTAAATTGGCTTAGCATACTTATGAATGTGTAAAATAGTTATTGATATTTTGGCCTATAAAAATGCTACTAGAGTTAAGAAAATTACATATATGTGAATATGACAGTAGCAATAGTTGAATGTTTCTGCGGCAACGAGTAAAATGGTCTTGAGGGCTGTCCATCAGCCACTTGCAGTCACTGCCCACACAGACTTTACGTGATGACAGTAAATATGCCACACTACCTTCAACTAAAGTCCGCAAGGGCTCAGTCCACAAGTCCAGAGGGTGGACATTTGGATTTAGCCATGATAAAGGAGTGTCTTGCTATTGCACTTTTCAGTTTATGAAATTTGTATCCTGATTGTTGAGTCTTTGGAAAATGCTCCACGTTGCCTCAGTGCTTCTGGTACAGTTCAGGCTGGGAATCTTTCTCCCATGTCATCGGTTCTTCTTTCTTCCCCTCTTGTCGCTCTACGCCCACTCCTGTCTCTACTGTAAAACAATATTATTTTGTTAAAATTTCTTACAGTACATTTGAGAATTTTAAATGAACATAGCCAGGCTAGCTGTTCATCCCTGTTTACAGTCTTTGTGCTTAGTTCAGCTGACGGTCTGCTGCCTGTGGCTTTATATTTATCAGATAGACAGATGGCAAATAAGCATATTCCCCAAAAAGTATTTTGTCTAACAACCTGACCATATTGCATTACATCAAAATTTGAACAAACCAGTTCATGAATCGTTTGATTGACCAGGTGTAATAAGTAAAAAATCTGATATTGAATGCTGTGCCATTTTTTGCATCAGTGACCCTCTAGATAAACAGCAAACTCTAAAACAGACTTTTCCTTTTCCCCCTGTTTGCGTGTTAGCGTAAGCACTGTTGGTGTTCCAGTACACTACTGTCATTCGTGCACAGGTCACATTGCTTTGGTCCCCACAGTAGCCTCAGGGCTCTCCCAGATGGCCGATGACAGATGCCCACAATTGCTGTTGCCCTCGGTTTGAGTACAGTTCCTCCCTCCAGATAAAGAAAAAAAAACTGTCCTCACCAAGTTCCCCCTCAACCCCCATTTCTCCCATTTGTCCTAGCCTGATTTATTTTCCATCATGGTCTGTCTTTCGTGTGGCGGTCTGTATGTCTACAGCCATTACTTTGCTTATGAAATAGCTCAGATTGTTTGAGCACCTCCATCCCATTTAGGTGTTCCCAACATCCTCGCCGCTCTTGCTGCACCATTCTCCGTCCTTGGCTTTATCCCATGTCCTTTGCTCCATTTTTATCATGGAGCTGGATGCTTACCAAGGGCTTAAGTTACAATGAGGTGTTCATTCTTATATCCTTAATGTCCTGTCACTGGATTAAAACATGGCAGAGACTCATATCTTGTCATTTAACCCTGTCAGCTGCATGTTGTATTGAACTGTCAGTGAAAATAGTACGCCAGAACAACACTTCAAGGTCATATCAGTGACAAACAAAGAAACACTTATATTTGTTTAATGCATATTTTTGTCCTTTAAAGACACCATGATGATTAGTAAAGAGCAGAGGAGCAGAGTCACTTGCTGACCAGTGCAGAGAAATACACTTCTGGTGTAAAAGCCCAGGCAACTGCTGACAGGCAGCCGTGCAGTGAAGACATATCATGGCGGTGTGAACATGATGTAATGGCATATTTAAAGGTGGTAAAACAATAAACAGTAAATGAGCTGAAATATGCATTAGCATGGTGTAAACACCACAATTAATTATAGCAGTTATCTGGTGAAACTAAAATTGTCCAGTGCAGAGTCTGCTCTGTGTGGGTTATTTCGTCTGCCTCTATATGACAGTCTGTCTGGCCACATGCTAGAAGACTCTTTACTTTAAGAGACTCCACCTGGAGGAGGGAGATTACATTTAGTCATTCCTGACGGCAGCCGACCTCAGCAGTGTTTATGAGGAGCACAAAGCGCCTTTAAGTCAAAGTGTCAGGGTCTGTGCTGACAGAAGATTAAGTGCAAGGACAGGCATTTATTCTAAATACACATGGGTTCCTCCGATTGCTTCTAGTTCCCTACACCAAAGAAGTGACATTTAAAGCAATAGTTCACCACCCAAACGACCAGTTGTATATCTGTTACTCACCTTGTGTTATGTTGCATTGAGGAAGAATCATTGTTTTTCTTAGGCTGCAAAACATATTCAGTTGGTCTTCACAAACAGTCCCTCTTCTTCCTCTGACGGATCTTTATGAGTGCGTCTTCGAGAACGGGGTCTTACCTTTGCTGTGAGGTTACATTGGGCGGATGCTTCTCTAAAGTCGAGGTCAGATGTCAAAGAGGAGCACATGCTACCTCACACCATTCTGTTGTTAAATTTTGACATACACTTTATGTGTGGTCACCGCCGACAGAAAGGCATCACATAATCCTGCATATAAACATGGCGGCAGCTGCCAGCATCTCAACAGTCTCGTTAATAATACGACAGCCTGTCAGGATCAAACAGAAATTAATTCACCTTAACAGACTGATCACGTGTGTTGATGCGTGATTGGCTGTGTGGGGATAGTAGTTGTGTGTGTGTCTTGGTGTGACTGAACTGATTGTGTTTCTAATAGTTAGATGTATTCTGATGTTCTGGCGCCGTGGCTGTTCGTGTTGGGTCGATTTCCGTTTTTCCTGGTCCAATGCAGTGTACGAGCTTAAACCGGTTTAATTTTATGCAAACCGGCTGAACCAGCATTTGACATTAACACCTTGTTTCCACTTACATATGTGTACGGCAGAGGTTGCGCTAGACTTTTTCGTCACCAGTCATTTTGACCGACAGGGTCATAAAAATCTGGTCACTGGTCATTTTAATTTTCGTTTTTAAATGATAATAAAGATATTCAAAGACATTTATTTTTCATTCGTTAGTTTTTAATAAATCCAACAAGCAAGTTATAAAGTGTGCATTAATAAGGACATGAACGAAAAGATGAACAGTGTGTCCAGGGCGAAGCCTAATGGCACGGGTGTGTGGATGTCTGTGGATGTCAGAAGCGCTTGCAGCTCCCGTAAAAAATAGACCAGAGGCCGAACTGAAGCGCTGCCTCAGTGGGCGCTCCGCTCTGCTCAGCGGCCTTTGTGGACAGTCAGATAGGTTAACATGGGTGCTGACTGAAAACTGCCTCCACTGCTGGGCGCCGTGCTTCGGTTCTGAGTCCGGTGTTACCAGGGTGTTGTGTCAACAATGCTACATGAAGCAGATGAATGACCTTTTCTCTGCAGTGTGAAAACGGCAGCCACTTAAACCACTGGCTGTGCACTCTGCCGCCAAGTGGGCAGGGGTGGTAATTGCAACCGGTCAAAATGACTGACGGCCTTCAGATTTTCCAGTCATTGTTGTAAAAAAAAATGGTCAGTGACCGAGAATATCCGGTTAACGTGACCCCTGGTGTACGGAGACAAGGCAACCGGAAGTCCATTCATACCTATGGGAATCTCCGTGATATCCAATGTACCTGTGAAAGTCCTCCCCCCTGTAACATTTCGGTCCAGAATTTCCCTCAAGTAGCTTATGTTAAAAAATGTAACTTTTGCGGAGAGACAATATGACAGTGTGCTAGCTTAGCTAACAGGCTGCTAACTAGCTAACAGGCTATTGGTCCTGTTTTTGTCCCAGTGATGTTCCAAGCGTATATTCCAAACTACAAAAAAGACAAACTTAGCCTCTCCCCCATGGCTACATGTAGTTTCTATCAGGTTTCTATCCGTCCATAAAGAAATGCACTTCCTTGCATTGGACACTAGAGGCATCATCCGTATATTTACAGATCTACAGACACCATTCACATTCGTAAGTGGAAACAAGGTGTAAGTTCTGGCAAATTAAAAAGTAGCCTCATTAAGCAACCTGTGCTGGCAGCGTCACAATGCTAAATCTAACTCACACTGCATAAGCAA
Source organism: Epinephelus lanceolatus (assembly GCF_041903045.1). NCBI lineage: Eukaryota > Metazoa > Chordata > Actinopteri > Perciformes > Serranidae > Epinephelus > Epinephelus lanceolatus. The sequence continues at coordinate 22,709,806 of NC_135754.1, read as the reverse complement.
TAAGCAATACCAAAACATGATGAACGTTATATTATGTTTGTTTAAAAAAACGGACTAACGAAGCCACTGCTGTCTGACAGGCAGTGGGCAATTTACTGTTTATTAGTTTGAGACGAGACATGGCAGAATAAGTCTCTCAAGAAAACTAAAACAGCTCCAGTATGGCAATATTTTGGATTTGAAGCTTGAGAGATTATTTCTATATATTCCTGTTGCTAGCTTTGAAAGGGCTGCAATGTATGTTATTTTCAGTAAGAATCAGGATGTAAAACATGTGTTTTCTGTTTAAAAAGTAACGTTACAAACACGGAAAGATAGCTAGTAGGCTACTCACCCCTCTTTAAAGTGGTTACGTCTCCAGTCTGATCTGGAGCATGCAGCTGACAGGTATAATATGTGCTTTGTTCACATAACGTAACAGAAGTGCATATTTAATGGATTCAGTGTGGACAGAGAGCTCTGATGTTACGTGATGTGTCACTATAGTTAGACGCTTGTTTGCTGTTGGGACATGTCATTATGTTCCACTGCAGAGCTGCTGTCGAGTCAAGTGCATAAAACTCAGTATACAGGTCTCGTCTGGTGTTTGGCTTAATATCAAGCAGGTTTGAACATTTTCACACCAGCCTTACCATACTATGTGTGAATCTTTGTTCATTGGCCTTTGACTCAATGCAAAAAAACCCCTTTGTGACTGAACAGCAGTAAGCAAGTGCCTCTGCACGTGGCTCTGGCTTTGACAAAAACACAAATGATGGACATCCTGATGTCCTGATACGGCCTTTATACCTGCAAGTCAGCCTTAGACAATTTTGTGTGTGTGTCATTGGGGGATGTAGGCTTCACGCTTTGTCTCATTGCATTACTGGATGCAGTTGATTTTCTCTCAACATCTGATGTAGTGAACTTTTAGTTCTCTACATAATGTGAAAAGATATTATGGTATCATCTTTTCTTCCTGTAAACTGCTCACTGATTTATTCTTCAGTTTCTTTTTAGCTTCCACTATTGACACCTAGCCATCATCTAAATCAGTGGCTCCCAATCACCGGGCTGCAGACCAAGACATTTTCGGACAGTTTTTCTCCTGGAGGAAATTCACAGTGTCGCACTGAAAAAAAGAAGCCAAAGAAAGAAGTTAAAATCCTTGCTCCTTTCACACCTCCATACTCCTGGACAATCACAATGTGATGCAGGTGTGAATGTTGGATTGTCCATTTCAGGGAGTTACAGAAATAGTCTGACACAGTCCACCCTCATTTGATAAAAGGTGTGTGGGAGGGGCTTTCCGAACCTATTCCACCATCAGCAAAGCTTTCTGAAGAAGCATACTGGCTTTCTGAAGATACACTGTGCAGGATTTTCTTAAAACACAATTTATAGACTCACAGACATCACACAAAAGTAATGCCTCAATCCCTCTCAATCATGATATGACAGGAAATGTGTGGCGGTGTATTTATCTGCAGAGACCCTGCCCCCTGCCTGTATTTTCTGTGTTTGGGATGTTAATGGGTGTGTACCCCCACAGAGCTCAGGTGGGGTTGGGGCTTTATAAAAAAGGTAGTGAGCAGCAAGTGTCAAACCGTAAGCAGCACGCATCCAAGAGACACAGCACTTTCACTTTCGCCGGGGGGCCTTTTTACAAACAGTAACTGACAATCTTGCATAGTATACCTTTAACCCCCAGTACGGTCGTGACACCCCTCTGTGACAAAGTTGTTGATATAAAACACTCTGCTGTGCACAAATGGTTGGGCTTCAGTCTAAATGATTGCACCACTGTCCTCTACATGCACCTGCACAGAGGACAGAATCCATAACTTTACCCTTGGATAAGAAGAGAAAATTGGAGTTTTCAGTTTTAGGTGTTGTGCATTACCTTTGTTTGAACTGAAATCATAATGAAAATTAAAAAAATTTACAATACCAGTACCATTAAAGTGATACCAATAGAGTACATAATTTTAAACCTTTTATCTACTTCATTTGATAACCTTCATGTGAATCGAAGCATTCAGTTGTGTAAAATGCCACCAAATGCCACATTCAAGTTTGTGGCATCTTGGCATGCTGAGCTGCAGACTCTGAAAATACACCACGCTTGACTTCACCACACCACAGACTGTATGGGGTTGTAGCTCCTGCAGTAGTGGGCCAATCACATGTTGCACTAGAAAATGAACACTTTTGGTGATTGGCTGCGAACAAAACCATACAAATTCTTATATTATTCTAGATCTGGGTACAAAAAGGACTTTAGTTTTGATACTACTTGATACTGGATTATTTTGGGGATACCTTAAAGGTATCAAGTACCAATACCTGGTCCTAGTTGATACCAGTAGTGGTGTGTAATGATAAGAAAGAGAAAAGAGAGACAAATTTCAGGACATGTATGTGACATCACTGAAAAAAAAGTTAATTTTTGATTTTTCTATTAAAGAAAATGTTGTTAACGTCACATTGTTCATGTGTCTAGGGACAATTTAATGGACTGTATTATTCAGTAAGCCTGTTGTATTGTTTGAGTTGCCTGTACTGGCAAATACTGTACAATACTTTGCCCAAGAGGTGGCATGCAGGGCTGTCTGTTCCTGTGGTGCCTCCCAACATATCAGAGGAGGTGACAGCTGATTGGCTGCTTCACCTCCTATCAGGCTGTCGCAGCGTCTTACTGTGACAAACAGACACACTTGGTTAGAGCAGGTGTGTGTGTGTGTGTGTGTGTGTGTGGTCAAAATGAGCATGTCTGACACAGTGTATTTGCTTATTGTTCTTGAGGCTGACTCTGTAGCGCCTCTGAAAGCCTCTGTGTGTGTGTGTCCACAGATAGCAGTGGTCTAATTAAAGAGCTGGCATGTCAGAAAGCTGCTCTCCCGCTTTGTTTAACATTGGACCTAATCTCCGGCTACAGAGTGGTGTGTGTGTATCTATACACATGTGTTATCTGGTGATTGTTCTGAGGTGTGTACAAGATGGATGCCAAACCAGTGCAGACATTTGTTGGGCTCCCGGCCAAACTAACACAGAGGAGTGTGTGTGTGTGTGTGTGTGTGTGTGTGTGTGTACATGCCATGCTTGTGTATTTTCACATGAATTACCGTGTGCTGCTGGTGCTCCATGGCATGTTGTGTTGTCATTATTTTAACAGATATTTATGTGTTTTGAGTGTCAGTGAGCTTCACATGTGATGCACTAAAACATTTTCTGTTGCTCCATATTTGTGTATCATGGGAAAACAATGCTAATGTTTTGTTGGGTTTTTTTTTACCAGTAAATTGTCACCATCAGTGTTAAGGGCAGTGTAGAGTGTTTTTATATTAGGGGCGATTGATTCGTACTGTGCCCAAATATGATTGCCCCGCACCCCACCCCCCGCTAAGCTTTCACATTAGTAATGTTGTTTTGTACCCGAACACACTTGCGTTGTCATCTACGTGACATTTTTGTTGTGCTACAGTGTAGAAAAGGGGGCCACAGATGGACACTGCTGCCCGGGCAATGTCACCAGCGGAGCAGCGAGGCAAAACGCTGCTCCTGGGGGGAGGTTGAGCAGCTACTGTTGGACACAGAGCTCTCTGCCTCCCACCAGAGCTCCGACTGTGGGTCTAAGGCAGCAGTAAAGCCGGATCTGGGTCCCTTTAGTCATGTTAAATAGCTGCATGTTTGGATACAGTTGGTGTTCACTACTAATGCATACCGTACTTAAGTACCCATGAACCATGCTCGAGACCACCTTTTCAAGTGGACTCGAGTACAGACCTGCCCACTGTGCCCAGGTAACAGTACATGTTTTTCACAGTAATTAAACAAACTGGACTTTGGGGGCAAGTGTATTCAGATCAGGCACCAGATCTCTGATGTGAAAGACCCGCTGGTCAAGACCACCCAAACCGAGACCAAGTCATGAAAAAGATCAGAGTGTCAAGACAGAGCAATGCATCCCTGACACATTAAAATCTGAAAGGATGCATTAAACTCACTATTGACGCATCAGGGGACACACTCCATTATTTTCCACAGTAATGCTACATTGTGAAATACCAGACTGTGTTGAAATCATTAACAGTGGCGTGACTGCTTACGTCAGTCCACATCCAGTGCTCTACACAGATCTGACACCTACCTACCTGCCCTCATCCCTGGCTCTCAGGACAGTGGTGTCAGGGGCACAGCACAGAGGTCCCAATACAGTAGCAACTACTTTTGGAGCTGTAATTTAAATGAGAAAACATAATTAAAAGTCTGAACAAATTTCAAATTCTTTTTTTGACCAGGTAAGAAGTTGACTGCGGATGTGTTTTATTATTTCAGGGCTTATTCGACTCAGAAAATAGCCTACATGTTCTATAAAAGTATATGTCACTGCCTTCATGTTATGTACCACCATACGCACATACGCACCGTTGTCGTCCCATGTTCCCAGTACCAGTTGAGTCCAAGGGAAATGGAGAGACTAAAAATATGCACCCTCTTAACAGCACCCACTCACTTACCTAACAGAGTGAATCACTGCTTTATATGAGTGGAACATTTGCAAATGACCTTGTCATAGAGATCTGACACACAAAATACCACTCGTGCTGTGGGATTATGTATGCCAACACAGTTGTGTCTATATGGTACAAACAGTGTGTGTGTGTGTGTCTGTGTGTGTCTGTGTGTGTTGTTTTAAAGGGTCGCGGACTGTGTTTGTGAATGTTAATGCCTTGAATGCACCTGTGTGTCTCTGCATGTGTCTCAGTTGTGTGCATTTATACTTCACTGAGCCCTCAAGGTGAGTCATGTTTCTCCTTGGGTGTGATAAAGAGCTCTGTGTCATCTTTATTCTAAACGCACTGCAGAAAGAAACATCTTCACACAACTAAGAAAAATTCACCACTTTTGAATGAGGTGTTCTCTGTAAAGGCTCATAAGGTGGTATTTTAATTAATTTATTAACAGATTTATAACTTACAAGCACACCTGCTCCTCATTTCCACATTGAGCAACATCCACATGGATACAATATGCCCATCAATAAAGGAATATCAGAGCTGCAACTGCAGATTATGATCTTTGGTTTGGTTGCCTTATTTTGTAGACTTGAAGATTTTGTTGATTTGGTCATTTTCCCTCAGTATTTATGCTTTAACCATACGTAATTTAGTTCAGTCAGGACAATTTTGGACAAAGAACACTGTATTTCCATTTGCAGTATTATATGTGGCGGTATGGCTCTGTCCTGGGGCCTCTCTGCCTTTCCTCTGGCCTACGCAGAAAGCCTCTTCCACGCGCCTACATGGAAAGCCTAAGGCAGCAAGAGCACACCTCTCTGCCCTTCCCTGCGCTAACTAAGAAAGCCTGAGGCAGAGAGAGCAAACCTCCCTGCCCTTCCATGCGTCTACATGGAAAGGCTTAGGCAGGGAGAGCAGCAGCAAAGACCCCCCGGGAACAGAACAGAGCAGCATCAGTGACAAACAGAAATTACATTGATAAGTCAAACACAACATGAAAAGGAGGAGCTGGGGTGGAGGCAGGTTGCAAAGCAGCTTGCAGAGGAAGCAGCAACAGTAGGCAGGCCAGAGCAGTTTAAATAGGGCGCCCTAAATGAGATTCGCCAGTTGGTTGCATAGAAAGGAATCATGTGATCTATCAGCTGACTCCCTTCCATTAATCAGCTGCTCCATCACTTGATTGGGCTGTTTGAGATCAGCTGATGTAGCTGGGATGTGAGCTGAGCTTGACACCTTGTCCTGCCTGAACTAACACCATGCTCAGTTTAAATGGTTTCTTTCTTTGTCTGTTCTAATTGTGTTCATTGTTATTTGCTACTTTATTGTGCCATAGCCTACAGACAACATTAATACGGTTTGAAGTCCAGTTATGAACAACGTGAATCAAAAGTTTGTGGCTGTGTTTTAGTTATTAAAAATATATTTATCTACATAATTACATCATGGGTTATCTGTATTTCACATACAGTCCCTGTAAGCAGGTGAAATTGATCTGCCTTGTGGAATGTGCTCCAACTCCATCAAAATCAGTTGAGGTGTGTGTTTTTATTAGCTTTCAGGATGCCTCTGAAATGTGCTACGGCGCATCTGCTGGAATTACAAACATTGTCTAGAGCAGCCGATCAGCTCGGTCAGCTGAGTGCACTTTTCTAGTCCTCTAATGTAATTCATCCATGTGTCAGCAGAGATCAATACATCTTCTGTCATCAGACTTAAATCTTACAGGGTTCACTCACCTCCATCTCTCTGCAGACTTCACAGTCTGAGTCGCCCACATTTTCTTCATCCACTGCTCAGTAAAATGTGGCTCTTTTGTCCATTTCTTTGCCTTCTCTGCACAAATTGCAGCATAATTGAGCTGCAATTTGTGTGAAAAAGGTTCCAATTCAAGTTTTCACCGGATGTGCAGCGTTGCCTAGCAACACGACTGTAATTGTGGTCCACCTGTCGTTCAGTTGTTCAGTGTTCATTTTGAATTTCAACACTGAAAAAGAAATGTATAGGTGTTGGCGTTGTAAATAGGGTGTCTGGTCTTTTGTGAATAATCTTCATCCGAATTTATTGCACTTGGAAACGCTCATCATCACGCTGTAAATAGATCCCATGAAGTGATGATTAGAAACACCAAGGATATTACTCATATTCCTCCACCGTCCAGTTTTTCCATGTCAGGCTTTATCTGCTGTCGTCTGCGGTCGATGTAATGGAACAGTGATGACAGGTGTTGCGACAAGGGAACTCATCTTGGCCCGAGTGTCTGGAACAATGCCATTTTTAAAAGAGCATATGCCGACACATCCCATTTACAGCTGCTTTGCATATAAATGCTAAAGGCCGTGTTCCACCTCTTAACACATCTGGATTAGACCGTGTCGTTCCAGGAAGGTTGCTAGATTGCAGAGCAGAAAGCCTGGAGGGGCGGTGGATCTGTTCCATCTTAATTCTTTAAGGCCGGTCTAAACAGAGGACTTGGTTCTCTGAAATGTATTCTTAGGCTGCCTTGTAGCTGTGTGTTTTATTGTGGAGTCAACAGGCTGCGTGGAGACAAATGGGCAGAGCGTACAGCTGGGGAACAAAAACAAACATTTTTAGCCACAAAGGCTTTATAGTGGAATATATATATACAGTTACAGGGAGTCATGTGTAGCTAAATATAGAGAAGAGCTGTGTTGAGTCCCCTTGAGATGATATAGGACAGGACAATGAGCCACATGCTAGCAAGTGGTTGTATCATTAGATTAATGTAATGGATCTTTTTGTAAAATTGAGCATAAGTCAAAATGAAAGCTCTTCAATTTTTATAGAGTGGCTGTTCATTCTGCAACAGTTTCATACAGACGTTTGTTCCTGGAGAAAAACTCTAATAGTGTTTTATTCCAAATAACTTCTTTACACTTCGCAGTGCCAAAGCTTTTCTTCCCCTCATTTGTCAAAGCTCAGTGATAAACAAATTTGCCCCTGGTGTGAAACCGGAGCACATCAATGCAGGCGGCACGTCGTACAGATGGGGAGAGCAGCTTGGAGGAAACGCGCTGAACAGGTTGCCAGTTTTATAGCTGCCTGTCAGCTCAGTGCCCACCTGGTTGGACTGTTAGCCTCTTAGATTAGCATTAAGAAGACCTTTATGGAAACACTGATGAAGACTCAACTTTAGGTAGAGTGGCTGTCATTTCTTATTTTCTTTACTTGATAATTTTACACACTATCACAGCTACTCTTAACCATAGCATAAGACTTAAAGACTAATGGATTAGACTACAGGTACAGTATGTAGCCTCATGCTGTGTCTCAAATTGGATACTTAAGTCAGTGAAAATGCATGAAGTACACTGTGTACATGATGTACCCACCTGCATGGTGCACATATTTTTTAAAGGGTATGTCTTAAACATGGCCAATGCCCACTTATGGAAAGTGATGAGCCAACATGTTTGATTATGTATCGAGGTACAAGAAAAAATTTGATTTGAGAAGCGGTACTTGTTATTACTGCTTTTTATTTCTAACTATTTACCCGTTTATTTATTTTCATATGCATGTAAAAGTGTTTTTTCTTCCTTTTTTTAAATTTGTAAGTTTTGTTCTAATTCATTTTGATTAATTTGTTTATTTCTCCCTACTTAATATTTTTTTACCAGTAACAGTTTTCTCAAGGGTTTAAATAGTCTTTGTAAGTTTATTTTTATTTATTATACCGTTAATACTATCTCTGAATGCATAGTCATAAAACAAATGTTGTATTGTTATTTGATCGCTTTATAAATATATTTTCAAAAAAGTAAAAATACTGAAAAAATTGTAATTATGATGTGCTTATTAGTGTGAACGCACTTATGCACTCAAAATAGCAGGTTTAAGTACAGAAGTATCGGATTTAAGACACAGCATAAGACTTTACAGTCATGCTAGTAGCTCTGTTAGGCTGTACAGTGGTGCGTTGCGCTAAAGGCTAATGAGAGCACACTAACATGCTCACAGTGACAACGCTAACATGTTCAGTGGGGTATAATGTTTACCTTGTTTATAATGTAGTTTAGCATGTTAGCATGCTGTTAGCATGGCTAAAATACATTAAAGGTCCCGTACATCCACATAGTGATTTAATTTAGTTTTGGGTGATTAGAGCTCTTCTCAGGAGGACATGGGAGTAAATGTTAGATGCTGTTCACATTTGAACCAATACCAGTACTGGTTCTGGTACCTGGACTATGGTAGCCTACGGTACCTTTTTACAGTACTTTATTTTCTCTGTAATAACAAAGATTTAATTTTTTAACAAGCTGCAGGGGTGGCATGGTAGACTAAAAAGCAATTCTGCTCCTCTGCTCTTTAATAATCACACATAGAGCTTTTGTCTCAGTCTGTCTGCTTGTGTGTGTGTGTGTGTGTGTGTGTGTGTAGCAGTGATACTAAGCCATTACTAGAATAATACAGAAAAAACAAACCAGATGCTGGTTGTGGCAGATAGGCGCTGCAGCGGTAGTTTTTGCTTACTGGAAAGTCAATGGCAGCACCCCAGCTTTGCTTTTTCATATCCTGTCTGAAGTTCAAGCTGGTGGCTCTGTGGAGCTCCGTTGCCAGCCTCCGAGCGCCATGGTTGTCTTCTAGTCTTTAGGGCACTTATACCTCTTGTCTAAACCTAGCATTCTACCCAGATGTGCTCTCAGGTACTGACATTTGTCACAGATATATGTAGCACAAATCGGTACTCGCTAATTTGGTTTGTACTCTAAGGATGCTTTGGTTCAGTTCAATTGAACTCAGGTTCATTTGCCCCCTAAGTATGATTCGTCTGGGCAGGTGTGAACACAGCAATTGCACTCAGGTGCACACCAAAACAACCAGACCAAGACCTTCTTGAAGAGGTGGTCTCGGTCTGGTTTCAAATGAACTCTGGTGCGGTTCGTTTGTGGTGAGAACGTGTTCCGACCTCGATCCGAACCAACTGCAGTCACATGACACATTGTTTGGGTTAAACATGAGCATGTTGCAGTCCTGGAGGATTATTAATGTGCACCTCCTCCTGTACTGCCTTAATATGCACATTCAGCACATCCAATGCATCAAAACATTGTTTTCTAGTTGGAGCCGCGCCTCGTTTTCAAACTGTATGGTTTAACTAAAATGAACAATGACAGCAATATAGTCCACGATGAGCAGCGCTAAAATCAACCTGCGTAGTTGTCCCTCCATTGTGACATTAGAAAGTGTCACATTTATCTTGTAAGTGTACTCTTCTTCAACGTTTTGTTTACTTCCTGGATTTTTCCCACATGGAAATTCTGACCAATCAAGAGCAGCTTTCTCGCACAAGGGATTTGATCTGGTTCACTTGTAAATGCTGCCGTGAGAACACAAACCAACTCTAGGCAATTATACAACTTGGTAACAAAACTAGTCCCTGATTCAGACCAGAGCAAGACAAGTCTAGGTCTGAAAGCACCCTAAAAGCACTGAGTGTGGTACCCAACCCTAACGTGCACAGCCTTTAAAGACTACCTTGAAATAAGGTCCCTTCCTTTTTTGCACATGATGTCCTAATGAGTGCTACCAAATAAGTGAACCAACCCTTTTCTCAGTCGGACACTTGAACTGTGCCTTACATATAGTTTTGACAGTCCTATCTAATATTAATGGGCTCAGCCGGAGATTGGCAAAGAACCATATACATGTCAAGCAGCAAAATGAATGATTCCTCATTTATGTAGGCATCCATGTGGAGACCATTACCCTGTAACTACAAGTGAGTCCCTTGATAGAGTAGTTTATGAAATTGACAGGTCATTTCCATGCAGCTGTCTCAGGCCATAAAGCAAAGATGTGGAGAACGCGGTTGGCAGGGAAAGTTGGAAGTGCTACACAAAGAGATGAGACTTACAGGCAGGTGAAGTTTTATATCTGAGGTCTCAGCTGTGGACACGAATCATTTGGAATCCTCTAACGAGATGCAAATGCAGGATGTCATACTGCTGAATATTTTGGACTCTCTCTACTCTGCAGAGTCGTGATAATTGCACTAAATAATTGCACTAAATAAGTTGCAATAAGTTTAAGATGCTGAAGCTTTAAGATGGTCACCGCTCTCTGTTTGTGTCTTTAAGACCTCAAAGTCAGATAAAGACGATCATAAAATCATCAAAACATTACATTACAAAACTATGAATCAGAAGTTGTCTCGTGCTTACCTCAGGTCTTGCTGATTTGTTTATGATTTCAACCTTATAAGGGGCATCAGGTCAGAGACAGAGAGCACATAAAGCAGTGATTATGACCTTTACCTTATATTCTTGGCTTTGATGCCGTCTTCCCTCGTCATGGACCAACAGACAGAGAGGAGTGCCGGTATTTAAAGAGCTGCTGAGGCCAGATAGCGTCACTAGTGAAAGGACAGCACAGCAAATAAAGTTTTTGAGTGTCTGGCGCTTGAGCTCCTCCTAGAGCTCTCTGTGTCATAGTTCCATGACACATGGAGATCGTACTGTCAGCTCGCTGGGATTCATCTCTAACCATAGGGTCTGCCGACTGAGCTAATGTCTCCTGCATGGATTGTACAACCAGTAAGTAACTCATACTGCTGTACTGTACGTCAGAAAAGATGTTCAAGAGACTATGTGCAAGCCATTGTGATTTACATGTGATACTGTTGTAGCAGAGTGCAAACCAAATTCTCTTTTGAGTGACATGTACACTCACTGTACATTTTTGTGCATCTTTCACTGGTAATATCATTAGATCATATTTCTAATGAGCACATAACAGTAATTTATCCTTTGACATATTTACCGTATTATCTCTGCCAGGGGTAAGCCTAGAGGGGGAAATGCATTTGGGGTGTGTTTGTGTATGTGTGTTAGTGAGTATCTGTCTGTCTGCAGTTAATCTAGCAAACTATTGGGCCAATTAGCCTAACATTTTGTGTGGACGTTTATGACTGTATGCCCAAGGATCTTTGATGGTTGCAGTGATGATTGCCATTACCACATTGGATGCTGCACTGAAATCAGACAGCCAGTAATATTTATTATACTAGCATCATGTGCAGTAACTTATTCATTTATTTATTTTATGTGCAATAATTTTAACTTATTTTATTTTCACGTCATATGTTGGCACTGCTTGTGTGTGCCTGTGTGCATGCGTGTGTGCAGTGTGTGTGTGTGTGCTTAGAGTATGAACGAATGATATCTTATCGCCATTTATTTATTACTTCTATAATGAGTTCCGTTTTATTCTGTGCATTGACTTTTGTTGTATTTATTTACAAGGACAATTAAAGGAATTTAATTGAATTCAATTACTGGAGCATATGCAGATTAAATCCATACATAAGTTATGATCCACTAAATTTAGGCACATTACGGGATGAGTTAGTCCTAGTTTTTGTTATCTTCACCGACATCTTGATTGTAAGGGAGTCAGGAGGGACAATTGCACTGGCCGCAGTTCTCCGTAGTCAGACTGCCACTCGGTTTTGTTCTATCCTCCACACAACACTGTGCCGCACCAGGAGCATTTTGCCTGTCAGATATTGTAGACTTTTTCCATAATATTTGTGCTTCTATCACAAGTTAGTAAGTAGGCAGGATATGTAGATAACTGTTTTTTTGTCTGTTTTAGTTGTGTTTATTGTTATTTCCTGTTTCATTGTGCTGTAGCCTGCCAACAAAGTCAGTACTATTAAAAGTCCAGTTATGGTATGGTATCAAAAATAGACAAGGCGCATATTTTTATTAGCCTCTGGAAGCTTCTGAAACGCATCAGCGAAAAAGGCAATGATCAGCCAAACTGGCCACCTGGCTGCCTGGCGGAGAGCTGGCGTCCCATTTATAAATATTGCATACGCACAAAACGAGGCCTGAAAGAACAGACTTGATGGGAGAAACTTTGACCCATGCTTACCAACATTTTGGAGATGGGAAATTGGTGACGTAGATGGTGAAGTGGAAGCTTGATTGTAGAAATTGTTGATTTTTTTTCTTTTCCTTGGCACCCCAGCAAGCATTTTTTGGTTTAAAAAAACCATCTACATGAAGACCTGATTTCTAGGCTAAATCACGGCTGAATTTGGGCTGTCAGTGAAAATTGGTAGACGTCTAACCATAGCCAAAGTGTAGACGTCATCAATTATATGTAGAGACCATGTCCAAAAAATGGGAGATAAACATATTTTAATTACTGTTGACTCTCCATACGTGATTTTAATATCATACCGCAAGCCATCTGCAATGGCGAAAATTATATTTAATCAATTTAAAAATTAAATCGGCTAGATTTGGGTTACATGTAGCTAGACTAAATCGGAGCTAAATATAGCCAATACGTTTAAATCACGACTATTGCTTGCTGGGACACACCATTTTTGGATTTAGTCCGTACCTTCATTTTTCATTCCTTCAAGATTCCCCTGCACTCTACCAGGTGCACTTTCCTAGTTTGTTTTGTTTTTACCTTATTCGGCTAACATAAATGTTTCTTTTATGCAGTCCAGTTGAATTCTTCTTTTTTTATTATCAAGTCTCACCTGCACAGAGGTGAATTATTTCCTGTTTTTGAGGTGAAAATAAACAAACATAACTTAGATTGAATGACCGTCAGCCATTTCAGAAAGTGCTTGACCAATAAAGAAAGATTTATGGTGCCTGTTGCCCATTCTCACTTTAAATTTTATGTTCTCACTAAGTCCAATTTCAGTTTCATTTATTGACATTTCAGCACTGACAGAAGTGAAATACACCTGCTCTTGGCCTTTGACTCAGGAGCACCTACAGCACAGTGTAGTTGTTACAGCTTTATCGTTGAAGTGCTGGAAATCTAACCTGCAGTTTGTTATGAATGGTGCTGTATATTCTTCTTACTAATAGTGGGAATTCCTTAAAATAAGCTAACATAACTTTTATCCTTTCCTAATTGTTAGGGAGCTTGATATGATGCACTATTTCACATGTATTTAGTGATATATAAATTGTAGTATTGAGACAGTAATTTATCATCAAACCTTTTGCTGATGTGTCTTAATATTTAATCAGCTTGATTAACATTTTTTTTAATTTTCTTTTATTTTTACCACTCAAGTCAACTCATGTTAGAGATGATAACAGTTTTTCATGTGAGAACTTGGCACAGTAACAAGATTAGAAAAAAAATATACTCTGCTGTTATTTTTTTTTCGTTCGCCTTTGACAAAAAAGAGTGAGTGCTGCTGATTGCTTGCAGATCACAATGAAATCACATTACCATCTTTGTTCATTATGATGCCTGAAAGAACCAAAAATCCTGCACATTGCCAATCACTTGTTCCCTCTGTAGTTGTATAGAAAGTATAAGTGAAGTGAGTTTAAGAGTTCATTATAAACAAAAAATGCAAGAAATGCTTCCTGTGTGACACTGAAGGATGTGTACTTTGCATTGCATCCTGTAGTGGTCACATGTGACGCTGATGAAAATGAAAAGTTAATATATTACAATACATGTGGTGACGGGCTTCCACTCACAACTAAATGCACTCTCAGCTGCAGGTGCCGCAGCTCTCTCTTTGGAGCTCTAGTATCTTAAGCCATTTGGTCCATAGCAGAGGACTGGGCTTATCCCAGCTGCCCGCTCAGGTGCCAGACAGGCAGAGAGACCCTGGCTTTGATACAGAGTGCCAGCAGAAACCAGCAGCTGCTGGCCCGCCGGCCGGCAACCTGTTAAGAGTTGTTTTGTAATTGGCCTGTCAGGTGCCAACTTTAGCTGACCACATAAAGATGAGTGAGTGGAGCAGCTCGGGTGGCTCTGGCGTGATGGAGGGTTTACACCTAAACTAATGGCATCAGTGTGCTGTGTCAGACATCAGCCAACAGGAGCAGCTGAGCAGTGATTGACCTGGAATAAAAACACTATCATTTTTATTCTTTGTGTTTGTTGTTAAGACATCACCAAACCAGTATATTACTAAATTAATAATTTTTATATATATATATATATATATATATATATATATATATATAAACATATGGCACCTGGGACAATTTTCGTTTGACTCGATGTCTCCAAAAACATGGACCCATAAGGCAGATAAGCCTCAGGATCAGTGCAGTATCTACATTTCAAAATTCACAAATACTTCACACTGTATGTGCTGGCAAGCTATTTTAACACTTGCTATATGGTTCGATAGAGGTATTCACGTTTAGCCGAGACTAAAAACAGAGTGTAAAATGTTTCATATATTTATATCTGGTAGGTGTAAGCCTGGAGGGGATCATTCATTTGGTCATGTGTGTGCCTGTGTGTGTATTTATCTGTCTGCATCTTGCAAACTACTGGACCAATCAGCCACATATTTTGTGTGCACATATATGACTGTATGCTCAAGGACATCTAATGTTTTTTGAATTATTTTTTGGGGCCTTTTTGCCTTTCATGACAGGACAGGTTTGAAGTGCGAAATGTGAGGGGACGGCAATGACACTGTCTTTGTGCATGGGGCACTACCTACTGAGCTACTGGGTGCCCCAAGGACCTCTCATAGTTGGGGTGTTATACAGTTATTGAAAATTCTGTTTTATTGACTGTGGTATACCATTGACTGCTGACTCGCCATTTCCTTTAACTGGCTGGTTTGGGCTGCAAGTTTTCTGGAAATTGGCTCGACCAAAAACAGCAAGCCTTACCGTCCGTTGCAGGTCACATTTTGGCCTTCATCGTGGCTCAAAAACTAACATCCATTAAAAACGTTTTGGCTCATTTTGAGCCAGAGCATGTACGGATTAATTCAATTCCATTGAATTAGTCCCTGTTATTGCTTTCTTTGCCACATTCTATGCAGTAAGGAAGCCAGAAGGGACAATCCACCAGGCGCAGCAGCATCCTGGTTTTGTTCTGTCCTCCGCTAGGTGTCATACCACACCAGGAGTGTTTCTGCCTGATTTTGAAGTCTTGCAGATTTCATCAATTTGGTAATTTTCCCCCCAATATAGGTAATTCTACCATAAATTTTAATTGTAAATTTTAATGATGATTATTGAATTTTAGTTAATACCATTAAAAGTCCAGTTATGAATTACATGGATCAAAAATATATGGCTTAGCTATTAAGAATACAATTATCCTCATAATTATATTGTATCTGTATTTCACATATAGTGTCTGTTAGCACGAAAAAAATCAATCTGCTCTGTGATTCGTATCAGAATTGAATCAAGAATTGTCCACAGTGGGCTCAATCAGCTCGAGGGACACACAGCCTCCTGGTGGAGATCTGCACTCTACTGCTAACTTGTTCATTGTATTATTCTGTTACATTTCCTGTACATTTATTTTTAGGCTGCAGCATGTGTCAGAGTTTCTCTACCTGATACCTGAAACAAATGATCTTAATAAGGTTCACTTACTAGCTTTAAGAGCTTTCAACCACATCTCACCGTCTCCATCAGCAAATCGAG
The DNA here is from genome assembly GCF_041903045.1 of Epinephelus lanceolatus. Taxonomy (NCBI): domain Eukaryota; kingdom Metazoa; phylum Chordata; class Actinopteri; order Perciformes; family Serranidae; genus Epinephelus; species Epinephelus lanceolatus. The sequence continues at coordinate 22,693,884 of NC_135754.1, read as the reverse complement.
TTTGTATAATTGTCATCATGTAACTTAAGAATGGTAGTGCATGACAATTTAGCAAATTCATTCACTAATAAAGACCAAGAGATGTGGTTGAAAATTCTAGTACAGTAAATTTTAACTTAAATCTCATCAATCTAGAAAAATCCTGGCATTGAATCTCAGTTTTTTTTTGAAGGGGTAAGTGCATGATAATCAACATTAATATCTTAAAAACATCATGGGGTTACTTCAGCAGCTGACTTACAATAATCCCAAAACACATAAAAAAGAGACAAAACAGATAAATACCATTATGTGTCTCAAGAATTTACAGCCTCAAAGGATGACTAAACCGACTCCTTCATCCCTGTATACAGAGACCATGTCGATGCAAACCACAGCCCACACCTCCCTCTGACTGACCCTGTCTGCTGTCGACACATCAATACTGTTCTGTGATGGTACAACGTTTACGGACAAAAGACTTTAGAGGGAAGAACTAAAGTCTGACCTCTGATCCAGCGGCTGTCTGAGACACATTTTTTCATTCAGGCAGCCAGAGAGCAGCAAAGTATTTATGCTACGACCTCTGACTCATTTGTGCAGGGAAACAATCAATGTATCGTGATATTTAAAATAATAATAACGTGTACCTGCATTCATTGGTGCGTGTGGTCAATCAAATCAAAGACCCTGTGTACACTAGAGCTCCAGTGATATTTCGATTAATTGATTAGTTTTCAACTATTAATTCAACTAATCTGATTATCGATTAATTGGTTTGAGTAATTTTTTATTAAAGCAAAAGTCAACATTCTCTGATTCCAGCTTGTTAAATGTGAATATTTTCCTGGGTTCTTTTTGTCTCTGTGACAGTAAACTCTTTGGGTTGTGGATGAAACAGTATAATAAAATGACATTTTTCACCATTTTCTTACAATGTATAGACAAAGAAGTTAATCAAACAGCGACATCTGTTCGTCCTTAAATGACAACTGACAACAGCAGAGGGGAAAACAGTTTTTACAAGTTTGACATTAACAATATGATTGGCTCTGGATTATCATGGCAAAATCTGGAGAGATGAATTTAGAGTGACGCCCATCAACGGATAAAGTAGAACCCAGAGAGAGAAGCAGAGAAATTTGTGAATGAATGAGAGTGAAAAGAGAGTCTTCCTGACTGAACTTATGCTAAGGACCGTGACATACCAAGCCAACGGTTGGCCATCAGTCAGTGTTGGGCCGTAGGTGAGCGTCTGTCACCGTAGTTTTTGCTGTGTGTCCCTCACCGTTGGCACTGGTCGGCCCATGTTGTCCCATGCAGGCTTTTTTCTGTGAATTCAGCATGTTGAAGTGCTCTAAGAGATGAAGGATACCTTTTTACACACAGATCGTACTATGGGGCAGCTACCAAGTCCCTTCTCTGTGGTGCCTTTGCGTTTTTACACAGAACCCAACAATAGTGGTATCATGCCCAGCTTTCCCACGGGAATGGAAAACCTGGAAAAGCCATGAAAAGAGGCATGACAGGCGTGACATAACACAGCAGCATCAGCCTCTAGTGTGACATATAACATGCTCGTCGGCAGCACTTTTTAAACAATCACAATGGTATTAACATGGCAATAACAATAATTTACTGTCCCTCTTACATGGCGGCTGATCCCGTACTCTGCTCAGAGGATAAGGAGCTCCTGGACCTCATTGTTTTCCCAATTTACAGACATTTTCGGCTGCTGTTTTTCTTCTTTGAGTTAGCTGCTAACTGCTATTAGTTACTTTTAAATTTCTCTCTGTGGGCCACAGGCGCTACACGTCATCAAAATGTCACACCCGTCCTGCCCATGGTCCAGTCCTGCCGGTTGTCCCTTTTACACAGATGTTGTTGGTGCTGTTATTACCTTCGATGCTAGCAGTTCAGAGATTGTACCTTAAATACAGAACGACGAGGCGACATAACAGCATGTAGTTCCCACCTTGAAGAGGCAGTGTAAAAGGGGGATTGGCAGTTCAGCTCAGTTAACAAAAAGAGAAATGGAAGTGGGGAGGCTGTAGTTGTTTGTGTTATTGTTCACTGGTGCACGGCAAATATCATTTGTTCTTTAATATCAGGTTGTGTTGTTAATGTGCTAAGTGGCTAACTAGCGTCCTGAATCCATCCTGTTCGTCTCCTGGTTTCCCTTTTGTAATGACAAATACAGACTACTGCCGCCTGCTGGTACAGAGAGTTATTTCCTCTCACGCAAGTACAGAGCAACGTGCTAGTTGGCCGCTGCCTGAAGACTTCGTAGAGTGTTCAAGTGCAACTTTTTGGCTGAGACACAAGTGACGTGAGGTGATGCAACAGTCAGCCTTTGTCACCACTAGTTCTTTGATGTCTGTTTGGTGTGTCTGGGCCTCAAGCTTCATGGTTACATAAATCAGTCGATCAACCGAAAAATGAATTTCTTCTTCTGGATGGCAGGATGGACAAAAAAGCAATATGAAGACATCAACTTGGGCTCATCGCAGAGGCAGATTGAAAATCTGGACTTTCAAAGTACAGAGCAGTCCCAGTTATGTTACTAGAAAACATAAGCCAGTCAGCTTCTTGTGTCCTTCAAAACATATTTGCTGTTGCATATTACAGTCGTTGTACACAAACATAATTTGTCTTTTTTTCTTACACCTCCTTGTTTAATTCCATCACCAGTAGTTTTTTATGTCTCTATCCACTGCCACACTGTAGCATAACATCATTCAAATAATGATGGTGATGAGCTGCCGCTTTGAAGTCCATGTTGCTGGTCGGAGGCTGATGAATTCTACTGAACACATTTCCCTTCCACTTTCATCTTTCCACCAGTCAAATTGAATTTTCAGAAGATTTTTACAAGTGATGGTTTCCGTTTGATGGCGGATTTGTATTGAGCGAGGCGGGGGGATAAAATGTCCAACACCACGAGGGCTTAATTGATGCCATTATCATGTGAACGGCACCAAAACAAAGAATTCAGTTAGACTTTGGGTGACATTTCCACATTCGCAGCAGAGCTCGCATCATGGCTGCGGCTGGATTTATGCTGTCAGTCTGCTGCAATCACTCAGCCATTACAGGTATTAAGGCTGTGTGCTCACACAAAGAAACATGTTGCTTTGTGTACCCTGGGAATTGGCTTTATTATCTGATAAATGGAGAGAAGCTGGAACAAGATACTTATCTACAGACTGTACACGTCTCTGTTGTAATGCTGTGATGTGTGCCAGAGATAGGCCTTTCTTTTCAGCTAATGCATATCTGAGGGACGGGGTTATACCAGAAAAGACGTGGTGTACTGTCCCCTTAATGTGAGCCCTCTAATGTGATGATGTATGTAAATGTGTACATACTGACAGTGAACACTCTGGTCAAATTATGGCAATTAAACCAAGTGATAAGCACCCTGTCTGCCTATGAAATCTCTGTTTGGTTTGCATTGTAATGATGGTACACATAAAACTGCAGTTTGAATCCCAGTAAAGAAAAAGACCATTTCCCTGCTCTGAATGGAGCCATGCTGCTCTGTTGCCCCCTTGTGGAGACTGTAACAACACACATTTTGAAAGAAATGTCTCACAGGGACTAGATTATTTCCATTCATTACATGAATCATCAACACTTTTGATTAATCACCTTTTTCTTTCTCCAGATATGAAGCGTCCAAAGAGCCCCGACTGGCTGGACAGCAGCCCCCCTCCCAAGAGTCAGGAGGGACAAGAGGAGGAAGATGAGGAGGAAGATGAGGAGGAGAAAAGAGTGGTGGCAGTGCACAGGGCCAAACGAGAGCGCCGTCAAGGCAGCAGCAGTGCCACAATGTGCCAGGTGTGCAACATCCAGCTGAATTCTAGCGCCCAGGCCCAGATCCACTACAGAGGGAAGACGCACCAGAGGAGGCTGCGCCGACTGGCAAAGGCCGTCAGCTCAGGTAAGGATGCACCAGAGACATAGAAGGAGAATAGAGTGAAAATTCCCATTTGAATTGACTTAGCAGAATGGTCAAAGTGGCGGCTATTCTTATGTATACTGTTGCCATTGTAAGATTGTGGCCGACACCTCCGTCTAACATACAGCAGGAGAGTGAAGTCTAGCAGATGGAGCGCAAAAAATTATGGCATATGTTCTAATTATCGCACACACACCCCTAATCTATACCTATGGATGGAGTTTTCTCAGTTGTCATGGTGATGGACTAGTTGACATGTGAGCACAGTAGCTGTCATGATTCCATCCACTTTGCTGCTGATGAAGAAGAGTGTGTGACATAGCTGAAAGCTCTAGAAAAGGCTTGCGAATAATAAACTTTTATGCATAACTCTGGTTAACTTTTGAGGCTGTGGTGTGCAGTGTTCTTTAATTCAGTACTTTGAAAGTGAATCTTGTTAAGATGAATATGAAATGAGAATGCCTTTGAGCTTTAGCAGACAATCACCATTTTTAATTGACTGTTTGAGGCAAATTAAGACAACTTACGGAGACAGAAAGAGGCCAGGTTGTCCCAGATGAAGGGACATTTTGACTCATCCCAGCAGGAAAAGCAGAGGTGTAACTAATAACATTAATGATGGCTCCATTATATTTAAGTATCCCATTCAGCCATGGCAGTGAGATATGCACAATTATGGATCCCCTGGAAAACACATATTTTACCTCTTACCTGTAGTGCTATTTATCAGTTGAGATTGTTTTGGTGTGAGTTGCCAAAAAGCAAATAGTTCCAGGTCATGATTTCTGAAAATAGACATTGCAGCTGAGTTTTTCAAATGTATTTTTTGGTGGTTTGAGCACCAGAAGCTGAGTGTTATTGAGTTCTTTGTATTCAAGAGAAGGTAGACAACTTTATGGCTGATATCTCCAACACTTGGCAACTCACACCAAAACAATCTAGGCTGATAAATAGCACACAGGTAGGATTTTGGAGTGAACTGCCCCTTTAAATCTCAAACATTGTGACTTTATGTAATAAAGCGGCAGAAAATGACAACGTGCCACTTATTGCTAGAGAGGAACAACATGTAGTCCCTCACCAACATGGATTGTAAGACTCATAAACTGCCTCAAAATGACCACAGTTTAATCAACAACTCTTACAGTCTGAACAAAAACACAACATTATGAGCCTTTTTCAAATTGATATTTACCGCAGGGCTGTTGTGTTGTCAGAGCTTCCGTTATTTTGTCATCCACCGTGTTTTAATCAATGTTTTCCCCACAGAGAGTCTGTTTACAAGTGCTAGAAACATATCCTGCTTTGTCTCTGAGTCTTCTTGTTGTTGGAGTTTAATATCAAGACAATTTGCCCACTGCCTGCTCACAGTATGAGTGAATGTGACGGGGCGGATACAGGGTCTGGCTCGTGGATGTCAGTGGCTAACTATTAATTAGGGATGCACAATATTGTATTTTTTGCTGATATCCAATATGCCGATATATAACAACTTATTTGGCTAATAACGGACACCAATATTGATATATCCACTTTTTTCCCTACCTAATTTTAGTGATCATCAAGTCTCTTCTGTAGTGGAATTAAAAATCATATTATGTATGCATACTCTTATTGTGATGGCCCACCAGCAGATGGAGACATGAAATACAATACTTTTCAATGTATGAAATGTTCATTCATTGTGCAATATAAGAAAGGGCATGCTTGCCCATTCTGATCATGTTCATTTTAAAGCATCAGTGCTGTGGAAATGTTGTGCCCACCCTTTGGTTTTACCCCTAGGTCACCCTGGTGAGTAAGAATTGAGCCGCAAAACTCCTTTAGCATTACTGTTAGCTCTGTTAGCACCTTTTGCAGCATAAGCAAGGCTAGTGGTGCTGACATGGTAAACAATGCTAAAGAAGTGTTGCGGCTCAAAATGAAGTGGTGTACTCACCAGGGCTACCTCAGGGGAGACCAGAGGATGGTTACCATGTTTCTGCAGCAACACAGAATGAGCAGCACCACTAGCTAGCTCCATCCAACCTAGATGGTGCACAGTGCAGGCCAAGGCTAACGTTAGCTAAGCAGTGGAGACCAGAGTGTGGACAGTGGGGACTATGAGTGTGTCTCAAATCACATACTTCTGTTCGTACACTTCAATGTAGTACCCTATGTACTTCATGTGTGGTGCACTAATTTCAGCAGAGTAATGTTGTCTCAAATCACGCACTTTCCGAAAGTGACAACAGCTTTCTTTTGTTTTTTAACCACCTTTTCTTCTGCGTCTTCTTTTCAAACGGCAAATTGCAAACAGACGGTGAAGCATTACCGCCAACATTTGACCGCTATCTCAGCCCACACTTAAACCAAACTTACGCCACAACATCAGTGCTGATTAAAACGTGCTAGGAGTCGTAGCTAGGACCTAGTTAGCTAGCTAGCAAAACTAATGTTAGCTAGCAAGCTAACATTAGCACTCGCATTATTGTTCACAGTACCAAATCATTACAGACTCAACAAACAGTAATGACAGCTTCTATTCGACATTACTATAAAAAACGTATGTAACTTAAATCTGTAAATGCGGCGGTGTTCACTGTAGCCAGCTCAGACTCCTTGTTCTCCCCAGCCATCATGTCAGAAGCTGAAGAGTTTGTGACGTAGTGGAAGCTACGTCACAAAGATGGCGACCGTTTAGGGTGAGATATGTCCATCATTCCATTCTCAACTTTTAGACCGTTTTGAGCGCTCCAGTAAAACACTGCATTTTCCCGTACTATGCATCTTGAACGCACTTAGCGCACTTGTGCACTCAAAATATAAGTGTTTAGTACAGAAGTATGCCATTTGAGACACTGTATGTTTCCACCAGCTGTCTGTCAGCAAATTTAACAGACAATTAATAAAAGACAAGATATTTACAACATTTCACCACCTGTAAATGGATAGCACTTTGAAATGTGGCGCTAAAGCCCACTGAGTCAATGCAGTGCTGGACTAAAAGGAGGGGCCTCTTGTATTCCACCTCATTTTGCTTTTTTTTTTTTTTTTTTTGTTAAATGAAAATTAATTTGTTAATTACTAGTTAATAGGTGTCAGACTATCAAAAGCAACATTAACAGAAGCTGACATCCTGGCTGTTACATTGCTGTGCATATTTTCTGCTGAATAGACAGAAGAGTTTCTGAGTAAATGCTGCATAAAAAAAGCCACCACAACCTGTCAGAAAAACTTTCCAGTAGAAGTTGTGTTGTCTGGTGTTTTTGGCAAAAATAAAATTGGAGAAATAGTCTCTCAACAGATTTGGAAACTGTACCCTGGTACCTAACACACCTTGTTTAGTCAGGTGTTTATGCATTATGACTTGTAGTACACTCTCTCTGTCACGATTTTGCAAATGTTCACATCTGCAAACCATGAGGAGCTGTTATGCATCCAGTATATATTTACTATTCCAGAAGAGCCCCTCGCTATTTCCAAGCATTTTCAGTGCACCTGTTTTGACGAGGGGCCATTAATCACCTTCACTCAGCACCACCTGTGTCACTCTGCCACGCTGACCCGCTTGATCAATCAGCACTGTGAGAAAAAAAGAGCCTCTAATGAACAACTGGCCAATAAGATTGGACATTTTAATGCTGATTTATGAGGCTGTCTCTCTCTGTTGGCTTACCGCACATATTTAGCTGTTCCAATCTAACACAGCGCTCAGAATTAAATTAATAGTATATCCATTGTTTAATTTCTCCCTTACTTCAACCTCATTTTGTTATCATCAGATTATTATTGACTTTTTCCTGTGTCAGATAATAGCCTTTGCAGATCATCACTCATACTTAAAAGTGTGTGACTGATCCAGAGCATCAAAACAGAGCGTGTGTGTGTGTGTGTGTGTGTGTGTGTGTGTGTGTGTGTGTGTGTGTGTGTGTGTGTGTGTGTGCGCGCGCATGTGCATGGTCCCCATGTGTATCTAGTATCTACCTGTTATATTTTTGACTTTTCAGTATCCGGTATGGGGAGCTCTGACGTTAGCTGCAGTAGCTTTTGTGGAAATCTGGGTCAATGGCTGACTTTTGTCTGGTTTTTTGATGCCCAAACAGAAACTTCTCTGAAAATTACCTTCTTTTCTAGTAGGGGAAAATAAGTGATTGCGTATGTGGGGAGACATGGCTGTCTACACCCTCCCCGAGCTTACAGGCAGAGTTACAGACAAGAGCTGTGTGTGAAATCACTCCCTCATCCACTACCTCAGTGCTTCCTACATTGCATGTAATACTGATTTTGGACACAGCTAAGATTTGCTGTGTAAGTCGAAATTAACCGTCCGAAAATGTGAAAAACCAACTAGAATTGAACCGTGGTTTTGGCACAGCCATCCAGCAGTTATAATAAAGACGGACTGATATATCTTTATTTATTTTTGTAATAAAAGTTTTAATCAACTTTTTCAATATACAACATAATGACCAGACAACCCAATGCAACAGTACATCAACTTAAAACAAAAAAATAAGTAATACTGTTCTCTTTTTCACCAAACTGACATCAAAGAATGACGAAGACCGAATGCTGCGTTGCCTCACATTACCTGTATCTCAGCCAAAAAGTTGCACTTGAACACAACACAGAGACTACAGCCGATGGCAAACTAGCACTTATGTCTGCCCCTGTGTGAAAGGAAATAATGCTTCATGCCAGCCGGCAGTGGTAGTCTGTACTTGTCCTTCAAAAAGGGAAACCAGAACACCCAACAGGACAGATTCAAGAAGCTAGTTAGCCAGTTAGCACTTTAACAAAACAACCTGATGTTGAGAGAACAAAGCATATTTACTGTGTGCTAGTGAACAAAAACATAAAGAACTACAAACCACTTCTGCTAAAGAGCTCTATGACCAAATAAAAATAATCTTACCGAATGTAACACCTTTGTTTTGATTTCAACAATCACCGACTTTCAACCGAGAGAGCAGTGTTCAAGTACGATTCTAAAGCCAAACCCTGTTCTTTTTTCCTAAGCCTAACCACTTCCTTTTTTTGCCAAAACCCAACCATGCATGTTTGTTGTTGAAGAAAAAAAAAGGTCAATTCACAGTGTTGTACTGACGTAGTGTGTTTATTTTGAAATAGACTGTATATAAACAGTAAATTTCCTGTGAAAACGGAAGTGTACTTTGAAAGAAGACATGTAACAGGCAGAACTTGACATTTGACAACTTGACACTTGATGTGTCCCAGAATGTTAACAACCAATGCACCCAGGGTAAGTCCATAAGCAAAATGTCAACATGTGACAACGTTGGGGTGAGAATGGGCTCTAGTTTCGCAGACCGGGCGCAGCAGGGGCGCAGCGCACCTGCGCTTCGCCAACTGGGTGTGGCCAGGCGGATTTTGTAAGTTTGGCACACCGTGCGCCTGGTGCAGCTACTCCTCTATCCCACCTCCGTCCCTCCTACCTGCGCAAGTCGGAAAGAGGGAAGAGAGAAGGTGTGGAGTGGGTTTTACACACATCACACCAATCACATGAGCCCCTCTCCTCGCCCTTAAATGCGCCGCGCGAAGGCGTAATGAGAGTTTACTCAATTCGCCATTGCAGAAGAGAGCAGCAGCGTCAGACGGCCAAACTTCTCCCAGGAGGAAACTTGTGTTTTGGTCTGGGAGGTCCAAGCTCACAGTGTACGAATATACGGAACTGCGAGTCGACCTCCACAGGTTGATGATGCAAAGGTAGCCTGGGAGGAGGTCACCACAATTGTAAATCAATGTTGCGTTTCTCTCATGCGCGTGCGCGCACTCTCTCTTTCTCTCTCGCAGTCTCACTCTGTTTCTTTTCTTTTGACTTTTCTAAGATGACAGATGCTGAATATATACTCCCTATCTGATGCTGTGGCTGCTTGTGGTTGGCTGAGAGGGATGTGAACTCATTAGTTTGCAGGCTGTGTTAATCAAATCAGGTGCCAAATGGTGCCAAACAGTGCCAATCTCCTTTGATCTGACATCAGATGTGACGGGACAGTCGATATAGAGATACATTTATGTGCTGATTGCAGATAGTCGCATTGAATAGTGGTTTTGTGGCTATTTATTGCATCGTTAATGTGCCTGATATTCTGGAGGTTTTGGTGATGTGTGCGCACTGTCCGCCGGTCAGCCAAACTTTGGCTTACACCGGCTGTGCTCCCCCTGCGCTGACAGTAGACCTGGTTTCAGCTGGCGAGCTTTTAGCGCACCTTCGGCGAAGCCTTTTGGCATGAAACTGTCACTGCGCCAAGCTGGAGCTGTCGGCACCTCCCCCTGCTGCGCCACCACACCCATCTCAGCGCACCTTGGTCTGCCAAACTACGAAACTGAGCGCGCCTCGGGTTGCGCTGCTCGAAACTAGCTCTGCGCGGGGTTCACCACCCTGCGCCACCTGCGCTGCGCCAGGAAACTAGAGCCCAATGTGTTGGATTCAGATGGTCATAAAAAACCTGTAAAAGTCATGGAATTAGCAAAGGTCATTGAAAGTTTTGGAAAAGTCATGGAATTTTGTTGTGTGTAATTAAATTGTAACAATAGTATTCTGTGATAACTTTATACTTAATGTAACATGACGGCAAATCTGTTTTATGTAGCTGACGATATAAGTAAGCTGTAATCAATATGTGACAATGTTTTGTTCACAATCACTGAAATTATGTTTGAATCTGATGTTTGAAAAACGCCAGGCAGGTGGAGCAAGAGTGGTGGGGAGTGGTGGTGTGTCGTCCTCAAGCTTGGGTCCTCTACCAGAGGCCTGGGAGTTTGAGGGTTCTGTGCAGTATCTTAGCTGTTCCTAGGTCTTCATTCCTCTGGACAGAGACCTCAGATGTTGTAGCTGGAATCTGCTGGAGCCACTCTCCTAGTTTGGGGGTCACACCCCCGAGTGCTCCTATTACCACTGGCACCACTGTTGCCTTTACTCCCCACATCTTTTCTAGCTCCTCTTTCAGCCCTTGGTATTTTTCAAGCTTCCTGATGTTGCTGTTGCTCGGGATTGCTACCTCTATTACCTCTGCCTTCTTCTGTTGTCGATCAACACAATGTCCGGTTGGTTAGCCACCACCAGTTTGTCAGTCTGGGTTTTGCAAATCCCACAGCTGGGTCATTCTCAACCACCTTAGGAGGTGTCTTCCATTATGACCTTGGGACTTCCAGCCCATACTCAGTGCAGATGTTCCTATACACTATGCCAGCCACTTGGTTATGGCATTGGTGTTGGTCCCGAATTGTCTCAGGAGCATCTTTGCACAGCCTGCACCTGGGGTCTTGTCTGGTGTGGTCGACTCCTGCCTCTATCCATCTTGTACTAAGTGCCTGTTCTTGTGTTGCCATGATTAGTGCTACATATATGGAGAAGTTTTGACATTTTGTCTATGAAAATGTGTGGGAACCCTGAAACTAGGGCATCAGATGTTAACAGACAGCCTGACATTGACCAACAGCCTGTCTGTCGGCTTGGTCCCTTATAGGCTTTCTATTCACAGAAGGCATTTCAACATGTCACAGAGGGAAAGGCACAGTTTTTAATGATAAAATTAATAATGGTTGATGTGCTGACTCACCGGCCCCATTTACACCCTGTATTAACATGTGATCCCATTATCTCGTTTTATTCTTTATATCCAGTCTGCACAGTGGCTGTTTTAAGTATACTTTATTTTGTCACTTCCCCCTTGTACAGTAAACACAGTACATACTCAAATCTGCTCAGATTTATGGAAATGGGTCACAGCTTATGTCTGATTGTGGATAGCTGTCGCCCGTCGTTTAGACTGTGTCTGCATATTTATTTGACTGAAGAGATTTATTATCTGAAGAACCATATGAGTGTCTTAAAGTGCCACAACAATCTGAGAAAGTGTGAATGTGACCTCCATTCTGCTCCAGTTTGCTGGCAAGGAGTGATTTGTTCTGTCAGATGAAATGCTGCCCTTAGTGACACATTTCGATGAAACAAGGTGAACATTGTGTAGGAAGTACTTCCCTACCATCATGAACACACTACAGTATTACACATACAACATTTACTCCTCAGTGTACTGCAGACAAATGGGTGTTGACATAATCAGACTGACGGTAGAAGGTATTTGTTTCTGTTTTGTTGTCGGGCGTTTGGTGCACATATTGAGATTCAGACATCAACAGCACTGACAGTGTTTAAACACCCGACCTGCCGCAGGCAACAATGTCAGTGCTATCTCATCCAATAATTGACGGTTAAGATGAGACTCACTCATAGGCAGCTTGTGTCAGTCCCTCAGGGTGAAGAGCCACAGATTGATTTCACACCTGCCATGTTTGAACTGGTTAATGGACCCTCCAGTGTGTGACCTCTTTTGTTAAGGCTGTTGTGGAAATAACAATACAACAACAGCCTGGTATAAAAATAGTAGATGGTTCATTTTGAGCAAAAATGCAACTAGACCACAGATGGAAAAAAATAGCCTGTGAATGGTCCTTTTAAAGACACAGACTGCCTTATATCCTGTACTCCTTTGTCATATTTAAACCTGTAACTTATGTATGTCTCAGTGTTATTACTTAACAATTTCTAACTTCAGTTATTGATATCATTTGGTCTGTAAAATGTCAGCAAATGAAAAATGCCCTTTATACATTACTGGAGATTCAAGGTGACATCTTAAAATATTTTGTTACGTCTGACCAACAGTCCAAAACTCAAAGCAACTAATGTTCATTTTTTGAGAACCTATGACCAGTGTCATTTTTGCTGTAAAAACGATTAATTGATAAAACGATTAATTAATTTTCTGCCAATCCACAAGCAATGAATTATCTCCAACAGGTGGAGCCTGGAGGGGATCATGTGTTTGGTCGTGTGTGTGTGTGTGTGTGTGTGTGTGTGTGTGTGTGTCTGTGTCTGTCTGTCTGTCTGTCTGTCCGCAGCTATTCCCGCAAACTACTAGACCATTCAGCCTAATATTTTGTGTGCATGTTTATGACTGTATGCTCAAAGACCTTTCATGGTTGCAGTGATTCACAGTAGGGTTGTGCCATATCATCTCGTTCACGATAATACCTGTATCATTTTTTAATGATATGAAAAATTCATATCTTGATACTCGCAATATTTTGACTTGTTGACATATTGATGTCATACTGTTACCCACGGCAACAACAAGCATGGCTGAAAGTGACATTATTACCGACTCTGCTGTGGTTCCAAAAAGAGGAGCAGCTTCAGTAGTGTGGAATAAACTGTGGCGCCCTAAATGTTTTATGAACAGCCCCGGACTTCTCAGGCTCTTTTAGCGAGTTACTGCTCAGAGGGAACTCATTCAGCTGCTCCTCCGGCAGCAGCACAGCATCTCTCCCTCTCCTCTCTCGCTGTGAGCACACACACCTGTCACAGGTTACAGCATGATGATTAGAGGAGAAATGGCAGAGCATAAAGGTCCAGGTGGAAAATTAATAATTTGTGTTTAGTTTTTACTGAATATTTGAAGGTATACTGTTAAGGCCTCTACACATGATCAGCTGTAAAACCGCTTTGCGCTGGCTGTCCCATTGTTTGTCTATGGAGAGGGTGGCAACTCCTGTCAAAGCGGCACCGCTACCCTTGGCCGCCCGAGCGGTGCGCTCAGAGTTGAAATTTATTTGAACTTTGACCGCGCCGCTGCACCACACCTGGCTGTGAGCGAAGCGCATTGTTCTTATCATGTGAAGGCCGCTTTAGGTTGACATGTAAACTGTATCACTTATTTTGTTGCAATTCTATGTTCTTGATAACAATTTTTTTTTTTTTTTGTAATTATATCATCAAAAATATCGTTATTGCAAAAATACCCTGAAACGTTGTGATATCATTTTAGGGCCTTATCACCCACTCCTAATTCATGGTTAAAAAATCTAATTTATTGACTGTTTTATACTGTCGCTGACTGTTGACTCCTCACTCCTTTTAATCTGGCAGTAGGGGCAGCAAGTTTTCCAGAAATCTTTGACTTTAAAATACATTTATCCTCATAAATACATCTTAGGCTATCTATATTTCACACAGTGCCTGTTAGTAGGAGAAATCAATCTCTCTGTGCAACTTGCTGCAGCTCCATCAAAAATAGACAAGGAGTGTATTTTTCTAAGTTTTTGGGAAAAGTGCATGGCTAATCGTTCATGGTATATTTGATACCTGAAATAATCATTTCTAACACTTCTGCATATCTATAAATTAAAAAAAAAATATTTGTTTAATCACATCTATATACACACATGCAGGCCAGCCATTAGGAAATTCGCTCAGGGGACAACATTTCTAAAAGTGGCCTCCTTGTTGATATGTGTTTTAAAAATAAAATTACATTTATTAACCATAAATACATGTAACTTGTATTGTCAGTGATTTCAGTCAGTAAGTAAATTGACTGTGTACTTGATCCCAGTTAAGGGTCAACCATAGACCTATTCATGGGCCCCCCTTGACCTTGGGCCAGGGTCATCTGTACCCTTTGATCCCCCTGACGGTGGCCTGCACATGTATGTATTTTGTTTATCACTGGCTGTTTCCTACAACAACAATAAAAACTTAACAAACAGAAACCACCATGGATAAGTGAACTGTTGGATTTCTTTTCCTACGGGGAGCACTAAGAATCCCTTAATGTGGTAGCTGATATCATTTTGTAAAACAACATGACTCATTACAGGATTCAACAACAGTTTTGATACGAGAAACAGCGGCCAAGTTCTGTAAAACCTTTACAAACAAGAAGGAAGATTCCCACATACACAAACACCAGGTTTGTACAGTGCCTCACAAGCCATTCTCCCTGTTGCCTTTTTCAAAGTGGAGGGAAGGAAAGGAGGACGAGCCAAGTCAATTAAGGTGACTGTTAGTATAATTCAGTCTGTGCTGCGATGAAACCAGCCTAATAATACCCATTCCCTCCCCACAGCTGAACTAGCATTCCCTTTATTTAGCCGCATGAAGTGATTGCTCAAATGAAAAGAGATTTTAATAGGGTGCTTCTCACTGGGGGCCTTTTGAAAAGAGAACGGACCAAAGCAGTTTCCACTTCCTACACTCCACGCTAAGCTTCTGGACCACTGTGGAGTCGTCTTAGTTCACGGGCTATGGTTTTCAAATTTTATTAGAATGATATGTGGTTGCGTCATGTATAAAAAGTCACATCAAGTGGCATTTCTGATATGTGTGGATGCTGCAAAGGCACACTCAAGAATAGAGGTAATATAAAGAAAATACATCTACCTGTATGGGGACATAGTGGGACCAGGACTTTTATGGAAAATTTACTGGAACAAAAGATACAAGCCCCTTTTAGACGTGCACCCCTTCATGTTAATCTGCCAGTAATTTAAATGTCCCATATTAGAAAAAGTCATGTTCCGATGTCTTTTTTAATATAAAGCAGGTATTGCTGTTATATAAATATTCTGAATTTATCAAAACGCTCAATTCAAAGAGAAATGCTTACAATCTCAACCCAGTCTCACTCCTGACTCATCTAATGCCAACCATTGGTTAGTGGCCCATTGGCATCAGACACCAACGCACAGAGGCAACCTTTAGCTGTAGTATGAGGCAACCGAGGCAGCTGCATTTGTTGACGTTCTCGGCAGCTCCCGTAGTATAAAGAACAAAAAGGTCCGTTTGGCAGGCAGGAGGGGAGATGGTTTGGCCAAGCAAACTCTGGACTCTTACCCGCGAGCCTGATGTTTATGTCCACTGTCCAATATATTTTAGTGTAATGTTGAAGACGTTTTGGACCTGTGCAGCTACTGTCCATATGTGACAAATTAATAGGAAGTGAAGCTTTTATTGCAAAATGTTCAGTTTGAGAAAATAAAGAAGGACGGCAGAGCAACACAGTTGTTTTACCGTATGTTTGTTCGTTTGCTGGCATTGCTACGAAGCCGACTCAATATGTAAAGCAGTCTCCAGTTGTCAATAAGATGCACCCTTTGTAACCTGTTGGAATGTTTTACAGTGTATATGAATGACATCATCTGACAGGAAGTAAACATGGACCCAAGGACTGTGCAGTTCCAGTGAAACAAACTATAAAGATAGAAAGTGCTGCTTCAGTGCGGTTACAGTCATTCCCCCGGCTGTAATGACGGTGCAGAGACGCCGAGAGAAGAACGAGATTTGGAAGACCCGATAACACTGACCAATCAGAGGAAACTGGGCTTTTTCTGGAGAGTCACGATGGCAGTTTTACTTGGTTGGACCAAGTAACCAGTGGTGGAAAGCACAATTACTATAGTCATGTACTGCACTTTAGCTGAATTTTTTCATTTTATGCTACTTTATACATCTACTTCGCTACATTTCAGAGGAAAATATTACACTTTTTGGTCTTTTAGTTCATGTATCTGGCAGCTCAAACTGAGTCTAACTGGGATCACATTTCCCCTCTAAACTTCTCAGATGATTCATCTGAATAATTGTTTGAGGTCCGATGAGGTTAAATCATCCAATATTTCACAAAAAAGCAGAGATTAAAGAATATTCCAAAAGAAAAAGAATTCTGAAGCAGAACTTTTTTACATTTTTACTTCTGACCACTAGATAAATTTATGATTTCAATCATCATCTTTTATGCTCAAAAACAGTCTGAATAACTCAAACACTGAAAGAGCCTATTTTAAGTTGTGGAGAAGATCTGTGTTCTTAGATCAGTCTGTAAAAACTATTTTGCCTCTGGCGGTGCCACAGGTGTAGATGAGATTAAAAAAACAACAACAGAAAAACCACAGTAACAACCACACCACAGCTCTCTCCACATATTTTCATTGTTCATGCCAGCTTTGCAGACAAATCAGTAAATAGCTCTTAATATAGAGAATTGGCACTGTCGACTCACAGCAAGAGGGTACTGGGTTCGTATCCACTGCCCGCCGGGGCCCTTCTGTATGGAGTTTGCAAGTTCTTCCTGTGTCAGCGTGGGCTGTCCGGCTTCCTCCCACAGTCCAAAGACATGCAGGTTAGGTCAACTGGTCACTCTAATTCCTCATAATCCACTTATGTATGTGTACGAAGAAAAGGCAAAAAATAAATAAATTAACTTTTGTGT
Organism: Epinephelus lanceolatus; assembly: GCF_041903045.1. Lineage (NCBI taxonomy): Eukaryota > Metazoa > Chordata > Actinopteri > Perciformes > Serranidae > Epinephelus > Epinephelus lanceolatus. Next base: position 22,676,886 of record NC_135754.1, on the reverse strand, counting down.
TGGATTTCGGAAAGACTGTATGACATTGTGCTAGCTTAGCTAACAAGCTGCTAACTAGCTATTTCTTCAATTCAATTGCCTGTGCTGATTGTCAAGTGAGGTAATATAATTTAAAAGAACTTGTTCATCTACTTTTAACACATCATGAAACTGAGTAATGTTGTTCTGCTAAAATATGGTCACCGTCATTATGACTGGTTCAGCCGTTTATATGTCTTTTAAATTAGATATTTCACAAAATATGGCACGAATCTGAGACGTCCTGTTTCTGTCCCCGTAATGTTCCAAGTGCATATGTTTCTATCAGGTTTCTGTCCATCCGTAAAGAAATGCACTTCCTTGCGTTGGAAACTATAGGCATCATACGTATAGTTTTACGGATCTACGGACACCAGTCACATATGCAAGTGGAAATGAGGTGTCAGTTACCTGTGGGTGTGAATGTAAGCATGAATTGTCTGTCTCTATGTGTCAGCCCTGTGATAGTCTGGTGACCTGTCCACGGTGTACCCTGCCTCTTGCCCAATGACAGCTGGGATAGGCGCCAGCACTGTATAAGGATAAGTGGTTGCAGAAAATGAATGAATGAATGAAAGAATACAGAGTAGGGATGCCAGTTAATCAGTTGAGATCACAAACATTTGCCTTTAATTTCTGCATTTTCCTGCAAGACCCATAAAGTGGCCAACCTGAACGTCACGCCTACACTGTCCTAAGATTGCTCCTCTCCATGCTTGGTGCTGTTTTATCAGGGTATTTATGTCGCCTGGGAGAAGGTGTAGCCTTAAAGGATAAGATCAGGCAGCCAAAGTTTCCTGTGCGTAGTTAACACCACAGATTACATGAACAGGAGTGTAACATCATTGCCTGCAGGTCTAATCTGCAAGATGTACACTGATATGTATCTGTGCCTATTTTTAGATATATATACCCGTGTATACGCACCACTACACCTCTGGCTAAAAATCCAAGTTTCAAAGTAACCTAATGTGACTGTACTTGGATTTCCAGTCTTCTTTGATTTGATTTTTCAAATTGAGACTCTTCAAACACACATCCTGAATCAACCCTGAAAAATAATATTGGTCAGAGAGGTGACCTACAACATTTCCTGCACCGTTTATAACAATCCTCCCGCTGAAAGGGAGAATTAAGCCTTTCTTTTGTCTGGAACAAAGCTTCCCCTCACTAATGGAAAATCTCTAAATTTCTCAAATAGAGCTCCGCTGCAGATTGACTCGGCCTAATGCTTTTCTGAAGGTTAAATTGTTCCTTCTCCGATACACCAACATACATATATCACAAAAATGACTATAAAAGCAACATGTCTGCAGGCGCATATACACACACAGACACACACACACACATGCTGAAACACACTGCGTGAGCTGTGAAATGGGACATTTATCTGCTGGAGTTTTGTGCTGTTTGGCCTCATTTCATACAGCAGAGGCTGCTTAGCAAAAGCAGCCATTTTTAAGATGTCACTTGATCTGTCATCGCCGGCCATTCTGCACAGTCTGAGGGCCTGCAGAAAGAAGTGGAGCTGGAGACAGAGAGACGGAAACACGGGGGTGATGTTGGCTCTTTCACCATTCCTATTTCTTTCTTTTTTTTTGGCTCAGTGGTTGGCAGATATGGCACCAAAAGCCTCAGGGGCTGGTAGCGTTAAAGCAGACGCCTGTTTCACAGTATTCCCAGTGGTTGTGTCATCGGCGGGTCACGGAGGTCTCAGAGGGAGCTGCATCTGGATTTTAGACCCAAATAAAACAAGTAGATAGTACCTTTTTAGTATTGGCAGTGCATTTGGGTTGTGTTTGTGAGAACATCAGTCATCATCCAGTACAGGGATGTCAGTTTGGTTAATTTTCCTTTCGATAGCCCAACACCCATTCCCATAACCTAACTGGTTATTAAACAACACAAAATACAAGAGGACTTCCCTTCCCTTCATTGACTCAGGGAGCCTTTTATTTTATAATCTGTTGGCTTTGCTGACAGCCGGCCGGTTGACTGCATTAACATGTGGAAACATAGTGCCCACAGTACACCCTCCGGTCTCCACTGGTTAGTTAATGTTAGCCCTGGCAGCTCCCTACTTCGCAGTGCTAGGGTTGGCTGGGAGCTAGCTGATGGCACTGTTCATTTGCTGACAATGCCGTCCTAATAGCGGGAAAGTGTTGCTGTGGAAACACGGTGGGCACCCTCTGGTCTTACCCCAGGTAGCCCCAGTGAGTAAACAGCTTCATCTTGAGCAGCAAAACCCCTTAAGCATTGATAACTATGCTAGCACCTCTAGCCATGCTCACACTGCTAACAGAGCTAACAGTGATAACATAGTAACAGTGCTAAACGTGGTTTTCGGTTTGTTAAAATTGAGCCCAGAGGTGGGGAGTAGAATGTTTCCACTGCAACGTTGTTGGGTTCGGATATCATTACTAGTGGTAAGTGCCGAACTTGCGGTGCCGTTAGCTAACTCTATAGATGTATACTAAGAACTAGATAATGTATCCCAAGATGTCACCTATAAATTCCAGTGGAGTTGCTCGCCTGGTGCATACGCCAAAAAAAGTTTCCAGCTTGCGGGTTTACTTCCACCATTTGCGGCCCACTGAATATGCGCAATAGTATTTCTTTCTCTGGCTTTGCCTGCAATTTCCCGCTTGGCTCACAGATTTAACGCTGTGATGATGTCACTGATTTTTAAATAGTTTTTCTTTGCCTAAGTAAGGATTAACAGATATGAAACCTCTGTGGATCAAAAATTCATAATAGAAAGAGTCGTTATTGACCTTGTTTGCAGTTGGATTTGTCCTGTCAACAGTTTTACAGACATCTCTTTTATAATTGTTGTCTATGGGAAAAATACTTTTTGGGCTGCAAGGGATTTTTTCACTGCAATACTGCGGGTGGCCATTGGGAAAAATTGGAGGAAAGGCTGGGCATCTTTCCTGGGGGCCTGGCTTGCTCCCACTTGGGTAAGCTGACAAGGCTTGACAGGGGTCGCTAGCTAGCTTACTCAGAGCTCCTCTGACATCCCTGATTCTGCATATGAGGGAGAGTCATATTGATATTCGAAAACAAACATTAGGAATGCTAGATTCATCTTGGTGGCAAAAGTGTAACTTTCAGAGGTTGAATTTGGATGTTTGGCAAGATAAAAGAAGTGCACATCAGAATGTTTTTGCATTTATTAAGTCTGTTTAGGAAGTGCTGTTAATGTTAAACCTATAATTGTTAAAATATATTGTTAAAAAACATTTTTTTCTAGAGTAAGAGTAAAGTAAAATAGTGATTTCCAAAGGTCTTTCCAACCATACACACCTACACAGTCCATATAGGTAAATAGAGGTATGCACTGGCAGTGTTTAGTGGGTCCACAGCTAGACAAAAGCATGCTGCGTGTTGCCGACGCACAACCGTTATGCTCGAGGCTGTCTCCCTGCACTTTCATTTGAATGCAGCAGCCTGAAATCAAGTGTATAACTGTCAGGCCTTGTCAGTGTTGTGTTTCCACACCACACTTATTCAAGTGGACATGGAGCCAGCAAGGAGCACACAGGGCAGACACAAGCAGCGTGCATGTGTGTGTCTGTATCTGTGTGTGTCTGCGTGTGTTAGCAACACTTGTGTATGACATGTGAGGCCAGGGTTTCAGGGCAGAGACTGTGAGAAATAATTGTGTTTATTTGAAGTGATTATAGTGACTGTGGAATGAATAACAATGCACTGAAGGCCTGCCCTCCCCTGCGGTTCCTACAAGCCTCTGTGTTGCCTCTACAAATATCCAGCTACCTGCTTCTGGAATGAGTTGAGTTTTCAGATGCACTGAAACTCTTCTTCAGCAACTTAAGGCACATAGAAGTGAGTTTTACAGTTAATGTGTACTCTTAATATTTAACAACATGTCCACAGTGAAAATTAACATAAAAGTTTTATCTGAAAGCCATTAGATGCTGTAAGAAATACCCAGATCTTTGTAAGGTGTCCTCATAGAACAGTTCATACGATATCCCACAAAAAATGCCCACACAGTGGTTTGTATCAACACATTCTCACTCCGACCTCATCACATATTGACGTGTTTGGTCATGGACTTTCCACGTCCACATATGACGCACAACGTCTCCTGGGTGCGTAGGTTGTTGACGTTCTGGGACACGTTGTCAAGTTCAGCCTGTTCATGCATTATCGTCTTTCAAGATACACTGCCGTTTTCAGAGGAATTTTAATGTTTGCATAAAGTCTCTTTCAAATAAACACACTACATCAGTACACCACAGCAAAAGCACGTGGCTGTTGGACCCATCCATCACCCTTTCCTGCCCGCCCCACTCGGGCTTTCGCCACCTTAACTTTTGTCCTTGTCAGCACTAGGATATCAGTTTCTTATTATTTATTTATTTTGTCATTTTTGTTTTTGATAGATCAACACCCATCAAGCGATAACTAACCAGTTAAAAAAAAGCAAAATTACGTGAAACACAAGAGGCTTTTTCTTTCAGTCCAGTACTCCATTGATACTCAGTGAGCTCTAGCGCTGCGTTTCAAAGCGCTGTTCATTTAAATGCGGTGAAATTTTAATGTTTTGTGATGTAAATATCTTGTCTTTTATTTTAGTTTTTGTTTGCTTTGGTGACTGACAACCGGCTAGCAGCATTAACGTTCGGAAACAGAGTGCCCACCACCCACCCTCTGGCCTTCAGGTTAGCTAATGTTAGCCTTGGTTCCTCTGCACTTCACACCATTGCAGTTGGGTGCGAGCTAGCTAGTAGCGCGCTCATCCAGAGATTACTGCTGTTAGCATTGCTGCTGAAATATGGTTACCACCCTCCATTGTCCCCCAGATAGCCCCAGTGGGTATGTGGCTCCTTTCTTTTTGAGTTGCAAAACCCCTTTAGCATTGTTTACTATGTTATCACCACTAGCCACGCTGATACTGCTGAGGGTGCTGACAGAGCTAACAGTGTTTGGTTAACAATGCTAAAGGTGGTTTATGACTCAAAATTGAGCCGCTTACTCACCAGAGGAGACCAGAAGGTGGCAACCATGTTTCCACAGCATTGCTGTCGGTGTTACTAGCAGTAAATCCCAAATAGAGTGCTCCAGGGATGAGGTTTTTCTGCAGGCCAGTGTGGGAGTTAACATCACCATGGTTACCTTGTCAAAAAGCCTATGGGATTTTTCCATTGGATTTTTTTGGATTATTGCAAAAAACAGGCTCTGTGGCAAACAAATATTCATGATGCTTACTTTTTTTAGTGGGCAAGATAATCTTCATAAATGAACACCACCTTTGTGATTTTTGAGGCCTAAAAGTAATCACCAAAAGTAAAAAGCTAACGTTAGACTATAAATGAACCTCGCCACAGTCGTATGACTTAACATCCCATCCCACATTATTTAGCCACTCGTTAGTAGCTGCCTTTTTACGACACACATAAAAGCTTAAAAATTCCCAAGTGGGGTATTTACTCACATATTTTATGTCCTAGAACAAAACATGACAGTCTCTTAAGCTTGTGTGAATGACAGACCTTATTTAAGGCATCTAACCAAAAACCAATTAAAAAAAAAACATTGACTTTGAGACGAGGGAACTGGGAGTAGTAAAATGCTAACTCATTTCCAGGTTTTTGACTCATTCCTGGGGCATTCTGTGAGCGGCGCTGCTAATGTTAGCTCCCACCAGACCTGTAGACTGACGTGTAACCACTCCAAAATATTCTCTGTGGTTAACCATTAACATCAATTGTCAGCACCTTAACCCCTGGACCATGAGGGCGCCCTATGTACATTTAGTTTTTATCTGCAAAGTAACTATTAACAAGCTGGAATAGCTGTAAAACTTGATTTAATGGTGTAAAATATCCATATTTATTTTTGAAGTATAATGTAAAAAATGTATTAAAATGATGTACTTAAAAAAATGTACCCCACATAATTTCGCAATGGTAACGCCAAGACCATCACTGTGGTTAACACATTGTAACTCAAAGAGTCATTTAAGGTAAATATCACACAAAACAGGCGACACAGAACCCAGAATCAAACTTGGCTCTGCAGTGTGTCAATACAGTAATCATTCAAAGATTAGTCAGGAAAATGAGTGAGCTATTAGGTGAACAATAATCTCTCCCACCTGCTCATTAAAATAAACACTCTGCTGGAGCTGCACGCTGTCGGTACCTTGATCGCAAATAGTTTGAATTAGCGTTGAGTGGGAAAAGAGCTGCACTATCAATATGCTAAGCTCTCATGATTTATGTAACTGGTTACAGAGTGATAACTCTTTACATGCATGGAAGCTTTGGAAGATTGGGATCTTCTGATAAGGCATCTAAAAAATGTATTCTCTAATACTTACTCCCTGAATACATACTCACCCTACTCTTTCCAAAATGCTTTTTATACCATCATAAATAGTAAATATGCACAATTCTTGGTGAAAGAATCATCTGCTTCATTTAAGATTATGAATGTGTGGTGTCTGTAAGTGATGAGACCTAGATAACTGCAGATCTTTTCTCCCTTACTGCCAGTGATAAAGGTCCGGCTGTCTTAGAAAATGTAAACACACACCTTTTAACTAAGTGCATAGCATATTAAAAAATGCATTCATTAATGAAGACTTTAATAGACACCAAACAACATTTAAAACTGTTACCTACCAGTGCATGCACCTATTTGACACCCAGTTCATCAATTATTGTCATTATAGTTAAAAAAAAGTAGTTAATTATCAATTAATTCACCCAATGGTGTTTATATGTTAGTATTCAACTAGTGTGAATGTTTTTGTGACATTATATTTGTCAGATAGCCCATGCAAAGTCTGAGTAAAATGTCAATCATTCATATTATGCTGCATGTGTAAGTTATGTGGCCAGTAGTAGCTTTCATTTATTGCATATACATGTATCTGTATGTCTGTATTTGCTTATGATAAATGATACATTTGGAAATAAGTTTTCAGATTTTTAAATTGTTTCTGGGGATGGGGAACCCTCACACCCAGCCGATTTGGGCCCAATCCCAATGGTCCCTTGCCCCTGCGGCGTAGCCCTTACCCCTCTGTTTTGCGTGATTATGTCTTGAGGTAGGGTGTCCCAATTTTTGTTGGGATAGAGGGGTAGGGCGTTTGTGTGAGTAGTGTTTGGGCTACATGGCCCTCCAAGCAGAGGTTTTTCAGAAGCACAATCCAAACCAAAGTTATGAGAAATCAACGGCAAAATGGCTCCACAGGCAACATAAAACATATTTCATTAACCATTATCTCTGAGCATTATCGTTGTTTAATGTAGTTTTGATGTGGTATGGTCCTTTTCTTAAAAACAAGCATAACAAAAGAAATTGCTTGTATCTGTGTCTCGGTAGCTAACTATCTAGCTAGCTAACTAGCGTTACATTGCTTGCAGTCCCTCCACCCCCCCATCCCCAATGGTGTCCAGCAGCAAAGTTTCTGGGTTTGTTAATGCTCCTCTAATATCAAAGCAGACTACCAGGGTAGAAGCCAGCTAACGTTGGCTACAGAGCACCACTAATGGCCTGGTAATGAAGCAGTTTTATTTTTTTATTTGATGACTTGTTTGATTGATCTATAGCGTGAAGTTGTGAACGTCTCACAACCCATCCTGACAACTGCAAAAGGCTGCCTATAGACCTCACAAGAGAAAATACCACAGAAGAAGATGGCATATTCGTACTGTCCAGCAGCACTCGCCATATCTGTTTTTGTAGGTCAAACACCAATATACTGATGATCATGAAGTATCAGGGTCTTAAAAGGTTGTCCCATTTCATAGTGGAAGTTGTCAACTGTTACCCCTTGTAACTGAGTTTCGAGGGGCAAGGTGGCACTTGAAAACAAGGGTTGGGCCTGGATCTGGTCCACTCACCAACCAAATAAACAATGGTCATCTATAGACCCTTTTACTGTAAACAGTATGAAGTTTTTTGGTGCGTAGGGCTTAGCTGGAGGCAAAACAATTCTCCACAGACATTAGCCAGCGCTAGCTAGCAAGTACTGTTTGCTTCTTTTAGATAATGGAGGAAGATGATGTGAGTGGTGTGTTCATTCCAAGTGCTGGAGTGTACTCTGACACATACTGCATCGTTCGTAAATTCACTCTGTCTGGGGAAACAGAGCAGCAGAGTATCAAGAGGAGTGAATGCATGATTAACTTAACCATTAATTCATATAGAAATATAACGCTGTGTTTCTTTGACTAACAGGGCTCTCATTTTAGTGTAGAGCGTCAGACTGAATTTACGAACGCACCATGTCAGGTCACTCACTCTCTGAGAGTGTCACTTTTATAAGTAAACATTGACCAACGGGACCACACTGGCCGACCCATATGCTCTCACTCAATGGATGGATGATGTCACAGGAAGCTTTTGGCTGATCACTATGCCAATCTTACAAAGGAGGATGACACTTGAACGGTTTGCTCTGGTTTGTTTTGCTATCGGAGCTAACGTTAGCTAATGAGCTAAAAGTTAGCATTACAGAGAAATCCAATATTCTTCGTAATACCTCCCCAGTTTCTGATGAGGTGGATATGATAACCCTTAATACACATAACGTTATTTATCCCTACAACAGGAAATACTTTTTCCCTAACCTGATATGAAGTGTGCACTGCACGTGTGAGCATTTTTAATGATCCCCTCTGTCCAGTCCTTTTGTCTTATCGCGTTAAACCATAGTTTTCTTCGTTGTTTTTGACAGACAGCAGCGGCTGGTATGCTATGGCATGGCTCAAAACTTAAATTAATTAAGTTTGCGTCATGACTCCTTCTATTCTGGCTCCCAATAACACAACAAGACGACATTTGAAGACTCTTATGTAGCCTACAGCCCTGTGGTGGAGAATCGTGTTTTGCCTCCAGCTTACAGACTGACGATATTGTGACATCGGCCTTAAAAGGGTCTATTGAGTGGCTGGTAGATTTTGGAAACCTCCAGCCACTTGGGCAAGTGGACAAAAAAGTTAATTTCCAGCCCAGGATTGGACAAAATTACAAGGTTCCAGAAGGATTGGCTGAATTTGCGTCGCAAAACCCTGAAGGGACTGTCTGTGGCCTAAAGAAATGACGTGCAGTAGAGGGTTAAGCTTCAGAGCACAAGACTGAGGTTTTATGTAGAAAACTGTGGAACAAACACTTAATTTAAATATTACTCCACCGCTTACTTGGGCTGCAGTTTAATTATAATAGTGATTATATCAGTCACACTGAAGTGGTGGCGGAAAAAATAATGACTTTGTGCTGCATGAGTGACTCGGGTGTTTTGATTGAAACCTCTGCATGCTCAACCTATTGGAAATGTAAACAGGAGAGTGGGAATTATGTATTCTAATCAAATAGGACCTTGTAATCAATCATCGCAAACACCAGACCGCAGTGCTTGACATAAACATATAGGGTGAATCATCTGGATGTGGACTGAAAGCTGATAAATGTTTCCTCTTTGTGCCTACGATGTTGATAACGTGGGGGAACAATGAAGAACAGCTGCTTTTATCTTAACAGAATAGAAGCAGATAAATGATGCCTATTGTTGTCAAGTAATTCCAGGAAGGAAATTACATTTGAATGTCCTTAAGGGAGCAGGCAGGTGTGAACTCTGAATAGAAAATGGTGCTGGGAAGAAGGAGAAGAAGAAGGGGGAGCGAGGTGGGATGTTCATGTTGTTGATAGCCAGTCCTCTGCCAGCTCTCTCCCTCTCCTCCTCACTCACACGCTCCCTCTTACATACTCATGCACGCAGAAGAATACACACTTGCTCTTCAGACTATCACACTCTCAGCTTCTTTTTCCTTCTCCGCTTCTCAGTCCGCCTCGCTCTTTCTCTCCCTCGCCTCGTAAAGGGCAGTGTGATCAGCAGAGCGAGGGGCTTTTAATTGAAGCACATATGTATCATTCTTTAGCCGCGGCACTTTGGATCACAGCCAAGATGTGTCGCTGACCGAGAAAGGATTCCACCTCAGTCAGAGAGCCAAAGTGGAGGAAAGATAGACACAGAGAGAAGGTTATCTGCGAGGAGGCACTTTGTTGGCTTTTGTTGAACTTCTCTGATGGGAGATAAACTGGCAGGAGACGCCTGAGTCAAACACAGAAAAGAGTGGCAAGCAGAGGAATCACAAACACGTGGAGATGCTGTTCGGTAAGACCGTTTGTTTACTCTTACAGTATGTCTCACCTATTTATGGGAATGCAATACCCTCGCAAGTAGCTGAGGTTTTATTTGTCTTGAGATGTGTTGTTTTTCCGTGGAATCCATCTGCCTAAATGCGCGTGAGTACTCCCCTGTCAAACAACAATGACTTCACATCATTGCTCAAGGGCAGGCTCAGTCTCCTGCCCACCATCTGCCCTCTTTCAGTTGCTCTGCATCCAAAATGAGTCCCTCGCCTGTTTGTTTTTCTAATTGACCCCTTTTGATGAAGCCAAGTGTGGAGTTCAGACCAATACAACACTGTCGCTCCCAGATGTGTCAAGTCATTTTAAAGCCACACAAGAACAGCGCTGATATCACTGCGCAGATTGCTGGCAATTATGTCTTTGCCTCCCGAGGGAAATATGCCCAGATTAGCTCGCATAATTGGAGCCTGTTAAAGATAAAGGCAGTGTGGGGATTTTTTAGTCATTTGTGTTTATGTTTTTTCAGCTAAGGGAGCAAAACGCTGATTGCATTTAGGGTTTTTAAATTTATAACCACTTTAGTTTTGGCAAGTTAAACTCTTTAATGTTACCAGCACACGTTAGTACAGTGGTACACGTAGACAGATTATTAACAATAATAATGATAATAATGACTACATTAAGGAAACAGAGGAAGATCCATAGCTACCAGTTTACCAGTATACACTTCATAGTTTGACCTCTAGATAAATGGATTCAATTGAAAGAGTAAACACGACGAGATGGATATATGTAGAGATGAAATGATTAATCATAATCTACTTTGATGATCAATTTATCATTCAGCCACTTTTCAAGCAAAAATGTTGAAAGTGGTGGGAGCTTCTTACATGTGAGAATTTTCTGCATTTACCTGCCGGTCTCACTCCGAAGTCGTCGAAATCCGATGCTTGGCACTGACTTGCGGCAGTGACTTTAATTTCCTTGCACTATGTGTAATGACAATAAAGGTATTCTATCAAAGAAAAGGCCGTTCTTTAGCGTCAGAATGATACACAGCCGGCTGACGTTATAGTTTAACGACAGGGGGTAACCCAGCAGGGCAAGGACGAAAGTTAAGACGGTGAAAGTCCGAGTGGGGAGGGTGGGAGTGGTGGTGGATGGGTCCAACAAACACCGACTTTCACCCAAGAGAGTGGTGGTCGCGTCCCATAAGATTCTAAAGCCAAACCCTGTTCTTTTTTCCTCAACCTAACTACTTCCTTTAGTTGCGTAAACCTGCAACACTTTGCGGTGTTGTACTGACATAGTGGGTTTATTTTGAAAGAGACTGAAATTTCCTGTGAAAACGGAAGTGTATCTTCGTCAACAACCATCGCACCCAGGGTACCTTGCACGTCGTATGTGGACGTGGTTTTATTTCACTTTAGAGGGAAAGTTCACCCCCAAATCCAAAATACATATTTTCCTCCTGCCTGTAGTGCTGTTTATCAAGCTAGATTTTTTTTTGGTTTCAGTTTCAAACTGTTTGAGATATCGGCCATAGAGATGTCTGCTCCTATATTGATACTTGGCTTGGGAAATATGACGAGATTATCCCTCAACACCGTATTGGTTGGCAACCACAAAGATCCTAGCCAGTATCCACAATAACAGAACAGTCTCTCTTTTTCTCTTGCTGTCTCTGTGCTTCACCACATTGTGCTACACTGCATTCACACAAAACAACAGCGTGGCAGCTACATTATTGCCGAGTTGCCTTGAAGTGCAGCAGGACAGATGTCCACTCTCATTAGCAAAACGAATGCAAGTGCACCTATTTGATGATTCTTTGGTTTTAAACCAAACAAAAAAAGAGAGCCAGAGAACATGAAGTGATTTGTAAGATATGTGATAAACAAGTCGGGACTAAAGATGGCAACACTGCTGATTTCTGTTCCCATTTTTAAACTCACCAACCAACAGAGTACGCAAGTCTGCCATTGACTCATTCCACAAAGAGCTGCCTCACCTAAACTCCTACCACGGTGAGCAATCATCCCTCTATCACAAAGGCAGTAGGCCTATATCTCTGTTATCCTCATTTCTTACTCCAGTCTATGGATATTTATATCTATGGGCATCTCTCTTTTTTCAGCTTTTTTTTTTTTTTTTTGGGCAATAATTTTGCATTCTGTTGTTTTTCTACATTATTGTAACCAGGGGAGCTTCTCAAACCTAAACTAGGCGGCACTGAACTTCTGGTACCAATGTCTCTTTCCACTGATCATGAACTGGTTACTCAAGCTAATCCACAGACCTTGTTTGAGTTTTATTTTCTTTCTACTGAACTGCACCCGCCAACCCTATCACTGTGCAGAAGGAAGTGTGCATCTACTCATGCACAAGAGGCTCATGACACCACGGGATGTAAACATTAATGGCGTCCTCCTCAGCTGAGCTGTAACGTTAGCTAGCTCAGTGGTGCTAGGTGAGCTAGCGGTAGATGCACACTTCCTTCTGTGTGGTGATACAGTTTATGAGTGTAGTTGGCTATGAAGAAAAATAGTTCCAACATGAAACTGCTCACAACAAGGTCTGTGGATTATCTTGAATAACTGGGTCATGATTTCTGGAAAGAGACATTGCTGTTGAGGTTTTCAAATGTTTATTGTGGCGCGTTGAGCACTACAAACTGAGTGCCATCTAGTTCCATTATATTTGAGAAAAGGCAGACATCTCTAACACTCAGCAGCTCACACCAAAACAATTTGGATTTCTAAATAGCACTATGGGTAAAAGGAAGATATGTATTTTTGATTTTGGAGTGAACTTTCCCTTTAAATTGATAATATTTGGGTTTTGAACTATTGATTAGATAAAACAAGGAACATAAACATGTCACTCTGGCATCTTGTGATGGGCAGCTTTCACCATTTTTTGGACATTTTATAGACAAACAATTGATTAATAAATCAAGAAAATAATCAGCAGATTAATCGGTAATGAAAACAATCGATAGCTGCAGCCCTAGATATGCCTGTGTTTTTAATTTCCTACAGTCTTCATGTGGTGAGGATGAGAAAGAAGGGCCTTTTTTCATCTTATAGAAGCAACATAAAGCACAGGGTGAAATAATGTATATACATTTGCATTTTGTGATACCCTCCAGTATGGACACATACACACCGTGCCGTGTGTGCCTGGATAGAAAAACTAAGAAGTGTCTGTGTGGCAGCTCTGGATGCTGTCTTCTTTAAATGGCAGATTAGAGAGATCAAGGGGAAACAGTTGGAGAGGAGATAACTGTAGAGTTTTGCCTGGTGGCCATGCTGCAGCTGTCCCCAACCCTCCACCCCTCGCCAAGAGCTCCGTTTTGATCCTGCAGTGACAGCTTATGTATATAAATCTCATTCTCTGTTCAGTGTAACACGCAAGACACGTAAAGATGTGTAAAAATCCTAGAATAAAGAGCATATTTCTCAGCTTTGAGATTTATATCTTTCCATACGTCTCTTGCTGGAAAGTAGTTGACATAAAATGAAATGTAGCACAGCAGAATCTGGAGGAGTTACAGAGGCAGTGTTGCCAGTGCTTTGCCTCAGTACACTGCATAAAACCTTCATAATACAACACACCAGGACCACAATAGTGCACATTAGGAGCCCTGTTTCTGTGCATAATACCACATGACACATATTCAGTGATGCAAATCACTGTCACCCACAGTACGACACAGTGACTGGTTTTGGTAATTACGTGTTCAGTGTGCGCAATTGCACCACAATTGGAAATTAGCTGCATCTAGTGGTGTAAGATGCCTAATGCTGGCCTCGTACCAAACAACTTTTCAAGCAATTTCACTGTTGCAGACAATTTCCAATATTTGAATAAAATCATGGGGGTTTTACTTCGGTTGGTGCGCGCACCTGACATCTCAATCCTTTGGTGTAAAGTGGTCATAAAACTCAGTCCGAGCTGTTTTAAGACATGCTTTTTCTTATCTTGACGTTCCGATTAGACGTCAGATATTATCGTCATGTTTTTAGTCTTGGCTCATGCAAATAGTGAAGTTCAATGATGTGAACAATGGCAACGACCAATAGCTATACTTTCTCCAGCACCAAACAAGCAGCAGCAAACCAGGTAGACCGTAAACATGTAGGGAACTCTGGGAGGCACAAGAACGTGAACAAGTCTGGGTTCTCTTCAAATGTGGAAAAGGGGGAGAAACTGGTGGAGTTGTGGAGTGAACAAGAGTCACAGCAAGAGGGTTCCTGGTTCGAACCCAGGGTTAGGGAGCCCTTCTGTTCAGAGTTTGCATGTTCTCCCCGTGTCAGTGTGGGTTTTCTCCAGGTACTCCGGGGTCCTCCCACAGTCCAAAGACATGCAGGTTAATTTGTTACTCTAAATTGCCCGTAGGTGTGAATGTGAGCGTGAATGGTTGTCTGTCTCTATGTGTCAGCCCTGTGATAGTCTGGTGACCTGTGCAGGGTGTACACTGCCTCTCACCCAATGTCAGCTGGGATAGGCTCCAGCCCCCCCGCAACCCTCAAGAGGATAAGCGGTTAGAAAATGGATGGATGGATGGATGGATGCAAATACGGTTATTTTTATTAAGTATATTGATGCCGAATTGACAAGAATATTATCAACATATAAAACCCTTTTATCTAGTGTTTCTAGATGTATGTGTTTTTGCAGACTACTTTTCTAAAGGGAGTTTGGCATACTATTTTCCACCAGGAGCAGGATGGGAAATAATTTTAAAAGGAAATCTAGTTATAGTCTTGCAAATAGTGACCCTGCAAAATCCCCATGTGTTTGCAAAATCCAACAGTGTGGTACTAAAAACTCACATTGTCTCCAGATGTGAGAGGGTGACTTTAGTCTTCTAAAGGTCCTTTCATAGCGTGTTCAAAGTCCTCAAGTGTTTGGTAGGCATTCAGTGTGATTGCCACATGGTTGGTTCTGGCTGGGGAAAAATATTTATTTAGCTCTTTTAAAAAACACAAGATCAAAATACTCTATTATACAGTACAACATGAAACTGCTAATTGAGGCAGTAAAGCTAATACAGTGAGGCACAAGATGATGAAAGCATAAACCTTTAGTAGAAATAGGTAAAACAGTTTTTTAAGACACAACACAGAACAATAAAATAGGTAAAAATGATGAAAGCCTCATGTTTTAAAAGTCATTTTTTTAATAACATTAAGAAATACACTCGCTCTGACATTGTAAAATAATTTATTCCAGTGCTTTGGGGCACTTTGTCTCTTTTAGTTTTGAGTTGAGTCATCAACCTCCCGTTCCCCCTCCTACATCTTTTCTGTTGCCCTCTACTGTCAGCTAACAAATGCTGGAAAATGTCAACATATTTATTATAAAAAAGAAATACAGGAAGTGGGTTGTGATAAAAAATGAATATGTAATTAAGTGCAACACAGGCTGGGTTGAGTTGTGACATCTAACCTCTCAATTCCATTTTACAGGCCGTGAAACAAAAGTCTACACTCAACTAAAATCCTATTTATGCTTGTGCAAAGCCATGCTGAGCATTTTCATAATAAAACGCTGCGATGCATTCTCCCACCTACACACACACAAATTATTTACTATATGTCAGAGGTTAAAAACACCACAGAAATGCTGTAAATTTGCAACAAATGTCAGTTGTGTGATCAGCTTGAAATAACCAACTGCAGCAGATCATGAAGCTGTGTTATGCAGGTCAGATTTGACCTGTTTTGACATTTAACAGCAGTAAAAACACCTTAAATGTCATTACTCTAGCCAGAAGTCATGCCCTTTCCTACAGTGACCCACCGCACTGTTGTTTCTATTGAAATGGATTTTACATCCACCAGTGTGAGTCGAGTCAAGGTAACTGATGGTTTGTCTAAGTGTGTGATGGCAAGAAGCAGGTCTGATGACGAGGGTTCCTTTGATGTCGCTGTGGAGCCAGTCTCCATCGTTGCAAGTCTTGCCTCATGGATTTTAGCTAGCATGTCAATCCTTCCCCTCTCTCAAACACTCGTCCAGTGTTTTTTCTTTCGGTGCAGTTTTCTCATTCCTCTTGGTGAAAGGTTTAGGAGGCATTATGTGTAAAATTTAGGTTGGAACGTACAAAAAAATATGTGTTTGAATTTTGAAATGATTATATACAGCGCTGTCTAACCACACGTCTACTCCATTGGGCGTCTCAGAAAATGGTGGTTTTAGGGAATGTTGAAAATGTAGATGCCACATCTGTGTGTATTTTTTATGCAACAGTAGTGACAAAGTTCAAGTTGGACTTTGACATTATCACGAGAACTACCTGAGTTCCCACCACATTTGCCCAGATTCACACCAAGACAGGCACCTGTTGGTCTTTGAAACATCATGGGGGATTTAAGAAGGGGCAATATATCGTTTTTACTTGATGAATTGCGGCGTGTTCCACATGGGATGTAAACAACAATTTTTGCAAACACTGAGTAGCCTATAAATTGTCACATCATTTTTATAAGCTACCGGCATGAGACTAGCTTCTGCGTTCTCTTCAACGACTCTCACGGACATAAAAAATTAAAAAAAGACTCAACATATGATATGTCACAAACATGTCCCTGCCCATCCAGATCCTTCTCTCCTGGGTGTGAATAGTAGAGGTGTGTGTTT
Organism: Epinephelus lanceolatus; assembly: GCF_041903045.1. Classification (NCBI taxonomy): domain Eukaryota; kingdom Metazoa; phylum Chordata; class Actinopteri; order Perciformes; family Serranidae; genus Epinephelus; species Epinephelus lanceolatus. The sequence continues at coordinate 22,660,092 of NC_135754.1, read as the reverse complement.
TTGTGTCTGTAGGGCTTCAGACCGCAACCATGTAGTTGCATTTTGCGACCATGGAGCACCAGTGCAACTTGCAAATATTATTAATGTATGAACTGAAGAGCTGTTAGTTAGTTTTCAGCTCAAACTGAATTAATCCCCGTGATCAACAGCACTGAGGTGAATCGTTATAGCCTAAAAATATCACTATACTTACAGGCCATATCACCCAGCCTTAGGTGGAATCGTGGAAGAGCAAAGGCATAATCACATATGGCGCACGCTAGGGCTGCCCCCGACTAAGAATTTTCCTAGTCGACCAGTAGTCATCATTTAGGGCCATTAGTCAACTAGTTGCCTGCATGTTTATGATATTAATGTAATTATTAGATGATATATTGTGGGCGGGGCAACACAGTGGTTTGAGTTGAAGGTGTGAGAAAGAATAGTACCAGTAACATTGTTAACACTGTGCTACATTACAGAGAAATACAAAACCATACTAATGAACCTTCATTAATATAGGCCTATATTTTATCTACAAGTGCACGTCACACACTGAGCGAGCCGCCTGTTAACGACGCTGTCGGCAAAGCAGTAATGATTGTGCTAAGTGGCTAATGGGCATGTAGCTACTTCCATGTTTCAGATGATACGTCATGTTTGTAGTCGACCAATGAAGATGAGTTTACATATCACCTTGGGTTCGTCCTTCACCTTCTCAAAATGATCCCACACTTTGGATTTCCTGGCCGACATGTTATTAACTAGCCTGTGGAATAACTGCAGGTACCAGCCCTGGAAATGAATGGGCGTGGCCACTTCCTTCCTACAAGGTCCAGTCAAAAAGCTTTTGATTTATTTTGACAAGGCGCAGCTCCTAATAGAGTTTTACGTTCAAGCGTTTTTTTGTTTGTAGTTATAATTCGATAGTAGATATGAGGATTGTAATAGTTATAAATGGTTATAGAATAAACCCCACAGTTCTAGACTTTTCTTGCCATTTTCAGTTTCAATAAAATATATCATTACAGTTTAAGGTTGGGTCGGTATGAGAAAAAAAAGAATGGTCCGGTTTTTGTAAAAGACTACATCAAGTCGGTAATACTGTATTTTTCGCCACTTGGAGGCGCAATTGACTGATAAAAAAAATTGATAAAAAAATGACTTTAGGACAACAGAGTGACAGTAACAAGTTGTTTCTTTTATTCCTTACAAATAAATTTTGCAGCTTACTCAGTCATTGCAAACAAGGGTTGCCTGCCATAGTGGTGCATTCTTTGATTTCTTTGAGACTAAATTGTCTGCCATTATCGACTCCCCATCACTATTAAACAAACTCCAGGCTAGCCCCGCCCCACCCCCACCCCTCTCTCTCTCCTGCTCGCTGTGCGCTTGGCGAAGAGGCAGACACAGGTGCCCACAGACTCGAACTCCATGTAAAATGTCCGTGAAAAATCCCTGCGATGTGAAAAATACATGCCGAACAGTCTTTTGTGTGACACTGCTGCACGGAGCGGAGTCTGCGCGGTCGTGCTTTGCGCGCACAGGGCTTGCGGACGTCCACTTTTACCAGGCAGACCTCCGCGGAGTCCGCTCCACGTACGTTCCGCCCGAGTATGCAGTCTGGTCGGTCTCAAAAAAAAAAAAAAAAAACCCCGCTCCAAGACGGAGTACCGAACCGAACTGGTATTACCGAGAACTGACCCAACCCTATTACTGTTTAATGTCATGTCTTGGGTGTTTTAGGACATGATATTGCATGATAGGAGTTTTTTATATAAAGGGGTGAAACTTAAAAAATACAATCTTTCTGCTCTTTGAAACATTAATTAAGGATTGATCAGCCATTTATTCATGTCAAATAAGCTATTTATTCATTCTAAAAAAAGATCTGTGGTTCAAACTTTGGTGTAGACACTTGTTATGAGGAGATTCTTGGGCCGTGGTGAAACTGACCCTCACTGCAGAGATAAAATATGAACAGTATGTAAGGGTGAAGTGATCATCTTATTCGATTTTATTTGATAGTTATGCATAATAAAGTGTCTGTGTGACAAAGTACAAAAACTAGCTGTAACAACAAAACAGTTCTCTGATGCAGTAAGAAAAATAAAACCTTCCACTGCACGACTGAACTTTACTTTATTGGGAACCTCTAACATTAGCAAGTGCGATATTATGACCCATCATATTCGCTGTGAGACATTAATCTGTGTTCTGCGGGGATGGAGAGAGGTAGATGGAGCACGTCTTTATTTCCTTGTTGTGTTATGTAGAAGTTTTTCAAAATGTTTGACGTGACTGAAGTTTATGAGTCAGTTTAGATGGGACCATTAATTTTCCCGTCGGGGCTCAAATTCACCATCCAGCAGTGTTAATGACTCATTATTCTAATCGTGGGGTAATAAGTATGGCGCAGTATGGTTTTAATTGCAATACTGATAGTGCAGATTATCACAGAGAACAAATTTAATTAGTCTACTGTACTTTGACTCGGTGCCTCGTGTCGGTGAGAGCGTTTTAATTTATTTGTGCCACAGCAGTATCTGAAAGAAGCTCTGTCGTCAGTGAGGAATCAAGTTCAGACGTAGTAATTTTCTCACATCTTTAAAAAAATCTAATTTATGTTAAATCACTAAACATCTTTTTTATTAGAATTTTTTTTAGAAAGAAATAAACAAGTTTGCTGATTTCACATATCTCTGCATTTTAAATTGATTTCTAGTTGTCTACGCAGAAGTTATTGTTGTTAACGCAATGTCACAGTGAGTCTGTCTATAACACATTTATTTTCCTCTGTCATCTTTATATGTAAAACTAGATTCCTGGTCATTATGTCTCTGTCACAACATACTTTCATGGTAGGGAAACATATTTCCGTCACTTAGAGGATAAAGCATTTACACTGTATTTGCATCTGAGCACATCATGCTCATTTCCCAAATTCTTTTGATTTTCAGGAGCTCATTTCAATGCAGTACACACACTGTCTGAATAAATGTGGCATCCTGTCATCACCATCTGTAATTTGTGTGCGTTACAACAAAACGTGCCCTCCGTTACCTCAACCCTGCCAACAGAGTCTGACAACCCCAATCAGTCATTGTGCTGACGGTGGGAGTCTGATTAGACTGACTGATAATGACTGTGGGAGTGCACACACACACACACACACACACACACGGACATTACTTTGATTTACATGCCCTGAATGGTCACTCCTATCTAAACCATGTGCCATCTGCTGAACTTAAACCCAAACCCTGACCTTAATCTAAATCTAATCCCATTAAAAAATAATTAAGAAGTCCAGATAAAATGGCATTTTGAGAGTATTTAGTGTAAAGAGAACTGGATATATTGTTGGAGGCGGGGCCCTGTTCAAATCTATGGAAGTTGCTCACTGGCACATGAAACAAAAAAATCTCTATTTCTGCTGTATTAAAATTTCCTGGATCTTTTGCGGTGTGGGGCCCATAGAGCAAGCACACTACGGACTTATGCTAGCCAAGCAGCTAACTTTTGGTTTAACCCTCTGCTAACCTTATCTTAGCTCTGTGTAGCTAGAGGTTGCAGATTGATTGATGGGTGAATGATGATATTATTCTTGAAGCTAGTTTTCATGAGCACACATATTTTCAAAGAAGAAAACATGATTGGATTTTGACATAAGAATAATAAGAAATAGATTTTTTGGAAGTACTTTTACGTATATTGTTAGATAGATGCACAATATATGTTTAAAGTGATCTAAAAGGGTTACAAAAGGCATTTTTAATTTCATCTCCAACTGGTGTGGCTCTGAGTTCTGTCCCCACATTAGTGGACAGAGTGGATAGAGTGTGCCAGTAAACCCGGAACTCCGTTAGCGCTTTTAGCGCTTCCGGTTCTCTCGTCTAAAAGTCAATATGTTTTTTGAATGGGATTTTGGTAAAATGCCTCAAATAAGGTCTGTGGTTAACAAAAGCTTAAGCGAGTTTCAGGTTTTGTTCTACGACATAAAACACGTCAGTAAATACCCTACTTGTGAATTTTGAAGCTTTTACGTGTCTTAAAAAAGGCGGTTGCTAACAAGTTGCTCAATATGACTACAAACCCTGTCGGGGACAGTAAACGTCATCACCCCCGAACAGGCGAGAGTGCTGGCAGTCCGCCATTACAGCTTCTTATTTAGCTTAAACAGTCCGATTTCCCCATTATACAATGTTTTTAAAATAAAGCGGCCATCAGTTGAAAGCTTAGTGGCGGTGACGTCAAGAGTCATGCGACCGTGGAGTAGTCAGGAACTGCCCATTGGTTCGACAGCCCATTGGTTCAACATCCCATTGTTCCAACCATATTAAACTCATTGTTCCGAAGTCCGTTCCGAAATCATCATGTTGCTGTGGTTAAGGTCTGGTTAGGTTTAGGCACAAAAACACTTGGTTAGAGTCAGGAAAAGATCATGGTGTGGGTTAAAATGAAAAAGAAAGTGACAAACACATAAGCCGTGAGCCTGCTCCGCCTCAAGCCGGTCGCGGCGCACCATACGCCCGCCGCAAGCCGTTCAGCACCGCGGACAGTCGGACTAATGGGATGCCAAACCAATGGGCTGTCGAACCAATGACATGGACCCAGAGTAGTCATGTAGTCCGTTAAAGCCTAACGTTAGCTTTTTACTTCTGGCGTTTGCATTTAAGCTTCAAATGCGGTATGAAAGGTGTTCATATGTGAAGATTATCTCGCTGAACAAAACCTGTAATTATCATAAACTTGTGTTAGCCACAGAGCTTATTTTCTGACATAATCCAAAACGCAATGCAAAAATCACCTTCACTTTCTCTTCCGGGAACCAGCGCGATGCTAAACTATGTATACAATACGATATGAAGTGTGCGCTGCACATGTGAGCATTTTTGATTATCGCCTCCGTCCAGTACTTCGACAGTCCTCCGACAACCATAGGTGACTTTGTTTCTGTTGACGGCCAGTGGCAGCTGGTTTGTGATAAAATTTAAGTTTTGAGTCATGACTCCTTCTATTCTGGCTCCCAGTAACACAACAAGACAACTTTTTAAGACTCCTATGTAGCCTACAGCCCTGTGGTGAAGAGTCGTGTTTTGCCTGACTTCATTGTGACGTCGGCCTTAAAAGGGAATGTATGTATGTCTGTATGAATTGATATGCAAAAAGTTCATATTACAATTATTGGGATATGAGTCATGGTTTTAGTGTGAATGGTAATTTCTACTTTTAATCATCACTGAAAAAGAGGAAAGGAAATGGTGATGTGATTTTTGCTGGGGTCTGTACCAAACAAGCATGTTCCTTTAAGTCTGGAATATGATTTGCAGGCCGGAGCCACTCTGTAGCACCACAATGCTTTTTTATAATTGTATATTGTGTCACATTTAACCTTTAAAAAACTCCAGCACCGGGATTTTGATATTGCACTTGGCTAGATTGTGATGTTAGTAATTTTTCAATTAACTGTGCAGCTCTAATGTATAGAAGACGTCACATTGATGGGCATGATTAGTTGGTCTCTTTATATTTATAATTGATGATGTCCCTCACATCAGTTTCATGATAATGAGAAAATGTTTTCTTAATTTTCTGATTTGGATCTGTACAGTTAATTTGATGTGGTGCACATCTCATACTTGAATGATCATGAGCTTTGAGTTTAATGTGAATCTGTAATAAGCTGTTGGACAGTGAGTTAAAAAACATCAAAAGCTGGCAAAAGATAAAGATTTATGCAACGATTTTCTTCTTGAAAGTTAAATCAAACTTGTAGTTGTACATGTAGAGGCTTAGAGTGACTCACATCATGCATCAAAATGAGAGCAAATTTTTTTTCCAAATGTGCCCTGGGAGTGGAGCTGCATGCCAAGACCAACTACATTAAGTCATTTTAATGGTTTAGACACATGCCATGGATTTCTGTTATTTTTTTGGATTTTTTTGGATTTGCCAAAGAGCTCATGCAGCCTCAAGATATCTGGTAACCAGGACTGTGACAGGGTGATGTCAGGGGTCTGTGGAGGACATGTGGGACTGTCTGTTGGACACGTAGGGAGGACACTGAAGCGAAAGGGTACAAGGGGGTCCTTTAAGGTCTGGGAGACATTTGCCAACACATTACAGAGTTGGGATGGACCTGTAGAGTAGATGAGTAGAGACAGCTTACTGTGGACTTCAGGAAAATGCTGGAGAAGAATTATGACTGGGCAAACTGATTAAACTTGTTTTCATCAGATCTGACTCTGTGACCTCAGACCTGCTAATTAAATGAGCTTTAAGAGTCTGGGTAAGGTGCAGTACAAGCAGAAGGGATTCATATATTTCTCGAAAATTAGACATTTTCTGTCCCAGGAGCAGACGCACGCTTTCCATAGGAGTCCCTGGAAACTGACTTGTTATTAAGGTAACTTTAGCTGCAGTCACAGCGTATCATACTGGTCATATTTCAATAAACACTAAATGCAGCAAAGAGAAATATACATAAACCTATGGGTTTTAGATCTGACTGCTTTAAGCCTGATTCATGGAAGGATGCTCAATACTTTCCATCAAAAGTGTCGCTCAACAGAAATTAAACAAGTTGCACATTGTTTTCAGTGTATGCTTCAGCGAAAGGATTTAAGTTGGGAAGAAAGGGGAAATAGTTTGGATGAATATTCCCAGGAATCCCGTTTCGCAGGATTAAACCCTGAGCAGCAATTAAAAGATTTTGCAACATGACGCAATAACAGAGAAGCACCTGTGAAGTAGCTGCTGTACAGCTCAACACCTCATCAACCAAGTCGATGGCTTTATTAATGTTAATGTATGTTCATACAGGAAGTGATAGAGAATTTTTCTTTACATTGTTTCATTTACGTGAATTTGACTACTGCACCATCCACTAGCGTCTTTTGTTGACTTGAGGCTCTACCACACATTGATTTATCTGTGGCAGTCCGCCAAGAAAACAACATCCGCCAACATGTACAGATTTTAGATTTTTAGAGCTGGACTATTCATTAGGAGTAGCAATACACAATATTGGATTTTTTGACAATATCCATTCCAATATACCAATATATAACAACTTATCTGGCCAATAACCAATACCGATATCGATATAGGCACTTTTTTCCCACCTAATTTTAGTGATCATCAAGTCTCTTCTGTAGTGAAATTAACATCATATTATGCATGCATACTCTTATCGAAATGGCCCACCAGCAGATGGAGACATGAAATCAAATGCTTGTTTTGGACGATTCCGATAGTTCAATTTAAAGCTGATATTGGCCAATACAGATGATGTACCGATATCATCAGCATGTTGGCAGATTTCCATAATTCATTTTATAGCGAATATCGGCTGATACAGATGATGTGCTGATATTATCGTGCATCTCAAATTAGGAGTGCTATTGGAATATATATACCATTTGGTTATTCATTGCACCAGACTCTCAGAGAGCAAAGCGTACTCTGGGCACAGACAGAGCAGCAGAAACAAAAGCCCTTTTTAGATAGGAATTGTGCAAATTTGCAAGAAAGCCCAATCAGTCTTCTTTCAGCATTGGCAGTATAAAAACAAAATCGGGGAGTGCGGCATAATGCCGCCTACCTACTTTTGTTTATACAGAATGTGCCTTTTTCAGGGCAATAGGGAGCGTGAGCAAGTAACAAAACGTGTAGCTCAGCATGTGACGTAAACAGTGACGTGGGAGGGGAGCCATGGCTGGTCAGTCCTTTGGCGATTCTCTTGTAAATCGGCCCGTTCTTCACCGTCCACGTCATCTGACGGTTAATGGCCTTGTGAGGACAAGGCGGGGCGCGCAATTCCTTGTCTCCCCAGTTGCTCATCTTTACAGTGTCTGTCAGGTTTGTGTTTCCCTCTTGCTACTAGCTGCTGGCTAATTCCTGCTATCAGCTGTTTCCTGTTTATCCACCGCCAGTGGCTCGCACATACGGCGTCATCAACAGCTCCTCCCACAAGTCTTCAACAGCCCCTCCCGTTGCGGCAGGCCACCTCGGTCTTTATAAACTAAAAGGGTTCTGCCAATATGACTACCCTATGAGGCAGAAAATTGGGCACCTTGGATCAACTCGCCAGTCCAGCTCTGTGTGTATAAACGCTCGCAGCTTGCCAGCAAAACGGCCCAATATTTGCCAAAAATCTGGCAGTGTAAAACGGGCTAAAGTTGAAACTTAACTGTGCTGGGTCTAAAAGTTTGCATTCACTCGCCTCTACAGCAGCTTTTCCTCTCATCCATCGATCTGATCTGTACAGTGGATTGACTAATAACTGACCGCCCCCCACCTCTAATTCCAAAGCAGAACTCATGAAGATTTCCACCTGCGCTGTGTTCATGGAAACACAAAAACCTGAATTTAGAGAGGGGACATCACGCTGCCTTTGTGTCTGACCACACAGTAAGTGCTTTCCATGCATGTAACAGACTGCTTAACATACTCATCGTGGCCTTTGCCCTCTTCTTCGTGGTGTTGTGATGTGCAGCTTCAGTTTTGAATTGAATAAACTGGTAAAAAAAAACCATGAGCCTACACAGCATGAAGTCAGAAACAGGAGGGAGGATAAACTGAACTCTAAATAATCATCCGCATCAGCTCAAGGTTAAAGATGTCTGAGGCGCTGTGTTGTGTCAGCAGCCAGGAGACTGTATAATGTATTGCGATTCACATATTTCTTTAAATTGTCTGTGTATGAGTTGGCACATATTGTACTGAATCTGTGTGAGGGAGCTGTTAGACATCCCCCACACTGTGCTTTATACTGTGGATACCAAGATTACATTCTTTGAGTCTTGCTGTTTGTTATTGTGGCAGCAATCCTGTCATCACAATGTATCAAACCTAATAGCTAATCTCCTCGATTTGGTTCTGTTAATTTTTTCCTTCTTCGAGGTTCAGTTTCCACCACAAACCCCACAATCTGACATTTTAATAGTGCACATGGAGGGATTGTTACTGTCAGTCCAGAGGACGATGTTTCCACAACGTCTGTTCAGATTGTCATGAAGTTTGATACGGATATTCACCGTGCCTTGAAGATTGTTTGAGTGACATCATGACCTTTTTTTATAGATCTACGTTGTGTTTGCTGTGGATATTTATGCTCCATCAAGGATGAATGCTGTAATGATGTAATTAGTGACCTATTTTTCATGGTCACAATCAGGCCTAACATTGTACTCCGTTACAAACAACAGGCAGATTGTCATGAGCACATTACAGCTCCAGGAAGAATATCATGTGATGTGATTCTATACAATGTTTAGACAGGTAAAGAGTGCCACCGGCTGTATCACAGTTTTGTTTCACACACAGTTTTCATTTGCACCTGACAAAGTCCCATGTCCTAGGTGTCATATGAAGGAAGGCTATCCAGTTTAACAGCAAAACAGTCAGTCTGAGGCTACGCTCACATTACAGGGCTTAATGGTCAATTCTGATTATTTTCACAGATCCGATCTTTCAGCCCAGACTGTGCACGTTCATGTTTGAAGAGACTTGTTTCTGCCATTGGTGTGAACGGATCTCTACCCTGAAACGCCTCACATGCAGTCAATAGCGTCACATGCACATTGGAACAACAATAAAAACGTCTCATTGGCATAACAGGCATTTGGGAGGAAAAGGAATGACATAGCAGTGTAAGCTCCTAAATGATCGCCATAGTAGGAATGTCTGATGATGCGTGATGATTATCCATGTGTTTCTGTTCGGGAGTGCGTGTAAGATATTTTAGGAGAAATGGCCCTCCAGAGCTATGGGCATTTATTTTCGGGATAATGGGTATGGGTGGGGGAGAAAAGCGATACAGCATAGTATCAGGATATTTTACATGACAATATTGCACCAATACACAGATGCCACGTATTGATTTTTTGTTAGGGATGCATGATAATATTGGCACGTCATTGATATCAGCCGATATTGGCTTTTAAAATGAACCATCAGAATCAACCAGCATGCCTCTTCTTATTTTGCACAATGAATGAATATTTCATACATTGAAAAGTATTGTATTTCATGTCTCCATCTGCTGCTGGGCCATCGTGATTTGAGTATTCATGCATAATATGATGTTAATTCCACTACAGAAGAGACTCGATGATCACTAAGATAAGGTGGGGAAAAAATGTATATTGACGTCTGTATTAGTTATTGGTCAGTTGAGTTACATATTCGCAATATAGGCAAAAAATCCAATATCATGCATCCCTCTTTTTTATTAGATGAATTATTAATATTACAAATACAAATTTAACTTTTGGTAGCCCACTACAATAAAAATAAATTGCGTTTTCAGTCTACTTTTTGTCCTTAAGGTTTCTGTTTTATCTTTCATATTTTATTTTCAGCTCTCACTATTCTGTGTATTTTTTACTTGTTTATTTTTGCATGTTTTTGGGTTTTTATTTCTCTCAATTTTATGATATTTCATTTATATTATTTTACTGTACAGCACTTTGGTCAGCCCTGTTTTTTTTTTTTTAATGTGCTTCATAAATAAATTTGATTTGATTTAATTCAATTTAATCTAATAGACCACTCCGACACAGTATGGTGCGTGATCTGCTCCTGTGCAGTGAAATAAAACACACATTAATTCCAATAGAACCATTCTCACAGTGGTAGCATGGCCAGTGATCTAGTTTGTATTGGATTTAGGATCACATATGAAAGTGGTCCAGATCTGATCTATTTCTGTGTCCACACTAGTTCTGTGTCACATGAGAGCAAAAAAAAATCAGATTTGGGCCCCACTTGCTTGTAGTGTACATGTAGTCTAAATAAGATCCTGCACTCTGAGGCAAAATGACAATTTGTTGTGTTGAAGCCATGTTTTTTTCTGTGTTGCCACCATTGGGGAGCGGACTCTCGAGGACACTGGCACTGATACTCCTTCCATGTCCTTCAAACGGGAGTTGTTAGCCTGTGGCTCTGCCTCTGTCTGAACCCTGCTGTCTGCAGAAACTGTGATGAAATGTGCAATGGTGACTGAAAAACGGCTTCCTGGATGTGTAACAGCCAGGACCGTTTCTAACTTTTGACATGCATGAAGTTGGCTTTGCAGTATTTCTACCTCCTGCTGGCTCCCACACACGAACAGCAGCTGACTGAGGACGTTTTCTTTTTTCTTCAGAATTAATCCCTCTTTGGAATAGTGACAAACTATTGAGGTCAATTGTTACAGAAAATGGCTCAAATGCTTCGATTTAAGATACACACACACACACACATGCACACACACACAAACTACACACTGTGTCAGCAAAACGCATTCACGTTTTGGTATTTGCTGAAATGCTGACGTGAATGAAAATACTGTGCTCCCAAATCCGGTGACGTGCCTCGAAAATCAAGCAGAAAATGCAAAACCTGCTGAAATATGCAGCTGCCAGGAGACATGACATTGCCCCAAAATGTTGACTACAAATTCAAGTGCTCTCTATTAGGATTCATGCAATACACTGTCAAGATGTGTGCATGATTAGGTGAGCTGCAGTGAGGTTTGTAAGATTTAAGTTGAGTAGTGATGTTTCTTTCACCCATGCAGCCTTTGAGCTTTCCCTTTAGACGGGTGTTTTAACCAACATGATGCTATTAGTGTGATCATATTTTTCCTGTCGGCTTTCACGGAGTAAACAGAGGTGTCACACTTCTAAGTGTCTGTAGGAAAAGATTTGTGAGTGTGATTTTTTAACCTGTGAAAGGAGTCTTAAATATACCCATGATGGCTACATACATGATATCATGCTAGACTTCACAGGAAAATAATCAGCTCACGTAATTGTTTTTTTTAGGATACCATCCAAAACTGGCTTTGACATAGTGGAGATAGACTAAGGTTACACTTTGGATGTGCTGTCCTGAACAGGACTTAGGCCTTATTGTTACCCAGTACCTTTAGGTATTGACCAGAATATCCCAGTACCAAGTAGTATTAATACGTCTCCAGTCAAATGATATCTGCATTAGATTCTTTTTGCTAAGGGTCTGATCCGGACCATCCCTTTTCCCTGTTGGATCAGCAAACTTTCTGTTGCTGCTGGCTCCAGAGCCACTCTCAACATCTGCCAAGTTAGCGCAAGCTAACACAGCAGCAGTGGCTAACACCTGACTCAGAGCCATTAAGTGGTCCCAACAAATTCAATCTAAAATGGCTCAACATTAGGTAATGTTAGCTGTGTGACGCTAATTGTTAGCCCTGTCACTGTGTATGTACGGGGGGGCTCTCACAACTGTCTCTGGTGTTTAAGCTCACACTCCCACAGCAGCAGCTTCAACCCATACAGTGTGTAGTGTGGTGAAGTCGAGTGCAGAGTATTTAACAGGGCTGGCAGTTAAGCATACCAAAATGCCACCAAAATGGCTATATGGTTTTACTTCATGCCATTCCATTCACATTATGGATATCAAATGAAGTACTCTACAGGGCTGTCAAGTTTCAGAAAATGACAAGAGTGAGACTTTAGTGTCATGATGCGTTCGGAAAAAATTTGGCCTTTTTTAACATCGATTTGGCCTGTTTTAACGTCGATTTATACCTTAAGACTGATGTCCTCACCTCCATGCCAGCGGCTCTCCCTGCACTGTGGCCTCCTAATGCTAGTTTTACAGTGGTTCTCAAAGTGGATTCCAGGGACTCTGTGAGTTCCTTTAGGGGGGTCTAAATTGACCCTTACAAGGTCTGTAACTCTGACAGTGTACAAATGGAACCAAATGGACCCACTGGGGTCCATTTGGTTCCATTTGTACACTGTCAGAGTTAAGGATAGACCTTGAAATTTAGAATTTTGAGAAACACTGCTTTAGGGGGGTCTAAATTGATATTTACAAGTCTGTAACTCTGACACACACACACACACACACACACACACACACATTGAGACTAACGTTAGAGTCTCTTTTTCAAGTGTGAACTGGCCAAGAGAAGAGGCAAATAAATGTTACACAGCTCTGCAACAAATACAGGACAATGATAGACTTATAGCAGACTTAAAACAGTACATATTAACTAGGAAACTCAAGGAGAAACAGCGAATCAACAGTGAACAAAATTGGGTAGTTACCTACCGTCCGTCTTCTAGTAAGCAGGAGAACGTCGAGTGGGTTTTAAATGTCGGCGCTGTTGTGTGTGAAAGATAGTTAGAGACGCCAAGACCCGCCTTATGTTGCTTCTGATCGGTTTATATTGTGTGGTGCCTTCCGTGGTTGGTTAGATTTAGGCACAAAGAACTGATGGATTGGTCTGGGATTGGTTATCTTGGTCAGTCAATCAGAGTTACTTGAACTACGGCAAGCCGCGAGGACCAAAGTTTGTTATCGTGAAAAAAATAAATATAGAGTATTGAATGGGGAAATAAAGCGTGAGAAATGTCAAGTGTGGCGTGTGGTGTGAGAATGGGTCAAATTGCATGACTGTCAAAGCGTGACGCTTGGCAGCTCTGACTCTATTACTCTTGGTATCACTTTAAGCGTACTGGTATCGGTACTGGTATTGCTTTTTTTTTTTTTTTTTTTAACGATACCCAGCTCTACCTGTGAGTACACAAACTCATTTAGTTAGTTTATGATAAGCTAACACTCTAACTGAGAAGTACTAGGTAGTAAGCTAGTTAGCCCAACATGCTAATGATTCCATCTATTGTAACTGCAGAGATAGATCAAGCAGCAACCTCTGGAAATGAAAAATGAAGCAAAAGTGCCCATTACTTCAGTTTCTTGAAGTGAGTGAATTGACTAGAGGCTGGCTCCAGCAGCAAGTCAGTCCGCATCAAGCAGATATTACAGCCTAGTACAAAAAAAGGTTCAAAAGAAAAAATCTCAACAAAACATTTAAATGCCATGAGTTCCATGGTGCTTGTACTATTGTGCACCACTTTCTCACGTTTCCAATACAGAGAGCAAGAGCATCAATGTAACCATAGAAATTCACTAAAACTGAACTCCCACTCCTGCAGCAAGTAGCATCCTCTTGTCTGCCCCACACCTACTGACTGCCTGTGCAAGTGGCAAGAGAAGAGAGACCTAACGCTGTTGGCCAAAGAGCAATGGACTGCAATGAATTACAATATAATGTCTATAAATATATTTCAGTATTTTCCCTGATGGTTATGAATACGTTTTGAAATGCTAAGAGGGTCTAAAGAGTCACTAAATTGAGCGAGAAAGTTGCCAAGTTGGCAACAGGTGTGTCATGCCTAGTTACAGTTAATGAGCTATGATTGGACAGTCGGGGAGGGGTTTAGTGAATAATAAATAGCTTGTTTGCAATCATGTGACTATTTTGGCACACGTAATTGAGATGGAGGGCAGGAAGTGATGAATCTATTTAGTGCCTAAATTAGAAATAAAGAAAAGTGACCACATAAAAGTTGACTGATTTGCGCGGAGTGGATATGATTGTCGTCACAAATACCCTCGTCCTCCAGACCTTCCAGCGTTAGTAACATTACATGACAAGCAGATGAAAGTGTATGAGAGTCTAGAGGACTATAACTTTTTTTCTGTGCAGTGAAATGACTGCGGTCTTGTTTTTGGCGGGGCTAGTAAATGTGCTTGAGTATAACTGTCTTTTATATTTCACTAGCTAATGTTAGCTAACTTTAGCTACTATTTTACTCCTTGCTAGTTGAGCCATTCCTAGAGGTTTGGTGAAACGCCATTAAAAATCTTGGTCATGGCTAAAAACACAGAGAAGTTGTCGGAGCACATTGTAATTGCATCCAACTCGAGGCATGTTTAACAAAACCCTTTAATGTTAACGTGTGACATGAGCTGACTCCGCTCCTCTGGATTGAAGACAAAAGTTTTGATCCCCATCTGCCGCTGTTTCTCAATGAGTTTTTTCTCCTCTCTTTTACATCCTACTGTTTTCGGAACATGAAGAGGGCTTTGTTTTTCCCAGTTTGGTCGATTGGAACAGTCGCAAATGGAGCAAATCACTGGCATTTGTGCAGTGTTGGTAGTCTTTGCCTCCACTTGCCTGCCCTCCATCTGGGCAGCACTCTGATGTATGATGTCATATGCAAATAAGCGATTGAGTAACTTTGCAGCACTTATCCCCCAGAATTTCAGGGTTGTCAAACTTTATTGTCCTTAAACAAAACCAGAGAGAGCCCTACACCCAGCTCTTAACTCTGTAACACATCTGCTGATACTAGCTTGTGTTCTCCATCCTGATAAACATCTTTCCAGATGCACCAGTAAGCAGAGATTTCTGTGATTCTACGATCCTTCAAACTCTCTCCACCAGGCTGACAGCCAGAGAGGAGCACCCAGACAGAAAGCTGCTAATTACTAAGTTCATGGGGCGGATAAAGCTGCGACAGACTTTAAATATCAATAAGTATGTGCAGCACATCTGCTGACTGCCGTTCAGCAGGTCTGATTGGACTCAGGCTTATCTCAATTCAAGCAGATGGTGGCAGTTTATTTTAAGTGCGCTTGATAAAGACGTGCAGAGCGCTGTGGAAGGGCAGAAGGGTCGGTAGAGGAAACAAAACACAACAAACGCTGCTCTATCTGAGCTGCACTGATAGCGCATTCATGCTCATTTCCCAGCAGATCAACGTTATCTCCTGGTGTTTGTTTATCCTTTATTGCCACTGAATCAAAAGTACATCATGTGCATCAAATTTAAATTTGGTGTTTACCTGCTTTCTATGTAAATGGAAGATCACACTGAGAGTAACTCTAATCATGCTTCACCAGAACATACTTAGAATATTTCTCTCCTAATGTGCCAGGCGCAGCAGTCGTTGAATATAATTTGGTGCCAGTATTAACATCAGACTAAATGTGATACCTTGTGGAAACTGTGGGGATAATGTAAATAAAAAGTCCCAGAGAGCCGAACGCCTCCTGTCAAGTTCTGGTTAAACAGATATGCATCACATTTGCTATTTGATCTGCTTTTTCGTGCCAGCAGTGCGCATAAAACGACTGTGGAAACATGATGAATTTTGGATCTTTTGATTATTTTTAGTTTAATTCTCCTGCCATAGCTTGTATCCTTTGCAGAGTAATCTGAGTGATTTCTCTTTGACCAGAGGACACTAGTCCTGGATTTCACCTTGAGCAAATCCAATAGAAGTTTATGGACCCTGGGGTGAAAATGGGCCCACAGTGCACCCGTTGAAAGTAGGCCAGATTACCGCGGGGAGCCTGATCTGGGCTGGATGGTGCCCCGCAGGTAGAAATTCTCACGAAGCCACTGGCTCTGCCAGCTGTGGCTGTGTGAGTTTAAATAGACGGTGACAGCCAGCGGGAGAATTTGCCTGTTGGCCGCCAGTCGTGGCCTAAATGTACTTTGTCACAATAAAGATGATTTATTTAAAGACCACACAGTGCAAGGCGGGGGCAGCATTTTAAGCCATCATGGAAATTAGGCCTTCACTTCCACCGTTTTGTTTCCAGTGGAGGGAGCTAAGCGGAGCTGTCAATGGCAGTTTTAATGGATGCTAATTCATCCTCCAGAGCTCATCATAAATGCCGAGCTCGCTGCCTGTTGTGTAAGCAATGAATGGCATCATCATTACTGCAGCGGCACAGTGCACTAACCACTTCTGTTTTATGACTCAGAGAAGCTGTGTGCTTCATGCTATTATGAAGTGGAAAAAAAATACCATTCAATTTTCATCATTAGACAATGTCTTTTGCAGGCTTAACAGCAAAACCCTGTCAGAAGGAGAAACACTTCCAGGCATTTCAGTTCCACGTTCCTGCAGTGCTTAATCCTGACTATTTGATTAGACCGTTTGTTATGACTGAGTGCTGTTCTACAAATAGAAAGATTACTGTTAGTTAAAGATAGAATGAGTGGGATTTTCTGATCTGCACCTACAGAAAATACAGTGTTGACTTAATGTATCAAAGCAGCCATTATGCCGATGAAAAACAGCACACTGTTAATGCAGTCATAAAGCGCTTCCTTAAGACATTGCCAATTTATTATGTTTTCTGATGCTGTGATTGTAGCTACACTAAATATATTATCAGCAGTTTTAACACAGTAATGCTCAGAATACTCATGATGTCTTATACAGCCTAATATAAGTTTTTATGAAGTGTTAATAAGGGTGAGTTGTAAAATGTTATGTCATGTAATAAGAAACTCTGTAGTCATTGCTGATGTCAACCAGCCAAACACAGGTTGTTAAACTGTCACTATAGACTGAGATTCAGATTTATGATGTGTTGATGCCCTGATGTCCACACCAGATATTATATAAACACATTACCAGACTCGTGGTTTCCAAAAGGGAGGACGTACAAAAACCCCCAAAACATATTTGACCTGATGTGAATTTAGTTTTAGCTCAACACAAGTCTGGCACACTGGAGCATTTTATGAGAAGCTTACAACAAATAAATAAATAGCCTCTATAACTGTGACCTTTTTGGTGAGATGAAAATTATATTTGTGAAATAGCTCTTGAGTGATATTACAGCCGTCTGTTGGGTGGGTGGGTTTGATATTTTTGCTCAGAAGATAAATCTTAAAACATTACATGTCATTACATTCAGATTTTACTTATATGAGATATTAGTTAGTTGTCTCTGCCACTCATAAGCCTGGAGGGGATCATGAGTGTGTCTCTCTTTACAGCTGATATCACAAACTACTGGACCAATCAGCCTAATATTTTGCGTGCAGATGTATGACTGTATGCTCAAGGACCTCTGGTGGTTGCTGTGATTCAGGCTTGTTGAATTGACTGTTTTATATCGTCATTAATTGCTAACTCCTCACTTCTCTTAAGCTTTAAGCTATTTCTGTCTGCGTTTTGTCCTTCTTTATGCGGTCATGGTAAGAGCTGGAGGACACATCATACACGCATTTCTTTTAGCGTGTTTTACCTCCATGGCGAGCTACTCTCCAACTGTTTGTTTGAGTTTAGCGCCAGTGCATCATTTCATGCTGCATTTCCATTGGTCAGTCAGTAGACATAGGTCATAACAGCAGTCACATAGTGACATGGTCATCCCAAATTTCTGACACTGTCAGAATTTTATCCCAGGCTGTCTTTGATTGCAAGATCGTGGCAACAGCCATCTTTGAACCTCTCTCACTGTGCAACATCGGGCCACCATTTGAGAGCCGTGACCAAAAGTATCGCCACGTTTCTTTCACGTTGGACATCTTTCATCTGGCTGGTAGGGGCCACGGGTTTTTCAGAAATCGTCGGCTAAAAGCAGCAAGCCTCACCTCATCTGTTGTAGGCCACATTTTAGCCTTTATCTTGGCTCAAAAACTGTAAGTAAGTAGGCTATGTGTTTTGTTTTGTCCATTTAATTGTGTTTATTGATTTTATTTCATACCTTGCTGTGCCTACAGCCAACAGACAAAGTTAATACCATTAAAAGTCCAGTTAAGAACAACATGGATCAAATATTTATGGCTGTGTTTTGGTTATTAAAAATACATCCTCATAATTATATCGTATCTATATGCCACGTACAGTACCTGTTAGTGGGAGAAATCAATCTGCTCTGCGCAACACGCACTGACTTTGTCAAAAATAGACAAGGTGTGTGTTTTTATTAGTTTCCGGGGTCTTCTGAAATGCACTGCAGTGTGTCTGCTGGAATTACAAGAATTGTATAGAGAGGCTGTGATCAGCTTGAGCGGTCGCCTGGCAGAGATCTGCACTCTACTGAGTGCACTTTTCTAGTTTTTATTTTACAGTTGTTACTCCCTCTTACCCAACCCCACTCCAATCTGCAGATGAGTGGAGCTTGACACAATATACTGTAGAGGTAATATTAAAACAGAATATGGTAACATTCAACACAAAGGAAAAGTTAAAAATATAAAATAAATGTTGTATATTTATTTATGAACACCTTCATACATTTATTAGCAGTTTATTTTACAGAAAATAATAAATAGTACTAAATTATTAGAAGCAATAGCCTCACTGTGCAGGAGAACATCTCTAAATATGATGATTTGTCACTTTCAGCTGAACCAAATGTTAAGTGTTCCTTAAATGGCTGAGAAGAGATTAGAAGAGTTGCATAATTCATTAAACATATTTTGATCGTGATATTACAGCAAAATATTTTAATGCCTTGCCACATTAAATTGAGTGAAATGAAGAAACAACCCTAATTCAGCTGTTAATGTCAGAGGCATTAACACCAAACAGCAGACACTCATCAGGGGAGGTTGGTAGGCATCAGGAATGAGAGTGTGCCTCCACACCGCCATGTTGGTTCAGACTGAAGACAGAGAGCCTGGCTCAGACAGATGATCCCAAGAAATGCATTCACCATGAAAGGAACCGAAGGAGCCCTTCCTCTGATGCTTTCGCTCTGATTCGCCGCTATGAAAGCCTCTCATCCCCCCTTTTTTCCACCCTTCATGAAAAGATGCCATTTCCTTCCCTCTGTGATTGCTGTGATGTTGAGTCACCCAGAGACTAATCCTGGAAATAATAGAGATTAAGCTTTTCCCCCAGTTTTTTTCAAGGTGCTATAATTTCTCCAGCTCATAATCTTTTATCCCTTCTCAATGCGGGGAGGTTGGCTGCTGTGACCTACACTCCCAGCCTCCACGAAGAAGCTATCTTCCTGCATAGAAAAAGAAAGTGAATACAGATTAGAGCGAGCAGGAACTGGCTCCTTTTTAAGATGTGGAATTACTTTTATAGTAGCAAGAAAGGAGAGGAAAATCGAAAGTGACACGATCCCAGCTCAATTGACTGTTCGCTAAACCCCCGCAGAGAGCAAAAGTGTAATGGATTAAATAGTGTGTTTGTCTGCTCTAACCTGCAGCTGTTAGCAAGTCCGGCAAACTGGCTTACCCACAGCAGTAAGTGCTGGTTTCTGCTAAGCCCAGGGAGAATATCATTAACTAAATAAACACATGACTATCCGTGACAGCTGTGTATTATTTCCCCACTATGTGGAACTGGGTTCTGGATGTTATCAGAGGTTAGGGTAACATTAGCAGCTCTGCTCTGGTCTTTATTAGACTTTGGGAACTTTACACTCCAACAGCTCCAGCTAATGTCACCCCAGATAGTCTTATGTTTGCCAGATACGTCATTTAGTCCTCATCCCTGGAAGTATTTACTGTTAACATCAAAATTAAAAAAACACTTTGAATTAGGAACCAACAAATATATAAACTCAGCAGCCAATGCAATTATGTTACAGTCTCATTTAAGATTTTTCCTAATCTTACATACAATTCAGGATAATTCTGTTTCTTTATTTACATGTGTCTTCAACATGTATCATAGATTTATGTATCCATCCATCTATCTGCAAATCCGGGCCCGGGTTGTGGCGGCAGCAGGCCATGCAAAGCACCCCAGACGTCCCTCTCCCCAGCAGCATTTCCCAGCTCCTCCTGGGGGACCCCAAGGTGTTCCCAGGCCAGATGAGATATGGAATCCCTCCAGCGTGTTCTGGGTCTGCCCCGGGGCCTCCTACTAGTGGGACGTGCCCAGAACGCCTCTAACTAGGAGGGGTCCTGATCAGATGCCGAACCACCTCAACTGACCCCTTTCAACACAAAGGAGCAGCGGCTCTACTCCGAGCTCCCTCCGGATGTCCGAGCTCCTTACCCTATCTTTAAGGCTGAGCCCAGCCACCCCACGGAGGAAACTCATTTTGGCCACTTGTATCCATGACCTCATTTTTTTGGTCACTACCCAGAGCTCATGACCATAGGTGAAGGTTGGGACGTAGATGGACCAGTAAATCCAAAGTTTCGCCTCTTCACCAAGATAGGTCGGCGCAGCGCCCGCATCACTGCAGAAGTTGCACCAAACTGCTGATCCATCTCACACTCTCCCCTCACTTGTGAACAAGACAGTAAGGCAGTAACTCTCCCCCAACCCAGAGGGGGCAATCCACCGGTTTCCGGCAGAGAACCATGGCCTCAGATTTGGCGGTGCTGACTCTCATCCTGACCGCTTCACACTCGGCTGCAAGGCATGCTGGAGGTCACGATGTGATGAAGCCAACAGAACCACATCATCTGCAAAAAGCAGAGATGCAATTCTGAGGTCCCCAAACAGGATCTCTTCTTCCCCTCGACTGCATCTTGAGATCCTGACCATGAATTCTTGGTGGGTGTTGGCCTCAGTCCGGGTTGCCTCTTGCCATTGATCCTGTTTGTGATATACAGTACAGGCCAAAAGTTTGGACACACCTTCTCATTCAATGTGTTTTCTTTATTTTCATGACTATTTACATTGTAGATTCTCACTGAAGGCATCAAAACTATGAATGAACACATGTGGAGTTATGTACTTAACAAAAAAAGGTGAAATAACTGAAAACATGTTTTATATTCTAGTTTCTTCAAAATAGCCACCCTTTGCTCTGATTACTGCTTTGCACACTCTTGGCATTCTCTCCATGAGCTTCAAGAGGTAGTCACCTGAAATGGTTTCCACTTCACAGGTGTGCCTTATCAGGGTTAATTAGTGGAATTTCTTGCTTTATCAATGGGGTTGGGACCATCAGTTGTGTTGTGCAGAAGTCAGGTTAATACACAGCCGACAGCCCTATTGGACAACTGTTAAAATTCATATTATGGCAAGAACCAATCAGCTAACTAAAGAAAAACGAGTGGCCATCATTACTTTAAGAAATGAAGGTCAGTCAGTCCGGAAAATTGCAAAAACTTTAAATGTGTCCCCAAGTGGAGTCGCAAAAACCATCAAGCGCTACAACGAAACTGGCACACATGAGGACCGACCCAGGAAAGGAAGACCAAGAGTCACCTCTGCTTCTGAGGATAAGTTCATCCGAGTCACCAGCCTCAGAAATGGCAAGTTAACAGCAGCTCAGATCAGAGACCAGATGAATGCCACACAGAGTTCTAGCAGCAGACCCATCTCTAGAACAACTGTTAAGAGGAGACTGCGCCAATCAGGCCTTCATGGTCAAATAGCTGCTAGGAAACCACTGCTAAGGAGAGGCAACAAGCAGAAGAGATTTGTTTGGGCCAAGAAACACAAGGAATGGACATTAGACCAGTGGAAATCTGTGCTTTGGTCTGATGAGTCCAAATTTGAGATCTTTGGTTCCAACCGCCGTGTCTTTGTGAGACGCAGAAAAGGTGAACGGATGGATTCCACATGCCTGGTTCCCACTGTGAAGCATGGAGGAGGAGGTGTGATGGTGTGGGGGTGTTTTGCTGGTGACACTGTTGGGGATTTATTCAAAATTGAAGGCACACTGAACCAGCATGGCTACCACAGCATCCTGCAGCGACATGCCATCCCATCCAGTTTGCGTTTAGTTGGACGATCATTTATTTTTCAACAGGACAATGACCCCAAACACACCTCCAGGCTGTGTAAGGGCTATTTGACCAAGAAGGAGAGTGATGGAGTGCTGCGGCAGATGACCTGGCCTCCACAGTCACCGGACCTGAACCCAATCAAGATGGTTTGGGGTGAGCTGGACCGCAGAGTGAAGGCAAAGGGGCCAACAAGTGCTAAACACCTCTGGGAACTCCTTCAAGACTGTTGGAAAACCATTTCAGGTGACTACCTCTTGAAGCTCATCGAAAGAATGCCAAGAGTGTGCAAAGCAGTAATCAGAGCAAAGGGTGGCTATTTTGAAGAAACTAGAATATATATATATATATATATATATATACATGTTTTCAGTTATTTCACCTTTTTTTGTTAAGTACATAACTCCACATGTGTTCATTCATAGTTTTGATGCCTTCAGTGAGAATCTACAATGTAAATAGTCATGAAAATAAAGAAAACGCATTGAATGAGAAGGTGTGTCCAAACTTTTGGCCTGTACTGTACATTATTATATTATTTAACTAACTGGCTTAGTTGCTGATGAAAGTCTGTCACTGTGCAGAGGCTCATGCTTCTAATGTATTACTTGTTCCTCATTACTCTTAGTTTAACATGACTCCCCGCCAACACTAATTCGTTACATCACTGGTCATATTACCTGTTCCTTACACCCCATGAAATCAGTAATTATGTATTGCCCAAAAATTCTGATGTGTGCCTCTGTGTTAATGTCAGGATAATCGCCAGTAAGTGTAGCTAAGGCTGGATAGTGTGCAATTTTTTATTATTTACCTAGGGGTCTTCAGTTGCCTGTGACCAGTGGAGCAACATTTCATCCACCACATATCCAACCACAAGCTTCATCTCTTGTTTGTAGCTGCAGCGGCTCACGGGTAATTTCCAGTTTTGGTTGTTTAGCCACTGTAAGGCTGCAGCTGACCTCCACGGCCGCTTAGGGCTCACCTTTGGTGGGGTGCATTTCCTGGAGCTTCACGTTGCTGTGTTGTCAGTTGTAGTAGCTGAGGTGTTTCAGACCAGAGGTTTGAGGATGTATTTTTTGCAGTGAAAAGAGTTTTAGTCTGACTAGCTGCAACAGTGTTCTTGTCATCTTTCCTCCTGACAAAATCAAAGTAATGGGAATATTTCCAGCCACTTCCAAGGTTAGCATTTCCAATGGTATGAGTATAATATGTATATATACAATAACACACACAGTGTCTTAAATCAGTATAATTGAATACATTTATGGTAGATTTGCTGTTTTCCCCCCTCTTGTATGTGAGGTTATTTCCTGTCTTTAACGGTTAACTACATCCCTCTACTCAACCTTTTTATCTAAGGTTACTGGCACAGTAATTGAGTTCACAAGTTCAAGGTCATGAAGTTCCAATGTGACGAGTGACTATTTTTAAAAACTAATCAAGGCCTTTCTGGTTAACACATTCTCAGCATGATTGGATGAAACTAATATAACCACAGCTTTAGTCCATGCTGTCAAAGTCGCTGCAGTGAAGATTTTGTGACACTTTCTGGATGCAAACAAGACGTGTAACTTGAAAGGGACAGTCCCGTCAGAAACACTTTCCTCTTGTCGCCTGATGTTGTATAAATTCTTACAGATGATGTCAGTTTGTAGTTTGTTCAGCGCAAAACGCAGTTAATTAAACGTCTCGCCCTGCTGTGTTTTGTGAATATATGCGTGGGAGATTAATGAGATCAATTTCAGATTTGTGTAGGAGAGGGAATCAATGTCCCCAAAAGTCATACTGACAGGCAGATTAAGCACATCGGCCTAGTGGAGGGAAAAAAAACACTCTCTCATCCACCCGTGGTTGTCTGTCTCCGTCTCTCTCCTTCACTTTCTCTCATTTCTCGCTACTCTGTCATTTGCTCTCGATCCAGAGTAACGCCATTCAATACACTTTATTGGCACCAGCGGTACATGAACGGTCCTGGTGGAGCATTTAGATGAAATTGGAATTCATCAAAAACAAAATCAAATCAGTAGACACGTTACCTCTGTGTGTTTTTGTGCATGTGTTTTCCACAGAGATCTGTGGGGGCACATTACACATGCAGGATCAAATAAACAGCACTAATCAGCTTTAATCATTTCAAATGCTAATCTAAAGAGTACATGGTGTGCTCGAGTGCCTGTAAATCACTGAACAAACAGGGCTAAAGCAAGACAAGCCACATAATGTATATTTCCTAAAGATTAAGATGTGATAACGTTAGTAAACACGCAGCTTTATTAGGTCGATTAGAAGTTACTTTTGGCTGTCCCCCATTTTGGATGTTTTTCAGTGACGTTATTCTAACTGGCCGTCTCCAAAATTACAGATTTTTGAGTCAGAATTTCTTCACACCTTCATCATTTCTCACACCTCTATCTTGGACTTCCAAACCTGCCTGAAGCGTTTCCTCTTTTGATAGCCAGGACTTGTTTGTCCTTCCTCTGGTGTTTTGACTGAGATGATTCTGGCTGTATTTTTGGTCACATCCGTCACTTCTCTGTAGCGACGGAGACATAACTGCCAATTTCTATTCATGGATTTGAATCAGATAGAAATTCACTTTTCTTTGTGTTTGCTATTCAGTGTTCCAGACAGACAGTTTCAGTTTGTTCAGTCATGTGTCTCTGGTTTGAGATTGTGATGCAGCACTGCTCTGTGGTTAATTCCTCACTGGTGCTCTGGTTGGTTGGTCAGTCTATTGACCAGCTGAGGGAATAAGTATTTTAGTGGTTCATCTTTTGTAGTGTAGTAGTGTAAAATTTTAATTTGACAGATACACTATTTTTTGATTATTTTTGTGAATATCGTTTAGCCAACTAGCAGTGTGGCTGAAGGGAAGGTAATGACAGCTGGTCAGTTCGTCCACTGCTTTGGTCTGAGCTGAAATATCTCAACAGATATTGGATAGATTATCATGAAATGTTGTACAGACATTCATGGTGCCCAGATGGTGAATCCCAATGACTGTGGTCATCCCCTGACTTTTCCTGTGGCAAAGCAAAGCAAAGCAAAGCAAAGCAAAGCAAAACTATATATTACATCTAAATAATGGTGTCTTGTAAGCCTGTTTGGGCTGGACATATTGATAAAGCATGACACCATTATAAAAATAAGTCAGTCAAATAATATATAGAATAGGTTTGAGCCTAATACTCAGATGAAATGACTATCCCGTACAGATAATGTGCTTTTTATGAGTAATATACGAGTAAAATGTGTCATTATCTGTACCCATGAGAAAGGAAAATCCTCATTTGGGTAGATATTTGTAATCTATTAAACTCAATTTTGAGGTTGTTCTGTAAATACTTGTCTCCTAGATAATAGATATTGCAACTTCTGATTAAACCATATAAATTTCAGGCTTAAAATAACTTCTGATTAGGCCCAACCCACCTCTGACGTTAGCATTGGCCACCTTCCACAAGGGTTTGACAGCTACGCAGCTGGGCTCCACAGACTCTCATGCAATTGTGTCAGATTTTGGTTTTGTGGATTTGGAGCTAAATGTTGTGCCTCGGGCACGTCGTGTGTTAATGATTCTCGTTACCTGGAGAGGTTGGAAAAAGATGTACGTTTCTTCCCTGTTCCAAAACCAAAATCAAACCCTGAAAAGTGTAGGGTTAGCTAGCTAGCTACTGAAGATACAGCCTACTGAATGTATACACATGCTGCTTTTGCTTTTTAATGATCATAACAGTGAAACAAAGGCCGACCCTGCTGTGCAGGAGCCAGTGAAGGGAAGCAGGGAAACTTTGCTGATATTCAACCAGCTGTGTGTCATCACAGTGTGCGCAGATGCACAGTGTTTGGTGTCAACCTGTGCCGCCAGCACCTGGACCTCCGGCAGATGGGCGGGGAGCTCCGGGAAAACCAAACACTCTTCTTTCAAAGCAGGGTGAACATTAGCAAAGTTTCCCTTTAGTGAACTGTCCTCTCCGTCTTTAGGTGATGTAGTTTTTCACCTTTACACTGTGATCTGTGACTTTAGGCTTTAGCTTCTATCTTTATAGCTGTTGTTGCTGCTGAGTCAGTTTGACATCCTGGATATATCCTTCAAACACAGACTGTAGACCCCTCTGTCTGCTTCTCTCTGGAATTACTTTTTTGTTTTTCCAACAGTGCAGTTAGAGACAGTAGGCTCCATGCTAGCTCCAAAAGCTTAACTGACCATCAGCGGCTAACAACGAAGGGGTGGGGCTTATTGAAGGGTCAAAACAGACTCATAGATAATACATGAGTTAAAACAAAACCAGTCAGATTCCCATAAAATTTGGTGCAGACATTCACCACCCCTCAGGATGAATAATACCTTGGGTGATGACTTTACTTCCATCTGGTACCATCAGGAGATGAACATTTTGATTTGTCCAATCGTTTGGTTTTTGACCATATAAATACAACACTAATCACAAACTATGATGGTAAACATGGTAAACATTATACGTGCTTAATATTAGCTTGTTAGCATTGTCAATGTGAGCATATTAGCATACTGACATATCAGGCCTGGCGCCAAGAAGAAGTGACTGAGGGGGCAGTTAAAAATGGCGAGGGGGCAAATCTTTTTATATAGTAAAACAGTAGGTAATCATCCAGCTACACCTATTTCTATGTGAATAATTCCCTACCTTACCTTTTCTATGCGTTTGTGCATCATGGCCATAATATGAAATAGGAATATTTGGGGCAGGTTGCTAGATCACCAGCTAAAATTGGTCTGGTGTTACATTAAATGAAAGCCGTAACCTACAACAGAATAATAGCCAGTAATTTCAAGCTGTCTAATCTTCTTTTCAAATTAAATTAGACAGCTTTGTCTGTCTTTCTTTGTCTTTCATGCAGCTCTCTGACACTCTTACAGGGTTTTACCCTTTTTTGATATCACACGGTGTACAGCATGCTGTGAGGATCAAAACTAATAAATAAATCTCCTGATGACACACAACAAACAGCGCTGTCTATGGTTCTGAATTAACAGAACCATGTTTGAATGCTGTTTGTGCAGTGGGAAAAGAGACTGGATCCCCTCCAAATATTTTATGGGGGAAGCTTTAAAGAAGGTGCTTCTTTACTGTCGTCTCTATGACACTTGTGTCTCTGCCAAAATATTTTTTTTGTTTTTGATGTTTTTCTTTAGGACACATACAACTTAAACTTGGGGAGCAGAAAATACAAACTGGGTGGATGATGTATTAGTCATAGGTGCAGTTTCAACTTTAAGTTTGAGTGTTCACAATAAGAAATCTAGAGGAAATTTGATGTGTACATCAGGGGCTTCGTTTACATCAAATAAATAACTAGAATATCAGCAGTTGCTTTTTTAAATCCCGACTAATATGCCCAATGAGTGATGGAATACTGTGAGAATTGCACTTGAATCCAAACTCACACAAACCGCAAAACCCAACAGAGGTTAGAGCGGGCGTCCCATGAACAAAGGCATTGTCCTTGCTGCAGCAGCTGTCAGTTTGATTCCAGCCTGTGGCCTATTGCTGCATGTCATCCCCTCTCTCTCCCCCTTTCATGCTTGAGACTGTCCTGTCTAATAAAGGCAACCCCCCCCCCCCAAAAAAAAAAAACTAAAAAAACAAAAACAAAAAACTAACAGTAAATCAGATAGAAATCTCAGTTATTAGCGTCATGGCTCATCATAAACACTGGCTTGCTGGCCAAGTAAACTCTGTGTTTGGACGAGAGGAATGTCTCATGCAGTTGCCTTATCATGCAAGGGAAAAGTAAATGTAAGGTTACTGACATAAATGTGAAGTTATCTGAAAATAAACTGCTTACTGTGTCGCTGAACCCGAGTTCTTCCAGCTGAGCTGTGTGCATGAGTCTTTCTCACCACCAAACGTTTAATAGGACTGACAGGAAACATGAAATCTGACAAACTGGACACTATATTACTATTATTACTATTATTACTATTACTGACATTAATAGTCTCTCAAACGCTGCGAGACACTTCCTCTTTTCTTTGCCCAGAAGCTAACCACTGTGCTCTAACGAGGGATTGGGTGTGATGGTATCTCTTTCAGGAACATTTTAATCCAGCCATAAACTGGGATGACTTTTTGGAGACATTGTAAAACACATCAATAATGATACGTTCCACACTGAATGTCTTGCTGTGTTTCTTACCGTGAGGGTGACGTTTTGTATGTTAATAAACTATTAGAATTGTCCAAATCCCTGTATAATGATAATAATAATAATAAATATTATAATAATATCAACATTTATTCGAAATAGCACCATTCACAGAAATTAAATTCTCAAAGTGCTTCACAAAATACAATCAAGCAATCAAACTATAAAACATCTCCAGCTCAGGTCGAGACATCATAGATCTGAGCTTTGCAATATTTCTTATTTGTATAAAACAAGTGCGGGTCAATGATTTGATATGATGATCATAATGCATGGTCTGATCAAAAATAACACCAAGATTCCTAAAATTTGACTGTATGGCTGACAAAAGGGACCCAATACTCTCAATTATCAGAACCTCCGTCTTGTCTGTGTTTAATTGTAAGTAGGTGTTTGACATACAATCTTGATGGCAATCAAACAGTTGTGAAGAACAGCACATTTGTCTGTGTAATCAAGCTTAAATGAGACATACAGTTGAATGTTATCAGCATAACAGTGATATGATGTACCTGTGAACTGGCTAATAATGCGACCTAGTAAAAGCAAGTTTAAAGCAAATAATATAGGACCTAAGACAGAGCCCTGAGGTACACTACAGGAACGAGCAGCAGTATCAGAGCTGAAAGGACCAAGAGAGACAGAGAAACTTCTTTCTGAAAGTAGGAGCGAAATTACTCAAGGGCACTCCCAGAGACACCCACCCACTATCTGAGCCTTTCAATCACGATACTGTGATCCACAGTATCGAAAGCTGTGCTAAGATCCAACACCACCAAAACAGAACATCTACCCACATCACTGCTGCAAAGCAGTTATTCAACTTATTAGTTATGTGTTATAAAAAATATATAGAAAATGTTTAAATCCTTATGTGCAACCAGCAGAGGGTTCAGTGAGCCCCCTGAACCAACACAAACTGCGCCTGTGGTATTAGAGTTTAGCTCAAAACACTACCTACGTACAATTTCACAGCTGCTAGCATGCCTGTAGACTCTTCGTCTGATTTCCAAAATATATTTTCATATTTCACTTCCATATAAGGCTTCTGCTTGGATTAGCTTGAATCAGATTTAAAACTAATTCTGGCAGGCTTTGGATGAACTGACTGCCAGAAAAAAGTACCCTGAGGCATTTGTAGCTGCAGGCGATGATAAAATGAGATACAGTGTGGTTTGTTACATCCACTGCTCTATTCGTTGTTGCCTATAGTAAACACCGGCTCACCTGCACGGAACAACATGTTTGATCTCTCTTGTAACCTTTTCTTATGTGACTCCTAAAATCACGTGCCAGCATTAAGTGTTCCCTCTGCAGATACAGTTTCTTGAGCGTGCTTTGAATCTGCAAATGTTGTTTTTCTTTTCCCTTCCGCTTCCTCTGTTATGTCTCTCTGCCCTGCTCAGGCTTTAAGAAGCATGCTGAATAAGGGACCAGATTAGTAAAATCATGTTAATGCTCAAGGACTTTCAAACCTGCTTTATCCCCAGAGATAAAACCTCAAATCCAGAAGTGAAAAAAGCAGAAAATTGGGGAAAATTGCTTTCTTGTTGGTGCGCTTTTCAGTGCTGTGAAGTAACATAATTAGACTCCAGCACTGAGACGGACTGTAATTACTGTTTGCAGTATTTAAAAGAAAAACAAAGCACTTTATGATAATCTATGTTTGATGCTATATGCTACAAGACTCTCTTCAGATATCTCCTCACATATCTCTCCTAAATCCAAACTTAGTGAGTCATCACTCTTCATCCTCCAGCCGTCATCTGGTATGTTAATACTTCTGGCTTCATCAGTCAATTTCATTCAGTTTTTCTATGCAGAGGGCTCCTCCTACCAGCCAGTGCTCCCTTCAGCTGTCTCATCAAACTCCTCTTGACATTTTCCGTCACGCAAAGGCCAGACCTCCCTCCACCCTCGGTTACCACAGATTTTAAATCAAGTCAAGCGCTGTCTTTCAGATGGAGGAAAAACACTCGATCTTGTATTATACAGGAAGAAAAGACTGCTACTTGCAATGATTTCTCATCCCACATTTTGTTGCTGCTTTTACCTCAAAAATATTTCATAAAATATTAACGAGGAGTTCACTTCAAAATCAACTTTGAGTAGTTTCCTTTCTGTAGATAATCGGCTGTGGAAAACGAGTTTTGAAGTCAAGTTATTATCACTCAGACATTCAAGAAACACAATACATCTGTAGTGCTTTGTTGTGCTGTCTGCACCAGTGTTGTAGTCAAGACCACCTTAACCAAGACCAACTCAAGACTATGACTAGACCAGTATGAGTCCCGCACTGCATGACAAAAAAAGTGGAACATACAAACCATAGGTACTCCTCAATTTGATCTAAAGAATCCACATTTCTATAAAAACACACAGAAAACAAATAAAGATTCCTCTTAATTCACCCCTTTCATCATCATTTTTTAATTTAATTTCATTTATATACTTTATTAATCCCAGAGGGGAAATTCAATTTTTCACTCTGTTGTCAATTACACACAGGTCCGAACACACACCTGCACAAACTGGACCTATACATGCACTAAGTGGAGAGATGTCAGAGTGGGCTGCCCATGACAGGCACTCCGAGTGGTTGGAGGGTTCGGTGCCTTGCTCAGGGGCACCTCGGCAGTGCAGGAGGTGAACTGGCACCTCCAGCTACCAGTCCACGCTTCATATTTTGGACCAGACAGGGACTTGAACAGGCGACCCTCTGGTTCCCAACCCAAGTCCCTATGGACTGAGCTACTGCCGCCCCGTATGTGTCATACCTCTTTTCCAACATGGAACTGGTTCCGTCCTGGTCCTAAATTTGAACCATTTCCAGCATTTTGACCAAAAATAAATTGGTTCAGAACTGGAAAAAATGGTTCTCAGCTGGAACCAAAAAATATCAGGTTGTCCTTTACCTGAAGTGCGAACTGTGACAACACCACTGGGCCTGCCATAATCTATAGGTTGGAATGAGAGGATGGAGAATCCAACATTGGGAAAGTTGAGCGAGAGATTGTCAGACAATAAGTCTGCAGAGATTTCAATATGTCAGACTTCAACAGATTTTCCTGGTCGAAAGCCAAATAACAGGGGGCCTGAGCACAGCAGGTGATGATAAAGCTGCTTACTGTGTAAGAGAAAGAGACACAGAGAGGGTAAGAGAGGGTGGAAGGTGGACTATTGCACATGTTTCTGTAGGTTATTAATAACTTACTCAGAACACTGCTTTGTCGCTTTATGAACTGCTTGAAATCCGTTTTTTTTGACAGTCTCACTTGAACCACCCATCAGACTGTGGTTTGACCTGTGTATCAGTATGTATTTTTAAGTGTACCATGAGAAATGTCTTGATAAAAAAAATCAAAAGGCATTACAGAGGTTAATGTTATGTGGGGGATTTTTCCTCTGATGTCTATTAGCAAATACAACCAAATACTGATTAACTGGCATCAACCTCACCATCTTTAGTCAATGCTCCTTTTTTATTTTGCACAGGAAATTTATTGATATCCCCACAGTTGTGGCCTTGATCAGTCTTGAAATACAATCCAGAGTCTACTTTGTCTGAGACCAAGACAAGGCTGAGTAAAATTATGGTCAAGTCTGAGACATAATTTAGACCTTCAAAAAGTGGTGTTGAGACCAAGACCGGTCTCAAGTACTACAACACTGGCATGCACAAACAACATGAAGGCAGAAAATAAATCCTTTATTTATAATTATGGGGTTTTTTTTGTACTCTACAAGCTCAAGCTTCTAGTGTCACTTCTTTATACCTGAATCTACACGAAAAACAAAACAGCAATTTCTCCAATGTTATAATTTCTATTGCCAAATATCTTAAAGATATTTAAAGGAACTGTCATTGAAAAATTCAGTTCTCACCTGTTGTACACAACAATGCTTAAATTTAAACAAACGTTCACATGTTCACGATTCATTGCTGCTGTATTCTGTCATTTACACATGACCTTCTAACATAAAAAACCTCAGGACTTTCAACATACAGGCATTACAATAATCACCATGCTTATGTAAGACACTGTGAATTTTAATGTGAGCGCACTAATGTTTACTTTGGGTCTAGACAAAGGTCAGTGCCATGCTGCTCTTTGAAGCAAGAGCCGTCTGAAAGCATTTAGGCCAACCAAAATTAAGCAGGATGAGATGAGAGGTCATGTGGAAAGAGATTCAAAGCAAAAATGTGGATGTTAAAATTGCTGCAGGGCTCATCAAAACAAACACTTCATAGGTAAAGTAATATATGCACGAAGACAGGAAATGGGTAAGCAACAAAAAGCCAGCAGTTGGATATATCTTAAGTAAAAAATGTGTTTTTCTCATGATTATGTTCCTTGAAATGTTGACCTTGACTATACTGATTTGTATCTGTGTGAAGTTTGTCACCAGAGTGGTTTTTGTGCATTCCTCCACTGAAGGTAGCGATGTCTGTGCATTTTAGATGTAAACCAAACCCTGGAACTTTGATCCACTATCTACCAAAAACCCCATCGTAGCAGATACTACTGTAGGTTTTACAACCACGAACACAGTGTCAGCCAACCCATTCTCAGCCACTGCCAGTTAGCTTACGAGCTAACAAACAACATAAACAAATAAAAGATGCTCACTACACTTAACACTCTGATACGTCTGCTAGTCGTTGATTTTGTTGCACACCAGACTCCTTGTCTGAGTCTGGGTCTGACTGAGGCTCAAACATGTATGGCTGAATCAGATGTTTTCCTCTGATGATAACAAGATGCTAATGCCATTGTGATATACACTGCTCTTTTACTGGTCAACCACGCGCTGAAGAAAGCAAAACATTCTGCAAGCAAATTTCTTTTGAGAGTTTTTCAAGCCTTCATGCCAGTGCCAGCCGTGGCCCAAGGCGTTATGTTTTGAGGTTGTTCCTCTGTTCTTATGTATGTTTGTACCATTCTTTTGAGCATGATATCTCAAGAATGCCTTAAAGGGATTTTCTTCAAATTTGGCACAAACGTCAACTTGAACTTGAGAATGAAGTGATTAGATTTTGGTGGTTAAAGGTCTCTATGACCTTGCATCCTTCTCATTCTTTAAAACACAATATCTCTTGAAGGCCTTGAAAGAATTTCCTCAAATTAAGCACAAACGTCCACTGGGAGCCAAGGATGAACTGTTCAGAAGTTGGTGGTCTAATGTCAATATGATCTCACAAAACATGTTGTTACACCCGCAAACGTAATAACAGCCCACAAACGTAATAAACCACAAATGTAATACAAATCTGCAGCTTTGAGTGTAATAATCCCTCAAATGTAATAAATTTCCCACAAACGTAATAGCAGCTGCCTACTACAAACGTAACACACAATTTTCCGCAAATGTAATAACTATTACATTTGCAGGAAATTATTACATATGTGGGAAGGTGAAAATCTAAACTGTAATAACTTCCCACAAATGTAATATGAGACTGAATAATGATCTTTGTGGTTGTTGTTGTTTGTTTACTTATACACCTGCCAATAGTGATGCGTGTGTTGACAAGCAACCCGCAGGTTGGGTGGGGCGGGTCAGAAAGTGACAGAGCAGCGTTTTGAGTAAGTTAGAAATATCTTAGAGAAACACACACATACACACACACACACACACACACACACACTGGTCATTCCTTGTCAGTTCACAGAATTACTCTGTGGCAGCAAATATGTTGTTTAATTGGATTTATTTTATTTTCTTCTGCCTCTTGTTAATACGGATTTAATGGGAAATTTATTACATTTGCGGGATTATTACATTCAAAGCTGCAGATTTGTTTTACATTTGTGGTTTATTACGTTTGTGGGCTGTTATTACGTTTGCGGGTGTAACACATGTTTTTGGCCATTACTTGATAAGTCCCTTAATTCTGATTGACTGTCTTCTACTGTAGTTCTCCTGATACTGTAGCCTTTCGCCGAGTTTTGCGATGGTGTCAGTCATTTTGGCCACTGTGCTATTAAGCCTGGTGTTATCATCCTCCAGCTGAGAGATTCTCTGTTCTGTCTCATCAGTGCTGCTTGAAAGCACGGCCACGTCAGCTTTGAGAGAATCCACCAAGCCTTTTACGTCAGCTACGTCCTTGATTACCTTGTAGAATTTTGTTTCCAGGTTGCGATTGATGTTGAGAAACCCGCACAGCACTGGGTTATCCTCCTCATCTTTGTTGTGTGCTAGCAGCTGGGTTGCTAGTGCTACTATTAGCAGTGTCAGCTAGTTTGTCCAAATGCAACATTTTTGTACTAGGATTGTTGAAGTTTCCGTAGTTGCCTATTCATGTGCGCACCTCTCTTGGACAGGCTTTGTTTTATAGTTCAGTTATGAAGATTGGCTAGATATAACAATGTTTAACCATACGGAGCAGCAGCTTGCCTGTTTAGCTGTTACCCATGGCGCATCGCCACCAGAAGTCCTTTGTTACTCAATAATTCATACACTAATTATGACGAAATTTTGCACAAATGTCTGATAGAATATAATGAAGAAGTGTTGACATTTTGTATCCGAAAGGTTCAAGATCAGCTTCACTTTGACGTCATAATGTTCTGCAAAAACACTTTTTTGGCGGTAATTATTCGTCATAGGGGGAGACATTTGGTCAGGTACTCAGGTACTGATTCAGGGTTGGAAATTAGCACCAGCCACCAGCCGAATGCTGGTGAAAATTGCAAGTGACTGCTAAATTTGCTTCATTCACCAGCCTAAAAAAGAACAATGGTAATCTATTGAGTTGCTGGTCGATTTTGGAATCCACCAGCCACATTGGCAACAAAATTAATTTCCAACCCTGTGCCGATTGCTTTGATAATCTTTGCTAGCAGGTTGAAGATGTGCGTGAAGCTTTCGTCTTTTAGAAAGTGTAGTGTCTTTGCAACAACACCCATATATGAGGTATCAACTCACGGCTAGTCTGGACAGATTTGGATGTAAACTATGACTACAATTTGACCGATTCATGGCGTCTTACAACCCAGAGGCAGGAATTGTATTTTCTAACTGTTATGTGGGAAAACCACATCAAGTAAAATATTAGTAAAACGTGTGGAGGGGGACTTTCAATAAAAATGAAGTAAATTGGTCACCTTAGGCCTTAAAACAACCTTGCAGTCCTTTTGCCTGACCACTTTGTAGCATCTGAGGAAGAACGAAACCAGACAATTACACTCTAGTGCTGCGTTTAAAGGCCAGATACATTTGTCAGGATAAACTATGGACTTGTAGAGCAGGAAAAGGCCACACAAAGCCTCTCATCATTTATCCCCTGCTATTACTGAAGTCATTAAAGCTTTACTGAGTGAATCATTCACTGTGGGAATGGGTCTTGATCTAATATGCTGTGTGCTAAAGTCTGTCTTTATCCTTGTGAGTGTGTGAGGATGTGCAGTTTTAAATGAAACAGGGTGAAATGTGTCTCTACAAATGCATTTGAGATAGAGGATTAAGCGAGAAAATGGTTGTCACAATGATGTGTTTTCTCAAATGTGATCACCCCTGCTGTAGGTGCCCTCTCCCAGAGCCAAGTCCACCCACTCCTGGGCTCCCTGCCTCTGCCAGGTCGACCCCTACAGCCGCAGACTCATGCCCAGCTGGAGCACTTCCTGCCGCTCAGGGTCAACAGCTCCTCGCCACTCAGCCTCTTCCCCAATTTCAGCACGGTAGGATACAATACCACATTTCTCGCAAACACTCATCACGTATGAGGCTATAGTGATTCAGTCCCAAACAGAACCCCCAAATTCAAGAAAAGATTGAAGAGCATTTTGGTTGCATCAAACTGAACTTCAGTGGGGTGCCCCTGTGGCGTGCTACTCCCCTTGTTTCCTGTCATTTCTTTGCTGTCATTACTAAGAAAAATGCTAAAAGAAAATATAAATAAATATGAAAAAGACTAGTAATATGGTCTGAGATTAAAATATTTTAATCCTAGCCTCAATTTATTTATAAAAAGAAATCTATTAAAGGAAAGCTCTGAAGCAGAACTATTAAACTGTGAAGCATGTCTCACATAAACAGCTTTATTTTGCATGGAATGCGCATTTAGTAGCCATGTTATATAGGAAAATATTAATAGACTCATAAATATAACTTGGCTCCGATCAGGGGGTAAAAATATGATTGAGACATCCCCAATATAACACTTCTCTCTTTCTCACACACACACATATGTTTGGTCTGGCTCTAAATGATAAAGCAGCACTTCCATAGTCACATTTAGCTTTAACCCTTCATGAGACAAGTCAGAGGAATGCGCTAAATGTATCAGGCATGTGGGCGGCTGGGAAAAGATTCCTGTCTGACACCTGATGCCAAAAATATGACTCAACTATCACTATAGGAATTAAAAGTATCAAGTGAGGACAAAGGTTATTTAAAATGTGTGAATTCAACAGTGTAATTTCCTTTTTCCTTCCCTCATTTATTCTGACAAATATAAACACTGTAAATGTCTAATATTTTAAAAGACATAGCATGATGTAGCATCCATGTTTGACTCATGTAGATTAGATCTTAAAGTCAAACTGATCTCCCTTCACCTTCATGTTCACACACTCGTTTTGATATGATATATTATTTAATTTTTAAAAATCTCATGTACAGGTTGTTCATCTGAAAACAGTTTTTTGTCTTTTAACAAACATTTTAGGCAAAGTGTCGCCTGTCACAGCACCTGTTAGGACATGTTTTAACCTGGTGTGTGTACCCTAATGGTCTCATTAATTAAATGTTGTCGTGTTGTTTCCAGTGGAGCAGCATAGACTGTTATCTTCCCTTTATCTTTGATTAGAAGGCCCTGGGATTTTTAAAAATGTAATAATATATCATATTCTATAAAAACGAGTGTGTGAACATGAAGGTGAAGGGAGATTAGTTTGACTTTAAGATCTAGTCTACATAAGTCAAACATGGATGCTACATCAAGTTTTTAAAGAATTAGACAGTGTATTTTTCAGAATAAATTAAGGAAAGAAAAAGGAGAGATGCACGCTTCCTTTTGCGCAGTGATACTGTTGGAGGGTGTATTTTGGTAGAAAGGAAATAGTTCCTACATGAAACTGCTCACAACAAGGTCTGTGGATTATCTTGAGTAACCAGGTCATGACTTCTGGAAAGAGACATTGCTGTTGAGTTTTTCAAATGTAGCTTTTGGCAATATAAGCACCACAAGCAAAGTGCCAACGCCTACGCCGATATCTCCAACATTTGGCAACCTACACCAAAGCAATCTAGATTGATAAAAAGCATTACATGTAAGAGTTAAAATATGTATTTTTGATTTTGGTGGTGAACTGTCCTTTTAAAGAAACTACCTTAAAACTGGCGGAAAAAATATGAGTTAAATATTATGACAAATTCTTTTATGGTATTGTTGCCTATAATTGACAGGGACTACGAAAAAGTGACAGGAACTTAGGATGGTAGTACCACAGTAGTGTAGACAGGAGGGATGATGTGCATTGGAGAACCCAAAGGCCTGACTTGAACTGGGGAAACTGCACTTGCACTTCTCTCTGAAACCTTAAGGTATCACCAACTTGAAACAGGACATTCGTGTTCATCTATGTGTGTTTGTATGTTTCACTTCGCAGATGGACCCAGTGCAGAAGGCAGTGATCAACCACACTTTTGGCCTGGCTCCACCCAAGAAGAAACCCATCATCTCCTGTAACATCTGTCACCTGCGCTTCAACTCCACTGTGAGTCAGACACTCGTTCAGTCCTTTCCACTGATAATGCAGAGGAAAACGTTTTGGTTTCTTCCCTTGAGCCTTCTTTGTGCTTTCATCTGATAAAACCAAAGTCCAGAAACAGGTCTGGATTTCTTTTTAATTCACTGCAGGAAGGTGGGGAAAACACCTTTGACCTCTCAGCTCTTATCTGCCTGTCTGTTTTCTGCAAATGTAAATCACATCAATCTGTGGTACATTTTTATATGATAAAGTGTTGAATCAATATTATCTCACTTCACCCTCTGACCCTCCTGATGCTTGCTGAATGTCAGCTTTTCTAAACAACACTCATACTTTAAAGGTTCTGTATGTAACATTTTACTAGTGGGTGAACAAGTGGTAAATTAATTCAAAAACTGAGACTCCCAGACTTCCTCTGTCACCTCTAGCATCCTGTGGACTGACTTCTATGTAAAGGAAAGGAAAATCCAAAGGATGTGACGTTATGCATGTTCCTGAGTGCTTTGCCTCTCTTTAGCTCATTACAGCACTAACAGTGTGCAACAGTAGCTAATGTTAGCTAAGAAATGAAGTCTGCTAACGCTGACAAATGAGCAGCACCCACCACAACAGAGTCCACACATGCTACACATTTTGCAGCATTGGCCTGGTGGAGATGGACCTTCACGTAGCACCCTGTAGCAACTCAAATTGGGATTCTGGGCCACCCTCTCAACCACCTCAAGTTCCTGCTGGACCAGCACACTTTGATGCTGTTAGACCCACTGGCCACCAGCCCGCTGTACGCCAGGGCTCGGGTTTGCACTTGCTGAATTTAAGTTGCTACAGCGGCTAAGGTCTGAGCTGCTGTCCACTCCTGTCCCGGGGTAGTAACGTTAGTATCCTAGTGGTGGGGAGTGAGGAGGAGAGTCTGCGGTTTGTGCTAGCTAGCTAATTCTTGTTTAATTTTTGGTTTGATAAACATTAAATCCATCAAATTCAGTGGTCCATATCATAATTTCAGTGCCTCACCATGCTGAAACAAAATCCTAACGTTAGAGGAAGCATTGACATGTGAAATATATTGTGATATTGTGCTTAGCTAACGTTAGTTTGCTTGCTAACGAGAATGAATTGTTAGCTAGCTAAGGTAGCAAAATATTTGGGTGATAAATGTCATTAATTCATCCAGACTCCAGGGCTGATCTGGCTGGCGCACGCTTGCTGGAGGGATTACATATCTCATCTGGCCTGGGAACGTCTTGGGGTCCCCCAGGAGGAGCTTGAAAGTGTTGCTGGGGAGAGGGACATCTGGGGTGCTTTGCTCGGCCTGCTGACCCACGACCCGGCCCCAGATAAGCGGATGAAAATGGATGGATGGATTACAGATAGTAACGTTATTCTAAATATGATTGTAATTTATTTTCCAGCCTTCTATTAACATTATTACTGTCAAACACAGTCAGTCTCTTGTTTGTCATGGTTTTGGACGATGCCCCATGCTTGCTCATGGCTTCAGAGTTCAAGCACCGGTGGTCGAGCAACAAGATGCTGACCGCCGTTCACTTAACAGCCTCAGAGAGATGTGTCATTAATGACAGGGATTTTCTGAAAAAGTTACATACAGAACCTTTAAAACTTGACTAACTTTCTTATGAATTGTCATTTAAAGCTCATCTTTGGATTAATTTCGCAGCCAGGCGTCCTCATATTTGCAACACATTTAATATTTTGCATCCCATTTGTCCAAAAACAGCCTTGAAGCAGGCTTTTCTTCTTATCAGTCCGATCAGTATATCTCTGCAGCTTCCATTCTTTTAAAATCCACCAGTGGGTTCTTAAAAGGAAACCAGTCAGCTAGTTCTGTTGCTTTTTTTCCTCCTTATCAACAACTCCCTATTCATATTCATTTGGCTCCTATTCCTATGGAGTTCGTTTATACATATTTGCATTTATATTGTCAGGAGGAACCTGGTGGAATGACAATGATTCCTCTTTGTGTGAATTGTGAAACTTGAAGGAAGCAGGACACTGGCACGAGCACATTACGCTACCCTTACTTCCTCATCTGTCTCTTTGTCTCTCTGCTCTGTACCTTTGGACACAGTGATGCTGTAAGGAGTCTGTTTTCTAGCTAACAGGCTCTCTCCTCCTCCCTCTGTGTTACCTGCAGCTGAGCTGAGGGTGCTGGTTGACCCAGGAGTTGGATGCCAGGTTGCAGGCAGGTACCAGGTCACAACAGGGGGCTGCACCGAGCGGCTGGAATTTGCTAGTGACATATTTTATACTCACTGCTTGTGTAGTACATAAAGTAGGTTTCATCTTCACAGTCACTTGTGTTTATTTTCTATATTGGACATGCAGCCTCAGCGCAAGTTCAAAACAACTATGAGTCATTGTTTGATACGTCGTCAAATGATATGTCTTATCTTACCAACAGTCCAAAAATCTAAAGCTTTTCAGTTTATCATGTATGGCAAAAAAAGAATCAAATTCTAACATTTGAGAAGCATCAAACCAGCAAATCTTCGTCTTTTTTGCTTAAAAAAAAAAAAAAAGACTAAAACAGTTACTTGATGATCAAAATAGTTGCAGATTCTGGCCATTGATTAATTTATGAATTGACTAATTGTTGACTAATTGTTGCAGCTGGAACCAAACCTAACATGACTGAGTGGTTATTCAAAACATTTACCTTGTTATCATTGCTATAATGAAGGTAGAGGACCATACATTAGTACTAAACAAGCAACTGGATTTGTCTCTTAGCAAAGATGAGTGATTTAATCCTAAACCAGTTAATATGAAATTATAGAATTTCAAAGAAAGATTAGTTAGTCCTGTCATTTCGCATAGGTGGCCCCCGGTTTTAGCTAGTTGAGTACCTCTGCCATAAGTCATTAGGACCAAATTCATTAGGATTAAATCTTTGAGGACCATGAATATCTGGATGAAAATCCTGAGGTTTCCCTGTTAAAGGGTTTTTTGGGGGAGTTTTTCCCTATCCGCTGAGAGGGTCCAAGGACAGAGGGATGTTGTATGCTGTAAAGCTCTCTGAGGCAAATTGTGATTTGTGATATTGTGCTTCATTATATTGAATTGAAAGACAATTCAAAGCTGTCAGGATATTACAGTTTGGACCAACAGTGGTTAACAAACAGACCTGCATCCCAGGAGCTTAAACCCACATAAACAGAGATAGTTTCCAAAATGTAATGATGAATTTAACAATAAATTCAATGCTTTAAATTTTTAAGCATTTTTCTGTTGTTATAGCGCCACCCAGTTGCCAATTAGAGTTAAATTTCTCCAGTCACCTTGAGGCGTCCTGTTCTACATATCTGCCAAGTTTAGTAAAAATCGATTTGGCGGTTAGGCCTAGATAAGAAATTAGCTCTCTAGCGCCCCCATTTTGTTTTATCAGGTCAATAATGGAGGGGTCCCCTCCGATTATGTGTGGTCATATGCCTACAAAGTTTCGTGGTGATCAGTGAAACCCTTGAGATGTTATATACCTTTATGTGATGAGCCACGCCCTCCGAAATATTCATTGCCTTATAGAAGCTCAGTTTTAGTAAGTTTTCCAACTTTTACCAAGAGGGAACTTCATGCAGATCGGTCAAACGTCCTAGGAAGAGATCGATTTTAAGTGTTTTTCAAAGAAATTCAAAATGGCGGAAAATCTATATAACCGGAAGTTATGGGTTCTTGAGGCAAAGTTGTTCCTCATGAGGAGAGGCATCTCTGTGCAAAGTTTCATGTCTCTACGACATACGGGCATGAGATATGCCCATTCAAAGTTTACAATTTCAATCGGTTGCTATAGCGCCCCCCTTTGGCCAATTGATGTAATATTGCTTCATTCGCATCCTCCCATGACCCTCTGCCACTGTGCCAAATTTCACATGGATTGACCAAGTCAGTGAGGAGAAAAACGTGGAACAGACACACAGACAGAGTTTTCGTCATTGTATAGTAAGATATAGTAAGATAAACAATAATGGGTAAAATATATGAACATGTATGAACAGTATGAACATGCACACCGATTATAGTCGGCAAAATACAAAGAGCAGGTATAAGAACACTGCAAACCTGGATAAGTTGATTGTACTTAAAATATTTGCGGCAAGTGATTGCCCTTAAAGGAATTAAGTAATCAATCAAAGATAATTTATTTGAGTGAAATGCTAATAGGATTGCAAGTGAGAAATTAAGTTCAGTACACTAAAAGCCTAAAAATGTGTATGTTGTATCACCGAGATCCAAACCAACGATGTGAGGCAATCATTTGTTTTCTTGTGAATTAAGCCAATCAGATGCTGGAAAAATGCTGCTGATGATGGTGTGCAGTTAGGGCCGAAAATTGATGCATTTTAGTCTGTTCAACTCAAAAATGCTAGCGTTGCCCTCATTATAGTAAAATACAATAAGATTGATTGCGTAATGCGATAAAACTCAGTATTCTAAGTAATTCTTACTCACACTGTTGAAGTAGGAGCAACTTTAGGACTAACTGTACAACTAATGGCAATAGCAGGATGTTATATAAAGAATACATTATATTTAGTTGCTCATTAAATTAAATAATTACAGTAATTTTTGCTTCTTCAGTAGAGTGCTTTATTGTGTTGAGCCTGGACTAAGAAATGGAAACCTGGAGCTGTTTGTTCAGTATGAAGACAAAGATGGCTGGCTGTGAAAATGATATCTACTGTATATATTACATAATCAGTGTGCATAAAAAAAGGAATAGACTTTTCAAATTATTCCTTTAAGGCTGCTAAACTCACTGAAAAAGCATGAAAGATTCAAGCCTGAGGGATCACACGTTACATTTTAATTTTGCTGCCCTTTTGTGGAGGACAGTTGGTGCTCCCTGTGTATGAAGAGTTTGGGCATCAGTGGTGTGTGAATGCATAACACTGCTTGAATCAAGGTCAGCGGGGGCCAAGCAATCCTGACAGGCTCTTTCAGGTGTCTCTAACAGAGGATCTTGGGACACTTACTCCACATATTAATCTCTATTTAAGTTCCTATGGTGGAACATAGTGAACTCATACTACACTGGCATGCCAGATAGTATGGTAGTATGCAAATGGAAGCAGAATCATCCCTCTGACTCAGTTGGAGATCACGCTGAATGGTTAGTGTGCGCTGACATTCAACGTAGCCAAAGGGGTCGTTCACCCTTTGCTCAGCCCTGTATCCCCCCGCCACACACTTTGACCCACAGTGGTGCCCTTTCTGTTTGTGTAGCAGCCCGAGCTTTATGCACAGTGTTGATGGGGAGACTTGTACCCCTCACAGTCACTGAAAGATCACCTCTGCACACTGAGCTCAGAGGCTGGACTGTGTACAGTGTGTGCCTGGAAACTGGATAATTTGAGCCTTGACAAATTATCTAACTGCCTCGTGTGAAGCTGGATACTCTGAGCCTTGTTCGCTTGTTTCAAACTCAGACTCTTTG
Organism: Epinephelus lanceolatus; assembly: GCF_041903045.1. Classification (NCBI taxonomy): domain Eukaryota; kingdom Metazoa; phylum Chordata; class Actinopteri; order Perciformes; family Serranidae; genus Epinephelus; species Epinephelus lanceolatus. Next base: position 22,616,477 of record NC_135754.1, on the reverse strand, counting down.
TTGATTTAGGGAGTGCACTTGTGTCTTTGGTATACAGAAAGGCACTAGTGTTGCAAAAATGTATGCTCTCAAAGGATGAGGCTGGTTATGTTTTATGCTTTTCTTATTGTTGGTGGATCCCATGAAAAGAACAAGTCTGTCCAACTTCCCTTCCCTGTCTGTGGTACTCAGGCCCATTCATCCCTGTGTAAATATTTTAAAATGTGTCACAAATAGTGTATATAATTTCATTTTTAAAGGGCTAAACTGGTTCAACTAAAGAAAATTAAGATAACAATGTGCATGCATCTTTTTAAGTAGTTCCAACTCTGGTATTATTGAATAAATCCTATGAGTCTTTTATAATTTGACAAACTCAATCAGAATCAGTTAAGTACAAACAACATGATATGCTTTGACCTTGAAAAGCTTAATTAAGTTGAACCAACTTAATATTTATCCAAAAGTTGTGGTGATATTTAGCGGTAAAATTATTTTATTTAAGATATTCTAACTACTTATTTTAATTCAATACTACTCAAAAATATATAAAAAAAATGTTTTTTTATTTTGACCAACTTCTCAAAATAAGTTGTTAACTGACTAAAACATGTTAATAAAACAAACATTAGCACAAAGCATTATCCACTAACCCCATAAATCATTTTTTTGAGAGTAAAACAACCAGTTACTGTCATTTTTAGCATTTTACTAAACTATTTTCAGTGGTGGATTAATATACATTTGGTGCTCCAGTGAGTATTTACGGCATCATGGTGTAAAAAATAAAAAAAAACTCAAGTCCTTGCGTTCAAGTCCCAAGTCAAGACTAATTTAAATTTTAAGTCATATACAAGTCATATTGCCCCCTTTATCACATGTAATGTCATTTTAACATCAACATTAAATTTACAAAAAATCATGAAACCTTTTTAAAATTTGTATTTATTTGTTAAAACAAGTTTGTTGGAAGTTGTCGCGTCTTTATGTGTAATTTTGAATCCGCATGTTTTGTATATTGCAATCCATTTTGTTGACCACTGCACAGTTTTTGTACGCAAACAAAATAATCCATGGTATCATTTTTTTCTAACTAGTGCTTAGTAAAGTAAAGTTAGTACTTCATGGCTCTCTCCTGCAACATTGACTGGATGTTGGGTTAGTTCAAACAAAGTGAATCTGGGGAATTAAGTGTTGACTTGCTGGGGTGAATGAATAGCGTTAATTTTAGCTCATTAAGGAATTAAAGGGGAATTAATTGATTCATGGCGCCATTTTTAAATAATATTCTTTTAATTTATTTTCAATTATAAGGCTCAAGTCCAAATAAAATCATAAGTCATCTGTGTTAAAGCCAAAGTTGAAGTCTTTTTGGATTTTGTTTAAAGTCATCAATTGTGAGTTTATTTTAGTTTAGTTTATTTAAGAAGGGACAGTGCAAATTAATAATACACATAGTATAGATATGCCAGAATTAGCCAAAAGGCTATTTTTCACTGGTAGTCCCTTGGCCAAGATGTTACACAGGGCTACCTAAAATACAACAAAGCCCAAAAAACAAACAATATCAATACACACAGGGCACACAGTTTAAAAGACATCTTTGAACACATTGACAAGAAATTAATTTAACATGTTTTTTTAGTCACAAGAATGTAATGATCATCAAATGTGTGATTTAGGCAAAGTTGATGCAATATAAAAGGACATACAATTTTAATAGCACTAGAAGCAGTGGTGACGTATTTCCATATAGAACAGCATGGCAACACCAGCAGGACATATTGTTAGAAGCAGCAGAGAAGAGTTTAGTGCTTACATGTGTATTAATGTGTTTAGCCCTCTGATGTGAATAGACCAGGCTGACTGGATAAAAACACTTTTCCTCAATGGAATAGTAAAATCTCCTCTTATGGAACCCCCAGTGACACACATGAGTGAGTCAAGTCCACACCTCTGGTAAAATCGTTGGTCTTTTCATGGGATTTACTGACAATAAGAAAAGTACAGCGTATAACCAGACATATCCTTTATGACTTCTGCTTGTTCTGTATTGATGTCATGTACAGTTTGATCAAGCTGCTGAAGCTCTTTGAACCTTTTCACCTTCCGAGAGTGGGTTATAGGACTTTCCCACAGAGGACACTAACATACCACAGTAAAAAAAAAAAAAAAAAGCACAGATGTAAATAATGAAATGAATGATAGCTGAATTCTGTGTTGCTGCCTCAGTCTCAGGGTACAGGTATTGTTCATGCCGGCTCACTGTCATGCTGTCATGACTTACTGCGGTAACTGAATAGAACAGAGTCACTGTTAGTGTTATCTGTAACATCTGTGCTTTACCTGCAGTGACAGTTCAAAGTGTCTGCTCTGACTAATATTTCTTCATCTGTGAAACAGTTAGAATTTTTATGAAGTACTGAATGACGAACAGATGGATTTAATCTAAGCATAAGATGTACAGTTTTAGGAAATATGACGAAAACAAAATACCTTAACCACCTCTCAGGTCTTTATCAGCAGATGGAGTCTGCTCATTTGTCATGGAGATGGCTCAGTCATCATGGAAAATGTTACTGAATATTAAACACAACAGCTACACAGGTCTGTTTTTTTGAAAAATATTGTTGTAGAATATGAGAAACAAAACAGGCAACAAAATGTTTTTACTTCATTAGTGTTTGTTGTGTAAATCTAAGTTGTTAAAATGCATAGATTTGCTGTGTCGTATGGGAATATTTTAATGTGTTTGTGGATAACTAGATAAAATGTGTTATGTTTCACTATTGGTGCACTCTTACTCGCTGAATCTCCCTCTGTAGAGCACATCTTGCTTTGTCCACAGTCATTGTCGGATCCCAAATCTGCATGCATCTGTTGTCGCACAGCCACAAATGTGTTTCCCCTCACAGAGGAAGGCACAGAGGTCATTTTGTGTTGCAGAATAACAGACACAGACCATTTTGTGTCACAACGAATCAGTGGAAAGATGAGCTCACAGGACGGTCATGAGATGCCATGAGTCCAAATGATGCTCATTTGTGCACAACCGTGACGATGATGACGATCAAAATGGCTGTGTGGCTCTTCCTCCCAGTCAAATGCTCAATCGCATAATTTCTCCCCAACTCCACGGAAGCATGTGAAGCCACAGAGATGGAACAGATGGAAAGATTACAGTTTACTGATTTCATGCTGTCCTTCATTAATTTAATCATGTCAGTGATTCTGTTCATACACTGACTCTCTCCTCTGTTTGTTCTGCTGCTGTGTGTGTATATATGTGTGTGTATGTGGTTGTGTGTGATGGTCAGACCCAGGCTGAGGCCCACTACAAAGGTCACAAACATGCTCGCAAGCTGAAGGCCATGGAGTCCCAGAGGAACCGGCAGAAGAACGGACACAGTCCATCCGCAACAGGGAAAGACCGAGAGAGGGGGATGATGGGAGGAGGAACGGTGCCCACGGACTCGCATCTGAAACACATAACAGGTATAAATCTTTCTTTTTTTAAAGGCGCCCCTCGCTCCATCCTCCAAGTAATTAGTGGTAATTGGAGAGACATAAGCACTAAGGCTTGGGTAGCTGCCACTCAGCTGGCTAATTACCAGCTATTACCTGTCCTGCTATCATTGGCTCTGTCAGATGAGTAATTACTCCCATCAAGCAAAGATGAGGAGCCTTAAAGCACTTAAAGAGGGATGCTATCTGAGGAGGGATGTAGCGGTGTGACTTTCTTTGAGTTTGATTTTTGGTTGTAAATCAACAGTGGCTCAACACAACTCCCACTTACAGTTCCTCATTCCTATTATGAAATATGTTTTCGCTTTGCTAATGGACATGTCAAATGTTGGAGAAAATTATGAAAAGGGGCCCAAAAGTATGAGTCATTTGTGCCAAAATGTTTGCTTGTCAAAATCAGACTAAGCAGCAGGAGATTGAGAGAGTGGAGAGGTCAGGGCAGCAAGGACCAGTCCTGGAGGAGGCCTGTACTCATTGCCAGTAGGAAAGAATAGCACAACACATGCACAGAAATATCAGCAAAATATCTTTATATAAGCAAATATCTTTTTAACTGCAAAATAATTTTTAAGATTCACGCTCAAGTTAGTTTCAGATGGAAATAGGCAGGCCTTTAGATTACAGGGACTTTAAAGGGTAGCTCTGTTTTTTTTTTCAACTCCGAACCTATTTCCCTATGTGTTTTATTCTACGTGACTAATGGAAACAACAGTTTTTAAAATTGGTCCAGTATTGACCAAGCAGGCTGCAGCTGGCATCTGTGAATCAGGCTGCAATATAACCACATGGTGCAATTGTGCACTGTCAATTTACATCCACTGAAAGTGCTTGTTCTTGCCACTGACAGGCTCAGAGTATTCCTCTAAGTATCTGACAACATTATGGAAAGGATCCCTACAGAGATAGACCTTTTTGTCATAGCCACAAAATCTTGATCGCCCAACCCACCAGACTCCATTTAAATAAATAGTAATTTTATCATCATAAAACACACTTCATTCAAAGTTAACATAAACAGAATAAAACTAACATACAGCAACATGGTTTGTCTTTCACCGATTCATCAATCACCAACTCTGGTTTGGTTGAAATAAACCCTTAATTCACCCAGTTAGATGTGAAAATATGCTGCCTGGATACATGCTTAAATTACTGTTTATTTAAATGGAGTCTGGTGGGTTTGGTTATGGCGATTTTTGGGGCTGTTTCTGATAAACAAGAGGATCTTATTCTTTTCCAAAAAGGTTTATCTTTGTAGGGATTCTTTCCATAATGTTGTCAAACATTTTGACACACTCTGTCAGTCGAAAAAACAAACACTTTAATACACATATATTGATGGTGCACAAATGCCCCAAATGGTTACATTGCTGCCTGTTTTGGTTTTACTCAGTATTGGACCTATTTCAAAAATTGTTGTTCCCATTAGTCACTTAGACTCAAAAACATGAGACAATTAAGTCCAAATTGAAAAATACCAAAGTTTCCCTTTAACTTTCACAATTTCAGTTAATCGTTTAGTTTGTGAAATAAAAAAACAAAGTGGAAAAATGGCCATAGCATGTCAGAGAGCAAAAGGTAAATGTCTTCAAATGTCCTGCAAATCTTTACAAAAATTGGACCCAGCAAATATTTGTCATTGTTGCTTGATGAAAAAACCCAGATGATTAAAAGATTAGGGAAGTTGTTGCCAATTTCTTTTGTTTTTCTTCAGTTGATCAAATAATCGTTTGAGCTCTAAAGATGAGCCAAGTTTGAAAATGGCTTTGCGAGTTAATTTTGTGCCAAGTGCAGACAGAAGATGTGGTGCAACAACCCAAGTAGATCAGGCGTCCTTGGGCCAGGGGTGGATGTTGTGGTAAAACTTTGGATTATTCTTTTCTGTGTTTGTGTGTGAAGAAAATGAAACGTTTCATTCTTTGTTTTTGTAATTGTTTATTTGTTGATTATTGAAAGTTTTTGGTCTTGGAAAATCAAAACAGTATACTTAACAGTTGCAAAAACAGAAATAGAAATACACTCACATGAGGAAAGAAAAAAACAAGATAACCAATAGATCATGATATACAGTAGTATATATATATGTAAAATATAGATGGATAAAAAAAACAGGGCTAAAATAATAGTCATCATAATTTTGATATTAACATTCTGCAGTTGCTGTCTTTTAAATTAATATAATTACAGAGTTTTGAAGGGGAAATCTGTTAAATATGGAAGAAAGAAAGAAAAGAAATGAGAAAAAAAATGGGATTTTAAAGTTAAAATAAGGATATATGTCTGAGAACCAGGTCCCCTCAAGTCTGAATTATAAACCTGAGGGCCACCAATTTTATATTCCACTTTATCCAACCTTTATGTGCATGGTTCACTGCAATTATATGCATGAAAATTAAAATTTGCTAGAATATGTCCTCCCTCTTCTAGTGTACACGCTATTCCTTCTTGTCACATTAATTGTCGCCAAAACCTGCCATGCGTAACTTTGTATTTTCACTTTAAACTGCCTGTTAGCTTGTTAAAATTGACCCAAACAGCACTTTATTTCCCAGACAAAATACAGAGGACATGAGTGTCCTCACTAGTAGCTACAGCCCTTGATTCTCTCTATATACTTAACATTATAGCTATTGGTTCTTTGGCAATATTGCCGACAGAAGAGCAGCTGTAAGAGAAGCAACTTTGCTGTCTTTAACTCACTCTGCTTCTCATTCTGCCTGACTAAAAATATGTCACCATCTTCGTTTCTATACTCCGTCTGGCTTTCCTTTTAATTATTGATCCTCCCCCTCCCATTTTCTCCCAGCACCTATCAATTTCCTCCCAACCACACAATGATAAGCTTGTTACATTCAGCGGTTGCCATGGTTTTTGATTGATGGTGACAGAAGGAGCGAACAATTGACAGAGAGACGGAGGAAGAGTGATTGAGAAGGCAGGGGAAAAAAAAGATATGAAAATTAAAGAGCGATGATGGAGCAGAAAAGTAAGCAGGTGAGGGGAAGAGAAATTATAATAACAAGGTTATGTGAAAGAAACACAACAATGAAAAAATGACGGGTCGGCTGCACAGAAAAAGCCTGAAGAACAGGAAGGGAAAAGAGGATCGCATTAGTCAAGAAAATATATTCATACCTTGATTGTTTAGAATTTATGCATTGTTGTGGTATTATAAAACTGTTATTCATGAGTGCCCTTTCTCTTGCTCATATTGTTGATGGCATATGCTAAACTAAACTAGCAAAAATCTTCAATTCAACTTTATTCGTATCTGGACAGGCTATTGTGTGATGCAGCTCTCCACCCAGGTCAACAGGCGTGTAAATCACAAAGCTAAATAAATTAATTAACTGATTATATCTCACAATGGTGTAGTTGTAAGGACATAAGTGTCTCCTGTGGAGGCTAGTGTATGTAAGGGCCCTGACACACCAAACTGACATCAAAGAACAAGTGACGACAAAGGTCAACTGTTGCCTTCCCTGTGTCTCAGCCAAAAGGTTGCCCTTGAACACACCGCAAAGACTGCCACCAATGACCAACTGGCATGTATGATCTGCGCTTTCATGAGAGGACATAACTCTCCATACCAGCAGGTGGTAGCAGTCTGTATTCGTCATTCAAAAAGAGAAAATGGAAGACTGATAGGACGGATTCAAGGCACTAGTTGGCCAGTTAGCATATAAACATCACAACCCGATTTTGAAATAACAAATTATATTTACCGTGCACCAGTGAACAGTAACACTGCTAAATGGCTAAAAAATGACCTTACCTCAGATAACGAGTTTGCCTTGCAAGAAAGTTCAAGTATCTCAGAGTCTTGTTCACGAGTGAAGGTAGAAGGGAGCGTGAGATGGATTTGTCGTGGTAAAGAGGGAGCTGAGCCGAGAGGTGAAGCTTTTGATTTACTGGTCCATCTACGTCCCAACTCTCACCTATGGTCATGAGCTCTGGGTAGTGACCAAAAGAATGAGATTGCAGATACAAGCGGCTAATTTGAGTTTCCTCCATGGGGTGGTGCAGCCTTAGAGATAGGAGAGTAGAGCTGCTGCTCCTTCGCGTCGAAAGGGGTCAGTTGAGGTGGTACAGGCAAATCATCAGGATGCCTCCTGGGCGCCTCCCGTTAGAGGTGTTCTGGGCACATCCCACTGGTAGGAGGCCCTAGGGCAGACCCAGAACACACTGGAGGGATTACATATCTCATCTGGCCTGGGAATGCCTTGGGGTCAACCAGGAGGAGCTGGAAAGTGTTGCTGGGGGGAGGGACATCTGGGGTGCTTTGCTTGGCCTGCTGCCCCTGCGGCCCGGCCCCGGATAAGTGGATGAAAATGGATGGATGGATGGAAGTAACAAGTTTGTTTTAGCCTCACTCCCTTTTGACATTAGCCATTTGCTTTCCCCACCTCCACTTCTCTTCGCAAACCCTGAGCTGAACTGCCAATCAGAGTGATTTCTTTAACCACCGGGCTCCATCGTCTTAGATGTCAATGGCATGTCGGGCCCTACACCAAGCCGACAATCGCTAGTTAGTCAATGGTGGGCCGTTGGTGATATCTGTCGCTCAAGTTTTTGCAGTGTGTCCCGCACCATTGGCAATAGTTGGCCTTTGACGGCTTTTTTCAGCGAATTCAGCATGTTCAATTAGAGATGGCGGAGCCCGTCAGTGAATGATTGGCAGTTCAGCTCAGTGCATGAGAAGAGAAACGGAAGTGAGGAAAGTAAACAAACGACTAAAGTCAAGGGGCCGTGAGATCATAACAAACTTTATTGAATATGTGGTAAGATTACATTTTTATCCACTGAGTGTTTTTTCAGCAGAAGGCAGTTTGTGTTATTGTTCGTTGGTGCACAGTGAATACCATTCGTTCTGTCTATTTAAGATTGTGTTGTAAATGTGCTAACTGGCTAACTGGTGTCTTGAATCAACCCTATCAGTTTTCCAGTTTCCCTTTTTGAATGATGAATACAGACTACCGCTGCCTGCTGGTACGGAGAGTTATTTCCTCTCATACAAGCGCAGAACATATGTGCTAGTTGGCTGAAGTCTTTGTGGTGTGTTTGAGTGCATTTTTTTGGCTGAGACACAGGCGACCTGAGGCGATGTGACAGTCAAGCTTCATCTCCACCGGTATTATCATGTTGCTTTGGTGTGCCTGGGCTTTATGGCATAAAGGATAAAATACCAAGGAAAATATCATGTTGTAATACTAAGTCTAAATGGGCTCATAGTGCAGCGTCTATGTTTATTCATCTGTCCACAGGCCCAAGTACTTCTTCTCAGCCTGCACAGCAACAACTAGAAAATGGCCAGGGAGGCTTTCCGGCACCTGCTCCACCCTCACAGCCTTCACTCACAGACTCCACCTCTGTCCACTCTCCTCAGCTGTCCCCACAAATCTCCCCTGGCTCTCAGCTTTCTGATCTGCCCTCAGACAGTCCACCCATGGAAGGGTGCGGCCCGGCCACCGGTTCAGCCCCACAGTCTGACTCTCAGGGGAACTCCACAGGAGGCGAGGAAGAGGAGGTGGTGAAGGTGGAGGAAGCTAAGGATGCCAAGAGCAACAAGAAACAACCTCTCCACTGTCCTACGTGCAAAGTGACGGTCAACTCCAGCTCCCAGCTGGAGGCTCACTGTAGTGGTATGTTGTACAACACTACTGATACGACCTCAGTGTTAGTTTATGACTCTGACATTCAGTCCTCTTTGTTTCAGGCTCTAAGCACAAACAGATGCTTGATGGTCACAACAGCAGCCAGTCACAACGCAGGGTCAAGATGACATCACTGCCCCGGCCCACCAGCCGAATTAAGCAGCGAATGGGCAGCAAGACCAGGGCGGTTGTGGGCGTATCCAGCCAGCCCTTTCACTGTGAGATGTGTCAGGTGTCTGTCAACTCAGAGACACAGCTGAAACAGGTACAAGGGTTTATCCTGATATGATAAATGTGATACTCTCACTGCTGTATAAACCACTGAACAGAAAACAAAAACTATGTGGGATGTCCGATCTTTGTATTCTGCAAGGAAAACTACCCAGTGTGTTGTCTCTTTGGTTTGTGAGTCAGAGCTGCCCTGACTGACTCACTGTTCTGTGTAACCCTGTCCTCTTTTAGCACATGAGCAGCAGGAGACACAAAGAGCGTTTGGCTGGGAAGCCTGTCAAGGCGAAGTTCACTCCCTATAATAAACTACAGCCCAGTGCTATCTTAGCGGTGAGAATTTTTCACACACAAACATACACAAGTGCCTTTTGTTATGTGGAAACCAGCTCTTTGGCTTAGACTGAAGTATCTCAACAACTGACAGATTGCTATGAAATTTTGTACAGACAATCATCATCTCATCTCGTCATCTCAGTTTTGGTCGTGCTATGTCAAGCCATGCTGCGCAAATTTACGTTTCCATTATCTCTTAAGATGTGCTGTGCCATGCTGAGCTTCCTTCTCCAGAGAAGGTCCAAACGCTGGGCCCCCTGCCGTCAAGCGCGTAGTGGTGACGTCTTGCCTGTCTTCTCGTATCCCTTTCTTCTCAACCTCTTAGAACATTTTTGTAATAGTAGTTTTGTGACTTGTCTCCAGCTGACTCTTTATAAAGTCATCTCCTCCTCTCCCCATGTGCTACCGTGGCTCATTCTGTTAGGTTGCGTTGTTCATGGACAAACAGAAACCTACACTGTACATGTATCACCACTGGACAACTAGACTGCTAATTTCTCTTCTGCTCTGATCACCAACACCTGTCTGCTCTGAGCGCAGCCACACATGGACACTACGCACAAGGCGCTACACTACTCTTATCACATGATGATAGCCTGCCAAAACTTCCTGTAATTTGTAACTATTCAGAAAATGTGCTATAGAAACAAATCAAACAGTTCAATTTGATCTGGACCAAGACCACCTCTTTCCATCAGACCAAGGTTCGGCTGTTTGGTCCGGACTGTGGTCCAGGGGAGGTGTCACACCTGTGATTTTGGTTCGGATCGAATTAAAGAGACCCAACCTAACAAGGTAGGTGTGAAAAGGCCCTCAGTCTATTAGTCTGAATGTGTTTCTCGTCATTGGTTCCAGACTAAACTGGCCCTGCAGAAGCAGCTATCTAAGGCCCTGCCGGCAGGGTTCCTGACCAGCCCCCTCAATCCAGCTGCCTTGTGCACCATGCCGTCTGGACCTTTGGCCCTAAGGCTGCCACCAGGTCCCACAGCTATCATCCAGGGTCCCCTGATCAGCCCCACCCTCTTCAGACCTGCGCCGGGACCTCTGAGGGCCACACATGCACCTATCATCTTCTCTCCTTACTAGCAATGAGCCACGCTAGACCGGAGGACCTACAGAGGAGTGGACCTAACCTCGCCAAAGCTGGACTGGCAGAAAAGTTAAACTTGGTCGGTGAGGACAAAGCACGGGACCCCCTGAGGGACACTATGCAGCGGCTGCGATGGCATCCTATCAGCGTGTCAAGTTTGGCAGGTGTAAGTCATAAGAACAGTATGCACAATCCCCTGGTGTGGATTGAGATTTCAGCGCTGACTGACCAGTGTCGCCACCCCCCTTAAAAATGGAAGGACCATCGCTCAGCTGTTTCCCCTCAACAAAACTTTTGAGTGCATGTTCCCCGGGGTCTGGACCCCTCTGGAAGCCATAACGACAAGCATCTTTCAGTTTTATTTATAAGACAATTATAGGCGAATACACTAGAGTGTGTAAATGTTACTGAGTGTTTGTTGCCAAAATTCTTTCACTTTCAGAGCTTTCTAGTTGTACTCTGGGAGAAAAGGTACAAAACTTCATTCCTGCTTTAGTTTATAACCAAAATCAAGTTGTGTTACTCCAATGAAAGTGGCTATTCCCATATAACCGCCCTCCACCAATGAAAAGAGAGACCAGATCCTTAACTTTGGATCACTGAGGATATTTACAGCCATCGTCTGAAATGATGCCTCTTCTATATAATTTATTTTAGATAAATACATCCATTTGTTCCGTGTAAAGTGTTTCTCCTGCTCTCTTTGTTACGAAGTGACAATCAACCACCACCCTGATATGATGCCAAGAATAATCCCCATATGGAGACAAACATCTACAGTGAGATGGTTTTATTATAAGTCATAGAATTTAAAACAGATTTAGCGACAGCTCGGTGCTGTTTGTGCAATATAAAGAGACAGACTGATGTGTAATGTTTCCTAAAAATTAAATGATTTATCCACAAGTTTTTAAAGGTCCAGTGTGGAGGTTGCAGGACGAAAACTTCTCCCGTGTGCCAAGCGTGTAGGAGAACTACGGTGGCTGATGGAAAAATGCGAATGACCCTGTTTAGAGCCAGTGTTTGGTTTGTCTATTCTGGGCTACTGTAGAACAACATGGCGGACTCCATAGAAGAGGACCTGCTCCGTATGTAGATATAAGTAGCTCATTCTAAGGTAACAAAAACACAACTATTCTTATTTGCAGGTGATTATAAACTAATGACTCATAGGTATGAATATTATATACTATTTCTGCTACAGCACCCCTACATCCTACACATTGGACCTTTAAAAGTGTCTTTGACGTCTTTATTAAACTGTTTTTATAGAGCTGTATTTAAAACCACATTCTTTCACTTTCCCCTCCGACCTGTTTGTGCTGACTCATCCTAAGCAATATGTATTTTTGAAGTGTCACCTGGTAAAATTAATGACTAGTGTAACTGTGCATCAATTTGCAATAATGTAAATGATAATGTGCTACAAATGTCGATACTGTATTCTATATGAACTTATAAATAGTACTGTTTTTTACACAGTTGTCAGTTTCTTTCTTCATATGGAAATTTGGAGCCTCTTTTACCATTTATTATAGATTTACAGTGAATATTGGCTTATTTGGTGTATGATTACACTTGTGGACATTGAGAACATTTAACCTTTAGCCAGCATCCCTGTCTTTAAGAGGTTGTAGTGGGCTGAGTTTTGCAACTAGAGTGATGGTACTGGTATCATTTGAAACTAGAAGACGTTAGGAATCCAGTGATGCCAACTATGTCCAGCTAAGACATCTAAATGAAAATGACTTCCATGGGTACTCACGAGTCTCTCCTTTAAAGTCATGCCCCCCTTACGCCAATCCACTGCAGGTTCGGGCAAAAACTATGCAGCTTTCTGCCTGCAGTACAGAGTTGTTATATTCGCTTGTTGTATTAGAATATTTCTGCATGCTGGGGTCCCTCAACAGTCTTGGAAATGCATAATCGGGTATGACTGGAAAGCTGAAACTCTTGTGGATTCAATGCGCCCAATTTTATTCATATGTGATGATATTTGTCCCCATAGTAGCTGTTTCATTGCAGTAAGAACATTTTGAGACCTCAGGCAATCAGAGGATGTTTGGCTTTCATAGGTATGTTGACAATAAAGGGGTTTCTGCGCAGCTTCCAGAACAGAAGTGCTCGCCATCCAATTCCTGAAAATGCAGTTCTTACAGAAATCTCCAAATGCCAGGAGTTTTTGAGATCAAATCACAGCATGGATTTTACTCTGGTGTTCCTCAAGCTCTTAGTGTCTCAATGTGGTATTTTGTAGGGATCATTGTCCATCTCAAGTGGTCTAAAATGCTGAAATGGAACAAATGATGTCAATCCAGAAATTGCTGCAATGACTCATGAGACATAATTGAACATGGGAATGGACATCATGTACTTGTTCTAAGCCCCTGTACACTCTGAACTTTCAAACTTCAGATAGGTGCTAACCAAAACACAATGTTTAATACACATTTATGACTAGAAAAGCTTGACACACCGTGCTCCACTGCATCTCAAATTTGTCTTCAGGTTCCCAGCTTTCAGGTCATGTATTTCATTTCTGTGTAGCATATACTGTTGACCTGCTGTCTCCCCCTTAATATCCCCTGTCCTCCCTAAAAAAGACAAAACTAGGTCTGTGGTGGGCCTCAGAGGGTTTTGAAGGTCTTTGATGTAGGCACACACTTGTATCAGTATGATACTATTCTTATTTCAGATCTCAAGGGTCAGAGAGAATCATAAGCAGAAAAAAAATGCATTTATTTTGGAAGAAAATGAATCATCAAGCACAGTGTACCGTATAAAATGTACTTACGTGTGTGGTGAGTCACTGGCAATTTTAAAACACTTCCGTATTGATACTTGCCAAAATGAATACAAGCAGAGCGACACTTAACATTAAACTTTAGTGAGACTGAAAACTATCTGCTGTTTGTTTTTGGGACAAAATAACACCAAGTCATTGCTGATGTATCAGCCACACAGTGTGTACCCCATACTTTATGATACTCTAGTGCCCTCTAGTGGTGTTTTGCAAACAAGACCTCACATCAGGGTGTGTAGGCTGGCAGATAGGGAGATGACAGTGCTGTTTCCTACACTATTATACATTCATATCAATCAATCAAACAAACAACCAGTTATTAATCTAGAGTGGTTGACATGCTTTTAATAATAATGGTAGTATTTAAAAAAACAGAAATGCCATCTAAATATCTTTATTATTGATGCACAAACCCTGCTTAAAATCAAGTTTAATTTTCTTCATAGACACCTTTGGATAGATGATGTTGTGTTTGCATGTCCAACTGTTCCTGGTGGTTCCTCTGGTGGTAGCAGCCTGATCAGCACAACACCTCCAAAACAGGTGGAGCCTCATGTGAAGGTGAAATGACTGGACGTAAGCTCGTGGGTTGCAAAAATAATTACAAGTAGAGGCTTGTGGTTTCAGATGTAGTTACATGCCTAAAGCCTCAGGTTAGGTTTGAAGCTGGGTAAAACAGTTAGAGCAGCAAGATATAGTCAATGTATTGATTATTCGATTGATGGAAAATGGGGAACTAAATTGATAATTGATTCATCATTTAAATAATTTTTGCTAGGATTTGCTGCTTTCCTTGATCTTACATTGTAGTTCATTTAATTTTGGGGGGGTTGGAAATGTTGGTTGGACAAAACAAGACATGATGAAGTCACTCTAGGCTCTAACATATGTAACCACCTGTCCTCACTGTTTTCTAATGTTTTGTAGACCAAACGATCAATCGAGAAAATCATCTAAATTCATTAGTAACAAACACATTCCTTAGTCGCAGCCCCAAAAGCAGTAGCACATCACTTACTTATACATTACATTATATTTTTTGGTAACATTTAATCTGGACTCTGTTTACTCATTTTGTGTGTGTGTCTAAGTGACTAATGGAAACAACTATTTTAGGAAATTGACCAAGAGCGCTGCAGCCGGTGGCCAAAAAGGCTGAAATGTAAGTGTGAAATGAAAGTGTCTGACAACATTACTAAGAGGACACTACAAACATAGACCTTTTTGTTAAAGAGTAAGATCCTCTTTGTTCAACCTGAAACAGCCCCCAAATCACTGTCACTAAAGCCACTAGACTCAATTTATATAAGCAGCAATTTTATAATCATATAACGCACTTCATTCAAAGTCAACAGAAACAAATTAAACGCACAAAAACCATCTTTGTTTGTCTTTCCCTTGTTCCAACAATCACTAACCCTGGTTGGGTTGAAATAAAAATATTTATTCATGTGGCTTGAGGTGAAAATATTCTGGCTCTATACACACTGAAATTACTCTTTATTTAAATAGAGTCTGGTGAATTTGCCAGTAGCTACTTCTAGGCTGTGTCTAGTTAAACAAAAAGAATCTTTACAAAAAGGCCTATCTCTGCATGAACACTTTCTATAAGCTGTCAGACACTTATCAAGACAATCTGACCCAGTCAGGGGAAGAAAAGAGGCACTGAGTCTATGTTAAGTGATGGTGCACAAATGCCCTTAGTGGTGACATGGCAGCCTGTTTAGTCAATACTGGACCAATTTCAAAAACTTTTGTTTCTATTAGTTACAGTCACAAAGACATGGGAAAATAGGCCCGGTTGAAATTCACCTTTAACTTTACAGTATAAAATAAAAAACATCTTAAATTTATAACAAAACATACTCATTTGATATAAACCCTGCTTTTGGGACGTAATGTTTAAATACAGTATATGTTATATTTTTGTTACTGCATTTTATTTTATTCATTTTTTGCCTGTGGTCGTCCTTTCCAGAAAAAAATTGCAAAAACAGTTTTTCACATTAGTTACAGACACAAAAACATGGGAAAAGGGGCCATGTTGAAATCTACTGAAGTTACCCTTTAAAATTTATGATATGAAATAAAATATGAAATATCTTAAATTAAGAATAGTACATATTAATATGATATAAGGCTTGCTTGTTGAAAGTTATATTTAAAAACAGTGTATGTTATATTTTTGATGCTTCATTTTATTTTATTTTATTTTATTTTATATGATTTTGTATTATTTTATTTTATTTTATTTTATTTTATCGTATTTTATTTTAATTTAATATATTTCATTCTATTTTGTATTTATTTGTTGTCTGTAGCCTAGTTTTTGATGACCCCAAAAAGGGTCATACTAGGCTAATACTTACCGGAAATGACGTAAATTGGTGGTCGTCCTCTCCAGAAAAAAAAGAAATAGCAAAAAATGATGTTCCCATTAGTTACAGACACAAAAACATGGGAAAGGGGGGCAGGTTGATATTTGCTTAAGTTAAAATTTAGACTTATAATTTATAAAAATAAAATAAAAAATCTTAAATTTATAATAAAATATATTCATATGATATAAGTACTGCTTTTGGAAAGTTATATTAAAATACAGTATATGTTATGTTTTTGACGCCGCATTTTATCGTATTTTTTATTTGATTTGATTTGATTTTTACTTGATTTTTCTGTCTGTGGCCTAGTTTTTCATGACCTCAAAAAAGAAGGGAAAACAAAGCTTATAACTTACAGGAAATGACGTCACTTCGTGGTAGTCCTTTCCAGAAAAAATGGCAGCTGTTGACATCGACGTGCCGGTGGACGCTGAACCTCAAATCCACGGTTCGGATGACATGGAGCGGTAAATATTAAACGTTAATTCTCCTCTGTGTGTCCGTGTGGTGTGTGTCATGTGAAAATAACCCGGGAGTCTCTGACTGGGCCCAACCGCCGTTAGCTGACAGGGCTCGGACACAACAGCGCGTTAGCCTGGAGACGAGCTAACGAGGCTAGCTCACAGAGGAGGAAACGGCACTTTTCGATAAATGTTAGATTTTATTGTTTATTATAAATGGTAAGCGTCGGCGTTGTTGTAGTTTCAACGGTTAGATGTATTTACACTTTATACATACTTAAAAAAATTTCGCATCTTGTTAAAAAAAAACCGAACCTAACGTTAGCTAATTAGCTAGTATTGACACATGCTCGGCTACAGCTAGCCAACAACTGTTGTATTCAGAGTTTATTTGATTGTGTTAATCTGTTTGTTCGGACACTTAGCTCAATCTAAACACGAGGAGATAAGCATCAATTTAATCTGTTAGTGGTCAGTAATGTTGCATTATGGGCTGACCTCTTTCGAGAAAGTTCCTCATGACACGGACAGTTAGCATTAGCTTTACTTGGAGCTCAAAACACCAGATAAAGTTACAGTCATTATGTAACTTTAAAAGCTTCCCCAAACGTCTCATTTTATTAAACTTAAGTTTTGTGATACGACATTTTAGTTGTCAGTAAATAGGCAAATTAACAATGACAGCGTCTGACAGGAACAGGACACTTTGCATATTATTGGTGTCCTGACACATATATTAGCTGGGTAATATAAGTTTATTCAACCCCAAATGTGAATTAATTAACACGTTTGTTACATAATTAAAGGCATACTTCACCCTCCAAATGAGCATTCATGCATCAATTGGTCATGCTGTGTTACCTTGAATTTATTAAGTAAACTTTTATTTTTCTAGCATAGGTGACCACATGTACCAGCAAAACCATATCAAAACACCCATTCAAAAACTCACACAACTGGTGCAGTATAACCCAGGTCTTATTTATCCACTCTTATGATCAGTACCTTAAGGGTTTATCCTCAGTGCCTTAGAGACACAGGCACTTTCATTAAAACTGAACTGAAAGTGAAACTTATCTGTGCTCTCTTCATAGACAGACTCCAATACTTAGGTTTTTTTTAAGAGAAAATGCATGTGTTTGAGAAGTACTGAGCATACAACTGGATAACTAAGACTTAGATTATACTGCATGACTTGAGTGAGAGTTTGTAAGCAGATGTTTTGATAAACACGGTCCCACCAAAACAGTATGTTTGCTGTTTTCCACAGAGACATGCGAATGAATGTGACATGAATTCAAGATACACAGAATGATCAAATGATGTGCACATAGTCATTTTGTTGGTGGAGTATTCCTTTCATGACTGTGTCTACTAAACAATACAATACTAGACATTAGGTAAAAAATGTAGGAATGGGTGCACTCTTGCATTAATTGCTTTGTCCAGTTGTTTGAAACTGAAATAATGCAAAGTACCAGAGTGAGTAAGTTGCCAGTGTATCAAAGGGAAGTCTGTGTACAGGAAAATTGATAAGATAAATAAAGTGTATCAGTCTAACTCTAAGCAGCAGTGTTGATTTTTTAAAGTTGGTTTGATAACAAGAAACCAAATTTAAAATCACCTTAAAACTAACAGGGTAGTTGTATCAAAATAGGCATTTCAGCATTTAGTTGAATCTGAGCAGATAATGTAGCCCCAAACACTTCAGCTTTCATCCTGCTGCTCTTGTAAGCAAGACAAGACTTCACTAGAATAAATACAGAGGATTTATCACAAGATGCAAACCATTGGTTAGCCTTAAAAATGGAAGGCCAGATTAGAGTTTGTCAAAAACCATCAAAAAAGCCTGTACAGTTGTGGAACAGCATACTATGGACAGATAAAACAAAGATCAACTACCAGAATGATGGGAAGACAAGAGAAGGAAGAAGGGAAGGAACTGCTCATGATCCAAAGCACACCACCTCATCAGTGAAGCATGGTGGAGGTACTGTTATGTCATGGCCATGTATGGCTGCCAGTGGAACTGGTTCTCTTGTATTTATTGATGATGTGACTGCTGAGAAGAGCAGCAGGATGAAAGCTGAAGTGTTTGGGGCACCATTATCTGCTCAGATTCAACCAAATGCTTCAAAACTCATTGGACGATGCTTCACAGTGCAGTTGGACAATGACCTGAAGCATATTGCAAAAGCAACCAAAGTCATTTTTAAGGCAAAGAAGTGGAATGTTCTGCAATGGCCAAGTCATATCATCTGACCTGAATCAATTGAGCATGCATTTCTCTTGCTGAAGCCAAAACTGAGGGCAAAACACCCAAAACACAAGCAGGAAGTGCAGACGGCTGCAGTAAAGGGCTGGCAGAGCATCACCAGGGAAGAAACCCAGCATCTGATGATGCCTATGTGTCCAACACTTCAGGCAGTCATTGACTGTAAAGGATTTGCAACCAAGTATTAAAACTGACTGTTTAATTGATGATTATGTTAGTTTGTCCAAATACTTATGAGCCCTTAAAGTCGGGGGACTGTGTGAAGAAATGGTTGTAATTCCTACACGGTTCATACTACATTTTTGAAAAAAGCCTTAAATGAAAGCTGAGAGTCTGCACTTTAAGCAGGTATTCATTGTTTCATTTAAAACCCATTGTGGTGGTGTACAGAGCCAAAATGATGACAACTGTATCATTGTCCAAATAATTATGGACCTGACTGTATAAACACGTTCCCTCTAATTCCAGATTTTCAAAATATAATTTCAGATTGATGCAGAAGAGTCCATTAATTTCTCTAAACTCTTCTTAATACTAGAGAGCTGAAATGCCTATTTTGATACAACTACCCTGTTAGTTTTAAGGTGATTTTAAATTTGGTTTCTTGTTATCAAACCAACTTTAAAAAATCAACACTGCTGCTTAGAGTGAGACTGATACACTTTATTTATCTTATCAATTTTCCTGTACACAGACTTCCCTTTGATACATTGTTTCATTTAAAACCCATTGTGGTGGTGTACAGAGCCAAAATGATGACAACTGTATCATTGTCCAAATAATTATGGACCTGACTGTATGTATGGTTTCTATATTTACTTCCTAGATATAAGCTTCTACTTTCAATATTTTTTATTCTAGCTCGCAGGCTTTACTGGACTGTTCAGTGCTGTATTTGCAGATGTAATGTAGGGAGAGGTGTACACAATATAGATATGTTCTGCCATGAAATTTAGGTAATTTAGAGATATGAATTGTGGATAGTGCCGGCGCCCCATGTACAGAGGCATTGCCTCACTGCAGCGGCCACGGGTTCGAATCCGGCTCGCGGCCCTTTGCTGCATGTCAGTCCCCACTCTCTCTGTCTCCCCATTTCACTGTCTGTCCTGTCAATAAAGGCAAAAAAGCCAATTAAAATAATCTTTAAAAAAAAAGTCTGCCACAGTATGATTTTGATTAGATTCAGGGGCCTGCTATCGATATGAGACTGAATATTATTCAAACCACAGAAATGATGTACATCATTGTAACCAATAAAGTGCAGTAAAGTTTACTTTAAATTGACTCCATTAACACACATAAAACAGCATGAGGGATAAGTGAAACGTCAGGGCTTTCTGACTCACAACCCTGAAGGGAAACCTCTCCCAACAGCCATTTAACAAAAGCACAACATTCAGCTCAATAATTATTGTCAGCAGAAACTTTGTAAGGGTCAAATGTTTTTCTTCTGTACCCAGCTGTAGTGTTTTGTGGCAGATGTAAACAACCATGATGTCACTAACTTGGGTGTGGGGCATAAAGAAGGTCTACACACTGTTATGCAACAAATAAGTAGTTTATTTCTCTTATTCTCTGTGCAAAACAACATTTTGATCTGTAAGATTTTCCTCAGGCAAGTGTGAAAGACAGAAAAAGCATTTCATTTAGAAGCATTAATGACTGCAGTGAAGTGTCTCTACAAGATTGACTTGTTTTCTCTTTCACACTTGCCTTAAGAAGACCTTATAGATCAAAATGTCCATGGTGACCAGCACAGCAGTAGCTTCGTCCTTATATGAATCAGTATTTTCCCTTTAACACTTGGCACCCTGAGAGGACTGCAGCAGGTGAATTTCACTGCTATGTTTAGTGCTGAAGCTGCATATCAAGACTGTGTGCCCTGCTCTGCTGTCCCACTTCCAGGTGTTACACACCACAGTCCTTTCAGGCTCTGCCTCGTGTGCAGGAAATTCTCTGATGGATACAAATGAGTTCAGGCAAACCAGCTGGTCTGGTTTGATGTCACTGACTTGAAGGTGAGCTATGCAGGAATTGTTGGCTGCTATTTGTAAACAGTTTTGTAGTATTTGGGTTTTTTCATTGCTGTGTACACAATTTATTTAGCTTCCTCTTGGACGTGTGCTGCTTCCAGTCTGGCACCTGGCTGCTGTCTTTATAGAAAGTCCCAAACTCAGTTGCACACTGTGCCCTGGAACACGTTTTTTTAAGTTAATCCTGCATAGTTTAACTTTTACGCAGTTGTTTTATGTACATCTTTATTGTGAAGGGCTTTAATTGGTTAACTGATTTATTACTGAACAGTTTACTTTATATTGTATGGGCAGATAACTCTTATCTTTGTAAAGCTCCTGTTAAACCTTGACTTTGGTTTGTGTTTCTCCTCTGCAGTCAGGCTGAAGGCTTCAAAGAGCAAGGAAATGCATTCTACAGCAAGAAAGATTACTCCGAGGCTTTCAACTATTACACCAAGGCCATTGGTAAGATCACATCTAACTACTCTTTACCCATAGACCAACTTTTGTTCATACTCTCCTGCTGATGAATTCTGATGATCTCTTCTGGTCCCCCCTTCCCAGCACATCAGCAAAACAAAAATAACAGTGAAATTTCTATTGACAGTTGAGTCATCGCCTCCTCCTGACTTATTTCTCAACACACGTTCTCTCTGTGTGCTTTAAAACTGTATCAGGAGCAGCTCTACCTCTGTTATTTGTTTGAATTACTCATAGGACTTGCACTATATTTGCAGTTTACCTCTGTCTATCACAAGGATGGCTCTAGACCAATGGTTCTCAAACTTTTTGGTGACGAAGACCCCTAAAATGATCCACATGAGGTCACAGACCCCCATTTAATAAGATCTGGCTTCAGGGACCTCAATCTAAAAAGATTGTTTTATGATTAAGACCAGAATTTTATAGTTTTCAACTACAGTTGAGGATGTAAGTGCATAGAAAGTGAAACTTATGATCAGAATCAGCCAATTTTTGTTATCAGGCCATTATCAGTGGTGATAAGCAGCATAAATATGGTTTCGTAGGGGCTTGCCACACCTACTGTCAGGCTGAGAGGGCCATTACCAGACCATAAAATTAGTCTTTCTGCTAGAATAGGGACTGGCACAGGACTTTCACCCATGAGACCAGGGTTTGTGTCCCTTGTAAAACCATTATTTACACCCAACCATGCTCTTTCTGAAATTTAACACATTGTTTTGACACTTTAACCTAATGAAAGTTAAAATTAAACCTAACAAACTAGTAGTGGCTGTTAAATGGGCCGATACGACCTTCTGAACCTACCAGCCTACCACTGACCCATATGTATGAGGCTTATAACCACAGATAATGGCCATTCAGTGGGCTGATAACATCCCAGTTGGGTGCCAGAATAGACACTAACTTTAACCCACATTGGGTAACTTCTGTAGTGAATCAAACGGTGAAATAAATATTTCTTGTTTTTCTGGGGACCCCCTGGGACTCCTTCAAGGTCCCCTGGGGGTCCATGAACCCCTGGTTGAGAACCACTGTTCTAGCTAGATCTGTAATCTGTATCCACTTCTCATTTTTCCTGCGTGACATGGATTTTTTTTTTCTTGTCTCTCAAGATGCAAGCCCCAAAACTGCCAGTTATTATGGAAACAGGGCAGCCACCCTCATGATGCTCTGTCGCTTCCGAGAGGCTCTAGAAGATTCCCAGCAGGCTGTGCGGCTGGATGACTGCTTCATGAAAGTGGGTTTCAGTATCATTGTTATTCTCAGCTTTGCACATCACTTGCTCTGTCAAAAACCCCCAGCTGCACTTGCAGAATAAAGTTTGTTTTTTAATGCAACCCTAAGAAGGAAATGTGCCTCTGCCACCCCACAGGGTCATCTACGTGAGGGCAAGTGCCACCTGTTGTTAGGAAATGCCATGGCAGCCAATCGCTGCTTCCAGAAGGTTTTGGAGCTGGATCCCAGCAACAGAGAGGCCCAGCAGGAGGTGGGGATCACCTGAACTTCTTACATTTCCCTCACTGTAATAGCTTCTTGCATACAGCTTGTTTACATCACTGCTCTGCCCAGATGGAGGGCAGGCAACTGCAGGCTACCAACACTGGTAGCACTATGATTTGAGCTGCGTATGGCTGTGCCAGTTGGTCAAATTTGGGTGTAACAATGTAACATTAGGAGGTCTGGAGGACGACATAATTTGTAACGACAATCATGTCCACACCGTGCAAATCAGTCAGGTTGTGGTGAAAAACACTTTACTTCTGTTTTGTATGGATCACATTCAACATGAGTGTCAATTTTCACATGATACCTGCTGCCTGCATGTTGATCCAACCTTTTTATAAGTCACGTTCCTCTATTTCCAGTTTCCAGTTCACACAGTATATGGATGTATTACTTCCTGCCCTCCATCGGAATTTTGCACGTCATGATAGTCATATGATTGCAGAAAAACTGTTACTGTACAAGAATGCATTTTATTATGTACTGAGCATAGTCTTGGAGTCAAAGATGTAACTCAAACTCGCCTGTTAACATTGTAAAGAAATTGCTGACACATGATTGCTCTTATATTTCAGAACAAGACTGCAGCGATGCTAGTGGAGTACGAACGAATGGCGGACTTTGGCTTTGAGAAGCGTGATTTCAGAAAGGTACTTTATACCCATTCTCTCTTTTTCGCCAAACTCAATAGCTCCATTTTAATTGTTATGTTTTACAAAGATCCAAATCTCTGCATGTCTTTCATCAGCGATTACAGTAGATTGTAGCAGGTGTAGTTAATTGGCTCTTGTCCTGACCCAGGTGGTGTACTGCATGGACCGGGCCTTAGCAGTGGCTTCTGCCTGTCACCGCTTCAAAATTCTCAAGGCCGAGTGTCTGGCCCTGCTGGGACGCTATCCAGAGGCCCAGTCTGTAGCAAGGTGGGAACAACTGGTGTTAGGTTCATGGTGTATGAGTGTCTTGTTACTTTAGTAACTTTCCGATAAGTGGGATGTAATAGACTTACTGATTCTTCAATCTTTTTTACAGTGATATCTTGCGAATGGATTCCACAAATGCAGACGCACTCTACGTCCGAGGCTTGTGTCTCTACTATGAGGACTGCATCGATAAAGCTGTACAGTTCTTTGTCCAGGCTCTGCGCATGGCACCTGACCACGAAAAGGCCCGTCTAGCCTGCAGGGTAAGATTGTCTTCTTCCTCTTTGTTTCATTGAAAGAAAGAAATGAATAAACATGTTTTTGTACAGTTATTTTTATTTCAAACCATCAAGTATTTTGGAATGTCTTGTATAAGATCAATGTGTATGAAAAAGCAAAGTGATCCATACTGCTTGATTAGTTCTGCCACGAGTGGTAAGGTTAGAAATTTATTTTTGGGTGTAGTGCAGCACATTTGCATTTTTTCTGCATGTTGGCTTTCTGCACTGCTCATCTCTTGGCAGATTACGGCCCCAATTAGACAGAACCGTAGAGACCCACTGTACTGTCTTTTTGTCAAAGCCTGCACTGATCAGACAGAGTGCTTTTTGCAGCTTGCTGCGTCACCAAATCACCTGTCCTTAGCTTAACCAGTTTTTTTGCTGTGAAGTAATCTCACAGATCTGTACCTTCAAATCTGCATAAGAAACAGACAGGCGGAGGGTAGACTCACAAGTCAGTCTTTAGACGCTTTGCTTAACTAAAGACTGATGACTTTCTCCCTGATTTTGTGTTTAGATGGACGGATACAATTTCAGAGTTTAAAAAAACTCCCTACGTTGCAGAGCCAATAGTAAATCTGCAGGGCGGTCCTTCGGTGGCTCGCTGAACTCTTGTGCTTGTAAACATAGTCCCACTAGAAACACGTGTAAGCGGTACAAAATGGCTCAGCCGTGCTCGCAGAAAACGCTGTCAAAGTTCAGTGGGTGTTTGTCGCGTTTGCGGCGACACATTCTCGCCGACTAAAAGAAACAAACATAATCTTTTACAAGGCCATGACTCATCCGTCCGGCCGGACTATAACGTTATAGGGAATCGCCTTGTTGTTTACAAATACTTCCGGGTAGAAAACCAGCAGAGCTTTTAGCTATATATATATATATATAGCCTATATATCACATTTTTCACATCACTGTATCACCATTTGGACTAATCTGATGTTTGTAAAGTCTATAAACACAATGATTGAACAAACATTACTATTTCTGTGTGCACGTTTAGCTGGGCTAACCGTTAGCTGTTAGCCCTGTTAGCCGTTAGCGGTGTCTGTAATAGGTAATAACTCATTAAACGGTCTGTGAAAAAAATATCTTTTCCAGCGGATATCTTAGTTACAACATGATTGAGCTAGCAAAGCAGTTTTGTGTTGCTATGTGTGGTATTTATTCAGTTTTAGGAAATCACGATGTCTAGAAAGCATCAGTGGCTGCAGCTGACAGGGACAGCTAACACTAGCAGCAAAGCTAACATCAGGACGTCATCTGTTAAAAGCCTCCCGTTGTCGGATACGACATGAAAGTACTCCACTTAGCTCAATAATGTTGTAACTAAGACATCCGCTGGAAAAAATATTTTCTTCACGGATGAGCACACGTTTGATAAAACGGAGTTTAATCTCTTGGCATCCATTTTCAAGCTCTCTGTGTGTTTGTTTCCTTGCGGACGAGAAAAGGAGGAGCGCACATTTCCGAGAAGGCGTGTCCTTTTCAAAAATGCAAGAGGTGTTGCTTTGTTGCCGGCCGTTTTTGCCGGTGTGTTAAACACACTTTAGAAAGGAGTGTCCCCAGACTATCAGAAGGCGGAGATCTCTGATTGTCTGGTGGCGAGACTAGGCGGAGGGCACATGGAGACTGGACACAGGGAAATAGAGAAAAAAGAGAAATCACAGGGAGCTCCCCCAGCTCATTGAGGAACTTCTCCTGGATGATGGTCGGTTTAAGGTTTATATTAGTAAGAGTCAGGGACAGTTTGACAATCTGCTGTTAATCGTTAGGCCTAATTGCAGTTGGTAAAATGTTAAAAGTAGTTGATGCTACAATTTCTTTAGATATTTCAGTTTGCCTAGGGCGATGATGAAAGTGAGGTAACGTTAGCTTTTAACAAACCAAGTACTTCAACGCAAGTGTTCAGGGTGCCCTTGCAAAAAGGCAAGGTGCTCAGCAATGCGAGAGCAGTGAGCAAAACACTCCACTCTAATTAAAAACATTACAAAAAGACACCCCAAGCTGTTGAAGTTTGCTCCGTCTGGTCAGAACCTAAGTAAGTAAATCCATTCTTGAAGACATGCCAAAATACAGACAACACCTTAATGTTTTAAAAGAGACATGATGACTTGTTCTCCTCCCAAATCAGAATGCCAAAGCCCTAAAAGCCAAGAAAGAGGAGGGCAACCAGGCGTTTAAGAGCTGCAACTATGAAGCTGCCTACCAGCTGTATACCGAGGCCCTGACGATAGACCCCAACAACATCAAGACCAACGCTAAACTGTACTGCAACAGAGCCACAGCAGGAGTAAAGGTGAGAGGCGACACGTTACCAGCTGCAGGCATTCAATCAATAATGCTGTCTGATTATTTGTTCTCTTCTAGCTCTTCACTCAATTTACTGTCATTAACTTGTTCATCAACAGCTGCAGAAACTTGATAAAGCCATTGAAGATTGTACCAGTGCAATCAAACTAGATGACACTTACATCAAAGCCTACTTAAGAAGAGCTCAGTGGTATGCTGCACTTTCTATATGAGTACATGTGTCCTAATGGGTGTGTTTTGTTGTGCATTATGCAGTTTTTGAGTGACTTTGTGTGACCCTGTAGTTACATGAACACAGAGCAGTATGAGGAGGCCGTACGGGACTATGAAAAAGTTTACCAGACAGAAAAAACATCAGGTGAGCTGCAATTGTGTTATACTTTTGCATTTTTACCTGTTTTAACTGATGCACCAGCCATGTCAGGTTTTCACACACTCACATTTTATCACTTTAGATCACAAGCATCTGCTGAAGACGGCACAGCTGGAGCTGAAGAAGAGCAAGAGGAAAGATTACTACAAGGTGCTGGGGGTCGGCAAGAATGCCACCGAGGATGAGATCAAAAAGGCCTATCGCAAACGGGCCCTCATGCACCACCCAGGTAGACCGCTTAGTCTTTACACAGACATGAAGGATACCAGGTTTGCATTTGATGGTTATATATCTGAAGGACTGTGTTGTAATTGTATCATCATCTTGCAGACCGCCACAGCGCAGCGACTCCAGAGGTGCAGAAGGAGGAGGAGAAGAAATTCAAGGAGGTGGGCGAGGCCTTCACTGTGCTCTCTGACCCAAAGAAGAAGATCCGCTACGACAGTGGACACGACCTGGAAGACGACTGCTCCTTTGATGGTGGAGGTAAAACCTGTTTTTTTTTTCTTTGGACAGATTTACATTCAAAAGCTACCAAAACTGAGTGACAGATTATTCACTGTCTGGTGTATAGAAGAGGCATCAATACTGTCCACAGAACACCATGACATGTATCATGACTTTTTTATTTATTTATTTATTTTTTTTCATTTCATCTATAAATTTTAGGTTTTGCTGAATATTCAGACTTCCCATTAATTCTCACAGAATCCCTCAGATTTAGAAGTAGGGATGGGAATCATTCAGGTTGAGGACCAGTGCCAAATTATTGGATCCATTGGAATCATATGGTGCCGAGCTGATCAATTCCTTGCCAATCAATTCAGTGCCAGCATATTTTTCTGACAGTTACACAGTGCAAAACTAGGACATCAGACTCATGTCTATGTTGCTGGAAGCTTGCAACAAGAAGGGCTCATGGCAGAGAGGTAGAAACAGTCCAAAGTGTGGCAAAGAAAGATGATAACAGTGCTGCTTCAGGGCTGTACGGTGCAGCATGTATGTCGCCCGTGGTATGCAAAAAGCGATCTGTGCGATAAATGAAAGTTACCACAGTAGCGCTTGTGCTTTACAG
Organism: Epinephelus lanceolatus; assembly: GCF_041903045.1. Lineage (NCBI taxonomy): Eukaryota > Metazoa > Chordata > Actinopteri > Perciformes > Serranidae > Epinephelus > Epinephelus lanceolatus. The sequence continues at coordinate 22,588,782 of NC_135754.1, read as the reverse complement.
CTTTGTGCTGTGTGTGTGTGTGTGTGTGTGTGTGTGTGTGTGTGTGTGTGTGTCTGTGTGTGATATTGAGGGGAGGGTTCATGTGCTTGTATGTATGTGAGGTGAATCAATAGTGCATTGCTACTATACTTGATAGTGTGATGGTGAGATGGCCATATGCGAACGAGAAAGCGCGCACATCCAAAAATAAGGATTGGGTGCTGGACAAAAAAAGTCTAAACGACGGCCATATGCGCCTGAGCAATAGAGCAAAGGGAGTAAATACATCTCATTAGGGGGAGCAAAGCTATGGTTTGCCTTTTTAAAAATAAAGTTATGGTCATAAAGTCTCCGCGATCAGGTAGTTATGTTTAAACAGCCTACATTCATAATAATTTTACCATTTCAGCAACCGACAAAAACAAGTAACAAGAAAATTACACATTTTTGGACCTCCCTTTGAGATGGTTCATAATCAGGTGCCCATTGAGACGGCTCCTGGATGTGGTTGACAGATATGTTCATGTTAATATAGCACAGCACGGATATAGCTATTTTATACGCTGAACATATCACGGACGTGATCATGATCAAACAAAGTGTCTCTGTCTCCTGTATTATGGAAACATTAGCGCCACGCAGGCAGGCCAAGCAGTTTGTCTTTGACAAAGAAAACAAATGAGAACAAATGCTGTACAAATATTCTCTCATTTTGTGCGTTCAGACTTGAAACGTGTAGGCCTACTTTATCCACACAGAAGATTAATCAGAAGTCAATAAAGAACTGGACCGACAAGCAGAATCAATAACGGCATTGTTATCAATAAAATCAAATTAATATCCCTTATTATAAGTCAGCCTATGAAAACAGTAGGAACCCAGCTTTTTCCAAGCACTACATTGACTGTATCCTTAACTCAGACACTTCTTATAGTCTCCTGTGCTCGTCTCGATTGTCTGGCAGTTCCTGTTTCTCTCTGCAGTGCATGCACACCCTGTACTGATGACACCTGTTTGTCAAACACCTTGATTCACCTCCATTCCGTGTGCACATCATGTTCTTCCTGAAGCTTGTCATCACCAGCTAATCCTGCTGTTGTCTTTGCTGTCTCTCTAGACTTTGACGCGAACAACATCTTCAGGGCTTTCTTCGGCGGCCATGGTGGAGGAGGAGGATATAGTTTTGATTCCAGTCCAGGTATGTTTGAAGACATCGCTCAAGACATCTTTAAGTTTACTGAAGCAACAGAGAAAGTTAATCCTGTAAACTAACTTTGTCTTTGTTTTTTTTTCTAGACAATGGACCTGGAAATTTCTTTTTCCAGTTTGGCTAAAGTGAAGGAGCATGCGGGAAAATACAACCCTGCAGTAGACAAAATCAAGTTGGACCCACAGTCACCTCCTGATGCTCACACTCCCGAGCGTCTGACAAAATGTCCCCACTATTCTTTCTCAAGAGGTTCTTGATTATCGCATTCACTTCTAAATTTACTCCTCACATTGATGCTAAAAACAGTAGGAAGGATAATTCAGAGACTCTAGTTGTGAATTAACTCTGTAAATATGGAATTGCTTAAGAGGTCTTTTTTTAAAATGAGGGGTTTGGATCAGCTGATCAGAGCATGTCCCTTCTGCCAAAATCTAAATGACAAAAAATAAAATCTTGTAAAACTGCTTCAACCTTCGTAAAGGTGACCCGTGGAAGAGTAAGCATCATGGTTGATTAGTTTTAGAAGACACACTATGGTATATGTTTTTATGGTTCTGCTGGGACTTTACGTCTCCGTAGAACCAGAGCCAATTTACTGTGGAAGTTCAATGTCAAACTGACCTCAGGACAGCCTGTTGAGGACAACGCTGGTCTCATGCGAGCACGTGTCCAGGTTTTATTGGCTCACTTGCCAAATACAAAATCTTCGTGCAGGGTTTTTTCTTTCTTCTCCATGCTGCGTTGTATATTTGACTCGAATGTAAAGCGTTTTGTGTCCATAAATATTTTTCTTCAGTCTTCCCGAGGTCTATTTATATTTATTGTACTGTATATTCTAACCTGTACACAGCAAAACGTCAGTGTTTGTCTTCCTCAGTTTTTAAGAGACTCAATTGTAAATGTTTCCCGCGCCATCCTCTTTGCCCTTGAAATTGTGCAGTTTTTTTTAACAGGCCAAAATCTGCACACATACACCTTCTCTTCAAAGCACCGACCACTCATCTGTCCCGTTCAAATTCTAGTGGTGCCTTACCAGAATGAGCAGCGAGCCACATCCTATTGACTAAAGGCAGCACTTGTGGAGCTTTGTGAGTCTGCGCTCTTCTTCATATCTGGCCAGTGAATGAAATTGAATATTAGTAACCGAATTCTTCATCCCGTCAAACACAAAAGACTCTTCGTGTCATGTCAGCGTCAGTCACACCCAGCTGTCATCCACCCATACTCGTCACGCGCGTTTTGTCAGTGCAGCCCTTCCCCTACTTGTTCCACCTGTTTTTAAAGGGACGCTGTTAGTAGGCTGGAAGCTCCTATTAATTGTTCTGTCACTGATCTATGTATCATTTTTAAAAGTTGTTACAGTATTAACGACATGCTTTTCTTATTAAAAATAAAGGCTCGTCTTTTACTGTGACGGTGGACTTTTTTCATTGTGGGATAGAGTGTAAGACAACACAGATCAGAAGAGGTAATAGTCACAATATATTTATTTTATCATGTTATTTATTTAATGTAATCAAATTGATTTTCCAGATTTGATTAGTGGGTACTGTACTTAAGTAGGCTTGATTTGAGTATTTCCATTTTAATTTAAGTCTAGGTTCTTCAACTTAAATACTTCACTACATTTAGTGAGTTCAGGTGAGGCTACTCTGAAAATATATCTTTGCCAGTTACCAATTACTTAACACTGGAAGAAGCTGAACTACAGCAAAGCTTTAAAGCTGGTTTACTCAAACTACTCTGAAAAGGTAGTTCAAACTACCTTGTAAAAAATGTACATGGAATATAACAATATACAGTACAAAAAGTCACATGCCACTTGTTCACGTCATAAACCAAAAAAATAAAATACCCGAACTACTAATGGGAAAGCGACAGGAAATGTCAGCTTGGGTTTGGTATACAATGTCCATGAATGTACCTGCCTTCAGAAACTAAAGTCCAGGTAGGGGTATTAAACCAAAGCAGGATGACTCAGTTAATCAGGTAACTTCTAAAATAGCATGCAACAACTTCTGTGAACATTTGTTAATAAAAAGCAGTCATCAATAATTATGAATAATTGTGGTCAAAGGGGGTTCAATTACAGTCAAGAGGCAATGGTAACATAAAAACACAAAAAAATCCTGTTTTATTGCCCAAAATTGGTTGTAGTTTCAGTAGTTAACAACACATAAATAAAAAAAAGGAATTAAACTAATTAGATCACTATGCAGATATGAATGTAGCTGAACTATGAGCAAATAACTGCGAAGTGTAGTCATTTGGCCGTAGTTAGTACTTCTCAGATTTAAGAATTTAAATGCAAAATAAAATCTTGATGCATTGTTAAAGATAAAACTACTCAACAGAGTATACAGTAGATTAAATTAATTCTACCCCAACAAGCCAAGAGAGAAATTCTGTATCAATATTATTACGTATTCTAATTAAGGGCATAGGTTTCCTTTCAGTGTTGGGGAGGACACATGAGATGGAGGGTTTGGGTCCAGGCATGCTGGTGTATTTTTATGCACCAGTTTGTGCATTTTCTGCATTGATTTATGGAGTAAATGTCTTTAATATTGTTTTTAAAAAGTCCTCTGCTACCTTCATGGTTTTATGCACATGTTCTAAATGTTGAGGGGGATGTGCCATCTGTGTCCCTGTGAAATCTACACCCATCATCCCAATAGCAGAAGAAGAAGATAATATACTTTATTAATCCTGAGGGGAAGTTTTTTTTTACGCTTTGTTTTTTATTTATTTTTTTTATTTAACCTTTATTTAACCAGGCAAGTCATTAAGAACAAATTCTTACCTACAATAGCGGCCTGACAAAAGGCAAGAGCCTCTTGAGGAGAAGGGGACAGGGATTAGAGGGGTATCAACACACAGGCCTGAAATACACACACGCACAAACAGGACCTATACATGCATTAAATGGAGAGATGTCAGAGTGAGGGCGCTGCTCATGGACAGGCGCTCCTAGCAGTTGGGGGTTCAGTGTCTTGCTCAGGGGCACCTTGGCAGTGTCCAGGAGGTGAGCTGGTGCCTCTTCATCTACCAGTCTACAGTCTATACTGGGGACTTGAGCTGGTGACCCTCCAGTTCCCAAGTCAAATCACTATGGACTGAGCTACTGCCGCCCCAATATGTTATATGAAAGTATGAAGTCTGAAAGATTCTTAGTAAAAGGTAGTTTTGATATATATGTTTTCTGATAATACTTGTGCTCTTTAAAATTAAATCAATTTTACTGGACTCTTATTTGTAACCTAGTATTTTTTGACTGTTACTTACGGCAAGAGTAATTGAGTAATTCTTTCAGTGATTCCTCTATAAAAATAATTCTGAAGAAGAACGAGAAGACATGACAGATCAGAAGCGTTTGAAAATTATTGAAATAAAATACCAGAAAGTAACATATACATTCAAAGAAATAACATTAAGTCATGTGAGAAACAAAATGTTGTACTTTTGAAGACATGTTTTGGAAAATGATTAAGCTGACCTTGAAATGTTAACCCAAAAGTAACCTGGGCACAATATTTATGAACATCTCTTTCTTGTATTTTAGATTTTACATACTAATATTATTATTACTATATTATTAATAAAATTAGCATTATCATTATTTGTAATTCTGTTTTGAAAGGTTATACAAAGAAAGTTAGTGTTATTATACATATATATTATCATATTATTGTGGGTTTATGTTATTAAAATAAAGTGAAGCTTTAAAAAAAAATGTTTTTTCTGTGATTCGTGTCTTGTTTTTGTCTTTATTTATATTTTACAGTATTGCGTGATTTATTCCGGATTTATTGTGGGCGGCTTCTTATTATAACGCTGTGGGTGTGACTGACATCACCACGTGACCGCGTTTCAGCCAATCAGGAGCCAGCACCGATGTGTAACCAGTCGCCAGATTATGGTGCGACAGGACGTTTGAGAGTGAGGTGGCAACTGGCGGCGGCAGACTCCGGTACGAGAAGAAGTAGCAACTCTTTAGCTGTGTCGTTTCTGACCGGGACACGACCGCTGTACTCCGTGGAGGTGCTTCTTTCATTGACAAGGTAACTGTTTCCGTTAAATCCTCTGTGAAAGTCACCGTCAGTTAGCTTCGGCAGTTAGCTAGCTGCTGTTTGCAGCAGTGTGAAGCTACAGCAGTTAGCACGTCAGTCAGGCAGTCAGGACTTCCCGGTTAGCGGATGTGAGATGCTCCCTGCCAAAAACTGCAGTCACTGCCCTCCTGACAGAAACAGGACACACACAGCTGTTTTCTGTGGTATTTCCACTGCTGTTAATGTTTTAAATAGAGTTAAAGTGGATTCAATTGACTCGTAGCTCGTCGGGGAAAAAAGCAGAAGTCATATTAACCACAAACACAGGCTAATTTAACCTCACATCATCTCCTTTCCCTTCACTTAACTCCGTGGGTTTTGCTACACACACCAGGAAGTTGCTCCTTATTCACGCACAGCTCGTCAAGCTAAAGTTATTAAACTTGCTCGGCTAGCTAGCAGAGGCTGTGGGGTGGGTGTGGTAGCCGATACAGGAGCTTCATTCACTTGGTCTGACGCACATGATGTAACAGTTTGCACAAGAAAAGTGATGCTAGCTCTCATCACACAGCAGCTGTGTCTGAGGCAGCACCCCCTCTCTGCCCCCTGTGCTGCTGCCTCCACATCCAGTCCCCTCCATCCCAGGAGCACGTACACTGACACATATTTCACGGCCAGATAATTTCAAACAATAGACTGGGTCCGTGGATTATGGCAGACTAAATACTGGGACATCTGGCTCTGCAGACATGACAGGATAGTGTGCTTAGCTAAATCCTGGCCAGACTCCCCCAAGTTAGATGTCACAGACATGTTTTGCAGACTGTGTTGCAGGTGCCATAAAGTCAGGAGCTGAAATGAAACCACCATAAAATGCTATCAGCCACACAAAGGCAGAGGAGATAGGATGCATGATATCAAGGCTCGCTGCTTATCTATGTTTGGTTTGTCGTGGTGGTGAAGGTACTTCATGAACCTGTTTGGGCCGTTTCACACACTGCGTTCCAGCCAGGGGTTGTGTCTTTTAAATTTGAGCTTGGCACTTGGCCGAAGGAAACCTATAAATATATAGGTGTATGTTTGTGGTAATTGAGGCAGCATTGGCAGCACTGTGTTGGCTGAGCAGGTCTGACAACATGCAATGATGTTTGAATGTCAAGACAATTAGTAAAACTTGTTATCTTTGTGTAGGCTCATCTAATCCTTCCGTGTTGTCATGACACTCACACTGCTAACTTTAATACAATACCTTGCAAAAAATATTGAAATTTGATACAGTTTTTGATGCCAAAGGGAAAATTGGGCAAAATTGAGAATATCACAATATTTTCATCCAAATACCTCCATGGATATTGTGACAATATCGTAGGGTTGACTATTTGTGCTTTCAAAACTATTTACAAAGTGAGATATTTGATAAATAATCAGCAGTAACGTGGATATAATGGCTACGTGCGAAAAGGCAGCTAGAACAGTGTGGTAATCATTCATTCATTTTCTCTACCTGATTATCCTGTTAGGGGTTGCGGGGGAGCTGGAGCCTATCCCAGCTGACATTGGGTGACAGCAGGGTACACCCTGGACAGGTCACCAGACTATCACAGGGCTGACACATAGAGACACACAACCATTCACACTAACATTCACACCTACGGGCAATTTAGAGTCACCAATTAACCTGCACATCTATGGACTGTGGGAGGAAGCCGGAGTACCTCGAGAAAACCCACGCTGACACAGGGACAACATGCAAACTCCACACAGAAAGGCTCTCCAACCCCGGGGTTCGCACCAATGCTACAAGAATGCTAACCACTGCATCACTATGCCGCCCACTTTACTGTAATGCAGCCTTTAAAACCAATATTGATATTGCACAGCCATAATTCACATCTTTCCTCAGATACATGCATTGTTTTTAAATTCCCAAACATGTTTAACGCCAAGTTGTGATAGCTTTTATTATGTGAGACTACATTAACATGTATTTGGATGTAGATATACAGTAATGAGAGTTTCTTGCCTGTTTTTGTGGATCGTTTATTATTTTTGTCCCTGATTTAACATAATTGCTAGAACGTGAACATGCCTTTGAGTTTGGCCTCAGTGTGATTCAGTTATCTCTTTGGCTTCATGTCTGTGGCATGAAATTAAAGGTGATGTATCAAAACTGCTGTAGTTATTGTGTTGCATTAGTGTTTATTTTTCAGCGGCTGTTTAGATGCTGCTTGTTTTTGTCAGTTCAAAAACTAAAGGCACTATCTAATGAATGTTTTTTAACTGGCCCGTGATTGAGGCTGGTGGGTAAGGGAATACAGATGCACCGAATCAGTTTTTTCAGGTTCAATACCGATCCCGATGCTGTGGCTTTGAGTATCAGCCGATACCCGATGCCGATCCAATACCATGGTTGACCTAAAAGGCTATATACCTTTACATGTAGAACAGAAAAGACTAGAGGCATCAGGCATTGATGACTACACAGTTCTTTCCTAAGATAAACAAGATGAAACAGATTAATGCAATGATGAACTATTTATTTTTAGCAAAAATAAACAATTGTGCAACAGCAGTTGACATAGTGTGAAATACCTCCACACAGCAGATTCTCTCCTTCGCTCCATGACCAATGACGTAGCTCGCGTTGCAATAGATTTAAAGGGAAAGGATCGCCTCAGGTATAGGTTGCGTTTTCCGATACCCGATCCATCTATTTTGATGATATCGGGGCTGATATTCGATCCAGATATCGGATTGGCGCATCCCTATAAGGGAGATCGTTCCTTTGCCGTAGCTGCTCCAAAGCTCTGGAGTAGCCTTCCGCTGTCAAACAAATCCTCCCCCTCCACTGACACTTTCAAGACAAATCTTAAAACGTTCATGTTTTCAATGGCCTTATGTTGAGTGTAGTGGTTTTAATATTTTAGTATTTTGTTAATCTTTTTACGTTTGTAATTGTTCCTCCCGGTGTTATTCTGTTTTATATTTGTGTACATTTTATGTTGCTATATATTTGTGTGTCATTTTTTTATTTTGTACAGCACTTTGGTCAACTGCGTTTTTTTCTAAATTTGCTGTATATATAAACTTGATTTGATACTCAGTTTAGAGTGATATGAAACAGACAAAAACAGCAAATCTTTACATTTTGAGAAGCTGGGACCGGAAGATTGTTGCCATTTTTGACAGAAACAATTAACCAACCTGCAGATAAATTTTCTGGTGATCGACTAATCATTTCAGCTCTAGCTACGTCTTTTTCATGGTATTTTGTCTTTCTGTGTTTTTCAATTTTTTCTCACATTCACTAAATGATTAATCTGTAAGTTGTCAACTGTCTATTAATCGCCAACTAATTTGATAATAGATTAATCGGTGTGAGTAATCCTCGCAATTCTCCTAATTCCAGCTCCTTAAAAGTGAATATTTTCTGGGGCGTCGGTGGCTTGGTGGTGGAGCGGGCGCCCCATGTGTAGGGCTGTTGCCGCGGCGGCCCGGGTTCGGGTCCGGCTTGTGGCCCTTTGCTGCATGTCATCCCCCCTCTCTCTCTCTCCCCCTTTCGCGCTTACCTGTCCTGTCCAATAAAGGCAAAATGGCCAAAAAATATCTTTAAAAAAAAAAAAGTGAATATTTTCTGGTTTCTTTACTCATCTATCACAGTAAACTGAATGTCTTTGGGTTGTGGACAAAACAAGACTTTTGAGGACGTCATGTTGGGTTTTGGGAAACACTGAGCGACATTTTTCGCCATTTTCTGACATTTTCTAGACCAAACTAATCGATTAATCAAGAAACAGTGAAAATAATTGTTAGTCACAGCCTTAATATCCCTGTTAAACACAAACTGGTTTGTTGAGCGAAGGAAAGTGAGTTATCATTTTGATTATTCACTACCGTCTCCTCTATGAACAGTATGTGATGACAATTTGACAGTTTATAGCTGACTTAGTGAATATATAACAATACTGAGGAGGTGCAGAAAGAATGATCATAGTGTGGATCTCAGATTTCTAGGAGTAATTAAGCTGTCATCAGTCACATAAGAACCTTAAAACTCAGCATTGTTAATGTTTAATCTGCACTTTTTCCGGTGGCTAACTTTGTTCGTACCCCAAACAGACGAATTATTCTCTCAGATGAATGAAGGCATTTATGCTCACTAATATCAAGATAAGCAGAGAGGAGCTATGATGAGCTGGTAAATGTAGGATTTATTATCCCTGAAGGATATTATTTTATGCAGTTTCAAAGACAAGCTCATTTTCAGCTGTTTAAAGCTCGGGTGCACTGAATCAGCTGTTGATCTTGGACCTGAGTGGTTTCAAGTACGGTTTGGATGTCGTCGTCGGTCGAGGGTGTTGGATAAAAGTGCGGCCATGCAGCAGATATGGAATACTTTCGCAGTTTATCTCAGTTTGTAGCAAAGGATTTGTCGCTGTGAAAACCTCAAACACAGATAAGTGTTGCTGGCAAAGCTTTAGAGGGGCACTTGGCTTGAATTTAATTAAATATGTAACCCATTAGATGAAGGCTAGACTTCTCAGACTGGCTTTGTGAGACATTATTGTGCAGCGGTGTAAAGTCCCCCTCCCCTCACCCCTGTTAATATCCAGTTAAATGTCTGGCGTTAACTGAACTGATTTGCATCTGTGCAAAGTTTGTCGCTAGAGGTGTTTTCACATTCTTTGACTACAATGTCTGTGCACTTCCCTAAAATCTGAGATTCGAATGACTGCAGGCAAGCTGGATTAGGTCTGTCACAAATACAAAAGCCAAATGATGTCTGATACGGGACACAGTTATGCTGGAGGAACAGCAGCTAAGAAACCTGAAACCTCCAGCACGGAGCAGAGTTAGTATTAGCATAGTGAAAGTTTGACAGCATGGTAGAGTGTGCGGCCCTTCTACGTAAACCAGACCCACTGTATAAGATATTACTGTATGTTTCACAAGCAGTAATCTTTGTTAGCAACTGCCAGTTAGCTTACAAGCTTGCTAGGCATGCAATAACCCCCATCTTGGTTAAAAATCAGAATTGACTTGGCCTGTACTCTTGTGTGCTCAAAATGTGCCTATGCTTGTTTTGTTGTTTGTTTCTCCCATCAATATATGATGATGATGATGTATGTAATTAACTGTCGGTCTCCCTGTCCCAAAGGTCCTGTGCTATCCAGCGCTGCCATGTCGGCGAAAGCCATCTCAGAGCAGACAGGAAAAGACTTCTTGTACAAGTACATCTGCACCACAGCGGCCGTACAGAACCGCTTCCGCTATGCCAGTGTCACCGCTGAGACCGACTGGGGCCGCCTCACACAGGAGCATCCGTGGCTGCTGACGGAGGTGAGGCTGCTGCGACGGGCTCAACACAAGAGCCTTGTGCTCGCCTGTCTTGGTTTTAGGTTGTCTCCTAAGCTTGTGGAGGGATATTGAAATCATGAGGCTAATTACATGCTGTATGTCACTGAAACTCTTGACATAATGTCATTATGATCACAGTGGCATGTGACTGTGCATTTAGATGCAATAAAAGAGTGTACTTGTGGAAATGTTTAAAGACATTAGAGCTAAACTATTCAGCTTATGTCTTGTTATACACCAAAATTACTTTAGTAGCATAAGCAGATACCACATATCTCTGAGGCTGTGTTTGACATTTTGAATGAAGCTAGGGTGAATGAATGGATGAAGAGCGCTCTCGCCATTAACTTACAGCTGAAACAAGAACATTTCCCCCCTTATTTAAACCAGTGGTTCCCAACTGGTCCTCCTTTGTCATTAGTTAAAGGTCCACATGGTGTAATTTTTTCAGTATCATACTTGTGTGTGGCCATGTCGTTGAGCTAGTTTGCTGTCTCTGTCAAGTAGCCATCCCTTAGTGGGTCACTCTACAGCAAGAAACAGCACTTGAAAATAAAAGCTCTGTGCCGGAAATTCACTGTACTTCCAAGATTAAGTGTGTTTTTCCAAACTTGATGTGTTCACGAGTCACTCCATTTTGAAAGGACCACAGCTCACTTTTGTACCAGGACACACCAGTTGGGAACCACTGGTTTAAGCTATCGTTGTGTGTGCACTTAATTTAAATTTATTGTCAAGTACTACCTGCTGACAGAGAGCTTGTCATATTATTTGTGATGGGGAAACTGTGTGATACCAGCATCATATTTTAGCCTGGTATCAGTTTCGTTTGTCACACTAGTATTGATACCTACCTGTGGCTGATCTGTCCTCCACCTGCTTCCTCTGTAGCGGCTCGTTGTGAAGCCAGATCAACTCATCAAGCGGCGCGGGAAGCTCGGGCTGGTGGGCATCAACCTGGACCTGGACGGTGTCCGGGACTGGCTCAAACCCCGCCTCATGAAAGAGACCACTGTGAGTTGAATGTAACCTGTCTTTTTTAGTGAGCATTTAGACCAGCAGTTGTCAACTGGTGGCTCGTGGGCCACATACAGCTCAGCAAAGCTTCCCATAAGGCCTGCAGAATATTAATGAAATCATAAAATGTGAGAAGGACAACATGCGTTACTGTTTTTATAATATCTAGCTTTTTTTATTCTTATATCGAAGCAATCCCAAAGACAATGGGGATGGAAATGATTTTATTCAGTCAGCTTATTTCAAGCTTATTATTGACCCACAGCCCTCAGGGCAGGTTTGGGTGAGATTACTAGAAACATCATGCCTTATTAATTATTAATAATTTACAGGAACATAGTGTGCCATAGTTTACCTTCCACCTTCTCTACCCCTCTCTCTGTCACACACACACACACACGCCACAGCACTTAGTCTTTCTGTCCATGTTCCAGTTCGCACAGTTGTGGTGTATTAACCCACATTTTTGCTGGTTGCGTGTTTTAGATGGCATAGCTGAAGCTGAAACCAACTTCCATCTTTAATAAATAGAAATGCGGCATGTGCCAAATCTTAACACAGGTGTGGGGACAAACTCTCATTTGACATTTTGTTTTTTTTTCCCCTACAAGCTCTTATTTAAAATTTCCTTTAATTTTTTTCCCATGGTCCGTGCAGCCCACACAGTGTCTGCTTAGAAAAATTCTGTCCCTAATACAAATGCAGTTGACATGCCCTGTTGTAGATCAAAATCAGCTCAGAATTATCTTTAGAGACAATGAAATATGATCCTGGTAGTCAAGCTGGAGTAACAGATCCAAAAGATTGACAGTTTTTCAACACCGCACAGTTGTTAATACTTGAGGAAGGATTTAACATATCTGTAAAGTTATTGTTTGTTGTGACAATCACCAAGTTAAACACCTTAATTTGCGCCTCATGTTACAAAGTTATCTTCCAGAAATATGTACTCAGACGTGTTTGATTTGATTATTTTTCATGCAGGTCTGACGTTGGTTTAAACAAAACTGTCTTGTCTTGTGAAGGACCAGCAATTTTTTTTCTCAGTATCCCTATTTAAAATAACATAATTTAATCTTCTCAGATAAAATACTTACTCTGCCGGTGTACCAGCTCACCCATAACTTTTTTCCATCTCTTTGTCATATGTTTGAAATAACACTTTATTATCCCCCATGATAGAAATTTGTCACATAGCAGCAGACATAACACTGATTTGTTTTTATGTGATGTTATAAAAAACACAAAGAAAATTCATTAAGACAAGGCATTGCATTTTAGATATGCTCGACACAGGATCCCTCCCTCCGCCACAGTGTGGTTTTACAGACTAATTATGTCGTAAATTAAGATAACAGTGCAGGCTAACAGTCACACCCACTTAGTAAATGACACGACTGCCACATTGTCTTTGTACAGCATCTGAAGAGATGTCGAGTCAGAATATTTTTGACTCTTTACCCATGTCGGTCTATAAGTTAAATTTTGTTACTCTTTAGCTTACTGCACTGCGCACCAACTGAGTGTGGTGGAAGCTAGTTAGCTAGTAGCGCCACTGATTGGCAAATGCCACTAGTAACACCGTCCTGACCCAACAGCGTTGATGTGGAAACATTGTACCCACCCTCTGGTGTCCCCCCGGTCGCCCCAGTGAGTAAACGGCTCAGTTTTGAGCTGCAGACCCTCTTTACATTGTTGAGCATCACAGTTAGCTCTGTTAGCACTGTTAGCAGTATCAGCAAGGCTAACACAGTTAATAATGCTAAAGGGGTTTTGAGGCTCAGAAAGAAGCAGCTTACCCAACGGGGGCGACATGAGAAGAGCCTGGAGGGTGGCTACCATGTTTCTGCAGTAGCACCATCCCACCACCGGTATGTCGTTACCAGCAGTAATCACTGAATGAGCAGCACTGTTAGCTAGCTCCCATCTGGTGCACAATGCAGAGCGGCCAAGGCTAACATTCAGTGTTGCCAACTTAGCGACTTTGTCGCTATAATTAGTGACTTTTTTCAGACCCCTCTAGCGACTCTTTTTCAAAAAAGCGACTAGCGACAAATCTGGCGACTTTTTCTGATGTTATTGAAGACTTCTGGAGACTCTGTTGTGAGAGCACGTATCATTCTTATTCTTCTCAACGAGCAGCGGATGCTACCGTGGACTCCTCTCTCGCCCCAAATCACTCACAGACAGTCCAGTCCTCCCTCCCAGCAGCAGTCAGAGCAGGAGACGTTAACCCCTCCACGTCCAGACTGCAAGTGAATCGCGCATGCGCGGAACCGCTGCTGGCCGATCTATCGCTCAGATTCCGGCGTGGTTTACAGTCAGGGCGGGATGTAAATGTAAAATTTTCTTTGTCTAATATAAATCACTGAAAGAAGGTTCATTTGTAGTTATTTAGTATGTAGTTACATATTCAGGGTGTTTTTTTACTCAGTTTTTGTCTCTCCCACGACGTTATTCCTCTCTCCTACAGCAGCCATTACAATTACATGCATATGGACAATTATGCAAATTAGGCGATGACGTCATTTAGCGACTTCTAGCGACTTTTAGGACAGCCAATAGCTACTTTTCTTACTGAGGAGTTGGCAACAGTACTAACATTAGCCAACCAGTGGAGACCAGAGGGTGGGCAGTGGGCACAATGTTTCATAGCCGTTGACCCGGCTAGATGGCTGTCAGCAAACACCCTTTGCATTGTTGACCATCACAGTTAGCTCTTTTAGCCCTGTTAGCAGTGTCAGTTAGGCTGGTGGTGCTAACATATTTAACAATGCTAAAGGGGTTTTGAGGCTTAGAATGAAGCAGCTTACCCAACTGGGGCAACATGGGGACAGCCCAGAGGGTGGCTATCATGTTTCCACAGCAACACCGTCCCACCACCGGTACATTGTTACCAGCAGTATTTGGCAAATGAGCAGTGTTGTTAGCAAGCTCCTTCCAGACTTGGGTGGTGCACAGTGAAGAGCAGCCAAGGCTAACATTTGCTAACCAGTGGAGACCAGAGGGTGGGCAGTGGGTGCTATGTTTCCAAATGTTGACCTGGCTCGACAGACATTAAAATTTCACATTGTCTAAATAGATATTGCTCAAAAACAGGCACTCACGTTCACTCAGTCAATGGAGCACCAGACTGAAAGGAAAGGCCTTTTGTATTCCATGTCATTTTGTGTTTTGTTTCTCACAAAATTAGCAGAAAGATAATGGATAATAAGTGTCTGGGTATCAAAAATAAAATTAACCACAACTGACATCCCTAAATGAGAATGTAGGCTACAGTTCCTTGTCTGTCAGTCCCAGCATATGGACCTGATATATGAAGAAGGTGTCTTTGTCCAGTGCCTGAGGCCAAGGGCTTATGTTTAGATCTGCCAGGTCAAAGGTTATATAATTCCAGTGGAGGAGGGGGGTCTATTCCTGTCCAAACATGAAAACATGTGCTACACTTCAAAACAGGCTGTCACGGTACCCCCAGATTAGTGAATATATGTGCCAGCTATGCCATTTATCTTTGCTTTTTTAATATCATGTGCTCTAAGCTTAATAAACAAATGTAATGTGAACATATAAAAGTATAATCATGTAAACAACACAGGGTATTTAATGGTTACAAAACATAAAACAGGTAAATCAAATCTGGGAGCCTGGGACAGCACTTCTACTTACACTTACAACTTTAATTTGAGCTATAACAAGATGAGTTTGATGTGTGTGTGGTTTGTGACATAATGTGTTTGTCTTGAATAGATTGGTAAGGCAAAGGGCGTGCTGAAGAATTTCCTCATCGAGCCGTTTGTCCCACACCCTCAGGTAACGTATGCTAGTATCTTGTGTTTCAACATTCCACATCCTGTTGGTTATGAAGGCCACAACAGGTTTATTTTCAGAGCCTTTAATTATGCCTACACCCAAATAGTCATAGGTCAATGAAACCTCCATGGCCAGGATACAAAAATGATCTTGTGTGTCGTGTATTTAGGTTGGTGTGCATGTGATTAGTTGGCTGATTTCCTCACAGTTTTTTGAGGGTGAATAGTGTTGCAGCATGTGCGTGTGATCTGAATGTGTGAGATAAAAAAAAAGGTTGATTTTGCCAAAATAGGGAACTGGATGTTCGGAACAATATTCAAACAAGCTTGTCAGCCTTTTTGTAAATACAGGAAAATGCACGCTCTACTGTTTGCAAACTAAATATATGAAAATGCGTCTGTGTATCTGTGTGTTTGCTCGAACACTCCTCTGATCCACCCCAGGAGGAGGAGTTCTATGTGTGTATTTATGCCACACGCGAAGGCGACCATGTGCTTTTCCACCACGAGGGCGGAGTGGAGGTGGGCAACGTGGACGCCAAGGCCCAGAGGCTGATGGTTGCAGTGGATGAAAAGCTGAGCGAGGCCCAAGTCACGGAGCAGCTCCTCACACATGTTCCTGATGAAAAGAAAGAGTATGGACACTTCCTTTACTTGTGATATTTATTTTATCCACCCAAGTGAACAGTAAAACAAACTTAGTTGGTTGTAAATGAGACATAAGGATGTTTTTTACCTGTTAAAATACAATAGAACTGTGTATGACAAACTTTGAAGCAGAAAAAAACAGGTGTACAACCTGGTACAGAAAAAGGTTTTAGTCTCTGTTGTAGCAGCAGGCGATACGTCCCTAAGATAATATGATATTTCAGGGTATTTTTGCTATACTGACATTCTTGATGATATCACAAAATACTGAAAAACATTTGATTGTTAATTCCAAGGGCATACAATCGCGACAAAATAAGTACACTATTAAAAAGTTCCTACAAAGATTAAATGGACTGTGAGTTTTTAACACACTCAAACACTGATGGAACAGCCATCGGGGCAATTTGGGGTTCAGTTTCTTGCCCAAGGATGCTTCAACATTCGGACTGGAGAAGCAGGGGATCGAACCACTGATCTTCCGAGTAGTGGACAACCCACTCCAAATCCTGAGCCACAGCTGCCCTGGCTAATATCTTACCCTTTCTTCTTTCACTTTTTGAAAAAATCCAAAAATACTGAGTTGTTTTTTTTCCCACCTCGACCTGTATGCTTTGTCGTTTCTCCTCCACTCTTCTGGCTATGTCACACAGCACTGAAAATCAGACCCAGGCACACATAGAGCCCTGCGTTTATTTTGACCAGAGAGGGGTGTTGTGATATTCTGGTATTCACTACAACAGTGATATCACAATGATGTCATTATTATGAAATCTTTTGGCTGCTGTAATCGTGTAGTGAAATTGGATATCGTTTCAGCCTCAATTTTTACAGTCCATGATGTTACAAAGACTAACATTCACTCATCCAAATGTTTTGTCAAGTATTACCTACAGTAGGCTTACATTATGACAAGCTTATGACAAATGATGTGGAGCTGCCGAGTCCCGCATGCACACAGGAGATAGAAGCAGCAGGTTGCTAAAAGAGTCAGTAGTCTCAGACGCCCAGGCCTGACAATGCCACTGATATCACACTACTGAAGTTGCTCACCTTTTTGGAACTAACTACAGTATGATATCATTACATCAGCAAGTTGGAATATTGCCATTATCACAACATGAAAATCCAAAATGGTAATGGCCAAAATGTCAAACTGGAGGCTTCAAAACAGGAGTCTACAAACCAATGGGTGACATCACAGTGGCTATGTGCATTATTTTTAAGCAGCTAACCCTGACTTTAACTGAATAATTCTGTCCTTCAGCTTCATTTCAGAGAGACTTATATAAGAGGCGCTCACCCTCATGAGCTTCAGATATTATACAGTGATAACCAGCAATGTTTTATATCATGATCTTTAATTATTGTCCCACCTATCAGTCAGTAGAAACCTGGTCGTTGTGGACTTTATGTACTAGTTTGTTCCTTTATTTTTCTGCCAATGATTCAGAGAGTCTCTCTGTCTTCAGTGTAGTTTGTGTGTACTTTGCTGTTATGTGACCTTGTGTAGTGTTTTCCAAGTTTCACCCCCAGTGTGCAGAGAACATGCTGATCTCTCTTGTAATCAGAATAACATTTCTGTTTGGAGCTAGTTTCACACAAGCTCAGCATGTGAATCCCAACACTGCTGGACTGTATATATGGCAGCATTTACCAAACGTGATTGGCAATAAAATGTTATTTAATCTGTGGAAAACACATTCATTCAGTGTAGTTTTCTTAATTGACTGCTTGTTTGTTCTTCTTCTTCTTCTTGAAGAGTCTTGGCCAGTTTTATAGTCGGTCTCTTCAACTTGTATGAGGACCTCTACTTCACCTACCTTGAGATCAACCCTATAGGTACGTTTTTCTTATCTTCAGAGACACATGCATCTCTACTGTGTGTATTTATATCTATTTTTAGGACTCTTAGGAGCAAGATCTGGTGTTTATACTTAAATTTGAGAACATGAGAAAGTGTTTTATCACTGTAGCAGCTCCATCTGTGCATTAATAATTCAAGAGAATGAATTAAGTTCATCAAGAGGATTCATTATCAATTTATGGGAACAAGTTACTAATGTGTGCGCATTAAGAATCAATTTTAAATGATCAGATTCACCCCTGTCACATACTCTTCTGTATCTTTTTTCGTTATTCTTTTATTCTCTTAACAGTCGTCACCAAAGATGGAGTGTACATCCTCGACATGGCAGCTAAGATTGATGCTACAGCAGATTACATCTGCAAGGCTAAATGGGGTGATGTGGAGTTTCCTCCACCCTTTGGCAGAGAAGCATATCCAGAGGTGAGATCTGTGTATGTGTGTATTAAGGTTTATAGGGTTATGATACTGCAGCTTCTTTAAGTAAACAGGTCTTTTTCTCAGTTTAATCATCACAGGTGTAAAAGTTGAACGGTTTGGAGGAGTACCTTTTTTTCCTTGGTCTGCGTACATAATGCATACCCCTTCATTTACTTAAATTGCCATTTGTCAGCAACTGAAGTGCACAAGAAGCTTGAATCTGAGTCTATGCCTCCATCCTTGACCTTACTACCACTATCTGTCCCCTGTAGGAGGCATACATAGCTGATCTGGATGCAAAGAGTGGTGCCAGTCTGAAGCTGACCCTGCTGAACCCTCGCGGTAGGATCTGGACCATGGTGGCTGGAGGAGGGGCTTCAGTGGTCTACAGGTACTCCATTTATCTATAAGGCTTTATATTTAGCGTTTGTAGCTAAAAGAAGCTATTATTATTAAATGAAATATAGACTGTATGTATAATATTCTGTGCCACTGAGCTGTTGCTTGAAACAAAGCAGTCGCTGTCAAATGCAAAAAAAAAAATTGTGCTTTGCATCCAACACCTGTTTGATATTCCTGTTGCCAACTCAGCAGTTTTTGGTTTTAAGGCACCCTGTGGAGATTTTAACCTCCTAGTAGCACTTTGGAGCAGCTTTTTTTAGTTGGGGTCCCTGTTTTGTTTGCGTCCTGCCCATGGTTTTCCCCTATTCCACTGATCTACAGTTGGTCATAATGTGCCACAACCCAGCTGTCAGAAAAAATGTTGGCTTTGTATGTTTCTGCAATCAGGATATGTTACATTTGCACGTTGTTATGTAGCTTAACATTAAAACGTTACATTCCAACAACGCTGTGTTAAATGTGTGTTGATGTTTAGACAGAAACTGCTTGACTAAGGTTAGGAAGTGATCATGTTTCGGCTTAAAATACCACATTTGGGGGGCACATTGCTAGCAGGAAAAGCAGTGATGTCCTGGTAAAAAACAAAGGCTTTTCGTTGAACTTTCCCTGGTAGGTGTCACTATAAAACACCAATGATGGGAGCCTAAAAGCAAAACACAGCACCCACAGCCTAACCCCCTGATGACAAATTCTGCTCATACATTACATAACTTTAGAAATGTTGGTTTGATACGTACAAAACGTGCAAGTGTAACGTATCTTTAGATTTCACAAAATAGCTGGTCACAGGCAAAAGCATTGTCTGTTTGACTGAAATAACAGCAGCATAATTGACAAAGCAAACTCCCCAAAAGGCTCATCTGCAGTTTGCAGAAACCTATAATTCAAACATTTTCTTCTGGTGACTGGTTTGTGTGCCCATATATGTGCCAACAGAGGCAGTGAAAAATGCAGGATTTACTTTAAAAAATACACTAAAATAGACTTTGTGACTTTTGTTAGACCACAGTGATAAACACAGTGCACTTTAGTGAGTAAAACTGAATGTGAGCATAACTTTTTTTTTTTTTTTTTTTTCTTTAACACGAAAACTCCTCACGTAACTGTTAAACCCAAAAGTGAACTAGAATCAGGACACAGAACTTAACTGTCCACCTTCTCTTCTCTTCAGCGACACCATCTGTGACCTTGGCGGCGTGGACGAGCTGGCCAACTATGGCGAGTACTCTGGCGCACCCAGTGAACAGCAGACGTACGACTATGCGAAAACCATCCTGTCTCTCATGACACGGGAGAAACATTCTCAAGGTGTGTGCAGTGAACACTTCGTCTGGTCTTGTTTGCACAAAAAATTAGGGCAGAGGTGAGCGAGGGGGGAAACACACTTTTGGGAAATCTTGACTGTTTCAGACAAACCAGACATTTCTCCTGTAGCTGTTTGCTTTAAGCATGAAAGTCAGTGTGTGATCACTCCTCTGCAATGTGACCTGCATGCTCTCCCTCAGTGTTTCACAAGGACACTGTTGACTGTGTGTACGCCACCAGCAATAGACAGTCATGGCTGTCACCAAACTATGTTAGTGGGGCATCAGATTTCAGCCATAAAACATATCCTTAAATCATCAACACTTCTCTCTCTGTGTTCTGCAGGGAAGGTGCTGATCATCGGAGGAAGTATTGCCAACTTCACCAATGTAGCAGCCACATTCAAGGTGAAATACCGCACTGTATTTATCAGACACATCATGAAAAGTAAACAACAGCAGGTGTAGATGTTATCTCAGGCCTGCAGAGTGTGATAAGGTCAATGAAATGTGTATTCATCATTTCTATAAAGAGCAAAAACCACATGAAAACTAAAGTTTGTTCCCTTTGTGGAGATATTAAAGTACAATTCCCATGTTTGTTTGGTAAATCCAGCGCCATAACTAATGAATGATTACAAATTCAATTCAATGAAATTACAAATTCAGTTAACCCATAGAAGACAACAATAAGTACTGTCTCTACAGAAAAATGCTGATGATACTGGTGAAAAAATACCAGTAAAAAAAAAATGAAAAGAAACCGCATTATCCACAGTGATCAACCGTCTGAGCTGCTCTTAACACCTGAGCAGGTATCTCTGAAGAATCCACAGTCCGTGATCCACATAGCTGACCTGCATCTCTTTGTCCTCAGGGCATTGTCAGGGCCATCAAAGACTACCAAGGTCCTCTGAAGGAGCACGAGGTCACCATTTTTGTTCGACGTGGTGGGCCCAACTATCAGGAGGGGCTGAGGGTGATGGGGGAAGTAGGTGAGTGAGATGAAGCTGAAGGTCACTAGAGCCCAATTGGACAATAAGGGAACTGTTTCAAGTGTTTTTATTGTGAAGCATCACTTTCAAAGATAACTCACTAAAACTGCCCGCATGTTTACAATATTAATTCAATTCTGAAATTATGTATTGGGTGGGGCAACACAGTGGTTTGAGTTGAAGGTGTGAGAAAGAATAGTATCAGTAACATTGTTAACACTGTGCTACATTGCAGAGAAATACAAAACCGTACTAATGAACCTTCATTAATATAGGCCTATATTTTATCTACAAGTGCACGTCACACACTGAGCGAGCCGCCTGTTAATGACGCTGTTGGCAAAGCAGTAATGATTGTGCTAAGTGGCTAATGGGCATGTAGCTACTGACATGTTTCAGATGATACGTCATGTTTGTAGTCGACCAATGAAGATGAGTTTACATATCACCTTGGGTTCGTCCTTCACCTTCTCAAAATGATCTCACACTTTGGATTTCCTGCCCGACATGTTATTAACTAGCCTGTGGAATAACTGCAGGTACCAGCCCTGGAAATTAACCTGACTCCTGTCTGACCGGCTGAGTGTGGCCTCTTCCTGTGTCTGTCCTTTCAAATTATATTCCCACATGGTCCAGTCATATAGGTTTTGATTTATTTTGATGAGCTGAGCTCCTAACAGAGTTTCACTATTTTTTTCTACAACTAAGCGACCAATGAAATCTTGCCAACTAAGGACCTTCCTGGTCGACTAACATTTGGTTGACTATTAGGAGGCAGTCCTATAAATTACAATGTAATGAATATGCTTCAGTATTTTACCTGATAGTCTAAATAAGTCAATAAATTTGTCGCTATTCACTCTTTACAAATAAAGTTGCTAAGAGGGTCTGAAAAGTTACTAAATCTTGCAAGACATTGCCAACTAGAAATAATTTGTAACTTATAAATACTTGGTGTCAAGCATTTTTCAAGGGATTTTATTGGGCCGCAGTTGATGGGAAATAGGGATGATGATGCATTTGAATGCATGCACAGGTGATATAAGAGTTTTTGGTAACACTTTATTTGGGTAGTACACCTTCAGACGTTTTGTAGAGAAATTCTTCTAACAATATGTAGGTTTATTCGTGAATTGTCACATATGCTTTAAAAACATCTACAGACAAAGCGAAACAGTTGAATCGTTGAATTTCAACTAATCACCTGTTGAAATGTTACAAATACTCTATAAACTATCCAAATAAAATGTTATCAGGTTTTTATCTAAGTCAAATTGGTAGAAAGTATTTTAAATGGACTTGTTTAACTCTTTCTGCAGGGAAGACCACAGGTATTCCCATCCATGTGTTTGGCACTGAAACTCACATGACGGCCATTGTTGGAATGGCTCTGGGCCACAAGCCAATCCCTAACCAGCCCCCAATGGACGCACATACAGCCAACTTCCTCCTCAATGCCAGCAGCAGTGCAAAGGTATTTTCATTCAGTCACACACCGAGGGGAAATAGGAATGGTCTTATGCCTCTCTCTTTTACATGTTACAGATGTTGTGTTGCTTGGGACAGGCACCATGTTTTCATGTAATTATGTCCAGTGATGGACATTTAAACTGTGAACTGTCCTTATGTAAATCCACTTAACTAATTTTAGCATTTGTGAGAGTTAAAATTAGAGATTGCACAAGTATATACGCACCTTTTGTCCACCTGTAGTTGTATGTTTAAGGTAATTTATTTACTTGCGATACAATTCAGTCATGCATGTTGAAACACTTAAAGGTTTGGACTTTTGACCGTATTTGAGTAGCTCTTTTGTATAGCGCCGTAGCCTTTTATATAGCCTGTTTGCTCTTTAGCCTCCTTTTTTATTTGTTAACTGTGGTCCTCCATGTTCTTTTCACAATGTATACCTGCTGTCAAGGCTATATTGTTGCATGATAAATTCACACATGCCGTACATATAGTAGAAATGGAAAAATGTTAGTGAAATTTTAGTGTATGAGGGAAATTGTTTGTTTCCTGCTACCATTTCTTCTATGAAGGTTTTGTAAATGTTTGGAATAACATATTTGTTTCTCTGTTTTCTGCACCAGACTCCAGCTGCAACAAGGACAGCTTCATTCTCTGAGCCGAGAACGTCTAACGATGTCACCCCGGCTAAGAAGTGCAAAGCAGGTGTCCCAGCAGGTAGCTAACACAGCAGCGCTCACCTCTCCACAGCTGCTTATCAGCAAGACTCCATATGTACTCATACACTGCTGCTTTTTCATTTCATTTACCCTTGCGTCGTGTATTTCTCCCTCCCTGTATTTCTGTATTTCTCTCCCCTGCTGCTGTTCTGCATTTTAATTTTCTTTCTGTGTCTCCCTCCCTGTATTTCTGTGTTCCTCTCCTTCTCTGCTGTCCTGCGTTTTAATTTTCTGTCTATTTCTCCCTCCTGCTCTTCACGTTTTGCTGCACAAACTGTCCACTCACCCTCGTCTTTCTTACGCTCATTTCTCTAAGACGCTCTTCATTCTATACTGTTGCCTCTGAAGAATGCAGTCACGGGCGATTGGAAAGGTAAGTGATGGGTGTGCCATGCCCACACTGCGCTTGGCTGCCACACACACTCTACATCGGTCTGCCTCTGTCTTCTTACTGCTTGCACAACTAATCCTGGAGGGTGTGTGTCTGTGTTTGAGGCCACATGTTTGCATCAGTGCCTCATTAGTCCAGTTGGGACGTTATATTCTTCAGCAATAAGATTTTGGTATAGTTTCCTAATGCTGAGACTCATCAGTACAAGAGAAGGTTTGTCATCTTTAGACTGAGTTGTGTGCTGTTGTTTAGAGATAGTTTTATTGTAGGCTGTTGTGGATAGACTAAACTTTTTAGGTGGCTTTTCACAGTAAGAGCATGCTCTGTAGCAGCCGAGCTCTGCATGGTCTTTCCTCTAGTGTGCTATTTATTTTTATTTTTTTAGTGTGCTTTTTGTTCTCAGAGATGAAGCTCAGTTTACAGAATGCACCAAACTGTTAAGTGAATGAGGTAAAGATGCACTCATCCTTTTCTCTTTTTTTTTTTTGTGCTCATTTTGTCATACTTTGTGTTCCCGTGCCGTGGGGGTCACAGAAGCGCAAGCCTCTTCAGGCTGCAGCGGAGGTATGGAAGGGTGTGAAAAGCCTGTCCTCCTGCCCTCTCCGCCCTCTGTCCACTTCTCCTTGCCTCCCCATTTTTTGTCTGTTCGATGTTGTTCCTCCGCAGTCTGTCCTTTTTCGCATTCTTACAGTGGCTTATTCACCTGAAGGGGTGCTGATATGTGTATGAACAGAAATTTGTTGAAGCATTTCCATCCAAATTGACATTAGTGAATCATCTTTAAATTGTCTGATACGATATAAAAGTGTTTTGAAAATAAATCACGGCAGACATCTGGGTTTGGAAATTCATTTGAATTTACCAACCGGCCAACGTCAACCTGCGATTGCCCTTATATTCATGCTGCGAGTTCACTTCAGTCCACAAGCTTTCTTAGCTTTTAGTCTAATAAATAAACTCACAAAATGTCAAGAAAGGACATATTCCTACATCTATTTTCCTTATTAAACTGAAAAATATATTGAAGTTTCTCTCTTTCACTGAACTCAGATGAGCCTAGCTGCCTTGTTAACTCAGCATAAAACACACTTCATTCAGACTTGACAGACACAAAATAAAACTCACTCTTAGTTTTTCCATTGTTCAATCAATTGCCAAATCTGGTTCGGTCAAAATAAATTCTTAATTTACAAAGTTAGATGCGAAAATATGCTGACTCTACTCACTGTTCTTCCCTGCTGTCTCTCTCAGCTGTTGCCGCTCTCCTTGTGCTAAGTGTTAGCTTGCTGAATAAGAGTCCGCCGCTGAGCAGTCTCACATAGCCAGGCCTGTCCTCACACTTTGTGTTTAGCTGCATGCTGAGCAGTGGCTCTTTCTCGTTCTTTGGAGGCAGATCATTACATTAGCAAAATAAAATGACAGTAATCACCACCCCTAAAAAAAAAAAAAAAAACGATCTGCGATGTGCTCAGCCAGCCACCTACAGCCAGTGTATTTCATCCAATCGCCCAACCCTAGAAGACATTTAATATTATCGGAATTTAATTGTACGGGAACCTCAAGACAAAACAATGGCCCACCACAGCTGGACGAAATCGATCGTTTCGTTTGCTTCCCCTTTAAAGACCAGCTTCAACCTGAAACCAGGATACTTGCAGGTCTTGAAAGGTTTAAAGCAGTGGTTCCCAACTGGTGGATACGGGCGAGTCCATTCTGACTCAAGTGACTCACAAACATGTCAAGTTTGTAAAGAACACACTCTATTTTTAAGTACATTCAATGTCCGGCACAGAGCTTTTATTTTGAAGTGCAATTCCTGCTGTAGATTAAGTGACTAATGAACAGCTATTTCACAGAGATGGCAAACTACCTCAACAATATGGTCAAACACAAGTGTGACACTTAAAGTATTAATCTGTGTGGACATTGAACTAATGATTAAGGAGGAATCTGGACCCTGTGGCCGGACCAGTTGGGAACCAATGGTCTAAAGAACCTCGCTGGTTTGCCATCATACAGGAATGAATAAAAATCTCCGTCTATAGTCTTAAAAATATCTTAACAATAATATGATTAATTGCAGAAACCCTGGAAAACTACTTGTTGCTCTGTAGCCCTCAGTCAGAGGCCGTGATAGTGCTGCACAGTTGGTAGCTCTGTGCACAGAGCCTTTGGCTCAGATCAGAGAACCACAGAAGGCAGGGAGTCTGGACAGAGAGGAGAGGCTTGGGAGGACTGGAACAAATGTGTGGCAAGATGGTGATTAACAACAAATGCTTCAAACCACATTGTACACTAACAAGACATCATGCTCTTTAAATCGAACGTGACACTCGCATCTGTCGCAGGGTTGTGTCCCTTTAACTCACACTGACCATGGACATTTAAATATTTCAGGTTCTCTGTTTTTCTTGCACTGCTGCTGGGTTGCTTTGGTGTCTGGACCTTGGCTTATAATGCATTCATTGAGTTACTAATGGACACCTTTGTCGCCAACAATCAAGGCTTACGGGGTTTTCTGGCTTGGTCATTGGTAGGTTGATGTTTCTAACAAACGGTAGAAAAAACTTTTTGCATTTGGAAAAAACATGGATGTAAAATCACCATTGGAATACTGTCATTGATATTAATGGGGAAAATGTAAAAATACATCGGCCCCTTGATGGTCAAACCATGTCCGTCTGAGACAATGCAGCTGCCATTTTCATTTTAACATCATGGGAACCCAAATTAATCCTTTCAACTGTGTGTCCTGGAGGTGTCCTGGAGAATAACTTGATCACACTTATTAGGTTTAATGTAATTTGTCAGCTAAAGACAGATGTACTGTGCCCAAATTACAGCACATTGGTTATAAAATCCAAAAAAAAAAACTGCATCAGCAAAGAGAAACACGACCTTCCTCTTGAAGTGGTGGTGCTTTTATTGCAATGAGAAGTTATTTTCTCTACCTCCTGTATCTCTGTCCTCAGAGTGAGTACTCTCTGTACTCTGCTTGTTACCATCCCCATTCCTGCTATTCTCCTCAGCCTGTCCCCGCCCCCCCCTCATCTCGCTTGTGGTGGTTTTTATTTTTGTTTCCAGCTCTAACTTGACTCTCTCTCTCTTTCTCTCTGTGTGTGTCCCCCTCTCTCTGCCATCTCGTTCTTACAGCCAAAGCCACCACACTCTTCAGAAAACAAACAAAGACCATAGTCTGGGGCATGCAAACGCGAGCCGTGCAAGGCATGCTGGACTTCGACTACGTGTGCTCCCGGGAGGAACCCTCGGTGGCAGCCATGGTCTACCCCTTCACGTAGGTTCCCCAGGATCTCAAGTACAAAACTTACAAAACTGGTCATGCACTGGTCAATTTTGAGATTTCAGGCTATTGTGCAGCCGTTACACATCTTTTTGTACAGACGAGCGGAAAGAAAACTAGAGTTGTACCCGATACCAGTATCGCAAATGCCTCCGATACTGCCTAAAATGCGGTATCAGGTATCGGCGACTACAGCCTATGACCAATCCGATACCACGTAATGCCTCACGTCATTATGCATACGCACGCTACAGGCAAACGAAACGGAAACGGAGCGGAGTTTAAAAAGCATTCTACTGTAGCCTTTAAAATGTCTTCTTTACCAAATTGTGTGGCTGCACTTTAACCTGTGTCTTGATCTGTGTCAACACTGGATAATAATAATTAAAAAAAGTTTCATGGCATTCATTCTACTATTATGTATTTATTTCTTAATATTTTACATAGAGTTTTAGGAGTTGAGACATACAACAATTGATATCCCATCCATTTTTATTTTACGCGCTGGTATCGGATCGGTACTCGGTATCGGCAGATACCTAAGGTTCAGGGATCGGAATCGGTATCGGGAAGGAAAAAGTGGTATCGGTACATCTCTAAAGAAAACATCCAGAAAACACATTTAGGTGTTTGTTTTACATCAGATTTTTGTCCTAAAACATACAAAAAGCTCATATTTGAGCATAATTTGCATATTTAAACAAAAAATTCAGAAAACTTGAAATCCATAAAGTAGTGGTCTCAATGTAAGTGAGTTTCATGGCGATATCTATCAGTTAAAACGATTATCCTATTCACATGTAGTGTCTTAGTTTTCAGAAAATGGCCATTTTTTTATCTCATACTCTGAGCTAGAAAACGCCACTGCAGTATCTCTTACATAACACCAAACTTTTCAGTTTTATTCCCATTTATATTCTGAAGGTTTTTTACACATGGGTTTGTTCATATATCATTTATAGCCTGATTTATATAACACTTTATTCCTACAAACATGGGAAAAATTGATTTACTTATGGCTGTTGACAATATTTTCTGATGTGCAGATTTAATTAGATAAGGCCTCATTTGCATATTTAAACAAAGCATTTCAGAAAACTGGTAATACAAAAAGTAATTGTCTTAATGTAAGTAATCAACAGAGGAACTTTAATGTCACATCAGATTGTCCTAAATACTGTTTCACTGCTGATATCGGGTGTGTGGTGGGTGTTGTAATTCACATCCATGATGCAAATATAATTAGGAAAACTACACTGACCATTTCATCACGGTGTAAATAACTGAGGAAACATGTATTACATACAGTGTACAGTGTTAACTCATCCAGTACAGGGTGTCTGCAGCTTCTTAATGTTACAACAATGAGGCCTTAAAAGTCATTAATAATCTTAAATTTGAATTTGTGAGCTCTTAACAACTACAAACATTTTGTCTAAATTCATTTATACATCTTTTAATATCTATTTGTGAAAATGAGTGAAGTCTTTCTATGTAAAATTCCACATTTCTAATGTTACAAATCTTTAAAGAAAACTTTAATACTGTCATTTTACTTTATACTTGGACTCACCTGTTGGCAAAATGTAGATCAACTTAATTCACTCTAATAACCATGTTCCTACACAACACTTACTGTACCTCTGCACAAGACCATATGCTACTTACCTACAAAACCTGCTTACCTGTGATGCTTAAATAAGTAAAACATGATTTAATTGTCCTGTAGACACCCTGCACTACGGTCAACTGTTTTGAGCAAGTATTAACTTCTAGTTGTGATATATTTATCTTAATTTTCTGCTTTAACTTGTCTTCATATCGTTTATCAAGTCATATTTCATCTTGATGAAACGCCTGTGCTCGACTCTGTTGTACTTTTCGTAGGAAACTGAGCCTAAAAGATCCGAAGACAAGATTTTTATTGACAGAATTTGATTATCCTACTCACACCCTTTGTAGTAATTTGTATGTGTCCCTTTTATCATTCTGTATCACCTCTCTAAATTAAAGATTTTTGCGGGTCCGTGAACACACCGCGGAAATCTCCATGAGTTTTTTTCCTCTGTTACTTTTTCCCCAGTTTGTGGAGTTTTGAGTTGCGAGTTAGTTGATCAGTCAGTCTGGTCAGAGCTGATCAGATCAGATTAGACTGATTAATAAGAAGAGCAGCTGCTACAGAGGCGAGTGAAAGCACTGCAATTAACAGTTAAATTTTACTTTCACTGTGCCTGACGTTCTGCTGCTCCGTCTCTGCCTAGAGTACGCTCTGCGCTGCGAGAGTGTGGTTTTCTATACATATTCCACTAGCACTCCTAATGAATATTCCAGCTCCAACAAAAAAATATTAATTTGTAAAATTAACACGTGTTAGTGTTAGTGTAGTGCACTGCCATGAATAAATGAATGTGTGGGAAACCCCGGAAAGATCAGATCTGGGGAATAATCTGAGTTGAGCTTTAAGCCGCGCACTGTGAATGTAGCCTATGCAACATCAGTGGTTAAATAATGGTAAAAATATATTTGTATATATTTATTTCTGTAATTTCTACGTTTCCTAGTGGGGATCATAAGCAGAAGTTCTACTGGGGCCACAAAGAGATCCTGGTGCCGGTCTATAAGAACATGGCCGACGCCATGAAGAAGCACCCCGAGGTGGACGTCCTGATTAGCTTTGCTTCACTGCGCTCAGCCTTCGACAGCACTGTGGAGTCCATGCAGTACCCGCAGGTAGAAAGACGTACCATGCTTACATATAAGCTCATACATGGCTGCATAAACATTCAGCTAGATATGAAAGTTGGCTCTGTTATCTGATTGTGTTTTCAGATCCACACAATTGCTATCATCGCTGAGGGCATCCCTGAAGCTCAGACAAGGAAGCTGATCAAGATGGCTGATGAGAAAGGTGTCACTATCATCGGCCCTGCTACGGTATGCAGACATATCTCACCAACAGAGACTATTACTAAAGGGAGTGTTTCAAAGTGCTGCAGTGACTGTGAATGCAGCAGTCATGGTGTCATTATGAGAGCGTGTAGATGTGTTTAATCATTAATGTATGTACGACGAATAATGATCACTTTCACCTGGCACAGATAAGTTCATTTGATACCCAGTATTTTCTGTCCTCCAGGTCGGCGGCATCAAGCCAGGCTGTTTTAAGATCGGCAACACAGGTGGCATGCTGGACAACATCCTGGCCTCCAAACTGTATCGCCCTGGCAGCGTGGCATATGTGTCGCGCTCTGGGGGCATGTCCAACGAGCTGAACAACATCATCTCCCGCACCACAGACGGCGTCTATGAAGGTGTGGCCATCGGAGGAGACAGGTACACAAACTTATATGCAACTTATTCAAATATTTGCTCAGAGACAGTTGTCTTATTGAAGCCTGTTGTGAAAGTGTAAGTTTGGGGATTTTTAGATAATTTATTTGCCTGGGAACCAGATGAATCTGTGAGCTTGTGTTTTATTGGCTCTAGCAGGTGCATCTGATTCTGGTCCTCACAGATTTCCAGCCAACCTGACATGAGTAGAGCCAATCACAACTGTTTATCAAATATGGGGTCTGTTTGATACGATGACTGACAACTTGCAGAGCCTTAGCACTTGACACAAAATACATCATCATCATACATCATCCACAGAAATAATTTGTCATCTGAAAGACTTTTAAGTGCTTGTGTTTGGTCCTATCTGTCCAGATATCCAGGCTCCACCTTCATGGACCACGTCATCCGTTACCAGGACACTCCAGGGGTCAAGATGATAATAGTGCTGGGAGAGGTGAGAGCAGCTCCACGGATGTTCATATTTTCAGATTACCATCAACTTTAATTTACAAAAGGCAATGACTAAAAACAATTCACATTTTAACATCTCTGTCACTCTGACCCCTCAGATTGGAGGCACAGAGGAGTACAAGATCTGCCAAGGCATCAGAGAGGGCAGAATAACCAAGCCTGTGGTGTGCTGGTGTATCGGAACCTGCGCCACCATGTTCGCCTCAGAGGTGTGGTGGCTGTGTTGAAATAACTGGCTATGGATTTTGTTGTTGTGGTTCAGAGGGAATATCTCAACAATGTCATGCTGCCATCTTCAGGTTCAGTTTGGCCATGCAGGAGCCTGCGCCAACCAGGCCTCAGAAACAGCATTAGCCAAGAACCAGGCTCTGAGGGATGCTGGAGCTTATGTACCGAAGAGCTTTGATGAACTGGGGGATGTCATCAAGTGAGACATTCATCACACAGTCACACCAGAGTTTGTCACTGAATTGTTTTTAGGGTTTTTAACTGATATTGTGAATCTATGGTGAAACAGGACCGTGTATGACGACCTGGTGGCCAATGGGACCATCATTCCTGCCCAGGAGGTGCCTCCTCCAACAGTGCCTATGGATTACTCCTGGGCCAGGGTAAGAAACGTAATCATTACTCCTTACTTAGTAAACCCAAAAATGGCCTCTTTTTTTTAATTTTTTTTTTTAACAACATCTGTGTTAGCCACTGAAGAATTAAATAGTTGTTGAATGTGGTATGGTAACAGTTAAAATCTCAAGATTATCCGTTTTTATTTATTAATTTAATTTAAATTAGAGAGCTTTAGAGGTACTGGAAGATGGTTCACTTATTTTTTTTAATTTAATTTATTTTTATTGTGTAATGCGGTGATGACAGGTGAAAAGTTTTAACAGTTTATTAATTATGGAAATATATTGGTTTATTTTGGTTATTTAAACCAGCGGCCAATAGCAAATTGATTTTAAAGGCCAGTAACGGTCTATATTAGCCAATATTCATTTTTTAGCATAAACACATGAAACAGAATATGAACAAAAAATATTGTATGGTCATTGTGTTTTGTAAAGAATTGAGACCTATGTATTAAATCAATGGGACACTTAACAGTTAGATAATCAACTTCTCATACCTCCACCATGTCAGTTTGCTTTTGTTTCTGTACTGCAATTTCTTGTCACTTATAGGCTTACATTAGCCCCTTTACTGCTCTTTATAAAAGGTACAATCATTTAATGGAGGAACAGAGTTGTCTTGCCTTTAAGCCATTAGCGGAGGTAGTAACAGCATCAAAGTGACATCTGTGTATAAGGGGACAGCTGGCAGGATGGGGATGGTGTGCTGTTGTGACGATGCGTTATGTGTGCGACCCACCGCCTGGAGATTTAAAAAGCAGCATGTGGCAGTTAGCAGCTAACTCAAAGAAGAGGCGTTAGCTGATGAAAAGTACATAATTGACTTGATCATTATTTTAGAAAAATTCTATATGTATAAATTGATTTGGCCTAAAAGACTGCACTCCTTGGGGCATCCAGTAGCTCAGTGGGTAGCATCCCATGTACAAAGGCAATGTCCTTGCTGCAGGGACTGCTGATTCGATTCTGTCCTGCAGTCCTTTGCTGCATGTCACCCCCCCCTCTCTCTCCCCCTTTCACACTTAAGTACTGTCCCATCAAAGTCGTAAAACAAACCAAAATAAAAAACCATGACTACCCTCCTTTTATATTTTTTAAAGATACTGATTTTAAATTGTACTTGACTACTGAAAATTAAAAATTGAAAAAATCTAAGTTGGCAAAAACTTTTAGATTTATTTAGACATTTCAGTTTCACTCCATTTGTTTAGCAGACCCTGGAGGTTTTTATTTTCCTAATGTTATTTTCATAATTTCACATAATTTGTGGTGCAATTGAATTTATTTTTATGTTATTTATATACTATGAAATATATTTTCTACAAGTTTTGTAATGAAAATCTAGAACATACATACTCCATATAATTATTGTATAAAATAAAGATGAATTTATACTTTTAAAAAAAAAGAAGAAGAACAGCAGTCGAAAATGTCCACAAATGTGGGAGACCATAAGATTGGCGAGCTTTTTACCCTCCAAAGAGAGGATGAAGTCAGCTGCCATGTAACAGGGACGGTAAATGATTGTTATTGGCACATTATGCCATTGTTGTTATTTAGGAAGCACTGCAGAAGTGTATGTTATATGTCACACTAGAGGCCCACTGTTGTGTTACATGTCACGCCTCTTTCGCTGGCATGCAACTGAAAATCACACACCGGGTCAACATGATGACATTGTTTGGTTTTGTGTAAAAAAGCAAAGCCGGGGTAATTAAAAGGCATCATAACGGCCCTGTCACGCAATCTCTGTGTAAAAAGTGCTACAGTATATATATCTTTTCACTGTCTGCTCATTATCTGTGTAATAACCCATCTTCTGTCTGTTTGACCCCTCCAGGAGTTGGGCCTGATCCGTAAGCCAGCCTCATTCATGACGAGCATCTGTGACGAGCGAGGCCAGGAGCTCATCTACGCCGGCATGCCCATCACTGAGGTCTTTAAAGAGGAGATGGGATTAGGAGGAGTGCTGGGCTTGCTTTGGTTCCAACGCAGGTTGGTATCACAGTAGTGGTGTTCATCAGTTACAAAAAGAAGTGTTTTACAAATATATTCAGTGGAATAAACTGTTTCTGTCCAGGTTGCCGCGCTACGCCTGCCAGTTCATTGAGATGTGCCTGATGGTGACTGCTGATCACGGGCCTGCTGTCTCTGGTGCTCACAACACCATCGTCTGTGCTCGTGCCGGCAAGGACCTTATCTCAAGCCTCACGTCTGGACTGCTCACCATTGTCAGTTCCGTTCAAACACACTTAAACACATACACTGTGCAGCCATTTTTTTCTCACTCACTACACATTGTCACTTGGACCACGTCGTTAAAACTGATTTTATACTGAAACATGATTTATTCATGAATTCCAGGGGGACCGTTTTGGAGGTGCTCTGGACGCGGCGGCGAAGCAGTTCAGCAAGGCGTTTGACAGCGGCATGCTGCCCATGGAGTTTGTCAACAAGATGAAGAAGGACGGCAAGCTGATCATGGGCATCGGCCACAGAGTCAAATCAGTATGCAGCGCTCAGCTTTTCATTTTATCTCAAATTGCATCATCAGGAGCCATAAAGGATGTGGTGTTTTAGATTAGAGTGTAAAGTTGTTAAGGTTATATCTCTGCATAATTCTTCTTTAGGTTAGAACTCAAATAAAGAGATCATTTACAGTTACAGTTCAGATCTTTTATTTCAAGAAACAAGACACAAATCGTAACCCAGTTTGTCTCTGTTTTCAGATCAACAACCCTGACATGCGGGTACAGATTCTGAAGGACTTCGTGAAGCAGCATTTTACCTCCACCCAGCTGCTGGACTACGCCCTGGACGTAGAGAAGATCACCACCTCCAAGGTACTTGTCAGCTGAATCACCAAGAGTGAATAAAAACATGTGAAGACTTTGTCCTTTGAGAAGAGGGATGGAAACTGATATGATTTTATTGGTACCAATGCCATTATCAATTCTGCCTAAAGTTCAGGGTTTTTTTTGGTCGATTCCTGTATTCCCAATCAATTCTCTGTGTGGAATACAGAAGGCCTACGCAGGTTTTCAGCATTGACTGTTGGCAAGTGTTTTATTATCTCATCTCAAATAGATGAAATGAAAGCGTTTGTTTTCATTTAGGTTTTCACAGTCAAAGAAGAAATCTATTAAGCCTGTCTGTGAGGCACTGATGTTGCTACAACAGGATATTTACCCTCAGCAACAGATGTGCTGCTTGGTTGGGAAGCAGTGACACTTGTGCAAATACATGTGTCAAATACATGGCATTCGTGGAATATAGGCCCATGTTGTCTAGAAAGATGAAATTAGGGTTCTCGATTCCTGTCCCTTCTTGAGAAAGCAAAATCTATTGAAATCAAATAGTCCCGAGGGACAGGTGTGGCAGAAAAGACACCATCTGGACAGTGAAATAAGTAAAGGACACTACTTCATGTTCAGATCTTCCAGTTAGATCATTTTAGTGACGAACGCACAACATTTTAATGTGACATCTTCGCCTGTTCCTCCTTTTCCTGTTAAACTGGGCAAGTTGTCTGGTGTACTCATACTCCTCTGACATTTAGATAAATTGACTTCCTGTCTTATTTTCAGAAACCCAACCTGATCCTCAACGTAGACGGTTTTATTGGTGTCGCCTTTGTGGACCTGCTGAGGACGTGTGGTGGCTTCACGCGGTAAGAACATCAAATTACACAACATATGTAATATTATTACAACAACAGTGTTTTACTATATTGGCATTCATTATTTATTATTCATCAGCTTCCACTTTTCAGTTCCTACAAAAGGAGTTATAGCTGTTTACAAATACATAAGGCGTTTTCGGACAAGCTGACTTCACTACAAGCTGATTGGCTGTAGAAACAGGTGATGTGCTTTACGCTCTAAAACCAGCTGCTGGGGATTTGACCAGCTGAGTTGCAGGTGACACCATCAGCCTATTTGAGTCGAGCTCAGACGACCAGTTCACACCGCTGCAACTTTTCTCTGCAACTTTCTAAAATGGTTACGTCTCGTCGCGAATCTTTGGTCTCAACTGGGCCTAAAATTGGCAGTTGCTGGTGCTGCGTTGGTTCATGTGTTTGACGGATCACAGCACACTTGCGTTGCTCATGGTTCCTTTTGTGCCACCAGAATACCTTTGCTGGAATAGGAGCTATGAAACCCTCTTCAAAACAGCGTTCTAGGAACTCTGATTGTTCCTAGCTCTTGCGGTAACACTTTACTTGAAGGTATCTACATAAGAGTGACATGACACTGTCATAACTATGACATGACATGGTCATGAACCTGTCATGAACATTATGTACATGTCATAAACGTTTATGACTGCTGTAATTAAGTGTCATTCGGTCTTTGTAATGACAAGTTGACATTTTTTGGGTTGTCTTGATTATGACAACTTGACATTAATCAAAGTGACATTACCAGAAGTTGTCTTTGTCATGACAAGCTGACATTAAATTTGTTTGGGATGTCCTTATTGTGACAAGTTGACATTAATCAAAGTGACATTACCAGAAGTTGTTTTTGTCATGACAAGTTGACATTAAATTTGTTTGGGATGTCCTTATTATGACAAGTTGACATTAACCAGGATGACATTACCAGTTTGTCATAACAGTATTTATCATTATGTCAACTTGTCATAAACACAAAAAGAGCTGCATTTCTTGTTAATGTCAAGCTGTCATAATCAAGACAACCCAAACAGTGTCAACTTGTCATTACAAAAACCGAATGACACTTAATGAAAGCAGTCATAAACGTTTATAACATGTACTTAATGTTCATGACAGGTTCAAGAAATGCACCTCTTTTTGTGTTTATGACAAGTTGACATAATGATAAATATTGTTATGACAAACTGGTAATGTCATCGTGGTTAATGTCAAGTTGTTACAATAAGGACATCCCAAACAAATTTAATGTCAACTTGTCATGACAAAGACAACTTCTGGT
The DNA here is from genome assembly GCF_041903045.1 of Epinephelus lanceolatus. Lineage (NCBI taxonomy): Eukaryota > Metazoa > Chordata > Actinopteri > Perciformes > Serranidae > Epinephelus > Epinephelus lanceolatus. The sequence goes on along the minus strand of NC_135754.1, from coordinate 22,552,449 downwards.
AATGTCACTCTGATTAATGTCAAGTTGTCATAATAAGGACATCCCAAACAGTGTCAACTTGTCATTACAAAAACCGAATGACACTTAATGACAGCAGTCATAAACGTTTATGACGTGTACATAATGTTTATGACAAGTTCAGGACAGTGTCATGTCATAGTTATGACAGTGTCATGTCACCTTTATGTAGATACCTTCAAGTAAAGTGTTACCTCTCTTGCAGTGCGGACACAATAAAAAGGGGGATTCTTAGAAATATGAAAAAGATTCTCTGGTCCGAAAACGTCTATTAAGTAACACTTATGTGCTTATGAATTCATTGCAGTGTGTTGAGAAAAAAAAATCCCTGTTTTAATGTATTAATGACATTATTATCTTGTGAATTCAGAAAAACATATTATGCTTTTGTATGTTATAAACACTTTATTCAGTTAAAATATTTGGATGCCAAAAGTGCATTGCCTGTTTTCTGTGTTGATGGCGAGCACACTGTCCAGTATTGTCTCTCATATGAATGTTGAACTGGTTCCAGAGATGAGGCTGACGAGTTTGTGGAGATCGGTGCACTAAATGGGATCTTTGTCCTCGGCCGCAGTATGGGCTTTATCGGTGAGTGCCACTCAGACAGAACCATGACACTAAGTTCAAAGTACCAAAACAAGACATCTAACTAGTGTGTGTCTCACGTCAGGGCATTACCTGGACCAGAAGAGGCTGAAACAGGGTCTGTACCGCCATCCCTGGGACGACATCTCCTATGTGCTTCCTGAGCATATGTCCATGTAATCCCCACAGGGAGAGACGCTCTTCCAGATGTGTCAGGCAGCATTACACATCTCACTTAACGTATTTGTACACTCCGGTTGTGACAACAGCGGCCTTGGGGAAAACTGAGCAGGGTGATTGTGGAAAATGGAAGTACTGTCTGGCTGAGGGATCTGGTAGAAGTTTTTTGATGTAGTTTTTCACGGAGAAAAAGGGGAAGAATACTTGTAGATTTAGTTTTTGTCTAATTATTAAAAGTCTTGAGATGTAACTTATTCAGTTTTGACCACAGACCCAAAGCAATGTAAACTACAGCAGCTGCAGAAGCACAAAATAAATTGGTACTTAACAAAAAAAGGGCAGAATTTAAAGCACATTTCACTGCTGTGTAGCGCAGTCTGCTGAGGTAACAGCTGCAGATGTCAAATTTATTTAAACTCAGTAATACAAAAATATGCCTTTTCTTCATACGACTTGCAAAAAATAATAAAAATTGATTACTTTAATCAGCATTTGCCTGTTTTCGGCTCCAAGAAAGTGTGCTTAATTATGCTTTTCTGGCTTTCTGAGTATCGCACCTTAGTTTAAACACTAGCAAACCATGTCTTTCTCCAAGTTACACTCCCTCTGGAAAGTTCTTCGTCATCACGAGATAAACCAAAGTTATTTTTGGGAATTTGTTGTCTTTGTTAAAAGTAAAAAAAGGGTCCAGGGGTTGATGTTACAGAGCTTATCTAGATGTATTGAAAAGGAGGCATCATCATATGATGAAGGAATTAAACAAGTTTCACTCCACTATTGCCTTTCCTGGAACAACCCTGGTTGTAAACCGGTGGTTGAATTTCATCAGCTACTGTAAATTAGATGCAGATTTGAGGTGTTCAAGTCTTTCGCACTGGGTGTGATGGATCGAACTACTTGTGTTGCTCTTCTGTCAGAACACGGGAAAATGTAGAGGCTGCTTCATGAATGAGCCCTGTGAGTCTTTAAAAGCATCTTGTGGCGAGGGACCATGAAAGCAGTTTGCTTCACTTTGGGGAAATTATTGCACGTAACACAGTTAATAATAAAAATAATAAACGACTCTGTAATAGAATCGTTCGACTTTCACTGGGGACTTGACACCAACTCAAAACGCTTCGTAACCGCCCACTGTACGGCCTGCTGTGTTTCATCTATGTTTTGCTGTTTTTATTTAACTGTGAAAAAAATGCTTTGTTTTTTTGTAATATGCTGTCATATAGTAGTATAATAATAAAGAACTTATTGTTTTACTTTTCATTTTGTGCGTAATGTCTAAATCTGTATTAGGTGAAGAAGTGTGATCTGCGAAGAGAGATGACGAGCCTAAAACAAGTCCTGTGATGGCCGTTATTACAACCCCCACCCCCCCACCCCCCCGAAGAATTGCCCTTTCGTAGAATAGTTATGAGAGGTTGGTTCAGTCTTTCATTTCAGTTTAGGACTAAATGTCACACTCCCTGATGCACATATGTGTGGGGGTCCGAGTGGGAGCCAAAGGGTTAGATGGATGGAAAAGTAGGAAAGAGTGAAGGTAGATAGAAGAGTTACAGGGAGGTCAGGAAGGCAGAGCCAAGGAGCGACTTATGTGAGGACTGAACTGGACTTTGCCACACCGGGACATACACTCTGCCCTCCCCCCACTCCCACATTTGATGGGGGAAGAGAAGGAACTAAGAGGAGAAAAACTTGCCTAACTTTAATCGAGGTGGAGTTTAACAGGCCAATTGTTGCATAAACCTGTGATTGTGGGTTTGAGTTGGAGCCATGCCGGGGGTGAAGTTGGTGGTGGCATCCCAGGTATGCCCCCCTCTGCTCTTACTCCCTCATACCCTCAATATTTAGCAGGAAAATGATTGCTTATAAATGATTTGGTCTAGGATTCAAGAGCCATCACCAAGGTCAAATGAACATGGGGGTTATTTTGAGTCGAGAGCAAAAGTACTGTAAGGGCTTAAAAGAATACTTTATCTTCAACATTTTAATATCAGTTACTTCATTTTTTTTTCAGAAACCAAATCAGGTGAACATTCCTCATAGACTGAAGTCAAGGGAGGCCATGTTTAACCCTCTGGAGACCACGGATGCGCCGGTGTGTCCAAATCACATGACCGATTTAAGATGACGTAGCAGCGAGACGCGGCCTCGTAGAGTCTCCGTTTCAACTTGTGTCGAAAATGCGAACTTCAAACTATATACCAAACCAGACTAATGATAAATAATTTAGGCCATGCTTTTTCCTGAATATTGTCGTGACGTTTGGTGCAGTGACAAACGGTAAAAATGGGCTTTTCTAACAAAGTGCTTGCAAGCAAAAAAACTTGACACCTCCTTTCCTATTGGTGGTGTTTTTGTGTGATTTTAGGTCCAATGTGTTAATACAGTTTGTCAAAATGAAAAAATAACCATAAAGTCACACAGGTGAGGTTGTGCTGAAAAAAATGACACCAAACAAGGCAAGGTAAACAGTTTTTTAAAGGTGTAGTCTAAAGCATTTAAACCCTTGACCACAAAGGGTTAACACCAGTAAAACCATATCGTAAAATCTGCTTACAAACCCACAACTCATGCAGTATATTCCAGGTCTTATTAGTTCGTTTGCTCAATGATCCCAAACAGAAGCATTTTTTGCTAAAACATTAAAATACTAGAGCGCTCGGAGAGCGCAGACCTCCGCCAAGCAGCTCGGATTTCCCGCTATTTTATTATTTTATCCACTTCGCTTCAACCGATCACCACCAAAATTTTATCATCTGGTCCTTGTCCCATTATCAACCTTTCCTGAAAATTTCATCAAAATCCGTTCAGAACTTTTCAAGTTATTTTGCAGACAAACAGACAAACGCCGGCAAAAACATAACCTTGGCGGAGGTAATAAAACACTTCCACCTGTGAGTGGGGTGCTCTGCGTGCTTGAGAACGCCTGTGCCTAATAAGCTCCACTTGAGCAGAGCATACGACTGCATACATTAGATTTCTTGGATTGTACTGCATGAGTGTCGTAGCAATTTTAGCCAATCCTGCTTGGGAGTCAGCAAACAACACTGAATAGCTTTGTGCACGAGTTGTGTTTCTTTGTTTATTCTCTACAGATAAAGTGCAACCTTCCCAGAACAGTGAATACAGGGCATCCTTATATGTATACTCAGACGACAAAATGATGGGAAATCAGTCGTAGCTTTCTCAGGCTTTCCTGATTTGATTATGTTCTCTTGATTACATCAGAGGAGCATACCTGTTGCAATCATGTTAGGTTATCGGCTTATCTGTCAGTCAGTTCGTGAAGAATGTTTGCCCTTTTTGTATTCTCCGTTCACTCCGGAGACATGCAAGAAACACCCAAGTTTTCTTTCCAGTTTATGGTAACATGCAGTGAGCAATTGATATACAAATTGCCATTTGGCAGGTAAAGTGTTCCTTTAAAACTGCTCAAAAAAGCGGAAGCTGAAATTTGCACATACTGTATTTTATTGTTGATCATTGTTTGTCAGCTAAGATGTGTATTCCATTAGCTCTTCTTGTTTTTAATAAATACAATATCTATAATAATGTATCAAATACATGTAAATATAATAATATTATTTTGGGGTGGGGTGGCTTGCATAGGGAGCTGAATTTTCTAGCTCCGGCACTGGGTGCAACAGCACAACTGCACATCACCAGCAGTTTGATCAGTCGCAATGCGCATGCGCGAAAGCGGCGCATCCCTTCAACAAAGTTTAATTTCCCTCAAAATAAAGACGTGTTAATGCGTCAAAGCAACGTCAAAAAATCGATAACATGTCCGCCTTCCCTATATATGCGCCCGGACTGTTAATGTCAAGTGTGGCTGTAGATACCAGCCTGAATGTGTGAGCCTCCCGTTCACTCTCCAGCTGTGATCCACTACGTTTAAAGACGGAAGTGAGCACTCCTGTTCCCGACCAGGTCCGTGAAAGCTGCGCATGCATGTCAGTTTTTGAATGTTTATTTACGTGTGTTATTTATGCCTACGAGTTCTTCCCGAAGATAGTTCAGAGCCTTCATTTGCCTCTGAGTCTATCCCGCTGCGGTATGGCAGCGGCGGCAGAAGCGGCGGAGGACCGGAGCGGCGGAGCGCTAACAGGTGACAGGGAACCTGAGGAGGCCGAGGAGTTCATCTGCTCGGCCTACTGCTCGGAGCTCTCCCGGCGGCAGAACGAGCAGAGGAAGTCGGGGCTGTTCTGCGACGTGACGCTGGTGTTCAGCTCCGGCAGGGTGTCGGAGCAGAAGAGGGTCCAGACCTTATCCGCCCACCGCTCGGTGCTGTCCGCCGCGTCGCAGTACTTCACGCTGCTGCTGGGCGGACAGTACTCAGAGTCCGTGTCGGGACGAGTGGAGCTCAGAGAGTGGAGCTCACCTGCGGGGCCAGACCCGGACACCGTGGAGGGTGTCATACAGTTCATGTACACAGGACAGATCAGAGTCACCACTGCTAATGTGCATGAGGTGTTGGAACTTGCTGACAGGTAAATTATTTTCACACCATACATCACAATATGAACATTATCTCCCCACTTCCTCATACACGGAAGTGTTGGACAGTTGTCCTACAGGTTTTTGCTCCGACAGGTAAAGAGACACGCCTTGTCAGTGTCCTCATTACACCAGCAAGTGTGACTTGTTTTAGTTTACACACCTGAGGAACTTGACACCTCATGTTAGAGAATTTATTTAAGTAAAGTAGTCAGCAAAGAGCTTTTGACATGTATACAGGCCCAATTATCAGCCAAAGGCCTTCACTCAGGGGTGCCTGCAAGAGGGGGCCATGGCCCCTCTGACACTATTGGCCCCACCTTGCAAAAAGAATTGACCTTTTGCTAACTGACCCTACACATGTCGCCTACGCCATTATGAACATTTATACTTGTGCAGTGGTTTGTCTGTGTAACTCTGCAGTTACACCTCCAAAACACTAGTCGGCAGCGGAGGTTTCTGTGAAGTGCTGTAAAGTTTAGTTGATTCAAAACACACATTAAACATGGCTTAATAGCAAAGATTTCAAACACAAGTACACAAATCCACCTCATTATAACTCACAGCATTCACAGACAAAGCGCTTGTCCTTATCTGGACACATTTCCCCCACAAATACAACATGCTAATGTTATTAGCACAAACCTATGGCATTTTACCTTGTATAAATTAGCCTAACAACTAGCGATATTCCCTTCTTCTCATATAGAACCAGGGACTAGAACAACATTTAACAAAGGTAACGGTACATAGTTTGGCTCTGTAACAACTCACACGAGTCACTGACAAAACAACTGTCTTATACTAAACACGTTTTCCAAACAAACATGACATGCTAACGTTATTAGCACAAGCATATGGCATTTTACATTGTATAAATTAGCCTAGCAGCTAGTGACCTCTTCCTCTACCCATATAAAGCCAGGGACAACAGCAACATTTAACAAAGGTAACGTTACAAAATTAGGCTCCATTATAACTCACAAGATTCACCAAGAAAACAACTGTCTCATACCAAACTAGCCAAATTAGCCTAGCGACGAGCGACGATTTCCTCTTCTCATATAAAGCCAGGATAAATCCCGAATCTTGCAGGCAGTGAACGAGTCCTGCTGCCAGGGCGATGACTCTGTACTCAAGTCCTTGGTGGAAATCGTAGACACAGCACCCAAATACCTGAGACCCATATCTACAGCTGCAACTAGTTATTATTTTCATTATTATTTTCATCATTAATTAATCTATAAAATGGCAAGAACAGCAAAACTATTACCAGAGTGAATCACTGGGATTAGATGTGGTTCATTTTGCTAGTTATGCATTATGTTTGTTTGCTGTTACGTGCCTTACACACCCATGGTACGCCCAATTCAACCTGTTTTGAGGACTGATTAGGGTGTGCCAGCCACAACACTCCCAAAATATTTGTTTTGGGGAATAAAAATAGAACTTTAGAAAAGCAGTGGAAATACTAAAGTTAACGACGAATCAATTCCATATAGCTGATTCAGTGTCAGGATCCTGGTGTAGTGCATGCTGACTCACTGTCTCTCTGTCATGGTTCACTGGGGCACTTGTTAATATTACTAGTAACACCTTTGCTTTCACTGCTGTGAGTCAAAATGTGTGATGTTAAAAAGGCTTACTATGCACTGTTCATCATTGATCCTCATTGCATTTAATAGATTAAAATATTTGATTGCATCATCAAGACATGGTTACGGTAAGGGTTGCGGTGACCTATGTGTATGAAAAACTTTAGGTAGCTGCCACATGTGGCCCCAAAAGTACATGCTGTGTGGTAGGGGAGTACAAGCACTAAAGAAGTTAGATATTCTTTGCAACCCAAGTAAAAACACTGACAAGTGCAAGTCAAAGTGCGCTACATAACTCTGGAGAAGGATAGTTGATTGTTGAATCTCTTGGTGGTTCGGTTTGACTACCAACCCAAAGTGTTGGTATTTAGGGACTGCCCATAGTTCTGACAGCCTAAAGTTCGGAAGACCAGTTAGTCTAAAAAATGTTCCATTGGATCAAAGGCCCATTTCTCCGACAGCCTGTTATCCCAAAAACAAACACCCATTGCTCTGAAGTCTCGTTTCTCTATGGTACTCATTCCCTGCAGTTGGACAACCCAATCACCAGAAAAAATTGCTGGCATTGTACATTTCTGTGAATCATGGATATATATTTGTCAACAAAGCTGTGGTGAAGGTGTGGTTTGGTTTAGACACTAAAACTACTTGGTAGAGGTTAGGGAAAGATCATGTTTTGGCTTAAAAGAAAGGACGGCAGACGAAATACCTGCACACCAGTGTAACTGTGCTAGAAAGCCACAAAACGGTCCACTGGCTGAGATCAATGCAAAAATAGTCAAATTATTCAAGACATCCAGGCACAAAAAAGGTGCTCAGAGTGCAAAAAAAAATAACGACTGAATAAAAACAGCAGCAAACATTTCAGTCTTTGACTTCCATCAGTGCAGTGATGACAGCAGACAGTTACATTGGTGTGTGGATATCTCCTCTGCCATACTCTCTTGTTTGTCTACTGTACGGACGCACCCAAGACAAACTTTTCTGTCTCGCAGCAGCCCTAAAACTTGGCTTAAAAGACCCATACTTGGTGGTTGTTGGAAAAGCAGGGATGGGTCGGTGAAAAACAGCTGGGTTCCTTGGCTCAAATACTGCTGTGAAACACCACGAAGACGCCTGGTATCGGTGGCTCAAACACCACTAAAAAGCGCCACGAAGGTTTCGGCAAGAGCACCCCAGATCAGAGGCTCAAACGCTGCTGGGAAAACTAAGACTTACTGAAGGGAGTGTGTATTTTTGAAGAAACTGGCCTGCGGAGCAATGGGTGTTTGTTTTTGGGATAACACGCTGTTGGAGAAATGGACTTCTTGTCCAGTGGGCCATGTTTTTGACAAATGGGGCTTCAGAATTTTAGGCCATCGCAACAATGGCATGGCACCCAGTACTTGACGACCCTGGAATGAGACTCTGCAATTGTCTATCTTTCTTTTCTTCGTTACACACAGAACCTTTAAGGTCAGAGAAGCATGCAAAAACACAGAGGTGAAACACTACAGTACGTAAAAGGTTTTCTAGCAGACAGAGTGTCTTGGTTTCCTGTGGGAATCCATGTTCTACACAGTTTTTTGACAGAATATGACTTTTTATTTTAGATAGTGAGGGGTGACTAATATTTCAGTGAACTGTTGGCAGGCTTTTGTTCCATCTACTTTTACTGCTTAGTTCATCCTGTCTGAACTTCTTTTTATTTATTACTGGTCTGATAATTAAAACTTGTTCACACAGGTTCCTGTTGGTGCAGCTGAAGAGCTTCTGCGGAGAGTTTCTGATGAAGAAGCTGAACCTTTCCAACTGTGTAGCAGTGCACAGCCTCGCCCACATGTACACCCTGGACCAGCTGGCCCAGGGAGCCGCCAAGATGATTAGGAGAAACTTCCACAAAATTATCTGCCATGAGGAGTTCTTGACACTGCCTTTTCATTTGGTGCGGGACTGGCTGTCAGACTCAGGAATCACTGTGGATTCTGAACAGGAGTTGTTCGAGGCCATAGTGAAATGGGTGAACCAAAACACAGAGGAGAGAGAGACGCATTTTGAGGCGCTGTTCAGACTTATAAGGCTGCCTCAGATTGCTCCAACCTACCTGACACGGGTGGTGAGGAAGGAGCCCTTAGTGGCAGACAGTGCAACTTGTCAGCAGCTGGTGTCTGACGCCCTTGAGGTCCACGCCGTGCACTTTGAGAACCTCAAATCATTTGATTTAGAGCTCTCTGCCTCCAACATGGCGGCAACCCAGCCTCGTCTCGGCCAGAACATGGATGTTATCATGGTGGTGGGTGGTGTTTCAGAAGGTGGAGACTATTTAAGTGAGTGTGTGGGCTACTTTGTTGCAGAGGACCGTTGGGTGAACCTGCCACACATTCACAACCACCTTGACGGACACGCCATCGCAGTCACTGACAGCCATATTTACGTGGCAGGCTCAATGGAGCCAGGCTTCGCCAAGACGGTGGAGCGCTTCAACCCCAACCTTAACACCTGGGAGCAGGTCAGCAGCCTGACCACCCGCAAGCACTCCTTTGGCCTCACGTGTGTCAAAGACTTGCTCTACAGCATCGGTGGTCATGGCAACTTCAGTCCAGGCTTTAAAGATGTCACTGTGTACGAAGCTGAGCAGGACGAGTGGCACAATCTCGAGCCGGCGCCGAAGATATTACGAGATGTGAAAACAATAAGCGTGGAGAACCGCTACATATACGTGATGGCCAGGACTCCTGTAGACATGGACAATGACGATGGACTGAGCACTGTGACCTCCTGCTACGACACAGAGAGTCACAAGTGGCAGGAAGTGGACTCCTTACCACTCATTGATAATTACTGCAGTTTTCAAATGGCTGTCGCACACACCAACTTCTACCACACAGCCTCCTGTTGCGCTAAGAGCTACAAGATAACAGCCGAGGCAGCTCAGCAGAAAATAAGCAGAAACATCTCTGACGAAATCCTCGACAGCCTCCCCCCAGAGGTCCTCAGCATGGAGGGCGCTGCTGTCTGCTACCTGGGTGAAGACATATTCATCATTGGCGGGTGGAGGAACTGCAACAACATGGACAAGCAGTACCGCAAGGAGGCCTACCGTTACTGCGCTGAGAGGAAGCGCTGGATGCTGCTGCCGCCTATACCCCAGCCACGCTGCCGAGCTGCAGCCTGCCACGTTCGCATCCCGTACCATTACCTTCACGGCTGCCAGCACTACCCCATGCCCCAGAATCTGGCTCGCCAGCGAGACCGCATGCAGCAGATGCAGCAGCTCCATCGCCGCACGCTCACTCTGCGCAGACAGCTGCAGTCTCAGATCGAATGCTGAGAGCCTTGAATGCTGAGAGCCTCGAATTGTCTGCACTTAAAGCCGGAGTGTGGAACTTTTGTCTCTCCTCTCAGGGAGTGAGAGAAGTTACACAAACACTGCCATCATGTGTTTATGACCTATGCCTGCAGTTGAGCTCGCCACATCTCCCCCGCCCCCAGGAGCACCCTCCTCAAGTCTTTCTTGCCTTCTTTAATCCTTCCTTTGAACTCTTTTTTTCCTGGAGCATCCACACCAGACACTTTTCTTCAGATCTGGCACCACAGCTTCTGCCATACCTCTAACTGCTGCTCTTTTGCTATGGTCTCTCTCTCTTCACTTCCTGTCCCCTTTAGTTTTGTCTGGTTGACATAAAACAGTGTCGTACAGTTGCAGCAGACACCAGACAACACAACTCCGGTATGCTGCAAAATTCAGAGGGCTGCATGACATGCCATTAAAAAAAATTGCGATATGAGTTGCAGTTTCAGTGGGTAAACAGTAATATATGCAATTAATTTTCACTGGAAAAAAAATACGATGATGATGTGATTTTTTTTTTCTGGGGTCTGTACCAAACAAGCATGTTCCCTTATGTCTGGAATATGATTTATGGGCCGGGTCATCTCTCATTGTAATGGTATGTTAAGACACCTTTTACCTTTGTTGAAAAATTGCAGCTCCTGCGATTCAGATATTGTTCTTGGCCATATTGAAATTTCAATAGTATTTGTTAGTTTAGTTGTGCAGCCTCACAGAGAGCTTTCCCTGTCCACGATAGGCTTAATCAGCACTGTGTGAACTCGTTTGGCAAAGGTGTAAATATTATGGACGTTTGTTTGTACGTAAAAGTCCTTCACTTCAGGGTTAATCTGCTGATAAATGGGTTGTTTCTACCGCAAGACATGTATCTTATTTTATTGCCTTGTCTGCATGGGTTTACCTGGAGCTGGTTTGCACGAAACCAGTTTGAACTACTGGTGTTTGCTGCTCTGTGCACCAACTAGGTCCAGTGGGAGTTAGCTAGTGGCTCTGCTTATTTCAATCAGGAGAGACTTGTCTTTCATGGAAAAAATGTGGAAAGTCTTTGGTGATTAGACCTCATCAAGATGGTATATATTAAAGGAGAGTGATGAATCCGTAGTCGAATAGGGAACCCCCCCCGGGGTCTAGACGCTGGTGGTGGTAGAGGTGGTGAAGACGAGATGAGAGGAAGATGGAGAAGTGCTGACGATCTGGATGAGTAGAGGGATGAGTTTGTTGAGCTCGTCCTGGACTCTGGATACGATGGCTGGAGGTGAACAGGGTGAAAGAGGGTGCGACAGTTCTGCCTAAAATGACCGCTGACAGCAACACCTGAACGGCTGATAGAGATCGTGGTGAAGTTTGATTGGATAACTTAAAGAGCGAACACCCATAGTCAGCTGATTAGAGGAAGCAGTGGGAGTGGGATGGAGACAATTGTGAAGAAAGTCTTCCTGATTGAACCTCAGCCTTTAATGGGTATTGGGCTGTCGCAAGCAAAATTAACTGTTACTGACATCCCTATCAGTCAGACATGCAACCAGATGATCAGTCTTACATTATACTTTCGGCCTTACATGATTAGCTTATGCCTTACCTTTATTTTGCTAGTAAATGAAACTGTGATTCGATGGTTAATCTCACTGCTGAGCAACTTAACTTTTTATATGTGGTCTATGTTAAAACCTAAAGATGTCAACATGTGTTGTGGTTTGATTATAAGATAGAATATAACTAAGACAGTTATCAGTGACAACATGTAAATGTAAATGATGTCTACGTTTATTGTGATGTGAGTTAGTGGGAAATTAAGTGTGTTGATGACAAACTTGCTGCAACAACCGGCTGAGCTTTAACTTTTTACTCCTCTTGCTGCTTGCATCTAATTTCTCTTCTACCTCCAGTTTCCCATCATGCTCTTTTGCACTTGTAAGGATTGAAATATCTTAATGTTGATTGTGTGTAGTGTATATGTCGTGTGTGTGCCCCACTTGAAACAGACAATCATATATCATAGTATTTGTAGCAAGAGTTAAATGTTGAGCAAAGCACATATTGGGGGAGAGGGTGTTGATTACATGTTTCCCCTCATTAAAACAGTTTCTCACAGAGTGCACAACACCCTTTTTCATTCCTGTGGATGTGTTTAAATGTGTGTGATTTATTATGTCTTAAATATTTCAGCTGGTCAAAACTTGCTTTATATAATTTCCCATGTTGTTGCGTAGCTTAAGAGATAGGCCACCATGATAATGATGAGACGTACATTTTGGCAAAAGAAGCTTTATTCTCTTCGGCATTGTGGTGTTATTTTGTTTGTTGGCTTATTCTGCCTGTGTGCATCTTGCAGACTTTACTCTGCCTCTAACTTCCTCTCACAGCACTATGAGATGTGTGAAACACATTAAACCAGGAGGGTGATATGCTTCTGCGCATGGTTCTCTCCATGTTCTAAACTGTGCCATGATATTCCAGCTGTCTCTTATTAATACAGTTGAAATAATTGTATTTCCTGCACTAAAGGACCTTGAATGTTAACTTAAACATTGTACAGTGTTGCGTATTTTAAAGAGCACAGTGTTGTGTGGACCAGTCGCTGAGCTCAGTATCTCTCCATTACTGTTTAAATTGCTAGTGCCTGTGTTAACTACAGCCAAGCTCTCCACCAGTTTTCCACCAACATACTGCACACAATGTGAATAGTATTAATTATTGAATGGGACTAATATGATCAGATACATGTGGAGTTTTTGAATTTTAAAGACTTGGTTTTAAGACACTTTTCTCATGTATAGTGCACACGACCACAGGAGCAGAGCAGACAGCAACATAGATTTTAAATCATTGACAGTAGTGTATGAGGGTTTCAGATTTGATTTGCCTGACATATATTCAGATTTCCTGCAGCCTTGTACTGTGTTAGGTATGATGTCATTCCATTTGTATGTGCAACAGCAAGAAAGTGTACAGACATTTGAAATAAATAATGTGTAATGATATGAGTTTGTTGTCATCTATGAAGATATTTATGCATCTTTAATTTTGTCACGACGAGTTATGGTGATTTAAGAGGTCCATATAAACAGTTACATAACAATTTATAGTTTTGGAAATCATGCTAATTCAGCATTTACACTATGATGGACAAGGCTGGATTTTCAAATTAAAAGACCCCATATGGTTTACAGAAAGGGAGGGGGCCTAGACAAAGCTGACTTTCAAAATAAAAGCACTAACTAGTAATATCAAATTTTCAATAGTTATAATAAATTTTAAAAAAATAAAATTTTCCACCTACTCTACTTTAAACCTCTACTACTCGTCATGCTTTTATCTCAAGACTTCATTTAAGCTTTGAAAAGGTCACAAAATAGTTCTATTTTTTCTACACATTTTTTGATCGCCCTCTAATTCTGCATACTTTTACCGTCAGAAACCATTCAAATGTCAAAACCTTTATCCTCTTAAAGCATATTTATGCATTTATTCAACTATTCTACCTTTTAGATGTTTTTAAACTACAACTAATGTCTTATTTTAATCTTCCATGTAATTTGGTGTCAACTTCCACTTTTGACAGTTACGCTTCCAGCTTTTCCCAGAAATGTACAATATTTCAGCTTTTAGCCTCTTTAGGTAATGCAGTTGGGCTTCAAACTCAGTTTTACAATTTAGTCTTCAGGTTTTTCAGCAACGAGATACATTGCATTTGCACTTTCAGCAAGGTTTTGCAATTTCAGCTGTCAGCAGGAAATACATTTACTAGTGTAGAGATACAGTTTAGTTTTATTACCTAAACTGCACAAAGAGCAACTAAAATATTTCTCATTGGAGCTGTAATCTATATACTGTCCTGATTATATATTTAAGCCCCTGTTTCTGAGAATTAAAAGCACATACACATTCCGCAAAGTGTTGATGGCTTCGAATTGTTTTACTTTATCGTAGCTACTTTTAAGGCTGTTTCAAGATACTTTCAGTGACAAGTAATTTCTGAATTTTCCTGAGAAGTAATGTGATGCAGCAGCCTGCCACAGCGAGAGGAAACCCCTCAGCGAAGTAGGAACCAAAGTGCGTCGGAACCTTGTGTCTATTAGGCCTCGTAGAATCGGGGGAACGCTTCAAGTGTGACAAACATAGTGTAAACAAACACCCAAACCTCCAGTCAACTGTAAACTGTATATTATTTCATTATTAACACTCTATCATGTATTATTAAGTCCACACACCGTGTTGTTTGACGTTATGTTCCTCTAACGGTTGTTGTCAGTCGGAGTTAACGGCTCGCGGACACGTCAGTTACCGTTTGAAGATGGTGAGTTGTACCGGCCAGCTGTGCAGCGTTAGCTAATCAGTGTTGTCTCAGTAACAAAATATTGAAGTTTTAAAACGTACATTTTAATATTTTATGACTGTGAATGGTGCAACAACGACGTTTAATGTGTTTTATAGGTTAGTGCGTAGTGAATGAAACACGGTGTGTAATTCCACTGAGTACACACCGTCAGAAACGATGCTGCACTGACAGGCAGTTAGCTTAGCAGCTAACGGATTGTTAAGTATGGCTGCAAGGTGTAAGCTATGCTAATTAGCCAGTCAGTTAAGCCTAAAGTAGGGATGGGCAAAAGTGAAAAATAAAGAAAGAGCTGGAACTATTTATAAAATCTCCGAGGCGGAGCTGCACAATTTAAACCCATGTGAATAGTTTATAGTTTATTTTTCTTTAATTATATTTTTCCTTTATTATTAAAAGCTTTATTTTCCATATATGTTGCCTTATATGTCTGCTTGTAAAGACATTTTTGCAGTTAATCTAAAGAATTCTCTTCTCTCATAGAAAGTTGAACTACACCAAATGAACATTCTTGTTGGAGCCATAATATAGTATTTGTTTGTTTATTCTATCCTTATCTAAACAACTTGACTTGAATTGTAGTGACTTTTTAACAAAACAAAATGAGCACCAAATTACCATTTATATCCAGGAAAACATCTCTGAAAGATTACAAACCTGTAAACTAAAGCATAACCAACATGAGTCTTCTCCCTGGCTTTACATGCAGATATACCATGTTCCCTGGATATACACACCGGTGCGGACTGTCCTGGCAATCTGGCACCAGCTGACCAAGACTGAGGTGAGGAAGCTCTCCTGAGTAAAGACAATAAAAGTTTCAGTTCAGATAATTATTGCTTGAAGTATCTTTGCCAGCTTTAAAATATCTTAATGTGGATTTTTTTTTTGGTTTTGTTTTGTCAACTTGTACCTGCTGTGGTTGAGCTAGTTTGGAATATTGTCATGCCAGTATGAAATTTCAGTTGTATGACTATTTGTTCCTGTGTTGTGTCAAGTACATTTATTTTAGTTTTAGTGGTGGTTGGGTTGATTGAAAAAAAGTCTTAACGTACACACGCTAAAAGAAAGATGATGCCTGACTTAAGACTTTTGCTACCCTTACCTGTGAACTTGATATAAACTTGTTGGTGGATGTAAATAAACATGCATTGTAAGAATAAACTCTTCTGTTCAGATCCCAGAGCTGGCCAAGTGCTCGGTGCTGATGAGGGAGCGCAGCAGAGTGGAGGAGACAATGTACGCCATGCAGCGGGCAGGTGCAGGCAGCCTGCAGGTGAGTTAACTGTGCAGTATTTCATCAGAAGTAAGAATATATTCTGAGCCAGTCAGTTCTCAGATTGACGTCTTGGGAGTCAATCTGAGAACCAATGCTCATATTCAGCTAATTAGATATCACTTTCATCAACAGCAGAGAAGATACTCTGTAAGGTGTTTGATTTGTCTGTTCTGGGCTACTGTAGAAACATGGCAGTGAAACACAGTGATCTCCATGGATAAGGATTCATTCCCTATGTAGATATAAATGCCTCATTTTAAGGTAACAAAAACACAACAGTTCTTATTTTTAGGTGATTATGCACTAAAGAAAACATACTTATATTATTTTTGCACCTCTGCAGATATATCGCCCTGAATCCTGCACACTGAACATTTAAAATAAAATGTTACAGGAACTGAAACAGATTTGACGACTACACCATTGCCAGAATCTTCATACATACATAGACCTCACAGGAAGACTGATTCCTGATTACTGTCTTTGTAATTTTTGTTCGTAACTGCTCAGTTTAGTAATAACTAAGAGTTGTTAGCCTTTATCAGTACATACAGACATGCAAATGTAAACCTTGAGCCCACAGTGTCAACTAAGGGAAATTGTACTTTGTGTGTTTGCTGAGTGACAGAGTACAGTACTGTTGTTATGTTCTAAATGGTCATATTTCCACAGGTAATCTCCGACTTTGATATGACGCTGACCAGGTTTGCCTACAATGGAAAGAGAGTTCCCACCACACACAGTAAGCACTTTGACTTTTTGAAAAGACTTTCTGTTTCTTGGCCAAATAGTGTTTTTTCATGATGTGGTAGAGTTTGCACCTTTGCTTTGTTAGCTCCAAATATTTTACAAGTTGACTCGCTTTGATTCTGTGCATTCTTTACTTTTTTTAAAATAAATTATTTGTTACTTTTTTATTGTCTTGTGCCTGTCTGATACTGTTACAAACCTGTTTTCCTTTTTCTTCCAGACATCCTGGATAACCGGTTGTTGATCGATGAAGATTCCACTAAAAAGGTGAGTTTGCTTCGGTCATTTAGTCACTAATGAATGTACAGATTGAAAGATAAGGGGTTTGGGTCATGGATGTGCTTGATGATTCAACTAGTCGCTAATGTGTTGCTACCCTTGGTAGCCAGCAACAAAAATGTTAGGTGGTTAAACTTATAAAGTGATATTGTTTTCATGCGATAGTGTTCACCCAACAAAAATTCTAAAAGATGTATTTTTGCTAAAGAATATTGTTTTCAGTAAATGTTATTTTTTAACTTTTATTCAGTGAGTTGTTGTCATGTTTTGTAGGACGATGTGCAAGGTGCCACACATATAAGTACAGTTTGGTTACTGAAAACTGTGATTAATGATTTCAAATGGCTATTGTAATATACGCAATATTTTTTTGGACTGTGTTTAATTTCATAGATTAAATTGTGCTCAGTTTTGACTGTTTTCTGAGTTTCTCTTACCATTTTACACCTGTAAATTGTAAGGATAGACCGATACATCGGCTGGCCGATATATCGGGCCGATATTTGAGTTTTTTACTTGTATCGGCATCGCGGGATACGCACGTGGGTTCGCGGATTTATTTTTCCCTGGCACTTTTTTTCATTTGAAAGTATGTGGTTAAGTTGAACAAAGCTGTTGAATCCTACTGTGTACAGTAGTTGTTGTTTTATTTATGCTTCAGCTTAAATATTTGTTTATTTTATAAAGACATTACTAGAAGATTTAAGAGCACTGAACTCTTTTTTTTATTTGAATGTATAATAATAATAATAACATTCTACCTGTTCTACCTCAACTTTCCATCTTGTTTTAGTATTTTTTACTGTTCAATAAATGTTTCTTATTTTAAACTTGAGACCTGTAATATTTGTTATCATTGTGTCATTTTTTTGATGTAAATTGAGGGAGCAAAAGCAGTATCGGCCCCAAATGTCAGCTCAAGAAAATCTGCAGTCCATAATCGGTCATTGGCCAAGGGTGATGGAAAAAAATCGGCATCGGCCCTAAAAAATCCATATCGGTCTATCCCTAGTAAATTGTTTCCACCACAGTAACCTTGGCTGATTGTATTTGCGCACAGTGACATTTACAAATAAAAAATGTAGTTTCAGACCATGCTTGATACATTAGTGTTTGCTGCCTTGTAATTCTGCACCCATCACTGCAACACAGACCAGCAAATACATAGTGATAAATCTACTGGAGATAAGATCTGTAAATATATATTCAGTGTGTGTTGTTGGTCCATTGCAGATGCGGGAGCTGTTGAACACCTACTATCCCATAGAGATTGATGCCAGCAGGACTGCTGAAGAAAAGCTGCCTCTCATGGTGGAGTGGTAAGATGCCAACAGACTGATCTACATAATATCTGTTTTTTATGTCTACCTTTAAATCATGTTTTAAAACATACTGTGAAACTTAAGCCTGCTGTGTTGACCATTAAAACTCAGATAACATTTTAACTGTCAGTATTTGAAGCTCCAATTCATGAAAGGAGGAATAAAGGAAAGTGACTTGAACCTAAGCCTGACTGAGATGTTGCATTTGTGTTGTGCTGCTCTCTGCAGGTGGACTAAAGTCCATGAGCTGCTGATTCAGCAGAGGATCAGGAAGGACATGCTGGCCCAGGCTGTCAAGGAGTCCAGCGCTATGCTCAGGTAGGCACTGTGCTCAGATCTCCTACCAAGACCCTGGTTTCAGTGGTGGAAAGTAACTAAGTACATATGCTCGAGTAATGTACTTACAAGAATACGTCTCCTGCAAAATGACCGTTTGTTTGTCAGTTACTCTCCATATGGTACATTGAATTTGTGAAGAAAATTATGTTATTCCTGCATGCCTGAGCATTCTTGACAAATGACAAAAGTAAACAGGGACCAGGTTTAACAACAGCAAAACCATATAAAACCATGTATTCACAAACTCTCACACAATTTGTGCAGTATAACCCAAGTCTTATTTATCCAGTCGTATGCTCAGTACTTCACAAACATGTATTTTCCTCACGTTACTATTTAAAATCCTTCTGCCCACGACTAGCACGCCCTGAGTGTGCCTGAGCATGCATGCTGTTTGTACTGATTTAAATCATAATGTTTTAGCGAAAATGCATGTGTTTGGGAAGTACTGAGCACACGGCCGGATAAACGATGTTTGTGTGAGAGTTTGTGAACACATGTTTTGATATACGGTCCCTGTTCACTTCAGTTCATGAAGAATGTTTGCCTTTTTTGGATTCTTTGTTCGCCGTGGAGGCATGCAGGAAAAACAAACTTTTCTCCACAAATTCAAGGTAACAGACAGAGAGAAACTGATATACAAATGGTCGTTTATCAGGTGAAGTATTCCTTTAAGTACAAATTTTAGGTAGTTGTAATTCACAGCATTTTCATTTGATGCAGTCTTGTACTTTTTAACTTCATTACATGCATCCCACAGCTTCAGTTAAAAGTTACCTTTCAGCTGGTGAATTTTAATTTTCTTTTCATCCAGTGAAAACCATTTTTCTCCAAATACGCCGTTTGTGAATTTGAATTTTTCTGATAAACTGAAGGATGACGTGTTCTTTAACGTGCTGCTCCTTTCAGCTAAATAATCTCTTTAAAACCCTCTGGCATCAGCTGGAAAATGCATCATCACAGAGCTGAAAACAGAGCTGTCTTTCTGACATCATAAGAAGTTGACTTTTTCAAGATAAGTGGTTCACAGAGGAAAGCCACACTACAAACACATGATGATCTTATAGAATATAATGCATTGCTGCAGACTCAACCAGCCAACAGTATATAATGGAGTTAAAATGAGCACATCCTTAAACATCTACACCTGTAAAATGCAACATACACATTAATGCAGCATTAATCCAAAACCATCATATAATAGTAAAACTGACAGGGAACATTTTACTACACAATGAGTACTTTTACTTTTGATGCCACAAGTACATTTTGTTGATAATATCACTGTTAGAGACCGGGCAGTGAGGCAAGAAGGACGCACGAGTTGTTGACAAAACTGTTGTTTTTTATTACCCAAAAAGTAAATGAAAAATTACAAACCATATAGTGGTTTAAAGATAGTGGACTGGGAAAACATCATATGTAGCTGTGACTTTTACCTAAGTAAGGTTTTAAATGCAGGACTTTTACTTATAGTGAGGTATTTTCACAGTGTACTTTTAGTACTTTTACTGGCGTAAAGGATCTGAGTACTTTTCCCACTACTGCCTGGTTCTACAGAGAAAATTCTAAGTTTATTGTCTGCTGTCACTCACAGAGACCATTCAAAAATTGTATAAAATGAAAACATAACAATAGTTTTATTAATTAGAATTAATGGAAAATAGTAAGTGGTGCATCAGTAAAATCAAATGTTGAACATACCATAAATTACAGCAATGTAACCTCTTGTTTTACTGTTAGACAACATATTATAAAAGAGTCTACACTTGCTCAGGATGATACAAACTTTTCACATGCCATGTCATTTAAATGTTCTCTCAGTTAGTCACTGGTTCTTGTGTCTTACGGGTGGTGTGTGGGATTTTTTTTTTTAGGGACGGCTACAAAGTGTTTTTTGACCGTCTGACGGAGCAGCAGGTCCCTCTGCTGATCTTCTCGGCTGGTGTTGGAGACGTCCTGGAGGAGGTGATTCGACAGAACCACGTCTTTTATCCCAATGTCCGCATCATCTCCAACTACATGGACTTTGATCAAACTGTGAGTTTGCCCAAACTTTAAATATACCGGTGATACCAAAAGCATTTTTAAATCAGTTTATTGATGTAAAGACATGGAAAACAGTACAAAATAAAAGAATTACATCAAGCTAAGTTGAAGCTTTATTACTGGTGTGGTGTTTGATACTACGTGTCATCAGAATGTCTCTTTTTGATCTCTGTTGTTCTGTTAATCACACTACAGTTAGTCTTGTTTGCTAATAGAGATGAGTGAAAACACTTTAAGGAATGGTTCAGACTCTGAAGTGATGTTGTATGAGATACTTATCTGTAGTTGGCGTATTACCCACATTAGAGACACCCATAGTGTGTAGAAGCAGGCATTATTACTGGTGTGCTACCGCCATGGAAACTCAGTGATGTGAACAGCAAAACAAGTTGTAGCCACCAAAGATCAGTTAAAGTGTACACTATATTTAATATATTTTCACTGCTCTAGCTTGTCCTCAGAGTCAGACTAGTACTGCTGCTACTATGCCGTGACATTTTTTGGGCATACCAAGACTATGACTTTTTTCCCCAGCATTCTATATTATGACTTTAAAATATATATATATATATATATATATATATATTGCATACTATTTTGACACTTTTTTTTGGCAAACTATGACAATTTTATCACATACTGTATTTTGGCATACTATACTTTAACATTTTTTATTTTTTCTCACAGACTATACTGTGACCTTTTTTGCCATACTATGACTTTTATATTAATACTACACAATGATTTTCTTTTTTTGGCATACTATACTATGACTTTTTTTTCATGATTTTTGACGACATACTATACTATGACTTTTTTTTCATGATTTTTGACGACATACTATACAATGACATTTTTTCATGGTTTTTGAAGACATACTACACTATGATTTTTCATGGTTTTTGAAGACATACTATACTATGACTTTTTTTTCATGGTTTTTGACGACACTATACTGTGACGTTTTTTCGTGAATCTTGAAGACATACTATACTATGACGTGTTTTCATGATTTTTGAAGAAACACTATACTGTGACATTTTTTCATGAATCTTAACGACATACTATACTATGACGTTTTTTCATGATTTTGGACGACATACCATACTATGCCTTTTTTTCATGATTTTGGATGACATACTATACTATGCCTTTATTTTCATGATTTTGGACGACATACTATACTACGATGTTTTTCGTGGTTTTTGAAGACATACTATACTATGACGTTTTTTCATGATTTTTGATGACATACCATACTATGCCTTTTTTTTCCATGATTTTTTTGTGGATTTTGATGACATACTATACTATGATGTTTTTGTCATGATTTTGGACGACATACTATACTATGACATTTTTTCATGGTTTTTGACGACACTATACTGTGACGTTTTTTCATGAATCTTGACGACATACTATACTATGGCATTTTTTCATGGTTTTGACGACACTATACTATGACGTTTTTTCATGGTTTTGGACGACATGCTGTACTATGACTTTTTTTCATGATTTTTGACGACATACCATACTATGACTTTTTTTCATGATGTTGATGACATACTATACTATGACTTTTTTTGTGGTTTTTAAAGACATACTATACTATGACGCTTTTTCATGATTTTTGACAATATACCATACTATGCCTTTTTTTTCATGATTTTGGATGACACACTATACTATGACGTTTTTTCATGGTTTTTGAAGGAGTGCTATACTATAACGTTTTTTCATGATTTTTGACGACATACTTTATACTATGACGTTTTTTCATGATTTTGGACGGCATTCTATACTATGACTTTTTTTTATTGTTTTTGGACGACATACTATACTATGACTTTTTTTCATGATTTTGGATGACATACTATACTAAGACTTTGTTTCATGATTTTTGACAACATACTATACTATGACTTTTTTTTATTGTTTTTGGACAACGTACTATACTATGACTGTTTTTATTGTTTTTGGACGACATACTATACTATGACGTTTTTTCATGGTTTTTGAAGATGTGTTTTCTACTATGACGTTTTTTCATGATTTCTGACGACATACTATCCTGTTTTTCACATTTTTCACAACATACTATATACTATGACTTTTTTTATGATTTTGGACAACGTACTGTACTATGACGTTTATTCATGGTTTTTGATGACATACTATATTATGATGTTTTTTCATGATTTTTGACAACATACTATACTATGACGTTTTTTTTATTATTTTTGACGACATACTGTACTATGTCTTTTTGTCATGATTTTGGACGACATACTATACTATGACATTTTTTCCATGATTTTGGACGACATGCTATGCTTTGATGTTTTTTTATGATTTTTGACGACATACTACACTATGACTGTTTTTCATGTTTTTGGACGACATACTATACTATGAGGTTTATTCATGGTTTTTGACAACATACTATACTATGATGTTTTTTCATGATTTTTGACGACATACTACACTTTTACGTCTATTCATGGTTTTTGATGACATACTATAACGTTTATTCATGGTTTTTGACGACATAGTATACTATGACGTTTTTTCATGATTTTTGACGACATACTATACTGTGACATTTTTTCATGATTTTTGACGACATACCACTATGAAGTTTTTTCATGGTTTTTGACGACATACTATACTGTCACTGTTTTTCACGTTTTTGGACGACATACTATACTATAACTGTTTTTCATATTTTTGGATGACATACTATACCATGACGTTTTTTCATGATTTTTCACAACATACTATACTATGATGTTTTTCCATGATTTTGGATGACATACTATACTCTGAAGTTTTTCATGGCTTTTGACGACATATCATATACTATGACTTCATCTCATGATTCTTGACGACATACTATACCATGAATTTTTTTCATGATCATGACGACATGCTATTGTTATGTCTCCGGTCTAGGGGACCCCAGATACAACATGATGTGACTCCCCACTCTTCCCACTCCCAATAAAGGCCAGTCACACAGTTTTCAAACAACAAAGAAGGAGTTTATTTTGTCTTTGGATGTGAGCAGTGCCCAAAACAACAAACAAAAATATACTTATGGACCATTGACATACCTAGCAATAAGGAAAAGTGAAACAAAAGACAATTTTCTAACCCAAATTCCTACCTTTCAAAACAGGAGAAAAGAACATGGCAATGCCACACAAAACGGGCTTCTCACTCCTACTAAATCTAATTTAAGTGTTCTATTTACAGTGTTCCACAAAATAATACCACTAGTAATTATACACAGTAAACTCACTAAACAAATCTCAACTCACCTACTCCAAAAACTGATCAAATACCCATCCTAATTAACAGGTTATCAAAAAACACACGCTAGTCTACCAGAATCAAGTTTTGCCTACAGGTAATTACAAACAATTGCACAAACACAGTCTAAGTACTGGCTTTGTTAGCAGTGGAAGAATGAAAGGAAGGAAGAGCTTCTGTCAGCTGAAGGTTTAAAAACCCTCTGACTTGCAGTGGGACAATCCAGCAACAGCAATCTTCTTCAGCCAGCCCAATCAGCATTCACCACCTGCCTCGCAACAACCAATGACACTTCCCCACATGCACACACTCTAAGAGGAGAGAGAACATCTTAAAGGTCACTGCAGATCAAAACAAGAACAATACTCAAGAAATAATGACCTGGCTCATAACACTTTTCTATGACTTTTTTTTCATGATTTTGGACGACATACTATACTATGACTGTTTTTCATGTTTTTGGATGACATTCTATACTGTGACTTTTTTTCCATGTTTTTGGACGACATACTATACTACAGTGGTGGAAAAAAGTTTTCGGACACCCTTAAAATTTTACACAATCTCAAATATTATCATGAAATATTTGTGGAAAAATCTTTTTTGTGTTTCAAAAGGTGTGGCTGCATTAGACAGATACAAACAAATACAAATTATATTTTTTTGTTTATTGTTTACAAGAAAAACTAACAACTAAATTCTTGACAGTTTCAATATGTCAGTTCTCAACATTGTCGGTATCAAAGTCAACAAATAACAGAGAATGTGTTCAAAACTGAACAAAAAATGAATAAACCATCACATCATCAAATTAATATTTAGTAGTCCTGCCACTGGCACGTAGTAGAGCTCTAATCCTGGCTGGCATGTTCCCCATGAGCCTTTCACACTGATGAGGGGTAATCTTGTCCCATTCTTCTTGAATTACTGCTTTTAATTCTTCTAAATTCTTTGGTTTATGCTTTGAAACAGACCTTTTGATAATCCACCACAGATTTTCAATGGGGCTCATGTCCGGGGATTGAGCTGGCCACTCTAAGACCTGGATACTGTGCTCCTGCAGCCAAGTTCTACTGGCCTTGGATGTGTGGCAAGGGGCATTATCTTGTTGAAACATCCAGTTTTTACCTCGACGGAACAGTGCACGCGCAGAAGGGAGCATGTGGGTTTCGAGAATGGTACAATACTTGGTAGACTTCAATGTGCCATCACAGACAGTGAGATGACCAACACCAGCAGCACTCATGCATCCCCAAACCATGATACTGCCTCCACCATGCTTGACAGTAGGTACTGTACATGCTGGAGATAATGCTTCACCTGGCCTTCTGCGTACCCTCACATTAGTAGGAGGAAGATAAAGCTGGAAACTGGACTCATCTGACCACAAAATCTTCTTCCAATTCCTGGCTGTCCAGTTCTTGTGTGCCTGGGCCCAACGATGCCGGGCTAACCTCTGTCTCTCATTGATCAGGGGCTTCTTGATAGCCTTGTAGGTCCTTAAGCCATGATCTAAAAGTCGGCCACGTATAGTGCGGGTGGAACACTGGACACCAGTTTGGTTTGACCATTGCTGCTGAAGCTCCTGTGATGTCATTCGGCGGTTTTGCCTGCACATGCGGATCAGGATGCGGTCATTTCTTGCTGAAGAAACCCTTGGACGCCCAGATCTTGGTTTGTCTTCCAAGCTGTTGGTTCGTCTGTATTTCTGCAGAGTGTATCCAACTGCTGAAGGACTGCATCTGCACTTCCTGGCTATCTGGTGGCAGCTGTACCCTTCCTGGCTGAGAATCTTTATCTTCAGGTGTGTTTCCTGCGTTAGGTTCCTTGTTTTAGCCATTTTTGTGTCTGAAGAACTCTCAAATGTGCTGGCTTTATGTAGACACGAAGCTTGGCAACAAAAATTGTGTCTTTTAATAAAAAGAACAACCTTCATCACTGGTACCAAAATGACCCAATACTCAAAATTTCTTATGTATTTTTATGGAACCAATCAATTTTAAGTTTTTAATGGCTTTTTTAGGATTTATTTAGTATTTTGGCTGTGACTGTACTAAAAGAAATTGCACTTGAAGACCTAAGAGTGATTCTTAATGCAATATTTCACAAATGCATGGGGTGTCCGAAAACTTTTTTCCACCACTGTATGACTGTTTATCATGATTTTGGACGACATACTATACTATGACGTTTTTTCATGGTTTTTGACGGCATACTATACTATGACGTTTTTTCATGATTTTGGACGACATACTATACTATGACGTTTATTCATGGTTTTTGACGGCATACTATACTATGACTGTTTTTCATGTTTTTTGACGGCATACTATACTACAACTGTTTTTCACGTTTTTGGACGGCATACTATACTATGACTGTTTATTATGATTTTGGACGACATACTATACTATGACTGTTTTTCATGTTTTTGGATGACATACTATACTATGACTGTTTTTCATGATTTTGGACGACATACTATACTATGACGTTTTTTCATGGTTTTTGACGGCATACTATACTATGACGTTTTTTCATGATTTTGGACGACATACTATACTATGACGTTTATTCATGGTTTTTGACGGCATACTATACTATGACTGTTTTTCATGTTTTTGGACAACATACTATACTATGACGTTTATTCATGGTTTTTGACGGCATACTATACTATGACTGTTTTTCATGTTTTTTGACGGCATACTATACTACAACTGTTTTTCACGTTTTTGGACGGCATACTATACTATGACTGTTTTTCATGTTTTTGGACGACATACTATACTATGACGTTTATTCATGGTTTTTGACGGCATACTATACTATGACGTTTATTCATGGTTTTTGACGGCATACTATACTACAACTGTTTTTCACGTTTTTGGACGACATACTATACTATGACATTTTTTCATGATTTTGGACGACATACTATACTATGACTTTATTTCACGATTTTGGACGACATACTATACTATGACGTTTTTTCATGATTTTTAACGACATACTATACTATAACTGTTTTTCATGGTTTTTGATGACATACAATACTATAACATTTTTTCATGATTTTGGACAACATAGTATACTATGACTGTTTTTCACGTTTTTGGACGATGTACTATACCATGACGTTTTACATGATTTTTGATGAAATACTATATACTATGACATTTTTTCCTGGCATACTATACTAAGACTTTTTAGACATACTATACTGTGACATTTTTTATGACAGTACATTGTTTACCTTTTTTGGTGCTACTCCTGCCCTAAGTCGGGGAGTGCTGATCATCATCTACTGTAGATAATATACTCACTGTGGATAAGTACCTCATACAACCCCACTTAAGAAAATCTGAATAATCCTGTTAATGCATCTTTAGTTTGACATTACCATGGCTTTGCATACCACCTCCACCATCACAAGAATCAACATGATTTTACTCCACCAGGTTCAGGCTGTCTATGACAGGTTACTAGAGGAGCCTAATCTGAACATTGTGTTGTTAATTAGGGGGTTCTGAGAGCCTTCAAAGGCCAACTGATCCACACCTTCAACAAGAGGGAAGGTGCTCTGTCACATGCAGCTGGCCTCAGGGAGCTGCATGGTCGACCCAATGTGTTGCTGCTGGGAGACTCATTAGGAGACCTGACCATGGCTGATGGCGTGTCTGAGCACGAGAACATCCTCACCATTGGCTTCCTCAACGACCAGGTCAGACTAAATGTCCAGTATGGTGTTGTTTTTCTAGGGTTCCTCATTTCAACATGTTCAATCTATCAATCAATTTTATTTATAAAGCCCAATATCACAAATCACAATTTGCCTCACAGGGCTTTACAGCATACGACATCCCTCTGTCCTTATGACCCTCGTAGCGGATAAGGAAAAACTCCCCAAAAAAAACCCTTTAACGGGGGAAAAAAAAAGGTAGAAACCTCAGGAAGAGCAACTGAGGAGGGATCCCTCTTCCAGGACGGACAGACGTGCAATAGATGTCATACAGAACAGATCAGCATAATAAATTAACAGTAATCTGTATGACACAATGAGACAGAGAGAGAGACAAAGAGAGAGACAGAGAGAGAGATGCAGGTAATAACAGTAACTTACAACAACATTATTGAAAGTAATAATATTATAGTTACAGTTCTGGCTACTGTGGTACAATATGTTGAAAGTATGTATTAATATCTGGCAGTATACATGTGTGACAATAGTCATATGTGTATAATAACAGTAGAAGTATGACTAATGATGGCAGCAGCAACAGGGGGCATCTGGCAGGACCATGGCAGCAGCACAACCACACACGTCACGCTGTCCAGGCACCGCTGCGATATGAGTTAATCTGAGAGACAGTGGAGCACAAAGGCTCCGGAGAAGAAGCCGAGTTAGTGACATCCAGAATGGCCAAGTTAGCAAGATGCAGTAATAGAATACGAGAGAGAGAAGGAGAGAAGGTGCCCGGTGTATTAGATGTTGAGTTTTAGAAGTTGGGTTCTCACGGTCTGTGTCCTTTTGTGTCTCAGGTGGAAGAGAGGAAAGAGTCGTACATCAACTCGTTTGACATTGTGCTGGTGAAGGACGAGACGATGGACATTCCCAACGGTATCCTCAGATACATTACCTCATCAAAAGACAACAAGTAAGACGCACAAGACGGAACTTCATTGCAGCAAACAGACTTGTTCACTCCATTCACCATGTTGCATGCTGGACAATCACACATCACAACTTACCTCAAGCCAGAACTTGAAACTGGACCTTTTTATCTCTTTATTATTACACTCTTAACTGTTTTGACTGCATATTAAAGCTACACCAAAGTCCAGAACAATCTGTGACTTATGCTTGTAACGTCAGTAGAGGGCAGTAGAAGGCTGGGCATTGATTTAACTGTTGTCTTCCTGCTGTTAAATTTGTTTGAGGGAATGCTCAGGATGTCTTGATACAAACTTTACCACCAGAATGGCAGTGTGCCACATTCACAGAACTCAGTGCAGGTAGATTTTATATTGTCTTGTTTCAAATCCATAAAGCACATACAGTACCAGCAGCCCTCCCTCTAAAAACAATTCAGCAACCTTTTTAAAAAGGCAGTATAAACAACTACAGGGTGTTCTTCTAAATTTCTGTCAAATTCACTCCTTTTAACATGAAAAAAAGTTGTGATTTTTACTTTGTTGTTTTACAGTATGAGGATAAATATCTTTTACATTAAGCTTTTGTAAGAGCAAAGACATAAAACACATTTTGTAAATGTGTCTTTACCTGCAAAGTGTCCTCACTTACATTGACAGGTTCTGGTGTGTTTTGTGCGTACTGTATACTACCTCTTCACACATGAATCATCTAACATGACAGTCTTTAAGCTATTGTAGTTGTTATTAAGTCAGTTGTTCTAAACTTTTTCATTTTTGAAGATAGACATGCCATCATTTAACACAGTGCTACAGTATAGCAGTATTACCATTATTAGTGTTTCCAGCTGTAACACTGACTATGTTTACATGCACAAAATGTTCCAGTTTTCGCCTCTTATTCCAAAAAAAGACAATTATTCAACTGAGCTGTTTACATGGTTAATGAAAATGAATATTCTTCTAATATTCCTGTTAAATGTAGCCGCAAATACTCCACCCCAGTTGAGATGCATAGTCCAAATACGCTGTCTGTGTGTGCAAACTATGCTCCTAAAACTCAAAAATGCTACATTCGAGAAAAAAGAAGGCATTAGGCCAATATCCAAACAGAATATACTGTTTACATGACCCGTATCAAATTCAGTACAAAAATATTATCTTATTTGGATTAGAAGTGGAATATTAGTCTGCATGTAAACGTAGTCACTGTGGCTACTATAAATTAGATCTTAATATTAAGCTAGTTGCACTTTACCGTAGGTGTTGAAGAAAAGACGAACATGGACTAACTTAGCAAAAGGTATAGTAGTACACATTTTTAAATCTCGATTGGAGTTCCTTTAGTATTGTTGATAACCCAGGTCTCCAACAGAAATTCCATGTCAGTGATGGTATTGTAAAAAATGACAACTATCCTTTAAATCAACATTTTTATGTCTGTATGCCACTAATAGTTAATTGTAATGCAGTCTTATCATAAGATGGTCATTAGATCAGTGAATCATGGTGCCGCTTTTAAATTCTATTAGAAATGCATCAATATTAATAATACTTGCATTAATATATTTTAAGTTACCCGAATCCAATAGTTCCCGGCCAATATCAACCAAAACCAATGCATTTTTAAGTGTTAGTACATATGCAAGTCTACAACGTGTTTAGAAGTTCAGGTATATTTCTGTGTTAATTTCCTGCTTTTTAAAATGACTAATACTTAAAATTTGTTACTAACTTGATCACAGAGAGATGTGTCATTTAAAAAGCTACTGTTGAAAAACCACTGATTATTAATGCTGTTGTTTTGCAAAGAACTTCTGTGGTTTCCTGTTCTTTTTCAAAGCAGCTCATAGTAGGTGTTATATGAATTTCTGGTGCAGGATGCAGAGTCGCAACATCTTACAAAGTCACATTGGTGGCACCATGCCCATCCTCTAGTTTTGAAGATTTGCATGTGTTATGCAGTATTAGACCTGTAAACAGATTTTGATGTGTAAAATATGCACACCTCCCCTTTAAGTGTGACGTTGAGAACTGTTGGGACTCTGCGTCTTGCATCAGCTGCTTTTCAGTAGTTTTCCTGTATGTTGGTGCACCTCTCTTTTGTCATGTATAGAGGTGCGGTTATTTCAGATGTCATGCCAGTTCTTTAGGTGGGATACAAGTCCTGGGGAGAAAAAAAAACCAATTAGCTTTTTCATAGAAAATTTTTAATTAATGTGACTTTTATGGACAAATAAAGGTGCTTCTTTGGTTTTATAAAATACACCTATCAAAGACAATCACACAACACAGAACTTGACAAAAAGAACCTTTGCACTATTTTCTTGTCATTCAGACAAAATGTGGGATGTGGTGCAGAATATATTAAACCATGGTGATGTATGGAAAAAGTCTCTCCTTTCTTGTTTGTAAGGTGTTGGGGGTTTATCCCTGAGAGAGAATGAAAGCATTTGTCCTTATCACAGCTCCTCATGCCTCGCCTCTTCCCGTTCCTTGTCCTCGTCGACCTTCAGTTTGAGTTCGTCTGCTTTGATCAATCCATCTTTATTTCGGTCCTGGTTTTGGAACATGTCGGCTATAACCTGCTCCATGGTCAGTCCAGGTTTTATACGACCTTTGCCCTCCGTCACCTGAAGCTTGATGAATTCGGCAAACTAAAATGTTTCAAGACAAAAGGCAGCATCAATAACTAGTGACCAAAGTGGATATATATATATGTGTGTGTGTATATAATTTTAGAGTTGTAGTAGATTTTCAGATGTTAGTAGGAGGATAAACACTGCAGTTGAAACATCACAAACCAATCACGTCACTTTAGGATTTTTTTCTTCATGGCTAAGTATGCTTTCACCTTTTATCACAAAATGTATTATGACATACAATACTACAGCTACATGACATGTTTTATGGCATAATATTCAACCTAATTTTTATGACATACTGTACAATGACTTTTAATGGAATTATTTTTTTAAATTACTTACTATACAATGAGTTTTTTTTATTTTTTTGCATACTGTACTGACTTTTTTCTTGACATACTATACTATGACTTTTTTTGACATACTATACCATGATTTTTTTTTTTGACATACTATACTATGATTTTTTTGACATACTATACTATGACTTTTTCTTGACATACTATACTATGACTTTTTTTGACATACTATACTATGATTGTGTTTTTTGACATACTATACTATGACTTTTTTTCTTGACATACTATACTATGACTTTTTGGACATACTATACTATGACATTATTTTATCACACACTTTATACTACGACATTTTTATGATGTGGTATAGTATGACTTTTTATGTAGTAGAAGATAGCATAGAAAATCCCAGAACAGCAACTGGAGCCTGAGGTGAGAATATTTTTGTCAATTGTTTGCAAGCTCAAGAATGTGGTATGAATCTCAATGTTCTCCATTATTCTCAAAGCAGAAGTTTTTGTACAACAGTGAAACAGCAAGCAGCATTATTCTTAATATTAACACTAGATGGCGTCAAAATAAGGACTTTTCAAATCTTATTAATCATTAGCTGCACAGGTCAGTTTGGAGTTTTATCATTCCTATGTAAGCAGTGGTGGAAAGTAAAGCTTTGAAGATATTTGTATTTAACTTATGTATTCAAATGTTATGTTACTTAATACTTCTATTTTACTACATTTCAGTGGGAAATATTGTACTTTTTACTCCACTAAATCAACTTATGTTTACACAGTGAAACTAAAGAAACTTTGTAAAACTTGGTAAATAAATACTTTTAGGGGCCCTCATCTGCCATATGAAATAATGTAGCTGGTGGTGATACTGTCAGCAGAAACGTACCTCCTCCAGGGGCACTTCTCCATTCTTGTCGGCGTCCAGGGCTTCAAACAGATCTGCTGGGCTATCCCCCAGCCACACAAACAGGTAACCAGGCGGCACGCCTTTCTCAAAGCTCACCAGTTCAATGTCAAACACCAACACAGCACTGCTTGGCACACCACTGGCTGATGGATGGAAAACAAAAACACTGTTTAGGTGGTTTGCTTCTTGGTATTTAAGTGAATTCTAATTTGTATCTCAGGACTTTAAGAAGCCTGTCAGGGTTCAAAATAAAATATTTTATAAAACAACTTTCAGGTAGGTCTCACCTCCTCTTTCTCCGTGGCCAAGGTGAGGTGGCACTGTTACCACCCTCTTCTCTCCAGCACACATGCCTCGCAAGCCTTGGTCCAGCCCGTCGATCACCTTGTCCGCCCCCAGCACTGCATCCTGAAGGTTCTCATAGTCGTGTCTGAGGACAAGGTCAGTTGGACAAATTAAGGTGGTGATGTCATATCAGTGTTAAAAAATAAGGGCTGTCTGGGTGACTCACGAGGAGAAGAGCGGTGTGCCGTCCATCAAGGTGCAGTTGTAGTGGTAGCGGACGAGGTCGTTCTCCGCAGTGGTCTCGTTACACCCCTCGGGTTTGTGGGTGATCTGAATGTTCACCGTGTCGTTGGGGTTGTGGAAGTCGATGATGTGAATGTCAAACACCAGCACAGCAGAGGGGGGGATGACGCCACCTGGACAGACCACACGTAAGTATTTAGTCTCTGTAGTAACTCTGAGTGTTGGGAAATACTCTGTTAATGTTCAGATGCACCAAGATTTCCAGTTCATAGAAGACCTACAGAGTAACAGTGAACAAATGTGACTTGTAATGGTTGTGATCATGTCTCTCTCTCTCTCTTTGTAGATGTAGAACAATGAATCAACAGTAATTATTTAATCGATTCAGGCAGACAAGTTACTGCAAGGTGCTGGAAAAGCTACAGCAGCTTACCTGCTCCTTGCTCTCCATATGCCAGATGTGGAGGGATGATGACTCTCCGCCTCTCTCCGACGCAGGTTCCCAACAGGGCCTGGTCCATGCCAGCGATCACATACCCCATCCCAATGTAGGTGTTGTATGTGCCGTTCCTCTGGTAGCTGTCGGCAGTAACAATTTTATATTAAGTTAAAACTGGCTTTTATAAGAATTGTGCTTTCACATCATCTGTCATGTTCAAAACTCAACCTATGTCAGTACTGGAGCAGCACTAGTGATGGGTTGACATTTCGAGAAGGGTTAAACAATCAGCTTCACTGTCAGTGTGACCCGAGCTCACCTGGTGTCGAAGGTGACTCCATTCAGGAAGGTACCGTTGTAGTGGTACCGCATGTAATCCCCAACCACAGACTTGCGTGTGCACGACTCTGGCACCACCTGTTCCTGAATGGTGACGTCATCCTTTGGGTTATGAATGTCCACCAACAGGATGTCAAACACCAGGGTTGCCTGGGGGGGAATTTCTTTACCTGGTGAGCAGACGGTGGAAAATTTCAAAAGACATCTTAACAGCACTAACATAAAAGACAAGTGGTATGATCTGTGTTTAGTAAATGCATTTATTTGATAAGATGTAATTTCAGGAATTTGCCTGCTGATTCCTTGTAACATTGTTAGGTCCCTCTCACCTCTGTTTCCCTGGTGTTCATAGAAGCAGGATTAGCCTCACAGCAGGAACACCATCACTTCTTTTCTAGCCCTTTCAATGAACCATAACTCGTGCTTACCTGATCCTTCCTCTCCGTAGGCTTTGAAGGGCGGGATGATGATGTTTCTGATCTCTCCCACACACATGCCCAGCAGGCCTTCATCCAGGCCTTTAATTAACCAGCCCTCTCCCACATAGGTGTCGTGGGTCTGCTTCCTGATGTAACTACGTGGGGCTCATACAAGCGCAAAGTCAAACAAACAACACACCTGGACAATACAAACACAGAAGAGCTGTCATTCGATTCTGACAGGGATTTGTTTCAGAGTATGGAGACAAGGTTTAGCTTCAAACATTGACTGAGGTTTATTAATATTCTCAGGGCTACAGTTGCTAATCACCTTCTATATTCTTTCATAAAAAGGTCAGTGTTTTGTAACAGCATTTTGCAGAATTTAAGACCGTTCACCTGGAGTCAAAGACGGTGCCGTCGAGCAGAGTGCCATTGAAATGATAGCGTACAAAGTCGGTGCGCATCACGGAGCGTTTGCAGTCTTTGGGAGTGGTGATGGTTTTGGTGACAACCATGTCGGCTTTGTTCCACAGATCCAACAGATGGATGTTAAACACCAGGGTGGTGTCTGGAGGAACCACATCACCTGTAAACATGGTTAGATGAAGGTTAGATGGACTCACACAGCAAAGACACCAGTGCTGAGAACTGTCATCACTATAATCTATCTTAAGTGAAAGCTTGTGAAATGACACCTTTGATCATCGTTGTTAAATCACAAGTCTCCACCCCACCTGCATCAGACTGTCACTCCTGACTAGACCACTCCCCCCAAAACCAAACTCCACCCTTCAGGCCTGTGACTCTCTTTTTCCTCCAAACATGCCACGCAGGACAAAGAGGACTGATGTGAGTGCGTATGGACCTCTCACTTTTATAGTGTTTTACTTTGTTGTTCCTGTATGTTATTTAAAAGTATACAGATTGTTTTGTGTTTATTCCTCAAAGATTCCTGAGTTTAAACAGTTGTTAAGACGAAAAGTAATGCCATAGTGGATGCATGCATTACATGATAACCTAATTTACTAATATTATTTTTATTAATATTGTTTAACACAACGCAGAGCGGTCATATTTTCTTTTAATATTCCAGCTTCCTCCCACAGTCCAAAGACATGCAGGTTAACTGGTGACTCTAAATTGGCCGTAGGTGTGAATGTGAGTGTGAATGGTTGTCTGTCTCTATGTGTCAGCCCTGTGATAGTCTGGTGACCTGTCCAGGGTGTACCCTGCCTCTTACCCAATGTCAACTGGGATAGGCTGACATTGGGCCCCTGTAACCCCTAACAGGATAGGGGTTACAGAAACTGAATGAGGGTAAACTGTTGAGTCTTGGTGGCAGAATGACTCCACAGGTGGCAATGTTTACACTCTGCAGCCACCAGCGTGTCAGTCTTTTCACTTATACATGAAATACTACCTCAACATCTACTGGATGGCTTGGCACAAAATGTGGTACAGGGATTCATGGTTTCCAGAGGATGAATTCTACTGACTTTGGTGATCCCTTCTCATTGAGTTCCACCATCAGGACAAATTTTGCTTGTATGAAAATGTTAGTAGAAGGGCACTGAGTGAGCATAAACCCCTGCCAAGGCCAAATGCCCCATCCCGTGATTTGGATCCAATCCAAAATTTGGACAGAAAAAGCAATACATTTTATTGTTCTAGTAAGCTTCTAAAAGTTTAAATTGTATTTGCAAATTTATACAATTTAAAAATTGATAATCAATACAATATTTCTACATAAAATATGTGCTCGTATTTTGCCACATAATACATGTGTTGCTGAGCTGATGTCATATATGCAGAAACATGGAGGGTGACAGTAAATGGTTGGGTGATGAAAATAAACGTATTATTGCATATCGATTTTTTGCTCACATGTCATTTTTAATATGGTGTTGGGTTGTAACCCATAGTAACCCACAGAGACAGCAGACTTACTTGACGACATGGCCAAATGCAAGTATGATGCTGAATATATTAAACTTTGTGGACCTTGAACTAATGACTAAGAGGAAATCTGGACCCTGTGGCTGGACCAGTTGGGAACCACTGTTTTAGGGGACATACTGGTGCAACAACAAGTCTGAGACAAAATCACTTAATAATATAAAACTTCAAACTGTCATCAATGTGTTGTTTAAATGCCCTGAGCAATAAAATACAACACATCTTCTATAACGTCCATTTTGTTTAAACATTACATCACAGGAAATGGGATTATCCAAGGAGCATGTGAATGCAGCATAAGCACAGCCTTACAGAGCAGCCAGCATGGCTGTAAACTCTTCACTGTTTATGTAGCGGTTACTATGCACGTCTCGTCGACCTCAACACTTACTGACTGTATGAAAAGTCTGCCAAACTGCTATATAAACTCTGAGGGACGGCGGGACAGGGGAAAATGAGTCATGGGCCCCTGTTGAGCCTCAGAGACCAGCACTTTTATGATCCAGGTTTGATGTATATCAGTCTGTGATAACTTGATGGGAATAAATGTTTTATTGATATGCACCATAATATCAGCTGGAATATAAAAGGGAATAAAACTTCATTTTGACACTGAGCCACTCTATAAGACAAGGCACAAGACAGAGAGTGAGGTAGTGGTGTGCTTGAGGACTGTCTTTATCACATGAAACTCAAGAAAAAAAGGCAGGTGAAGAAAAGGATCAGCACATGGGTCGAAAAAATAAACTTCAGGCACTCATGCGTGGAGCTGGAACAAATGCACTTTCATTAAATTAAAAGGCTTTATTAAAAAAACATGGCTGCTTACATTAAAACACCGACCGGTTTTGACCCTAACGTCTTCATCAGGGTGCAGAAGGGTGGACAGGAGTCAAGCAAACATTTTATAAACTTGGTAGGAGGTGTCACCCAGTCCTGACTGATAAGTGAATGCAGGTGGGTGACAGCAATGGGTCACAATGAGAGGCCATTTTAAGGCGATACGCCTCCACAAGTGTTCAGGGGGGAAAAAAAAAAGCCATCCTGAACAAAAATGAGAAATTGCTAAACAAACATCAAAATTACATCCATGAAAAAAATAAAGAAAGGAAGAAAAAAAAAGCAATTTCTTAATTTTAAAGGTTGCATCTATTTAGAAATATTTTATAGAAAAATAAGGTTTGTGTGTTTGATCATCTCTATCCCATGATGCTCAGGAGTTATATGATAATAATAATAATAAAAATTAAGAATAATAATCAGAATAAGAATAATAATATTTGGAATAATCAGAATAATATTCAGAATAATCAGAGTAATACTTGGAATATTAAGAATAACAATCAAAATAATAATCAGAATAATAAGAATTATAATTGGAATAATAAGAATAACAATCGGAATCATAAGAAGAATAATAAGAATAATAATAATCGGAATAATCAGAATCAGAATAATAAGAATTAGAATTGGAATAATAAATATAATAATCAGAATAATAATAATGATAGGGATAATAATAACAATAATAATAATCAGAATTCTAATGGGAATAATAAGAATAATAAGTATAATAATCAGAATAATAATTAGAGTAATAATAATGATAGATCAGCTGTCATGATATTTTGTATTTAAAGGAAGGGTGTGTAATCACTCTCCACTATTATTGCATCAAATTTAAAAATCCAAAAAGTTTCTCTTTGGAGAAGTCTGTGTAAATGATCCCCACCTCTGGTAGATGCCTGGACTCATTCTAACCCTTCTCTTCTCAATAAGGAATCATTACTATGGTGTACCTGTCTGAAGTGTTTGGCCATGGAGTCTTCATTCTGTGTCCTTATCGCGTATTTATGTTCTGAAAGTCTGTTTTTATTTGGGACGCAACGAAAGACGTTTTAAAACAAAAGCTGTATTACAACTGAAGTAGTACTACCTGAGGGTTTCTCTAACCACGTGGATTCACTTATCAGTCAGAATGGACACCCCCTACCGAGCTTATAAAATGTTTGCTTGACTCTCTTTCAATTCAGCTGCATTTGTTCCTGTTCCACACACGAGTGCCTGAAGTTCATTTTTTCTTCCAAGGGCACAAGACATGTTTAATTGGTGCATACTGGCAAAAAATATGTAATTAAACAAATGGCATTTACAACCTGAAGCCCTCAGGGCCCCTGATAGTCTGGAGCCAACCTGAAATCTCAAATATTAACCCCTCACTGCTCTGGAAAATTTGCTGAGCTGTCTCTAACCATTGCAACCATTGAACTACTGCACATCTGCAGCCTCCTACCTGCGCCGAACAACTCAATGTATGAGGTTTCCATTTACCTGCGCCTGTGCTCCCATAGGCCAGGTGCGGCGGGACGGTGACTGTCCTGCGCTCATTCACACACATCCCCTGCAGACCTTTGTCAACGCCTGCGATGAGCCGGCCCTCTCCCAGCAGGCCCACCTTCGCGTCTCCTCTCTGGTAGCTGTGCAGGAGGCAGAGACAGAGGAAATGTCAGAAGTGGGTCAACTTTAAAAGGCACTCTGGAAAAAAATCACTGCATCTGTGGGGCATGCTTTGCAAACTTATTTCGACAGATCTCAGTTTTTGTTACATTTCAGAAGCCCTAACCAGACTGTGGATCCGCTCTTATGGCCTCTGCAGCACAGTTAACTTTGCAAGCAAATGGACAAAAGTAAAAATCAATGCATTCACAAACTCAGATAAAACGCGGATGAACTCACCTCGAATCAAATGTTTTCCCGTCGACAAAAGTGGCGTTATAGTGATAGCGGACATAGTCTCCGTCTTTGGCTTCTCTGCCACAGACTTTCGGGATCAGATATCTGTCCACGACTACATCTCCTAACACAGGGCTGGGGTTACCCTCCACAGCAGAGAGGAGGAAAAAGACAAAGCAGTAGGCAAACATCTTCACACAATCACGTCAAACAGTAAATTATAAAAAGAGCCACAGCATGGAGAAGTTACAAGAAGATAGTCCTGGGTGCGTATTGTGCAGAGGGCCCGAGGGTGCAGATGTGGAGCTGTGGTGTCTGAAGGCTGTAAACGTGGACAATCTCCAGGTTGCAGTGAAGAGTTTTTGCCAGAGGGAAGGAATGTCAGAGCTGGGAGAGGAAGCGCCTCTGTCAAGCTCAGCACAATAAGTAAAGATCAGTACTTCCTTTAGAAAATAAAATCACAGTCAAAGGGAGATAAAGAAAAGTAGGGTTAAACAAATGAGTACAGGAAGAATACTGCCTCCACATTCTTCTACTTTGGGGTAAAATGACTTGGAACAATCTTCAAAAAGATCTAAAATTAGAAACAGTGATGAATCTAAGAGCATCATAAAGAATGTGGTGACAGAGACATGAGCTTGTTCTTCTTGAGAGGCCACTATGTTTGAATAGTTGTTGTTTTATTGTGGATTTTTGTATTATATGTTGTATTTGTTGCATTTTAAATGTGTTCTGATTGGCTGTTACCTCGGCCAGGTCTCATTTGTAAAA
This sequence comes from Epinephelus lanceolatus, assembly GCF_041903045.1. Taxonomy (NCBI): domain Eukaryota; kingdom Metazoa; phylum Chordata; class Actinopteri; order Perciformes; family Serranidae; genus Epinephelus; species Epinephelus lanceolatus. The sequence continues at coordinate 22,512,871 of NC_135754.1, read as the reverse complement.
GAGAATTTCAATCTCAGTGGGACTTCCTGGTTAAATAAATAGATTTAGATAAAATACAATTTTCTCATAGGTCAGCCATTCAAACCATTATAACGTATTTAAAACTTAGATGTTATTTCTGATACATTACTTGTGTATAATGGTGTGTTAATTTTTCAGTGGAGACCTATTTTGAGGACACCACAGGTGTGGACTTGCATCATGTGACTTGGACTAGAGTCACAAGTTTTATGACTTTAGATCTGACTTGACAAAATAAAAAAAGATTTGTAACTGAACTTGACTCATGACTTCATTTGGACTGAAGCTTTTTGACTAGAAAACTCGTCTCCCACGCCCACTGATTGAAAAGGATGATATTTAAAAAGTGTGTCACCAATCAATCCATATCCTGAGTTAGCTATCATCAATGGTACTCATTCCCAACAAGTCATGATCCACTTTCTTTGAACCAATCCATCAGCAAGCAACCAAGTGGCAGGAGAGCACCGTAAAGAACTTAAATTATGTTCCTGAGCTCCAAAAAATGATACCAAAGATTATTTTCGGCTGCACAAAAACCTGTCAATGGTCAACACAAAAAGGAACTGCATTGCATGCAAAATGTGCGGGTCAAAAAATGTAGACAGAGATGCAACATCTTTCAACAAACTTGTTCTAACAAATAAATACACATTTTAAAAAGCATTCAGAATTTTTGTAATTGGATTTGGTGAAGAATGCATCTGGACTATTATTATTATTATTATTATTATTATTATTATTATTATTATTATTATCATCATCATCATCATCACTATGTTATTTATTCAATTTCATTTACTTAATTTTATTTTATTATTATTTTTAATTTTATTTATTTTTGTCCATTTCCTGCTTTTATTTTGAAAGAGAACTCGCCTTTACTTCTGTTTGGCTTGACTCTCCAGCACCGCTGTATCCAGCAGCACACAGACCCGCCTCCGTGGATCAGTCAGAGCCGTAAAGTAGCCTGAGAGCCCCAGACTTCCAGTTTTCCACTAATGCTGTGAAACTTTGAAGAAGCGCTCTCAAGTAGTGGAGTGGAAAAGGAGTGGGGAAAAAAAGGTCCAGTCTAGTCTGCGAGGGAGTTCACTTCCTGTCCCACATCCAGGAGACGTCTCAATATGAGAGGAACAAATAACAATCCCAAAACTACTGAGGGCAGAGCAACAACTGCTGAGAACAAAATGCAGCCATCTGATTCACACATAATTAGCGCATCCTAAAACTCTAAATGACCTTTTATAATAAACGACGGGACTGACATTTATGTTCTTGCAGTTTAATGTATCATATTTATGCTGACAGTAAACTTAAGTGAGCAAACAACAAATAAGACAACAATGCGCACAAGCGGTCACTTTTACGCACGCATATCATTGTGCCAAATAAAGCAACCCAGCAGTGTGTGACAGCTGAAGGCCTGCAGAGAAACCCGAGCCACTAACCTCTGAAAGGCCCAATCCCAGAATTCCCACCGACCCCTAAGCACTTGAGCAGACCACCACTCAGACACACTGAAGCCAGCCGGAGCAGACAGAGGGAGCAGACTAATATGTGGGTTATTATCTTATCATGCTTGTATTCTGCGCCAAAGGACACGCGTTGCTTTGTTTGACTTTTGTTTTTATGACAGCCGCGCAATATGAAAACTACAGCTTCATTAATTTCCCCACAGATGAGCTGGTGCCGCTCACCACTGCATATGGACTGGCTTTGGATCATTACGCAGCAGAGAACTGGACTGAATCGATCCAATATTTGGAGCTGAGTTTGCGTTTGCGCCGGCTGCTTAGAGACAGTGTGAGGTACTGCGTGCTGCACTGTAACAGCAGCAGACATGAAGAACCTGCCTTTGGGGGAAACCAGGAGCTCCGCGTCTACTGGCACGTTATGATGAGAGCGTCCTGTCAGAAGAAGTGCAGGGAGCACTTCCCCGCGCTGCAGCTCGCCCCTCCCAGCAGACACATCCTGGACGACTTCAGCAGAAGATCTCCATACAGATATCTGCACTTTGCGCACTCCAGGGTGAGACACACAAAGTTACAGGACACCCCATATCAACATAACACAGCCAGTTTTAAGGACTTTGTAAAAACTAAAATAATTTAAAATACATACACCATCTCAATGAGGATAAATCAACACAAAGTCCATCACATTTACTGACAAAATCAAGTCAGTATTTTAACATCACTGTTATTTCATTATTTTTACTATTTAGCACTCCACGCATTTTAAGTATGTAGACTCAGGGACTGTGTTGTGCCATATAAATGTTTGTGTTCTTTTATGCAGTCTTTTTATTCATGTTGCAAGTTGATCCCAAAGAAACACTCTCATTCTGCCTTGCACAGAGATGTATGATAAAGTGATATCTGGATTCATTTTCTGAGACCTTAAATGTGTTCCAGTAAACCAGCAGACCTGAAATTGTCTTAAAAATGGATTCCAGGGATCACTAGCAATATGACCAATAATACAGCTGCAAATTACTTATCAGGAATTACAGATATACTGAATGACAAGCAACACAAATGGTGCCTTTAAAGAAAAACAATTAAATGGTAGATTGCATCCTCAGTCGTGTCCCTTCGGCTCAGTTGAGTCCAGTACTTTGGATCTAGCTCAAGACCTTTATCATAGTCTTTCTCCAGTCCCCTCTGTATTTTAAAAGGGCAAAATACCCTAAGATAACCAGTAATAAATAGTGTTTGTAGTGTTTTTTTAGAATTAAACGCAACGAACCTGTGGAATTCTCTACCTCTGGAAATTTGAATGACAAGCTCTCTCTGTATTTTTAAACATAAATTAAAGACCTACCTTTTTTAATATTACAGTCTTGTTTTTTAAGTTTTAACCACTGGCTTTTATCATTTTTTAACCTCTCCTGTTTATTTCTATTCTATTTATCTATTCACTCTGTTTTTATTCTATGGAGTCACTCATGTGTTAGTTTGTTCTGTTTTAGTTGGTTTGCTTTTTTAATATTTTATTGTCTTGTGCCTGTGTCTTTCCAGTTTTGCCATGTGAAGCACTTTAGGCTGCATGTTTGTATGAAGGGTGCTATATGAATAAAGTTGAGTTGAGATGAGTTGAGGTATCCTCTATGGATAGATTACTGGGCCCACAGAGTCAGCTCCCCCCCCACCCACATAACAACCAGATACAGACACAAAATGACCTCAAAGAAACAAAAAAAAAAATCACAAAAAGACACAAAATGACCTCAACGAGACACTTAACAACCAAAAAAGGCACAAAATGACCTCAACGAGGTCACAAAACAACCAAAAGGTACATAAAATAACACAAAATAACTACAACAACAAAGAGGCAAAATCACCAAGTCTCTGTGTGTGTCTCCACTCCTGTGTAAGAGGGTGGCAGGGCCCATTACTTGTCTGTGCCCAGGGACCTGTTGTCTCATAATCCGCCCATGCCTGTAGCATCCTACCAAGTTATACAACACAAGAAACAAAACACTGAATGTCTCTGTCACTAATCCTCCCAACAACAGCTGATGTAATTCAGAGTTTCTCCCCCAGCTCAATGATCTGCAGAGCGCCATCCCATGTGCCTACACCTACCTCCAGAAGAACCCTGAGGACCAGGAGATGCAGCAGCTGATGGAGGAGTACAAGAGCCAGTACGACCTGAGCGGCTACCTCACCGACCACGAAGAACAACCACATGAGGTGAGGACCAGTTGCCCATTCTTTGTACAACACACAGCGTACAGTTTAATCTCACATCAACAGCATTACAAATCTTCTGGTCTCAGTTTCTGAAGTGAAAACGTGGATCAATCATTTCCTTTCTAGGCCTCCTTTGTGAGAGGAGTGAAACTCATCAACTCAGGTGACTTCAGCAGGGGTGTTGAACACATGGAGGACGCTCTGAGACTATACCTCCACGAGTATGACCTCTGTCAGGCTGACTGTGAAGGGATCAGTCAGCTTACACCACACACTGACTTCTACGCAGTCATAGCAGGTTGGTATGACGTATTTAATTTACTACAGTTGTCTGACAGCTTTAGTTACTTTTTAAATTTAGATTCATCATAAAAACACATATAATAAGATAATAAAATGCAACATATATTAAAGATTAAACCAGTGGTCATCTACCTTTTTGGCTTGCAGTGTTCAAAGTTGTTTGTCCTCCTTCCTCTCCCATAAATCATCTCACAACTTCTCAAATTTATCCTTGTGACCCTTTGGAGGGACCCGACCCTCCTGTTAAGAACCACTGGACCACACTACCAAACTGTATATGAGGCAGATAAAGCTAGCTCTACTTGAGATGTATTTGGACCCAAGGACGACTAGCTGATGCTAGGCCGTTAGCTAATGGGGATCCTAATAAACTAGACTAAACTAAAATATTAAAGCTAGTGTAGGCAGCTTATTTTACAGGTGTTTTTTTCTGTTATATTTGATGGAATTACATTTACATCCTGATAACAATCAAAAAATGAAATGCTCTAGAAAAAAAAGAAACAAATAAACTAAACTAAAATGTTGCCAATAGTTTAGCTTTCTGCTAACCTGAGCTAAAAGCTCACAGCTTCCAGTGTGTCCTCCACCTCACTCCCTGCCGCTACAGACCACTTTGCCTGGAGGAGGGTGGGCAGCAGCTCCAGAGATGGAACCCAGTCAGTGGGCGCCACAACACTAATCCAGCCAGCAAACAGGTTAGACCCTGAGCTGCTGCTGGCCACAAGCCCGCTGTGACACCCTGCACCAAGTGGGTTTATGCTGGCCGAATTCAACTTTTATTGTATGTTGTCTTACCTGACCAATGTTAAGACTGATGGAATAAATGTGTTTAGTCTCTAGGTTTTGTTTCGCCTTAGGTGTTCTGTATGCGCTGTCTTTTCTTTAATCTAGACAACGCTTTCATAAACACATTTCAAATACAATTTGCTTTATGTCTGGGCCCCTATTCTCAAGCTTTCGATAACTTATCAGGGTGCTCCATTTCTCCATTACTTCATTTGAATTGTACATGTGTTTTTTCTTCATGTTTTTGTGAATAAATGAATGAAAGTTGCTACGACCGCAGACCAAAGGTCAGTCTCCCAAGCTGCTGCCTCCCTCTCCTCCCAAGAAAGCATTCCACAGCGGCGGAGAGCGAGGTGAACATTTGTTGTCTGATAAACAGAGACAGAGGAGAGGCTGAGTGAATGAACTGAGGGCAGCTATAAATCAATGTCTTGGAAACACTGGGTTACTGTATGAAGCACGTGCATATGACCGTGGTCATCTGGTGGGAGGGGCTTAAGATGCAGACGGGAGAACTGCAGGAGGAGGGATAGATTTCTGCCTACCCCAGCTCTAATATAAGACTCGCAGTGGCTATTTTACAGCAAAATGAGTACTTTTGTGTTGACACTTTGAACACATCTTGTTGACGATACTTGTTCTTTTAAATAAGGATTATAATGCAGCACTTTTCCTTGGAATTAAGTACTTTTACATTCATGTATTGGTACTTAAGTAAAGGGTCTGAATACTTCCACCACTGTCTCTGGTTTTATTCTCACTGAATAACCTCTGCTTTGCTTTCCTACAGATGTTTACATCGACGTGTTACGCTGTAAGCTCAGATGTGAAGAAAACTTGAAGCCTAATGTCGGGGGTTATTTCGTGGAGAAATTTGTGGCCACTATTTACCACTACCTGCAGTACGCCTATTATAAGAGTAAGTTTATGACTGTAACTGAGCTTTTCATCACTGCTCTTATAACACCAGCACTCATCTGTGTATCTGCTGTTTTATCTCTGACCAGTGAACGACGGCCGCAGTGCGGTGCCCTGTGCGTACAGCTACTTCCTGTTTGAATCTGAGGATCAGGTCATGAAGCAGAACCTGCAGTACTATAAAGCCTACAGTGAACAGTGGGGGCTTCAGGCTGAACACTTCACACCCAGGATGGTGAGAGGAAATATTAAATATGTCGTCTGTCTCATCTAATGTTACAAAAACTAAACTAAGGAACACACAGTTTGTCCTCATCTGACAGTTACACCAACATTACACTGCTAAGGCAAGAAAATGGCCGAGATTCAAATTCACACTGTCAAGTTAAAGGGAAAATGTGCAGTTCAACCTGTCTTTATTATTTTCAGTCCATCATATAATCAATCTGTTGTTCTCTTTGCTGAAAACCACCAATCAAACAGTTCTTATTTAGTTTGTCATTCTTACTTTAGTCCCGTCTCTGTTTAAACAGGAGGCTCTCAAACTCTACAACCTCACTGTCACTCAAAAGCAGATGCTGACATCTGCAGAGAAGTACGCAGAGATGGGTGATGAGGTGAGTTTAAGGAACATATTTACTTAAAGGTACACTATGCAGGATTGTCATTTTTACTTGCTAATGAAAGTAAAGTCAGCCCCAGATTCACTCTCATTTGGCGTTTTGCCTTGCTATATGTGCATTTTTTCTGCGCTGTGTCTCTTGAGGCCCTGACACACCAAACACAGTCAGCCATCGGACAATGCCAGGCTGTCAGTGAGCATCTGTCACCCTAATTTTTGTGTTGTGTACTTCGTTGTTTTAGGAATATTCTGCATAATATACCTTCAACAAGTGCCTCTCATTTACCAGAAATAAGGAATTTAAAACTTTGAAGCTACGCAGGACGTCATTACATTGTGCTGCTATTCTTGAGTGACATGAAAACAAAAGGCTTGTTTCCTAAATGTTGGAAATAAGGAAAACTTAAACGACCGTGATAAGAGAAAGCCTTGAAAAAATATTGATTCATCTAAAGAGTGTGAAAGTTGTTTGTATACGGTAGTTATGGAACAGTTCTAAGAGTCATTTTAATCATAAATTATTTTTGGGGTGTTTCTCTCAGGATTTTCTTGGACCAGAGGGAGCAGCACTTTTGGCCTCAGAGTCCCCTGATGTTGAGTTTGAGGGCATGGGAGACTACGAGGAGTCGATCTACGCTGACTGGAGGCAGCCGAAGGGCAAAGGAGACTCTGGGGAGTCAGATATCTGAAGACAGCTGAGAGTCAGAGTTTAACACTCAACAGTAGATCTGAAGATGTCAGTGATCATTCGTCAGTCAGGTCTTTAACGTTTAAGTGTCATGTCCTCTTCTGTCCTCACAGTTTGTTAATTATTCTCATTTGTATCCGTCTACTGTTTTTAAGGAATAAAATAAAGTCAATAATAACTGTTTCCACTTATTAAAATCTAGATCAGTCAGAGATTTAGAAGCACTCTGTAGTTTTTATCTTGATGCTGTTACGTTAAGTATATTATAGTGCAGCGTAGATTTATCACCAATAAAACAATGTATAAATTGGGCGCCACACAGGAGAATAAGCACAATCCTACACTGTCTTATTTTAGGAAAAATAGTAATTTAAACTAGTTGGGGAATTAGCCCGGTTAGCTTGTATCCACCGCTACAAAACATGAAGGAAAAACATAAATTATCATTTCATTCATCAGTTAAACCTCTTTATATTCAACCCAAAACAGACTCAAATCAAATGATTATGGTTAATAATCAAACACAAGATTTCACACACCAATTTCCTATTAATTTAAAAAAAAAAAAATCCAGAAACCAATGCCAGTCCATTAAATAAATCAATCCAAGGAGGACCCTGTGAGTGAGTGTGTGTGTGTGTGTGTGCGTGCGTGCGTGCGTGTGATGTTATCTGATGGTCGCTGCAAAGAGGTCCACCAATGCGTCCAAACAGGTTTCAGACTACGATGACGAGTGCCTTCATCCCAGCTGCTCCATGGATCAGTTCACTTCTTCAAGAAGCTTTGTTATCCAGAAACATTCACGCTGTCCAGCCGGTACATGTTTAAACTACTGCTCCCTTTACTTTTGACTTGATGTGTTTTTCCTTTAAGGTTTTTGGGCCAAGACGTCCAAAACTGAAGTCAACTTTGAAGTTCTTATCTTTGAGCCATTCTGTTCTCCTTCATGCATGTGTTGGTTGATGTCTCCCCACTTCCCCCAGCTCACAGGTGTTTAACTCCAGGTTTAACTCTTGAACTGCTGCGATTCATATTCGCATATGGCAAACTAAATATTAATCTAGTTTTTACTTGTATTAAGAACATATTTATGTTCATACTGTGAGAGACACAGATAACATCCCAGTCCTCAACACAAGCTGCAGAAACATCACTGACGTTCAATAAATATTTACAAATATTTACAAATACAGCCTGTTTACAAAGAGGGGGAAACTACAGGCCAGTTTCAAGTTAACTCTTCACCAGCACAGGTTCATCACAGCTGCACTGTAAATCTACACTGCTCAAATTTTTTAAAATAATTTTATCAAAGCAACTCATAATGTGACTAGTGTGTACGGCCCCTGTGTGCCTGTATGCACTCCTGACAACATCTGGGCATGCTCCTGATGAGTCGGCAGATTGTGTCCCGGGGGATCTCCTCCCAGACCTAGATCAGGGCATCACTGAGCTCCTGGACAGTCTGTGGTGGTACTTGGCAGCGTCTGATGCACCGATACATAACGTCCCACAGGTGCTAAATTGGATTTAACTGCCTTCACACTCTGGCTTTGGCGTTGTACTTCCTCAGCAGACGGATTGATATCTTTGAAGTTTAACTGACTTGGTCACAGTATCAAGGAAGAAGGAACGTGTGCGGTTTGGGGACCTCAAAATTACGTCTCTGTTCTTTGCAGATGATGTCGTTCTGTTGGCTTCATCACACCGTGACCTCCAGCAGGCACTGGGGTGGTCTGCAGTCGAGTGTGGAGCAGTTAGGATGAGAGTCAGCACCTCCAAGTCTGAGGCCATGGTCTTCTGTAGGAAACCGGTGGATTGCCCCCTCTGGCTTGGGAGAGATTCACTGCCTCAAACGAGGGAGTTCAAGTATCTCAGGGTGTTGTTCACAAGTGAGGGTAGAATGGAGAATGAGACAGACAGGCGGTTCACAGCGATGCAGGTGTTGGACCTTTATGGTGAAGAGGGAGCTGAGCTGAAAGACAAAGCTCTTGATTTATGTGGCCATCCAGCTCAGACTCTCATCTATGGTCATGAGCTATGGTGACCAAAAGAATGAGAACATAAATGTAAGCGACTGAAATGAGTTTCCTCCATGGGGTGGCTGGGCTCAGCCTTAGAGATAGGGTGAGGAGCTCAGAAATCCGGAGGGAACTCAGAGCAGAGTTGCTCCTTCACCTCAAAAGGGAAGATTGAGATGGTTCAAGGTGGTTCAGGAAATCAGAATGCCTCCTGGCATCCCGTTAGAGATGTGCCAGCCACGTCCCACTGGTAGGAGCCACAAGGGCAGACCCAGAACATGCTGGAAGGATAGCATATCTCATCTGGCCTGGGAACGCCTTGGGGTCCCCCAGGAGGAGCTGGAAAGCATTGCTGGGGACGTTTAGACTTTGCTCAGTCTGTCACCCCTGCAAAACGGCCCCAGGCAAGCGGAAGAAAATGGATGGATGGAAATGATTCAAACTGAGCATAGCGTTAGTTCAGGCAGGACACGATGTCAAGCTCTGCTCACATCCCAGCTACAGCAGCTGATCTCAAAAAGCCCAATCAACTGATGGAACAGGTGATTGATGGAAGGGAGTCAGCTGATAGATCACGTTTCCTTTCTAGCCTTGGGCTTTCCTTGTTTGCATGTGGAAAGGCGGAGAGGTGTGCTTTATCCACCTTAGGCTTTCCACATAGGCACATGGAAGACACTTTCTGCATAGGCCTAAGAAAATTAAAGGGGCCCCAGAACAGAGCCATACAGCCAAATATAACACTGCAAATGGAAATAAAGTTTTCTTTGACTGAAGTGTTTCTGACTGAAATCTAATAGTGTTAATCCTGAAATACACTTCCATTTAATGTAATAAATGTTTCATGGCTGTACACTAATATTTTGACAAATATTCATCAAAGTTCAGCAATTTATCACAACAAAAGAGTACTTTCATAATGCTTCTTCCATACAAACACTTTTCGTATATGTCATCATGCTCAAGTTTGTGAATATGTTGTAACATCACCATCATTTTTGTGGTAAACTGTGATAATACTTACTGCTGTTATCGCAAGCAGGGAAATAAGACAATGTAAGTGCAACTCGTATATTATTGTGAAATTATGCAAACAGGATTTTTGAACTCTACTATAAACTTTACCCAAGTTTCTTGGAAGTTTTTCCATTAGCAGATGTTTTCCAGACACATATCAAATTCAACGCACAGTCACTGTTATTCAGATATATTTTAATATACAGTAATATGAGTATTTACATTATACGCTAATACTGGTTATCTTGTTGTAAGACTAAACAATGTCGACTTCCGTGTGTGAATGGCGCCAAAGTCCTCTGATGAGTCCAACTACAACATGTGATCACAGACGATGGCGGTAAACACAGTGTGACCTGAGCTTTCAGCCGAGTCTGTCCTTGAGTATTAGGTTTATACATACGGAATAAAGAGTTCAAGTATGATTAAAGGGACACACGTTGACATTTTAGATTGGATTTTTAACCTCACATGCTATTACAAGTCAAAAAGGTTCACATCCTGTCTTCAAAAACCAATGTCCGTGACTAACCTTTAGTCAATTAGGAATGTAATTTAGTTTTTTTTTTAATTGTTTGTCATTTCAGAGGCAGAGAAAATGTCAACATGTTCCTTTAATGCTACTATGGGTTGACTGGCAGTGTAACTTGGATCATCTCTTCTGGCACCTGTGCTATTCTTTATTGTTATCTAGTGATAAGAAGCTTCTTAAGCAGACTTCGTACATAATAACATCCTCTAAACCTGATTTAAGACTCTCCTGTGATAGGAGAGGACAAATGGAGTGATGCACATAAAAGCTGCAGAATTGGACTCTTTTCCCTCCACTTTTACCCTTGAACACACTCTGCTAATTAATTATGTTTTAAATGTACATATTTATTGCTTATCATATGATCTGTTCAGTCATAGTTAAATTGTCTGACACCATTTAGAGATAAAGCATATTTCAAATTGCCATTTCTACGGTCACCTCAGGGTGACTGAGCACATAGAAGCCAAATATTAATTTTTGTACACGTGTGGAATCAAGGGAGATTTTGTGGTTAATCTGAGCTTGGAAATCTGTGATCTATGCCACTGGTTCCCAACCTTTTTACTTCAGGGATCCATCCATTCTATGACTGAATCAAGACTGACTGAATTCTCTGTCAGTATTATGTATTTTGTTTTTATTTTTTAACAATCATAGATATTTAAATGGTTTCTTTTTTGACGAATTCAGTGTTTTCTTCTCCCTAACATCTGGTCATTGTTCTGTTGGCTCTTGAGTTGTCTTACTGCGCACTTTCCTAATGCAGGACGAGGCTGTTGAGTGAAGACTCTCTGAATATAACTTGTGTTCAGGTCTTCACTGTGCCCTTATCCTGTGAGAATATTTTCTTAAGTTCTATCTTGAATAATTGAAACTTTTAAACAAAAAATTCACTTAGTTTCCTCCAGAGAAATGGATTAAAGTGTGGTTTAGGACCCCAAGGTTGGGAACCAGTGATCTATGTCATAATTTTGTAGTTTGAAAATCTCTCAGAGGCATGTATGAAACATACAACACACCTACATTATTCTGAGGCCCTGTAGCTTGTTGCCCCAGCTGTGAATAAGTTCAAACTTAGCCTAGTCCAAACCAGTCTCACTCCGAACTTGTCAAATACCACAACTTGATCAGAGCCCTTGATGTGAAACCAAAACCAGTCGAGTTATTTTGATATCAACGTAGTATACTAGTATATATAGCATACGATGCACGTATGTCACACTGTGTTAGTAGCAAACGTTATGTTACTTATTTTAAGCTGAACCATGTTTTACTCTAAACCTGACCACGTGCCTTTGTTGACTAAACCTAAATAGGTTAACCTAAAATCAAAGGGTTTTTTTAACCTACATTTTTCAACACGTAATTGGCAAAAACTGCAGTTCCTCTAATGGCCACTTGAGGCTGGCTCCAGAAGCCAGTCAGTCCCCATAGGCCCTCGTGTTTAAATGCCCAACATGAGCAACAGACTGCGTGTGAGGCCTCGCTACAGTCTATGAGTCAGATCCACCCCTCGCTGCTCTACAGCTCCACCCACCCACTCCACCCTCTCTTCCAAATATGGTCACAAACCATACAAAACAATGGTGACGGCCGAAAGCTCACAAATCAATGGGGGACGTCACGGTAGCGGTCTATGAGTTTCACGTATAGGGCCACTGACCAAGAGCTGGAATTTGATGAGTTGGGAGTGAGATTGTGAACTCCAGTTATAATGTAACTTATTACTTAGGATTGATTTATGCATGGCTTAAAAAAAAAAAAAAAAAAAAAAAAAAAGCAGTTGCACCTTAAAGATAAGTGACAACGTAACTCTAAGTAACAGCTAAACAGTTAACAAGGTATAAATCATAAAAACTCACAAAATTACACTCAATGATAAAACTGCAGTTTTTTCAGCCACACATCATTTTTTCAAACCACTCGAGACTTAATTTAGTGATATAGCATTTCAATATCGATCTAGCTTACAGTATGCTTCAATTAAAAGTAGCTCATGCCGACCAGAAAGCTGATGTGCACCATAACTATCACAATGAACCTCTACCTTTCACCGTTGATTGGCCACTTGCCTTAGTTATGACTTAAAACTGTAGGTTTTGCCCCAAGGATCGTGGTGCAACCGATTTTAGAAGCTGATTAACTTACAAACCTCTTACAAAGGAGAGAACTTACACAGAGCTGGTGCAACCCAGTGCAGGCATCCAACAATTTTGGAGCTCAGACTCCTCTAAACTGCAAAGATTCACATCCTCTCGCTAATTACATCCCCGAAATGAGCAGTTTTACACTGAGAAGCACACTTGTGCTTCCATTCACAGCGGCAGTGAGTCACTGCTGTCTTAATGAGTCAACCTTATGATACACTATGTACATCAGCACCCATGTTTAGCATACTTGTATGCATATTGGTTGTATATAGATTACATATCATACAGCGGAGTAAAACATTCGGCATGTAGTACCGAAAAGTACTTCATCTGAGACACAGCGAGCGTTCTTGCAGGTCTGAACTATACATTCATACATTAATGCATATTATGTAGAAGCATTGATTTAGGGATGGACTACTCTTTGATAATGAAAGGCAGCATAAGAGGCGAACATATGGCTATTACTGTGGAATGTGAAGGCCTAGCACACAAAAACAACCCTCATCTACACATAAAATATCAACACTCACTATTTGGTGATATTTATACATTTCTATTGCAGTTAAAGTCACACCACTGAGAGGACGTGGTTGTGTTCTCCATGAGGTTAAATATGTATTGAAACAAAGGGCTTCCCAAAAAAATGTCCCGACGAGGAAAAGCACATGGCCTTCTTCCATGAAATCACTTAAAGGGGTAAAGGACGATAACAGTTGCTATGGCAGAAGATCAGCTGTAACCAGTGGAAGGGAAAACAAAACCAACGATGTCAGCATCTGGAACCAGACAATCCCTGACAGCCTTTCAGTTCCGGTGGGAACGTGTCCTCTTGGCTTCCATAACGCAGTTAAAAATAATAATCATAATGAGACTTTCCAGGAGGAGAATATAAACGGAGCACGGTTAATGACATCAGAAAAGGAAACAGAAAAGGTCTGAGGGCTTGTAAGTGGAAGACATCTTTGTTTTGTCTCCTCGGAGCGGACTGGACACAGTGTAAGGAAGACAGGACAGCAAAGAGATACGACTCAGACTCCCGAAGATCTGGAAAGAGAAGAGGAATGAAGTGGAGAGAGAAGAGGACGAGATTAGGAGGGGAAAATAAAGAGGAGGGAGGAAGAGGAAGAAAAACACTGAGGAATCTGGCAGAACCAACAGGACAGCTGAGACGAATTAAAATATGGAAGAGACTGATGAGAGCCACGACACATGATTATTTGCTTTATAGATTAATTTTCAGATTCTTCTTTTCATTTAAAGGTCCAGTGTCTAGAATTTAGAGGAATATATTGTCAGAAATGGAATATAATATTCATAACTTTATCGTCATTATTTTACAATCACCTGAAAATTAGAATCATGTTTTGTTACCATTTATATCTACAAACAGAATGGGTCCTCTTCCACGGACTCCGCCATATTGTTTCTACAATAGATAGCGCCACTCACGTTTTCGTACACACTTGGCACATGAGAAGTTTGCAGTCTGCAACCTCACCACTAGATGCCACTAAATCCTACACATTGGACCTTTAAAGGAACAGTGTGTAAGATTTAGTGGAATTTAGTGACATCTAGTGGTGAGGCTGTAGATTACAACCAGCTGAAACTTGTCCTGGTTAGAATCCCTTCAGTGTTCATTGGTCAGGAGGTTTGTACTGGGAGCCTGGGATTATACACAGAGGTCTCTTCATCTCGAAACAAACAGACCCGATCATTTAAAGCAGTAAGAACACCGAATAAAGCAGCTTCACGTTAAAAATTGGTGTTTCTCGTGGAGGGGCTGCTAAGTACGGTAGCCAACATGAAAATGTGAATGACCCTATCTAGAGCCAGTGTTTGGTTTGCCCGTTTTGGGCGACTGTAGAAACTCAGTAACATGGTGGAATCCTTTGATAAGGGCTCCGTATGTAGATATAAACGGCTCACTGGAAACAAAACAGGAAACAAAAACGTAACATTTCTTATTTTCACGTGATTATACACTAAGAAATATACTTACTTAATACTTCTGTATTGGTCTATAAGCATTTCAACCCATTTGGCGGAAAAAAATTGGCATTATACATTTCGGCAAACCATAAATACTTTACAGTTGCAGTTTCATACATGTATCAAAGTTTCTAAAGTGACGAAATATGGGAGCTGACTTGTCATCAGGAGGGGACATGGATGGTGTGACCACTATTTGAGACCAACAAACAAACAAAACTGGCTGCGTTTTAGCCAGTTATTGCTGTGTCCCATCAGCTTTTGGGCTCCAATCATAGGTGTTATGTAGCAACCCGATGGCGGGGATAGTGCCACCAAAAGCAGCTGTTTTTTTTACTGACATCGCCCCTTTTCCTGCCAAGATTGTGCCTTCAGAACAAGTATTTTAAGCCAAACATGATCTCTTTTTAGCCATACCAAAGTGTTTTTTGTGCCTAGCCATAACCACGTTAACCACAGCACTGCTGAAACATAAACTTTGAACTTATCCACTTCTCAATAGCATGCAAATGTAATGTATCCGTGGTTTGCATAAACATTCAATGCCAACAATTTTTTCTAGCAAACGGGTTGATGATTTCATGGAGCACAAGGTGACATCCAAATTATTGTCCAAAACCCAAAGACGTTCAAATTAAAATATCATAAGATGAGGAAATTCTCTTGTTTGAGAACCTGAAACCATCAAATGTTTGACATTTTTGCAAAAAATAAAAAATAAAAAAATATAAATGACTAACAATTAAAGAATTATCAAAATAAACGTAGTTGTTCATCGTTGCAGTTGTAATGCAGACAAATAAAAGAATAACAAAAATAACCAAAAACTTAAAAGAGGCGTGAACCTTTTATTATTTAAACTCTTATGAAATGAACATTACAAAGTCGTCACTGCAGCTATATTCTAGAAATGGCAACCAAATTAATGAGGGGACATGCAGTACAAATAATAACTAAACAATCTAGGATTACAGATAGTGATACCAAAAATATGATTGACTTTTTTGGTGTATCTTAAATGACTATCTATGGAAGGGGACCTCAATCTAGGATAGGCCACATAAATGCTGTAGTTTGTGGCATTGGTTCATGCTTTATACGTGTCCCTATACAAATAAACATTAATTAAAAAACAGAATATAGATATATAGAAATATATTTAAGGTTCCCAACGGATAAAGAAGTTGAAGGATTCTTATAAAACAGATGGCGTTACGTTGACATAATGAACGGTAATTCAAGACAATGTTTTCAGGATCAGCACTGAAAGGCGGGATCGTACCTTCCTCTCCGGATGTTCCTGGAGCCGCAGTGAGGCAGAAACAAGATGGAGGGAGCAGACAAAAAAGACAGACAACAAGTGAAGTAGAAAGACAGGTAAGACCATCAACTGTTGTTTAATGTGCCCGAGAGTCAGAGTGAAAGAAAGAAAAAACATGCAATGAACCCAAGGCCTTAAAAGCAAAGCATTAGAGAGGCATTTCAAACTTGTTTATGTTTTGTAATCCAGGCAGGTCTGATGCTATCATCAAGCTTCAGTCGTGAGATTAAAGGCAACAGATAACAGCCGCAGACAAGCATTTTAGTTTCTTTGCATCCTGCAGGCATGCCACAGCAAGGCTAACATGAGGCAACACAGCATCGTAGAGTGTGAGTAAAACAAACTGCAGAAAGAAGATCCAGGCGTGCAGAGAGGAGCATGGAAAGAGCTCATCAATCTATTTATCTGTTTGGGATTGTAGGAAATCTGCATCACTACTTCACTTATTTAGCATCGCAATACTGTCAACTCTGTCAGACTCAAGAGGGACCGATAAAAAATACAAATAAACCTTTTATTTTAATTCCATGCATTCTTCTACTTTGTCAAAACCTGGCAACTACATTACCCACAACTCGGCCACCGACAGTTCAGTTGGAAATTTAAGTGTGTTATGCTAGCAGTAGCTAATGGAGCCATGAGCTGCTAGCCTCAAGCTAAGATGAAGAGCGAGTTACAGAAGTCTGGTGAGATCACTTCTTTCTAACTCCACACCAACACATTTTTTTTTTTTTCATTTTACAACTTGTAGTCTTCAGCTCAAACCGGGACTGACTCAACTTCTGCCTGTGTTTGACCTAGACTGATGAACACTCTGATGCAGGGTGAATAATGGGTACTTCTTGATCTGACAATTTCAGCCTAAATCAGTTGTTACAGTTGTCAAAACGTTATCTATGCATGCTGGCGTAGCACTGCTGATCTCTGATAAACATTGTGCATAAGTAATAAGAGGAAACAACCTTTTGCTTTCTTGTGATGACGGGTTGATTATCTCATTTTGCAAGCACAGCTGTTCTCGTCTTCCTTAATTTCAGCACTACTTATCTCGTTTATCTCGTTACAAATGAGACAAATTTGGTTTCAACAGTCCAGTGAACAAGGTTTTACAGTTTTTAGCAAATCAAATAAACATCATGCATATCGCACAGCAGCAAATCAACTCATACTATGATGAGAATTTCCTCAAAGAGCCTAATGAGGATTTCTATCTACTTTCATTCATGCTCCCATCCTCCCCGCAGATGGGAACCCATCTCCCACACGTCGACCAGCGCCAACAATAAACCCACGTGGTCTCTGGTTGTGAGTATGGATCAGACAACAAGCAGAGGAGCATTCAGCAGCGAGCCGCAGGCGTGTGTGTTAGCTGACAGAGGAACACAGCAGGCACACACAGATGGAGACATGCCAGAGCTCTTACTTAAATCCCCAGCCAGTTCCCCCCAGGACTATCGCTGCCACCAGAATGGCCCCAGCGACCGAACCTATTATGATATTGGTGCCACTGGGACCTGTGGGAGTGAAGGAGTCAACCAGTGAGGGGGGAGAAAAAGCATGTGAGTTACATACAGCCAGTTGTTTATAATAATCACTGCTGTCGTTAACAGGCTTATAAGCAGTGATGACTGGAGCGGCCCACAGCTGGAGAGGGCCTGAAATTAGTTTCAGTAGTTTGTATGATATAGTGAATAGGTGACTGGGGTAACTTGTGTAAATACAAGGCATACGTGTATAGAGACTTGGACTCCCTTCTGATGTCCACCATAGCAACTTATTTGAAAAAAAAAAAAAGCTTGTTTGATCCCTTTTGACTTGTGCCATGTATTACACATACGATGTTTGTCAATTTAAAACATAATTTAGCCAGTTAAGAAATTTGCAGTTTCTTGTTGTCACAGTTTTGTGTGAAACCGCTCAGGGAATTCAAAGACAAAGACAAAGATTTTATTCGCCATTTGTGCACAAACCAGACGGTCTAAGCACATAGGAATTCTTGTGCAGGGTTTCCCCAAGTCAAGTTCAGAATATAAAAACAAGAAGAAGAGAGAGAGAGAGAGAGAGAGTGCAGCACAATAAATAGTTATAAAAATATACAAATTTAAAAACTGGGATTAAGACAAATTGCACATTATACATTACAGTATACTTAGCAGCAAGAATTCACAGTGTAACCATACACACATGGGTAGCATCATTATTGCACATAGTAAGTGGGGGTGGGGTGGTGAGGGTTATTGCACATTATCTTTCTAGTATATGGATTTGGGTTCAGATGTACTTTGTTTTTGCCATCAGTCTCACTGTGGCAGGGAAGAAGCTGTTGATAAATCTCATTTTGTGTGTGATGAAACTGTCTGCTCTGCTGTGTCTGAGGTTGTATTTACATTGTTTGTGTTTGAGCAGAGGGTGAGCTGCGTGGAGAGAGTCTCAAGGCATTTTTAATGTTGCTATAGCATTGGTCCAGTGTTTTGTTTCCTCTGGTGGGAAAAGTAACAGACTGATACAGTTTCGGAATATTTTTCTGGAGGTTACAGTGATTGAAATCTCCAAGAATGATGAAAGCAGCATCAGGGTACGAGTTTTCACGCTCATTGATCGAGTTGTGCAGCTCTGGGACTGGTAGCTGGAGAGGGACACGCTGGAGCTAACTTGTAATTCACCTTTAGTAAAGGCATGGGTTGCAAGCTTGTTTTAATTTAATGTTTTAATGTCTAAATATTAACATTTGCAAGGCGAATGTGCAGTACATTGTTAATACTTTTTATGCCATCACCCAGATACTAACGCTAACAGAGCAGAACAACGATCAGCAGTAATGTTAACAAACAAGACCAGTTGACCAACACACGCTCACTTTTTTAGTCTTATACTTCAACTGTTTTTTGATAAACTGCAACTCTCTTGTCTTGTAAAATTACGTTATAAATTGGCAAACATCATGTGTAATAATTCCTGCCACAATTCGAACTGTTTCAAAAAATTATTTATCTCTTGCCATTGACTACAATAGTGACGTCCGATGGTGGTCCACCAGAGGGGGGAGGATTTCCCTCTCTATTGTTGAACATGCATTTATATCTTGGCTAAAGCATTTCAGTACAGACGTGTTCTGTTTTTGCAGTGACATACAAATAAACTGTCACCTGGTAAAGATACAGTGGAATACCTCTTAACAGATGTACTAGAACAAGTAACAGAGCGACAAAATACATTCTGCAAAACACCAAAAATGATGCTTGTTTTGCACATTTCTTTATATTGTAATTTTTTATTTGCTTTTATGCTTTATATTTGTGTATTTTTATTTATTTTGTGTCTCAATATATGCATTAAACATGCTGTAATTCATATATTTGAACCCTTTTTATTCACATGTTTCTATTTTGTATTTGTTTTGTTCTTAGAGTTGCTAATGAGACGTAACAAATAGAAGAAGGAGACTAATTGCACCACAGCTACTGAGAGGAATCGGGACATTGGTCAAGTTTCATTGAATCAGATTCAGTGTAAATTTGAGTCTAACTTACAGAAAATAAAATGAGATTATTTAGTTTTCCTCTAAGTAGTTAAAAGTTAAATATTCCAGCCATGTACGCATATTTTTCTGTCACTGCAGGTTTTTTAAAGCGGTGAAGATCCACTTTGCCAGTATTTGGTTACATGAAGAGCATGGAGGCAAACCACACATGCTCTGTGTGATTACCTCTGCTTTTCTCTGGTCCCTCTGGCGGCGTGGGGATGGGGATGGGGTCAAACACGCTACAGTCCTTCCCAGTGTAGTCTGGATCACAGATACACTTCACCTCGTTGCTGCAAGTCTGCGGAGCAAAGAGAACAAACTTTAATGTCTTATCTTGTTTACTTCCCCCTGAGCAGAACTCTGATGTCGTGGGTGGGACCAGACAGCAGCAGCAGCAGACTCACCCCATGGTGCGAGCAGATGCGAGAGGACGAGGAGCCCGGGCAGGTGCTGAGGTTGAAGGTCGTGACAGGGAGGCAGCGACGCTCCAAACACATCATGTTTGGCCCACATGGTGTCCCGTCCTCCACGTAGCCCATATCCAAGCCATCGTCCAGCACTGCATGGCCGCCCCTGCACGTCAGATGATCACATAAAATCATTACTTATTTTATACAGACTGACAGAAGCTGTTGATCATTAGCAGAGGTGTCAGGATCAATTATTCTTCATAGATCGGTGCTGTTTCAAAGCCCTTTTTGCAACTGATTTCATTTTTTTTTTTACCTTTTTTTACTCCATGCTCCTTTAACCTGTATTATTCCTTTTGACCATATTTGTCAACTTTAAAAGGGACAGTTCACCCTAAAAGCAAAAATACATATTTTTCATTTTACCTGTAGTGCTGTTTATCAGTCTAGACTGATTTGGTGTGAGCTGCAGAGTGTTGGAGATATCAGCCGTAGAGATGTCTGCCTTCTCTCCAATATAATGTAACTAGATGGCACTCAGCTTGTGGAGATCAAAGTGCTAAATAAATACATTTGAAAAAATTAACAGCAATGTCTCTTTCCAGAAATCATGACCCCATTACTCAAGATAATCCACAGACCTTGTTGTGAACAGTTTCATGTAGGAACTATTTTCTTTCTGCTGAACTAAACCCGCCAACTATATCACCACTGTTACCTCTCTCTTACCAGCTCAGAACCATAGTTGGGAACACGTTGGCTTATTGGCATTAGTTTAGCTTGGCTCGTTATTAGCTGGTAACTAGCTTCTAGTGACCCAGACCACTTCACTGACGGAGCGTTTTAGGGTGCCATTCACCAACAGTGGCTTTATTGCAGTCATCACCACAAAACAATAAACATGGCCTTCCCATGGAGTTGAACAGCAGCCCTGAGCTTATCTAAACACTTAAATTCTGCTGGCTATGATCACTTGTTGCTGCATGCTGTCTTCACCATGACACACCCGAGAGTGTTGCTTCCCCACCACATACAACAAAACATGTCACACGCTCACAAGTTACCCAGAAGACCACCATGCTTAAAGGGAAAAAAGGTTAAGCCAGTAACACTGCGCAGGAGGAGGTGTGTATCTACTGCTAGCTCAACTAGCATCAATGAGCTAGCTAAGGTTACAGCTCAGCCAAGGGGACGCCATTAATGTTTATATCTCAGGCTGTCACAAGATGCACGCTTCCTTCTGTACTGTGAAACAGTTGGTGTGTGTAATTTGGTAGAAAGAAAATAGTTCCTACATGAAACTGCTCACAACAAGGGCTGTGGATTATCTTGAGTAACCAGGTCATGATTTCTGGAAAGACACATTGCTGTTGAGGTTTTCAAATGTATTTTTTAGCACTTTGAGCACCACAAGCTGAGTGCCATCTAGTTCCATTATACTGGAGAGAAGGCAGACATCTCTATGGCCGATATCTCCAAAACTCTGCAGCTCACACCAAAACAATCTGGACTGATAAACAGCACTACAGGTAAGAGGGGAAATATCTAATTTCAATTTTGGGGTGAACTGTCCCTTTAAGAGTCTATTTTCAGCCTGTCATGATCTGTGCGACTACCAAAACAAAAATGCACCAAAAAACATCCACAAATTCAAATCCTGTTCTGCATGTGGTGAATTCAGGTATGGCTACTGCATTTCTTTAACCCTTTAAATGGTTGTTCAAGGCGACCAAGAAAAGCTGCCTCACTTGCAGTCCAGGTATCTGTTCTGATGGTGGATGGTCAGACTGGTGAGCCTCCCCTGCAGCTCACCAAACCTCGGCTTATCTGTCAGATTGGTGCACAGCAGCAAACCGCACAGGACGTCTCTGACAGAGACCAGAGACAAAACAATTAAATCATATAACAAAAAAAAACCCAAAAACTTCAAACCAAGTTGTATCTTGATTAAAATGTATTAGATGAAGCCATGCTGTTGACTCACTGCTTGTTGCACTGCACCCATCCCTGACCGCTGGAGTCTGGGCCACAGTTTCCTTTCTCTGTGCCCTCAGAGTTCAGCTTCTCATAGCAGAACCTGTCGGCTGAGTCTGAGAAGAAAGAGCAGAGTCTTTCACTTTATGCACCTCGACTCAACCATCAGTGGGCCGTGTGACATGAAGAAATAACACCCAACATCCAATCCAAACCTACTGTAGCCCCACAGCGTCCTGCACTGGCCATCTCTGGTCTTACAGCGGCCTCCGTAACAGCGACCCTGAGGACAGGAAAAGGACAGACAAAGAGATATATATGTTTAATTAAATGTAACAAATTAAATCTAGTTATTCAATTAAATAGCATGATTGTACCTGTCCTGCATTACACATGTAGCCATCCAGTTTGTGGACGTTATGAGGACACTGCAAGAAAGAGAGCATCATCTTTCTGTTCAGAAATCTGAATCCTTTCACCATCTTGATAAATCTGCAGATGTGTCGGGGCCTGTTTTACCTGGCTGGTGTCTCCCATGCAGGTCTCAGGGATGTCGCAGTCGTTAACGGCGTCACGGCACGTCACCCCCCTCAGCTCGTACTGTCACAAACAACCACAGAAGAAGACGGAGGGGGAAAAAAGACGTGGGGAATGGAACAGAGGCAAGTGACAGAATAAAGAGTCAATCAGAGCCTGAAGAAACAATTTGGTTAAAGTGATGTGTAAAAGCAGCTCACCTTGCAGTCCCTGCAGCAGAGCCCATTGCTGCACATGGCATTGTGGGTAAGGGTGCACTTCTTGCAGCAGTTGGCTCCACTCCGTGCACACTCCTGTGGGTCAGAGAGGGTTTAAAGCTCAGCTGTAGATGATGAGTGTTTGGGTGTTTTGA